>NC_138118.1:11770620-13171620 GCF_964146895.1 Miniopterus schreibersii
CTTGACAAGATAAGTCTGAGAGTCTGATTCTGAACTGTCAGAGCCTCGGCTACTGCAGAAAATAAAAAATATATTATTTTAGTTTACAGAATGTTTTGGTGTCACTTTAAAATTTCAACTGTTACTTTTGCTTTATTAACTTGCTGGAATGGTAGAAATAGTTCTAATAATGAGAAGAATGTTTACAAATGTGGTGTAGATGTTTGGTAGTTCTGGGCATCTTAGGGTATTTGAAGAAAAATGACTGAAAGTGATTGGAACAGAACAAATATAAACAAATCCATGAGTTCAAAATGATACTCTCCACCTGCAAACAAACTTATTAGTCACCCCTGGAGGTTACAGGGGCACTAACTCAAAGTTTATTAATAAAAGGGAGGAATCAGATATTTATTCTGATAGACCTATACTAAAATTAGTACCTTTTTTCTTCCAACAACATTTCCCCTAGCACTGAAGTTTGCACTTATTATACTAACATAAGAGCATTTATGTGGTATCTTTCTAAATGTATCAGTTCTGTGGGTAATGACAGCAATGAAAACAATTTGAGTATGTCTTTCAATATAGTGCATAGTAGGTGCTCAGTTAATGCTACTTGACTAAATGAATAAAGTGTTGATGAGGCCTGGCCAAAGTAATGTGCATGGGAAAAAATTTTCCTCCACCTATAGTCAGGATTTTCAGTTGAGACTGGCAATTACATCCTAGAAATATTATAAAGAACACAGTAAAATAGCAGACCAAATGACATTCCTTCCACCATCTTGACTTACCTAGACTCCAATGTAACTTCTTTCATAGAAGTATCTGAATCATCAAGGACTTTTTCCAAGTTTATATGTTTTTGCATTTCTTCTAATTCTTTTAGGCACTGATAATACTAGGGGGAAATAATAAATGAGTTAATTATAAAGTAACTTTATTTCCTAATTAAACTAATTGAATATTTATAGACACCTGGAACAAAAGCTACTGGGACATCAACTACCAAAAACCCTGAAGAGTCAGTATATTAAAAGGAATAAACTGCCGTAGGCCCATAGGCAGGTTATGTTATCTGGTAGACTGGAGTGTTACCAAATGGACTTTGCTTACCTTAGTTCGGTCTGGATCACAATAGTCCAAGAGAGAATCACAAAAATGATATCCCATCGACTCCAAGTCTTTTGTGTTGAAATGAGTGCCTCGTTTATTACCTAAAACATCAATAAGTTAATCTACCCTTGAGGATGACTTATTTTTTAACTTAGCAGGTAGGCCTACATTGTAAAACAGAGTATAAACAAAACATCTGATATGATTTTATATCCTGTCCTTTGGATTTTCTTTTCTGGGGCAGGTCATTTAACAGCTTAATTCTTTCCCCCATTCCCCTCTGCCACTTGGACCAACGGTGACTTAACAGAGATCAGTCTATGTTGTAAGACAGAAGAAAATTCAGTAAGAAAGTTACAGAATACTTGGTTACCAGTTATAAACACCTTAACAATCACTTAAAATCACTTAAAGAAAAATTTGGGTAATGATTTTAATGTTTTCATCATCATTAATAATAATATACTAGTTTCAAGGTGCTTCAAAAACTAGCCAGAAATTGCATGTGGAGTTGTCCAGCTTTCCTTTGAGTTGATACATTTTCTAACAATGTGACAATTATCTTAATATGTAGTATTCTAAGGATATGCTAGATGTGACTAAGATTTCTTAAATGGAACTACAGAACACTTATTTTTAGTTCAAGGAACCAAGTGCTTCCATTAAAATATAAATTGACCAAAAAACAACAACAAAAAACCAGTCTATTTGCCTTACAAATAGTAAATCCATTAAAGACATTTCCATTCTGATATTTTAAGTATGAGCATTGATTTTCTTGAAATCATTAGTCAACTGTAGGAACCCCTTCTACGAAAACCATACACCAAGCAATTAAGAATTAATTCATGAAACCACCAATTAGGTATTCCATCTACATGCTAAAACTTCCAGTTCTTAACAAAGGGAAATGATGAGAGAGATACATATAGTAGGAGTTTGTTTTTTCATCCTATTAATAGAATTAATTAGGTATCCGTAGGTATCTAAGTGAGAAGAAAGTGCTCACTATTAAACTATCTATGCTATTAATCTTACATTAAGAATGTCTCTGGTTTAAAGCTCTGAGAGCCATGAATTAGAACATTTGGTCTTACCCAGAGTAGATCCACAAAAAGTGGCCTCCATGGTAAAGCTGTTCCTGATTCCCATTTTCCACATTACCACCCTTCCCGTTCCTTCTTTGCTCTTCTGAACGTTAAACTTGCAAGCTGAGAATGAAAACTGGAAAGAAGCAAATGAACGAGACCCATTGTTTTTGTAACAACAATGTTTGTCTTAGGAAGTAGGGTTGAAAATGAAAAAGTAGTTGTGCAAAAGCAGTAATTCTCTCTAAAACGTCAGGAGCTGCTTTTATTTCCTAACCAATGGAAAGAACTCATTTTAAGAATGATATATTTACATTTCTGAAAACTACAGATTTAAATTCTAGCAATGAATTTTACTTTTTATCTATACATAACATATACATTCAAACCCAGTTAAATAATTCTTAATACTGTTGGGATAAGATCTTAAATGTCAAAAAAGTTATAGAAGGGGCTTAAACATGTTTAGGAATGAAGAGTAGTGTTACAGATTTTCAGAATAGAATAAAGATGCTTTATCTTCATATGAAAGATCATTTGAAAGCTGCTGGAAAAATTGTTATACACCATATCTACAAAGTTTTTGTCATTTTATTTTAAAATTAACATATAATAAATTTGACTTTTTGTTGTTCCATTCTATAAATTTTAACACATGTAAATTTGTGTAACCAGTACCATAATCAGGATAGAGAACAATTCCATCACTTCTAAAAACTCCTTTATGCTATGTCTTTGCAGTAACAAGTATTTCATTGATTTTTGATCTACGGTAAATGGTATTGTTTTTAATTTTAGTTTCCAATTGTTCATTGTGAATACATATAAATTAAATTGGTTTTTGTGGGTTGACCTTGTTTCCTATGACATTGCTAAACTCACTTATTATTTCTAGGAGTTTTTTGTGGATCGCTTTGGATTTTCTATGAAGACAGTCATGTCATCTTTATTACTTCTTCCTTTCCAATCTGTATACTGTGTATTTCTTTTTCTTGCCTTATTGCACTTGTTAGAACCTCCAGGAAACGGCTGACCTGAAGGCATAAGAGTGGATATCCCTGCCTTGTTCTTGACCTTTGGAGGAAAATGATCAGTGTTTTTTTTGTTGTTAAGTATGGTGACAGGACAACAGGCATTTTCTTCTTCACATTTCAGATTACTGGCCACTAAACATTCTACAGTTGCTTTCTTATGGTCAATTGTAAAAACAGGCAAAATAATAAAAAATCAGTTTACTGAATAAGATTATCCATTCTGCTGTATCATGTGGGCAACGCTTAGTAAAGGAAAAGTTAAAATCTTAAAAAGTGCTTACTTTGCCCGGCCAGGGTGGCTCAACGGTTGAGCATTGATCTAGGATCCAGGAGATCGTGGTTTGATTCAGGGCACATGCCAGGGTTGCGGGCTCATCCCCAGTAGGGGGCGTGCAGGAAGCAGCTGATCAATAACTACTCTCTCATTACTGATGTTTCTCTCTCTCTCTTTCCCTCTCCCTTCCTCTCTCTGAAATCAACAAATTTATATTAAAAAAAAAAGTGCTTACTTTATCTGGACAATTTTTGCTCATCATAAGTGGGAAGATTCGTTGCTGTAAGTACAATGCTTTACACTTATCACTCCCGCCACAGCCATACATGAAGATGTTCTCCTTCCTGCTATGGCCATGAAGGTCACAATATAAAATGACCTCTCGCTTTTCCATCAATCTACCAAGAAGCAAAAAAGTAAGTTACTAAATGTTACCTCTGCATTTTTCTTTTATGGGTGTAGCTATGGATTTACAAGTCTAATATCCAAATAAATAGAATTTCTTACATGCTAGCTTTCAATTTCTCTTATCTATACTGTGTATTATCAATACACAAATTTTAAAGTGTCTGCAATAATTTCCTATTAACCGTATATAAAATACAAATGCCTTCCCTAAAGGACAAATTTATCTTATTCCCAACACTTTCTCCAACAGGATCTGGTTTATTCTTCTGGCTTTTTGCTGTGCACAGAAACCAGTTCACCCCCACCCCTCTCCATTGGCTCTCACATAGGTCCTTCTGACCGCAGTACCTTCTTGCCTCATCTTTGTGAGTGCAAATGCTACCTCTCATCCATCAAGACTGGCCTCACGTCTCATCTCCTCTCTAACCAGTCAAGCCCACACACCTTTTGAACTCCTGTAGCATTTAATGTTGGTACCATTTACTTGGCACTTGCGAGGGAAAGTTTTCATATTCTTGACATCTAATCTTGTAAAGGACAGGGAATGCTTCAAGTCACCTGGAACAGTGCTACGCACACAAATGCCCAAAGTATTTGTTAACAGTTGAGGGCCTTAGCACTTGGGGTTGAAGCCAATGAATATTTTAATCCTTGATTAATGTAGTGGGTAAATATCATTTTGAGAAAAATGGTCCCAAAGTTAGAATTGACATTTTTTTCAGGTAAATTTATAATAATTTAAGGAAATTATTACATATTCTTAAGAGCATAATCCTTAGCTTATATAATTTAGGCATTCAATAAATATTAAAGTAATAAAAAATAAGCCTCCTCAAACAGATTGAAGATGGCTTTAAAAAGGTAAAATAGTGGTAGTGTTAAGGTGGTAGAATTATGGGCATTTTTGCCTTTTTTTTCATATTTCTAAACTTTATATAACATTATATTACTTAAATAATCAAAATTTCATCTATTATTTGTTGTATCTGGAAGGATAAATACCAAAATGTTAGCAATAGTTTTTATAGTAATATAAAAAGTAGTTCCCCCCTTATCTGTAGGGGATATATTCCAAGACCTCAGTGGATGGCTGAAATCTCGGATAGTACCAGACCCTATATGTACTACATTTTTTCCTATACATACATCACTTCATGGCTTCTCTGTGGCATATCTGAATTTCCAGCATCACTACTCTTGTGCTTTGTGGCCGTTATTAAGTAAAATAAGGGTGACTTGAACACATGCTCTGGGTACCACAAAAGTCAATGTGATAATGAGATGGCTACTAAGTGATTGGAGGGAAACATATACAACTTGGATACGCTGGACAAAGGGTTAATTCATGTCCCAGGTGGTACAAGGCGAGATTTCATCATGCTACTCAGAAGGCACATGCAATTTAAAACTTATGAATTGTTTATTTCTGGAATTTTTCCACTTAATACTTTCAGACTGCAGCTGACTCTATGGGAAACAAACTGGAAAGTGAAACTGCGGATGGTGGGCTACAGTACTTTTACAACAAAAATATTAAAACCTAAAATCATAGCTTCTATTAGAAACTACAGTCCTTTAAACTACAGTGAAACTTCATATTGTAATTTGTTATATGAATTTATTGCCCTTTTCTCATGTGGCGCCCAAATAAATACTAATTGATAACAGATCGACATAAAGTCACTGAATGACATTTTAGGTTTTTAGAAAACGAACTAGATTATAAAACAAGGATATCATTAGCTCCTTAAATATGAAATATGCTGTATATTTTTAATCCAACATTTCCCCAATTTTAATGGTCTTTTGGTTTCTTGTGAGTCAAAAGAAACCTCTACTTCTAAGTAATTAATCCCCAAAGAGATATTATTACTTCTGAAGTAAAACAGGATCTTAGGGTCTCTCATCTTATATTAATTTAAGTCACTTTAGAAACAGCTTGGCTAGTTTTGTTACTCACAGGTAAGATATTAAAATCTACTCTAGTTCTCATATTTTTTTTGAACAACTTTTTTTCTTTTTTATATTTGAGGAAGCACTGAATACATTTGAAGCTTGCAATGTTCCAGGTTTTATTCTTGGTACTTGAGTAACAATAATCTCATTTAATCCTCCCAGCTCGGAGGTAAGTAGTATTATTCACATTTTATAGCTGATAAAACTGAGGTTTAGATTTTTTTTTTTAATATATCTTTATTGATTTCAGAGAGAGGAAGGGAGGGGGAGAGAGAGAGAGAAACATCAATGATGAGAGAGTCATTGATCGGCTGCAGCCCGCAACACGGGCATGTGCCCTGACTGGCAATCGAACCCTGATCGCCTGGATCCTAGGTCGACGCTCAACCGCTGAGCCATGCCTGGCCGGGCTAGATTTGTTTTTAACTTGCTCAAGGTCACACAGCAAATGATACATTGAGGATTCCAATCTAGTATGTTTAACTCCAGCTCCACACACTTAATCTAGTCATTCAACAAAAATTTTAAATATTATGTGCATTTTACAATTCTTTGGAAAGTTAAAGCTGTTCAATTTTTTTTCTAGGGGCAAATAAGGCTGTTATTCATGAAAGTTTTAAATAACTATGTAACCTGTTAATCAAAAGACTAACCATAGAGCAATGTATGATCAACACAGTGTTAGAAGGCTCTATAAGATGTAATTAATTTTCACACATCAGGGATGCAAGGATCCCAAGGTGAACATCAGTGCCACCATTAGCTTTAGCAAGAAATCAAATTTGGGATATGCAAACTATTAGTTTCGCAAAGCCATTAAAATGTTCTGGAGTCTATATCATTACTTAACGAGAGGCTAGTGAATCCAGGGGCATAATGCCAGAAAGGTACAGAAGCAGAGTTAGGAAGAATGGGGGGAAATTAAGTAGCTATAGTTGAACTAGCTAAGGAAATCAAGAGTACCATGAGTGGGCTGCTGCACCCAGTCCTTCCTATGAAGTTTACTAAGGAAGCAGAGAGGTAATTTGAGGCTTACTTACCTATGGATCATGTTCCGGGTGTACCAAACAGAAGGGAATGACTCCTTCAGCAGGGAGGTATAGTTACGGTTTAAATCCTGGCCAGCTAACGAGCAGCGGTAATTTCCTACAATCACACCATCTGGGTTCAGCATGGGCACCACCTTGAAGATGAAAGTGTCCCGAAGCAACTGCGCGTCGCGCGAGTCCCCTAAAATAAAATCCAGGAAGCCTTTCATGATCCAGGAGCTGTTGGTCTCTCCTGGGTGCACCCTCGCAGTCAGAATCACCGCCTTTCGTTTCTGCGCATCAGCGTTCTTCAAGGGGGTTGTGATCGTCAAAATGTAAACCATGTTCCTAGCGATCGTGTGGCACAAGACGCGTATTTTACAGAACTTGGACCGGACGGGGTCGTTATTGATGCTAGAGAGGTATTCTTGCAGGTTGGTGTAAGTGTAGGGGTAGCAGTGAGCAAAGTAGCAGGTGTCTTTGCTGTGCGGAAACTGAAACGTCCACGTGAGGGAGAAGTAATGACGCCCGTCGTGCCCAGGGTTGTTCCTGTAATACTTGATGTGGTCTCCTATTCTCTGCCAGCCAATATCGCGGGTCCTGGCCTCTTTTTCAGAATAAAACAGTGGGCGCATACCCCGGTTGTACAGACTAGCAGGCTTGGTGAAATTGGTAATGGTGAATCTGTAGACGATTCCTGCTTGGGTATTAGTGACTTGGAAATAGTACCACTGGGTGTGTTTATTTGTGAAGAGGTCAGGCCGCACTGTCAACTGGTATTCGTACTCTGCCCTGGGGAAAACCACATAAAAAGGTAAAAATGACATTCAGTTTTAAATGAGGATGATTATTTTTACCTACTCACAGAAAGCTTTGGGGGTGGGGGGTGAGAGGGCAATGTTAATTTAGACAGCATCCCAAATAGCAAATAATTGCAAAAGATGAAAGTTTTGAAACTCTTTCATTAGGTGTGAAACTGCTTCTATGCTTTATTCTAGAGCATTTTTTTTACTATTCCAGAAAGCACCTAAAAAAATGGGATTTGATAAAGATTATATTTTCACTCCAATTATGTTTTCTATAAAAGACATGATTAAAGAGTTCTGAAAACTGAATTAAAGTCCAATGCTTCTCTTTATACTTCCGATATATTTCTGTTTTCTACTAGATTCTAATTCTAGGGATCTAAAATAGCTATCATTGAGAACACTGAAAACATATATAAATTAATACAACCACACAGTTACAAAATTTTAAACTCTTTGAGGACTGTATTTGGTCACTATTTGTATGTTCCATATTTAGTCACTGAGAATACTTATATAAAGGCAAAAATAATTTTACTCTGTGTTACTTATAATACATACATATATCAAACTTACCTGGTTAGTTGTGACTTTTTTCTTTACCAAGTAGCTTGATATTCCTCAGCACCTTGCACTTAGTGTGCCTGTGTGTGTGTGGAGTTATAAACAGTGACCTAGGAATAGGCGGAATGAATGCTGCAAAACCTTGATAGCTATTGAATCTAGGTGATGGGTATATGGTAGTTAATGTAGAACTTCATTATCCTCTGTACTTCAGTACATGTTTAAACATTTTCATAATAGAATTTTTTTTAAAAGAATGTCCTTGGAAAGCATGCATTTTCCTAAGCATATTTTATGGAACACTCATACCAAGAACTATTCTATTAAAAAGTTTGAGCCCTGGCCAGTGTGGCTCAGTTGGTTGAGCAACATTCACTCACCAAAAGGTTGTCCGTTTGATTTCTTTTTTTTAAAAGAAATTTTAAATTTCAGACAGAGGAAAGTAGAGGGAGAGAGAGATAGAAACATTAATAATGAGAGAGTCATTGATCAGCTGCCTCCTGCACACCCCCGACTGGGGATCGAGCCCACAACCCGGGCATGTGCCCTGACCAGGAATCGAACCCTGATTGCCTGGATCCTAGGTCAACACTCAACCGCTGAGCCACACCCAGCCAGGCTGTCCGTTTGATTTCCGGTCAGTGCACATGCCCAGGTTGCAGGCTAGATCCCCAGTAGGGGTTGTGCAGAAGGCAGCTGATCGATGTTTCTCTTTCACATCAATGTTTCCCTCTTTCCTCTCCCTTTCCCTCTCTCTAAAATCAATTAAAAAACCCACATATTTAAAAAATTACATGCCTGGCCAAGCATGGCTCAGCGGTTGAGCATCAACCTAGGATCCAGGAGATTGTGGTTCAATTCCTGGTCAGGGTACATGCCCGGGTTGCGGGCTCGATCCACAATTACTCTCTCATCACTTATGTTCCTCTCTCTCTCTCTTTCTCTCCTACTCCCTTCCTCTCTCTGAAATCAATAAAGACATATTTAAAAATAAATAAATAAAAGATAAATAAACAAACATATTTTAAAAAGTTTGAGAAGCAGTGTGTATATGTGTGTGTCTGTGTGTGAGACAATTCATACTGGCATGCTGAAAATGGGAAGTACAGAAACCTACTTACTTCAATTCACAGTTTTCAAAATTAGTCGACCCTTTCACACCCACCCCCAGGATAACTTCTAATTAGCATCTATACTTCAAGGAATTCCAGTTCAGTGATGGATACTAAACTTTTAATGTACCAAATGCAGAAAGTAACAAATAGCTGATGGTCTAGCTCCTCAAATGAACATAAACATAATTAAAACCTACACTTTGACTACCTTCTGTAGATTACCACTCTCAAACCTTGCTTCAAACATCAAAGTGTTGTCACGATTATCCACAGGCTGCTTCAGGGGTGTTCGGTTGCCCCCAACTCGGGAATACACAAAACAGGGCTCTTTGTAAGCTGATGAGAGAAACAGGCCATAAAGATATTAAGCCATGTCTAAAGTATAGGCGATTCTTCACAGAGTTTGGAGCTATAATGCAAGTATAAGTGAAGGGTCACTAAGAATTGTAATTTGTAAAGTAATTTGATACTAATATACAGATGTTGAAGTAAGAAAATCTAAGAGTATTTTAGATGAGAAAAGCAATGCCTAAAATAATTCATATATTACTCACATTAAGAATACTCATTCTGCTTCTGGTTATTATGAAATAATTGATTCTGAACTTGACCTTTCACTATAAATGACTATAAAACTGGACAGAAAGTACGAGCTAACTTTTTTTCATATATTTGGACAACACATAGACCAGAACTATATCGGATTCTTGAAAAAATATAAATACATGAAGTAAGCCTGTGTTTAACCCTGGCTTTCTTCCGGTAAGTACTTTCTGACTATATCTTAGCAAGGTGGAACTTAAGAATAGTGTAACAGTCTTGCTGGGCTGAGGAGGCAAGATTGTTGCTTGGGGCTGCTGAAATTTGTGATGCAGGGCACCAGAGAGAAGAAAGCTACATAGAGGGAGGGCCTCAACAGTTTACATGGTCCCCAGTCCTTTGCGGAGGGCTTGGCTGTATAAGCACAGGATAAGACTAATCAAGGTAGGAAAGAGTGCTATTGGGAGGATGAGATGATAGAGGACATACAATTCTAGAATATACTGAAATTTCAACATATCCAGAGTGGAAAGATTTCACTAAGCACCTAAGATATTTCTTTGTGACTCCAGAAAGGCTGCACATTAGGCATAAGAACTACATCTAAGAGTAAAGGCCATGACCTAGTATTAAGGACAAAATGAAAATAAATCTGCCCTAAAAAAATAAAATAAAACCAGCCTGAAAGAAGCAAAATTACCTACCAGCAATTTAGCTGCCTACCAGAACAAAACTCAACATAAGTTTTTATGATAACATAATACAGAATCCTACAACATATCTTTCACAATGTCCTGCATATGGTAAAAAATTTATGAAGCATGCAGGGAAGCAGGAAAATTTCATCCATTATGAAACACACACACATACACACTCAACAAACCCCAACATAACTCAGATGGGATTTGCAAAGGACTTTGAATATATGTTAAAAGACTTAAAGGAAAAGATAGAGATAATGAATAAACAGATTAATCTCAAAAAAGAAATGGAAACTATAAAAAAGAACCAAATGGAAATTCTAGAAATAAAAAGTGCAATAACTGAAATTAATGATTTACTGGATGGGCTTAAAAGATACTGAAGATTGAAGAAGACCGTGAACTCAAAAACTCAAGGACAGGGGACAAAAAATTAACAAAGGTCCAGGGACACGTGGGACATAGCTAGAAACCCAACACATATGCAATTGGCATTCTAAAGGACAGAAGAGAAAGAAGAATATAGAAAAATATGTGGAAAAAAAAAATGGCTGAAATTTTTTCAAATTGGGGGGGAGCACTCTATTAACCTATGGATCCAGTAAGATCAGCAAACTCCAAGTAGAATAAAAATAAAGAAAACAAAATCTAGGCAGAGCATGGATTTGTGGAAAACAGCCAGAGAATAAGACACATCATATATAGGGAACAATGATATAAATTATGGCTGACTTTATATTAAAGACAACAAATGTCTTAAGACATTGGAACAAAGCTTTAAAGAAATAAATCTTTGAAAGAAAAATTATCAACCAGAATTCTATATAGCCAGTTGTTTGGGGACTTCCCTCTCCTACAACAAGACTAAAAACTAGCTGTCAGTTTACCCTTCAGGCTGAGGAAACATAATGGTTCTGCTCTGTTGATAGTCTTATGTTGCTTCGCCATCCCTTGTTAACTACCTTAACTCCATCCATCCTTTTATAAGTTATACTTTCACTGAAGTTAAAAAAATTATTGCAAATATGCCAGCCAATTCCTAACAAGACCCTGACTGACTCATCTCAACTATTTCAATTTTTTATCACATCTCATTTAAGTTACGTGTGGAAGTTCTACAACTAGCCATGCAAATATTTGAAAAGTTAGCGATAAAAATATTTGAAATCCAGAAAAATCAGAGGTGCTTCTCTCACTCCAGTTGTTTTAAAAAAATGTGAGTATATGATTTCTAGAATTGCTTACTGTATAGGAAACAATCGCTGGGAATTTATCTGTTTTGCCAGCCTTTAAATAAAATATATATGTTCCCTGGAAGGTTATCTTTAACATATACTTTAAGATATAGAATCTGATGGTGAAATTGTACAGGAGCCCCATACTTCCTTATGTTGGTTCATCGGGAATAGCGCAGTTTAGGCTATAGGCTGAGATGTCTGTTTTATTATTAGTATACTCTATCATAAAGCAGGTATGAGATTTTGAATTACTACAGCTCTCAAAGTACAAATATTGAACTTGAGTGTTAAGAACACTCTTCTAAGATATAGTCTTAAATATTATTTGCAATGCAGGGTGTAGCGCAGTTTAGGGTATAGGCTGAGATGTCTGTTTTATTATTAGTATACTCTATCATAAAGCAGGTATGAGATTTTGAATTACTACAGCTCTCAAAGTACAAATATTGATCTTGAGTGTTAAGAACACTCTTCTAAGATATAGTCCTAAAATGTTATTTGCAATGCAGGGTGTTTTCCTCTTCTAAAGATAGAAATCCCAAGGACTGCATCAAAATGGCATGAAATTAAAACAAAACAAAACCACCATCTGAAAGACTGTATGAATACAACCTGTGGATAGAGAAGAAAAAATAGCTGCAGAACTCTCCACTGGATTTACTTTTGAAAACTGATGTGAAGCATAATTCCTTCTAAATATAACTCCATTCTAATGGCCAATATGATGTTTTATTTTAAAGTAACCTTGCATAAATTGAAGTATACCTTCAAGAACATAATTAGCACTAAATCAACATTGGGACCAATATGTAACCAAACATTTTTATGCAGACAGGTACTTCCTGGTAATCTGCAATTTCCACTATAAACAGTAAAACAAATATAACTAAGAGATTAGCCCAGGTACCAAATTACATTTTTATAGCAACATGTTTCATTATGTACCCACCATCTTCAGCTAGATAAACCACTGCATCTTCCTGGGAGTTTGGATAAACGGGCTCTATCTCTAGGCCTGTTGGGATGTACACTGGCTCAGAATAAGAAGGAATAGAATCTATTTAAAAAAACAAAAACAAAGAGACAGAAAACATTACTTGAATGTGACAAAAATAAACAGGAAAATTTTATCATACATTTTCAAGTTGTTTAGCTATACCAGCTTTCCTTTTCTTTACTATTTTCAGGACCAAGTTTCTTAAAAGTTGTCTGAGACATGCTCAAATGCACCATCTATTTTTGACAGTGACCTATTTGATTGGAAACAGTGACTTCAAGCCCAACTACCCTACTTGTTCCCACTTTTTAGTGGAACGAGAATTTGGTGATGACTCCTTATCCTACTTCTCCTTGATTATTGGCTTATGTGTGTGAGACTATGCTTGGCTCTGGTAATAAATACATTCTCATAGAGGGAGTCAGCCTCCATGATCCCAAATACAGTCATCGAAACAGTAAGAAGAAAATTATTTGGTGATAATAAACAAGTATTACTGGTCAAACATTTTGAGGATTATGTACACACCTGCTTTAGCAACATAAGTTAACATAATTAATATCTGACATAATTATCTGACATAATTAATAGGTGTCAAGTCTAGCTACAGGGAAAGCATAGATTAAAATATTGATGCCAATATGCATCATTGTACATTGTCGGGTGACTGAGTAAGACACAACCAAATAAACTGATAATAAACAATAAATTATAACTAAAACCAGATCCTCTTATTAGTTGAAAACCTTAATCGACTCAAACCAAAATTAATCATGAACTGATAACATAGCATAGTTTCTGAAAATTTGGGAAATTTCAGCTATTTGCCTTTGTGTATGTTTATCATCAAAAGATGCATGACGGCCAGACATCCCAGTTAAAGAAACAGAGACTTCATTAATCTGTCTATGTTCTTCTTTCATTATTTAATAATGAGTAGTCCTTCTAATAAGAAATGTGAAACTCTGACATTAGACCTGGAGAAAGAATATGTACAATAGGGTCAAGGTTTCAGCTTATCAAAGTACTCTTATGGTAACTCTATGTTTAACTTTCTCAAGAAGTGCCAAACTTTTCCAAAGAGGCTGCATGATTTTATATTCCACCATCAGAGGAAGATTCTGATTTCTCTATATTCTCATCAACACTTGCTATCTGATTTTGATTGCAGTCATCAGAGTGGGTGTTGTTGTTACTAATTTGCATTCCCGATAACTAAACACGCTGAATATCTTTTCATCTGTTTATTGGCCATGTTTATCTTCTTTGGAGAAATGTCCATTCAGATCATTTGCACTTTTTAAGTTATTTCTCTTTTTTAGTATGAGTTGTAGAAGTTATATATATTCTAGGTATATACCCTTTTTATTGTGAGTTGTAAGAGTTCTATATAAGTCCTTCATTAGATAGTTTGTGAATATTTTCTCCCATTCTGTGGGTGGTATTTTCGCTTTCTTGATAGTTTTATTTGAAGCACAAAAGTTTTTGATGAAATCCAATTGACCCATTTTTGTTGTTGTTGTTGCCTGTGCTTTTGGTGTTATAGCTAAGAACCCATTGTCAAATTCAAGGTCATTAAGATTTACTTCTATGTTTTCTTCCAAGAGCTTGACCCATTAGGTTTTGACCCATTTTGAGTTAATTTTTTATATGATGTGTTATTTATCCAGTTTTCCCACCACCATTTGTTGAAAAGACTATTCTTTCCTTGTTGAATAGACTCGCCACCCTTGCTGAATATCAGTTGACCACAAACATATGGTTTATTTCTGGACTTTTAGCTTCATTGACCTATATTCCTATTTTCATGATAGTACAATGCTGTCTTGGTTAGTGTTACAGTTTGTAGTTTTGAAACTGGGAATAGTGAGTCTCAAATTGTTCTTTTTCAAGATTTTTTCTTTTTTTGCTATTCTAAATTCCTTGTTTCCATATGAATTTTAGGATCAGTTTGTTACTTTCTACAAAGCAGGCAGTTAGTATTCTGATGGAGACTGTATTGAGTTGGCAGATTAATTTGGGGAGGACTGCCATCATAACAATCATAAATTTTCTGATCCATGAACATGGGTGTCTTTTCACTTATTTAGATTTTTAAAATTTTCTTTCAATAATGTTTTATAATTTTCAGAGCATAAGTTTTATACTGTTCTTAAATTCAGTCCTATAATATTCTTTTGATGTTATTGTAAATGAAATTGCTTCTTTAAGTTCATTTTAGTATTTTTCATTGTAAGTGTATAGTAATATAATTGATTTAACACCTTGCCAAACTCATTTACTAGTTCTAGTAATTGTTTTTTAGTGGGTTGCATAGAGTTTTCTATATATAAGACTATGTCACTGGTGAACAGAAATAGTTTCACTTCTTCCTCTCTAACCTGGATGTTTTTATTTCTTTTTCTTGCTTAATCACTGTGACTAGAAGCTCCATTACCATGTTGTATAGAAGAGGCAAGAAGATATCCTTGTCTTGTTTTTGATCTTAAGGGGAAAGCATCCATTCTTTCACCATTAAGTATAATATTAGCTGTGAGATTTCATAGATGCTCTTTATCTTATGGAGGATTTTCCATTCTATTTTTTTTGACATGAAAGGGTGTTGAATTTTATGTATATTTTTATTGTCTGATTGTAAAGATAGAAAATGTCCAGAACAGGCAAATCCACAGAGACAGGAAGCAGATTAGTAATTTTACTGTGGGAGGAGAGAATGAAGAATGAGTAATAGGTACAGGGTCTTTTGGCAGGGACACAAAAATGTTCTGGATTTAGACAGAGGTGATAGTTACACAACAACAAAAAAGTACTAAATGCTGAATTGTTCACTTTAAAATGGTTAATTTTATGCAATGTAAATTTTTACCTCAATTAAAAAAAAGTTGTGAGCAGCTAATCGAACAATAACTTTCTTGAGAACCACATCACACCTAAAATTATAAGACAACTTCTGAAAAAACTTTATAAACAGTAAAATGCTCTATAAATGTCAGCCACATGTATGTCAACTGCGACATGTCACGAATAACACGTATGCCACTATGGCACGTCACTTATGACATGCATGTTACTATTGACACGTGTCACTTATGATACATATATCAATTCCGAAATGTATGTTGATTATGAAACATGTCAGTTTCACCACACATGTTCATTGTAACAAAATGTCAATTCTGACACACATGCCGAAACTGACATCAATTTTGATCTGCCATATTGATGACTTTCACATGCACATCGATTCTGACATGTGTGCCAATTCTGACACATGTTGATTTAGACATGTTCACTGACATGTGTTCATTCTGACACACGTTGAAACCAACACACACCAATTCTGAAACACATCAGTCGTGACGTGTCCATTCAGAAACATGTCAATCTTGACATATATGTTGATTCTGACATGCATGTCAACTCTGATTTGACACATTTATTCTGCCACATGTTGGCATGTTCCAATTTTGGTACATATAGATTCTGACATGCATGTTGATTCTGACCCATACTGACTGACACACATGTCGCTTTGACACATACATAGATTCTGACACATATTTCAATTGTTGGATGTATGTCAATGTGACAATCCAGCTTAGCTGGTAGATGTCCATGATCTCTTAGCTGCAGCAGTTTCCAGAAGTTAGCAGTGTTCTGGCCATTAATTTCATATGGGTGGCTCATCAAACCAAGAGAGTAGGGGTCCTGTCACATACATGGTTAGCATATCTTTGGTCTTAGGATTGAGAATATTGTTTTCTTTAGTAATTAAAGACCAAGGCCAGATCATTCAGGTTCCAGAAATTATGAAAGCGTCAAGGTCAGTGGTTCTCAGCAGGGTAATTTTGCCTCTGAGGGAGGGTTGTTGGATTTTAAATGCTTTTTCTGTAGCTATTGAGAAGATATATACTTTTTGGGTTTTATTCTAAGAATATGCTGTAATACATTAGTTGATTTCATTATATCAATTACATTACTTGATTTTTGAATGCTAAACTAACTTTGAATTTCTGGATAAATTCTATGGGGTCATGATGTATAATTATTTTTATGTATTGTTGGATTCAGTTTACTAGTATTTTGTTGAGAAAATTTGCATCTACATTCATAATAGGTATTGGTCTGTAGGTTTTTTGTGTCTTGTTCTGGCTTTGTACACAGGGTTATACTGGTCTCCTAAAGTTTTCTCTCCTCTTCTATTTTTTTGGAAGAGTTTGTGAAGAATTGGTAGGAACTTTTTGGTAGACCATTCCAAACATTAAGTGTTTGGTAGAATTCAGCAATGAAGCTGTCTGAGCTTGGGCTTTTCTTTGTGGGTAGTTTTTCTATTACTAATTCAATCTCTCTACTTATTATATATCTATTTATGTTTTCTATTTCCTCTTGAGTCAGTTTCAGCAGTCTTATCTTTCCAAGCTTTTGTCCATTACATCTAAGTTATCTAACTCATTGACATCCTTTATTAGTTTATATCTGGTTCTCATTTAATTTAATAATTACATTCTCTTAGATTTATGGCACAGGCTTCTCAGGACAATTACATACATCCTTAAATTTTAGAATATTCAAGCCTTTAAAAGTGTTCTCAATCATGGTGATTTTTGTTCAGCATTTGAGTTATCTGCCATAAAGCTTTATATACTTCTCCTTAACAAGGGCATACAAAATGTAGGTATTCCTCCAAAAAGCTTCACAGCACATCGAAAAGTGCAGTAGTGCTAAGGAGCCACATAATTTTGTCTTAAGTGGTTGATATCAAAGATGACTATTTGCTATAAGGCAGAATATGTGACTTTGGTAAGTAATTGCCAGGATGAGCCATTTCCATATGCAGCATCAAGTACTAGTTCAAGTTAGTTCACTGTTACATGAACAAAGGAATGTGTAGCAGGAGGGCCTGCAAAATTGCAGTTGTTGAATACACTGCTAGTTGCCCTCCCAATATCCATTCAGACTTTCTTCTTGTTTGTTTTTATGACCAAAAACCTGTACCAGGGCAGCATGAGCTCCACTAAAAACCTCAATTTTCCAGGCTTCCCCGTGGCTAGGAGTAGCCACATAATATAAAGCTGACCAAGATGTAAAAAAGACTACTGGTGAAATTTTTGGGAAAGCTGTTTTTCTCATAAAAAGGGACAGAATCAGCTGGCATGTACGCCTCACCCTTTTTCTCCCTCTTAAGATCTTTTATAAAGCAAAAGTTTTTAATTTTGATGAAGTCCAACTTATTGATTTTAAAATTTTATTAATTATGCTTTTGGTGTCAGTTCTAAGAACTTGTTTAGCTTTAAATTGCGAAGATTTTCTCCTATTTTAAAGTTTTATATTTTATGCTTTACATTTAAGTCTGAACCCAGTTTGAATTAATTTTTCTTATAAGCACTAGACTTAGATTGAAGTTCATTTTTTTGACCTATGGATGTCTAACAGTTGATAAAAATGCCAACTTTCCTCCACTGAATTGTTTCTGCACTTTGTAAAAAATCAGTTGGGCATATTTGTGTGGTTCTATTTCTGGGTTCTCTTGTTCCACTGATCTATGTATATCCCTCCACTAATAGGACAGGGCCTTGACTACTGTAACTATATAAAAGGTTTTGAAAGCACACAGGCTGATTCCTTCCTCCCATCTTGTGCTTCTTTTCAAAATTGTTTTAGCTATTCTCAGTTCCTTCACTTTTCCATATAAATTTTAGAACAATTGCCCAGATCGTTGTGGCCAGGTTTTGGGTTCAATCCTCGGTTGGGATATGTATGGGAGGCAGCCAACCAGTGTTTTTCTCTCACATAGATGTTTCTCTTTCCCTTCCTCTCTCTCTAAAATCAATTAGAACATTAAAAAAATTTTTTAGAACAATCTTGTGTATGTCTACAAAAAAATCTTGATAGAAATTGCCTGGAACCTATCCATTTGGGAAGAACTGACACCTTTACTAGACTGAGTTTTCCAATCCATTTCTTGATTTATTTAGATATTTGTTGATTTCTTTCATTAGCATTAAATAGTATTAAGCATACAAGTATTATTTAAAAATTTTAAAAGATTGTAATGGTATTGTAGTAGGGGTTTAGACTACACAGATGTATGCATTTGCTAAAATACATTGAGTGATACACTTAGACTCACACATTTCATTGAATGTAAAATTTACCTCAAAAATAAAAAGAATAATACACCAAGATTAAACTCTAGCTAATAATATGCATGCTAAAATGTTTAGACTTTAAATGTAAGGTGGTCTGCAACTTACTGTGAAATAAATAAAAATTAAGATGGTTTGACGGATAGAGAGATGGATGAATAGCTGGGTACATATGTGATCAAGAAATATGGCAAATAATAAGAACCTAGCTGGTGAGTTGTGGGTGTTCCTGTACAAAACTTTCACCGTCTCTCTATTTAAAAATCGTCATAATAAAATACTGGGAAACAAGAAGTTAAGTACAGAATGAGGTTAAATTTAAAAAACCCTAAGTGAATCAGATATACAAAAAACCCATATATTAATGAACAAGAAAACAGCACATCAGAACTACTATATTCAAACATTGACTCTTTGGAAAAACTAACAAGACAAATCCCACTGACATAATCAGGGAATAAGAAAATAAGAATGTACAAATATGTAACATAAAATATGACAACAGAGGGGAAAAGAATCCCATATAGTCAAAGGAAATTAAAATAATTACAAGAGAACACTTTGACTAAATTTATGTAAATGAATGAAAAGTTCTGCATAAAAGCATTATTTTTCTAGGAAAATACAAATAATCAGAACTGTCTCTGGAATAGGAAGAAAATCTAAACAGAACTAACAAAGAAGAGAGAGAAGTTTTACAATAAAAATATGCTCTTTATATCTAAAGCAATAACAAATATGTTCAGACTGTTTTAGGTGAATTCTATCAAACTTTAAAAAAACAGTTAATTACAATATTATTCAAACTGTTTTAGAACATAAGGAAGAATTTTGAATAACATTTATACTAAAACCTAAAAAAGCACAAAAGCTAGAAAATTACAAATTATATTACTTACGAATATTAAAACAAAAATCCTGTATAAAATATTAGCAAATGGACTTAAGCAACACACAAAATATACACAATGACTAACTAAAGTTCATTCCAATAATATATAGCTGGTTCAGTCCTGGTCGGGGGGCTCAGTTGGTTGGAGTATTGTCCCATGCACCAAAAGGTTGCAGGTTTGAACCCAGGTCAGGACCCATAGGGGAAGCAGCTGAGCCATGTTTCTTTCTCACATTGATGTTTCTCTCTCTCCCCCCCCCTGCACTTCCTCTCTCTCTAAAATCAATAATATATCCTCAGGTGAGGATTCATATATATATGACTCAATATAAAAAATCTATTACTATAATTCACCAAAGTAATACATCAAATGAGAACCTTATCATACTTTTTCTCTATAAATGCTAAAAGGCATTTAATAAAACTTAGCAATTATTTCTGGTAATGTTTCTGAATAATAAAGAATAAACGGATACTTCCTTAATAAAATCAAAAGCAAATTTATTTCAAACCATAAGCCAATATTTTGCTTAGAGAGAAAACACTAAAAGCATCCCCATTAAAATAGGGAACAAGATGAATATAAAACTATTAAATATTTTTTAAAAGTACCAGTCAATGGATTCAGTCAAGAAAAAGTAGCATCAGGTATATAAAAACTGGAAATGAGGAGATTTAATTATATCACTACTAGATGATACAATTGTATAAAACACATATATACAATAACTTAAAAACCAGATATAGGAAGTGGGTGGTTCCAAAATTAATACACACACACAACAAAAAACTTAGCTTTCCTCTACAAAACAAGTTAGAAAATATGCAATAAAGATTCTATTTAAAATAGCAACAAAATAAAATACCTAACAATAAGACTTAAAAAAATGCAGAAAAAAATTTAAAACTATACTAAGGAAGATAAAGAAGAACTAGAATGAATAGTGAGACATACCTTGTTCTTTGCTAGGAAGATGCACTACTGTAAAGATGTCTCTCTTGCTTAATCTATAAATGTAATGTGATCACAGTAAGTTACCAGTATTAATTTTGGGACAACTAGGAAAGCTTATTTTAAATTCCATACAGAAATACGCACAATAAGGCAAAATAAGCAATACAGTAAGGTAAAAAATAATAAGCCAAGAAACTGGAAAACTTTTTAAGAGAAAAGGAATGATGAGGAACTAAGTTTCCCGCATAACAAAGCTTATAGTTATAAAACTATAGCATTAAAGGCTTTTGAACCAGCATAGGAAAATACAGGTTAGTGGAATAAAATATAATTCAAAATTAGACATCAGAATTTAGTATATAATAATTATGGCATATCCAATTAATTAGCAGACAAAAAATTATTTAGTAATTTGTTGGAACACCTGACTTGACAGTTAACATAACTGGGTTGGGAGCTCACTTCTTGCAGCGAAATGGGTTCCTGATGGGAAAAAATTTTAAGTACAAAAAATACAACTTGAAATGTGCTAAGAGAAACTTGGGAATTTCAAAACCCAGAAGCTATAGAAAAAATGAAAAAGTGATTAAGTAAAAATTAAAATTTTCTACATGAGAAAGATAAAAGGCAAATGACAAACTGAGAAAAAAATTATGCAACATACATGACATATTAAGCCAACCTCATGAATATACAGAGAGCACTTACAGATCAGGAAGAAAACGAGAAGTTCAACCAACAACAAAATGGTAAATAATTTTATCTGACTTCAGAGTTTACATAAAAAGTCAATAAATATACCTGTTGGCCATCTGTGTCTTTTTTGGGAAGATATCTATTCAAGTCCTTAGCCCATTTTTTAATCTGGTTATTTGTGTGCTACCGAGTTGTAGAAATTCCTTATATATTTTAGAGGTTAACTCCTTATCAGAAATATAGTTTGCAGATATTTTGCCTGCTCCAAAGGTTGCCTTTTCACTGTATTATTTCCTTTGCTGTGCAGAAGCTTTTTGTTGCCCCACTTGTTTATTTTTGTTTTTGTTCTGTGCTTTTGCTATCATATCCATGATATCATTGCCAGGAACAATGTCATGAAGTTTTTCCCTAATGTTTTCTTGTAGGAGTTTTACAGTTTCAGGTCTATGCTTAAGTCCTTAATACATCTTGAGTTGATTTTTTTTGTACAGTGTAAGACAAGGGTACAATTTCATTCTTTTACATGTGGATATTAAATTTTCTCAACAGTTGTTTAAGAGGCTACCTTTTCCCTGTTGTGTATTCTTAGCACTGTTGTCAAAGATCAGTTGAACATATATAGTGGATTTATTTCTGGGCTCTCTATTCTGTTGATTGGCCTGTATGTCTGTCTTTATGCCAGTACCATACTGTTTTGACTACTATAGTTGTGTAATATATTTTGAAATCAGAAAGTGTGATGCCTCCAGCTTTGCTCTTCTTTCTCAAGACAGTTTTGGCTATTTGTAGCCTTTTGTTGTTCCATGTGAATTTTATAGTTGTTTTTCTACTTCTGTAAAAAATGCCATTGAGATTTTCATGAGGATTGCACTGTCAACATCACTGATCTTCAGGGAAATGTAAATCAACATCACAGTGAGATATCATCTCACACCTGTTAGGATGGCTATTTAAAAACAAGAACAACAACAACAAAAGAAATGTGCTGGCAAGGATGTGAACACATTGGAATTGAATTGAAATGTAAGTATAAATGCACAACAGTTTTTGAAGACTTCACATAAAAAAAAAGAATGTAAAATATTTTGGATATATTTGGGTTAAATTAAAAATATTTTTGAATCAATTTCACTTTTTTTTTAACCTTTTAAAATGTGGCTACTAGAAAATTTTAAATTATATATACAGGGTGGGCAAAAGTAGGTTTACAGTTGTGAGTATGCAAAACAGTTTATTTTTCATTTTTAACTTTAAAATATATCTTTGATTTCAGAGAAGGGAGAGGCAGAGCGAGAGAGATAGAAATATCAGTGATGAGTCATCATTAATTGGCTGCCTCCTGCATGCCCCCGACTGGGGATTGAGCCTGCGACCCAGGCATGTGCCCTGACTGGGAATTGAACCATGATCTCCTAGATTCTAGGTCTATGCTCAACCACTGAGCCACATCTGGTCGGGTCAGAGTTTATTCTTGTATTATTATTTATTAATTATCATATAACTTTCCATATGAACAACTGTAAGCCTCCTTTTGCCTACTCCCATATGACACATTATTTCTGCTGGAATGATTGTTCTAACACCAGGAGTCTTCTCATTAAAATCAAGGTTGGCAAAGGAAGTTTACTAATGCGTTTGAATCCCCAAAACTGCTAAGAACATACCAATATGCTGGACTTTTTCATCAACGACCTCACAATGGTAAGGCCACCGTGTTGCGCTCAGGGGACCAGAAGAAGACACACCATATAAATCTCGTGGTTCACGAAGACGTGGCACCCATCTCCCTAGCTGATATTCCAATAGTATCTGTGTAGTCCGGGGAAAAAATGGGTCACTAATAGAGTCAGCTGGAAAAAGATTCAAACACAATCATAAGCGTTAAGAAGCAAAACTCCAATTCCTATAATTTTAAAAATTGGTTTTAGAGAGAAAGGGAGGGAGGGACGAAGGGAGTGGGGGGCAGAGGGAGGGAAGAGAGAGAGAAAGAGAGAGGAAACATCAATCTGTATTGATTTGCTGTTCCACTTATGCATTCACTGGTTGATTCTTATATGTGCCCTGACTGGGTCTTGAACCCACTACCTTGGCGTATCAGGATAATGCTCTAATCAACTGAGCTACCTGGCTAGGGCAAACTCCTATATATATTTTTTATATATTCCTTTTTTCCCCTCTAACACCATTAATTTGTGAATATCTATAGATATAATTATAAATGTTTTATAATTTATGGCATTTAAAAAATAAAGGTATTAATGAAATTTTGTAAAAATTGATCTTCATGACAGCTAAAAAACAGTTGTTAATATCAAATACTATTAATTTATGCTAAATTGTCACTGCTACTTCAAGAACATTTTGGATTTTGATATGGATTGTATGTTTTCTTGCAGCTTTCTAGCAAACTGTTTACTGCTGTCTTCTTAAAGTTAATCACACTGAAGCAACTATTTGTCTAATAGGTTAAATACACCCACTGACCATATCTCCTCACCACCTACCAGAACTATATTCTCAAAGGTTGTCAGTGAACTCTCAATTACAACATCTCAGTTCTCATTTTACGGCTACTGAGTGTCACAACCCCAGGAACATAATTCACATGGAATACAATGGGGTTGTCCCAAGTAGGAGATCTTTCTCTGTTTCAATGGGATAACTGGGGCATCAACTTGATGTTGACAATCACCCTTCCTTAAGATCATTTCCCTTGTCTTTTATGATGCCACACTTCCCTGTTTTCTCTCTACCTTTCACATACTTGGTTTCATTTGTCTCACTGACTTGTCTTGTTCTTTCACCTCTGAAATGTGGCTTTTAACCTAGATTTAGTTCTGGGTTATTTTTGTATAAAAGCAGATATAGCCATTGGACTAGGAGCCAGACAAACTGAGTTCTATTCTACCACTTTGTTTCTACACGATTTTGGTTGGCCAATGCAGACTCTTTGAACATAAATCTTACTACTTGTAGATAAGAAATATTACCCTCCACTGCTACTTCTCAAGACTGTTATATAGATGCATTTATTCAACAGATGGTTATTAAGTATCTAGTATTCCATTATGTGAATAGACCACACTTTGTCTAATTTACAGTATGACTAGAAAATGGCATGCAACTATTTATTAATTAGGAAATAAAATTAGATCCATACCTCATACTATTTGTAAGTGTAAATTATAGAGAAATTAAATATAAAAATTCAAACAAATACAAAAAAGTATTTAAAGAAAACTCTGATAATCATATTGATGATCTTGGAGTAGGGGCCTTTGTAGCCTACACAGATATAAAAATAAAGAGCCACAAATGGATAATGATAAACAACATCAAAATAATTCCAATGAAAGCAATGTAAACAAAGTTAAAGGATCACTGTGAAAGCACAATTCGTAACTCAAGGGAATGTAAATAGACAAGCACATGAAACAATTCTCAATTTCTTTAGCCATCAAGGAAATGTTGGTTAAAACAGGGAATTACTTCTTCTTTTTGCAACAGACTGAAAAAACTTTAAAAAGAAAAAAAAAGGGTGGCAGGAAGTCCACAAAATAGTCCTACAAATTTTCTATGACTATGGGTATAGATATGTGTACAAATGCAAAGAAAAAATTCTAGAAGGAATGACGCCAAACTGAGAATAGTGGTTATCTCAAAAGAGATTTGTTTTAGGATGGTGGTGAAAAAGACAAAATAATAAAAAAATAAATAAAAGTCTTATCTTCAATTTCAAAATATCTGTGGCAGATATGTGAATATTTGGAAGAAATATTTTACAGTGCATTTGAAAGCACAACTCTGAATGTATAAATTAAAAACACACACACAAGTATGCATCAAGATGCCCACATGCACACGTAAATTTGTGAATGAATAACTTAAAGGAAACTCTTTATACAGGCATGTAAATAAAGATGCAGTTCCAAAACCTTGTGTCCATTATAACTCCAGTCATACTGTAAATGCAACTAAAGGGTTGGTTATTTAAAGAAATGTCAAGGTAAATTCGTTTATAAAGTACTGACCATTTTCATTTAGTTTCACTGAAATCAGGTTTACCTAAAACAAACCTTAAACACTTTAACTCCAAAATATTCTTATAAAAGTGAATAAATACAAATCTCTCTCCTTATCCAATAACAGAATAATAATTCCCTATGTTATTCAATCTGACTTTTTTCTAGTTTCCTCATCTTGTTATTTTTCATCCACTCAAGGTTGTATAATAAAGAGGAGGGAGAATATACGGATTAACTCAAACCTGTTAAAAGTGCACACTGCTGGAGATCTTCAAATTTCATGAAGGTGTCCTCATCCTAAAACATGAGAGTTTAAAAATATTTCTCTTATAAAAACTAAAAGTTTCCAAATCTAGATTTTTTTGTTTGTTACTCTTCACCTGAGGATATTTTTGCCACTGATTTTAGAGAGCGTGGAAGGGAGGGGGGAGGGAGGCAGGGAGAGAAGGAGAGGGGGAGAGAGAGGGGGAGACAGACAGAGAAACACTGATGTGAGACACAAGGATTGGCTGCCTCCTGAACCCACCCTGACTGGGGCAGGGATTGAACCTGCAGCCCAGGTACATGCCTTCCACTGGGAATCGAACCCAAAGAAATTTTTTACATCTAGTTTGTACTCAGAATTGAGTACATGTGTTTAATCTTTAATGAAAAAAATTAAAGGATTATTATGGGCTCCTGATCTCAAAGCACACAACACTTCAAATATCCTGAATCCTTAACATTTTCATCTTTCATTCCTCTTCTTCCACAGGGTAAGGTCATATTAACAAAAGTAGGGAAGAAATAAAGTTTAAAGATTCTTGGTAAACGTAGCAAAACAATTTAAATTAAGGAAAATTAACAAATAAACAGAAAAGAAAAAGAAACACAGAAAGCGACAGACTTAAAGAGTTATACACATCATTTTGGGGAGTTTATTTTGGGACCTTAACTTACATACATGATAATTTATACTTTATTAAAATGTGAAGAAAAGATTTTACAAATATTACTAGAAACAAAATATTTTTAAATATTTTAATTTTGTTTCCCCCCCTTTTTCTTCCTCTATGTCCTTTCCTTTGTTATATCAGAGCCATACTAAACCTACTATGGAGCTACATAGTAGGTTTAAAATATAGGAGGTTCCAATATATGATACATATGATGATGAATGCAGTAGAATCAATACATATAAGGAAGTGGACAGAAGTTATAAAAACCCCTAATAATGATTTAATACACACATCTTAATAAAACTCAGAAGAATCTTACCCAATTTTTTTCACAGAAAAACATCACCAATATAGGTTCTCTTCCTAGATGGGGCATACTGCACACAGTAATATCTTGGCTTTCAATCAAATTATTTCCCAACTTCAATGACAGTGATTTAAACATCCGATTGATTCTTACATTCAATTGATTTTATAATACTTTTACTGGGAATCTATATAAAACAAGTTTTATCTCAAATTAAATAAGATAAAGTTGAGGAAAACATACTGATTCATCTTCGTCACTGACTGTTCTGTCTGAATAGTCTTCCTCTTCTGAATCCTCTGACATCTCTTTAGTATTTGGCTGGAAATTTATTTAGTAGGCAGGCTGTAAAACAATTTCTAGGGAATTTATTGACAGTTTTTAAATTGCAAGTGTTTACTACATTAAATGAGTACCCCAAATATATTCAATTGTATTTAATTAAGTGACAACAGGCTTCTTTTAAAAACTAAGTTATTAAGACACAGCTAAATAAACTTCAATTTCAAAGATTTGAAGAAATTTTTCATTTCTCTGAGAAAGAGACCAAATCACAATAAAAGACAAATCAAGTAAATAATTTACATAAAAAAGAATTTATAGGGTACAGTCAAATCACTTACACCCTATATTTACAATTAAATACCAGAGAGCAATAGCAAGTTCAGAATAACCCTGAGGCATTAAAAAGATCATGAGTCAAAGAAAAATGACAGTTACTTATTCAGGCAGTGAAATGCAGCAACAGAGAAAATTTATTTTCTGCGTAATTTTCAATTAACCAACCGTTCAAATGCCTACAACAGCCTTTTTCTCTTTATACCTTGGTTACTGTTCTGTAGATATTGTCTCTGTTCTAATATTCAATTATATTTGTCTTACTGAAATCTCAACAGCTACCAGAAGGTTGTATTGGCGATGATCATTCCCTGCTATGCAAGTACCCTCTCAAGTGTTCATTACTAAGACAATGAAATAACAGAAATTCCTTGTCAAGATTCTATTATTATTATTATTATTATTATTTTTGAGAACAAAGGAATTTACCAATTTCCAGACTATCTGTTTAAGCTCTTCTCTACAAAAAGCGTGTTCTGGAACAAGACTACATAGAAGAAAAGTCCACGCTCCACAGCACATCACTGCAGATGCCACAGAGAAGTCCGTCTTATCAGGACCTTCGGTACTAAGAGACTGCAGTTGCGGCCTGGGGATCACCACAATTCCAAATCTGGGAAACTGGACTGGCACAGACCCGCTTCTGTTTCCTTCCCCGAGCAAACGAGGCCCAGCCATGTGACAGGACAAGGGTCTCACCGCCTGGGTGGTCCTGAGGAAACGCCATCCCTGCTCAGTGTTAAAAGGCAGGCACAGCATTTGCACACCCAGCTCTAACCTGATGAGCCTGACTGGAACCCAGCCAGACACACTGACCCACTTGCAAAGAAGAAATCAGCATGCAGCCCCGCTGGGGGTGGCTCAGCGGTTGAGCGTGGACCTAGGACCCGGGCCATTGGGGTTCGATTCCCGGTCAGGGCACATGCCGGGGTTGCAGGCTGTAGCCAATCAATGACTAATCATTGATGTTTCTATCTCTCCATCTCCTTTCCTCTCTCTGAAATCAATAAAGATATATTTTAAAAAAAAATGAACACGTAATTAACCAAATAATGTATATAAACAATGGCTAAACCTCCCTTCAGGGAAGACAGAGCTTCAGGTGTGAATTCCCTTTAGTGGCTCCTAAATTGAACTAGCGACCACGACGTCTTTTTCTTGCACACACCAGCCCGCGCCGCCAAGCCCTCGAGCCAGGGCAACACCAAGCGCGCTGACCTGCTGCGGAGTAAAACCCGAGCCGGGGAGAGCCACGCGCTGTGACTAACGGGCACCCCACGGGTGCATCTCCCACGGCTGCGGCGGCAGAGGCAGAAGCAGGCGCCCCACGCCGCGTGTGCGGGCACGCACGATGGCCCCCCAGGTGGCAAGGTCATGAAGCCGCAACTCGGGTGGTCAGAGCGTGCCTCCCACGCCACGCCTGGACTCGGCAGTGCGGGCAGGAGGAGCGCATCGGCCGGGGCGGGTGTGTCCGCGCGCGCTCGTTTCCCTCAGGCGGCGCCCCGCCCGTGAGCTCCTTTCCCTCAGAACCGCGCGCTTCACCGGCCCGCGTCGGCCCGCCCGCGGTCGCTCCTTCCCGCCGCGAGTCCTGTGGCCCGGCCAGTTGTCCCTTGAGGGCCCGGACCAGCCCGACATAATGACGGTCCAGTTCCGCCATCCCCAGCCACGCCCTTCACCGGGAGGCGAGGCAGCTCGTTACCCGGGCAACGGGCCCACTCTCGCGAGACTTAGGACGGCCCTCGGGAATCACCTAGACGACGGAGCGCGATGGGAACGAGCCTTCGCGGGATTTGGGCCAGAGGGACGGCCCCCGGAAGATGACGGGAACCGGGGGCGGGACGGCGGGGGGCCGAGTGCGCGGGCGCCGGGAGACAGTAGGGCTCAGGGTGGGGTGGGGTGGGGTGGGGTGGGGTGGGGCGGGACTTTTAGATGAGGGGGAGGGGGGACCGAGACTTGTTCCGAGGCTCTGCGCGACCCCGGAGGGTGCTGGGCAAGACTGGCGCTTTGCTGATTTTATTTGCTGGCGCTTTGCGGCCTAGCCTCCCGGTGAAGGGCGTGGCCGGGGCCGGCGGAACTGGACCGTCATTATGTCGGGCTGGTCCCGGCCCTCGAGGGACGACCGGCCCGGCCACAGGACTCGGGGCGGGAAGGAGGTGGCGTTCTGCACAGGTGTGTGAGGAGCGATCTTTATTCGATTTGCAAGTGACAACTGTATCCTGAAATACTTGCTGGAGGAGTCCTAGATGGAGGAGGGTGAGCTCTCGCGGTTCTTACCGGCTCAGATCCTTGAAATATAATAATGGTCAGGTAACCTCCTGAACGCGGGACCCGGCGCGGGGCCTGCTGCAGCCACTGCCCGCGTGTCACCTCATCTAATTTAAATATCGTCTTCCCGTCACAGGCTGGGACATCAGTGCTTTACGTCCCGTCTTGGTTGTCTCCCGACCTTTAGCTCTGGTGGATAATTGAATATATTCGGAACCGTTTTCAAAGTAGTATATAGTTGGAAAAAGAAAGGCTTCGGATGTTTGGTTCCCACCTGGGCCATCTTATGTGATGGGATTTGTAATATTGCAGAACGGAGATAATGAATTATATAGCAAGCTTGAAAGTGGAATAAAGGGCAGAGCGCTTTGGCTTAAGTATGGACCTGGGTCCATAGCTTTAGATTCTGTAAGTTTCTGAAAAATAATAGTTTTTTTTTTTTTGAGGTCAGCAGTTGAGGAGTTTGGACCGTCCAGAAAAAGAAATAGAGCCTACGTCAGATAAAGCTCTCTTGAAAAATAGTTACCCTTTATGATTGTACCTTGTTTTAGGCCATACATGTGTTAGTAAAAGTGACACGCACAGAGAATTTTTATACATGGAATCTGTTTTTCTGTTGGATGTTAGAGTCGTGGTTATGAGCCATAGGATGTCAGATGCACAAGATGAAGCTCCAAGAAATGATCTAAGCAGGTTACACAAGAAATGAATCGCTGAGCTGGGACTTAAGTCTCACGATTTTTAGTCCAAATATTTACATGATCATATTTCAAGCAATCCTATGGAGAAAAAATATTTTAGTGCATAAAAAATACTTAGGAATTTAAAAAACTTTGAAAAGTCATAATTCTTTCATTAGTTCAACAAATACTAATTGAACGCCTACTACTTGTCAGGGACTGTTCCCGGCGTGAGGATTGCATGAGGTTATATACTCTTGGGAGAAGACAACAAACCAATTGAAAACAAACACACCCAGGTGGGAATGGCTATGGAGAAAAATAAGCAGGGAAAACTAGAGCATAGGGAGTGAGCTGAGTTGGGGGGAGCCTTGGTGTAGGGAGAGTTCTTTTGATGGGCTGTGCAGGGAAGCTTCTCTGACCAGGAGGCATCTGAGCAGAGGCCTGAAGCGAGTAAAGGGATGAGCCATGTGGATATGGAGGGGCAGACCTAGCCAGGCAGGGGAGGCAGCAAATACAAAGGCTCCAAGAGAAGACCAGTGTTATGAATTATACCAGGCAGTACTGTTCAGCCAAAGCTCGGCTGAAGTCAGTATCATTTTAAGGAAGGAGATTGCATTAGGACTTTTTTCTTTCCCCAATATATTAAACGTGGCTTTCTTAAGCACCTGTTTCTTTTTTAACTCCTTTAAAAAATTTTACTCTCCTATTACAGATAGTAGTATGTAATAAAGATGAAATTCTTTGCCTTTAGGTTAAAGTGGAGGTGAGGCCTGGAGTAAACTTCTACCAAGGACTTTCTGTCAGTCTGAATTTTTGTTCCCCTTCCCTATGATCTTATCAGAGAAGGTTACTGGACAGACTCCTTACACGGCCAGCTTCTACCTTTGGGGAGGCAGCTTTACCTCGACAGCAACTTTTCCTCTAAGTTTTAGTGAATTTATCTACTCCAACCCTGTGGTATAAAAGAAATATAATGAAAGTAGAGTAAGAAAGGAGGAAAAGAAAAACCAGAACTCCAAAGACACAATTATTAGTGTGGGAATCAGGAGGAAAGTTCACTTTGGCAACATAGCCAAATATAAGTTGTGTTAGGACTATCATTTTGTGTAAGGATATCATTTTGAATTTTTTGAACAGAGACTTAGAATATGAAGTGACTAGGACAGAGTTATTTATGACATCACAGAAGTTAGTGATTATGTGGCTATAGAGATCTTGTCCCAGTTTGGCTGAGGAAGCCACACTAGGTCCTGGGAGCCCTGGGGTTGTCCATCTAGTATCCATCTTGGCGCCTTTCTCAGACTATCTGGTTCTAGGATTCCCCAGTATGAGGCCAAACCTCTCAAAATGTTTCAGGCTCAAATCGTGAAATCTGTCCCAGCCTGTCAACTAACCAAGACTCAGCTCAAGGGCCATCCCCACAGTGAAGTCTTTCCTAATTCCCCTGTCATTGGTAGAATTAGTTTGTAGAATATGCCTAAACTTGGGGACCATCGGGAAACATCTTTCTCCTAAACACTTGGAAATGAGGAAGTAACAATGCCCACTGCCTGCTCTACAAAAAAATGGATAGGATAAACCACCTGAAAAGGGAAAGAATAGGGTCAGTGTGAAGTCTCATGACAAAAAACATGAAGTGGTCTCTGCCATACTCCAATAACTGCCCCTGAACTGCAGTGGTGAAGTCCCCTTTCCACAGAGGCCATGTTGGCCAGATTCCATACCTTTTCAGCCACTTTCAGCTACTAAAACAGTTTCATTTCCGTACTTAAGATTTCAGTTGGGATTTGGTATTAAGTACATATTTATTAAGTTTATCTTTATTGTTGAAAATATTACAGATGTCCGTCCCCTTTTTGATCCCCTCCACCCCACATCCACCCCACCCCCAGATCAATGTCTGTGTCCAGGGATTATGCTTATAAACATATAAGTTCTTTGATTAATCTCTCCCCACCCACTCCTCCACCCCCACCTCCACCTCCCCTCTGAGATTCCAAGCCGCCAGAGCTGGGGACAGATCTAGGTTGGGTGAAAAGAAGGAGGGGCATTGAATTGACTTTGAAAATGGAGGTGGCTTGGGAAGTGGGAGGGAACTGGAGTTTTGCTCCCTCCTCTGTTTTGTAGGAACTCGCTCTTCGTTGTCATAGGATGGGCAGGGACTGGGGAGGAAAAGGGCAACTCTCCCCTTAACTGGGCGGAGTTGGAATCTACAATGCTGGTTTCAAGGGCTGCTCTTGTGTCTGTGGGCCTCATAGGAGAGTGTTGGCTCCAACCTGCCCCCTAACAAGGGGTTCTCCTCTAGGCACGTTCCTACACAATAGCAATCTTGGGGAGATTGTGGGGACTGGAGGTTAGGAGTGTAGGTTTAGGAGCCAATTGCCTGGGGTCAAATATTCTGCCACTTAGTTTTAGAATCTTGAGCAACCTTTTTAACTTCTCTGTGCTCCCACTTACTTCATATTGCCTGTGACTTGGTAAGGGCCCATTTATTGTTAGCTGTCATTACCATTTGACTAGCTGACCTCCAGCTGGTCACAGTGACACCATATCCCTCTGATACTTGGTGATCCATCTACTTACCTTGCTGTGGTGATCCCGGCATGACTATAGTATCACCACTGACCGAGGTTGAAAACTAGCTAAGGAACTAATCTTGTGTTCTGTATGATTGTAGCTCTTTTGCATAATTTTTTATATTAGTAGCTTCAGTAAGAGATTATTGAATGAAGGCTTTTGTTTTTTCCCCAACTAGGTAGAAATGATCAGTTGGGACTTCTAAAACCCATTTTAATTAATATTATTTGGGGCGGAAATATTTCAAGATAACAAAAGCTGACATCACTCAAAGCATGCCTTGGCAAAACTCTGCTATTAAATCTGTATTAAAGAGGCCAACATTCCTTGTGGAGCTGAGATGCAGGGCTGAGATGATACAAGAATTATAAATCTGGGAATAAAAGTCATAAAGCAATCTCTCGGATATCTAAGAATGCTACAGAAACTGACAGCAGTACATGGAGCAGCTAATTTGGGTTGCTCAGGAAATCATTATCACTAACCAAGCACCACTCTTTGTAGAGCACTGGGTACACCTCTGAGGGGATTAAAGATTATAAGGCTTTTTCTTTCTCCCGTCACCCCAGGCTGATGTATTCTCTCTTTCCTCTAAACACTGAATTATGTATTATGTAATTTTTTGACAATTATGTACTAACCGTGTGATATTTTCTCTCTTAAATTCTTGAATCGTTACACAATATTTTGTGACTCTTTATGTCTCTTATTTGTAATTTACCTCCCCACTAGAGTAATGGAACTGCTTCCCAGAGTGAAGGCAGGCAGCAATCTTTATGAAGACCAGATTCATTCAAGCTCATTCTTCCATTCAGGAAGCAGCTCTTTGAAAATCCATAATCTGGAAGTAGTTTAACAAACCCTCATCCTTGACAGTTGAAGATTCTTTTGTCCTCTAGCCCCATTGGGTTGCCAAAAGTCTAGCCCAGCCTCTCAGCTGCCACTTGTAGAACAGCATATGCTTGGAAGCAGAAGAAATCCCGCACAGAGGCAAGAGAGAAAAAGCAACAGGTGGCACATAACTACGATGCTGTTTACATGCAAAAGTATCAGTAATCACATTAAATATAAAAGGAATAAATACTCCAGTTAAAACTCAAAGATGACCAGACTGGATTAAAACACAAACTCAAACCATATGTTTTTAAAGACATGCATCTGAAACTAAAGGATATACATTGGTTGAAGGTAAAGGGGTGGAAAAAGAAAGCCCCAAAGAAAGCCACTATAGCAATATTAAGAACAGAAAAAGTAAAACTTAAGGCAAAAATCTTTGCTATACATAGATTCATTTCATAATGGTAAAATATTTAATTCACTAGGAATATATAATGATTCTAGATTTGTATATGCACCTAAAACATGACCTTAAAACATGAAAAACAAAATTAACAAAATTATTAGGAGAAATGGGTAAATCCATAATTATAGTGGGAGATTTTTACATTTTTTTCTCAGTAATAGAACAAAGGAGTGAAAAAAAATCAGTAAGGCTATAGACTGTTTGGACAACATGAGTAATCATCATGACACAAAACAGCATTCAAATTAAGACCTTATTAGGTCATCTTACTTTTGTGGAAGAACACATATTTAGGATCATGAGATTTTTTACTTATTTATTCTTCCACTTGGAGAGCACATGCAAGCAAGGATAGGACAAAGCCTTCAGTACACCTGTTTCTACATCACACAAGTGACTATAATATACTGTACCCTGCATATGCAAATTGTAAATTTTCATCCATCCCTAGTCCTGTCATCTTGGGATTAGTACTATTCATTGCTTAATTTTGTGAATTAACTTTGACGACAATGATCCTATTGTCTAAACTTACTGCCATTGCCCTTCTTGTTAGGGTATAGAAGTAAAAAGTGCTAAATATTTTTTAAGTTACAATAGCTTAGTTAATTCTGCCAATCTGATGGGCAGGATTTAGGGACTGCTCAGGAGCTCTGGACTCACCATTTAAAACCTTTATGAGAAGAACCTCAGATTTCAGATCAAGTAGTGCTCCATAAAGATGCAAAATTACTATAAAGAAACACCTTTGGATTTAAATGTAATTGCCACTGGCTGGCCAATAGTAAATATTCTGCAAACAAAGGGTATATTTAATGGGTATTTCTACTATAAAAGAAACTACCTTTGGGAAAACAGTACTTCCATCTTAGGATCAAGTAGGGTGGTGTGTGACTGGGATTGAAAGGGAAGATGGAGGAACATTTGATAATTTTTTTGAAGAAGAATTTCAAAAATCTCTTTTTCCAACCTTTTCCATACATGTTTGGTCAGTTGTTAGAAAATTGCCTGTAATAAGAAGTTTTTACAAAATACAAAATAGCTTTTCTTCTTCAAAGAGTGAAACTGAGACTCAATCTGAAATATACATTTTGCTATGCTGTCATCTTTATTACAACAAATATAACTCTTATAACCAATATAGTACATAAAAATAAGCGAGGCAATGACGTTTGGAGGAATTCCATTTATTGTGGATGCATTTTCACAATATATATTTATTGCAGCAATCAGTTATCAGTGAAAAACATCAAGTGTTTATAAAATTTTTAGGAATGGCAGATTCACAGAACATGCTAGTCACCTTGCAGTTTTACCTCTTAAAGATAAGAAAGAGAATTGTAATTAAACAAGTAAACATGGGATTTATTTTTTCAAAAGATTAACTCCAAACTGAACAAAATTCTACCCTAAAACTTATTCCATCCAAATATTGGAATAAAAGTCAGGATCGATATATTCTCTTCTCAACTTTAGACTTTCTAGAAAAAATATATATAATAGCGATCAGGAGAAGCTCTTGTTCAAAAGTACAACAAAGCAATGTTACATCGCCATGGGCCTTAATTCAGACTTCGATCCATTTCACTCCAGTGATGGGAGTCAATGCTAAATCAGGCACTACATGTGGATTCTAGTTTATCTTATCATAGACTCATATCTACTCTGTCATGGGTGGATGACTTGTGCAATCTTGGTGGCTTTCCTTCCTTTGGCCCAGGTGTGCTAAAAGCTAGAGAATTCAACTACTCTTTACTGATTTTTGAGGAAAATAGACTTTGCGAGGCAGTGGTCACTGCTCATACCAGCCCTGCCCTGGCTAACTCTTCCAGGGAAATACTGTAGATTAGAAAATAGTCATTTGGGAGGCTCCCTCATTGTGGTAGGAACTGAGACTAGGGCACTTCTGGTTAAGTCAAATGAGGTATAAGTTTATAGAACTACCCTACCTGTCTCTATGCTAGAACATATTGCCAAGACATGAGTACTCCTTTATCATTTACTGTGAATACTAGATGAGCCCTCATAAGCTAAACTAAGATCTGATGTCTGGATTGCGTGTCTGAAAAAGATGAGTTGATAAAGACTCTTGGGCAAAATGGTAAAACTAGTAAAAATTACACATATTTTTTGAAAGTTCAACACATTATCAACTTACGACAAATACCAATGACTAATAATAGAAGTAGAAACACTTAATTTAAAAAAAATGGTTCAGTATAATGAAAATGGAAGGACTGTCATGACTCTTAAATATTGGATTTTGTTTACTTTTCTTCTCTGCTTCCAAACATTAGCCAAGCTAGTCTTTTATACCCATACATGGAATTTCAGTCTGTATAATCTTGTCACTAAAATGCCAGTCTTTAAATTTCAGACAAGGAAGAGACCTCAGATATTATCTAGGCCAACCTATGGTGAACTTGATTGTTAACAGAATAAAGTTCTCAGCAAGCTCTGAGTTTGACTCAGATGGTAAATTTAGTAAAATTCACAATGGACTTCAAGATTGCTTTTAATTATAAGCTAAATACTATGTTTTATAGAAAATGTCAATTCATTTTGACATTTCTAATCTCTCTTTTTTCTTACAGGTTATCTATTGGGCATTGAAAACATATTGATACCTATTCTGCCATGTCTCTATTGGCAAATATGAATATTAATATAATATTGTGATTTTTAATTTTTGAAAAGCTGTGATAATGGCTAGTTACAAGGACATACTGCTAAATATAATAGTCTAGCACATAAAAAAGCTTTCTACCATTAGTGTGTTTGTATACGTGTATGCACATACATACATGATCAGGTCATCTAACGTGGTTTACTATTACTACCAAAGAAATCCACAAAGCAACCAACCTAAAGATATCAGTACCACTGTCTTCTAACACCATCATCCAATTTAGATACTCATCAGCATGAAAAAAGTAATACCTTAACCGTACATTTTTTAAAAAAAGACAATCATTATTGCAGTATTTCAAATCTGAAATGGGTTACTTTGAGCAAGTGTTGCAATTGCCTACTAAGATAATTTCTTCCATGCTTTATTCTAAAGTGCAGAAACAACACGACTTCTGTATTTAAAACAACAAAAAACACCAAGCCCCACTATGGTTTGTTTTTCTGGATACCGCACACATTCCTCAGGCAATTTTCACCTTGAACCTCTTTCCGCTTGACTTCTGATGTGGCTGGGATCCCTGTTCAGGGTTGTGATGATCAGTAGAAAAGTCTCTATTTCACAGCATGGGTTTCTTTAGAAACAGGCTCCTGTGCAAAGGCAGTACTTTTACCATGAACTTCTCTAGACTGTGATTATTAAATATAGTGATAATATACATGGGCCTACTGGGATAATGAAAAATGAAACAAAAGGAAATTAACCCAATTTAGTAAATCAACATAAATATAAAACAGAGCACATTAGCCCTCTTCAACTGGGCAGGTCCAGCATCTTGAGTGGCTACTCTGGCTTCTTTCTTGAACTGTCTCAAACCTGCTAAGAGAAGAGAGCTTTAAATCGGCAGGTCACAGTGGATCAGCCAGGTGTTTGTGTCAGAAGAAAAAAAGAATTATAATACGACAGGAATAAATATTTATGAAAGGGCGGATTACTGTTGGCATTCTACTCAAATATGCTCCTTTTAGTCTTTCTTCTGTTGTTTTTTCACTTTTTTCCTCCCTCCCTCCCTCCTTCTCTTCCTTCCTTCCTCCTCTCCCTCTTTCCCTCTGTCCCTCCTTCCTTCCTTTCTTCCTCTTTTTAAAAAATTTATCTCTATTGTTGAAAGTGTTACAGATGTCCCCCCTTTTGCCCCCCACTGACTTCCTACACCTGCTCCTGCCCCCTCCCCAGGCCTATTGTCTGTGTCCATGGGTTATGCATATATGCATATAAATTCTTTGGTTGACCCATATGCAGACTGTTCTAATCTTACTTATTGTTGGTCTCTGACTTCTCTCTCTTCAGTTTAAGGAAGAGGCTGGGTTATTACTGGAAATGGGGAAGGGCTACAATTAAGAGTTGAATTAACTCCTTGTACAAGAATGGGTCCTATTTTTAGTCTGAGAATCATTTAGATGTTGTCCAGAGCACCCTTTGTAAAGAATGAACATACCCTATGAGCAGAAAACCCCCCAACAAAAGACAAATCCAAGCACTCTTAGCCATTAGTTTTTATAGGATAGTGAGTTTTGTCTAACTTCTGAATATTATTTTAACTTTTTGCCTCAGCAACTTTTAGTCCTTGGCTGCTGGCAACATAATCTTTTAGAATGGTTCCAGAAAGCAGCTTTGGAACCACTCAGGGAATGGACATCTTCCCCTAGGTGATTTTCAGATGGCTGTGGCTCCAAGCCTTGTGAGAAAATGTAGACCATTGTTGTAAGGCCGCCTGTTGCCAACACTCCCACCACTCTGGTGTCCCTAGAATGCCTTACTAGGAACTATTCTGCGCGTCGGGACTATTTATTTTGTGTGGCTGATGAACCTGCATGCTGAGGGCTCTGTGAACCCTGCATTCCACTGTACTAACCACAGGTCTTCAGAAATGGATGGCTACCTGGGCAAAGCTGTGAGTCAGTGAGGTTTCTCATCTGACCTAGGACATCATACTGCAGGGTGCAGCAGGGAAAAACCTCTGAAATTCAAGCTCTTCCAGTAGATTACCTTAGTGGGGGATGTGACCTTGTCCACGGATTGCTTTTCCCAGAGGTTCCGCTTGCCGGAGACGTCCCCTGGCCTCAAATCCTAATGAAGAGAAAGCCGAAAAAATTAATTAGTGGCCATTTAAATTTTCTCGTCAGGTCTAAATATATCATCACATCTGTTTGTTTGTTTGAATCAATTTCTTGTTAATACACTTTATCCCAGTGATCAGAAATGATGGCATCGCCCTGGCCAGTGTGGTGCAGTTGGTTGGGGCATAGTCCTGTGCACCGAAAGGTTGCTAATTCGATTCCCGGTCAGGGCACGTGCCCAGGTTGCGGGTTTGATTCCCAATTGATGTTTCTCTCTCATTATTCCTCTTTCCACCCCCCTCTCTAAAAAAAATCAATAAAAATATTTTAAAATGTTTAAAAAGACAAAAAAAAAGAAATGATGCATTGGCAGGATCATTAGACATTGTTCTCATGTAGACCTTGACCTGCGGTATGATATGAGAACAGGCTGGTCCTACCCAGCATTTAGGTCCTGTTCCTCACCAAGGACCTACTGCTTACTGGCAGTGAAACTGGACTACAAGCATATTTAAAAGAACGTCACCTATTTTTAACTTCCTATGCTCTTAGAAGTGAATATAGCATAGGTTGGTTTTGAATACAGTTGGCCTTTGAACAACATAGGGGTTGGGGCGCTGACCCCTTTCCCCCAAACCCCTGTGCAGTAGAGAGTCTGCGTCAAACTTCTGACTCCCCCCAAACTGAACTACTGATAGCCTACTGTTGACTGGAAGCCTTGCCGATAACATAAACAGTAGATGAACACATATTTAGTGTGTTATATGTATCATACACTGTATTCTTACAATAAAGTAAGCTAGAGGAAAGTAAACATGATTAAGAAAATCATAAGCAATGCCCTGGCCAGTGTGGCTCAGTTGGCTGGGCATCGTCCTGTGTACGGAAAGGCTGGTCAGGGCACATGACTGGATTGTGGACTCAATCGCTGGTAGGGGGCATGCAGGAGACAGCCGATCAATGTCTCTCTCTCTCTCTCGCTCTCTCTAAAAATCAATAAGACATCTTAAAAAAAAAATCATAAGGAAAACAAAATACACTGGCAGCATTTATTGAAAAATATCTGCATATAAGTGGACCTGCGCAGTTCAAACAGTGTTGTTCAAAGGTCACCTGCAATTCCTGTGGGGCTGGACATGCATTTCAGCCCTTCCGGTTAACTTTCGGTGCCCCTACGACTCCAGTGTGTTCCAGCCTGACTTCCAACTGCCAACACTGCGTTTCTCTGCCTGAGGACTTTCTCTGGCTACAGATGCCCACTTTGCCCTCCGTGCCCCCCCAGGCAGGCCAGAAGTTCAGAGTTACACCCCCAAGAGCAGTCCTCATCTGCTCACCCATGAGATTTGGGGCGAGGACCTGTCTCAGGCTCGCTCACGCCTCAGGGAGGATGACTCTAAAACAGGTGTTTTATGGTGACTTCCACGGTTTCCCCAGTGGAATTAAGTTTTAATAGCCCATGTGGTGACCTGCTTAATAATATAACATTCCTGATTGGCTGCCTTCTTTACCTCCCAAGTAAACTACTTATGCTAGAATCACTATGTTAAGGTCTGCTTCTGGATAGTCCAAACTAGGACACTTTTTCTAATGGCACTGTCCTTAGTCTAAAATCATTCTGTGTCTCCTGCAGAGCAAGAGGATAATTCAGAAGTGTATGGGTAGAACCAAGCCCCACCAAAGTAAATATGGACCACAAACTGTACCGGTAAGAGAAACTGACACTTAGTGACATATGTGAGAACATGTGGAAATCTTGGGAAGAAAACAGTTTATATAGCTTTGATTCTTTACTTGCTACCTCGTAATTAATTTGGTTTGGACCACGATCCACATTTCTGTTTCCATTTACTTTCCTTCCAGCATGTGCTTATATTAGTACTTGGCAAAAGGTAGTTTGTAGAAAATAAATGTGTTTTAACTGAAATAGTAATGTTTATTTTGGCACATCTTTTTCTCATTAGGAAGGCAAAGCTAACAGCAATTGCATTTACCCATGGACACCAGTCTAAATGGACATTATTTTGACAGAGTATGGTAATCTCAACACTGAAAATGCACTGGTTAGTTAAGTGGTACCATGTGAAGCATTTCAGATTTTTTAAATTTTATTTCAGATGCGCCTTAATCTTACTGGGTTCCACTGTGGCATGAATTCCTGATATTCTATTAGAGAGCTACACCTATTTAACTTGGAACCAGTAAGCAACAAATCAGATTGTTTTTGAAGGATTCCACTACGTTTGCCAGTATAGGGAGAAGCTGCCAAATTGTCTGGAAGACTGTTTTAAAATTTTGGAAACTATAATTAGGCACATGCTGATGGAAGCTCTGGAAAGTGGCAATTATTACTTTATTTATTTGATTCATAGAAGACAAATATTTTTCTTTCCCATGAATGTTCTACAGAAGAAAATGGACTGTAGTTCCTTAAAATCCTACCTATGAATCTTTTGAGATCACTTAAAGAGTTTAGAGTCTATTTTAAGAAGATATTAACATCCAATTGGTAAGTTGGCATTTTAAATCAAAGGGGAAATATAAATGCAATTACCTGGCCAGACTACATTTTACACAAACACCCACTCCAGAAGCAGAGGGAGAAATGAAGGCAGGAGAAGCAGGTTTCCAATCAACCAGAGATCAAAGAATGAAGAAGAGAATTCAGCTGAGAAAGACGTGGTTGAGTTTTTTTTTTAAACAAAAAGAAAGACAAATTAGCATTTTAATTCAGCTACATATAACGTAGTTTAGACACAAAGAACAGACAAACCAGCTAAAACAGGCATACTCAGAATTGAATTCCAGCCACAACGTTACACCGAAATCCCATAAATTCTACCCACAAAAATAGCAATAGGTGTCCCAGTAAGGGATCAGACGTAGATCAGTGTTTACTTTTAAATGAGTCAGTTTTCAGGGGCCCCCAAATAATATTGATTCGACAAACTATTTTGAGCACTTTTACTTCCTAGCATGTTTGGAAATTATTATACAACTTGGTAAATTTGTATTTTAGAACTAAAATACAGTGAATTTTAGAACTAAACAGTGTATTTTAGAACTAAAATACAGTGAATTTTAGAACTAAACACTAATCCCAAAGGAATCATTAATCTCCTTCCTCTTAGAGGTTTCACTGGGTGAGGAATATTTTGGTGAAAGAATTTCCCTCTGATTTTTTCTTCATGGCCACGTGCCACGTATCTGCAAACACAAATCCAGGCTTTCCTCTCTACCCGTATACATCAAGGAATATAATCAAGGGACAGAGAAAAAAATCACCTTGGGTCGAAAATCAGAAGGCACCTTTGGGGCCTACTATTTGGGCTCAGGGTCGGCATGACCAGAGTCCCACAGGTGTCAAACTGCCATGAAGGGCCAGGATGGAGACACAAAGGCCTGAAGAGGCCTATTGTAAAAAAATACGGGAAAGAGGGAATCAACAAATTAAAGGAGTACATGCCTCCACACCTCAAAAGTGTGTTCGAATTATAATTTTTAAAAGGAAAATAAAGCACAATCGTGTGGGCCGAACTACATAGATCCTAGCTGCAGGCCACCAGTGTGAGAGCCCTGACAAGACCTGGGCAAGGTCCTCGCTTGACCTGTCTTTCTAAGCTGCCATCCTGGACTTAACCTTTTGCCTGCCAAGTTGTATGCATCTGCAGGACCCTTGCAGCCCGTTCTGCAGCTCAGAAATTTCATCTTTTTTCTGTTGGAGCCACAGTATCTGTGAGTTACCCTCCTGCCTTCCTGGGCCCCAGGTCAGGTCCTTTCCCGAAGAGATTGCCACGTTGCTCTTCACACCTTGACAAGAGCTGGCTCTATCACCCCTGAACTGGGCACAAAACTTAAAGTTGCTCATTAAGTATACTTAACACTGGCTTTTCATTTACAAATACTTATTGCTTTCTTGCAACCTGGCTTTCATTCAGGAAGTCACCCTAGTCTGCAAAGTCCAATGGGTCATGGGAAAAGAGATCACCACAACCTGACATTCTTCTAGCAAATTACTCACTAACTAGTAGGTAAAGCAGGCAATGGTTTTGCAATTTCCCTGTAATACCTTCGTGTCCTGCTGTTTTTAGGAGGCTATCAGTTACCCCAGAGAATGGGGCTTTTTGCAGAAACCTTGACATAGTTATACCTATTCTAATAACTGAACTGAATTTTTTTTTTAACCCTTCCATGAAGAAGATATAGACGACAACAGGCTTGGTAAAATCTGGTACAGAAATGAAATCGGTCACAAATATAGTAAACGTGAAAAAGTGACGTTTCCTAGCAATGTGGCAAATTCGGCAAAGAGGAAAACACGCCTTCCTCTCTTCTCTTTGCTATTTTGGGAGTTCTTCAGTGGCGCTGTGAACTTCCAGAACTTGAGTGACCTGTGCCTGGGAGGGCAGAAGTTCCTCAGGTTTCATTCGGTTTTCAAAAGGTTCTATAATTCCAAAAGGTTAATAATCACTGGTCTGGAACGACAAAATTTGCATAAATTGCCACTGAAAAATAACTTCTACGTGTCACTTTGGGTGTCAGGGAAACTCGAGGCATTAAAGAGCACATACCTTGTGGGTATGATCCCTCGCCTGGACTGCCTCTTTTTATAGCCCCCTTTCCTGGATCTACTGGCAGAGGGGTACAAGATTTTTTTCAATATATGAAGACTTTCTGATTGTAAATTGGGCTTACATTTGTTTTATGCCTCACGAGAGCCCTTATGCAAAAAATCCTGCCTGAATATTCATTAGGTGGCTATAAGGAGTTGAACCCAAGAAGGGTAAAAAATATTTCCTTTTTTTTTTTCTTCTTAAATTGGAAAAGTGGTAAACTTTTAGTGACTTTGGAGATTAAATATGGAGTCAGTGGACATAGTGACATGCTCAGTGGCACAGAGGTCTAGGATTTGAAAGGCTGTTCTTCTACCTCTGGGATGGATTAATAGTTATGACAGTTGAGTCCTTTGGGCACAGAGAAAGCTCACTATTATACAGTAGGGAGCTTTATTAATAAGGTTTTTTATTCTAGTGATAAATGCATGGTGATTATCATATACATTCAAGGCAAAGGTTAAAAGAATATTTTGATAGTAAGAAAGCCACACTTAATAAATAAGAAAAGTTTTGATTTCCAAAAATACCATTTATAACCAGTTTTTATAGTTTCCGGTTTTACTGTGTGTTTTTTTGAATGACTTTCCTTTGGAGGTGTTGACCAAAAAAATTATGGCCATTATTTCAACAACTACCTAAAAACGGGATTTTTGTGTTAAGTTACAGAAATTAGGCAAATTAGAAACTATGGGTTCAAAACAGCCAACATGCACTTTCCTTGGGGAATAAGTTGAGGGGCGCTCTTGACAGAGGAGTGGCCAAGATAATTTCACATTTTTCACTTTCCAATTCCCAGCTGTAATTTCCAGCCCAGGAGCTACACACACAGACCAGGTAAGAGTGAACATCTAAGCGGCCTCAGCACTCTGGTTACCAAACTACCACCCTCTGGGCAATTACGGTGCAGCTGCTTGGGACTGTTCTGTCCAAATCTGAGCCCCTCCTTGTTGGTCACTCAGCAGGGACAGCAAAGAACAGGAGCACTGTCTTTCCCCGGCACACAGACCAACAGCCCGTTTTCTCCTGCTGCTGGAAGCTGAGATCAAAGAAATTCAGAAAAACCCGAAGCTACTTACAGAAGGTTTGGGAGCAGGTGACCGGTTTCCATCTGGGGTTTTGGTTAGCCACTCATTGATGCGGCTGGAAACCCCCACCTTCAAGCCAGCAGTTTCCTGCAAGAAGTCAAGCATCCAGTAGTAAAGAAAGAAACAAACTTTACCTGGACAGAAATCTCCAAAGCAACCTCCAAACACTATTACATGTTATTTCCCATAACCATCCCATAACGCCAATTAATGATTGAGCCTTCTGATTCATATTTTGAGTAAAATAAACTTGATATTTAAAGAATGTTACTGGTTGGCTTGCCCCTGCCCCTCACCCCACCCCAAACCCAAGGTTGATGATTAATTTTCGGGAACTCTCTTTAGAGGACTGTGGCTAGAGCGCGGTACACAGTCTACGGTCTCTGACCTGCTTTTGCAGTTGTTGCAAAACGAAGTAAGAAATGAGCTAGTGTGGTTACTAAAAATAGGGGGAAAAAAACAGGAAAAAAACCCCACCCTCCCAAAGGAAAAGACAGCAGCCCCACGCTCACCTTGTTTGGTGTGCCCGATGCGCTGGGGGATGAAAACACATTCCCCTTCTCCCACATGCTCTTGATATTGCGAACACCTTCGGCAGGAACAGGGAGGTCCGAGGCTGCTGGCTTTGCAGGTTTTGCAGTTTTTGTTCCCTGAAGTGTGTGAATTATCTTTAGGATAGGTGCCAGGTTTGTTCTTGTGAAACACTGTCCTCCTGGACAGTATCACTGTGTAAATGCCTTCCCCCAAAATGAGTCATAATTTCCGTTCTAAAACCGCACTCTTATGACATATATACCAAAAAATAAACCTTAAGATCTAGATGAGTGGGTCTTTCAAAAATGCAATATGCTTTTTATTGGGATGCCATTTATCATTAAAGTGATATTCTATCCCATTTCTTCAACAGATACCTAAGTGCCTACTATGTGCAGGGCACTGTCCAGGCTCTGGAGATAGAGTGGTAATCAAAACAAGATAGTCTGCTCTGTAAGTTGCAGTGGGCTTACATTTTAATAGGACAGGAAGGTAGTAACTGATTACACAAGTATTTATTTCACGTGGTGATGTCTTACGAAAGGTAAATGTAGTGTTATAAAACATGCCAAGGGAACACAAAATAGGGGAATAACACTCAATTTAGGGGAGCAAAGAAGGCTATTCTGAGGAAGCAATATTTAAACCCAGATTGACGGAAGACTTGGAAGTGGGTAGGTGAAAACACCATCCCATGCAGAGGGAATAGCATAGGCAAAGGACCAGAGGCAGGGACGTGCTAAAGGACTGAACAAGTAAGGGAGCACTACATGGAGAATATACTGGAAGGAGGAAAGAATGGATGTAAGGAAGCAAAGTGGCATTTGAGACACTTTCCGGCAGGAGTGATGGGCATGCCCAGAATCATGCAATTTCCCGCCTGTCCTGCTTAGTGGCCTGTGGCATGTGGTCAAGGTGGTCGGCCACGGTGAGTGGCACCATCACTGGACTATGTAAAGGGTGCAGCCACAGTCTTGGCCTCATGAGCCCTATGAGAGCTACAATTAATTTAACCACAGAAAATAACTCTGTAATTTGTCTTGTATTTTAGGGGACATTTAATCTTGTGATCACCTCTTGAATGTTAGGACTTGGTTTTCGTTTCATAAATCATTCAGATCTCTTTCTTATTCCCTCTTATCACTTATTTGACTGTGAATTATTTTACACTTATCTCCACTCTGCAGTACAAAGGAGAGGAGAAATTCAAATCAAACCGATCCAATTATTTCACAGCAGGTATTCTGATAGAAGACAGCTAAAATCATTGACTAAAGTCTACACAAAGAAGAAAGGACCAGGATAACATCTGGATCAACAGCACCTTACCTTCTTAGTGCTTTGGTACCTGGAAGTACACATTATTTCTAAATATGACAGAACCCCTTGGCCAATTGGTAGGAAAAAGGTTGGAATAGACAGAAACATAAAACTATGGTCCTTCAACTATAAAATTGCTGATTTGAAATTCATGGTGGTTAAACTCTAGCTGGCAATCATCTTTATATTAACTTACACTACTATGTTTTTAATTTAATAAGAAAAGTTTTTATAGACAAAAGAAGATTAACCAAGGTTATACTGGACCTGTTTAAACTACACATGGGAACACATTTTATAAGGAAGTAATATTAGAAGATATATTTACTAACATATAAACAGTATAGTTAAATATCAATAAACCCATTCTTTAAAATAACAATACCTCCATTAAAGAACACTCAGGCTGAAAGTAGGAAATAATTTATTTAAATCCCTTCTATAATTTACCTTTATTACTGTTCTTCTCTATAACTGGTTCAAAGTATAATAAAGAAACATTATTAATGTCCTAACATGAGTGTGATTATTAGACTTGCTAATTGTCCCAAGTGTTTCTACGATCATTTATATAATCAGAGCTGATTTCTGTGTCACCACAGCCCTGAGGACGTCTCTCACCTCAATGGCACTGGTGTACTGCTCCAGCCTGCTGTCGATCTTGGAGACAACCGCCGCTTGATGAGTTGACTTGACACCACTGTTAAGCAAATAAACACACACACAGACAGAAGAATGAGAGAAAAATCTTTCCACACATATCACGGCTGAGGATTCTCAAGTGAACAATCAGCCATATTTACCTTTTCTGCACAGACTTATTCAAAAATTCTGCTCGCTCTTCTATCTAGGAATTAAAAACACACACCACAGTTACTATTTTTATCTCATAAACAGTGCTTCTCACCCCATACAACTATCTTCCCTGAAGCTGGTGAAGAAAAGCACCAGAGTGTGAAAGCGTATTAGGGCACTGTGCGTAGCAGCTCTGCTAGAGAGAAAATACGAGGTTTTGATAATGGGAGTTGAGAGGTGAAGGTAAGGTTGGCAGAGGAAGGAGAAAGTGTGCAGAGAAATACAAAGTCCTGGAGGCAAATTAAAGGCTACACAGAAATGGAATAAAAATGCCTTTGAAATAATTTAGATCAATGGCAAAATAATAACATTTCAAGACCATACCAATAATCTTTTTTTCTTTTTTTTTTTTTGCCTCCTGGCATACTTTAAAAAATTTTCTACTGATTTCTTTATTGAGATATAATTGACATATAACATTATATTAGTTTCAGGTGTACAACAGAATGATTTAATATCTGAAATATTGTAAAATGACCACCACAATGAGTCTAGTTAATATCCATCACCTGGCAAAATTTTTTCTTTTTAGTGATGAGAACTTCTAAGATCTACTCTCTTAGCAACAGTTTTTGTCAAAAACACATGGGGTTACCCTTTAGGACATGTTTGTATGAATACAGATGTTCCATGCTCTTTGATTAAGAAAAATTCCCCCCCAATGTTTTGACTATATATTTGGTATGCAAGAGGGGCAATTAAGAAAGATAACCAGGAACTGTGAACTATTCACTCAGGGCTTAGCCTGGTTTCCTAATTTGGTAACTGTCAAGCCTATTGCTGAACTTAACTTGTTCTGAAAGTAGAAGATGGGGGGGGGCAGAGTGAGACTGGGGCACAGCTCGGCAGCGATGGCTGAGGCCTCCCACGCAGCCCCTACCAGCCCAAGTGGGACATAAGAAGATAAGCCCAGAGAAACTGCGATGGATATACACTAAATGGGCAATTCATTAGTCTTCAATAAATTCATTTTATTTTTAAAGCCAGGAACTTCTTTTTGTTAAAACTGAAGCTACTAAGTCAAATATTATATTTTACTGAAACTGCATCACTCAAATCCAGATGTCCTATATAAGTCAGCAAATATTTGTTGATTCCTTATGATACTCAACTCCAGGCTGGAAATAGTCTCTGCCAGGCATCGCCTGTCAGTATTAGCAAACGGTAAAACCCTTTTTTGCATGTAACTGCATGTGCAGAGCACAGGTGCTGAAAGGGTCCATTTTCTGCCCTTTCAGGGCAACCAAGGAATCTCCTAGGCTACAGTTACCGTAGGCTGGTGTGGGTGAGTGTCCCCTACAGTCTTCTGAGGTGTTAGTGGGCTGACCTGGGACTCGTGGACTATTAATAAATACCCTTAAGCTTTTTGGAAAACATGCTTCACTCCTAATGCCAGTTGAATAATATTTTTGTGGATGTTAGTGGGGGGCACTTCATCTTTTCCAGTGATTTCTCACAAAGATAAAAGCAAAGTCATTAAAAATAAAACCTTATGTGATAAAGTGCTCTAGGTGTCCCTGAGATTATGGGATGTAAAGGATCTTAAATCTTAGTTTTCTGATTTTGACATAAACTTAGAAGTACATTTCTGGAGGAAAAGTTCCCAACTGAATAAGATGAAATATACTGAAACCACACAATGCACTGGAACTTTTAATATTATCCATCCGTCTGTCCGTCCATCCATCCATCCATCCATCCATCCATCCATCCATCCATCCATCCTACTGTTAATCTTGTCAGCCTATTAGCCAACCAACCAACTAATAAATTATGTTGAGTACCTACTATATAAAGTTGAACACCCGATGATGTATTAGATTATTTATGGAGAACACATTTTAGCAGGGGAGCCTAGTAGAACATAGACATAAAATATTTAAAGTTCAATGGCTGGTGCCATATTAAAGATAAGACAATGCTGTGGCTATGGGGAGAAGTGACTACCTGGGGGAGGCGGAGAAGGTCTGTCAGATGTCTTGATACCTGAACTGAGACTTCAACTATAAGTAGTTTTTTTGAGACGTATCAGAGCTATGACGGGACCCAGAAGATCATCAAGAGTAAGTGAAGTTATTTAGGGATAAAACATACTGATTTTCATGCAAAACAGGTAATAACTATAAAATGTAACTGGTTTTGGCCACTTTAGTGTGCCACATGATAAGGCCTCACACACCTTGAGAGAGACACACATACACACACACACACACACACATATTGACCTGCTGGAGCCTGCCTGTGATTCTGTACTGGCTCTGCCCATTGTCAATGCTTCATAGCCTAGCCAGGCTGATGGAAAATGAAGGTGAAATAAAAGTGTTAAAAGTTCCTATCTCTGAGGAGTCATTCATTCATATACCCATTCGACAAATACTTATCGAGCATATTAACTGTGCCAGGAGCTCAATACACGTTAACCCTCATGAGCAAAAATATATGTGAAGATAATGGCAGACTGAACATAAATAATAGTTCTTGAGCCTGTGCTCTTGCCCCACGTCAGCCGTTCCGTCATTCCCCTAAGTCAGTTTTTCCCGCTCGCTCTCGCCTGTCAGTGCTTCCGTCTGATGTCGATTACGACGATGCTCCATGAAGGCAGCAGTAGGACCAAGCTCATCCTGGCGAAGGGCCCTTCCAAGTCGCATTTCATCTCCTCCCCTCTAACAGCCTTCAGATTTGAACAGTACCATTTCTAGCTGCCCTGCTTTTAACAATGACAAAGAAAAAACGATCGGCTAGCGTGAAAAGCAGCAGAACCTTTATAACGCATCTGCCCACTTTATAAATGTTTCCCTTTTCAATTGCTCAAGCAGTGAGGCAGAGGGAGATCCCGGGTCAGCGAGATCCCGAGATAATCGCTGTCTGTCTTTTCGATGTGCACCAGGCATCTAATGCACGACAGATGTGAATTTCCCACTTTCTCTCCTTTGCATAAGCTGAAAACAAAGAAAAGCTGTGAAATGGCCCAAAGAAGGAGCAAAAGATAAATGAAGCAAAGGAGTTGAATAATCAACAGCTAAATAAAGGCTACACTCAAGTTTCTAAGATATTATAGTAGAGGTATTAGAGGAAGAGTTTCTGGGGGAAAAATACCTTGAGAGATGAACCTTTAGGAGTGAAACACTTGAAAGGCTTCTTGTCATCAGCTAAGCCGTCTTCTGGCATCTTCTGCCGTTTCTCAGCAGCTTCTGCCCTTCGCCTTTCAATCTCTTCCTTTAATCTCCTCTTCTCTTCCTTAAGACAGAAAGCAAATGACAAGGACATCAAGGCCCGGGGAATGGCTGCTGCAGGGGAGAGAGCACAAGTCCCAGAGGACAACGACTCAGGCTCTAGAGTGGAGGCTCCTGAGTCCTCAAGCAGGGCCGCCAGGGATTAAGCCTGAGCTCCTGAGTCCAGTCGCCTGATTCACACCCTGGTACTGCTACTTCCCAACTGTGTGACCTTGACCACGTCGCTTATCTGCTTTGTGCCTCAGTCTCTTCATCTGTAAAATGGGGTTAATACAGAACCCACTGAATAGGGCTTTAATTAGGACTAAATGGAAAAGCGCATGTAAAATGCTTTGACTAGTGCTCACTATGATGATATCACCATTTTCATTACCCTGTTGCATCATTTAACACTGACCTACTTCCGAATATGCGAAGTCAGTATAAATATCTCTTCTCCCTAGTTCCTAGAAGAGTTGTGAAGACAAATGAGATAACTAATGTGCAAAGTGACGCGAATCTATGGTACTATATATGCCAAATTGTACAAGAGATGATTTTATGGTTGCCCCCACCTCAATGGAGTAGACTATTTTAGATGGTCTGACAAACCTGAAATGAGGTTGATATTGCACCACAGTGGTGAAATCACAGATATTCACAACCTGTCCCATTAAGCCCTCGGTGCCTTCATTCCTGGCCTAAAATACTCTCCCCTGCTCCTCTCTCAGGCAAAAACTACAGAGGTCTGATTAAGCTGCACATCCTCTGTGAATGATTTTGAGAGATTTATGGTGTCATTTGTAATTTTCAAATTGTGAGATCTTTATTACTGGGTGCTCTCAAGCAGAGAATTTATATCTGTCTGTCTGAGGACGTTGCAGAAGGATCCTGTGTGTTATAGACTAAATGTGTGAGTCTCCCCAAAAGTCATGTTGAAATCCTAACCCTCTGTGGGATGTTATTAACAGGTGATTAGATCATGAGGGTGGAGCCCTCATGAGTGAGATTAGTGCCTTAAAAAAGGACTCCAGAGAGCTCCCTTGCTCCTTCCACCATGTAAGGATACAGGGAGAAAATGTGCATCTATGAACCAGAAAGCGTCCCCCTCACCAGACACAGAATCTGCAGACCTTGTTCTTGGACTTCTCAGCCTCCAGAACTGTGAGAAATAATTTCTGTTGCTTTTAAGCCATCCAGTCCACGTCACTGGTAGGAGGTTAGATCAAATAATCTCCAATCCAATCCCATTCTAAGAATTCATCCTGCCTTCATTGGTACTCTCCTCCTCTAAATAATAATAGCAGTGATAATAGTGATTATAACTACCACCTCCTGAGCGCCTATTATATACCAGGCTGTGTGAATACAATGATCTATTTAATCATCACAACAATCCTGAATGTAGGTGTTTCACAGGTAAGGAAAAGAAATCTCAGATAGTCCAGTAACTTTCCCAAGGTTCCAGCTTGCAAGTGGCTGTTAGGATACAAGCCCAGGTGTGTTTGGTTCTAAAGCTCTTTTATCCTGATTACTTTACAACCAGAGATCATTGGCTCAGTGACAGCTGGACTTGGAAGAGATTTTTGGAATCATTTATCCAAACTTTCAACACAGTTTAGGGAATGTTTATGTAAGATCCAAGTCAGAAAGTCATCTGAAGTCTTTTTGCATCTTCTGAATAATGGGAGATCACTGTTTCTTAAGTTAGTGGGCAGAGCTCCAAGCTGAGTTAGAGAAGCTGGGTCCCAATACTGATTCTACCACTTATTAGTCAAGTAACTTCACACGAGTCACTCAAACTGTTACCATGGAAATTAGCTAATTATTAATATTAATAAGAAAGGAGCAAAGGGAAGGCCAGGCATTATAAGCATGGTCATCTGGGCAGCTTCATCAGGAAGCTGCAACTTCATGCTCCACAGGGAACCACCAGTCCAGTCCCTGCAAATCACTGGGGGAAGGGACTGGACAAAGGGGAAGACGGATGCACGCACAGTAAAGTCGGAGTGATGTAGGGAAAGTGCTTGCTTATCAGTCTAACCTGGAAACAAAGGTAATTGGCTAGAGGGCTGGAGCCACTGCAAGCGTGGGGGAAATTTTAGAAGGTTAAAACCCTGAGACAAAGGAATTCTCTCTCTCTTGTACCCCTTGTTTCGCTCCTGCTTCTTTGCACTCGCCCATGTTCCCTCCATGTGGCCCTAGACGCTGCGTGGCCCTAGAAGCCACATGGCCCACAGCCATGCGGATCCCACATGCAATGAACTGCAGCTGGGGACGCAAGCTAAGCTAGCTTGATGCTGGACTGGACTGTGCAAATATGGGGTGGAAACTCTGGACACTGGCTTTAATCCTAGCTCTGCTGAAGACAAAATGGGACTTTTTCCTCGGCGGGATGGAGGGAGATGGGACCTTGGCAACTCAGGGGTTTAATTCCACAGAAATAAAACTTTCCATGATACCTTATCCTCCCATGGGGGGCCTCCAGAAATTGTTATTCCAGCAGCACCCCAAGAAGCTCACTTCCACTGGCAACCGGTGGGGACACAGAGAGTGCCCCACTGATAACAAAACACCCGGATTCCCATTTATTTGTCCACAAAATGAGAATAATAATAATGTAACCTCAGGATGAAAGAAAAGACCGCACCTTGGTAAAGGTAGCAATACAAGTTGTAGGTGGCTAAGCACTTTTTCAGTTTTCCAAATTAGCCTTTTGGTAGCTTTATTTGTTGTTTTTAGCACTGCCTTAAAACACAGAATGAATTCATCTGCTCATAATTACTGGGTTCCTGCTACACGCCTGGCGCTGTTTGTGCCCTGGGTATACAGTAATGAACAAAGCAGAGACTGTCCCCTGACTGTGAAAAATTTAGACTCTTCCACTCAAAAAAAAAGCTCAACACGTATTTTTAAAAAAATCTTCTTCTCTATAAAAACTCTGCAAATATCAAAAAAACAACCATCGGCTGACTCTTGGCTCTTGTCGCCAGTCGGCAGCCTTCTGACCCATCTGCTCTCGGCTGCTCCTCACTGAGGGGCAGGGTAGGGTAAGGGACTGAGACAAGGGGGCCTTGGGAAAATTATCAAACCCACCAAGCAACCCTCTCCATGCCCGAGTCTCCTCATCTGTGAAATGGGGATAAGACCACTTGTTCTTAGGAGAGTTGGATAAATTCAGATGAATAAAGGTTTTGGAGCCATGCTTAGCACACAGTAAGTTTATTATCCTTAAAAAGCATTTGCAAGAGTCTGTGCTCAAGAGAGTAGCAGCATTTCAGCCGGGGGAGCAGTGATGCCCGGGCCTGGGGCGCTCCCAGCGACGCGCGCTCAGGGGCTGGGGCGCGTTGGGGCGCCCGCGCCCCGCTTACCTCCTCTCGGGCTTTCCGCTCGGCTTCCTCCTGTTTCCGCCTCTGCTCTTCCTCCTCTAGGACCTTCCTTCGCTCCTCCCTCTTCTTCTTCAGCTCCTCCAGCTCCAGGGCCGCCTCCTGCTGCTTCTGCCGGAGCTTCTCGAACTCCTCGCTCTCGGTTTCCCCGCGCCGACGGCGCAGCTCCTCCAGGCGCCTGCCCGCCTCCACTTGGGGCGCCCCTTCTGCCTCCTTGGCCTCCAGGGCCCTCCCTCCAGGCCGGCTGGTGGGGGAGGGATGCAAGACAGTTGGATGCCCGGCTGCCTTGCAGCCCCCCCTGGACGGAGGGGAGGTGGGTCTGCAGGCCTGCGTCCCACGCAGAAGTTGGGGCCCACCTGGAATCTCCAGGCCTGACCCCGAGTCCCTGCGCTGCCACTGACCCTGGGTGTCCCCAGCTCTACAGTGGGGCAAACAGACCCTGTCGCTGAGACTGCAAAATGGTGCAACCACTACGAAAAACAGTAGGGAGCTTCTTAAAAAAAAATGTGAAAACAGAACTACCTATGATCCAGCCATCCCACTTGTGGGCTTTTACCTGAAGAAAAGGAAAACACCGGCTCCAGAGCCTATCCGCACCCTCCTGCTTGCCGCAGCATTATTTACAGCAGCTGAGATTTGTAGAGAACCTAAGTGTTCACTGGCGGATGCATGGCTAAAGAAAGTGTGGTACATATTTACAGTGGAATATTATTTAGCCATGAAAAAGAAATCTGACTTAAATACTAATTAGCCAGCCGTGAGGGCACAGATCTGGACGCAGGCAGCCCACGTCCAACACTTTTGTCTAAGCAACAGGTGAATTGCCACTGTCTGGCGCCATCAGTTCCATGTGGAGAATGGCACAGGGTTTCTCGCTATGGCACAAGGGGAACACTAAAACAAAAGTGATTCCAGATGACACACTCGGCAATATTGATCTGATGTGCACATCTCATGCTTTTAAAACACTGCGGTAACTCTGAATATACCGAGTCCTTTAGGACAATGGTTTTCAAGCTGCAGGTCAGAAGATCAATTCAGTGGACTGTAATTAGCGTTTATAAAACGAACTAGGAATCATCAGAGTGTCCTGCATAGAGCGAGGGGAATGACCATTTCTAACTAACTGACATGTTGGTGTCAGTTATGGATGTAGATGCCACTGGGTCATGATGTAAAATTTATTTCTTACTAAGAGCTGAGGTTAAAAAATTTAAAACTCTGGTTCTAGGTGCTTGATGGTGAAAGATGAGCTCTTTTATTTTGAACTCAATCAAAGTTAGACGGTCCCTTAAAACTTCATGTTGCTCTTATAGGTTTATAGAATTGTGACTTCAGAGAGGAAATCTGCTCTCTCAGTTAATTTAAGGTCTTTCCATCTTCAGAGGCCTTTGTTCTCCCTGTGTTCATGATGTTAGTGTTCAGTTGGACGGGCAAAACACGGCTTGTAGAAACTTCTCTAGATTCCACTAGATGTCGCTCAGTCTTCATTTTGGACACTCAAACTGCCCCCATTAGGGACTGGTTAAATAAATCTTGATACTTCCATCCAGTGGAACACTCTAATATCATTCACTGTAGACTTATATTCATTGGTATAGGAGGCTAGCTAAGACACATTGCTATGCATCATGCAAGAATCAATTTAAAATGTAGATTTAGAATTCTATTCATACATATACCTGCTGGGTGTCTATTTTGAATGTATATACATAGAAAATATCTGCAAAAAATGTTATTAGTGTTATCTTTGGGTGGTGGGTACCTATTTTTGTACTTCTATTTTCTGAATGTTTTATAATGAGTATAGTTTTTTCTATAGTCAGAAAAAACTTTAATTCTCACATAAAAAAATAAACAGAAAGCAAAACAAATCCTTGTTTTGTACTTTCTATAAAACCCTCGGTATAATCGATCTCTATAAACTTGCTTCTTGAACTGAGATTTTTATGTCATCCTTAGAGAAAACAGTTGATCTAGTTATAAGAGAACTGAAACATCAAAGGGGACAGTAACTGAATCAAACACAAGGAGTGATGCTCAGACAGGAACAAGAGTTTTGTCCAAATCACCTCTGCTCAGATGCGCTGGCATGCCCTCAGTATTAGGGTGCCACAAATAATAGGAAAATTTCCTCTAGAAGTCTCTCTCTTCGATCCTTGGTTTCTTTGGGTGTCAAGTCAAGATGAACATCAGAACTTTAACCATTCAGAACACAGCTTGTTTTCAGTTAGGTTAGTAGACACCATGCTAATCTAAACAGAGGCTCTTCCTCCCCAGCTCTTCACTTTATGGAGCAAAACCAGGCATCTCTGCTTCTGTCACCATGGACTTCTATCAAAACTAAAACTAACGTGTTAGCAGCTAAAGAAAAACTTGATGTTCCTGTCATTTTTGTCTGCCCAAAGATGGAAAAATTAAAAATCCACATTTAAGCGTTCTCAGGCTTAACCTGTTGGCATCCCTGCTGAATTTTCTCTTGGAATTAGCCAACCTCTGGGTTTCCACACAATGGATGTGTTAATTATTAATTTGAGCTTTGGCTGAAACCGGTTGGCAAGTTTGCTAATTGTTAACCAAATTTTCTACTGACGGATTTTTTAAAAAGCATTATTCCTCTTAACAACAAAAAAATGCATTCATACCCACAAAACTTCTTTTAAACTCTCAAACAACAAAACACTAATACTGTTAGGCAATATTCATTGACCGCTTCTCATGAACTCCATGCTGTTCTAGGGCTTTAAAATATTAACCTACTGACACTTCAGCAAGCTCTGGGCTCGGCTTACCTGCCAGAATCAACTTGATTTCTAGATTTCCTATGACTTCCTGATACGCTCTTAGTTTTTCACATCTACTTTCTTGCCAATTTAGGCTTTCTATTGGATAAATGTGACTGGATTTCTGCTCAAAGTTTTGTATTGGAAAATTGCTTGGGGGCAATTATGTTGACCCATTTTAGCCTCTTAGAGGATCTGGAAACATCCATCCCCACCCAGTAGCTTTGCTCGCTTCTGTGTGTTACAAAGGTTTTGCTGTGAGGACCCTGTCTGACTTCTGCACAATACCTGCTCAGGATCTACAGGCAAGGCTGCATGGAATTCCACATTATAGGGATCCAGGCTCTTCCACAACATCTGGCACAGCAGCCAGTAACATGACAGAGGCTGAAATTTGGCACAGTGGTTGGCGGGGGTGTAGGAGTAGGAACGGGGCCCAGAGAATCATGTAGCCTGGTGTCCATGGCAGGCACCTGCAACTTGACTCCCACAAAATGTGGTGGGGAGCTCTAAGTGTTCAATGTATCTAGAAGTGAGAATTTACCAGCATATACTTGTCTGTCTGCCCTAAAATCCATTGTCCAAATTTGCAACATAATGGGGTGAGGAGGGGAAGCTGAAGCTATGCAAGAGGGTTTTCAAAGGGTATTAAATGGAGTATTAGTTGGATGCCTTCTTCCTCCCTGAGAGATTTGCAATACAAATTAACACCAAGTGCTTTCAAAGTCTTTTGGCAAAGAGATTCGACTAACTTAGTTTAACCTAATGCTTTCCAAATATTAGGCCACAGAATAATCCTAGTTTTAGGCAGTATTTATCTACAACCTCTAGAGAATACAATCTTGAGAATGGTACCGCGAGGGTCTCTTATGAAAGTTGCCTGGACCATACAGAGAAGGAATCAGTGATATCAGTAATAATGTTTTCTAATAAACTGATCTTACATGAGCATATTAGGTCAGGGACAAGAACTTGTATTTTCAAGCATAATCTACGTTGCTAAAGTATGGGAAATGCAGATTAAACTTTGCCTGAGTAAAGACGGCTGGTCTTCTGTTAGTGATTGATAGCCTGACCTGCTGACTGCGCATCTCTGAGACAATGGCCAGTGACCTCACAACTAAAGCATGTTGCCTGTTCAGCACTTTTCTGTCTAGAGGCACAGGGTAGGGAGACTGATTTTTTTCCACATGTGAACACAGTCACTGTTAGTCACTAAATCTTACCTGAAAGAATTCTCGGTGTGCTTAAGTTTGTGGGTCATGAATTCTCCATTCTGCGACTTCACTTCTGTAAATCCCTTCTTTCCATCCAAGAAGCTCTTCACTTCTTCTCTGGGCTCTTTGTCTTTTTTAATCTTCTCATCTTTGAACTAACCAACAGTACACATCAGGAGGAAACATAACAATAAAAATCATATTAGGTTTTGGTTGGTATCACCAAATTAGACCCCCAATTGTTAGGAAGCCAGAAACCTCAGAAGTAAAACAAATCACTGTAGAACCATGTGGTAGAAATGGGGTCAGAGGAAATTCTTAGAGCATGAGCTCTGGCTCCCCAGCCTCTGAGCAAAGACCCTGACCACAATTTTAGGAAGTCAAGATTATTCCTGATTTCACTGGGGATTTTATTTTTGAAAGCATTGGAGGTGTTACCATTGGAAACTATTACGCCCTTGGAACTGCACATGAGTGGTTGTTTGCAGTTCCCAGTGGGAAGAGAGATTATGAGGGGGGCCTTGACGGGAAAATGCTCAGGTTGCTTGGACAGGTTTCTTCTTGGATGAAGGACACGAATGTGTTGAGGAGGAAAGAAGAGGAAACCTACTGGATTAGCCAGATCTGTCAAGCCAACTTTCGATGATGTCAGAGGAGGATCCTAGTATTCTAATCAAATAAGTAACCAGGGTCTCCAGGACAGAAGAAATAATAACCCTACCTTCAGGGGGATGACTCACAGGTCTGTGGGACCATGTTTGTAATCATCTAAGTCACTAAGTTAGAACAGAAGGGGAAAACCCCCAGGGTTTACCTTGACTTGCGGTGCAGGTAATAATTTAGTCTCCAAAAGTGGTTTTGTGACTCTTGTGGGTGATAGAAGAAGGTCGTACACTAAGAACAGGTATTAGGCATAAGTTCCTCATGGTAAATAAGAGATTATTTCAAGGTAGACTGAATTTATGTAGCTTTTTTGGGGGTAAAGGAGTATAAATTATTTTACCTATATCATCTCATCCATTCTTAAAAGATGAGTGTAAAAACAGGGGAGGTTCATTATTGCTCTTTTCAAGACCGAGAAAGCACTAATGTTCTAAAGAAACCTACAGAGCAAGGGTGGGACATAAGAACTTAGGACGTTAGGTCCTGTCCAGATGGCCTGCCTTCCAGTCCCTGATCACTCACCTCTTTCCAGCTATTCTTCAGATACCCTCTGAATATTTACTATTCAAATGCATGTTTTGCTAAGCAGAGTACATTTTTTTGCTCTTTACTGATGAGCCTTCAATAGTCCTTTCCCTGATTGCCTACTTTGGTTATTATTTTATTAAATTACTACAGATGGACTGTATTGAAGTAATTTAATGGGCAACAGGAATGTTGCCCTAATTAGTTAAAACTTTAATCTTTCTCCAAGGGGTATACACCTGGCATATGATATCCCTCAGACATGCTGAAGAAGCAAGCTGTTGTCTTGCTGTTCTCTTAGAGCTTTGTCTGGAGTCAGGAAACTTGAATTTTGGTTTCAGTGCTGTTGACAAAGTAGCCGTGTGACTTTGATGAAGTCACCTGACTTCTCTGGGATGTTGGTTCCATTTGCATAAAAAGAGGTGGTTAGGCTAGATGATCCCTTTCTAATCCTTCATCCTTTCATTTCCCTCTTGTCCTCTGATTTGTCATGAGGGGCTACAGAGAAGGAAACTCCTGGCTTGTCCTACAACTTGGCTGTGGCTCTTTGGTGGCTGTCCTTGCCCAATCATAAATCAGTATTCATGGGGCACGCAGGGCCAGGCAGGGTTTCTTCTTGTCTTGCCTATCATTATTGGATAGAGCCCCAGAAACCATGGACCGGATTATATATCTTGGTTAAGAAGTATCTGGGGATACAGATTTGGGGGTGAGGGGGTCCCATTTCAGAAAACCCATGAAACAAATTCTGAGTCAAATCGCATGATTTGTGGAATAGTAGCAAAGATGAAATACCCTTTAACTAATTTCTCCTGTTTTGGAGTCAGAGATATTTCCATTCTCCCCAAATGGAATATTTGATTTACTGACCAAAAGTGTATGTAATATAGATTTGTAAAACAATACATGTTTCCTTCGAGCTCTGCCTTTATTGGCAAAGGCTACGGTGGATGTTATACTTATATTCTCTTTGGAAGACTTCCTTAGGGAAAATTCCCAGTGAAAGCATGATAATTTGAATTTGCAAATTATTTTATCTTTTTGGGAAATAAAGTAATTCCACAAGGCCTTTACATTTTATTTTAAGGAGCACAGTGGACTGGATTCCGTAGCAGATTTAATACAAGCTCATGGAAGTCTAAGTCACTTGGGAAAAGCATTAGATCTTCTAGGTCAGAATGTTACCATAAAGGAAATCTGTGCTGATGGATTAATGGGTAGCCAAGTATCCTGAACAGCTAATGTGCTTCTTGGACAGATAACATTAGCATATGAAAGGCCTGCCAAATGTGATCATTTTGTTAAAACTGGATATTTGGGATATCCAATGGGAAAACACATGGGCGTGCATGGGGTGGGGATTCCGGTGACATGACCTTGTGCCAGAGAGACATTCAAAAGGTCACGGCATAAAGGACTGTGATGCCAGTCTTTGTAATTGCTTTGCAATATTTGAGTCCAGAATAGTGACAAGGGCTGATGCAAGTTAACCTTTTTTTCCAGAGTAGGTTTAATGTACTTTTGTTAGACTCAGAAGCCTCAGCTACTTCTTTGGGTCCAATATATATCACATGAATGTCCCTGCTACTGAAAGTTTGGTCTCCACGGACAACACAGGCCTCACCAGAAAGCTCAGACTCCACCCGAGCCGCTGAGTCAGTCAGGTTTTGCGTTTCCTGAGATGCCCTGTGACTCGCATGCACACCAGCATTGGGGAGACTTGGACTAGATGCTTGAATGTCAGTTTCAACCTTCTATGAACAACTCCCCTGGAAGCTGCTTTTCTGTTAGAGGTGGGAGAGGGGCATGGGGGAGACTTTTAGGCTAAAGAACTAAAAGGAGACATTTTATGGTTGGAGAGGAGAAATAAAAAACTACAGTAAGTTTCAAGGTTGGTGATCATCTGCGATCCATTGTCACAACAAATGAAACGTTTCCTACATTAAAAAGAAAAAGAGTTCAACCGCAGTGGGAGAAAGAAGGTGTTTTGTAAGGTATTGGAGCTACTCCTGGAAATGTTTTCTCTACGAAGGCGTTCGTGATGTTTGTGTTTACTTGTGGTTGACTGGTCTCACATTGCTCCTTGAAAGAAAAGGAGTTTTTAATATTTTTAACAAAAAGGAAATTAAAAAAAAAGAAGGGCTAAGTCATGTAAAGTATGATTTAAAGTGGTCTACGTAAAGCAGCCACACAGCTAGCTGGAGAGGGGAAACCTGGTCATTCAGCTAGCAATTTATGTGCCCAATGTTAAAACAGGAATGGCAGATTTTTATTTTTTTTTTAAGCCTGTGCAGAGGAGCTAATCTGGCCTCGAATAAAAAAAGAGTCCAAAGTTTTGGGACACTGGAATGTGCTGCAGGGCAAAGTGGGAGAGAGGAGGCTCTGAAGTCACTCTACCAGGGCCATCGAGTGGGGGCCTTATCTGGAAAGAGGCAGAGGGAGGACTTGGGTGGCTGCCATGAGCTCTTTCCAGCTCCGGACACAGCGCATAGACGCAGAATGCTCTGGTCACTGGAAACCAATCACATCTCAGTGACGTGAGTTAAATTTGAAGTACAGGATCCAAACAGTGCTTTTTCAGTGCCCCCCTCCCCAACATAAATGGGATCACTAAGCTGAGATTTCACGCCCTCTTCTCTCTGTAAAGAATTCACCACGAAACGCTAGCTCTAGAGACGAACCCACGTGGGATGTTTCTGCTTGAGTTTAGTTCTGAGGTAACTTTCATTTTTTTGTCCCTGAGCTTGTGTTCTTCTGTTACAAAGTGAGAACAGTGTTTTCCCACACGTTCAACCATTTCCTTAGCTGCCTCACTTGGGCCAGATCCGCTTGTCCAGTTATTAGCATGTAAGCTTTCTCCTGCCTCTAAGTGGGCAGAGTTCACAATTTTCACCCCCAAACCACCACAAGTTCCATTAGAAACACGAAGGGACATACATCTTAAACAAAATAAACATAACAGGAACTAGGGCTTTTCACTTTTTAGATGAATCTTATTTAAAGAACTTAAGAAAATAACCCCTATTTAATCTGGTTATCTATTTTCTAATTTTGGATTTTTTTTCTGTTTCTATTTTCTGTTGCTACCTACAACGGGTAGAGCAAAGCAGCAAGACCCCATCTGAGTTGGTGCGCAATAAATGCACATCCGTCCACGGGCAAAGTAATTCAGCCCTTTCATTTTTCATAGTTTCGTTTTACCATGTTCACGTACTTTGAACTGATTAGACACCGTCACACTTTTTTGGATTACTTGGAGCTAACACAAGCACAGTGGTTACAACGGAGTCAGGCTTTCTGACTGGCATTTCAGGGTCATCAGGTCCCGACATTGTCTCTGCAGCGGCCTCTGGACCACTTATCGGTTACTTACCTACAGTCAAACACCCTGGCAGCAGCGCCTGTGTGTGCCTCAGAAATGCAATGCAGAACACTTCGCCAAAGTGTTTTTTGAAAAACCAAATCTCATCCGTTCATCAAATTTTCTACTGAGATGTGGGGGGGCGTTTTTCCTTTGAGAAGTTAAATCATTAATCGAAGCCCGTTGGAAATAATTTCACGATGGAAATGAAAGTAGGATAGCTCAAGGAAAAAAAACTAGCACTTAGCAGAACAGGGAAGCGGGGAAGACTGATCACTGGAGTGTTTTTCAAGCTTTGACTGTGACCTACAGTAAGACAGATAATTTAGGTCCCAATGCAGCACTTACTGCCTACAATGCCCTCTGACATTTTCTATTCTAATTCAGTTTTAAAAATGCCGATGGACACATTTAACTACCTTTGAGATGCTCTATGTTGATTCTGCTGTTTGATAAGTCATGAGTCATGGCTTGAAAAACACTCGAGGTCATCATTTTGAGATGGTCAGGCCTGAAATGCCATGGAGCACTCTGCTCTTTCTGTTGCTTTATGATTAACTGGGTTGCTTCCCAGTAATATTTACCTCTTCTCTTTTGAAGGCAGGCTTGTCTTCTTGGGACTTTTCTCTTTTAAGTTGCACTGTAGCCCCCTTCTCTTCTCCCTTTTCATTGTCAAGAATGGTGAGGTCACTCATTTAAAAGAAGCCCCTTCTAGCTGACTGGAGTGAGAAGGTGCTCAGGTCACTCGGCATGTGGCTCAGGCCGCCTTTTCTCTTGCCGTGTCAGTGCTCACATTTCCCCCTGTGCCAGTGGTTGTACACAGCAGCCTGGGGCATTTGCTTCCCACCCCCAGTGTTTTTCCCATGTGCCTGCCCTTGTGCTCGTTGATATCTAGCAGGGACGTGGTGCTCCTCGGACGTGTTTACAAACCTCGTGTGTGGTTTGGTGCGTTTTGTTCCTGATCCTCTCAGTTGTAGCTGTGTTCATGAGCCCCTTGTAACAAGCAGGGGTGCAAAGACAACTTCAGGCAATGCACACTTAGTGACAGAGAGCTCTTTCTGGAAGGTGGAGCATGCAAGCAGGTAGTGGTTAAGCACAGGGCTTTAATGTAACCTTGCAGACAGAAAAACAATCTTTTGTAGCCCACACTCCTCTCCTCAATTTCCACCCTTCCTCAGGTTATGTCAATTTATGTGTATCATTCAGATGGTAAAAGCAGCAAAATGTATGCTTTTAATGATCAGTCAGTTATAAACTGATGCCACTCGGATAACCGGCTTTCTGCAAGTTTACATTAAGCTCAGGTCTACATGATGCCAATCATGGTTTTGACATTTATTTTTTAACAAAAGGTCCAAACTGGCTTCTTTCTCTCCTTTATTACCAGTTTATTTTGAGGGTTTTATATTTGCCTTCTTAAGATGCTATTTCTGACCATGATTCTTTTTTGTCAGTTTCCCACCCCAACATTTATAATTTTTTATTAAACGCCAAACCCATGAGTAAGGTGAGGAGTTAAGATGCTCTTGCCTCATGTAGACCCATGGAGAGAGGTAAAGGTGCGCAAAGGAATGAGTTTAGATGCAGGTGCAGAATCACAAGTCAGCACAGCACCACCACAGTCACCATCTTTGGGTTCATTCATTTTTCTGGTGCTCATAACAAGCAAGCCCAGAGCAATACATTTCTCTCTGGTTGTCTCAGTAAATTTGGTTGATGGACTATTTCGCCATCAATCGATTGCTTCATGCTTGCCGATTGCTATGGCCTAAAAAAAACGAACGGCTTGCCAAATGGCCAAGCATGTGGGCTACAGGAATGCGGCCTCGGCCCCAAATTTGATGTGCATTACATTTCTCACAAGTCGCAGGCATCACACACGTGGCGCAAAATGTTTACTGTACCTGTTTCCTTTGGACAGCTGCCTGCTGATTATCTTCATGTCCTTTCCTTTCATTGACCCACTTCCCTTCTGTCTTCTCCTCTGTCTTTTCCCCTTTGGCCTTTTGCTCTTGCCCTTCCCGGCTTTCCTCTTCTAGCTGCTTTCTTCGGGTTTGCTCTTCTGTCTTAGCTTTCATTTCCTCCGTTGCCTTTGCTCTCTGCCTCTCCTCTGCTGCTCTGCGCTCTTCCTCCATAACCCTTTCCCTCTCCTCCGCCTCCCTCCTTTCTCTCTCCTCCGCCTCCCTCCTTTCTCTCTCCTGTGCGGCTGCTTTTCTTTCGGCCTCAATCCTTGCCTCCTCCTCAGCTACCTTTAGGTCTTGCTCAGCGTTAACCCTGTCCCTTTCTTCTGCTTCCAACCTGACACTCTCTGCCCGGGCCCCTTCCCTCTCTCCCTCCTCCACCTTCTCATCACGGGTCATCTCATCGGAACCTCGCTCCCCCTCCGCCTCTCTTTCAGGCTCCTCGGCACCCATCTGCCCATTTTTCAAAGACGTCCCCAGGGTTTCTTCTTGAGTTTCGGCTGTGCTCTCTTCTCCCATCGCCTCTACCTGATTTTCCTTGACGCTCCCTCGCTTTGGCTTCTCTGCTTCGTCTTTTTCTCGGGCCTCTTCATTTCTGTCTTCGGCATCCCTCCGGGCGTTCTTCTGGCAGGCCTTGGGCACCGTTTCAGTCTCCTCCATTGCGTATCTTTCCTGGCGACGTTCGAGCTTTTCCTCCTTCTCGGTATTTTCGTTTTCTGCTGTGTCGTTCCCCATTCTCCCGCTGGGCAGCGACACGCCGGCATCTGTCACTGTGGGGTCCAGCTCCTTCTGCCGCTCCAGGGCTTCCTGAAGGCGCTTTTGGCGTCTCTCCTCCCGCCGAGCCAGGCGCTCCAGGAGCGCGGCCTCTTCATCGCCCTCCACCTGAGTGTTCATGGTGGTGGCCTTGCCCTCCTCGTCGGGCACACTGCACATCAGAAACAACAACACCAGAGACAGTGCACTGCTGGTTATTCAGTCAGCTGGATCCCCCGACCCCACTGGCACTGCAACAGAGGCTGGCAGTACCATGCCCATGCCACATACACCCCCCTCCGCTGACAGCGTGTGCAAGGCTGCGCCCTTGGTCTCTCTCTGGCACCTGAAGTCTACTCTACATGCCAGAACTGCTTTGAATATTAACACCCTCCCCCTCCCCCTGGAGCAGCCCTCAAACAAAAATTGATGAGCGCTGGTGTGTAAATACCTCCTCTCCCCGCACCTCTTGAGTGGAATAACTCTGAGGTGCCTGTGCCACCCTGGATCTTAGAGTTTTCCAGGGAGTTAAGCTCCAGATCCCCACAGTGGTCACTTGCTTGGTGATGAAACCTTGACTTGGTTGCCTTCCCTTCCCTGTCTCTCTTCTCCACACAACTACCGGTGTTTTCTGGGATCATTTTACAAATAAACGACTTGTGGTGAAATCTTTGTTTTAGGAACTGCATCTTGGGGACCTCAAACTAAGACCAGGACTAAACTGAAATAATAAGTGAATTCCTCTAGTATCATATAGTATTTTCACATGTCACCAAGTCATCTAGAATTCTTGAACTGGATTTGTGGAACACAAAGTACTTTGAGAGGAAGGGAGTGTGTATTATAGAAATGCTATACTCACACTGATGACCCCCACTGTCTGCCACATTCATACTCTTCTTCCACAGTAACAGGAAGTAATTGTCAGTCAATGATTTTATTTTCTACCTTCTCCTCTTACTTGCACCTAGTAGAGCCATGTGACCAATAATTTCCAATTGAATGTGAGCAGAAGTGATGTGTCCAGACCAAGACAATTAAGAAGCAAAGGTGCCTTCTCCACCCTCTCTATCTCTGTCTGCTGACGAGATCAGAGGACTCCAAAGCCCCAGGAATTTAGATAGAGTCACAAGAGGAAAGAAAGTAGGTGACCAGTTCTACCTACCGGTCAGAAGTAACCACACTAGGCTGGTATGTATTATTGAATTAAACTACTAAAATTTGGGGGCTTATTGTTTTAGCAGCTGACATTACCCTAACTAGTATATATACCACCTACACTCTTTAAGATTTCCATGAATAAAGGGTCTCTTGCCCTTCTTTCTGCAGTAGACAGAGAACAGTTAAATTTAATGTTTATCTAAAAATCAAACTGTACCATGTCCATCACCTCACTCACTACTGCAGGATCCTGGACACTGCCTGAGCCAGGGGTGTTGGTCTCTGCTGGCAGGAAGCAGCCAGTCATGTGATACCAGGAACTGTGGCCAGAATTGGAAGAATATGTCTTGCAATGTTTAGAAACTCCATCAAATTTCATGGTTCAGACCGAACTTGGCTCCTTTGAAGTTCAAGTTCACTTAATTTTGGAAAAACACATTTCACATTTAACAACAAGAAATGGCAGAGTAAAGGCTAGATTTTAGACTTTCTTGGCCTTAGCTGTTGCCACAGGACACTGTCTCCATGAATTAGACATATAAGGATTAAATTTTCCCCCAAATACGGATAGTTTAGAATTTAAGGGAAAAAGTCTATATACATAGGCATTTGGATCAACTGAATTAAAGTAAGTTTTAAAAGGTACCCCAAATTCCAAAGTGCTAGCCAGATGAATGTACTCTTGAGTTAAGAATACAACAGAATCTACCGAACCTTTCTTTGCCTGTTTATAAATCATGACAGCGATCATCAGTAGTCAAGTACCAGTTAGGGTTGTTTATATTTTAGAGGTAAATCACATGTTCTCAGCTCTTAATATGCTTTACTGGAACAAAAGAAGTATTTTGCATTCAATCAACAGCATGAAAAAACTGTTATTAATAAAATATAAAAAAAGAAGAGAAACTCAAGTAGAAGCAAGATTTTGAAAAGAAAGACAAACTACAGACCATGAGTAAGTTTTTTAGCCATTGTTGATCCTTTGCTCATAATCTAGATTCTGGCAAGGCCTCAAATTGCTGTTTTTAAGCTCTTTGCCCCTTCTACCCTCAGCTCGAAAGTAGGAAAGGCAGTGAATGACTATGCAGCCCTGCTCGGTAAGACTCTGATGCCACCCTTCTAATAAGTTACAATTAGGTGCTTGCTGTGTGTAAGGTGCTGTGCATTTTATTATTTCATTTAAATTCAACAATGTTCCTAAGAGAAAGGTAGAATGTTCATTTCTATTTAACTGAAGAAATACAGTTGGTGAAAGGCAAGTTCAGATTCAAAGCTGAGTAGTGAACCCCAGAGAAAATACCTACAACCCCTTTGCTATATAATGAGGAGCTGCTGACCAAGAGGCATGGTCTCTATTTCTCCACCTAAGCAGTAAGTTTCCTTATTGAATTCATCCTGCCTGCCAGCATTTTCAAGACTGCCTTCAGAACCGTTCTGTGTACCCACTCAAATTTGGTTCAAAGAGGCCAGAACTCTTTTGGTTCAGAATTTTCTAGCTAGATTGAGTTAAAGAAAGTATCAACAGTGCCCTCCCAACACACACAAAATAAAACAAACTAAAACCAAAATCGCATACAAGATCTTATATGGTGGTTTCATTATATTTAATCAGCCCATATTTATACATTAATATGAACTTTTTCGTCCAAATATCCCCATCTTTTCTATACCTTAGGGGCATATAAATGACCTACACTAACCATTAGCATAATGGACTGTGTGACCTTGTATGTGTGACCTTGTATGTGTGAACCTGTAAAAGCCCTTTTTGAAGAAATTGAATCTCTTAAGTGCTCTCAACTTTCCTCATTTCTACCAGGGCATGTATAGGAAAAACGTGTTTGAATAACTACATTAAATTAAACAGGATTCTGCGCCTTGCTGAATATTGCAGTGATCACAGGATATTCAGGCTGTATATCAGGAAAAATAAGACATTTGCAATTCATGACTCCTTTTAAAATTGAAGTATTATTTGCTACTGGTAGGCACAGAGGACTATTAAATTAATAAATCTTTAGTTCAAAACAGAGATCAACAGCCTAAAGAATGAATGTAAACAGTTCCCCTTATTTAAAGCTATAACCTACCATATTGAGTAAATACAAATTACTAGATTATAAAATAAAATAAAATAATCCAATTGGGGTACTTTGGGGGGTGGGGTGGGGGGAGAGAAAGGAGCAGTGGTGTCCTAATGTCGACATCAGTTTGACTCTTCAATGTGATTAGTTGCCTAAACTGGCCATGAAATAATTAGACAAATTAGATAGACTGGAAGCAGTTGAGTTGGGCCGAGAGGGGAATGCTTTGCCCAACACACTCCATTCATCAGACAGGCTAAGAAGCAACTGAGGAATCCTCCATCCCGAAGGGGACGCACCTGTTCTGGGCGTGAGCCTCCACCTGGTCGGTCCCCTGCCCCAGGGCCTCTTCCTCCTGCTTCTGCCGCAGCCTCTCCTGCCGGGCTCGCCGGCGCCGCTCCCTCGCGGCCTCTTCCTCATCGTCGTCGTTCCTCTGGTAGGCGATCCTGCAACGTCACAAAGCCACCCCTGAGCGCGCCTGCTGCCAGCCACCTCCACCGGCCTCTTGGTAGGATCGGCCCAGAGTCCTGAACCATGGAGTTTTAAAAGGATGGTTGTGGCCTGGCCGGTGTGGCTCAGAGGTTGAACATGGGCCAGGAGATCGGGGTTTGAGTCCCAATCAGGGCACGTGCCCAGGTTGCGGGTTTGATCCCCAGTCGGGGCCGTGCAGGAGGCAGCCGATCAATGACCTCTCATCATTGATGTTTCTCTCTCTCTCTCCCTTCCTCTCTCTAAAATCAATAGACATAATTTAAAAAAATAAATAAAGTAGAAGGATGGTGCCGTTCCTTAAGTTTAGAGACCCAATCTCTATTTTCAAACTTTTACGTATCTGAAAAGCACTAGTCCTATATCTATAGCAGATAATTTGCAATGATCAAATAAACAGCTTAAATTTAAAAACCCACACAAACGATTGTGTTAGCACCTTTAGATTTCTTTATTAAGCAGATGACTAGCATGTAAGATTTAGAAGCAGAAATCCAAAGCACTGAACTAAAAAAGAGTCAAAACACTTATTAAAAAGATTCAGCATGCTACACTCATTATTTATGTAGATAGTCATAGGGTCAGAAAAGAATCAGTTTAAGTTCCCAAACCAGGACTTGGGCATTAAAAAGCCCAAATCGAGAGCAGGATATCTACCTCTGCTTGGATTTTATTTCTTCCTTTTAGTTCCTTTTCACAGGAGGGAGGTGATAACTGATAGGAGGCTTCAAAGTCAGTGCAGCTCTTTCTAAGGGTCCTCTTTTGTTCTAAAATGTGCTTTAGTGGCCCACACATGCCAGGCACATCGTGGTAGCCCACACGTGTATATTTAGGTAGAAACTTAAGGGCTAGGGCAGCTGGAAGAGGCACCAAGGGCTTCACTTACATGTGTCTTATTTTGCTTTCATAGTTTCAGTGGAAGCAAGTGCCTAATTAGGGAAATTATACAATCAATATCACCGTGTTAGATATGTTCCCCAAAAAAGAATCGGAGCTCAAGAGGACATGACCTGCGTGGTTAACTGGGATACTTTTTGTTGTTGTTAATCCACACCCGAGGATATTTTTCCCATTGATTTTTAGAGAGAATGGAAGAGAAGGAGAGAGAGAGAGAGAGGGACATCGATGTGAGAGGGACACATTGACTGGTTGCCTCCCAAACTTGCCCCGACCGGGGCCAGGGATAGAACCTGCTACCGGAATGGTGCGCAGGCCGATGCCCTAACCCTTCAGCCACACCGACTGATCAGGGCAATTTGGATACTTTTGAAGGAGTAATGTGTATGGAGATACACAGTTCCAAGAAGACATGGGTGTGCTGGCCCAGGGACAAGCTGGCCTGATGGGTCCACAGGTTGGGATGGAGCTGCCCTGTGCAGTAGGCTGCTTTTTACGTTAGGGAGTTAAAGTGATTTTATTACAATATTACTTACATATCTACAAATAGATACCCAGATATGCAAAAGTTTCATGCTTATAATTCTTATATAACAACAAAGCTAAAAGAATTTGCAAATGAAAGATAATGAAAATATAAATTGTAGGTGTGCAGAACCATACAATTCATACCAACAGTATGAACCTAATGACTGAGAGTGGTGGTGGCATGTATAAGCCAGGCATGTTTAGGCATAGGTCTGGCGCTATCTTTTGACTTCAAGGATACAAGCACTATGATTTTTTTTAACCTAGGTTGCTTATAAACAATGAAATGAACAATCTCTAAAGTTGGCTGATCTGTTCTATACACGTTAGAAAAATCTGACTTCATATTCACTAAAATCTGCTAGCCTGCAATACTAGAATTCCAATATAAATAACATGTCACTGATTAGATTATTTCCACAAATGTGGCAAGAAGGGCAGTGTGATGTAGTTGAAAGATGACTAGGTTAGTATTCAGAAAACCTGGTTTCTAGACCTGACCTCTTACTAGCTGGCAGCCTTTGATTAACCCAAGTTAAGTTTCCTTGTCTGTAAGTGTGTGAGAGTCAAATGAAATCACGGATGTTACGGTAAGGCATCTACAGCTTAGTGTTTTATTGCTCTCAGCAAAGTGCAGTCAAGGAGCTGCTTTATGAGGAAAGATGAGTTCAATTTCAGACTCATTGAACTTGAGGGGACAGCATGACATGATTCGAATGTTCCCTTCTAATTCAATCACATTGTAGTTTGCAGTCAGAAGACCTTCCCAGTGGTTTGGCTTTAATCTTCAGATTCTTGGCCTAATATTCCTTTGGCTTATTTCTCAGTAGACAGCTTTAACCACAGCAGGGTCCTTAATGACTGCTTCCCAAGCTAATCAAACACAAAGTCTTAATATGTTCTTCTACATCTCTGGATCAGCCACAAGGTCTTGGCTATTACTGGGGCCTTCCTTTTCCAAGACAAGCAAGACCCATAAAAGCTCCATATGGGACATCCTATGCTACACACATAACTATACCCCCTTCCTGAATGGAATTTCATTTTTAGCCCTTAATTTCTCACTATGCCTGAACAATTTGAGATGTTGCTGTCTTCCTCCCACCTACCAATGTGCTTTGCAGCTGGATGTTGTTGGCTTTCAGCTCTGACACAAACTTGATTTGCCACTGAGACCAAGTCATACTTGACCTTTCTTCATCTTAGATTTCTCACTGGAGGAGTGGCCCGAACAGCCAGAAAACCCCCAGTCTCCTCTAACTCTTCTCACTTGGGAGAGCTTAAAGTTTATAGTCAATCACTCTCCATCGGTAGTCCCTTGCCTGGGATACAAAATTAGCAGGACTAGATTTTTAAGGATCTTTTATTACTACTAATGAATACTCATATTAAGATTATTTTCAAAAAACAACAACAAAAAAGAGCCAAAATGACTTCATGGTATTTTGAATCATAACCTGCCCTGTTGCTGGCTCAATAACACATCAATTGACCTTGTAAGTGAAGTTGTGTCCATGCCAAATGGCTTGATATGTGTGGAAATTCTGCAAAGGTGAGACTTCCTACGTTAGTCCTCAGCATGAAAGCCAGGTAGCTTTCTGCTTTAAGGTCTTTCCCACAGCAAGCTGCCTTTCAAATAACTATCACGGGTTTACACTTTTTCTTTCAAAATTAAAAAGCGTAATTGTTCATTTTTTTTATGATTCTAAAAGTAACACACACTTATTTTCTTAAACCAGGCAATACAAAATGTATAAAAGACAAAGGAAAAATTGGCTCCCTAATGATACCACTCAGATATAAAGATGATTAATATTTCATGCATCCTACCAGACATTTCCCCATGTATCACAGATGTTTTATTTTTAACAAAGTGGGATTATGTTTTATATATATATATATAAAATCTTATAAACAGTTTTTTAAAAATTTACCTTATTTATGACTATTTTTTTAACCTATTAGTAAAATATAAATTTCATGGCAACACGGTATTTTAAGAATAGGTGTACACAGTAATTGTATGGATGTATTATAACCTATTTAACCCATTTTCTACTGATGGACAGTTAAGATTTTTCCAAATTTATGTTCTTATAAACAATGCTGCAAAGGACATCATTATAGCGATACTTTTGCCACTCGTTCAATTACTTACCTAGGAAAAATTCTCAGAAGTTAGAATTTCTGAGTTGAAAAGTGTGCTCACTGGAAAGGCTTTTGATACAGGTGGACTTCAGAAAGGTACGCAAACCAGCCATGTATGTGACTGCTAATTTCACCATAAGCAGAATTTATGTAAAAAGATGGACGAGTGCATAGCACCCCTAATACCTCCAAATGCCAGCACAACACCCCCTGCTTTATGCTCCAGTTAGAGACAAAACGTTAACATTTCTAACTTCCCACACACCAGATGAAGACGTATTTGAAAGGCTGCTGACTAGTAAAAATCATACCTAACCACCCACTGGATTGTAATAAAAGCATAACAATCCATTCGTTCCTTCTGAGAAACTCCAGCAGACGCACATTAACCAGTCTACTGGTGCTCTCCACTACAAAGACAGCCCATGTTCCCAGATGATTCAGAGCAGTGTGGGACCCCAACGTCCTCTGAGTCATCTGGGAAAGATTAGACCATGTTTATTAGAGTTTTAGTCGCATGCATTTTATTAAAAAGAACCACAGGTAACCCCAAATGATACGTAAAGTACCTCTCTATTTAAAAAAACCAGTTCTGTTGACCAGAATCCACGATGCCCCACCCATGCTGGGTGTGAGCAGGGTCAGTACGGAGTATTACGCTCTGTTTTTGGTAGCTGCCTTGGCTTATCCTTTGGCGTGAACACTTGGAGAAGGGTGTGATGGGCCTCACTGCAGGGGCCAGTGCTTCATCTTACAGACCATTGCACTTATACATATTTGCTCTCAATGCAGAGCAAAGGGGCCCATCAAATATTTGGGGAAAGAAAGAGAAATGGGGTGTGTGTGTGGGGGGGGGGAGTGTGTGAATAAGTGTTAAACAACCTCAAAAGTCCGTAATAATGACATGATGTTATTTGACTGTGGCAGTGGTATGAACAAGGTAGAGAGAACTGGCTTTTCTTCCATCCCCGGGCCCACCACTGGAAGGCCCTGGTGTTACATTATAAGAAAAAACAGACCTGCGCGAAGGGAAAACTCTTGGAATGCTGTGGCTTTTGCACCAGAGGCGTGGAAGTCTCTGCCACGAGGGTGCGACGGCCTCAGTACAGTCAAGTAACAGGATAAGCATGTTACATGCTGTGCCTTTTACACAGAAAGTTCAAATACGTAAAAGTACTGCGGATGCGGCAAGTGAGGGCCTCACTGAGGGTCGGCGGCGGTGTCTGGAGGGGCCAGGAGCTAAATGTCTACTAGGCGAGAGAAGGGTGACGGAAGCTCCCACAGTTAAGACGTTGCCTCGTGTCCCCCTAGCTCCATCTCCACCATCACGGATTCCTTAAGACTTGTGCAACACAGGCAACGTTTCCTCTGCAATGAAGGTGGTTTGCTTTTGTTTCTACCCCACGGTCCCCAGGGTTTGAAGAGTGCTGCCCTTATTTCCTTTCATTTTTGTCTTCTTTCCACTTTGTTATTTTCTGATTTGAGGCGATAGTACACGGCCCTTGAACTTCTCAAGTAAAAATGCTGCCAATAGTATTTTATGAACAAAACAAGATCTCTTGTCAGGAAACCACGTTTAAAAATAGAAAAAAAAATAGAGTAAGAAAAAATAAAACTATTTTTATGAGGGGGGCTGATTTAATGTTTAAGAGCATTAAAGACCCAGAGAGAATGGAAAAAAAAAAAAGGTCAAGTCTACACTGAGTACAAATTTACTTATTTTATGTTGATAATCACAGTATTACTCTCAGTAATTAATTGAATCACCAAATAGTTAATCAAGTTTGAATCTGCAATCTTGCTGTTCTATTTTTAACAAACATAGTATATTTGACATAATTGTTTTACAATTTTTAAAAATTTAATAACATGCTTGATGACTTTTCAAAATCAATTGACCAAGACATTACTTCTTTCTGTCACCTTCTGTATAGGATCCCGCAGTTAATGTTGCCATTCTCCTATTGACAGGCATTTGGGTTTTTCCCAACTTCTCTCTACCGTATACAGCGCTGTAATGCCTTCTTGGGCACACACGTGTTTCTCTAGGGTAGATATTGAGAAGGGAACAGTATATGCTCATTTAAAGGTAAAAGATCCTGTCAGAATGCCCATCACAGTGGTTGTTTCAAGTTACACCCTATATGCCCTATGACTTCAGATAACCAAGTTGATCAATGTATAGTGATACACAGTCGTCTGCTAATAGATAGAACCAGAGAAAAAAATTAATCTTCTATATCTTGTATAGCAGTGGATGCTAACGTTTTAAGGATGAGCATCCTTTTAAAATATCAAGAAAAAAAAGATATCATGGCAATTCCTCATGCTTTGTTATTTATTAATAAAATGTCTTATAAAGTGCCTGTAACTTCAATAATGCATAAAAAGGAATCTGTATCCTGTAAACCACTGCATTTATATTGAGACATATTTGAAGACCAGTCTTTCACACCTGAAATGGTTGTTTACCAGACTACAGAAAATACTTGGTGTGGATATGAATTTGGGAGTTTCTTTCAACAACTTCACCACTAGAGACCCACTGGTGTGCAGAAAGGTTTCCAGAGCCACTGAGCAGACTTTGAACTGCTGCCGTCAAACGCTTTTGTGTCCTTTGGCATTCCCCATGTTTGGTAAGCTCACACACATGTACAGATGCACATGCAGACTCACAGGTTAAGTGAGGAAAACCTCGGAAAAAATAAAGGCTCAGTCCCTAAAATGAGGCCAATTTATGAGACTCAACGAGGTCCTATCCGGATCAAAGTTTCCACGCCTCTTTGTTTTCTTTAATTGTTTCTGCCACATTCCCAGATTTTAAAAAGAGAATGTCGCACCTAAGAATCCAACATTAAATAGTTAGCTGCAGCCTAAGATCAGCTCTCAGCTCTCTGCCTCCTCCCACTGTACCTCCCCTTTCATGGAAGGAGTCATTAGAGAGAAGGTGGCATTTGTGGAAGGAGCGACCATAGGTCGTAAGTGAGCCACTAAAACTCCAGACATGATGCTGTCCCAGCTTTCTGCAGCTGTGCACGCCCCATGCAGGCCAGACCCAGGAGGAAGAAGGCCTGGGGTTCACAGACACTCAGGACAACTTCTTAATCAATCGCTTCTCTTTTATTCCCAATGTCATCATCTAAACCTGGGTCTTAACATGGGCTCCAACGTTAAGAGTTAACACCTCACATGGGCTGCAATTGTGCTCATCAACTGTTAGGAGGCAGAATGACTCATATACTTTCTTTTCACTTACCAACCCCTCAGCAATGCTCTTTCGTAATATGAAATGCAAGCAGATTCTCCAAACATATCCAGTCAGTTCTGAGAACTGCTCACATGCTCTCAGGAAAATCCCAGGCCATGCTGTGATCAGGAGGGAAAACCCTGAGCTACTGAAGTGAGTCATATTTGCCCCACAGATTTACTGTATGTTTGAGAGTTAAAAGAGGTTTATAGAAACATTCAAGGTTCTTAAATATGATTTTGTTTATATGTGGTGTCTGCAAAATGTTGTGGTTTCATTTAATGCACATAAGGACCAATTCTGAATGTTTTCCCCTTGGATTCCTTAAAAGAGAGGCATTAAAAATTATAGTGGAGAAAATAAATCCAGAAAATAAAAATATTTCTCAGGTCAGAATTTGTTTAGAAATAGATTAGTGGCCAATCATCAATTGGTCTGTAATGAATATAAAATAGAAGGAAAGAAAGCCCCTTTGATTTTATATATATATATATATATATATATATATATATATATATATTTAATTGGGGAAGGAAGGTCAAAATATGCTGAATTTCACTGTAGGATTCATTGCTGTATCAGTGGTGTGCCTTTTACCTGGCATGCAAGGGGATACATTACTCTGAAGAAATTTACCTAGGAAGAGATGTAGGCCTCACTTCATCTATTTCCCCCTTCTCCCCCCTCTACCTCCCCTCCCCACAAACACATCTGAGAATGACTACGTTGCAAAGCAACCATAAATTTTGGTTCTCAATAGTAAGAGACGGTGTGCTTGCACATGTTGTCACCACAAGTTACCACCAGCAGCCTACCATATGCTTTATTCAGCGGTGTCATCCCATAATCACATGAGTTTCTATAACCACAGACCATGGTGGGGAAACATGTGCTGCAGAGCAGAGCAGAAAGAAACATCAGACAGTAGAAGAAAAAAGCCTCTTCACCTCGCCTCTGCACACCATCGAAGGAGGCTGGTTCTTAGTGTCCTTATGGCTGCAACGTCCCCTCAGATAGATCAGGCCTGATTGATTGTGCAAGGTGAGGAGAGACCTGGGAGCTCTGGGACTTCTGATTCTCACTCAAGGTCGTGTGGCTAACGAAGTTTTGTTTATTGGAACCCAGTTCCCAGAAGGGTCTTGCTCTAGGGCAGGCTGAGCCCTCAACTTAGTGCCTCACTTCTGAATCAATGCAGGTATCCACAGGGAACTTTTAAAAGGTGAGTTCTAATTGTTTGGGGTCAATATTTTAAATTAAAAAGATGTTTAGCATGAAAATATTGTACCTATAAATGAATGTATAGTACACAAGCATTTCAAAGAATAATGAAGCCAACACCCGCGCACCAACTACCCCCCTTAGACAGAGTCAGCACCTTGGAGAGTCTCAGGTGCCCCTTTCCATCTCATCCCTATTTCTTTAAAGTGCCTCTAAATAACCTCAAGCCCGGAGTTGGGGGTATTTTAATTATTTTTTTGGTTTTTCTTTGTAGTTTTACCCCCAAGGTATGCATCCCTAAATGATTCAATTTTTAGATTTGCCTTCTTAGAACTTTACATAACCACACCGTACGTATTATGTTTCTGAGACTCCCCAGGTTTATGTGAATAGCTGTAGTTTATAACGATAGATGAGGCACAGGGTTTCCAAGCATTTCTTGTTTTCTTTTAAAATAATGCTCTAGTCTCATTTTAATTTTTAATTGAGTTTATTGGGGCGACATTGGTTAATAAAATTATATAGGTTTCAGGTGTACACTTCTATAACACATCATCTGTATATTGTACTGTGTGTCCAACCCCCAAGTCGGGTCTCCTTCCGTCTCCATTTACCCTCCCCGTGCCCTCCTCTACCTCTCACATTTCTTGAGATTATAGTTTGGATAAGAGAAACGTCTAACTTTTTATTCCACTGGTCCCATTTTCTTTTTAAAAGCCTATAGATAGTTTGTGATAGCCAGTAGAAATGAAATGAATAGAATTTAGATTTACTTTCTCATGGAATTGTTATATTTCTCTCAATTCTTTTTAGAAAATACCAACACATCTGTTAGGCCTATGAAATACAGATTTTGGAGGGACAATTCCATGACAGTTTCCTGAGATAAACTAGAATCTATTTGTCACTAACAGGGTCAGGTTTGTGTCACTCCCACTACTCCACCCTATTGAAGCAATGAGTGGGGCCAGATACAAAGAGTCACCTTTTAATTTATAACTGTTTAGAAAGGGGATGTATGGAAAGAGAAAGTTGGTGGTGGAGAAGATATATTTTGCCTTCCACTTGGTTATTCACATTAAGCTTTGGTTAAAACGAATGAAAAGAAGAGAAATGTGTAAGTGGCCAGTAAGATAATGAAAATATCAAACTTCCTTCTCTTTCAACCCTTATTTTAGATTCAACTGGTAAAAAATGTGGCCAGCAGAGAGAAACTCAATTACTAGCTGAGTTTTCATAAACATTACCTTTTCTTCCTTTCCAACCTAGGATATTTTTTTTTGTCTAATAAGAATCTTAAGTAGATATTATCATCAATAAACTTAGACTTTTTAAAATGCTGTGAATCGAAAGTAAAATCTGAATTGGGGCCATTTTCCAACTGTTGTCTCTATTAATCTTGCTTTAATGCATGTTGTACATGTGGACAATAAAGCTTTGGCTTTTTAAAAAGTAAAACATGATAAAATAATTCAGACCCAGGTGTCAATGGCTTGGCAACACTGTATTTGCCATCCCTCCCTTTCTCTTTCTCTCTTGCATATAGGTCTGGACCTGGATATACAACCAGCTTAGCAACTGTCCCAGAGTGGGGTGCAGGGAAACCCCCACATTCCCAGTGGCCCATTTAGATGCAACTGCCTCTGACCACAGATACATAAACAAGCAGATTCTTTTCATAGTCCAAGACAGCCTCCTAGAAGCAGACATTTCCACCTCTCTCTTCCAATGTAAAAACATGAACGCACTTCAGATGAGCCTTATACTTAGTGTGATCTAGAAACGCAAGTGTTATCCCCCCAGTTTGAAATATTTGTGCGATGCAGTACAAAGGTCCATAGTTTCACGTGGTGGAGCTTCAAATTATGGGACTGCTATCTCATTGGTGAACGCTCAGCAAGAGAAAGTGATTGGAAAAATGAAAACAAGATGTCCTTAAGTGGAGATTACGAACCTGTGACTAATTAAAGGGACCCTGTGCAGGGAGAGCGGTGCTGCAGACAAGCCGATGGAAATGCACACGGCATGTGGAGACGCTAACTAAAGTCGCATGTCCCATGTCAGCCGAGAGGATCCTCCGCCTCTGTAGACAAGCAGTGCTTAATGCAAGGAAATTTATGTGTAATGGATTTTCATAACAGGCCTTTTATGATCCTTCCCTCCCCCAAAAGTGCCCTCTGGAGCTTTCCTGCTTCCACTCTCATTTTTCTTAATTGGAAAAAGATTTACTATTCATTTCCTCTTTCCCAATACTCTCGCTTGGCTCCATTTCTTTCTATTCGGGTGGCATAGCCTCCCAGCTTTCCCCCTTTTTTGCCTTTTTTCTATTTTATTTTATTTTATTATTTTATTTTATTTATTATTCTATTCTATTCTATTCTATTCTATTCTATTCTATTCTATTCTATTCTATTCTATTCTATTCTATTCTATTCTATTCTATTCTATTTTCTATTTACAGCTCCATGGGCCAAATCTAGCAGCCTGATTTTTTAAGTTTATTTTTTTATTGTTGACAGTATTACAGATGTCCCCTATTTTCCCCCACTTCCCCCCCTCCACCCAGCCCCCACCTCACCCCAGGCCTTCTTAGAAACAGAAAGCTCAAATACATTGATAGGATGACACTGGGGTTTTGCTTCTAGCACCTCCGGTAAAAGAAGTGACTGTCATTCTGACAAGAAAGCACCTTTTGGGGTGATCACTGCCTCTCCACTTGAGAGGTATTGTGCAAAACTTACCTAACCCCCAGCTGGCCCCTGCTCCCCTGCATGTGCTGGCACCGCAGAGTTTTGTTTACAAGCGGTAGCAAACAGAAAGACAAACCTTGAGTGGAGACAGGAAATGAAACTCGAAGGGCCAAATCCTGGCTGTTTGGCTCTTTGGAAACAACATGTATTCTTGCAGGGGCCTAGGAGCCAACCACTGCTGATGGGTCCAGCCTCCCTACCGTTGGGAAGGGAATTCGAGGAGTCTGCTCTGCTCTTGGCGGCTCCCCTTCCTAAGTCAAAGGAAACCTTACCTACGACCGGGCTGCCCCATGTGAGGGGAAAAAGCAGACACCCACTGATGGTGATCCGGTAAAAAGCCAGCCTGACCAAACCACCAAATACAAGCCTTCCACGCTTAAGATTCCCTTAGAGTTCATAGAAGGCCCCCATAAAAATGGGAATATGTTAGCAGATAGAGTAATATGAAATAGCTGAGCACTTACTGTTAGACAGACATGAGCAGAGCAAGGACGATGGGCCAGGTACAGAAACCCAGGTACAGAAACTCACAAGGGCAGAAAGCCCCGGATGCCTAGCAAAGGGCAAAACTGGGAAAAAGAACCTTGTCCCCAGGGTAACCTATCCTTCCCCAGCATATCGCTGGTTGTGTGGTTTAGACTCCCTGAGAGTTCCTCCCTAAAGATAACATCCAGGCCTCAGTTGTATTTCTGCTCCAGGCCAGCAAAGCAGCAAAACCAGACAAGCGGGACTGTGGCTGCCTCAGGACCGGCTACACTGACTAATGACCTCCTGTCCTGGCACCGACCAATCAGTGGAGACCATGACCCTGAAAGAGCACTCGTGGAAACTGATGAATATTCTATTGAGACACTCCTGAGACCCCTCCCCTAAGATTCCCACCTGCAAGAGATAAATTAGCTCAGGACAAAGGACCCAGTGCATGCTCTCCCCAAGGGGAGCACACCAGCACCATCTCCATCCCCCTTCTTCCATCTAAGGGGCCCCATAAAACCTGCAACCAGGGCTGCAATGGGCAGTGGCAGCTTGTCCCGGGGTTACCCCCTGAACCTGTCTCCAAGGTCTCCCTTTCTTCTCTGACTTCCCAGTGAGCCAAAGCAGCCCAGCCAGGCTCTCCGGTCCTCTTCTATGCACCTTCCTTGTTTCACTGTACTAAGTATAGTTTTCCTGCCGTCATGGACCCAGTACCCTTCGGCTCAGTGCTGTGTAGCCCTTCCCTTTGGATATGCCCCAACCTCCATCCCCTTTTAATGAAATTTAACCTGCCTGGGCACCACCGACCTTAACCTTTCACTTACATTTGTGTGTGCTAATTGAATTAGAATCATCAACAGCTTAAGAATCAGACAGCCAGGGCTCTGAGAGAGACATTCTTGGACAGCACTTAACTGCCTGAGGGTACCTGTCTATACCTGCAGATTTCTATCCCAACGTTAGATTATTAACCAACAAGGCTTATGACGTCTTCTGACTAGGCATCAGTGCAATCACTAGTTCCTTAACGTTGTTACCTAGTACAGGAGACACTGTGTCACTAGGGGAGATAACCTACTTTATTCTAAAAACGTATTATCTTCTCATTGCAAATGACAAAGATGCAGCACTGGGATTCACTTAAGGCTTCTAATCTTGTGTACTTTCCTCTGCCCAACCAAACCACCAATCCATGTGGAACCTAGTCTTTCAAAGGAAGACAGTTAAATTCAGGTGGGACATCAGAGCGGTGAGCTCTGGGCAGCAAGGGGGCTCAGGAGGGGATGCGGTTCTGAGGATGTGGTGGTGGGCGATGCAGGTGGAGTCTAACTTGTGACAGTGGGGTGGGTAATGCCACTCCAACGTGCAAACTGACACCCAGGTCGCCGGAATTAGCACATCCATTCAACAGCCATTTATTGAGCATATACTCTATTCAAGCCACTGAGGGTAAAGACCAAGATGCATTAATTTGCATATATGCACAACCCAAGGACACGGACAATGGTGGGGAGAGGAACTGGGGAGGGGGATGGGACGGGGTGGAACGGGTCATTGGGGAGAAAAAGGGACATCTGTAATATTTTAAACAAAAATAAAATTAAAAAATTAAAAAAATAAAATAAAATATATACTAAAAAATAAATAAAGCTTATGATTGTTAAAGAAAGAAAGAAAGAAAGAAAGAAAGAAAGAAAGAAAGAAAGAAAGAAAGAAAAAGAAATTCAAATTAGTCTGTGTCAACTGACAAAGGATTTCCCCCCCCAGTCAAAATTATCACTATGGAAAATCATGGAAAACCATAATAAAATTGATTTTAATTATTGAATAATAATAAAAAAAAGATGAATTAGACTCCTGGAAGGCATTTAGGTTCTGGTAGGGAAGTGAAGGCATGTGGTAAGTACTACAGGAGACTTAATGATAAAGAGATTTATGTTGAGAGGTGGAAGAAGGCAATTTCAGCTAAGGGATCAGAGGAGGCTTCATGGAGAAAGTGGTATTTGAGCTGGATCTTTGAGGACTGGGGACTGGGGGACGGGAGAGGACTTTTCCACACACAGAGAGCTCAAATAGCAAGGCTGCGGAGTCAGGAAACATGGACATGGAAAAGCAAACAGTTCAGTCTGGCCAGGGCGTGGGGTGCATTGAAGGGCATTAGTAAAACTCCAGTTGTGCTTGGCACATACACACGGCAGCTTCTAAGAGATGGAAGAGTAAACCAAGCGTTTGACACAGCTGGAGAGGCTCCTTCCGTGGCCGTGGCCCTAAGGAAGAACGCAGGGAGGAATTTCTAGTTCAGTCTCCACTCCAGGTGTTTCATTTCACTCTGCAGCTTTCCCCATGAAATGAAGGGCCAGCTACTCAATATCAAGGGCTCCATAAATCCTAGCTGCAAGAGGAGACTCCAGCTCAGCAAATCCTACCATCGCTTAGAACAGAAGCACAGTAGAGGATCCTTCAAGAGCATCAAGCTACGACTTCCCATTTTTCAGAATGGCATGTGCATACTTAGAATTAAATCAGATGTTCACATTCTGCCTGTAAACCAGATCCCAGGTGAAACATGCCACTGTGGTAGTATTCGAACTATAGAATAATCCAGCTAGAAGGAATTTAGGGGGTTATTTTCAATCCAATGTCCTCATGTCATTCATGGCAACCTGGGGCCTAAGAGGTGAAGTCACTCACACGGCCAGAACAAGACCCAGGCCTTTAGTTCCCGTACCTTTTTTCTTTCTAAACTATGACACTGTGTGAGCCTTCTTCGGGTGTTCTGTAGATTAACTAAGAGCTTCAGTCATCTAAGCCAGGGATCTGGCTCAAGGGCCAAACCCAGCCCACATCCTGTTTTTGTAAATAAACTTTTGTTGGGACACAGCCATGCCCAGATTATCTACGGCTGCTTCCACACTCCAACGCCAGATTCCAGGAATTATGACAGCAGGTGTATTTCCCACAAATTTGAAAATATATACTATCCAGCCCTTTGCAAAACATGTTTGCTGGTCTCTGACCTAAGCCAATGGTCTCAACATTTTATACTACTATCAGTTAAAAAAATTAAACATATTCTTCCCTCCTCTCCATTTTTACCCGGACTGATCTGTACCCACGAGGCCAGCTCAAATGCTACACTACTGTGTGATGTCCTACCAGATATAATGAAGGTGAACTGGAAGGAGCTCTTTCCTTGTGTGGAGTCTTTGCTGTCATTCCAGATATTTGCCACATATTGCCTTAATATTGTTATTCGTGCGTCATCGTGTCTCCCATATTATGTCATGTTTGTTGAAAGCAAGATGCTTTCTACATTTTTTAGCTCTCCTTACCCACGTGCCTTGCATAAATTAGGTACTTAATATGTATTTTTAGACAGTGGGCAATGGCAATTAGGGAGACTAATGAACAATGATGAAGGCTAATTCCATTCCTTGAATATAAGGTGAACTGCCTAAGTTCATACGGATTTATCTGAATCAGACACGGAAAGGACAAATCGACCAACACAAAGCCATTTAAAAGTTTTAGCATCAACAGGACAACAGTGCTTTCCAAACGGACAGATCAACGAAATGTGACCCGGTTTTGTGACTAGGGAAAGGCCAACAATTCTATACTGGGCTTACTCGGAAAATGATGTTTAAAGTTATTAGAGCTTTATTAGTGGGGACGGACACACACATACACACACACACATATTCAGAAGCTTTGTGGGTTGTCAAGAAGGCAGATACTCCATCCTGGCTTGTGCATATGGACCAGAAAAGCCCAGCTCTGCCCACTGCCATGTCGCATGGGCCACTTGGCTTGCTCTCTGATCATGAGTTCTGGAAGCTGAAGTCTGAGCACTCACCAAGGGAAGAAATGATCTCTCAGGTTTCAACTTCAATAGTATGAAGCGATGGAAAAGAGCCTTATTAAACCAACCTAAGAGTGACAGTGGCAGCTTCAAGGCTATGCTTGGAGACAGAAGAGTATTAGCAAAAAATGTAGGAGGCAGATCCCCAGCACTTCACATTTCTCCCACTTTTTCCTGCCAGAAGTTGAAAGCAACTCCTAGTCAAAGCCTTTTTGCCTGTGTCTGAGTGCTTGGAGAACTGTACTCACTGGTCCAAAATGCACTTATTGTAAATGTTGTTCTCATTCTTATGCTACTTTCTCTGTAGATGGCATTATATTGCAACTACATATAGAAAGTCTCTGTGGGTTCAGAGCTGGAAAATGTATATTTTCTTTATTAAAAAGAACCAAATGGTTATAGACAAGAAACATATCTGACTTTTGAAATTAGTCAGTAAGCAGGGGTAAAGTCAGACTGAGTCAAGTGGCGTTTTCCAGTATGATTGTGGACTCTCACCTGCGTCAGAGCTTGTATGTGAGTGTGCACACGTGTACACTTGCGGTCCTCCTGTCTCTGCTACTGTCACGTGATTGGCCTTGGCTTGGCCCACGAACAGAGTGGAAGTTAAATATTTTCCTGTTACTCTGGTACATACATGTCTTTTCCCCCCATATCTTCTAGCATCACATTCCCTTGTAAATTTCTTGTATCCTTTTATATTCTTTCCCTTCTAACTATCAAGTCTAGCATCGGTTGAAGCCTTTTGCAATGACCTTGGAAAGCAAAAATAATCAGAACAAGTAGATAAACTAAGCAATTTGACTTAGCCAGTCTTTTAGAAATATTTCCATGTGCTCTAGTCAAAATGTATTCTGTAATACATTGGATAAGTTAAGAGAGCCAAAAAGAGCTAATTCTATTGCATCATAGGCTATCTTATCACTTTTACATTTAATTTCAGAGTTAGGCTTACAAATTAGTTTAATTTACTTTGTAGCTATCAGTATTTCTCGGGATGAACAACCACTTGTTCAGTTGATCAAAACACCCCAAGAATAGTTCCATTTGGTTATTAAATGGCTCAGAACACCATACTGACTATTTTTGATGCAGACATTAGTATCCATAACCCCCAAATGACATTGTACTATGGGCTGTGCTCTCTAGGACTATGCTTTGACAGGACGTGTCCAGTGGCCTTTTACAGACCCCATCTCATTTGCCCCCATGGGGGGCTTTGACATTGATGACCACACTGTATTTTTTGAAATTCTCGGCCTACCACTTGCTTTGTAGTTTCTTTTGTGTCTTCTCTCTCAGCTCTATTTTTTTACAACTCAACATACTCTCTCTGGGTAATCCCATCTATGCTTATAACCAGTTAGTCAGTTTCAAGGTGATGATTTTCTAATTTCTATTCCTGGCTCAGGCTGCTCTCCTGAATTTCTAAATGACTTTTCTTTCTAGGTAATGAAATTTCCAGTGAGGAAGTTGAGAGTAATAGCTTATTCTCGACATCTAATTAGTCCATGATTTGCAAAATTCAAAAATTCTCCCTGTTCTGGTACTGCACTCTCAGATCCATTTATTTTTGAGGATGGATGGTTAAAAAAATTTTTTTTAATTCCTCAGTCAAGACAGCGGAATAGCCCAGCTGGCGTGGCACAGTGGTTGAGCATCGACCTATGATCCAGGAGATCGAGGTTCAATTCCCGGTCAGGGCACATGCCCAGATTGCAGGCTTGATCCCCAGCAGGGGGCACGCAGGAGGCAGCCAATCAATGACTCTCTCATCATTGATGTTTTTATCTCTCTCTCCCTCTCCCTTCCTCTCTCTGAAATCAATAAAGATACATTTAAAAAAAAAAGATGGAGGAATAGGAGAATGCTGCACTCACTTCCTCCCATGACCACAAGAAAATTATAACTAAATTATAGAACAATCAACCTGAATAATCATCTGATGACCAACTGAACAGAAGTCCTATAACTAAGGATATAAGGAAGAAATCACGTTGAGACACAAAACAGGCTGGCCCTATACCCATATGTGATGATTGAGAGTCTTAGGGGATATTTCAGCTGCAGAGGTTCCCCTTGAAGAAAGAGGGGCCTCTGCTTCATGCTGGGTTCCCCAGAATGGAACACCAGTGCTGGGAAGAGGAGCCCACATAACATCTGTCTGTGAAAATCAGCAGGGATTTTGTCCATCTGGGTGAGACAAAAGATTGCTGGAAACACAGGCATCCTCTTAAAGCAGCGATTTTCAACATTTTTCATCTAATGGCACACATAAGCTAATTACTCAAATTCTGCTGCACACCAAAAAACGTTCTATATTTTTTGCCGACCTGACAAACAATAGGTATAATTTTGATTCATTGACACTGGACAGCTATTATTGTGTTGCCTGTTGTCACTTTTTTATTTGACAGTCTAAGGGAAAAGAGGTCAGTGCCCCAGACTAAATAGGTATTGCATGTTTAAAAAATTCTTGCGGCACACTGGTTGAAAACTGCTGTCTTAAAGAGTCAGCACACAAACTCTGGCTCACAGGCACTGACCTTGGGTTCTGGCAAAGGGACAGAGGCTCAAGGGGCACCAGAGACATACAGGAAGAAACTGAGTTGTATGGCTCAGAGATGAGAATTGGAGTGATGGCAGCCATTGTCCTCATGTTGAGCTTTTCTCCTGTGCTGCCCATGGATGCTATACTTCTAGTGTTGAGCCCTCCCTCCACACAGCAAATCTCAATCTGCTCTAGCCTGGGAAACTCCATTAACTGATAACTACCTGAGAATCTGCCCTACCAAACTCAAACATGGCCCCAGACTCCTTCAGCAGCAGCCAGCCTGGGCCTGCACTGCAGTCTTTCTTAAAAAACTCTTGAATTCTGTCAAGCTCAGGGGGTGACAGAGACATACAGGGAGAAACTGAGTTGTGTGGCTTCAGGGCAAGGGTTGGAGGGACACCCTCTCTTGCCCCTATGTTGAACCCTCCCCTCACATGGCCATGTTGAAATCTGCATTAGGCTGGTGAACTCCACTAGCTCCACCTTGATCATTCCCTGAGATCTTTCCAACCACAAAAGTCTGTAGGCCCCAGGCAGATGGCAGCTGGCCTCAGTATACTCTGACGCTTGTTGAGTGGCCTCTGCCCACACTGGCACCAAATCTGAATCTGAATTAACCTGGTGAACATTACTCGTCCCACCCCAGTGACTACCCAAGACCTTGCCTCACCCAACTCATGCACCATCTGAGGCTTTTGAGTAGCTGAGCCTTTCAGGCAGCTGGCAGGGGTTGGCAGGTCTTGTGGTGCCTTGATCCTTTTGCTGACCTACCCCAAGTCCATAATGTAAGCAATCAGCCTTGGTTCACAGCATAGCCTTTCCCACATGCATCCAGGTCTTGCATAGGCAGCTACCAACAGCAGATCACTTTGTAGCTCCAAACAGGTAGCCATGGGCTGGTCACAGGCAGTGTCTGACACTGACCTGCAGGGGAGTCCCTCTCTAGAGGCCAATATACCCACTGGCAAGCTTCAGACCACAGCAGCGTACCACCCATTAGTTCCATAGTGACACTCCCAAAGGGAGGTTTTAGCAGACACCAGTACCTAATGGGACAAATTCCACTGCATGGGGTCAGGCCCCACACAGCAGCTCGTATGTTGTAGTTGTGGCTAATCCTCACAGCCAGCCAGCCTGAGGGTCAATCATATCCACTGATGTACCAACAGCAATCAAGGTTCAACTACAACAGGAAAGCGCACACAACTCACACAAGAGACACCTCTGAAGCACCCAACTAAGGTGATCAGGGATACTGTGCCACTGGGCCCACAGGACACCTGTCATACTGCCAAGACTGGGAGATGTAGAAGATCTGCGTCTAGTTCGTTTCTAATATATAGAAACAGACACAGAGAAGCAACCAAAATGAAGAAACAAAGAAACATGTCCCAAATGAAAATACAGAAGAAATTTCCAGAAAATAAACGAAATGAAATAGAAGCAAGAAATCTACTAGAAACTCAGTTAGAACCACAGGTGATAAGGATGCTCTAGGAACTCTAGGGGAAAAATAGAAGAACTCACTGAGAACTTCAACAAAGAGATAGTAAGCATAAAAAAGGGCGTATAAACCATAAAAAAGAACCAGTCAGAAATGAAGAATACAATAACAAAATGAAGAATACACTAGAAGAAATCAACAGCAGATTAGATGAAGCAGAGGACTGAAACAGCGATTTGGAAGACAAGGTAGCAGAAAACGCCCAATCAGAACAGCAAAAAGAAAAAATAATTTGAAAAAAGAGGATAGTTTACGGGATGTCTGGGACAACATCAAGCATAACAACATTCACATCATAAGAAGGAAGAAGACAGAAAGCAAGGGATTGAGAACCTATTTGAAGAAATAATGACTGAAAACTTTCCTAACCTGGTGAAGGAGAAAGACATACACATCCAGGTATCACAGTCCCAAACAAGATGAACACAAAGTAGCCCATACCAAAACAAATCATAATTAAAACAGCAAAGTCAAAGGACAAAGAGAGAATCTGAAAAGCAGCAAGAGAAAAACAGTTAGTTACCTACAAGGGCGCTCCCATAAGACTGTCAGCTAATTTTTAAACAGATACATGTCAGGGCACAGGGAGTGGAACAAAATATTCAAAATGACAAAGAGCAAGGACCTACATCCAAGATTACTCTCCCCAGCAATGCTATCATTTAGAATCAAAGGATAGATAAAGAGCTTCCCATACAAGAAAAATATAAAGAATTTCATCACTACCAAACCAGTACTGCAAGAAATGTTAAAGAGTCTTCTTTAAGAAGAAAACCAAAAAAGATTTAACGACAATTACTTTAAATGCAAAGGATTAAATGCTCCAATCAAAAGACATAGGGTAACTAAATGGATAAGAAAACAGATCCACACCCTGGCTTGTTTGGCTTAGTTGTATGGAGTATTGTCCCATGGATTGGAGAAGGGTAATGGGTTTGATTCCCGGTCAGGGTACATACCCAGGTTGCCGGTTCGCTTTCCAGGCGGGGCACTTAAGGAGGCATCCGATTGATGTTTCTGTCTCACATTGATGTCTCTCTCTCCCTCTCCCTTCCTCTCTCTAAAAAATTCAATGAAATAAAAAGAAGAGCCATATATATCTTGTCTATAAGAAACCTACTTCACATTAAAAGACACACAGACTGAAAGTAAACAAATGGAAAAGGATATTTCATACAAATGGAAACGGAAAACAAGCTGGGGTAGGAATACTGATATCAAACAAAATAGCCTTTAAAACGAAGATTATAATAAGAGACAAAGAAGGAACAGTATATAATAATAAAGGGATCAATCCAACAAGATGATATAATCCTTGTAAACATTTACGAACACAACATAGAAGCACCTAAATACACAAAGTAAATATTGATGTACCTAAAGGGAGAGATCAGAGAACGACAGCAATACAGTCACAGTAGGGGACTTTAACACCCTACTCACTTCACTGGATAGGTCTTCCAGACAAACAATCAACAAGGAAACAGTGACTTTAAATGACCGCACTAGATCAGATGGATTTAATTGACATTTACAGAATATTCCACCCTGAAGCTGCAGAATATACATTCTTCTCAAGTGCATATGGGACATTCTCATAGATAGACCACATGTTAGGACACAAAACAAGTCTCTACAAGTTCAAGAAAATTGAAATCATATCAAGCATTTCAGATCACAATGGCATGAAATTAGAAATCAACTACATTAAAAACACTCAAAAACTTTCAAACACATGGAGGTTCACATAATCTCACTCATATGTAGAATCTAATGAACAAAATAAACTGATGAACAAAATAGAGCCAGAGACATAGAAGCATGGAACAGACTGAGGGATCTCAGAGGGAAGGCAGGGGTTGGGGAGTGGGTGGGGTGAGATTAATCAAAGAACTTATATGCTTATAGCATAACCCATGGACACAGACAATAGTGTGGAGAAGACCTGAGGGGGGGGTGGGAGCGGGGGGGGGGGGATCAAGGGGGAAAAACACACACATATGAAATACTTTCCACAATAAAAATAAATTTAAAAAAAAAGAATTAGGCTACACACACACACACACACACACACAGACACACAAAAGAAGTACTAATTGGTAGTTACAAAATAGTCACGGGAATGTCGAGTACAGCATGGGGAATATAGTAAAATAATACTATAATAACTATGTATGGTGCCAGTTGGGTACTAGAATTATCCGGGGGACCACTTTGTAAATTATATAATTGTCTAACCACTATGCTGTACACCTGAAACTAATATAAAATAATATTGAATGTTAACTGTAACTGAAAAATAAAATTAAAAATAAAAGAAAGAACAGCACAAAGTAAACCAGCTGGCCGCAGACACAGCCAACTCTGAGATGACCTGCAAAAGTTTTACCTGTAGAACAAAGACTGATTAAGAAGACTAATGTAACCGAGACAACCCATCAATTAATAACTTCTCCCAGGTAATAAGGTTTCTTTATTGTTCTACACACATTCTAGACAAAGGAGAACACACAAAGTGAATTTGTTACTATGCCTTTCCCATAGCATGGCTGTCCTGCTGTGATTCTCGTGACCAGCACTGGTTAGCTACTGTACAGTAAAACACACCCATGCTGAAGCCTGGGATGCCACCAAGGCATCCTTAAAGGAATACCTTCTAAGAACATCCCAACTCCCTTCACCCCATTTCTGTGTTCATCAAAGATTTATGATAATTTTTAACTTGGTCTTTTTCTTTGACTGTACCTGTCACCTCCCCCTCAACTCTCTCAAAAGGAAGGGCCTTATATAAATGATGAAGATGTAATTTTGCCAGTTATATTTACTGTTAATAAATTAGCATTCTAGTTTCAAAAAATTTCTTAGTCATATCATCCTATCCTTGTGACAGATAGCAATTTCAAATTTTAGGATGTAAACTTGGCTTAATATTAAAAGAAAAGCCAAAGTATTGGGGGGAACACTTTGTAAAGTATATGATTGTCTAACCACTATGCTGTATACCTGAAACCAATACAAAAGAATACTGAAAGTAACCTGTAATTAAAATATTAAAAAATAAAAGAAAAGCCAAATAAAGAAGCATTTATTAACTAAAGTAAATAATGAGGGATGAATAATTTGCATAAACAGAGAAAATATTAAAAATATATCTTCATTATTTATGATTTTGAAATGGATACACTACTTTTCAATTAGTTGGCTGAGACTGTCACCCTTTATATGCATGGGAAATAAAGTTTAAATAATACCCATGTGTCTAGAAGTTGCTTTTGGTTGAAAGCACAATTCTCTACTGTTAGGCTTATAACAACTGAACTAAACCTACGAAACTGAGAGGAAACCTGTCTAACTCGTTTCATATATATATAGTCTGTTCTTTAAAGATTTCAAAACGTCAGAAAGAAAAGGAGCCTGGCCCTGCCATCTGGAAGCTGCAGGATATAATAGAAGATGCATTTAGAACAGCAGTTCTCAACCTTGGCTGCACATTAGAATCACCTGGGGGAGCTTTTAAAAACCCCTCTGCCCAGGCTGTGTCCCAGACCAATTAAATCAGACCCGCTGGGGATATGATCCAGGCGTGAAGGCTCCCTACGTGATTCCAGTCTGCAGCCAGGATGAGAAACACTGATTCATAATGAGTGAACAGTCCCAGCCAGAGGCAGTTATGCCCAAGGCACTGAAGAGTCATTCAGAACATAGAGTGCAGAGACGAGTCATGGGCAAGTATTTAGAAATCGGAGTGAAATAGAGGAAGCCATTCAACCTTATGATCCTAACTGCCAGGCTCTTTGTGCTTCTTTTATTTTTTGTAACTGGGGTATATCAATATCTACCAGCAGAAAGTAGCTGTTACTTAACATTGTTGTGCAGATAAAACTTGTAAACTTATTAAATGTTGCTTAAACACACTGTGGTAGATCCCTTGTTCTCACCATGGTCAGATTTGACCGAGCCTGACACCACCTTCGCCTGTTGGCGGCAGCCCGTTGGAACAGCAGGCCTGGTGCCTGGGATTTAACCTATAACCTCAACCCCCTTTTGTGATGAAACAGCATATAACCCCTAGTTCCTATCTTTTCCCCATCATGGATGATCTGTGTCAGGATATTATTCTCAAAGCTCAGCTAAGGATCCGTGAGAAAACAACTGTTAGAATCTGTTTCATGGAATATGAACTGCAAAAAGAGAAAAAACGAGGTCGGGAGCCAGCCAAACCAACAAGGTACCTGCCAAACCACACCTTATCCCCCTCAATCAGCAAAAATATCATCCGCCGCCTGGCTCCTCTTGCCTCACCAATAGGAGCTCATTCATTCCCTTATTAGGACACTGGCAGTGGCCAGAGAGCCTGCTCGTGTCTGAGGCCCAGGAGTGGCTTCCACAGCATGTGCAGCTCGTCAGAAACGAGAAGAGGGTAACAGCCACCTAGGGAGGAGACTGGAAAAATTAAATCCTCGCTGCATGGAGGACAATCCATCTTGGTAGGCCGCAATTATGGTTTTGGAGTAAAAAAAATTTTTTTGAAGGCCAAACCAAAAAAAACCCACCCAGTCCTAATTTTTTTAAAATGCATTTTTTGGAGGGGTGTTTTTGCCTTAGAAATGCAGTCAAGGAATTTCAAGTTGAATGTTTTTGGGGAGTTGAATCCATAGCCTTGAAGAAGAGCTGGGCTTGGGTGGACTCTCCCCCACACACCTGAACCTAGAGGTGTCATTTGCTTTTTTTTTAAACCTGTAACAAAATAAAAGCCCTGTCCCCCTTTTGTACTTCTGCTTCTCATCTGTCTAAGGGGTCTACTCTCCATACTCTGACCCTCATCCTAGCTTTCTTTTCTCATAAGATAGCACCATTCACACCAGGCTTTCTCTATGATATCGGAGTAGCTTCCAAATCAAAATGAGAATTCTCCCTGTTATGATCTGTGTCAGCAGGGCTGTCCTGTTAATCCCATCCTGTTTAGTGGCTAAGCTGTTTTCAGAGCCAACTCATGAACTCACATCCATTCAAGCAATAACAGGTAACAATTCTAACTTTCTAGAATTTACAAAACACTTCCATCATGGGCATGCTCTAATTTGATTGCTAGGAATACAGTGAGATAGACACTATTATCAGTCCTACTTCACAGCTGAAGAAGTAGGCTCAGTGGAGCTGGGTGATTTGCAGCCAGGACATCAATAGAATTTGGAGCTTTTCTGACCGGTGCTCTTGCCCATCTCAAGGATGTCATAAAATGTGGTTCAGCTCAGACAAGGAGCTCTGAAACTACCAGAGAGAATTTAAGTCTTCAAGTTCCCCAGGCTCCTCCAAATGAAGGCTGTTTGGTTCCCTGGGAGACTGTGGGAGGCCCCAGAACTCAAGTCACTCCTCTGGGGTTCGGTTGCTGCTAACAACTAACTCTAACTCCTTGTTCAAGTTGTAGGTAACTTTTCAAAAGCTAAAAAGTCAAACACAACAGCCACTATTTAAAAATAAACAATAACACTGGTGATTAAAAATAATAATAAAAGGGGAATGTACCAGACCAGCCAACCTTGACTTTGAATGAGTGAAGCAAACAAACAAGTTGTTTAAAACGACAAGGATGCTTATTTAATGGCCATAACTCCCATTTGAGCAGTACTTCTTAGGTGCCAGGCAACAGGCAGAACACATCTCATCTAATCCTTACAGTAGCATTGAATAGACATGGCTCTTCTTTTCTCCTCCCCACAAATAGGATTTTTTAATTTGTCACCATTTAAAGTCTGAATTTTAAACAGATTCTTGGGCTGGGGCTCATTTCCATCAGCCCGTTCAACTTTAGCACCTGTCTCATCCCCAGGAGCTTTCCCAGAACTGCTGCCTTCACCATGAGTTTCCCCAGTTCAAGCCTGGGCTTCTTCAGCATTTTGACTTTCTAACAAAGACATCACGGGGCAGATAAATAGAGCGGCCAGCCTTTTCCATGTCTTTCCCAATGCTATCTAGAATCAATTTATTAATCACTTCTTTCCAGTCTTCTGTCTGCACCTCTCGGGTCATGATTTCCTTCACTCTCTTCTGGATTTGGTGAACCTGTTGATGCTGAGCGTCATCTGAATCTGATGGTTGTGTTTTTTAGTAAACCAACATAGAACGGACGAAGCACATAACCATGGGTGGTCTTGCCATTAACATGAGCTTCAATCATGGTCTGCCATTTTTGACCATAGAACGCATTTTGTCTTCACGGGGAAGAATCATGCCATGGAAGTGACTCAGGCAGTTTTTTTGCCCTGAACATCCGCAGTGCTTAGCTTGAATTTTCTAAATGCAACCTCATCCTTCTGCAGATCAGCTAGGCTCACTTCAAAAACATGACCCTTGAGATGCGATTTTTGGTTCCTTAAATTCACGTGACTAGTGTTTTTCCAATAGTTCTTCTGTAGAACATAGCTGGTCCTTTCACATCATACCAGTATTTCTTAGAAAATGGATCAACCACTTCCTTCCTGCCTCCCTTTTTAGACATGATTATTCTTATTTTTAGTCTGGATGAGCAAACCCGGCACAAATCACTTGACCAGGATTACATACCTAGGACTTTAGCTACCACGTGGCTGACTCCAAAGTCTAGGCTGTTTGTAGCGCTACAACATAGCATATCTATTTCTTCCCATGTCTCATGTCTTTGACTTTGACAGAAGTCAAAAGTTAAGATATGCAGAAGTTCAAAATTATTCAAAGAGTTTATTTTCTTTTAATTGACATAAAGTCATGTGACATTATTCACAAGAAATGAGAGGAGTTGCTGGTTCTGTGGAAGTCCGGCTCTCCCACGGGGGAAGAAGTACACTCATTGCCTCTTCGTAGGGCCCGTAAAGCAGTATTTAGTCCCCTGCACTGGTTATTTAAGGTAATGAGTCACGAAAGTTCAAAGACCCTCTCCAGACCCTCCTCTCACCCTCCTTAGCCCTGTGCTGCCAGGAGGGGAAGCTTGCTCATCAAGCAGGATCTGATGTCATATTATAATTGCTGCCAGATTCTCCCACTCAGAGACCAGAGGTGAGAGCCGTGAAAGCACAGGGAGGGAGTAACATCCGTTAAGTGTTAAGCTGGAGGGAGTGAGGGAGCTACCAGAAGCTAGCCTGGAGCAGGCCTGGAGCCAGGAGCCAGTCAACACACACACCCAGGCAGGGAGGAGGGGGGCCAGTCAGTCAACCTCCCCGGCCTCACTTCCCTCATCTGTAGAATGGATGTGGTGGTACTTGTAGTGTTGTTGAAGGGTGGAGTGAACTAATATTTGCAAAGCACTTAGAACACTGTTCGGCACATAGTAAGTACGACATGAGTATTAACCATTTTTATTATTATCATTATTTTTATGATCTCCCTCCTCTCCCTCCTCCTCATCACATGGGAAATACTTCCAAGGCATGCTGCTCTTTCCAAAGGTGAAGGCAAGAATTGGGCACTACAAGTTTTTCTGCCTCAAGGATCTTAAATTCCTTTTCATTGAAAATATTAACACCAGAGAAGCCTGAGAAATGCAGAATAAATGTAGAAAAATTCTTATCTTTCGTTGGTGTGCCCTTATTTTTTCCTCTGCTTTGTTGATGACTTTTTCTAGGTCTTTCTTTTTTGGGGAATAGTTAGGGATGGGGGGAGTTGCAGCCAAAAATTCCCAGAATTGCAATGCTGTTTATCTCTCATTGTCTCTGTCTCTCTCTTACTCCATATCACCTCTCGTTAAAATGTAGATGGAAATTTATCATCAGACAGCCTATCTTCCCATGCTGGGAAATGCACGTGTCCTGGTGGAAGAGGACTGTCCCCTTTCCTGTCCTTCGTTGGGGCTGGCTTAACACCCAGACTTAGTGGAGAATTGGCGGGTCAGAGCTCTATGCATGGAGTTGGTCTGACTCTCACTGGCGCGGCCGTAGACAGGCCTCCCCACTGTCCCAAGCTCTTTCAGCCGGCGGGCATTCTGATTGCACTAGAAAATTATTCCACTTACTGCTTATGAATTAAACCACGAAATGTGATGTTAAAGCGCTTGAAATCTTTCGGTACTCGTTGTGGGTTGAATTGGATCCTCTAAAAATGATATGCTGACAACCTCACTCCAGGGACCTCAGAATGCGATCTTATTTGGAAATAAGGCCTTTCTAGAGGTAACCAAGTTATGATGAGGTCATTAGGGGAGGCCCTCTTCCAATATGACTGGTGTCCTTATAGGAAGGGGGAAATTTGGGCACAGAAAGAGACATACGTGGAGGGGAGACTACGGGAAGAGACAGGAAAACACGGCCGGTGGAGGGTTGGAGTGACGAGTCTGCAGGCAGGACCGCTGCAGACGGCCAGCAAGCCACCAGAAGCCAGGAGAGGGCCATGGACAGCCTTCGGGAAGAAACAACCCTGCCTGTTATTGTCAGATACCCGGGAGGTACGTAGGACTTTGTTACCGCTGCCCTCCGAGACTAACACAGTGGTCAATTTAAGGATCGAATGGTTCTACATCATGAATACAATATTTTCCGACAACCTCTAGCACCTTCCACTGCCTATTTAGGTGAGAGGTTCATGACACTGAACCAGCAGCCCGTGTGATTTATGACGATACCTTCTGTTGTAACACGTACATTAATTCTCTCCTACGCTCTGCTTTCACCTTCGCCGTGCTCCTTTGCTTCTTTGGCATCTGGGGATCTTGGCTGGAGATTTACCCGAAGCTCCGAGATGGGCTCATAAAACTCCACCCTTCTCAGGCTCCCAGGGGCAGCGGTGACAGAGCCTCCATTCTCTAGGTAGAAGGAATGTCCCGCAGATCGCCCTCCCAGCCCGTAAATCTTTGGGAGAGACAGACGCATACTGCTTCCCTAGGTCAAATTCAATGTTTAAGTGACATCAGAAATTTTAAAATGTATATAGGGGAGGGAGAGCAAGTGGAAGACAAATCTTCCCCATGATACTACCTCCTAGAGCTGGGGCGGTTCAGTCTATGAGTTCGAGGCTGTTTCCCTGGGGATGAGTAGAGATTGTACATACCTCCTGGGTGTCCTCTGCTCTGTGAGGTTAAAAGAATAGTCCCTGCCTGTGCCTGAGTCTAAGGAGCTTTTGTGACTAAGACGTGCTCACTATTTACCTAACTCATATCAGAATAACATTTCACGTTAGGCCTCCCCAGGATGCATAAGGCTTGCCCAGCATGTGGAGACCTTGGGAAACTAAAATGTAGAGGTGAGGGCCAGGTTTGTTGCATTGAATTCTATGGAGTCTCTGTGCTCATACTGTGGGTTGAATTGTGCCCTCTCCAAAAATATGTTGAGGTCGTAACCTCTAGTACCTCAGGATGTGACCTATTTGGAAATAAGATCTTTACAGATGTAACAGAGTTAAGATGAGGTCGTTAGGGTGGAGCCTAGTCCAATATGACTAGTGTCCTTATACAAGGGGAAGATTTGGACACAGAGACAGACACACGGAGGGAAGATGATATGAAGAGAAGTAGGGAGACTGTCGTGTGAAGTAATGGAAGTATTGGAGCAACGCTGCCACAAACCAAGGGACATCTAGGACTGCCAGGATCTGGAAGAGGCAAGGAAGGATGCTCTCCTTGCAGGACCCAGAGGGAGCATGGCCCTGTTGACACCCTGACTTCAGACTTGTAGCATCTAGAATTGTGAGACATAAGTTTCTGTTGTTCTAAGTCCCCCAGTTTGCAGTAGTTTGTTACAGCAGCCCTAGGAAATTAATAGACTCTCCGCAGTCCTTCATGCTTTTGTGATTAGCCGAAAGCTACCTGGGATTCACCCCCCAGGCCCGCAGTTCACGCCAGTAATTACCATAGTTAATCACCATCTCCCCAACATTACCATAGTTAATCACCATCTCCCCAACACCCCTTTGAGCACTTACTAAGTGCCAGGCACTGTGCTATAACCACTTTACATACGTTTTCCTCTTTTTGCAGATAAATAAACTAACAAACCCAGTGAAAGTCAGTAATTTGCTCAAGGGCAAACGTTAATCAGATGAGGTGACTAGAATCTGAATCCAAGTTTATCTGGAGTTTGAGATCAGTATCCTGAATTTACACTCTACTCACCAGTCAAGATTGATTAAAGATCGGTGGCATCCAAATCTCTGGCAAACAAACCCTTACTTCTTTCTTACTACACCCTCCTTCACAATGTATCTGGTTTAGGCCAACTACAAAAAGTACTAATTCTGTATTTTTTTTTCAAGTCCATTTTTTTTTCAAGTTTCATTCAACTTCAGAGTTAGCTGCACGGGCTATCTTTTTTAAGCAGTAAGTAAATGGAACAACTGAAAATCTGAGAAGAGCTCCTCTGATTTTTCTAAAGTGGATGGATGTTTCAATGGATACGTGTCAATCACAAACTGAATTTAGCCACCTTTTGCCCAGCATCAGTTGCTTTGTCAGCGTAAGGCAGGAAGCCTTGTCTCTTCTGGGGTCCTTAGGAAGGGGACTGAAGAAGGAAGGAAAAGGTAGAAAATGTGACACTGATTTAACATCCACCGTGGTTTACACGTGTTCGCCCAGCTCGTTCCTTCAGTGTTCACTAAACCTGCAAGACAGGTACTATTACTTGTTTCTTCCAGATAAGGAAACTTAGGCAGAAAAATTAAATGGCCTGCTCAAGGCTACACACTTGTTCATGAGGGGTGTCTAAATGCAGGTGCTGGAGTCAGGGTATCTGGCGCTGGTTTCTCACCTGCCAGGAATGTGCTCGCTTTGTGCTCTGAAAGGTGGGTCTGGCCAATAGAAGGAGTATTGAGACCCCCTTTCCAACCAGCAGGCTACTTCGCTCCAGAAAGGCTACTGCAAGACTGAGAGACGGCAGAGGTGAGCGCTGGGTTCCTCTTTAAAGCCCTTGCTTCTGCTCCAAAGGGTCAGTGTACCTACCCCCCACCTCAATTACTGACTCATGTTGCATGAGCACAGTCTTTTTCAGTTAAGTTCTTAGGCATATCATAACTACTTATTAAATAGCTGTGGAAATTATCTACACAAAAGCTACAAATGTCATGAAATAGCATTAAAGCTAGGTTTTAAAAACTACTTGAATTTTACTCTTTTTATGTATTTTCCTCTGGAAACTATGCAGGGTAGTTATGAGCTGTGGCCTTTGGTGGGGTATTGATGACCTGCGTAAAGAATGTTTTCACTCTTTAAAGAGCGAAAGTGGCAAATTTATTTCCTTCTCTTTGGGGTTAATATAGTCTCTATTTTACTGTATTATTACCTTATATTACCTGTTACCTACAAAGGGAGTGATCTGGAGAATCACATTCTAGAAAAGGTGAGTGTAGACATTCCTTGTAAGGATCAGAAAATCATGGAAAGGTAAAGAAAAGACACGGAGAGCTAATGTAGCAGGTAGAGCTAGCCTCAGAGATAAATGTCTAGTGTGGGTTAGGCCCTAAGTAGGAGTTCATCAGCAGAGAAAATATCAGACAAAAATACCAAGCCCAACCTGGCTGGTATGACTCAGCTGATTGTTGTTCTGTGCACCAAAAGGTCATCAGTTCAATTCCTGGTCAGGGCACATGCCAAGGTTGCGGGCACGATCCCAGGTTGGGGTGCATGCCGGAGGCAGCCAATCGATGTTTCTCTCTCATATTGATGTCTCTCTCTCTCTCTCTCTCCATCTCCCTTCCTCTCTCTCTTAAAAAAAACACACAAAAATACCAGGCCCTATGTAGGAAGTTTAGGACTTGAAGGAAATATTCTAATCAATGTTTGTGTGACATGAGGTTTACAATAAAGTTATAAAGAAAAGTAAAAGATCAATGAGAAAAGTGGCATATTTTCTCTAGAAGTTTATGCATCTTAATAAAAGTATCTCCTTTACTGGTTACTTTTGCTTAATGTCAGTTGTTTTTAATAAAAAGTAGTCTTCAAAACAGTGGGAATTAGTGTTTATAAATCCAGTGAGCGAGAGCAGATACTATCAGGCAAAGCATACTCCTTCCAAATGGGCTCATGAGTGAAAACTCACTGACCACCTACTTGCTTCCCTGGTTTTATAACCAGAAAAAGTATTTAAGGGCAGAAGAGTGAGGATGGCCTGGCTGAGCTTCTTAAACACAAAACCTAGTTACGACATCACAAACAAATGCCACTCTGAGATTTTTATTTACGAAGCTACATAATATTATAGCCCATGCAAGATCTTTTCCCAACTTAGCAAAAACTAATGTTCTAAGTTGTTCCTCTGATATTAAATTTTAATTATAAAAATAAGGCTCTTTAATAACGATGTGCATTTGTCTTGCACTTAACATTTTCCCATATACTTGGATGCATGTCATTTTAGTGGATGGCCTTGCCACACTGCAAGTGACACCAAACAGGCATGAGCCTCTCTAGTTTACAGCTGTGCTGCAGGAAGATGAATGGCTTCCTGGAGATCCCGGTGCTGATTAATAAAGGAACCAGGCCAGAATCCAGACCCTCTGATTTCTACAAGAAAGGCTTGAACCTCAGGGCTGACCCCTGAGCAGGCAGCCAGGGTGCCCACCAGCCAGTGGAGCTTCCTAAGCTGCTCTGAAGGCAGGGGCCAGGGCACCTAGATTACGCAGTATGCTCAGTGGTTTTCAAACTTCAGTTCGCAGCTCCTGGAATCTCTTTAGTAGGTTATGACCACCATTTTTTAATGAAATAAAGAAAATACAGATATCAGAGGGCAGGAAACTAAATCAAAAAGATATCTATACTCCCACATTATTGTAGCATAGTTCACAATAGCCAAGGTATGGAAGCAAACTACAAGTCCGTCAACAGATGAATTTAAAAAAATGTATATATACGCATATACATACATAATATATACATATACAAATATATACATATTTTAATATATATGATGGAATATTATTCAACCTTATAAAAGAATGAAATCCTGCCATTTGCAACACGGGTGAATCTAGAGGGCATTATGCTACGTGAAAAAAGCCAGATAGAGAAAAACAGATACTGTATGGTACCACTTATATGTAGAATTAAAAATAAAAATGTCAGACTAGAATGGTGTTTGCCAGGGGTTGGGGTTTGGGGGAAATAGGGAGAGGCTGGTAAAACGGTACAAACTTTCAGTTATAAGTCTGAGGATCTAATGTACAGCATGGTGGCTATAGCTGATAACACTTTATTATATCACTGGGATGTGCTGAGAGCCTAGAAGTTAAGTGTTCTTACCAAAAGAGAAAGAAAGGTAAAGAAAGAAAGAAAGAAAGAAAGAAAGAAAGAAAGAAAGAAAGAAAGAAAGAAAGAAAGAAAGAAAGAAAGAAAGAAGGAAGGAAGGAAGGAAGGAAGGAAAGAAAGAAAGAAAGAAAGAAAGAAGAAAGGGAAAGAAAGATGTAAATATGGGAGGTGACGGATGTGTTAGTTAACTCGATGGTGGGAATCCTTTCACAGGGTCTAGATATATCAAACCATCACATTGTATACTTTAATGATAAAGCTAAAACAGAATATGTAGTACAACATAAAAAATATCAGGGGGCATTGTACGTAGCAAGAGTGAGCACCGTTTCGTGAAATACTTGTTTCAAATACATATGTATATGTGTATATATATATGATACTGAGTCACAAAACAAATTTGAGTTTATTAAATTTAAGGTTATTTTAACTTAAGTATAAGTTCAAAGAAACTTGCATCTCTTTCAGGGGATCAGAGGAAAAAAGAAAACAGGACAAGACTGAAGCAGCTAATGCTTGATCAGGTGGCGGCATCGGGTCTGAGAGCAGCCATAGCCCTAAGTGGAGGGAGGGATGCTGGGTGGTGGGTGTGGGTGTGGGTGGGGGGAGGGCGGAAGAAAGATGCCTGCAATGGGTGAGAGGTTAAAAGACTAGAGAATCTTAAAGCTGGAGCCTGTGTTTTATCTTTTTTATGTTCTTAGTGCCTAGTCCAGCAGCACTAGCTGGCACAGGAGAAGCCTTCATGAATATTTGTTGAATGGATGCATAGAAATGAGTGAGGTTTACAGCATTTTTTTAAGGCTCCTCTTAAAAAATTCAGTTAGGCTTGGAAACGATACCAAGCAGTCCTGCATTTATGAAAAGTTTGTTTCCAAAACCTTAATTTGCAAATTAGTTTTTGGAACTTCAAACATCATTACATATGGCAGTTGGGATCTCGGGCCAGCCCACAAGCACCTTTTTAGACCCAAGATACATCTGAAGCTAGCACTGAGAACTGAAGCTGTACTGTTTATGGGAAAAACACATCCTCAGTGGTCCAGTGAAGAAGGCCAGGAGCAAATTAGCCTCCAGATGGCAGAGGAGCACCTCTCCATCCCCCACTCCTCTTGCTGTGGTTAGACCTGCAGCTGCAAAGCCATCCTTGATGGGCTGGGAGAGATGTGAGAACGGCATAAAGTCACGGCTCATTTCAAGGATAGGCATTGGTCAAAGGTAAGGAGAGGGAGAGAGAAACGAGCAACTCCCATAGCATCAATAAGGAGGGAAGGGCCTGGGGGCCACCAACTACCTAGCCAGTGTGATTGTGGCCGGGTGGCCAGGAAGACACACGTAGAAAGTCGAGACCATTAACGTAAGGATTTGGTGTCGCCACTGCAGGAGCAATTCAACGATATTATTTATAGAGTGCCCAATGTATGCAAAGCACAATGACCTATTTCTCTGCCACTCTTTCTTATTTTTCATCCATAAATAGCAAGTAGTAATTTCACCCTTCACCAGATAAGAGACCCAAAAAAGTCAATCCTTTAAAACCAATCTTTGAACCTCAAAGTGAGCAAAAATGGTCAGTTTGGTATGTAAACCAAGAGTCCCCAAATGCACTTGCCCTTTACTTTGTAGGAGAGAAGGCCCCTCACTGCCCCTCTACCTGGACTATTGACTTTTACTTTGAACACAATTCTAATGAATGGGGTTTATTGATATCCTTGGCTACAGCAGAACAGAGAGTGGTGCTGGAGGCAGGTACTTTAATAGGAATTAGAAGAGATAAGAGACATAAATAAGAAGAGGGAGGACATCCCTTAATAATTGTACCCGCTTTTGGATGGGAGTCTTATCCACGGAGGTATCACTGTTTCATAGCATGATTTAAAAAGCATATTCATATTGACAATCCTCACCAATTGGAAAGTATTTCAAATGTGTTGTAATATCTTTTTTAAAGAAGGGAGAGAGTTTTTATTAAATTTGGTTTCTTTCTTTTTTTTGTGTGTCTCTGGGTCTATTTTGTTCATCAGTTTATTTTGTTCACTATATTCCACCTATGAGTGAGATCATGTGATACTTGTCTTTCTCTGACTGGCTTATTTCGCTTAGCATAATACTCTCCAGTTCCAGCCATGCTGTCCCAATAAATTTTGCTTTCTTGTTACAAAATTTAGCATGCTGGAAAACTGCCATGCTACATTCCCCAATAAGATTGGATAATCCAGGTATTCCTATACTTTTTACAAATCCGAACATTTTTATGTACATTTCTTTTGTCATTTCTGCTGAATCTTATATAATTGTGCCAATCATTTATTTCCCTGCCATGTTTTTCTCTTAGTTTCCTCAGAAAACAGTTGGATGAACTAAATTATTTTCTATGTTTCTTTCATTCCATGGTTTTAAAATTTACATACCCTTCCACATTTGTTTCAAAATGTGACACAAAAACAAAATGTTTTCATTCTCAGGATACATCAGAGCATACTTGTTTATGAGAAGTTTAACTGTTAGTACACTAAAGCATGAATATTTACAAGAAACCCAAAATCTTTACTCAAGAAGGCTTACTAAGGCTTTGGGGAAATGAGAAAAGTAGCGGTGAAAATATTAGACTACAAGTGACTGTAGTCTAATCTTATTAGGAACAAATTAAGCAGCTTCTTAAATTCTAAAGAACTGGAGAGCCATTCACACCTGCCTCTGAAGATTAGATGGCTCTGTGTAGGTCTTGATATTCAGGAGTTTTAATGTGCCTCGTTAAAAAAAAACCCAAAACACTGCCAATCTTGCTCTGTAGGGGATGACATTGACAATTATCTGATGGAAATGCAAAGGAATTTAGAATTCATTTTGGGGGCACCTATTTTGGCACTTAACTTACTACTTCTTCCAAAGCAAAAGGTGTAGAGGCTTTGTGTGTTCAAATGACTCAAATGAAAAGTGTGAACTTAGATGAGCTGCTTGGTTTGTCTAGTAACAAGAAACTTAAAGAAGATATTTTGAGCATCAGCACCATGCTGAAATGGAAGGTTCAAAGATTCAGAATGGTTCCTGCTTGCAAATGAACTACCATCTATTAGGGGGGGAAGAAGGCATGCTGGCCACTAACTTTAGTACAAGGCTAATAGGGGAATGGACAAGGGTTATTAGCACAGAGAGAAAAGAGAAACTGAGGAAGGTAGCATTTGATCAGGGCCTTGAAGGACAGGAAGGAAGTCAGAACAGTTGAGGTAGAGCTTCTCATCCCTCCCACACTCCCCAGTCACTCCCCATTGCTCACCCCTGCCTCACTCCCCATTCCTTCTCTCCCACAGACCCTACCCACTCTACCCAAACCTCCTTGGAATCCAAGTTCTCCACTGAACAGTTCAGAAACCTAACTTGTTGAATGCCTCCATTTCCCATGAGGAAACTGAGGCACATGGGGTGTTCCCCATGTAGGGAATCGAGGGAGCCAAGGAATGGAGTTGGCTTGTACTTGATGAGTTTGGGGAACAATGAGTGGTCTGATGTGGCCAGAGGTCGGGGAGGTCAGAATGGGAAGAAACATTAAAGGCAGATTGTTGAGAACAGTGGGGGAAGGAAGGGCAGCAGGGACAGGATCTGAAAGAGGAGAGAGACTGAGGCTGGGACCAGATGACAGGCAACTGCAGTTGTCCAGGTGGGAGGCAATAACTGCTGAAATTCAGGAAATGACAGAGTGAGCGGAGAAGAGTAAGACAGACATGGAGAAAGTAAATTGCTAGAACCATGGAACTGCAGGCATGATGGAGTGGAAAAAGTCAGAATGAGGAAGAGAGAGAGAGAAAGAGAGAGAGAGAGAGAGAGCGAGAGCACTCCTTTTCTAGCATTTCAGGCTCTGTTTTTGACCAGTGGTGTAGCACTGGGCAAGCCTTTCACCCGCCATGTGCCTCAGTTTTCTCATGGGAAATGGAGGCATTAAACAAGATCAGTGGCTTCTGAACTGTTCCATGGAGACCTAGGATTCCAAGGAAGTTTTGGTGGAGTGGGTAGGGTGCTTGGGGAGAGAAGGGATCCCCGGGGAGTGGGGTGGGGGTGAGCAACAGGGAGTGACTGGGGAGTGTAGTGGAGACAAGGAGCTCTAGATCCAAAACCACCTATTTAACAGAACACCTCTTTTATGGAACAGAATTCCTTGTAACGTTAAATTTCTAAAAGAAACCCCAAAACAAACAAAAATCCCCAACTAGTTTGATAATCATTGAATGACATAGATAACCTCTCAGATCCCTTTGTGGTCACAGATAACCTCTCAAATCCCTTTGAGCTGACCTCACTTACAGAAACTGGTTATCCAAGAGATCTGCTAATATAGTAGACTGGTGGGGCTAGTTTTCAGGACCTTGTTGTGTTCCTCTGTTTATTTGATTAACTGTTGCACAAATGCTGGAGCAACTGGAACAATAATTGTCAGGCAGAATCAGTGCCAAAACTCTGAGAAACAGGAAAGATTTACTGAAAGGCCACTTGGTGTTCTTACTCTCGCGCGGCACCTTTTCCAAGACTCAGTACCTTTTTCGAACCTCATAAGCGCCAGTGTGAGGAGGTGCCTGGCCTGTGAGTACAGAAACGGGGCTTCACCACTGACTGCTGTCAGGCTTTGGGTAAGTTGAGTTACTGCTCTGGGTTCCCTTTCCTTGTCTACAGAATGAGAGCATTGCAGCAAACAAGCCTGGAGGCCCCTTCCAGCTTCAACATTCCAGGGTTTCATGATCCTAAACCTTGGAGCCTGTTATCTCAGCAATTCCCAGATCAATAGCATGTGCTCTCAATCTCCCTCTGTCACAGTCAGATGGTCAGTATATTAAGGGCTTTGGGCTGTTGACTTTAAGGATTGGGCAATGTGTGCTTTAGCCAAAAGCTGAGTCCTGCAAATGGATCATTCTGAGCAGAGGGCTCAGGTCTAAATTAACAGCAGATCTTTAGACACACAATGCTTTGTGGGTCGGTATTTGGAGTAGAGAAACCCTGTGCCTAGCATAAACCCCTGCAAGGTCTGCAAAACCCCATAAAAATGGAAAGGAGGAAAACCAATCAGGACAGCGGAGAAGTTTAGACCAGAAAGTCTCAGGTCTGACACTTACATACTCGCCGCCTCCCTTTGCCTGCTGATTTCTCCTCTCTCCTCCCACTCCCACAATTAAACACAATTTTTTCCTTTACAATAACAATTCCTTTGTAAAAAAAAAAAAAATCGGTGAGGGGGAGGGGGAGGAATTAAGCCAGAGAGGCAAAGTGAACACTCACTGGGAGAGGACGGCCAGGCTGCGTCTTCCTTGCGAACCGGATCCCCTGAGCATGTCTGCAGCTGGAAGGGGCGGAGGTGCTGGAGGTGCTGAGACCCTCTGGGGTGGTCAGGGTGGGGGCCGGGCCCCCTGAGGTGCCATGTTATCTGTGGCTGAAGTGCCCAGTGCAGGATGCTCCTGTGGTTTCCCTTTGTGTTAACACTTTTTGGTCTGTCCCTGTGACGAAAGTCTGGGCTTGTCCTCTGCCAAATCTACTCCTCCCCACCCTTTCCCTCAGCATAGGATCATCAGAGAGCTGATTGTTATTTTTTACTGTAATGTCTCTAATAGAGGCCCATCATGTTTAGATGGTAAAGGGCATTGACTGCTTGGAGATTTCCAGAATGTTATTACTGCGTAGTAGGGGCCAGGATCCCCAGTAGCTTTCATGATGAAGGCTTTATATGATTAATTACAAATAATTATCCCAAGGTAAGAGAACTGGTCAAGGGAAAAAACACGGATCTGTGTGGAAAATAGTTGATCATGGTGTCACTTGCATACACAATCCAATTCTGAAGAGATCAACGGAAGTCAGCCCACCGAAAAGTTCACTGGGTGCAGTTCTCAGGCCCTCCTCTGAGCTCTGTTCTCAATTAGCATTGGTGTAGGTGGCTTCCAAAGCAAACAGTTCCCACTGAGAAGTCAAATCTGAGAAACTCCTCTTATCCCCTTTTCCAGGGAAAGATGCATGATATAAAAATGCAAAGCAAAGGCAAAGGGAAGAAGAGAGACTGCCCAGTTGGTGATAATTATACGGAATGTTTGGTGTTCATGCCCCTCAGTGAAATGAGAGCGGCAGCCTGCCTAGCATATGTTGCAATAGTGGCCCAGACTGTACCCATGGCACTCTGCTGGTGATCTCATTAGCCAAGCTGGACAAGGGAGCCTGGTCAGCAACAGCTTGGAAAGCAACCAAATTTTAGCCCCTGAGGATGGTGTGGTGTTGACTCTCTATCTGGAGATGACACTCATCTCGGTCTGAGTTATGAATGCATTTCTTTATCTCTAACAAGCAATGAATGGATTGGTGCTGGGGCACTGAGCTACTTATGGGCTGGCTTTCTGTCAAATGAGAACAACTCAGATCTTCACAATGGAAGGTTAAGATGGTTTTTTGGTGAACAGGAGAAGCAATCAACTTCACACATCGAGGACCCCTTCATAGAATGAAAAGCATCTTTGAGAGCTACAGCTTCGTGTCACAAACAAGGGCACAGAGGCACAGAGCATTTAAACAATTTCCTTCATGTGATGGAGCAGAACTTCAGCAGCTGCTCTTGTGCTCGACTTAAAGACGTTTAATTTAATTAGGTTAATGCTCTCTGCACTTCAACTAATGAGAAAATTTTGGTTGTTTTCCTATTTAAATACTGTGCTGTCATCACAGTCATAATTTATAAAGTAAATACAGTTTAATGAACTTCAAAGTTAACTATTTCCATATATCATGATGCACATACCCATTTACATATCTTTTTGATTATGTATACAGTGTACTGTCATTCAACATATTGGACTAAGTACCAGGGACACACTCACACTCACACTCACTCTCACTGACTTGACCTGAGTTTATTGCTACAGACCTGAGATAGAAACATGGATCTGGGCATTTTTGCTACTCTCTTTTCTACCAAATTTTGCCCATTTAATTTTTTTTCCCTTCAAAAAATTCAGGGCCTTGCTCTGGCAGGCAGAATAATGCTCCTCCCAAAGACATTCATCCCAACGCCCTGAGTTTGTGAATGTGGTACCTTACAGGGCCAAAGGGACTTTAGATGTGGTAAGTCAAAGCCCTTGAGATGGAGAGATTGTCCTGAATTATCCAGATGGGCTCAATGTAATCACACAGGCCTTCAAAGTCAGAGAACCCTCTCCGGCTGTGGTCCGAGGGAGACAGGACTATAAGAGAATGGACAGAGAGATACAACCGTTGCTGGCGCTGAAGACGGAGGGAGGCGGCCAAGAGAGCCCAGGAGTGTGGCAGAATTTAGAAGCTCGAAAGGCAAGGAAATGGCTTCTCCCCCGGAGCCTCCGGAGAGGAATGCAGCCCTGCCCACACCTTCATTATAGCCCAGCGAGACCTGCGCTGGACTTCCAACCTTTACAACAGTAGATAACAATTTGTGCTGTTTTAAGTCACCAAGGTTGTGGTTACCTATTTCATCGGCTTATGGGACTCTCTTGAGCTTGGGAATACACTTCACTTCCTGATTTCCCTCTCCCCCCACCCCCAGTCCAATTCTGGGGTGGCTAATGTAGCTTGGGCATATTCAGAATAAGCTCATAAGATCCCGTAGTTCTTTCAGGACAGCCTCTCTCACTCTCCCCCCACCCCCGCCCCCCCACAGGAACGTCTGCTACTATGCTGGCATTTAGTACGCTAATGGCCAGCTGTATAAAGCTCTCCACCAAAGCTTTTTTCCTAGTTGTAAGGATGGAAGAGGGAAGTCACACACACCCTAGTTGGCCCCTTGTCATTGACGGAGTGAATGCATCTGGGAAGTAGCTGTCTGTCTTTTAGTTTGAGATGGTAAAACTCAAGGGTGTCAAAACTCATGCTACCGGGCAGGGTACTGACATGACAAGAGTGAAGAGAGAAGTGAGTCTCGGACCTGGTCAGACACCAGTGGGGAACAGAGAGAGCACAAGGCCAGTGAAGGGGGACTGGATGCATTAGAGAGGCAGGAAGAGAAGTGTCACGAGATAGAGCGTGGGCCGGAGTGGGTGCAGCTTCCAGGGGGCCCCCTGAGGTCCGGCCGGCTGGGGCTGGAGGGCAAGGCAAGGGAGATTAGGAGGAACATACCGCAAGGGGATTTGTGAACAGTGTTCGGTTCCTGCAGAGACCGGCAGGCATCTGTGTTTCTATTGTGTAGCACCAACGGGTGCTCAGAGTCTGCTTCCAGAACTATCTCTGAGAACTGAATTAATGATCATCTTTTGGCACCATGAACAACTGGGCCCGTCATCCTGCAGCAAGATAGTAGGTGTCACACATATGACATTTCAGGACTCTGACTAAAGGGGAAACGGGAGTCTGGGCCACTCTCCAATTACTCATAGCACCCTTCCTTCATGTCTGGAGACTTCGTCTAACTTTTCACCAAAGAGATTGTGAACTAGGTTTGAGGGAGGTCATTGAAATAGAAAGAAATAGCTCCCACCATGGGGTGGTCCTTCATTAATAAAATATGATTAAAAAATAACTACTTCATGGAGGTAGGAGACCGGGCCACATGATCTGTTCCAGACTTTACCGTCTGCAGCGGTTAAGAGCAGCTTCTACCTTGGAGCAGTTCCCTGGGGAAAAAAGAGGTATGTGGGAGGTGCCCTCATGCACTTAACACACACACACACACCCACACACACACACACACACACACACACACACAGAGCTGCTTCCCTCCTACAGAAACTCAACTTAAACCCCAAAAAACCTACTCAACAGTTCAAGGAATTTAAAGGGAAGTTTTTTTTTAAAGGCTTTTAAAGAAAAATTTTCTTATAAAGAAATCCATAGATGCTCTGCTCTTGGAATGAGGGAAAGATCTTGCCTAGACAGCTGCTCACCACAGGGTGAGTAGAGATGGAGGTGAAGGGGTTAACTACATAGGCAGGCAGAAGGCAGAGCCTTTCTTCCTTTCCCTGGCCCCTTAATAGTCTTCCTCCCACAGCTGAAGACTTCTCCCTCCCTCCCCACTCCCTTCCCTGCATCCTGGCACTGGGCAGATTCATTTCAATTATAATGCTTCATAGCGTCCTATGATATTGCTTTCCTAATGGATCCTCCTAAGAAGTCTTGTCATGAAATACTCCTCCTATCATCCATCTCCTTTTGCAGAAGAGGGCAGACTCCTCTCTTTCGTCTTTCCTTCCTGTCCTTCCCCATCTTCTTGGCTAACGTCTTTGTGGTTCCCACTGTGTGTTCCTTTAGGAATATGTGGTGGGCTGGGTGGGGGTGGAGGAATGAATGGATGGACTCCTATGGAAAAAATCATCATTTACACCTCACCTTAATTTTCCCGGGCAACCCCTTCCCTTCCCTAGGGTCCTTAAGGCGTCTGCTGACAAACTCTCTGAACCAGTCTTTGCCTGGTCTTCCTCTAGGCCTGTAACATGTCTTGGGTTGCTACACTCTCCTATCTGCCCTACGATGGTGTCCATACCGCTTTGTCCCAGCATGTTCCCCCAGCAAGTCACCCAGTTAAGTGCTGCAGAAGATCCAAAGATAAGGTCAGACCTAAAGGAAGATATGCATCCAAAAAAATTTCACTCAAGCTAGAGAGCCAACCGTACCCTGAAAGCAGCAGAGCTAAAGTACTACGCCTCAAGATGACACCCTCTGATCAAGGTGACAGTGTTTAGTCACTCTTATGCTTGATTTATTCTGCTACAGAACCAGACTTCCCACCGTGGAACTAGAATCCATGTATCTCTACGAGGACCGCAGGTATGAAGTAATCCTTTAGTCTCATCTTTTCTAGGCTAGATGCCAATGCCGATTTTCCATTCTTTTACTATCACCTGAAATATAACAACTCTTCAAATGAGAAACCAAAACTGGACATAATAAAGGCTTGACCAAGGTTGCATGTGCCTTCATGAAGTCCCGGTGCCGCCTGCCACGTTCCTGTTAACACATCCTAATATCCAACAGCGTCTCTGACAGAGATCATTCATTCATTTCTGTGCTAATTCGGTTTTCCCCCTTCTTTTCCAGATTTGTTGCTTAATTAGTCAATTTCTAGCATTTATCTGTAAAGCTATTTTTGTTGTTATTTGCCTTTAGTATGGAGAACATCGTACTGTTTAGAGGCCCATTTTCCCACTCTTCCAGGATACCCTGTGTTGCATTTGTCTTGTCTAACTAAGCTCTTGGTTACATAAATAGAAAACAGGAACACAAAAGCTGATTTCAAAAGGGAGAAAAAAACCTTCCAAAGAGCCCCTCCCTGAATTTCAATACCTGGGAAATCTAATTATCTATTTGAGGCGACATAGATTTCAAGATACTAGATTACACCAATACTGTGTTTATATATTTTTGTCTCCCCTTACTAGGCTCTGAGCCCCTTGAGGAGGGGTCATGTCTCACTCATCGCTGTGATCCTCTCTCACCCCTGTGAGCACAGTACCTGGTGCTGTAGGCCTTCCATTAATACGTGCTGCATAAACGAATGAATGCCCATGGCTTCATGCAAATAATGGCCTCAACCAAGTTAATTGTTTTTTCTGTGATGGAGTTGAAATGGGAGGTTAAGTGATGTGAATGGTGGCCTGGCCTCAAGTTTAGTTGTGCCCACCGTTAGAATTGAGGTCTATCTGGGCATGGGTGTCTGAGTGGTGGGTGGGCCTAGGGAGATGACTTGCAGGGGGGCTTGGGGAGTTGTTTGCCTTGGCATTGATCCCTCAGCCCAGCCCCATTACTGCATGTCTGTGACTTGAGGAAACGTGGGCTGCAGAGAAGCTGAGGCTGTTTTCACAAGGGTTTTTCTGAGCCTAGGCCAAGCCTTGATGCCCAGGTGACCAAGAGAAACAGAGCAGGGGAGAGGGTCACTACTCCTACTTCTATACAGAGCAGAGCATGGTTTCAGGATTCTGGAGGCCTGAAAGGAATGCATGGCTGCTTTGGAATCTCAACAGGTTGTATCACAAGGGCATGAGACAGTGTCTCTGACTCAGAGGCCCAGGGTCAGGTGCGCCCCTGGGCAGTTTCAGTGACACTGGAAGGTTCCGTGCACATGACTTCATGACAGAGAGGGGCCAGGGCCTCACTGCCGCAGGGGCCCAGCAGTAGGAAGCCATGGAGACTGCACATGGTGTGGAGTGTGCCATTCGTGAGCTGGTGTGAGACAGACTCCCAGAGGCAACCAGAGAGGGCTTTTTCAAAAACATTTTTCACTGGGAATGGGGTGGTAGTCCTGCAGGAGCAGGCAGCACTAAGAATTGTATTATTTGTGTGAATTATATGTGATTCTGTTGATAGCCATGGGCAGATTCTAATTGAAGATAAATGGGTGACAGCTATATGATTTCTGTACCTTTTAAAAATGACATTTTACTTTGAAATCTTTTAAACTAACTAAAAGGAATCAGGAAACTATAACAAATGTCTGGGTGTTCACCATGCAGCTGAAGAAAAAAACTTTGCAAGTCACAGTGTCCTGTGTGCTCTTCTAGGCCAGCATTTTCCTCCTGCCCACCTGGACAGTGCTGTTCTGAACCTGCTCCCATCCAACCCCCTTCCCTATCTGCTCTCACTCCAGTGGGGTCACCACCAATGCCACCACAGTGTGTATTTGGTTCTAGGAAGAATCAGGATGGGGGTGTGGGAGTGAGACGTCCTTTCACCCTGTCCTGATGCTTCCGTATTTTTCAAGGTGAAATGCAGGTTTACCTGATCCTGATACTGCCATTCAGTTAAAAAGAGGGCATTTTTTCCTTCCCTGGGCCAAACCGTGAGTCCCAGCATTCCTTTGCTAATTCTTCCCCTTGACCATATCCCGACCTCTAGTTCTGTCCCCACTGGCAATGGAACACAGACCTTCAATCAGTGCAATACACCCCAACATTTACCCAAACGGAATGTTCCGTGTTAAGTTTATTGGCATCTGCCCCCAGTTGCCTGATACTTCCTGAAGCTTTCTGCCCTTACACAACAAAGCTATTCCTTCTCCTTTTGCCAAGATCTTTTGTTCCTTTGAATTACAGTAATTCTGTAAGAACCAGTGTCTGGCCCCACCTTTAGAAAGTCTTCCTAGGTTTGATGGTATTTCTTTGTAACTTATCATCTTAGGAGACCAGATAAGAAGGTTTGAGCCCCCTCTCGTTTGCATACGATTGATCAATAGTTGTGTTGTCAGGTATGAATCAGCCCCTCCAACTAACTTGTGGTGAGGCTCCCCATTTCTGCTTAAACTCCTTTACAACAATTATTTAGGTCTACTGTCTAAGTTCATTTTTTTTTTTTTCTAAAAAAGATATTTTTAGAGAGAGAGAAAGGGAGAGGGAAGTGGGGAGAGAGGGAGAAACATCAATGTGAGAGTGAAACCCCTACTGGGGATCCAGCCCACAACCAGGCATGTGCCCTGGCCAGGAATCCAACAGGCAACCTTTCAGTGCACAGGATGACACCCAACCAACTGAGCCACACTGGCCAGGACTAACCTCTATTGAAAATCTGGGGCTTTTAACCAGCTGGACTATTTTCTCTTTCTGGAGAGAAAGGTTTCTATCTTACAAGGATCATGTCTCCAACTCCCCTCTGCCCTCCAGCTTGAAACACATCTTTAATACAATGAAACAGAAGTGAACTTTGAGATGCGGTCAAGGTGGCGGAGTAGGTGGGTACTCCATTCACTTCCTCCCATGACAAATTGAAAATGACAACTAAGTTATAGAAAAATCAACCTGGATAACTGTCAGAAGACTAGCTGAACAGAAGACCTATAACTAAAGATATAAAGAAAAAGTCACGTTGAGACTGGTAGGAGGGGTGGAAATGGGAAACTGGCTTGCCTCGAACCCACTTGTGGCTGTTGAGAATCCCAAGAAATATCTCAGCTGTAGAGATGCCCCTTAAAGTACAAGGGGTAACAGCCCCCGCCAGATGCCCCAGCTTGGAACATGAGTGTCGAGAAGAGGAGCCTACATAACATCTGGCTATAAAAATCAGCAGGAATTCTGTCCATCTGGGTGAGACAGAAGGCTGCTGGAACTCCAGGCATCTTCCTAAAACACCAGCACACAAACTGTCTATCGCAGGCACTCACCTTAAGCTCCTGTGGAGGCGGAGGGACAGTGGCTCGAGGGGCTCCAGAGACACACGGGGAGAAATGGAGTTGTGGGACTTCGGGGCAAGGGCTGGAGGGATGGCTGCCATTGTCTCTGTGTTGAGCCTTCTTCCTGAACACCCAAATCTGATTCTGCATTAGCTTTGTGAGCTCCACTAGCTCCACCCTGAGGACTACCCAGCCCTACCCAACTTGTACATGGCCCGAGGTTCTTTCAGCAACAACAAGCCTGGGCCTGCACTACAGTCTTTCTTAAAAAACACTCTAAGAATTCCACCAAGCTCAGGGGGTGTCAGACAGGTACAGGGAGAAACTGAGTTGTGTGGCTTCAGGGTGAGGGCTGGAGGGACAGTTGCCATTGTCGCTACATTGAGCTCTTCACCCACACAACCAAATCTGAATTTGTGTTAGCCTAGTGAACTCCACTAGCTCCACCCTGATAACTCCTTGAGACACCACCCCACTACAAAGAGTCAATGTACCCTGAGACTTTTGGTGAGTGGCCTCAGGCCCATAACTGGTGCCAAATCTGAATCTGTATTAATCTGGTGAACTCCACTTGTCCTGCCCTGGTGACTTCCTAAGACCCTGCCTCACTCAACTCACATTCTGCCTGAGGCTCTTTCAGCAGCTGAGCCTTATGAGGACTGGCAGGCAGTGTCAGGTATCAAGGTGCCTTCAGCTTTTGCTGACCTACCCCAGGTGTAGTACTGTGGCAGCTGGCCTCAGTTCACATCGTGGCCTTTCCAATATGCATCCAGGCCCAGCAAAGTGAGCTACCAACTGTAAATTGCTTTGTAGCTTCTAACAGGTAGTGCCAAGCCAGCCACAGGAAGAATCTGGCATTACCTACACTGGAGTCCCTCCCAAGAGGCCCAAGAATCAATACACTCGGCTTCCGAACCTAACAGAGCACCACCCAATTGGCTCCATGAGTGGCATACCCAAAAGGAGGTTCTGGCAGGCACCAGACCCCATTGGGGTGAATCATACCTCACACAACAGCTCCTATGCTATGTTTGTGGCCAATCCTCACAGTCAGCCAGCTTGAGTGTCAATCCCACCCACTGACATGCCAACAGCAATCAATGTTCATCTACAACAGGAAGGCACACACAAAGGGCATTCTTTAACTAGATTTATTAAAAAAAAAAAAAAAAAAAAAAAAGAGCGAGAGACAGAGAGAGAGAGAGAGAGAGAGAGAGAGAGACCAAAATAAATAAAATCAGACATGAAAAAGATTAACAACTGATACCACAGAAATATGAAAAAATTATAAGAAAATACTACCGACAAGTATATACCAATAAATTGGACAATTTAGAAGAAATGAATAAATTCCTTTTTAAAGTTTATCTTTATTGTTGAAAGTATTGCAGGTGTAGCCTTTTCCCTCAGTGACCCCCATTCCTAAATTCCTAGAAACATACAATCTTCTAGGATTGAATCAGAAAGAAACAGAAAATCTGAACAGATTGGTTACTGCCAACAAAATCTGATGAATAATCAAAACTGTCAACAAACAAAAGTTCTGGACTGGGACGGCTTCACAGGTGAATTTTACCAAACATTCAAAGGATTAATCCCTATCCTTCTCAAACTATTCCAAAAAATTCAAGAGAAGGAAATGATCCCAAGCTTATTTTATGAGGCCACTATTATCCTGATTCCAAAAACATATTACAAAAAGCGAAAGTTACAGGCCAATATCGCTGATGAACATGTTGCAAAAATCCTTAACAAAACATTAGCAAACCAAATACAGAAATACATTACAAAGATCATGCACCATGATCAAGTGGGTTTTGTTCCTGGGATGCAAAGTTGGTTCAATATCAGCAATCAATTAACATGATACACCAAAAAAACAAAATGAAGGATAAAAATCATATGGTCATCAAGAGATGCAGAAAAAGCACTTGACAAAATCCAGGACCAATTAATGATAAAAATTCTCAACAGAGTGGAAACAGAGCAAACATACCCCAACATAATAAAGGCCATATATGACAAATCCACAGTTAACATCACACTCAATGGGGAGAAGCTAAAAGTGTTTTCCTTAAGATCAGGGGCAAGGGTTGCCCACTTGCACCACTTTTATTCAACATACTGTTGGAAGTTCTAGCCACAGCAATCAGACAAGAAAAAGAAATAAAAGGCATCCAAATAAGAAAGGAAGTGAAACTCATTATTTGCAGAGGGCACAATACTATATAGAGAGAACCCTAAAGATTCATCTAAAAAACTTATTAAACTGATAAATAAATTCGGTAAAGTAGCAGGGTACAAATTTAATATTCAGAGACTGGTTGCATTTTTATACACTAATAATTAAGTATCAGGAAGAGAAATTTAAAAACAATCCCATTTATAATTGCATCAAAGAATACCTAGGAATAAATTTAACCAAGGCAGTAAAAGACCTGTACTCAGAAAATTATAAGACATTGAAGAAAGAAACTGAAGAAGATACAAATAAATGTAAGCACATACCATGCTCATGGATAGGAAGAAATAGCACTGTTAGAATGTCTATACTATCCAAAGAAATCTTTAGATCCAATGCAAAATACCAATGGCACTTTTCACAGAACTAGAACAAACAATCCTAAAATTTATATGGAACCACAAAAGATCCCAAATGGCCACAGCAATCTTGAGAAGAAGAACAAAGTTGGAGGTATCATGCTATCTGATATTAAACTATACTACAAGGCTATAGTAATCAAAACAGCATCATATTGGCATAAAAACAGATTCATAGATCAGTGGAACAGAACAGAGAGCCCAGGAATAAACCTACACCAATATGGTCAATTAATCTATGACAAAGGAGTCAAGAACATACAATGAGGTAAAGACAGTCTAGTCCATACGAAAATTGGACAGATACATGTAAAGAAATGAAACTAGACCACCTTCTTACACCATATACAAGAATAAACTCAAAACAAGTTAAAGACTTAAATATATGACCGAGAACCATAAAACTCCTAGAAGAAAACATAGGCAGTAAACTCTCAGACATGTCTCTTAGTGATATGTTTTCTGCTATATCTTCTTGGGTAAGGGAAACAAAAGAAACAAAAGAAAAAATAAACATGATACTACATCAAACTAAAAAGTATTTTGCACAGCAAAGGAAACCATCAACAAAACAAAATGACAACCTACTGAAGATATTCTTCAATGGTGCATCTGATAAGGAGTTAATATCCAAAATTTAGAAAGAACTCATACAACTCAACACCCAAAAAAACAACCTAATTAAAAAATGAGCAGAGAACCTGAACAGACACTTCTTTAACCAGGACATGCAGATGGCCAACAGACATAAAAAGAGCCTGACTGGCACTAATTATCAGAGAAATGTAAATCAAATCCACAATGAGATATCACCTTATACTTGTCAAAATGGCTATCATCAATAAATCAACAAACAAGTGTTGGTGAGGATGTGGAGAAAAGGGAACCCTTGTGTACTCTCGGTGGGATTGTAAATTGGTGGAGCCACTATGGAAAATGGTGTGGAAGTTCCTCAAAAAATCAAAAAGAGAACTATCTTATGACTTAGCAAATCCACTTCTAGGTATATATCCAAAGAAATCCAAAACACTAATTTGAAAAGATATATGCTCTTCTGTGTTTATTGCAGTGTTATTTACAACAGCCAAGATATGGAAGCAACCCAAGTGCCCATCAATAAATGAGTGGATAGGGAAGCTGTGGTACATGTATATAACAGAATATTACTCAGCCATAAAAAAGAATGTAATGTTACCATTTGTAACAACATGGATGGACCTAGAGGATATTATACTAAGTGAAATAAGTCAGACAGAGAAAGACAAATACCATACGATTTCTCTTATATGGGGAAGCTAAAGAACAAAATAAGTGAACAAACATAACAGAAATAGCCTCATAGGTACAGAGAACAAACTGAGGGTTACCAGATAGGGCTGAGTCAAAAAAGTGAAGGGATTAAAAACTTCAAATTGGTAGTTACAAAACAGTCATGGGGATGTAAAGCACAGCATAGGGAATATAGTCAATAATATTGTAATAACTAAGTATAGTGTCAGGTGGGTACTAGAATTATCAGGGGGATTACTTTATAAATTTTATAATTGTTTAACCACTAGGTTGTACACCTGAAACTAATATAAAATAATATTGGATGTCAACTGTATTTGAAAAAACAATTTTTTAAAGAGTGAATTCCCCCCCTTCTCCTCAAAAATAAAACCATAAAACAATGCTTCAAAACTGATGTACTACTCTGATGTCAGTTTCTTGAATGAATGGTTGCTGGTGTATGTCTATATAACCCTGGATCTGCCTCAGTGAAAATAATAATTCTAGGAAAGGTGTATGTATATGAAGGATATAATTTCTATCCATAGGAAACTGAATCTAGGCCTTTGTGATATACCTTAGAATACAGATTTTTTTGTTTATAGATACAATTAAGCTGAGTAAGAAACTATCATGGGGACTCTAAGAATATATATATCTATATATACCTATATCTATATCTATATCTATATATATATATATATATATATATATATATATATTTAAAAAATATATCTTTATTGATTTCAGAGAGAGAGGAAAGGAGAGGGAGAGAGAGAGATAGAAACATCAATGATGAGAGTCATTGATCAAGCCCGCAACCCGGGCATGTGCCCTGACCAGGAATTGAACCCCGATCGCCTGGATCCTAGGTCGATGCTCAACCGCTGAGCCATGCCCGGTCGGGCTAAGAATATATTTTTAGTGCAGGGTAAAAGGTCAGATCTTCAAAGGAAGTGTGTTAGTTCAGAAGCCATAGAATCCTCAATGCGAATCAACCTTATTCAAAGTATCCAAATATTTCCACAATCATAAATTTATTTTCTGTTTTTCACTTTATGTATGTGGATATTAAATTTACACATGGCTTTTGTATCTGGAATCAAATCTGCATTTTTCTCCTGTTATACCATATAATGTCTAAATAAATATTGATTTCTTTTTTGGAGAAGTCAGACCTAGATAAAAGCATATATTTATTCTTATTGCTGGAGGGATAATCCATTACATGTTTTGGATACTTTGGGTGTAGTGTTTTTTATTCATATAATATAAATGACCCTTTGTTAGGTACTGTTCTATTTTGTAATTAACAGATCACACAAATCAGAACATGATAATAACATCTATCTGTAGGTACAAAGAGATAAATGGATTCACAGAGTCTTATTTATTCATTGCTCATGTGTACACTCACTAAAGTAAATTATGACACTTTGCTGGCAGGGATATTTTCTAACACCTCTTTTGCACCTGATACATCTTAGAATAGTGTTTGGCATGTAGCAGATGCTCAATGAGTACTTGTCATCTGTTGTCTAGGTTGAAAAGGAACAATGGGTAGAGATACCCAAGAAGGCCAGTTGGTGTTTCCAGAGGCTCCCAGGGAGTGGCCTTATTTGGAGTATTTATCATGGTACAGGATCTAGAAGGTCTGCTGAACCAGCAACTGGATCTTGGGAGTTCTTAAAGGTGACAGGTCTTGGGGAGACTGATTGGCTCACAAACTCACAAGAGACTGATGGATACATCAGAACGCCAATTAATACCAATAAATGCCAATTAATTAAGATAGATCCCTCTTCAGTGCCTGGAGAGCTCTCATTTCCCAACCAGGGCACCACTATTCCCCAAGGCAGAATGTCAGGAAGACTCAGTCACTAGAGACTGCAGCATGAGTGTGGAGTCAGAGCAAAGGGAGGTGAATATCTCACCTACGCTAAGGGGGTGAGGAAACACCTCCCTCAGTGGAGAGCACACTTATCATGTCACAGCACTGAGCAAACCCTGAGGTGCAAGGTCTATCTAATCTGGACACTCCTGGATGCTCAGTGCCAACCCTGGTCTTAGACTTGGCATTCATGTAGACCTCTTCTACTGGCCTAGCCTTTCTTCAGACTTACTAATGACATAGATGATTTGGACTGAATGTTTGAGTCTACCCCAAATTCACAGGTTGAAATCCTAACCCCCAACCTGTTAATAATAGGAGGTGGAGCTTTTGGGACAAAATTAGGTCATGAGGGTGGAATCCTCAAGAATGGGATTAGTGTCCTTCTAACAAGGACACTAATTTTTCTCCCTCCGCCATGTGAAGGTACAAGAAGACAGCCAACTGCAAACGAGGAAGTGAGCCCTCACCAGACACTGGATCTGCCAGGACCTCAATTTCCCAGCCTCCAGAACTACAAGAAATGAATGTTTCTTAAGCCACCCTGTCTGAGCTATTTTGTTTAGCAGCCCAAACTGAGTAAGACAATGGATTGCAGCTAAACTCCACTTGCTTAGATCTGGGAGACCTACTGCGATAGGACACTTACGTGTTGAATTTATCAGAGATGTTTTTAGGTAGAATTCTTGGGTGCTTATGGTGGCAGCTTAAGAAGAGATTAGAAATAGGCTAGGGGGAAGCCTTTCAGCTTTAGGATGCTGCTTTACTTTGAAGTTACTGTGCAATGGAATTAAGCTATTATTACGATCAAGGAAGGGAAAACAAATGGAGCTCTTCGCTCATTAATTTATAGAATAGAACCAGGCAGGTTTTCTAGTGAAAACATTTAATTAAAAAAAAAAAATCAGTTTCGTTTTTCTTACTGAAAAGCCAAAAGCCATCTGGAAAGCTTTTTAATTTTAAGACCTCATGAAGACAGCAAAGAAAGTAAAATAGATGATACTTATACAAAAAGTAGCAGACAGTCACTTCTAATTTGAAAGCCAGTGATCTGAAATATGCACTCAGCTTTCTAAAACATGTTGCAAAGCAGAGAGGGCTGATGTAACCCGAGATTCTCCTAGGTATTTTAGAATTCCGAGTCTTCCTAGGATAACTTCAAATTATCTTTCCTTCTGACTCTTTCCCAGTGGATCTAAGAATTAAAAATTAAAAGATTGAATTCTGAAGCTATTTTATACTGTTTCTAGGTCTATGTGTTTTGGGGGTTCCAGTTCACTAAATTTATTTTAATTACCAACTTTATGGTAACAAATTAGCCAAAGGGTATACTTGTATGTATAATTAAGAAACTCAGTGCATAGTGTAGAATATATATATCATACATAGTTAATGTTAACTGAATTAATCTGCATTTTAACTTAGAGATTGACTAATAGTTACACAGAAATACTCCTCCTTTTTCTTCTAAACAGTACTTTTTGAGGTATATAAACTCTTTATAAAAACGAAAAATGTTCCGCTTCATGAAAAAGAAGTCAAACCCCCATATCTTGGTTAAAAGGTCTTGGGTTCTGCCCTGGCCAGGTGGCTCAGCTGGTTGGAGCATCATCTCATGCACCAAAAGTTGCGGGTTCAATTCCTGGTCAGGGCACATATCTAGGTTGCAGTTTCGATCCCCAGTTAGGGCACAAATGGGAGGCAACTGGTTGATGTTTCTCTCTCACATCAGTGCTTTTCTCTCTCTCCCTGCCTCTCTCTCTCAAATTAATAATAAAAACGTATCTTTGGGTGAGTATTAAAAAAACTTGTGTCCTAATGCTTTTCTTTATTCCTCCCCCCCCCTTGGTTCATTATTACATCCTAATACTAGGAAACAATCCACTATTTAAAGTTTAAATTTGAGACCCAACTCGTATATGAAACACTCTCTGTTTCAGAAAAAAAAAAAAAGGACGATGGTCTGAGGTCAGCCATCCTCCTGGGATTAACTGAAGAAGTTTCCTCCTCCAGACCACAAGCTTGGTCTATCATTAGAGAAATTTTCAATTGTACAGTTTCTTCACGGTTGGACTTCTGAGAGTTTGGCATAAACCCTGTAATTTGGTGATTACCTGGTCTTATAATGCAGATGTTAATTGCAAATAACACTGGGGACTTGAGTATCGGAGCAAATAGGCCAACTAAAGGGAACTGACTCACCATATGAACATCATTTGCCTTCATGATGCAACTAAATAAGCATCATAGCCAAAAATACATGATGTAGAAGCCCAATTACCCTTAATAATCAGAGAAATGCATGAGATGAGTTTCCTCATATCTCTAGGGAAAAAGATATGAAGCCAAAATTCCAGTGGCTCAGCAGGGGTAGGATGGAATCCCAAGGAAGGTATGGATCGTGTTAGTACATGGGAGATCCCCCAAAGGTCACCACCATGTCTGCCTCCCCATAGAGAGCTTAGAGAATACAGCAAAGTTCTACCTTGGTACACAGACAGGATCTGAAGCGTCTGTTCATTCATTCATTCAACACTGCATACTGCTCTTTGGGGAGATAAAAGTAAGTAAGATGTAGCTTTTGATCTAGACTTGCTTTCAAGTCATTGGGAAAAACAGACATGTGAACAAATAACTATATAAAATATGTGATAATAATTAACATAGATAGAAAGTGTTGTGGGAAATCCAAGGTGAGAAATCAGTCGCTTTGACTGGGAAGATATTCTCCACAGGATGACTGCTGAGCTGGGCCTTCAAGGTGAGTAAAAAAGCCATCATTTAAAATCTTTTTAATTCTCTCTTTAATTTATTGCTATAGGGAAATAAAAGGGAAAAATGGCCTTGCTTCTACTAATCTGCATTTGACATCCAAAGTCCTCTCTAGGGGTGATGGGCTCTAGGAGAGTGACAGGTAACATTTTATAGCATTTTTTTCTGTGTCTCATATTTAAAAGTCTAGAATGCCTGAGGGCCAGTCCCATAGCATAATATAGAGTGAAAGGTGTGACAATTCCTTTGAAACACAGTATATGACCAGAATGAAACTTCCAGTTCCATATAGAGTTAAATAGAAGTGAAGCTGATTTAAATGAATGATCTCTACTTGGTAAGCATGTCATGTACACCACTCTTTACCCTTCTGATGTCATTTGTCTATATCTCATTTAATTTTCTTGGCCACCCTGAGACGTGTTAGTTCTATTTTACAGATGGGGAAGCCCAGATCTGCTAAACCTTTATCCAAAGTTAAAGTAAGTGACAAGGTTTCCAGATTTAACCCTGCCACCAACTGTGCACTCATGGTTGTGTTACTTTGCATGTCTGGGTCCAGGGATTTGAATTTCCAAGCCCTTTTCAGAAAAGTGGGAAAGAGAGCCTTAATTTCTGACCACATAACCCAACAGGATACCAGAATTTGTCTCCTAGCAGTAATTCTGCAATTCAGGCAGAGTTCTCACGGCAAACTAACTCCTTCCTGAAGGATATGCTCCCCAGTTGAGCTCTACCATGGCTCTGACGAATGCTTTAATGAGATAAAATTTGTGTTCATGTGCCTATGGTGGGAGAAACTTATACATAAAAGGATTAGGAATTTCCATCCTGCCTCAGCCTCAACTTTTACAAAAACTTCATCCTGTTCAGGTTATAAACCACGGAGCTTCTGTGTTAATCATGCTCCCTGGGTAGCCAGGATAAACTCTGAAGATGCTGGCTCAGAAGACATACATTTGGAATGTTTTGCTTTCATGGTTACCCAGGAAGAATTAAAGGCTCTTAAAAGGCAAGCAGCAGGAAGGAAGAACATCAGATAGCAACACTTTCTAGATCACATTTTTTGTCCAAGGCCCCTTCATGGCAGTTTCTCATCGTCATAAAGTAAAGAGAAATGGTGAGGGAGTATTAGATCTTCCCCAGTGGGTCCCACTAAAAAAAAAAATAAAAAATCAAGAATTGCACAACAGTACTGATTAGAGAAACAGAAGGGCCGCTCAAGGAAGGAGTGGGCAGAGGTCTACATGTACTGCAGCTGCAAAACCAGTGCCTTGGGAAGGCTGCAGGGTAATTATCCCTGCTGGGGTTGCTTGTCCGCGAACCAGCACGATAACCCATCCGCTCATCTGTTTGTTCACTTTCTGTTTAGTTATTTCCCATATTAGTCTCTTGAGTTGCCCAGAAAAACCTGCCAATGGTGCAAGGTTTTCCGTGGGAATCAAAAATGGGTTGGCTGCTGTTACTCTGAGTAAGCACAGGAGAGCCACCAGCCCCAGAAATTAAGGACTCTTTCATGACCTGGTCGCTGGTGCCACTATGGGAGTCATCGAGCTTTCATTTGGGGAGCCCTGAAATACGCAAAATTCCCACTGGCCAGCAAGCCCCAGGAGGGCCTGAGGAAAGGCAAAAGCACATATTGGGCCATCTTCTGGAATCTGTCAGTTGGATTCTGAAATGGTCCAGGAAGATGGAAGCCAGGGAAGATGTGACACGGGATAGTTCATGTCACCCACAGTGGAAAATCTGAACATCGAAAGAATTTCCTATTCTAAACAATGCACAGTTTAAAATACACTCTCTGGAGGCTCGCCTGAATGTACAGGCTGATGGCTGCTATTTATAGTGGCTGATGTGTACTTTACCAAGATTTTTATTCCAACAAAGGAACTGTATGTGGTGCAGGGAGTTATTAAAATGGAAAATAAACCCTCACATTTTAACTCAGTCAATTGGTACTAATCTCAAATACAGCGTCAGTGGTCACTCATCTAGACTAGCTGGAGGGAAGGCCAGTACTGATTATGAAATGTTTAAAAAGAAATTCAGTTTTGAAAATATGTTCAGTCTACCGGTGACTTCCGCCAGGCTAGCAAAACCTTAAAAACTTGTTTAAAAATTGCATAAATAAAAATGATTTATAACGAGGGAATTAGGCGTTTAAAAGTGAATGTTTCCAAAGTTTTTTTAAAAAAAAGCTGTACTCTCAAAGTGTTTCAAAACTAAGCCACGGAATGTAGCTCACATAGTTAACATGTTAACCAAGTCCTTTACTTACAAATAGTGCAAGGTTATGTTTTTCTATGATCCCAGAATAACTGATAAAAATTCAAAAATGGAGGAATCTGAATTACTGAAGACTTACGATAGACTGGAAACTGGTTTTCCAACTGCTGATGAATGTTGCCATCAGCCAGCAAACTAGCGAAGAGAACTGATTTTATTCAGAGTATGCACTTATTGCTCTTTAACCTCACTAACAGATGAAGGAGAACCTATTCACACAGCCACTGAATCCTTCCAGGAGGCTCGTGCTTGATGTCCAGGGGTCCTTTCTCATAACCCTGCTAAGGAAGATCAAGAACTTCCCCAGAAGACTTTGAGGCAATTGAGATAGATTGCCCTTGCCTAAGGATCTGGAATGGTCTGTAGTCGCTCCTGCCTGCCATTCCCACCGGGCCGAAGGATGGCCACAAATGCAGACCTCTTATACCCGGCTGGTCAGTGAGAAGCTCAGCGGGCAGGACGGATACAGTCAACACACATATTAGATCACCTTCGTTTCATTTTTATTTGATTTTGATGAGAATTCCTTGCTTGTAGAGACTTCTCTGTAATACTTCTCCAAGTTTCCCAGTTGCGGGCAGCAAAAGGACCCCTGTGGTCCTGTGTGTTTAGAAAAGCAAGCTTCTTGTCCTCTCTAAAGCAGTAACCAAAGCCTCTCAACAATATATATGAATACTCTACTAATAATATGGAGAGAGCTGTGTGCCTAGTTCCTTCCCACCGCAGGGAGTTTCACTGGGGTTGGAAATGTTCTAGTTCTTAAGCTAAGTGGTAAGTTTAAAGTCTATGCATTATAATGATTTATAGCTTCTGTATACATTACATATTATTTTATATGTATCAGCTTTTCTTTTTATTATTAGAATGAATAGAATCACTAATTTAGACTAAAATGACTAAATATCATTTTGTAAAAACTAGGCATATCTTTATGCTATTAGTAAAGTACTTAAATATATATATGTATACACACACACATATATATTGTTGAGAGGCTTTTGATTACTGCTTTAGTGGTACTAAAACCATAATTATGTTATATTAAAAAATATATTCTAATCCCACAAGCCAAATAAACTATTTGAAATTATGATTAATTGAGTATTAGACATATAAATTTTGAGAGAACAACCTTGATATGTTAGATACCAAACTATCCTGTATTTTTATCTTGATTTCAAATCAGTAGGGGAAATGAAGAGTCTTAAAAGCAAGGAGGTAGATTTCCTTTTCAATATAGAGACTTCATATCCATAATTCTCCCATCACTTTCAAGGTGGCTGCTTAAACAGGTTTGAAACAAAGTAGAGATCAGACACCACACTATCTGGAGATATGGGGACTGGGCACTTGTTCAGTGATTCAGAAACCCCAGAAGGTAGCTGCTGAGAAACTAATTTTTTTGGGAGATGGTACCAGAGGGAGCTTTCCTGATAGTGCCTTCCTTGCCATGTCCTCTAGCCAGCCAAAAAACAGCAACAACAGGCAACATTGACTGAGCACTAATCATATATTCACATATATATGATTGATATATATACATGTGTCATATATACATATATGTCATATATTATCTAATTGTCCATCCGTCCATCCATCCATCCATCCATCCATCCATCCATCATCTATCTATCTCGTGCTTTATAATCTATATGAAATCATATGAGGAAAAACTGTTATAATGGCCATTTTCCTGATGAGGAAATGGGTTCAGAGAGGCCAAGTAGAGTTGTCCTTGTTAAACCCAGCCGGGATTCAACCCACGTCTACGTGATCCTGCTGTCCAGACGGCGTCGTGTCTGTGCCCCCTTCCCATCTGCCCCATCCTCCCAAAAGGCAGTAGCAATAAAGGTAAAACACGAAACCCTCTTTAAGGATTTCAAATCAGTTCTTATTTCTTTCATACCTATAGAGAAATACCCTTTGAATTGCTAAAATGAAACTACCTGGTAAGGATGGAGGAATCCCACATAATAACTTAGTATCATAATTAAGCTTTGTTTAAAGAAATCTTGCCAAGACCACATAGAGCAAATGAAAGACTTCCAAGATTGATGGCAAATAGCTTTTTCCCCCTTCTTGACTCAGATGACGAACTCTAGTTCCCAGTTCCTGACGATGAACTGTTTTCCTTCGCCCTGTCCACTTAACCTTTCTTTTCATTTTATTCAGTGAAGTAATCTGAATGAACCTCCTTTTATTTAGAGATATCATCCATAAAATTTTTAAATTAAAAAAAACATTCTACATGCAATACACTGTAGTATGCACTGTTTCCCCAAGGGCATGCTCTATTTTCCTAATCAACAGTCATGGCATTTTTGTAAAGACAGCTCCATTCATTCAGGGGGCTGCTCTGTGCAGGCAGGCAGGCTCTGCCTCAGCTTACTGGGTGATCTTGAACAGGTCACCATCCCTAGACTTAGGTTTCTTCGTACATAAAATGACACTTTTAAGATTCATTAGATCAGGGATTCTTGGCCCAGAGTTCATGGGTCCCCAGGAGGTCTGTGGATGGAGGCCCATGACGCCACTGAAAATAAGCGCCAGGTTTTGGGGGTGTACGTGTGCCTTTTTCTTGGAGGAGAGAGAGTCTATGGCTTTCATCAGAGACTCAAAGTACTGTGTGGTCCAAAAATGAAAAAGTAGCATTCCACTGCAGGAGATTATCTATAAGGTCATTGACTGCCTTAAGCTTTTAGGAGTGATGATGTGACTAAGTCCCTGTCCTAACGGTAAATACAGTCCTATTGAGAAAAATCCAGAGGAAAGCCAAGAACAGTTATGCCAACAGCCTTCTTCGGCTTGAGGGGGGGGGGGAGTCAATCTTTTCTGTTTCTGTTCTTCTGTGAAATGGGAATAACATGGGAGATTTTGGGGGGGCAAACAAAACAATGTCGGTGTCTACACATGTAAGCAATTTACCTGATGGGCATAAAGAACAGTTCAATTAGTCCCAATAGCTTCATTTAGTCTGTGGCCACAAAATTGCTTTAAGTGATTTTTTTCCCATCTTAGAGAGTTACCTTGGACCTTTACCCAAGACAACCAATGAAAAATTTTGTTGATCAATTTATTATAGCGGAAAGGTTTTGAGATTTGGGATAGCAAACCAGATTGCACTCCCTAGAGATACAAAGTTGGATATGTTACTTAACTTTTCAGACTTGCAGATTCCTCAGCTGTAAAGTAGGGGTAATAATATCCCTGTGGACTGAATGTTTGTGTGCTACCCCCCCCCAGTTCATATGTTAAAACCTGACCCCCAATGTGACGGTAGTAGGAGGTGGGGCCTTTGGGAAGTGGTTAGGTCATGAGGGTGAAACCCTCAGGAATGAGATGAGTACATTTATAAAAGAGACTGCAGAGAGCTCCCTCGTCTCTCTGCCATGTGAGGACACAGGGAAAAGCCAGCTGTCTATGAACCAGTAAGTGGACCCTCACACCAAATCTGTCAGCACCTTGGACTTGGACTTGAACTTCCCAGCCTCCAGAACTGTGAGGAATAAATGCCTGTTGTTTATAAGCCACTCAGTCTGTGGTATTCTGTTAGAGCAGCCTGAGTAGACTAAGAGAAGGTCATAGGGTTGTCTTGACAATTAAATGATATAAGGTATATATTGTGCATCACCTCGCCTGGCACTTGGTCGATGCTAAACAAATGATGGTTCCTTTTCCTTTCTAGCACCAGATGAAAAGTCTGTCTGATACTTTTTTCCACTTAAGAACTATTTTTGCTGAACTGTACTCATCAAGTGAAATTCTGAGTTATGTTTATATACTATTTTTAAAATAAAAGGCCTATTGTTGATGAATTAGAAATTAATCACATGGTTATATGTGATTTTAAGATCCTCATATACCAATTATATTTGTGTGGTCCACTTAGATGCGACCAAAAGATTTAACACGTTCCCAACCTCAATAGAAACATCTCAGCATGTATGGAGATTGGTATAGGAAAGAAGCTTTGTAGTAAAGATGCAGCAAATTATAATGACTGAACTGACAGATGAGTAAAAATTCAAAATCTGTAAAATATTATTTTGTACCAAAAATGTTATATGATTTTAATAATAACATCAAACATTTGTTGAGTATATACTATGTGCCAGCCATTGGGTTAATTTCTCTATATGGGTTAACAATCTTAATCTTTACAATGACTTTGTGACACAGAATAATTACTTCCATTGTTATACATAGAAAAGTAGAAGCAAGAGATATTTAAGTAATTTGACACAAGGTCACCCACTTAGTAGGTTGCCAAAGTCAGGACTTGAACACAGGTCTGTCAGACTTTGTCATCCACACGCAACACATTGTCCTGCCTTTCTTTAGGTGACTGAAGATTGATAATTATAAGTGTCACATATACAGACTGTAAAGAAAAATTCACTGCTATCTAAAACTGAGTGTTAATTCATATATATGCCACATTTTTTCCCAACTGGGAATGAAATTATGGGCCAGCCTGTCAGGTCCTTAATCTAGATTTTTAATTTTTATTAAACAAAAAATTAGATCCTGGACTCTTCATGCTCTACTGATCATCATAAAATGGGGTACTTTTAGAACCAGAGGAATTACTAGATTAGTGAAAATTGGCCTAAAGGGAAGTTTTGAGCCAATTTGGTGGCTCTAATAATTTAGACAGTTTCAAAGAAATATTTTATTTAACTTCCTAATGGAAAATATTTTGTTATTACAAAATAACAAAAATTGCATTGGGAAATATTTTGATTTAAAGTTTCAAGGTCACAACGCATTGTGAATAAAATGTTTGCTGTGTGTGTGCATGTTGTATATCATTGATTGGCCACACTATTAAAAAGTTTCAGTGATAGTGTTCTGGGAGGGGGCAACTTAGACCCAATGGACTTTTTAAAAATTGTTTTCTTTTGTCCTAGTGTAGTAAAAATATTTACTTTTGAATGCCTAATCATTAGTATTTCAGAGGCCCATAAAAATGTATGAATGATGACAACAGCAAGAGTGTTTTCATTCCCTTGATTCACGTCTGTGAGCCTCTGAATCTGATAACACAACTCTACAATAGGGGCCTTTCTTCTGATCGGGAAGAGAAACTCACACTGGGTGTGGAAAGCAAGAGCTGGGAATGTAATGAGTTCACGTCTTGAAAAGCGAGAGAGCTGCTTGTTGTGAAAGCAAACCCAACTCTGGGAAAAGGCCTATGTGTGGCTCAAGATCTCTTCAAGGATAAAACATCACTGCAGATGCACCGAAGCTCAAAAATCTCTTTGGCCAAATGTAAAAAAAGGGCTCAGCTTGAAAGGGTGTCAACTCTTCCAGCTGAGACAATGCCATCCTTCCTCCAACTTGTTACCAATCACACCCACTCAACACTTCACTCAATAAAGCAAAGTCCAGCTCATCTTCCCGAGCTCTTGTGTCTTCTGGGAAGTGCAGAAAGAAAACCTCCATGTTTTCATTTGGTTTTGTTTTATGGTAAACAGAAAAATATGTCTTTAATTCTTTGTGTGTTGTAGAGAATCAAAACAGATAATGGTAATAATTAATAGTGATGTTTACTGAATAAATAAATAATAAATAACAGGAAGAATTCAATATAAGAACCATCTCATAAAGGCTAGATGATTCGTAGTGTTAGTTCTTTCATGTATTATCTCTTTATTTCCCACCCAACTCCTAGGAGATGGGTACTGTTATTTTTACAGATGAGGAAGCTGAAGGTTAGAAAGACTGATTAACTTGTAAGGTCATGTAGTAGTAAGTGGCAGACCCGGGATTTGATAGCACAGCTGCCTAATGCAACGGCCCATGCTCTTAACTGGTGAGTTTTACTTCCTCCCATTATACTGCCTAGTGTTCCTTCAGTTATATAGGACATATATGTTCTATTCAGACACCTATGTTGGTGCTGTGATCAGTTCATCTTTGCAGATACACATAAAAGGCCGAGTATTGTTCTGCACCTGTTGGCTACGAAGACAGGTCAATGTGACCAATTTGAAAACGTTCCCCCTTCTCCTACCAGAAGGATGTTATTCCCCAAAGACACAGAAGCACGCGCGTGCATAATCCGGAGGAGACGGATTAGGTGTGTGCATGGGAGGGGATCTGAAAACAAGTCAACCAATGTTGATGAAGATGCACATGGACCGGGGCACAACACGTTAAGATGCTCTGAGAAATACAGATACAAAGGCCAAGAGGGATTTAGACAAAGCACAGAGATAGAAAGGGAAGCAGAATACACCTATTACTTTTTCTTCCCATGAGAGAGGTGAAAAATAAACAGCAAAGCTAATGACTTCTTTGTTTCTTCAAATAGGTCATTGATTCAAAAATACAACTTAATTTGAGGTGTGTACAAATAGTGTCTTTTGCACAGAAACAATGCATTTGAATTTCCACTGATTACAATGCATTCTGTCTACTGAAACATTTTTCTACCTATTTTGGTAAAGACTGCTCTAAAGAAGTGATTTTCAACCAGTGTGCCACAAGAATTTTTAAAACATGCAACACCTGACCTCTTTTTCCTTAGACTGTCAAATAAAATAATAACAACAGCCAACACAGCAATAGCTGTCTGATGTGAGTGAACCAAAATCATACCTTTTTTTTGGTCAGATTGGCAAAAAATAGAATAATTTTTTGGTGTACTGCAGAATTTTAGTAATTAATGTGTTCCATGAGATGAAAGAGGTTGAAAATCGTTGCTCTAAAGTTTCTAATCCACCTAGGATATGAGCTTGGTGACTATTGGGACGTTGCCTGGACTGGTGACCACTCATCCCTATGGTTCAATATAGTGTCTTGTACTCTGTAGATATTCAATACATGTTTTGATGACTGAGTGAAGTACCTCCTGCCAATCTAAAGACCTCATCTGAAGAACTCAGTGGGAAAGGCAAAGGAAGGGCAAGGACAAGATGGGTAGCAAAAAGAGGCACAGTCTGGGGGGCAGGAAAAAGAGGGGGGACTTTTTGATGAACTAGGTTCACAGTGTAGGTTGTGGGAAGCTGAATGATTTGAAATGGACTGGGCTGCGACCCTCAGAATGAGGTGCGTGTGCACCAGTCTCAGGGCAGCCGTGATGCGGTGAGTAAATGCCAAGCACATGGCAGCCAGCATGGCACAAAGATCTATTTTGGAGGAGTAAGATGTATGAGAGTCTGGCTTATTTTAATTTGTGGTTATAACATCTGGTGGGAGTGCAAGCTTTAAATTATTTATCATTGCAAAGTAGAACTGCACCTGCTAGTCAAACTCAATAACAACTAATTAAAATAGCAGGGCATTTTTATTTGGAAAGCCTTTGTGGGTAACAGATGGAAAATCATAGCCTCTCTTCCTCTACACAGTCTACAGGGGTACAGCATACAAAGGATGTGAGCCACCTTTGATAAATATCAATGAATATCAGGGTACATACTGTATTTGAAGATATAAAAATGTAGTTTCTTGATCATAACTTGGTTTTATACAGGTTGAAAAGCATTAAGCACACTCTTCCTAATTCTGTCATTCTGTTGCTCTGTCCTCAGTACTCAAAATAGAGCTTGGAGCAGAGTAGATGCCCAATAAAATTTTGTTGAATGAGTGAGTGAATAAATGTCCCTGCAGCTCTGGGCCTTGGGGCCACTCTGGTTTTTGCTAATTTATGCCACCGCCACTCCAGATCGGGGTTGAGTTCTTTCTTTATTTGCTCAGATCCAAAGGAAAGTTAAATCTCCTTAAGCATAATATGTAAGACCGTGGAATCACATTTTCCAAAACAAAAAATTGCCTTATTGTTTTATGTGTTTTTAACTTAAGTAATATATGATCACTATAAAAGAAACTTAGATAATACCAAAAGGAAAAGGAAAGTGTAAATGACCACCAATCCCCCAAAGAAAACACCAACTCCTGCTGCCGATGAGAAAGCCAAAGTCTAAAGCTGAAGGAAAAGGGACTTGCCCAAGGTCTTATATGCCCTTTATCTTCAGATCAAAACCACAACTTTAGGCAGCCCTTGACTTCTGGTTCTGGCCATCTGTTTCCTGTACACGCCCTGAGCTTTCCCCTAGAAGTTGGCTGGATCACAAAGCCTGACCTTCACTATTCCCATAAATGATCAGATTTTACCAAATCCAAAAAGGTAAACACGGGCTTACATACCAGAGCCCAGAATAACAGATAGAGAAGGTTCTCCTTGAAACACCAAAGAGTGAATTTAGTACCAATATAAGAAAGTACTTAAGTACTTCTCCCAAAAAGGAAGGAAAGTAAAGCAATCAGATGAAATATAATACCCCAAAAGAATTAATACAGACAGGAATGTAAGTTAAAGAAGGTTAGGATAAACTGGTGTAAATTTATTTCAGGTTATTAAGGGTACCGACCTGACTAAGCTTCACCGAGTACGTTCCTTTGAAGATTGACATTAAAGGAAGGCAAGAAGACATATCCTTCCACACAAAACAAAACATAAAAAGACTGGAAGGAACGAACTATGCAGCTGTGTGGAAAATTCTTGGGCAAAATCCTGGTTCTAAAGAGGCCTGGTCTATTCACTCTAATTACAGTATGGCTCTAACCACAGAAAGTTCGTTCCAGCACTCCTCTCACATTGATTCCCTGTCTCCTTACTCACACAGAAAGCTAAGGCGCCGATGACACTGATCTAGCCTGATGCCCAGTTCCCTGCCCTCATCCCTGAGTCCCTCTAGCCCCCATTCTGGTAGGCCTGCCCCCCACTCTGGCCTGATTTCTGACCCTGCTGTACTTCGGTTTCCTAGCTTAGCAGGAGGGACATAAAGGCAGAGCCCATGTCTATTTCTGTCTCACCATTATTTTCTTTGTCCCTAACACATGCTCTGAAACTTGGTCGGTGCTTAATAAATATTTGCTGGGTAAAGATATTTTGTGGACTTTCAGGAGAACTGGAGGCCAAATAACACATCGTTGGAGAGACTAAGAGGTATGTTCCCCTGGGCCTGGGCACTGCCCACATGGCTTCAATGTCCAGTCAACACCGGGCGCCCATACTCTCCCTTGTTCTCCCTACTTCCTTGATTTTTGGGGTCTTCTTTGATGGTTTCCATATGTCGCTATGGCCTCTTGCTCTCTCTACCACCCACCTTCAGCGTTTGTATTCCTACTGCCACACTGAGTGTGCCCAAACTTACTACTCTAATAGTAATTTCTCTCCCTTTCTGAACAAACATTGAAATCTTCTATCTCCAAATGCCTGGAGGAACTCTCCATTTGGGTATGGCTTCTAGCTTAAATTAAACACCACCCCCATGCCTGCCCAAGAATGGAACCCATCCCAGTTTCCCCATTGAGACAATGCAGAGACCTTCCTTCCAGTTCCTCAAGATTTATACTCCTTGGAACTGTCTTGAATCTCTCCCTCTCCTGAAAGAGTAGGTATTTCTCCCACTAGAAAGACACTTATATTTGACCTTTGTTTTCATACTTGCTGCCCTGATTCAGGACCTCATTACTGTGTGTTCAATACTAACTTTTCCAGTGCAGGTATCCCCACCCCCTAGTTCACTGTCGATGACTTTTTCTAACATATTTCATCACACACAGCTCCCCTGTTAAGTCTCTGTCCATTGCCCTTTATGTGAAATGGAAACATCCAAGAGGTACAAGTCCAACTTACTCTTCCCCAAGCACTCAGGATTTAGTTCCACCTCTGGGTTTTTGCTGGTATGATTCCCTCACCGACGTGGCTCCCTTTCCACCCTTTGTCACCATGATGACATCCTCCATAGCTTACCACTTCCAAGGAGCTTTTCCTGGCTAGTTTCATCACAGGATGATGATTGCCTTTCCTTCTCTTGGAGTTCATGTTTAGTTCTGGCTATATTGATACTTTGTTTCTTACTTATTTAGCTAATGCTAACGATTAAAACTAAAATTAAAAAAATAATAACTGCCATTTATGGAAGCCTACTATGTGCCAGGTACTGAGCTAGGTCATTCATGAAGTTCAATAATCTTCACAACAACCACACAAACTATGTAGATATTATGCCTATTTTACAAATAAGTCAATGGTGACCCAGAAAGAAGTCACTTGCCCATTGATGCCCACACAGTTCAGAAGTGGCAGAGCTGGGATTCGAACCCACAGAGCCCAGGTTCATGGTGCATACATGTGTGTGCATAGACATTTCATGAATGGCAGCCTACTCTGACCAAGTTCATCAAAGGAAGTAATTTTACCTTCTTATTTTGCATTGTCCATACAAATCAGTAGAGCCTATGGACCCCAATACGTTTTGTTATAGGTGCAAGTTCCAGTTTTCTACTGCAGAATCGCTAAGGGATCACCTTACCACCACCTTTTCATTTGTGCACTGGAATCACTGTGAGGCAACATTGATTTGATTTTAAGATCATTGTTTAACATTTTTCTTCCTGTGAATGCTGACTCCGCTTTCTCAAAAGATCAGCTGATTTAAGCCACATTAAATGCCACTTTCCTTTGCTCTGAAGTCAAAAAAATTAAAATATGCATGTGCTTCACATGTCATTGTTTTATTCCCCCAACCTGCCCTGGAAGTCACCAGACAGAGGCCTCACACAATGTAACAGCTTCAACTAGACTCAGAATCTGCACAGTAACATACCCACTGGCTATCAACCCATAACACTAGGATTACTGCATTTGCGTGCCTTTCTAATGAAGAGTAAAAATATGCCACAAGACGCATCTGAGACTTGCTGCCTTTACTTTTTTAGACCAACTCCCATTTCCTAAATGGCTTCAATATTCAATGTTTGCCATTCTCATGTCATTTTAATATTATAACTGCTTCAGAAACTTTTATCCACACATTGCCTTTGTCATTTAAAAATTCCACTGTGAAAGGCACTGAATAAATGCAACTTTCTGCTGCTTCTCGAATCTCTCTTTTTCTGTGTTTGTTTGTTTTTCAAGGCAGAATGTGGAGCACTAAAAGGAAAATTTTCCATAACTACCGTCGCACAGTTTAGTGTGCAATGCACTCGGCGCTTCAGAGTGATGATCTCTGAGACCTGAGGCCAACATTGTTGATAACACAATACAGAAATATTTTTCAAGCTAGATCCTTACCTTTCTGCTTCCAGGCGCATCTCTTCCCGCTTTTGCCTCCTGAGTTCTCTGCGACGTTCAAAGTCATCCATGGTGTGGTTTCGGGCTTAGGGAGACCAGGTGATGTCTGGATCTACAGGCAAGGAGGCAGAATCAATATCATCGATGAGTCGGAGCTGTTATCTCCCACCCCCACCACGTTTTCATTCCCTCATTTTTTTCTTTCTTCTTAAGAAAAACACCTTAGAAGATTGGCGAAGAGCCAGTGATCAATGTCTGACTCCTGAGCCGAGTCCTTTAGGTGCTAAATTCAGTCTCATTCGGGAAACTATTAGAGAAAAATAAGTAAGATTCCAGGATTCCAGTTAAAAAAAATAAATAAATCAAGACCTCAGGAGACAGAGAGGTTCTGAAGACTTGAAATACTGATGGGCTCCCTTAGGAGCTCCTGAAAGATTTTGTTCTTTGTAACTCGCTGAGCCACACACAGACAGAGGTTATGAAAAAGCGAACAAAGAAAGAGGAAAACGGGAGTGAAGAAAAGTGGCCAGAAAGGGACTGTGTAGGAACCAAGAGGGAAAAAAGTAAAAGGGAACTAAAATAATACTAGCACCCGGGCAGAGCTTGCATATGCTAAGAGAAGCTCAGCTCCGAGTGATAATAAAGGGGTGTCAGGAGCGCGGCCGGGAGCTGGGCGCAGCAGCATTTTTCCAGCCCTGGCGTTAGGATCAGGCTGTTTCCGGAGCCCCCGAGCCCGGCTCACGGGGAGCCCCGGCTTTACCTCTCCTGCCTCCTCCGTGATGGTTTAATCCTGGGAAGATCCTGCCTTTCCAGCTCTTCAGCTGAGGAGCCCGCTTGCCCTTCGTGTCTGGGCCATGGAGCCAAGTGTTCCAGAATTCCCCTGCAGCCCCCGAACCCGAAATGACTACCAGAAAAGGGGAAGCGGGCGCTTTTTGTCCTTGCTTTGTTTACAGAGCTGTCAGTGGTTAGTTAAACTCAGCCTGGAATCTGGCATTTAAGGGCTGCCTGAAGATTGTTTCCTGTGTGAGCGGGAGGCCTCCACTTCCTCTGGAATCCTAGGGTCTCTGCTGCACTCATCACAAAAAATCTTTTCCAGCCCTTTCTGTGCACATGAGACGAGCCATTTGCTCTGCGGAAGAAAACAAGGAGCCGTGCAGAACCTAAAAGCCATCCCATCCCCTACTGCATCTTGGTTGGAGAGGGCAAACAGCAACGCTGAGGTTTTGAAGCCAAGGTCGGAGCCCTTCTTAAATAGTCAGATTTTCTTTTTTATTTTCAAGCGTATGCCCCCTTCACAAACCCACACAAACAAAAATAAAACCTCAGCCAACAGAAACAAAACTATCCAATGTTTGAATTTTCCCCCTTTCTTCTCCCCCAGGGTACTATTTATACTGCTTATAAATTATTTAGAAATTCAGATTCTGGTGCTTATTTCGGGTTTTTAAATTGGGAGGTGTTTTTCTATCTTACTCCTACCAAGTGTACTTTCTAAGACGTTGCTAGTTATGAAGGAAAGAATCAATTTTCCTTTTTTAAAAAGAAAAAAATCATTTCATCAATCATGAAGAAATTTCTGTACCTTTTCCAGCCTGGTCTCATCATAGTAATCAGAATGCAAAAAAGAAAAAAGTGAATTGAGGGTCCCAGGGACGGGCTCCTGTTCTGGGCAGGGGGTAGAGAGTAAACTCTGTTCTTTCCTTTTTTCAATAAAGTCTTTTGTTGCATATAAGCCACTTCTCCATAACTATAGCAACAGCAAACAGGAATGGGAGAAAGAGGTCTGCCTGGAGGCAAACAATTTAACTTTCCTTAATTTATCCAAGTAGCTTGAAGAGCATCCTGAGCCTTAGCTCCTCCCTTGTCCAGGCTAAGCAGTCAGGCGGGCTCCCTGTGAGCCTTGGGGGTTCCAGGGGGTGCCAGTGTCTCAGCCGACACCTCTGGGGAGGCGCTAACGAGCAGCCAGAGAGCTGTTCCCAGGTGGGGAAGATGCACATGTTGGGGTGTCTCCAAACTGACCACCCTCAGGCGGTCACCTCGGCTGGCCAGCTCCCTGGCTCTCTACCCACACGAATGCCTTTCCTCCCACCCGCCCTCTCCTCCTACTCCTCGCCTTTTATTACTTAAGCATTTCTTCCTTTGCCGACCCTAGACAAAGTCTATGTCTGCCTAGGGACTTACTCATTTGGGTGCTGCTGATCTGATCCTATGTGGGGCCCGCCGGGAGGCCCTTGGAAAGAGACTGCATCGACATAAGCAGGTGCCTTCTGCCTTCTGCCTTGCGGACATGCGCTGGGTATAGCCGAGAGAGGACAAGGGACATCTGTACCGTGTGCTGTGACTCTCGGTTGTTGTGTGTGTGCGTGTTGTGTGGCAGAGAAGGCGTGTGTGCTTGTGGAAATGGCTCTTGGTTGGTATCACCGCCACGGAGTGAAGATCTTTCTAGTCTTCACATGGCCTTCCCATCACAGAGCCTCTCTGAACTTCTCCGGCCCTGTTCTCATGCAAGGGGACCCAAGTCTGGGTAGAGTTGTAAGTGGTTCCCCCCCTTTTGAGAGCAGTAGCTTCCTGGTCCCCAGCTAGTCATGTCTCATTTCCTCCCCTAGCCCCAGTCATTGTTGAATTCCTTCCAACAACATGGGTTAGGAAACACACTCTCAACCCATGCAGCGAAGTGTCAGGGCAGAGAGATTCTGTAAACTGCGGAGCTCCTGAGTGTCGCCATCGGACAGGGCAGCCTGAGAGAGAAATGCCGGCTGAAGGACACATATGTCAATGGATGTCACAGGTGGGCTCCTGAGAAGCTTTATGAAAAGCTGAAGTTTTGTGTTGGGGGTGGTCGTAGTCATGCTATTGAAAGAACTCTGATGTGACTCCTTTTGTAAAGGGGGAAAACTCTTTACAAAGGCAAGTGAATCATTACCTACTGGTAGATCTGTCTTTTCAACGTGGCTTCTCAAATACCAGATTCTCCTAAAATGGGGCACACCTATGCTGCCCTAAGTAAGCAATAAGTCAGTGTGACCGATTTCAAATCATTAACACGCTGCCTTTCCTGTTGGGAATGACCCTGCAAGCACTCGGTTACTAGGCGCAGAAGCCATGTGGTGAAAGCTAAGTCCTGTCTACCCTCAAATGATCATAAACTGAATGGTGATGGGTGGGGAAAGGTCTTTGGGATTTGGGGGCAGTACCAATACTGGTCTTGAAATACATCAAGAATAAAACCTGTTGTGTCAGGGACTTTGAATAAGTTAACTCAGCTTCCAAAATAACTAACATTTATTGAACATGTACTATGTGCTAGGACTTTTAAAAATCTTTTTTAAATCAATAAAATTTATTTCTTAGAGTAGTTTTAAGTTTAAAAAAAAGAACAGAAACTAGAGTTCCCATGTATATGCTTTCCTTCACCTCTGCCCCCAATTTATTCTGTATTTGCACTGAATTGCGTACTCCCAGTTAGGCTGAAGCCCTAACTCCCAGGACCTCCGTATGTGACCCTCTTTGGAAATAGGTTCTTTGCACATGGAGTCAAGCTAAGATGAGGTTACTAGGATGGGTTGTAATCCCATATGACCGGTGTTTTTATGAAACACCCAGAGGGGAGGTGATGTGAAGACACAGGGAGAGTGCACGGGAGGATGGCGTGTAAGGACACCTGAGGTTACCAGACGGTGGGACAGAGGCACAGAGGAAATGCTTCCCTAGTCCTCAGAGGGAGCGTGTCTCCACTGGCACACTGACTTCAGGCTGCTGGCTTCCAGGCTGTGAGACAGTAAGTTTCTCTTGTTTTAGGTCTTGGCAGCCTCCAAGACCTACAGCCTCTTATTAACGTCTCGCAGTAGTGTGGTACATCTGTTGCTATTGATGAGCCAATATTGGTATTATTATTAACTAAGGCCCATAGGTTACATTAGGTTTCACATTTTGTATTGTACAGTTCTATAGGTCTTGCCAAATGCATGGTATTGCGTGTCCACCACTGCAGAGTCAGAACAGTTTCACTGCTAAACAGCCCTCCATTTACTCACCCTTCCCTGCCTGGCTCCCTTAACCCTTGGCAACCATTGGTCTCGTCACTGTTTCTATACCTTTGCCTTTTAAGAATGTCATATAGTTGGAATCACACAGCATATGTGGCCTTTTCAGACTGGTTTCTTTCACTTAGCAATATGCATTTAAGTTTCCTCCATGTCTTTTTTAAAATATACATATATTTTATTAATTTTTTTGGTGTTTTTTTGTTGTTGTTGAGAGAGAGAGGAAGGGAGGAGAGAGAGAGAAACATCAATGTCAGTGCAAAACATCAATAGGCTGCCTCCTGCAGACCCCTAATGGGGATGGAGCCCACAATTCAGGCAAGTGCCCTGACTGGGAACCTAACTGGCAACTTCTCGGTGCATGGGAGGGTGCCCAACTAACTGAGCCACACCAGCCAGGGCTCCTCCATATCTTTTTGTGGCTTGATAGCTTGTTGAGCCATTTAAAAATATGTAACTTTATTATTATTATCTTTTAACCCTCACCAAGGATATTTTTTCCATTGCTTTTCAGAGAGAGCGGAAGGGTGAGACAGAGAAGGGGAGGGAGAGTGAGAGAAACATCGATGTGAGAGAGACACATCGGTTGGTTACCTCCCGCATGCACCCTGACTGAGGCCCAGGATCAGCCTGCAACAGAGGTACAGGCCCTTGGCCGGAATAGAACCCGGGACCCTTCAGTCCACGGGCCAATGCTCTAAGTACTGAGCCAAACCGGCCAGGGCTATAATCTTATTTTATCTACATAATAAACCTGTGAGGTAGCTATTATAATCCCTGTTTTATAGAATTCAATGTATGTGCTCTTAACTACAACAATATTCTTGGACTAAGCCACTACTGCCTTTAAGGAATTGTTTTTCCTTTCAGGGGATAAGTAAGAGTGCCCCAGGGCAGTTCTGAGAAAACTTGTCAGTGATCTCTGCCTGGTTTAATTCATTGGGTCATATAAACTCAGGTATGAAGTGATCTTTAAAATTACCCAGGCCTCTTCCATTTCAAAAGTTTTTGGAAATCATAAAATTATAATGTCTCAGAGGTATTAATTAAATTAAACCTTCCAAATATTTATTAAGCCCTTATAATTTTACTGTTACTTCTTTGTAAGATTCGTAAATTAGGATGGCCATACCCTGGAGAGCGTCATTGCATACTTTTCTTTGAGATGTCAGAATTTTTTCTCTTGCATTGCACCTTCCTCAATACATATCTTCCCCCTCTAGTCTTTCAACATTCATAACCATTATTCATCAGATCCTTTCTGGCCAGTCATCATTATGTATTCACTGTAAATTGCATTGTCCAACTACTTCAATGATGCCTCCCCAAAACATTTATACCATCAATATTCAATGAATATTTACTATGTACCCAGTTCTGTTCTAGACACTGGGGATTCAACAGTGAACAAGGCTGGAGAGGTTCCTGCCTTTCTGAAACTTAATTTTCAGATTTCTTTGCTTCTTTAAGCTTCTACCAGGCCTATCATACTTCTACCTGGGGTCACACTCACCATCTGCTTTTTGTGTTTTGTTCATGAGATTCAGGGCTTGGAAAAGAAATTCAGGGACCATGTTTTCTCCTAAAGGTTTGTGTTAGTTTTAGCTGGGTCATCACTGCAACTCAGCAATGCTTCCCTTCACACAACACATGGTGATTTCTGGGTGTAACATACGCCATCAGATTCCCCACCCTACTCTTCAAATCATCTTCACTCGCCCCAATCCTTCAATTACCCTCCTCTACAGATCCTTGGCAATGGCCTGGACTCAGAGTAAGGGGATCTACTGACCCTCTTTAAGCTTTTCTTCTCTGTAAAATGACATGGTTGGACCAGATGATGCCCAAGGTTTCATCCTACCCCATGTAATATTATGGGTCTACACCTACTCTCTAATCCAGCAAAGACGGCTGCCTCAAACATGGCAAGTCCATGTTTCCTCCTTTCCGGGTCTAAATACTTTGATGTCTAAGTGCATTCTTTTCTAATTTGCTGTTTTAGAAAGCATTAACCTTCTTTCAAGCAGATCATTCTGTGGTATCCTAGGTAAAAATATTTTATTGCCTCTCAAATGCGTCATACAATTTTTCACCTCTGCACTTTTGTTATTAATACCATTCCATCCATGGGAACGGGCTCCCTGTTCTCTTCACTGTCCATATTTTGCTCAGCCATGAATTTCTGGCTCAAATTTTATTTCATGATGCCTTTCCTGAGGACTCTAGCTCGGAAGTGATAGCTCCCTCCTTAAACATCTGTCATTCATTTTGGTAATTAATAATATACTGCCTTGCCACAGCTCCTCAATTGTTCCAGCTAGCATTTAAATATTTTATTGATATTTTACTCTCTACATGCTTTGTTCCTAAGGCCATTTATGAAAAGATACAGTCTTTTAAAAAATATTTTCACTATTGAAACATGATAGGCACTCAGGAATTACAGCTAATTTGAACCATTAGACTTTTATTCTAGATTTTATCATTCTGAGTTTAAAAAATGTAACTCAAGCTGATTCATCTCTCTATTTTATTGACTGATCGGTGTTTACAAAAAGAATTAAAGACCTTGGTAATAGATTATATGTGAATCTCAAAAGTTGAATAAACCCACATTTGCAGTAGTTACACAGTAAATCTGGCAGGGTTTTCTTTCTGACTGTAGAAAATGAACTTTTGTCCTTTTTGGAAAAAAATTCAATTTATCAACCTGCTTTGCTTTTTTCTGAACCGAATGGTTCATTTGGGACTCAAAAACCAAATAAACACATGGATTGTAACATACAGTTTGGACTTAACTTGAGCTCGACCTTCACTATCTTGCTCCAAAAATCTGTGCTACTTAAAAATAAAATCCATGAAATCATCAGGGCACATCTGTGAAGACCAGCAATATAGAAATAAGAGCAAATGAGATCAACCTGAGGAACTCTGCCTTCTCCAGTGGTTTTCTCTCTCTAATTAATGGAATCTAGAACAGAAAGCCCTACTAAAAGCTAAAAGGTGATGTCCTGCTTCTCGGCTTTCCTTCCCTGCTCAGCCTTTTGTCATTACTTTTTCTCTATTTGTATTTTTCCATTTGCAAAACAGGAGAACGGACAGACTTACTGTTACTCAAACCAATGTCTCTGTGCCTTCTTTGCCCTATTTAGTGGACACTTGGGCATTTTAGATTTGTGAAATGATGATGTTTATACATACTGACTTCAACACTTGGGAAGACAACACATTTAGAAATTGTAGTTGCATCTTAAAATGTTATTACAAATACTACCATCTTATTAGGAGCATTTTACATTGTTCAAGACTCTATGGCTATCGTTGCTTGAGCCTCCCAGGTAAGAAAAGTAGATTTATCCCCATTCAAAGAAAGACGACTAAGACATACAGAACTTTGGCATCAGCTCCTTAACCACAGCCCATCGGTGGAAAACAGGGATTGCGATTAGATGCATCTCTAGACCAACCTGACCCGTTTTCCTAGAAGAGGAAAGAGAAGGGACAATTTGGAACACAATTCCTCCTGCGCCCTTTTCAAGAGTTAAAAATACTTTTCCTTGACAAACTCGAGGAGAATTAGAGTGAAAGACACAGGTTCATACCAAATCAGAACAGGCAAGTGGCCACTGCTGCTCTCTTGGCAACTAGAGAAAACTAAAGGGCATAGATGTGAACCTTAAGGCAAAAATGGAGATTTTCCACCAACCAATGTCTGTGTGAGAAAAAGAAATGCATACCATTGCTTAAAAAAAAAAAAAGTATAACTGTGCTTTCTAAATGTATGCCTGATAACAGGCTAGTTCTGATGTGGTGAGGCTAAGGTCCTGGCCCCAACAGAATTAATCTGATGACGGGTAGGTCTGCTGAGAAAGTGTGACCCCTACTACTGGGAGCAGGCAGGGAGAGGTGAAATGGCCATCTGTTTAGAACTGTAGGGAAAGATATTTTTAAGATGCTATGGATGTGCTATCCAATCAGTAGCCACTAGTCACATGAGGCAATTAAAATTAATTAAAATAAAATAAAATTAGAAATTCAGATTCTCAGCTTCCTTAGCCATTACAAGTGGCTTCCGTTTAAGACAGTACAGTGAACATTTATGTCATCACAGAGAGTTCTGTTGGAAGGCTTTCCAACTTCTAACACAAAATGATTGTACTGTGTGAGGTAATGTTACGTAGTTCAGAGACATGAAGCTGTGTAAGACATGGAGCCTGTTTTCAAAGACCTTATAGTCTCCTAGAAAAGACGGAATAAAACGTGTAGTGCAGGTCAGCATCTCAAAGCATGGAAGCGTTCATCCATTCCCCTCATTAGTAACCTATCTCTTCTCCTGGTGAGGGTCTTTCAGATCGGGCAATCTTGTGACTGGGCACTGGCTACTAAGACAGTGAAATGCTTGGCAAATACAAAAGAAGCTGAGGCACTGTCTGAAGGGAGATCTCACTTCAAATTGCATAACAAGGCCTAAGAGTAGTTTATTTGGAACCAAAGATCAAAGGTCATAGGTCTATCAATTATAAACATGGTACAGAGATTGTCATATTTTACATAATAGTAAAGTATTTTACTTGTGCATGACCCTCTAGCCTTTCTGGCTACTTGGCTATAAAAATATCAGCAGCTCATGAGTCTGTTCTTTGTGATTGGTTTTTCAACTAAGGCTTCCAATTTAGCGATAAAAAATGAGACCCAGAGCCTTAGCTGGCAATCTTGTTAATACAAGATTATAGCAAGGTGAGGAGTTTAGATGGCTGAATGCAAATCCATTTACATTGTTGGAAATAATTCAAAGGTATGTCCTAGAGGTACTTTGTCAAAGGCAACATTTTTGTACACAAAGGACATGTTATTATTGACCAGGGATTAATTACTCCCTAGTGAATTATTTTTAATGTCTATTCATCATGATCATCAGATGCATTTATTGTGTTCTGGAATTATGAAGCAATTTAAGAGATGATCTTCTATGAGTTTATAAGATGAAAACCTTTGAAACCTAACCAAGGGACATTATCCATTATGTCCCTTGGACATAATAGATACATAATTTAAAGATATAAATCTACACAGCAGTTAAATAATAAATTGAGAAGCACCTAGACTGTTTCTTCACACAAATCATTTAGGTGGTAGCTCAATAGTTTGCTAGTTTGGGGATTTCTGGCCTTTTCTTCATGTAAGGAATGGCTCACAGTATAGGCTTAAGACCAGCACAAGACTATCTGACATGGGTTTGTCCTGATACCCACATTTTATTTCTATTGCAGTACTTAGTCTATCACTTGTTTTAAATTACTAAGGACATAGCTGTCTTTCCTAGAAGATTGTAATCCCTCAAAGATCCAGCTGTTACATCTTACAGTCAGCTTTAGGTTCACATTTGTTGAATTAAAATGGGTTCCAGGGCCTTCCTTATTCAACCGACTTAATTGGTAAACAGACAAACTCGGCTAGCACATTACCAAAATGCCACATCTCCATTCGAGTTCTTAGTGACCTTGGGGATGGTGGTGGTTTGCTATGGAACTCCATTTTATTTTTATTTATTTTTTTATCTTCACTCGAGGATATTTTTTCCATTGCTTTGCAGAGAGAGTGTAAGGGAGAGAGAGAAACACCGATGTGAGAGAAACACAATGACTGGTTGCCTCCCACACACCCCCTGACCAGGGCCAGGGGTTGAGCCTGCAACTGAGGTACGGGCCCTTGACCAGAATTGAACCCGGGACCCTTCAGTCCACAGGCCGACGCTCTAACCACTGAGCCAAACCAGCCAGGGCTGGAGCTCCATTTTGTACAGTGATTTGCAGTTGTTTCCCTCTGGCGGGAAAGAACCTTGCCTTAGAACGACAGTCTGGTTTCAGGAAGGGGGGTGTTAGGTGTTACTGGCTAGGGGGATGTGTGTGCTCTGGGACGTTCAAAGACAAAGAAGGCCAAAGCAGACATATGACGAATAAGAAACGAAGAGAATCAGGGCTGACCTGAAACACTCCAAATTTCCAAGGCCTTTGGAGATTCCATGCCACTCCTCCATCATCATTAGAAAATACTGACATTCAGAGCTGATTTAAATGCTTCCATCAGTCTAAAAAGAAGTGGTGCCTGATTTTGCTCTCTAACCATGCTCAGTAATTAGAAACATAAGGCTCTGTTCTGGTTGTTTGCTTGGGAACCTACCCTTCCCAGGCCTGGTGTCACTACCCATTGGCTGTAGGACTTTTATCTTTTCTCACCATCTCTCTTAGGAGCCCCAGCCCAGGTCACAGGAAGAGTGTGAGGTTGCCATGAGCATTCCTGGAAAAATTGGAGACCCTCGGCGCCACTTCAGACTCGAGAATACAAGAAAGGAACTCATTTTGCCTGCCCACTTCTTGCCGAAGCTCTATAAATCTGCATCGCATTTGGAAGGCAGATAGTTCAAGTATGCTAAGATGTATATATTCAAATCAATGAGACAAAACGGGATCTTTGTGACAAGCAGCTGGAAATAGCATCCTTGTTTGCCTCTGAGAAAGAGAAAGCTGTTCTGACGGCTGATGCTAGAGGTCCTCACACTTGCTGGAAAGCCATGACCTTAAAAATCTAGGATTAGAATACAATCTAAGAGGCAGAAGCAGCAGCTTTTTACTTCTGACAAAATCCACAGAGAAAACAGAAAAATACTTGTAATCAAGGACTTCAACTCAGCAGTCACCTAGCCTGTCAAATTAAAACATGTGGCAGCCACCTGCTAAGCATCTTGAGAAAAATGTCACCTTCTTGTTTTGCTACCTGACCTAAAATCTCTTTGGAGTATATTTGCATTTCCCAATTTTTCACACTTAAACAATGCTGTCCACACTATGTATAAAGATGACTAAGCAATTTTGTATTAAGTAACCAGAGTGAGTCCTGCCAATTTTAGAATAATTAAGTTTCTGCAGTCTAATATAAACAGTTCCAAGAACTAAATGTGGCCTACCAAAAGTATATATTACAAGTAGTCAACGCTGTGGCCAGCTGGCAGACAGATCAACCTATTAAAGTAGAATTCAGAGTATTATTTTCCTTTTCTCTCATTATTTTTTCTGCATCCAACTTTGTTTCTTTGGGAATGTTTTCAAGTATACAAAGCAAGGAACTATTGTGGAACAGCACCTCTTGTAAACGAATGAGCATTTCTCTAGAGATCCTTTGGAACTCACAAATCATTCCCTTTTCAGCCCTGTCTACACAGGCAGCCAGAGCAAAATGGAGCAAGTGAATCCAGTTTGTTCCCACTCAAGTTGAAATGTTTGTATTTTGTGTGACCTCCAAAAAGGTCTATAGGGGCCACTAGACAAATTAATGTGCATATTAAGCCGTATGCCCACTGGGCGTCCAAAACATCTTTCTGACCAGAGATTCTTGTATTGCCTTTACCATGTAGTTTGGTGGGACAAAATTTAGCTAATAAGGCTAAAGTGAAAGATTTAATTCCACTGGGAACCAGTTAACTATCTGAGAGAAAATAAATCCTAAAGTATTGCCATGTGCTATGACATTAATCTTGGCCAGCTATAATGGCAGATGTGGCCTGACAACTTTGAGAACATAGAGATGGTTGGACTGACCCATCCCACCATGACCTTCAGCAGAGTGCAGGTCACATGAACGTGTCATTACCACAAGGCCCCCGTATATGCAACTGCCTTATTGTTTTCTTCACTGTGTTTAGATTTCTATATAGTTAAGAGTCTTAAAACTCAACAACCATTAACACTTCATTGTTTTCACAATTAAAACTTCAACAAAAACATTCAACAAGCCCTGGCCGGTGTGGCTCGGTTGGGCGTTGTCCCGTGCACCGAAAGGTAGCCTGTTTGATCCCGGTCAGGGCACATGCCCAGGTTCCAGGCTCGATCTCTGGTAGGAGGTGTGCACGAGGCAGCGATGGACATTAGGCTCTCACATCTGTTTTTCTCTCTCTCTCCCTTTTTCTTTCTCTAAAAGCAAATAAAACTATTCTAAAAAACAACAATAACGAAAAAAACATTCAACAAGTATTTCGAAGTACCATTCATGTGCCAGCCGCGTTGTTTAGTGGGGCACATTAGTCGTCAACAAGACTACCCTGCCCTCATCAAACCGATAGTCTGATGGTGGAGGCAGGCAATAAACTCCATACAAATCGGGATAAAGGAAGGAAAAATCAGGCTGCTCTGAGAGGGAGTGACAGGAATGGCCTAATGGTTTCTGCAGGGCTCAAATTAGAAATAGGCAGTAATAGCTTTTTCAAACAGGAATGATATTAACACACATACAGATGTGCATCCATAAAGGGAATGTGAAGACCAGAGTTTGTACTCATTAAGCAAATATATGTCGACATCTATTATGTGCCGGACGCTCACTCTTCTAGGTGCTGATAAATCCAGCTCTTCTCTCCTGAAGAAGTAGGTGAGGACTGAAGTAGCTAGTCAAGTTCATGGGATGGCAAGTGATTCTCGCCCCTTCTTTCCTACCTCAGATCCCGTGTGAGTAATACAGAAATAATGACTGATCGGATGCTGCCTGCTGGAATTTATACTGACTCAGCGAATCCACGTTGGGCATGACCTTCACGTAGCTAAAGTAGGAGGCATGAGTGAGGGCATTTTTTTAGACACCATCCAGCCCAGGGACCTTCTGACAGTACAAGCATGTTTCTTACCCACCATCAAACAGAACTTTGCTGATTTAGACGAAGCTGGTCCGCTTGTTTTCTCAAACTTTGGTTCACGATTCCCAGAAACGAACAGTCCACAGTAAATCTCCCCTGTGGCAGGACGTCTCACAATCAGCTCTTCCACTTTGAATATCACAAACAGACCTTTTATTTGTTGACACACAGCCTCTGGACATTCATGAAAACAAGATGTTCCCTTGCTGCTTTTTAAGTTAAACAGATTTAAGTCAGGGTCTCAGCTGAATTTCAAAAACAGATGTTACACAGCAGAAGGGCTGAACTGACCCCAGCAATGAGAGGCTATTTCACTTGAACTTGAATCTTCTTTCTTAGCAGGAGGAGCGATCAAAGAAGCTTTAAACTGGAGTCAGGAGCAACCCAGGGTTTACTACTGTCTCCATTCGGTGATGCTCTGTGGGTGTGGGAAGCTGTTGGGCATCTGGGACTCTTGGTCTGGCTGCAGAGGGGCTCAGTGAAGAAAGATGGTCTTCCTCCCACATGCCACTGTGCTGTTTCTCTGTAGGCCTCAGAGGTCCTCCATGGACCGGATCCCCTGTACCCATCCCCTGGTTCCTCTCCCAACCCCACCCTCACATGCAGACGCAAGCCAGGCCAACTCCTGAGTCCAGCAATAATCCAGCCCCTGTTTCTACCTCTGGGCCTTTATCCCACTTCCTCTCTCTTGTAACCCGAAGTGCCCTCCACTCCTCCTGCAAATCCCATCTATTTTTCTAGAGTCGAACGCAGTCCTACATTTACTCCAGAACCACCCTCTCTTTCAACTTCTGTAACATTGTTGTCACCGTCCTTTCTGGTGCTCAATACCATGTGGCTTTGCTATTCAAATGTTCAGGACGTCTCCTTCTCCTGTCAGGGCTTAGATCTCCTTTGCTGCCCCTTCACAGTGTTGGGTGTTGGCTGCGCCTTTATAGACGCATGGGGATATTTGCTGAGTTGAACTTAATGAAAAGCTTCTGGCCTGAGAGTCCAAGTTCCAAATAATGCCACAGCTATGACCACCAGTGCTGGCTGGCCTATGTTCCTGTTTTGTTCTGGGCACATTATCGAAATGTACTTGCTGGCTTCCTTGCGGTCAGCTGGGGCCAACCGACTAGTCCTGGCCAATGAGTTGTGAACAGAAGTGTCATGTCACTTCTGGGGCAGACCATTCAATTGTTGATGTGAGACCCTCCAGAGATTTCTTTTCTCTCTACCATGGTAACCAGCAATATCTCCAGCTAGCAGCTGTTAGCTGAGGTCCCCAAGTAAGGATGACAATAATATGGACCAGAGACCCTTGCCTATCCAGGGTTAGAGAGAAAGCATGAGTGACAAACCTTTTTTTTTTTTTAAGTCACTGAGCCTTTGAGTTGCCCTTCACCCCAGCATGACCTAGTTTGTCCACTTGGTCCATAATGAAAATGACCTTCCCACTTTAGGTAGTGCACGTTTCTGTTTCAAGCAGGTATGTACTCAGCTTTCCTATTTTCATTTCACTTCTGTGACTTTTAGTATACACACAAGGATGGGTAAGTTAACTGGAATACTGCAAGCAGGGCTTCAGGGAGTGAGAGTGGCTCACATGGCACTTTCTCCTTGGCCCTATCTCCCTACTCCCGATATAGGAGCCATAACTGTAGGTATCTTCACATATGTGTTCACTCCTTTATACCAGGAATGACAAACTCAAATGCTTTTAAGGACCAAAGCTGTCAATATTTGGGGAATGGTGGCCTATGGGGAAATGGAGAATGCATGGATCCCTAAGAGCATTCAAATACAAATTTGAAAAAATCCATGCCGGGCAAAGGAAGCACATTTGCAGGTCAATGTGGGCCTCGGGTTGCAGGTTTGTGACCCCTAATCTATGGAGTCCTTCATTAATGGCTGATCACCGGCCAGGCCAGGCACTGTGCAAAGCTGCAAGGGCGAACCCACAAGTGAACACATATCAGGTTACAGTCCGGAGGGAGAAGTTTACTTATTTAGCCAATGGTAATGTAGCACTTACTATTTACCAAACCCAGTTCTAACAACTTTATGAATATCATTTTAAATCTTTACAACAATCCTTATTGTTTCATTTTACAGATAAAAGACTGAGGCCCAGAGAAGGTGAGTCATTTACTTTAGGTCACAGATCTAGTAAATGGTAGAGCTGGTATTTTCATCCAGGCAGCTGGCCCTAGAGTCTGTGCTTTTTTTTTTTTTTTTTAAATATGTCTCTATTGATTTCAGAGAGAGGAAGGGAGTGAGAGATAGAAACATTAATGATGAGACAGTCATCAACTGATTGGCTGCCTCCTGCACACCCCCTACTGGGGATCGAGCCCCCCACCTGGGCATGTGCCCTGACCAGGAATCAAACCTCGATCGCCTAGATCATAGATTGATGCTCAACCGCTGAGCCACGCTGGCCAGGCAAGTCTGTGCTTTTAATCCCAGTACTGTGCTCCATCTTACAAGACCAGCAAATGCATTTGTAATACAAGGTAGATTGTGGCAAGAGCCTCAACGATGAAATGATCATGTGATTGCCTGGAAGGATCCATGCTCCTCTATAATTGCCCCTTCTTATGAGCCATTTCCTGTCCAGAAAATTTAGCTTGCTCCATGTTAGGGGAAGTTCATATTTGATGTTTATAAATGAAGTAAAAATGATCTGTTTATATCCACTTGTGCTTTGGCAAACTGATTTATTATTTCATTTAAGTGGTATTTGCTTTCAAAAATAAGCTGAATTCATCCTAAAGCCTTAAAAAAAAAAAAAAATCAATGTACAACACTTCACAGTTTTGACCATTTCTTTGTTTATTTATTTAATTACCTATAGACATTACGTCGAATCATCTAAGTTTATCTGTTTGTTCCAGTCTCAAGGCAGATCCAGGGTTTGTGGGACCTGATTATTATTTGGGAGGCCTTCTTTAAGAAAGAGAACACAGCCTAGCTGGTATGGCTCAGTGATAGAGCGTTGACCTATGAACCAGGAGGTCATGGTTCGATTCCCAGTCAGGGCACACGCCAGGTTGCAGGCTCGATCCCCAGAAGGGGGCTGATTGATGATTCTCATCATTAATGTTTCTATCTCTCTCTCCCTCTCCCTTCCTCTCTCTAAAATCAATAAAAACATAAAAAATAAAAATAAAAATAAAGAAAGAAAAAGAACACAATGAGAAATGTAAAAAGTTAGACAGCAAGGCTGTAGCAGGGACCTGTCCAAGGGAAATTTCCTACAGCTCAAGCTCCATTGGTTCCATGGCAAATCCACTTAGGGTCTCTCATCTTTGATTCTTATGAGCATTCCATAAAACTATCACAGCACCCTTACTTTTTACTTCAAAACTACAGCTATATCCCCCCTTTAAAAAATGTTTCATGAAAACCAGAATTTAGGAAACTTAACATCGGGGGCAATTATGCATCCTACTTCAAAGCGATTTTCAGAAAAGTAGAATTACAGATATAGCCACTGCAGTGCAGTGTTTTGCCTACAAACCACATAATTAAGTATGATAGGTGGGTGAGGGGGCAGAGAAATTTAAAATATTATGACTCTTTGCCAAGACGAAGCCAATGAAAAACAAATAAAAGTATCAGAAATCACATTTTACGTCAATGAACACATTATTGGATTCACCAAATTTTCCATTGCATTGAATGAAACAAGAGCCCATTTTATAGGAGAGGGTGGAGGAACATTAGAATCGCGGAGGCAGCCCAGGCCTAATGTAGCACCTGGGGTGGAGAGAGTCCAATTCAATATACAGCTGTAGGATGAATAAATTAGTGAGTGACTGAATATATATGTTGGAAGAACAAAAAGAAAGACAGATGGTGCTAATAGTGGCTGCAAGCCCAACAACCCCAACTTACAATTGTATCTTTTATTTCTAAACCATTAGCAAGCAGTCTGGGGGAGGCAGTTAGATATGTCCCCTGGGTCTCTCATTGTAACAAATGTCTTGATGTTTATAAAGTTTGGAAGCCTGGGATGGGATCTGATTCACAATCACGGGCATAGTATGCTTATGGGTGGGATTCTTTGAAGAACTTGGAGAAAACGCTTTTAGAAACACTCATTCCTTCTGGTCCCCTGTATATTTGTACTCACTCCCCCTCTGCATCTCTGGATATGATCAACACGCTTTTTCCCAAACTCAGGATGCTCCATTCCACGGTATATCATTTTGGGTCATTAACTAACAGGACTCAATATTAATGTTGGCCTTTTCCATGCCTCTTGAACAAAGTGTTTTCAGCCAAAAATATTAAACTAGTCAACCGCTCTTTTCCCCTGTCAGAGAAACAGCCAGCATCCTGAAATCACAGCTCATTTGTACCGCATGGGCGTGAATATTCAGACTCCATTTGTCTCCAGCTCTTAAAGGCTGGTGTTAGAGTGAATGATAGACATTTTGTTTTGAATTAGCAAAAAAGAGGAGAGAAAAAAAGTCTAAGTAATAAGTTTGGCCTAAAATATCTATTTCGGGGAATGCAGCTCTGCCATCTCCTCTAGTAAAAGTCAATTAAAAAAATCGAGATTTAATTTGACATTAAGTTGGACCTGGAAAACAGAGACTGGTGGGAAGGAAAATGTCTCAGATTTTTCCCCTCCTTGGATTCGGTGCTTGTTCTGCTGAATCCCATTGGAGGCTCGTTGCATGGAACAGGGCAAGATGTTCACACTTTGTTTTGTTGAATGTATCAAAGCAGAGTTTGGAAGCGGTTGAGTCTGTGTCCTTGAGCTGTACAAATTCTATCACAGTTGGAACCTCAGATAAGACTTTTGATAGTTTTGGTCAAAAGCTATATAGCACCATCATTCTGTTTCTCTTTACTGCATACTTGCTCATGCTTATTGGAACTAAAGGCTGGAAAGTTCTAGACAAGGACTTCTGGCGCCACTGTCTGCTTTTCTCCCTGCCATCTGTGCCCCCTATCTCAGCGTGTCCACCTTGGCACAACCTCTTTCCATCAATAGCCATGCTAGGCAGGGATGTGTGATTTCACAGAGGTGCCTCTCAAGGCCAGGTGTGATCACCTGGCCAGGAAAATGCCATCATTTGGCCAAAGTTTAAAAATCTGTCCATAGTGATGCTGGAATGTTCTCCTACCCTCTTTATTTGAAGGTTTCCAGAATGTCAGGAAGTCATGGGAATTCGTGTTCCTCATGTCCTCTCAATCCCTAACCAGGCTTGAGTTCATTGTATGTTTTCCCCCTTTTGCTCCATGACAAGGACCTGAAAGCAGTCTCCTTGGGGTAAGATGCTTAGGGAAGGAGTGGATTCAAGACTTTCTCACACGTGAACCTCGTTCTGCAACCACAACCAGAAATATACAGAAAAGACTCTTAGTGGAAGAAAGTCCCCTCTAGGTCGTGCTCCAACAAGCGTGGGCACATGAACTAAACAGAAGACCCAACACTTTGTCAAGGGTGTCCAGGGAGGCTTGTTCAGTAAAACTCAAGGAAAAAGGGAAGAAAAATCTTCTCTTTCCACTCCATCTGGAGCTTCAAGTGACTCCAAAAATATTGGCCCACAGTGGTTATAAAACCTCCCATTTATGCTGTTCTAAAACAAGGGCAAAGCCTGCACACAACGCAGAGCACTTGTTCCACATGTTCATAGGAAAATTATCGTTCTCTCCAAGTCCTTGAGCTGCCCGAAATTAATGAAACACAGTCGGGAGGCACCTAGGCTGGCCACTGCCACCATTCATCTGGAACACCCCACCTAGGCTACTCATAGGTTGCAGAACTGTTTTCTCTGGACTTTAAAATTTCTCTGTATAGATAAATAATAATTTGCATAAAAATCACTGACTCGTGTCACTGACCCTTTGGGTAGCTATGAGAAAACTGGCATCTTTTTCCTGGCTCTGTGAAGAACACCAAGAGGAAAGTATGGAAGAAGGTACTTGAGGAAAGCTGGTATCTTGAAGTTCATGATTTTAAAAGATGGGTGGTGCTTTGCTGAGAAGGCGGAGGAAGCTTCTGGACCTCTGATAGCCTCTTTTGCTGATAGTCAGACAATGCAAAGAAAGATCAAGGGTTTCTGCTAAAGAAAGAGAGCTAAGGGAGAGATAAAAAGATAAAAAACAGGGAAGGAACTTAAAAGAAAAGAAAGAACCCTTTAGAAAATAAAAGAGAAACAAGTACCTTTTCCCCTTTTACTTGCATTACAGGAAGCGGGGAAAATTAGGGAAATTCAGTGCTGGGGTAAATAAACATGGCCCCATTAGAAAAGACGTTTGATGGTAGAGCCCGAAGCCGAGAAGCTTGTTATGGCTATAATGACCCATGGCCGATCTACACTCCACCAGCCCCTACTCTGGTCATGCTGTGAAGCCCTAAAATGTTTCCAAAGCTTCCTCTAAAGCATGGGTGGTGTGGGGGGATCAGCAGGGAACACTGGACTAAAAAGGGAGTTCAAGGAACAAAAGAGGCACATTCCCCCCAACTGGTCTCTTTACTGTCTAGACAAGACAATATTCCATGGCACCTGACCCTGAAAAGGTCCTGTCTTCTGTCTTTTTGGACATTAAAGGTCTAATCCTGGGCCTTTCCTGCTGTCCAGTCTGATCTGCCCTAATTGGCTGATGAAGGAAATGGTCCCAAAGGAAGGTATTGATGTGTGAGACCCCTGGGCAGGCAGCTAGGGAGTCAAACACATGTTCATGAGTGGAGTTAGCTAGAGGGGAGCAAAGTTGGGTAGGGCAAGCCCCCCAGGAATGGTTTGGGACATATCCTACAAAAGACAGGAAAGCAGAAGGCATAAAAAAGGACCAAAGAAATAAAAGGAGAGAGAAATAAATAGACATACATTAGCTAATATACATGTCCTTACAAACCCTCATCAGAAGTATCATGGAGATTTCTTTCCCTTGAGAGGGTTCCTCTCCTGTTATTTATCAGGAAAACTTGCTGCATACAATTTTTGGTGGCATTTTTAAGTCACTGCTCCTCTCCCTCCACACAGTCTCTCTGGGTAGCCTCACCCACTGTCATGGTTTTAATTCCTACGTATAGGTTATGGCGTATAGGAATTCGCACCTTAAAAAAATTCCCTACATTGGAATGCTGGTATAGATTATAGAATCCACCCCACAAGGCTTCCCATCCATAACCCTCACACTGCAGTAAAGGCCACAGGTGATCAGAAAAAAAGCAAGGAATTAGTTGCCTGGATTGTAAAGGAACACTCCTCAATTTCAAAAATTATGAAATGCTATAAGGAAATGAGAGATATACATACAAAGGACTATAACAGACGGCAAAAGAGACAAGGGCTCTGAGAGTGACTCCGATGCTATGGGCTTAGTTCAGAAGAGAAGAATCAGAGAGAGGTCCACGTGCAATAAGCTAAACATCAGCATATTGGAGAAAAAATGCTGATGGAGAGTTATGGACTGAACTGTGTCCCCCCAGATCCACATGTTGAAGTCTCAATCCCCAAGGATCGAACCCACAACCTAGGTATGTGTCCTGGCTGGAAATCGAACCCACAACATTTTGGTGCACAGGACGATGCTCCGACCAACTGAGCCACCTGGCCAGGCTGCCCACATCTTGATCTTGGACTTCTAGCCTCCAGAACTCTGAGAAAATAAAGCTTTGTTGTTTCAGCCACCCAGTCTGTGGTATTTTGTTATGGTAGCCATAGCAAACTAATACAGGGTGTAACTGATACAACCCTGAAACAATAATTGCTGAGAACCACGCTAAATTCCTTGAGAACTTTTCTTCCTGCTGATGCCAACTTCGGTAAAATTGTGAACAAGTGAAGTTTCCTTTAGTTTCTCCACCCCATACCTTTAAAAATCCCCTCTTTCTGCTCCCCAGGTAGACCTGCTGCTGCAGAAGGTCATCCCAAGCAGAAGAGAATTTGTTGAAAGTGAGGGGTACTTAACGCTCCTGACATCACCAGTGTTTGTGCAAAGGGAGGTATTCCCCTTAGAAGACTGACTCACTCCTCTTCTCTTCATTCCCTCAAGCTGTCAGCATTCTTTGCAGGAAGTGAGGACTTCGTTATTGAAAGGGGAGTGTTTTGCTTAAGATATTATGTATGCAGAAAAAATAAAGCAAAAAATCATATTACAAAACAATTCCTTCCGAACTTGAGACATTGCCTGGTAAGTAAACAACAAGGGGCACGGCAGAAAGCTTAGCTTCTCACATGCATCTTTAGGTGCAAGAATTTAGAAAATCAGGCAGAGAAGCTATATAATTGCTAAGAGCAGAGTCCCTCCCCCCCCAAGTCACATGAACTCTACTCACAGATAAGCAATCAGATATCCACACCTGAGCCTTCTTGTTGATCACCAATCCCTGTGGAATTCGATTGGATGATCTCGGAATGTTTTAATGACACCTGATATAAAGGGAAAATGGAAACATAATTAAAGGGGATGAATTTTTGGTAATGTAGACTATACATTATAAAATATTATTTTTTCTTCACGTATTATTCTAGTTAGGAACTTAAAGGAGATATGAGACATCAGTATAAATATATATTGTGCATTTTAAAGAAAAGAAATACAATTATTACAGAACCAGTCCCTAAGTTATTCTAAATAATGGGGCAGAGAAGGTGGTATCGTTAATACCAAACAGAGAGTACTGCACATGCCAGTAGTCCAAGGTAAAGGCCTTAGAACAAAGTCAAGGACACTCCGTCTCTAAGCTCAACCCTTAAGCCTACTCAGCTTCAGGCTCTCAAAGACCCTTTGCTTTGCCCAAGGTCTTCTGCCGTTGATGGTCAGGAACTTGACCAGTTGGTAGAAGAGGAGGTGCTGGAGGGTGACAAATAATTATAGAAATGTGCTAGAAGATAATCTAGAGTTAACTCTCTTGCACGTGAAACCCAGCAATAAATATTAAACATTAGACCAAAGAAATAATAACTGTGAGAATAAATCATCATCATATCCCTAAACCTGCCCAACACGATACAACGAGGGATGCTGATGAATATGAGTATGGGAACGGCAACTCTGGCCTTTTAATGCTTGCCTTTCATTCTGTAGAATAATATGGGTCTCAAGTGGACCTTAGGGACGAACTTGCTTTCTCCCACCCCGCCCTCTGTCATTTTTCACTGGAAGAAAATCAAACAAAGCTCACAGAGGTCAACGGGACTGGCTTGAAATAGCACTGCTAGAAATCGGTCCTGGAGTCCTAGATTCTCATTTTAGGTTTCAAAGGTAGAAAACTAACCAAACAAACAAACAAACCAAACTAACCCCAAAACCTGCCTAGTGCGTTACCTATGGTTTGTATGTATCTGAGGAAGGCTGGGTTGCAAACTAGGAATGCAGGCTCCTAGATTAGTCAGCAAAACCAGGCGCCGCCCACTTCCTTACTCTGAACAGGCTCTTAGGCTGCCGTTAGCTCCCTTTCCTAAATAGCCACCATGTCTTACTACTCATCCCAAATGCATGCGCCAGTGACTGTATTGTCAATACATCTAAGGTACCTTGCTGAGCATACAGGGGACGTGGACTCTGCCTTACAGGAGCCAGAAATCTAGTTAGAGCGATAAAACATATAATTACACTTCTAGGTTACAAAGCTAGAAAGTGGTAAGAGCTCCAAATCCCATTTAAATTCCTTTTCTTCTACTGTGGGCCAAATTTTGGCAGTCTTTTCTACAAGTCTGAGAAGGGGACAAGAAGAGCTGTGAGGCATCTCCTAGCTGGAAAGCTTGCCTAAGCCTGGTTCATAATCTGGTTCTCTCTAGCTCTGAGAGCCCTGCCAGTGCCAATAGGATGTTACAAAACGAATAAAGTGAAGCCATGAACAAGTTTCAGAGACGACTGTGAATGCCCCAGAACTGTAGGCCAGATTTCGAGTGTTTCAGCTTTCATTGGCTTTCTTTGATTTCCCAAAGCAGGCTCTGCTGCCCCCCTGCCCCTGCCCCCAGTTAAGAGCTACTTGCAGAGTCCTAGCGGATGGGATTTAGATGAAGAAAAGTTACAAAGTGTGTCCCTATGCATAAGTTTACAAACAAATGTGCATCAAGTGGCCTCCCTGTGCCAGGAACAGGATGGACATACACCAAGGAGCAAATAGCCGCTGTACTTGGCCTCATGGCACTTATGGCGTGCCGTCACCCTAAAATGAGGATTCTCAGACTGGCTGCATGTCAGAATCTTCTGGGATGTTTATTTAAAAATAAAACAAAACAGCCGGTGTGGCTCAGTGGTTGAGTGTCTACCTATATGAATCAGGAGGTCAAGGTTCAATTCCCAGTCAGGGCACATGCCCTGGGCTATGGGCTCGATCCCCAGGAGGGGGTGTGCAGGAAGCAGATCTCTCTCATCATTGATGTTTCTATCTCTCTCCCTCTCCCCTCCTCTCTCTGAAATCAATAAAAATACATTTTTAAAAAACAACCACATATGGGATACACCTCAGAGGCACCCAGGAATTTGCACCTTAAAATAATTCCCTACATTGGAATGCTGGTATAGATTATAGCATCCGCCCCACAAGGCTTCCCATCCATAACCCTCAGGCTGCAGTAAAGGCCATAGGTGATCAGAAGAAAGCAAGGAATTAGTTGCCTGGATTGTAAAGGAACATAATGAGAGACATCGAAATTTGTAAAGAAAAAAATTCACAGTATCTTTGACGGGAGCTCAAGAAGTTAACATTTTTCATCTTTAGTTATCTAGTGAATAGGCTTGGTAATGAAAGCACTTAGAAAGCTACGGTTCCAGGAACCTTTGAGCCCCAGGATGACTGCAAGCGACCAAGATGGTATCTGAGCCACTGTGCTCCAGGGAGAGACTTCTGTCCACTGCCCAGTCATTGGTCAGCAGATGAAGAGATGCTCGGAAAATCACAGGGCTGCAGCCTTTATCTGATTAACAATTTCCCCTGAATTCCAAACCCCTTACCTATGTTTCTCTTCTCCTTATAAGAAAGGTCGGCTTGAGATGAGATGTAAGACAGTCTTTAGGGTACATAACCCGCCGTCTTTTCAGATTGCCGGCCATCTGAATAAAGTGCCCATAAAGATCCAATCCTTGTCTCTGCTTTTGGGTTCTGGTAGCACGAAAGCTGACTTTTCCAGTTTCATATTCTGGCGACTGTGGTGGGATAGCTTCAGGACACTCAGGTGAGTCTGGGTATTTGGTGGGGAGTCCCTTTGGCTGCCTGGACTTGGGGGCCCTGGGTGTGGATTTGGAGACTCCCTAGTAGCTGCCAAGTAATTCCACTTGGGGAGTCTCCTCAGACTCTAGGCACTCCCCATTGCCTTCACTTTCATTGAATCACTGCGCTTTTTGGTGCAGAATTACAGCCCAGGGTTACGACTTAGATTGGTAGTCAGGAATTAAGGTGCCTTCTGGTTCGGTTTGTGTGATATTTCAGAGCTCTGTCTGGTAGAATGGCAGAAAGGAGCCTCAGTTCTGGGAAACAGCCCTTTGGGGCAAGTTTTGGCTGATTGGTCGACCTATGCTTACAAACCTATGACTAAAAAGAGGGTGATTTTTTATTGTAACTCTGCTTGGCTTATGTATAATCCGGACTCAGGAGAGTGCTGGCCACTGAACGGGTCTTTAAATTACTATACTATACTCAGTTAAAGTTGTTTTGTCAAAGACCAGGGAAATGAGACAAAATACCTTATGTACAAGCTTCTATGGCCTTACACAGTAAAGGTGCAGGATTAAAAAGAAATGGATTAATGATCCAGAGAAAAGGGAATTTGCCTGTGGTTGATAGCAGAAGCTCAGAAAAGAGGAACCAGGAAGATCTGGAGGTTATGGCTACTGCGAGCATGGTCAGGGTTCCCACAGCCCCTCCAGCCCTGGGAGGTCTTCCTCCTTACTGGGCTGAGGGAGCGGGAGGAGGTGAGCCTGAACTGGTCTCTCCATCCAGAACCCTCCAGGGAACCAAATGCAGTGGAGGACAAGCCCCTACTGAGGCAGGGCCATACCTTTTGTGAAGACTTCCAGTGGGAGTAGGGCCAGAGGGCCAGCTCACTGGGTATTATTGGGCACATGCTCGATTTTTCACATCAGATGTGTTAAACCTGAAAAACTCTAGTCCTTCTTATAGGGATGGTATTCCTTCTGAAATGACTTAGTTACTTCAATGTTTGCCACCCACCGTCCCAACTGGGCAGACATACAAGCCTTACTGAATATTTTGCTTACGGGGGATGAGCGGAGGTTGGTATTGGATAAGGCAAATGCAGAGGCTCGGAGACTGCACCAAGGAAATCCAGATGGGACTCCCAACCCTACTAAGGCAATACCTTTAACCCAGCCCACCTGGGACCCTAATGAGAATGGCCTTCCTCTCTTATAGCTTCGTAAGAGCTGCATCCTTGAGGGACTGTAGAACGGGGCCCCTAAGCAGAAGCCTCAGTATGGTGCAGGCAGTCCAACCAAAGCCCACAGAGGGCCCCTCTGAGTTCCTTGAAAGAATCTGCCAGGCCTATAGAAAATATACTGATCTGGATCCACAAGCCCCTGAAAATATTAGAATGGTGCATATAACCTTTATCTCTCAAAGTGCACCTGATATCAGAAAGAAACTTCAGAAATTAGAGGGGGAATAGGCATGGATCCTTCCCAATTAGTAGACATTGCCTTCAAAGTTTATAACACAGAACAGAAAAGGGCCCACGCAGCCACCATTTTCTTGGAACAGGACTCAGGGCAATTCCATCGGGCAGGCAAGAGGTGCCCGACCCCCACTTGCCAGTGATCAATGCGTGTATTACAAAGGAAAGGAGCACAGGAAAAATCAGTGCCCCAAGGGAGGGAAAAGGGTTCGAGTCTGAGAACTCAGAGTTATGCTGGGAAAAGGAAATAGCTCTGACGATGAGTGACAGGGCCCAGAGGTGCAATGATTACAACCTATTAGACACCCCACAGAGGCAGGAACCTTCCACGATTTTGGGGGAGACCATGAGCCCTGGCTTAAAGGACCTAAAAGTAGAAGGAAGAATTCTGTTACTATATGTAGATGACCTCTAATTATTGGGACATCATTTCAGCAATGTCTAACCAATACTGTAGCCACCTTGCTTGAACCGTCTGGCATCTTGTAGCTATAAAGCATCTGCACAGAAGGCCCAGATTTGCCAATGAGCAGTATGGTTTCTTGGATTCCTGCTTGAACCTGGCAAAAGGAGTCTTATGAGGGACAGAAAAGAAACCATAATTCAAATGGAAGTTCTCAGTACCAGAAAACAGCTAAGAAGCTTCCTGGGAATGGCGGGCTACTGCCATATTTGGATTCCAAGGTTGGGCTCATTGCTAAACCATTGTAGGAAGCCCTGAGAGGACCAGAACATAGCCCTTTAGAATAGATAAAGGAGTACACTCAGGCTTGAGTTCCTGGAGGCGCACATGGCTTCTGCACAGTCCTGGGGCTTCCAAACCTACTAAAGCCCTTTCAATTACATGTTCATGAAAGGCAGAGCATTGCCTTGGAGTCCTCCACCAAATGCTTAGTGACATTCTAAAACCCACCGCATACTTGTCAAAGAAACTGGATCACAACGGCCAGCCTGCTTGAGAGCTGTGGCATCACCTGAGAGCTTTTACAGGAAGCTGAAAAGGTTTTCTTGGGACAGTCTATTGCCATGTAGGCACCCCACCAAGTGTTGAGCCTGCAAAAGCTAAAATGAAATTTGTGGCTCACTACTGCCGGAAGAATGGGCAGGTACCAAGCAATTCTTCCTGAGAGCCCCAATGCCTCCCTCAAAACTGTAAGTCAGTTAAATCCTGCCTCCCTTCTCTTGGAGCTGACTCAGCCTTGCTAATGCATGACTGAGCTGAAATAACTGATGAGGTTTATTCTAGCAGAACTGATTGACAGGACCAACCTCTAGAAGAGGCAGACTGGACTGTATGCAGATGGGAGCAGTTATATGGACAAAGGAAGCAGAAAGGCTGGGTATGCAGTTGTGACTCTTGAAGGAACAGTAGAGACCAAGGCCCTACCCCCAAGAGCCTCTGTTCAGAAAGCTGGACTGATTGTATCAATGAAGGCATTAGAATTGTGGCAAGAAAGGAGAGTGAGTATGCATGTCGAGTTGAGGTACACTTTCCTAATTCTGTATGTACATGGTTCCATATGGAAGGAAAGAGGGCTATTAACCTCCAAGAAGAAGGAAATTAAGCATGCAGCAGAAGTGTTAAAATTATTAGAAGCTGTCCAGGTACCTTTACAGGTGGCAGGCTTCAGAAAGAGGGCACTGAAGCGGGTAAAGGAAACAATCTGGCCCATCGAGCAGGGAAAGAGTTTGCTAAAAGAATGTTTATAATGCTTTTGGTACCTGTCCTAGACTTGTCACAGTTGGACCCTGAATATTGATGGTAGACTTCGAGAAAGCTAAGAGCTGGGGTTTGGTAAAGAAGATCCCAATAGTAGATGGGGAAAGGATAAGAAAGGAGTTATGCTGCTTCCCAGACATTTAGTAGAGCCAGTCACGAAGAATTTGCATGAGGCCACTCACTATGGGAGGGATTCATTAACCACCTATATTGAACCATGACTCACAGGTCCTGGAATTTCTCAAGCCATATGGAAAGTAATAGCTAGTTGTGTCGTGTGCCAGAAAAACAACCCTGAGACAGATCCCCATCAAAAGAAAGAAGGGAAATAATACCAAGGACAATGCCTGTTTGAGGACTTTACCCAGATGCCGAGGGTCTGAGGGTGGACATATTGGTTAGTCTTTGTTGATACCTGTTCAGGATGCGCAGAAGCCTATCCTGCTAGAACTGAGAAATCCTCGCAGGTAGCGAAAGCCTTACTGAAGGAAATGATTCCTTGCTTTGGCCTACCTGGCAGCATCCAGAGCAATAATGGATCTGCTTTCATTTCAGAAATTACACAGAAGGTTAGGGAATTTTTAGGAATCAAGTGGAGTCCACACAGCATGGGGACCTCAGGTTTCTGGGAAGGTAGAGAAGACGAATTATACTTTGAAGAAAAATATTGCCAAACTGTGTCAAGAATCTCATCTCCATTGGGATCAAGTTTTACTTATTGCCCTGCTCAGGACAAGGGTGGCTCCTCGAAGTGGGGTTCAATTGAGCCCTTATGACATTGTGTATGGGTGACCATTCCAGGCTATGGTTGGAGTGGGAGATACGTCTATAGATCAGTAAGTGAAGGTAAAAAACTCTGTAGAGCATTTAAGTTGGACTTTAGCTGTAATTAATAACCTTGCTTGTATTAGAGACCTCTCCCCGACAGGTTCACCGCATTCCTTTGAGCCTGGAGATAAGGTGCTTCTTGAGACTTGGGAGACAGGATCCCCAGAGAGCCAACGAGAAGAAAGTGAACTGGGCCTTGGGACATACTCCTCAGCACTCAACTGCGGCGAGACGGGCAGGAATAGGAGCTCGGATTCATCACAGCAGAGTAAAGAAAGCCCTGGAAGCACAATGGACCACCGAACCGCAAGAAGACCTGAAAGTCATCTTTCAAAAACAAAGACTTATATTCTTTTCATTACTTTTTGTTTAACCCCATGTTATGCAGAACTTATCCCTTTCAAACGAGATGAAAATATGTGGGTATATTTAGCAAAAAATGTTCTAAACATCCCCGACTTTTGTCTCTCGGGAGGAACCTATGTGGAACAAATTTTCACTTCGTGTCTTGTAGGTGTTTGTACTCCCCTGGAAAGCATTCAAAACTATTTCTTTTTTCAGCATATCAAAAAGACCATAACCTACTTCGATATTTATAACTGGGGACCTGCGGTAACTCTAAAGGACAGGGAAATGTTTTCCTTAAAAGTCACTAACGTAGCCCCATCTGGAGAGTGTGTAACTTTTGTCAACTGCATTAAAAACTGTTTTATGCTTTCATCGGACGTGGAGATGGGTTGCAACACCACCACTCCTGTATCTCATGCCTTTGGTCATGTCAAGTTGCCTGCGGGATGGTTCCTAATATGTGGAAGGACTGCTTATTCCTATGTGCCAGCAAACAGTGCCGGGGGCCCATGCTCTCTAGGAAGGCTGGCTTTGTTTATGCCTCAGAAGCCCCACTCCACCCAGGCTGGGCCCGAACTCTCCCTGCCGCCTGCTTGTAACAGCGATGAGCACCTTTTCAGCCCCGCTGAGTATAGATCCTTGACCACTTTTCTAATGCCAGCCATGGCAACCTCTTCGAACATAGAAGTGGGTCAGTTAGCCTGCGCTATGGTTAAGGCTCTGAATGCCACCTCTCTAGCCATCAGTGCCATCAGTCAAGAACTAGGGCAGGTTAGAGAAGCGGTGTTAGAAAACCACGCAGCTATCGACTACCTCCTGTTAAGACACAATCACGGATGCGAAGAATTCAAAGGGCTCTGCTGTTTCAACCTGACCGATAACCCGCAGCGCATAGAGAACCAAGTAAAGCAAGTAAGTGAAATAGTGTCCAAGATAAAACAGAGAGAGGGCTTCTTTGGCTTTGATTTGTCTGAACTAACCTGGCTGCCTAATATTACTGGTCTTCGAGAGGCATTTGCCGTTTTCATTCTTTTAATCTTTTTCGGCATCACGGCTTGCTGCTGCATACAATGTACCCGCTTATGTGGACACGCGGTTAAGTTTATTCCTAAGCCCCTTACAACCCTGACAAGGTTTTCTAACGCTAAGCTACTTGTTCCACAGCAAGATAATTACATGCACATGGAACCAATCTCAGAAATAAGTTAAAGACGAACAGTGGGGAATGACGGGGAGCTCAAGAAGCTGACATTTTTCATCTTTAGTTATCTAGTGAATAGGCTTGGTAATGAAAGCACTTAGAAATCTACGGTTCCAGGAACCTTTGAGCCCCAGGATGACTGTAAGCGACCAAGATGGTATCTGAGCCACTGTGCTCCAGGGAGAGACTTCTGTCCACTGCCCAGTCATCGGTCAGCAGATGAAGAGATGCTCGGAAAATCACAGGGCTGCAGCCTTTATCTGATGAACCATTTCCCCTGAATTCCAAACCCCTTGCCTACTTTTCTTCTGGATTCCAAACCCTTTACCTACATTTCTCTTCTCCTTAGGAGAGAGGTCGGCTTGAGATGAGATGTAAGACAGTCTTTAGGGTACATAACCCTCCGTCTTCTCAGATCGCTGGCCATCTGAATAAAGTGCCCATAAAGATCCAACCCTTGTGTCTGCTTATTGGTTCTGGTAGTGACAGGCAGCACGGACACTGACTTTTCTGGTTTCATGTTCCCCAAACACTCTGACAGGTCAGTATTTATTTGCTTAATTTCCCTTCCTCTGCTCCCCATTCGCACAGTATTTTTATTTTAAAATTTGGGGATGAATACAGAAAAAATAAGAAAATGCTATTAGTGAAAAAAAAATTTTTGGGGGGGTCTTCCTGCAACAGTCTCCTTCCCAGCCAGCGGCAATTAGCCAGGCGCTGCTCACCACTCCTCTGACTAGACCAGCAGCATGTGGGCAGTTCGGGTCTGTGTGAAGCATTCACTTACTGCGGGAGATTGGAGGCGTAAGAAAGGAAAGGAGGGGCCCCCTCCCCGCCATTAGATTCCTAGTCCCCCAGGAGCCGTGATTTTCTCAAAACTCCCAGGATGCCTCTAGCCAAAGCCACTCAGTAGCCCAAGAAACAGAAAGTAGCGCCTTCCTTGGATGATACCAATGGAAAAACATTGCCAGTACATATTTGCAAGAAGTGTTTAAAATTCTGGTCACAAGTGCTCAGAGAAAGATATCATTTTCCAAATGGATATCAAGGGGCTGGATGAAGGAGAAGGTCTTAGGTGATAATTGATTATAACTGGGAGTTATCACAAAGGTTGAATTAGGGAATCCTTTATAAAAGTGAGTAACTTTGTATAGTCAGCAAGAACCTGGTTTCAATTAATTTAAAATTTTACTACATGTGACTGAATTAGGACCCTTTGAGTTCAACTTTAATATTCATATAACCCCCATGACTCTCTTATAATAATATGCTCGACTTTAATTTTGGACATAGTAATAATCTCTGTGCATTAAGGGTTTTTAGTGCCAGGTCCTGTTCTAAGCACATTGCACACACATATCTCATTTGACCACTAGAAACAACCTAGTGGGATATGCACTTTTGTCTTGGGATAAGCACTGAGAAGTTCACTGTATTTAAGTCATTTGCTTAATTCACCCAGCTAGTAAGTCGTAAGCCAGTGTTCAAATCCAGGGGCTGACCCAGCCTGACGGGTGTATTGGAAGGATACACACCCACATTCACTTATTCATTGAGTGAGTGCTCTAAGCCGGATTGGGACACACTGTGGTGAGCAGGGCTTACATTCTGGTGTGGCACAGACGACACACGTTTCCTATAGTGAGTAAATAAAATAGTGTGTTGAGACAGAGGGCCACTGAGGTTGGATGGTGAGGGATGATCTCTTGAAAGAGGAGAAATCTAGGCTGAAAATACACTTCTAGGAAGGAGTAGCCCATGGGAAGATCTAGGGAAAGAGTGTCCCATGAGGAGCACTTGAGAATCCTGGTGTGAGGTAGAGGCTTTTATGAGATGACTGTGTGTGCTCTGTGATCATGAAACTCTTCCAAGTTACTGGGTCCATATGGGATTCAGGCTTATTTGTCCTTTAGTAGACTACACACAGCTAAAAGATGTGCTAAACAAAGGGGCTGACCAGAAAATGATCCTCAAAGTGCTGCTTTGCTGGAAAACATGAGGGCAGTAGTGTGCTGGTGGTCTGTCCCCACCCAGATGAGAGGCCAGGGATGCACGTGGCCACCTGTGCATCCAGTGCCCAGCACCATAGAGGTCCTGTGCCCCCTTTCACTTGGTAAACTGGAAGAGAGCTGCTTTCTGTGGGTTTATGTGAGCTCTTTTCTGCCTTATGCAATGGATAAGGCAGAATATTTCTTAATAATAGAGAGAAGAAAGAAAAGCTATAGGACATATCCTTGGAATGGGAAAGGAATGGTAAGTAGCTATTTCAGTCTTAGTTGGCAGGAAGTCACATAATTTGTGTGGATAGAAATTAAAATAAAATATTTAAAAATAGATCTATGGGTTCTAGAATGAGCCAGTAACAATAAAACATTAATAATTGTCTCTTGAGGATCGTCTCTGTTTTACATTTATAGTAGAATATGGGAGCAAGCAGTATTTTAGAAGGGAAGAAATATGTGATCTTAGGGAATTTGGGTCACTTAAATAAATACTAATGAGTGAACTGACCTTGACCAAGTCATTTAACCACTCTTGGCCCCTCAACTCTTTCATCTGTAACATGAGGCATTTGGAATAGATTTTTTAAGGTCGCTCCAACTCAGATGGTTTGTGTATAATTCTATGATCTTTTAAGGAAAAAAAGTATTGTGTATGTCTTGCTACAGTTGTGAATGACGCAAGTTCAATCAAGTTCACCCTTTTCAGCATCTAACAGGGTGCTCAGAGAAGGGTACTGCTTTTCAGCGCCCACCTACTCCCACCCCTTCTCCATCATTTCTAAAAGATGAGTCTATTTTATAGCCCCAAGAGAATGATAATGTATTACATAATAATATCTATAAGTTATTGAATGCCTACGATGTGCAGGCTATTTGATCTGTTGTCTCATTTAATCGTCGAAAGAAAACTGTAAAACCAGTTGTTTTTATCATTCCCATTGGAAAGAAAGGAAACAGATTCAGAGTCATTGTCACATAATTAATAAGTAGCAGAGTTGGAACTGGAACCCAATTGTTGGACTCCAAAGCTCTTTCCATGCCTGAACACTCAGAGTAGTCATGGCTGCCAACAGTGGCATTCCTTTTAGCCTTTAAGATCTATACCGAAGAAAAAATGTTGGAAGAGGGTATTAATGAGTCTGTTTAACGACGATAGACTGACTTAGGTGTTTGCCCATAACGTAACAGCTTGCGGTAGCCCAATGCTCTCATTGAGAACAACTAGAAAATCTGGATAAAATTCTTAAAAAACAAACTCTGAAGGCATCAGAGAGCTGCTGTAGTCACCAGGCTTTAAGGGGCCGACATCTGGAGAGAAAAAAAAAATGCCTGGAAAAGTGACCTCACATTCAATGATTTCTTCCTCAAGGCGTTTGCTGAGTCTTTAAGCTACAAAGGACAAGAGGATGTAAGAAAATAAGAAACCAAGCAGAAAGTTTGCAAAATGCATGGCAGAGCTTTCAACATCTCTTGCAGCTGAGTAGGGAAATCTTCAAGTTCACGAAGGAAGACCCATTGTGAAGTTGGTAGAGCTGTTTTATATCTACTTGTGGTGGTAGTTATACAACTGTTTGCGTTTGTCAAAACTTGCAGAAATGTACACTAAAAAGTATATCTTGCTCCATGTAAATTATACTTTGATTTTAAAAACTGGAAACAGGACAAAGAAAAAGAAGAATGTTTCTTGGGATTTAATCCCAGATAGGACCCTTGGAGAGTTCATCCTTGGAAAGGGAGGAAGCTAAAGGTTCATAGCTTCATACAAAAAAAAATAAAAAAATAAAAAATCAATGATTTGTAAAGCAATTTAGAAGTGCTTAGTAAAATTGAATATGTGTATTATAGTCTATAATGCAGTTCCATTTTTAGGAATACATTACAAAAATAACCCTGCAAAGGATACATAAAATGGCACATTCAAAGACTTGGGGCAAAGAATTGGGGGGAAATCTTATATGATAAATACATGGTGAAATGAACATACGATATATGTAGATAACACTGAACTAGTTCACCAAATACTGTGTTTTAAATTCAATCTCATATATTATAGCAGAAAAGAATCTTAAAACACAATGTTTAATAGGGAGAAAAAGGAAAAGAAACAGAAGAAAATGTACATTACAATATTGTCCTGAAATGTAAAACACACAAAATAATATAATGGACTGATTGTGGATATGTATGTGTGTAAATAAAGAAATTAAAGGGGAAGAACTGGCAGATGAGTTTCAAGTCATCTCAGCTTTAAGTTAACTTAAGTGAACTTACCTAACTCTCTTAATAAACTACCAGAAGACAGGGTAACTTTACTGGATGAAAGTAATATCATCAGCACGTCAATTGAATATCCATATGGAAAAAAAGAAAACCAAACCTTGACTTCTATTTAACACCATCCCCCTTTTACTCCCCACATTCCAACTTGATTGTAGATCTAAATGTGAAAACTCACACACTAGAAATTTTAGGATAAAGTAAAATATATCTCCATGATCTTGGGAAAGGCAAAGATTTTGTAAATAGGACATAAAAACCACTAACCATGAGGGAATAAAATTGATAAATTATAATGCATTAAAATTAAGCACAATAAAGTGAAAAGGCAAGCCACAGATTGAGAAAAAAATATTAGCAGTACATATATCTGACAAAGGACTTGTATACAGAATAGATAAAAAAATTTCTACAAATCAATGATGAAAAGATAGATGACCCAATAGGACAATGGGTAGACTTCAATAAGCAAGTCACAAATGAAGATATTAAAATGGCCCATAAGCATATGAAAAGTGCTCTCTCATTAATCATTAGAAAAATTCACATTTAAACTACACACTACAAGAACAGCTAAAATTGAAAAGACTGACAGTTCAAAGTGTTGGCGAGTGACTGGAACTTGCACGCGTGGCTGTGAGAATGTAGATTGGTAGAATCACTTAGGAAATATGTTTGGCAGTATCTGCTAAAGCTGAATATTTGTATACCCTATGCCCCAGAAATCTTACTCTCAGGTAAATACACGACAAAAATTCATGCATATATTTATCAAATAACATGAACTAGAATGCTCGTAGCCAGCACTATTCATAATAGCCACAAGCTGGAAACCACCTCAATATTTATCAATAGTAAAATGCATAAATTGTGCAGGCAAATGATGAAATACTATATAGCAACTAGAATGATCGAATTATTGCTCAGGCAGCAAATCTCAGAAACATAATGTTAAATAACAGAAGTCTCACACACACACTATAAGATTCCATTAGTGTGAAATTCAAAAACAAGACAAAACTAATATTTGGTCTTAGAAATCAGAATAATGGTTATCCTGGGGCAGTGGTGGGGAGGGAGGGGACCTGAATCCGAGAGGGGGCGGGGTTTCCAGGGTGCTAATAATGTTCTGTTACCAATCTGGGTGCTGACTACCCCACTGCATTCATTCTGGGAACACTCATCATGCTGTAGAATTATGATTTGTACACTTTTCTGTATGTTCTACATCAGTAAAAACATTGTTTTTATAACATGTGAAGAGAAAAAGATAAAGCCCCAGTTTGGAAAGGTGACAAGCAAAGGGAATTTATGAGCTCAAAATATATAAAATCATAAAAGTTCAATATCCCTGGTCATATATTATACCAGTAGAAAAATAAAATAATAAAAAAGAAAGACAAACAATGAGAGAAAATAAGGTAACACAAATCGATGTACTCGGCAGGGGAAAATTGTACTCGGGAAGGCTGGGATCAATTTGGCCAGTTATTTCTAGATTAAAAGTCAACACTGGATTATTTACCAATGACTTTGTGAACTTTCCATATATATTTTTTGGCTTACTATGTCTGAGAAGGGAAATATTGAATGTTTTTGCAAGTGGCCCATACTAAAGCAATTTAAATACAGGACTACTTAGCATCTGAAGATGCTGGGAAGCTTCACAGCGCATTCAGCCCCTTGCCTACTCACTGCTCTTTCTCCTCAGTTTCCACCACCCACCTTCCAAAATAATGTCTCCAGTGGCTCATATGGGCATCCAGCCCTTGTGCAGGTTTCCTCTCTATGTGTTTAAATTGTATATTTCCATTTAAGTCTTTGCCTGTGTACCCTGAGGAACATTTGTCCCCAGTCTGCTTATATTTTAGGGTACATTTTTATGCCTGTGGGAGGATCTCTTGATATTCATGGGATACACTTTTTATATTACTGTAGAATTATGCATATGGATATATATACGGATGAATAAATTGGAGAGATCTGCTTCACAGCATAACTTTAGGCTTATAAAATAAGTTTAATAATTGTTAGTTTAACTAAATTGAATTCCTTTAATTCCAGTATACTCTCAATTTATTGACAATCTCATCAATGAAGTTGAGACTCAGGAATTTTGCATGCTCACTAATTCAGTACTTTCTTGTTGAGACTACAGGTCATTAAAGCAATCGAATTATTATTTTTTTTCAATTCCGTCAACTCAGTGGAAAATTTAAGCCCACTTTATTGATTTAGTGAACTGATATTCTTGTTATACAATGTGTACTTGTTTGTTTAAAGTATTCTTAAAACTTTTTCTAGTGTTAGTTTTGACTACTGATTGAAGTTTAACTACCCAAGGACAGAGCTGTATATTACATTTCCTTATGGCCAGTTGCTTCAAATGAGCAAAAAAACACACAAACCCCCCCAAAACAAAACAAAAACAAAGCAAAATAACACCCAAAGTGGAACGATCCTGTTCCTCTTCCACCTTCTAGCCAGCGAGGGCTGCCCACCTCCCCACCCCAGAGCTGTGAGCCAACACCTAATCCAGAGCCTCAAGCTTGGTCCCTGTGAAGCCCAAAACTCTGACATAGGGAATTTGGGCAGAGGTAGGGCTCAGGGCTCAGGGCTCAGGGCTCAGGTCAGAACCTAGGATCACCTTGCCCTGCCCATGCAACAAAAGGTAAAACCATCAGTGTGTGTAGCTCTGAAAAAATTCACTGGTTGATGCTGTTCCTCAGCGTTGAAAAGAAAGTCTGCCTCTGCCTTCTCTATTCACACATCCAGCGGGAGAGTAGCCAGTGAGGGCTGCAGTCCCAGGGACGATACAGAGGCCTCTGCTCTAGACGACTGGTAGATCATCACACTCACTCTGTTTATCGCCACCCGGTTATTGGTCTGTTATTGTCTTGGATACTGTGGACATCAGCAAACACAGCAGAATAACAATGCACAGGGGACCATTTTGTGCATGGGGCCCTGGGAAGGGCCACTGGAATTCCTCTGATGAGTCTCCTTTTGACTTTTTCCCATAGATGCTGGTCCCGCACTGAAATGTCTGGAATGCTTGGTAGGGACAAGTGGGTTGGTCACAGGGCAATTATGCTTCTGTCGTCAATGAGATCAGCCATTTGCGGACTGATTTCCAAGTGACTCATGGTATCACGAATGGGTTAAGAATACAAACACACAGCACTTTTTCAGGAAACAGAGCTTTCACATCCCTTTTCTCAAGTGATTTTCATGGCAACCCTGGAGGTCAGTAAGGCAAATATTTTTGGCAACATTTTACAAATGGGACCTAGAGAGGTTTAGAGGGGTTAAATGGTTTACCCAAGGCCTCTCAGCTAGTGGTGGGTAGATCTGGGTCCCCAAATCTATTCCCCTTGCAAAATACATTCGGTCTCTATTTGGTTACTTAACCAAGTTCATTAGAAGGAGCTGGTCATTTTTATCTTAAGACAAGTTAATCACTGCATTTGTTTTTGGAAATCAGATCAATCCACTGCTTGATCCCCAGCTGCTATCATGGGCTAAAATTTTTCAAAATAACAATCTTGAGATTTGATTCTTTGTGGCCCTTGAAATTTAGACTGTCTTGGCAGCAATCACAGAGGGGAGAGCCTAACAAGTAATAAGTCCTTCAAGCACTTGAACATCAAAATAGATCTTCCAAGGGGTGGTGGCCCACCACCGTGGCTTTCCATAGTGTCAACCACGGTGTTAGTACTAGCAATATGTGTCATCAGAAATTAGAGGTTCCACATGGCTTGTTTGTTTCTCAACATTGGGAAAGATTCAAGATCATTCCTGTAAACCGACTCTCACTCAACCAAGAATATTTCTCGAGTGGCAGAAAAAGGCCTACAAGGCCTACCTACGCGTGTTCCCATGAGCGGACCTTTCCTATGAGCATCATTCCTCACATATGTCACGTGGAGAAGACTTTTGAGATTTGCTTTTCTACCATTCCTATCTCGTTAGACGAAATGTCAGGCCCAGTTTGGGATTCTGTTTCCAGCTATTGAATAGAAGTTGCCGAGGATACAGCAGAGACGAAGAGAGACAAGCTCTCTGCCCTCACACAGCTAACTCCCCAGCGGGGAGTAAATGTGAAACTATTTATGCCTTATTTACTCCTGTTTTTACTTGATTTTTTTTTATTGTGGTAAGAACACTTAACATGTGATGTATCCTCTCAACATTTTCCTCACTTTTACGTCCCCAGCGCCTCACACAGTTCTGAGCACATTCGTTTCTTGAGAAATATGTGCTAAGTGCATGAATAAATGAGGTCCCCAGGTGTTCATACTTTTTTATTCCTAAATCTCGATTCATTGTCCAGTGTCTTTCTTTCCAGGGCCAAGCTGAAAGTGGACACAAGGTGGATGATCGGAATTTCACCAAAGCCTGCTACTGACATTTTAACTGGCAATTATATTGGGTGGCAGATGGCAATGCGGACAACACCTCATCTTAAATCTGTTGTAGCCACAAACATAAAACCAGGCTGCTACCGTTTAAAAAATTGAGTTTGTTATTAACCAAATGGAGGGTGGAGTGAAGATACATTCGGGCGGATGAAACCCATGTCCACATTGGTTTGATATTTCAAATTGAACACCCTCTGATAAATAAGGATAGCATTTTTTAAACATAGCAATGCCTCTATTCATATGCCAGCAAAAATATCAACAGAAGCCTCATCATGTCCAACCGTTATAGCTGAGTTGATTGAATTAAATGAAAAAGATAAATCAGTTTAATGAAACCTTTTGGCCAATTGTTCCCAAATAATCATTGGGCAGCTCTCTGTCTCTTTTTGAAATGACAACACTGGCATTCTGAAGGCACAGTTACAGGCAGGGCAGAGCTGATACACGTAACTGGAAAACATATCTTCATAAGTTCTAAAGTAAACTTTCCACAGATGACAACAATTTTGTACATTCGAAACATAAAAATGTGATTGTGACAAACTACTGTGAAAGAATGAAAAAACAAATGAGTGACTAACGTGAAGCATCTGAGCTTACGGACAAATGCCACCCGGAGCCTTGACTAGAACCACGGAGACGTTACGGGAAATACCCTGGGGGAGTGGCGGAGGAAAACGTTACCTTCAGCCAGGGTGAAATGGGATCGAGGCTGCCATGGACACTTAGATTGTCTGAGGAGTGTTCTCTCTCCCACCCCACACCCCTTTCTTTCAGTTTTTGATGTGGCTCAAAAGGAAAAACTCAGAGATGAAAATAAAAACCGTCCTCATTATGTTTTTAGCCTGTTTGAACCCAACGGAGGCCAATGCAGGAGTGCAGGCACTTGGCCCCGAGCTCCCTGAGTGAGCAGCCACACTTTCATAGTGCTTTATATCCCCAGAGCAGCTCACGACGATCACTGATTGACTGAGGGAACCAGTGATGGTTTTCATGGTGACTTTTGTTTCTGTTTTACTCTATTGCAAAAGGTTCCAAATCACCAAATCTGTAAAGTCAAGTCTACCTCTGAATGCTATATAGATACACCTCTTATTATAAAGCATATAAAAGTATGCATTTCATTACAGAAAATACAGAAATATATGTAAAGACAATTTTTAGTCTCTTTAATGCTCCTACCCTCAGATTACTTTAAAGTTTCAATATATTTCCTTCTAGTTTTATTTTTAGCAACATATGTGATTCTATTTTAAAAGCAAATTTAATATCTATTCGACTTTTTCACTGATACATATTTTCCTACACCACTCTTTTAACATGATTAATGTCATGATTTATAGAAGCATTCCTCTATTACTGGAAATACAGAGTATTTCCAGTTTGGGTTGTTATAGGTAATGCTGTGATGGGACATTCTTATATAGACAACTTTATCCTTCAATCTTGTTACTATGAATTCTTCTAAACAACCAACTGGAGAGGTTGGAACAGTAGTTGCAATGCCACCAAAATATCTGTGGTTGAGTCACAGAACAGCAAACAACAGTGAGCAAAATGGTGAAGATCTCTATTTCTATTATCACCTGTTTACTGCTAAGATTATAGAAGAACCCTCCAAAACAGTTGTCTTTACAAAGCATATTTTTAAGCCTTGGCCGGCTGGCTCAGTTGGTTGGAGCATCATTCCTTACACCAAAAAGTTTACGGGTTCGATTTCCAGACAGGGCACATACCTGGGCTGCAGGTCTAATCCCTGGCCGGGCGAGTTCAGGAGGCCACTGATTGATATTTCTTTCTCATATCAATGTTTCTCTCTCCCTCCCTTCCTCGCTCTAAAGAAAATCAATAAACATATCCTCAGGTGAGGATTTAAAAAAAAAAGGGTCAACAGTGAGTTGAAAGGTTAGAGTGTAAGCACTCTGAAGATGGGGACTATACTTTGTACTTTTATTTCCTCTCTGCAACTCACAAAACAGTCAAGCACATTTTCTTTCAGAAAAAAGAATATAATTAAACATAGTCCACATTCCCTCAGTTTCTCCCTTCTTAGCAAACGGCACCAGTGTTCACCTGGACCTGGGGGTCACTCCAGACACTTCTTCCTTCCCAACCATTCCTCACCACTCCCCATGCAATAAATTACTGAACCCAGTGATTCTCCCTTTTCATCATTGCTGCTCCCCCCAATTCAATCCACCCCATCTCATCTGGACCATTCCAGGAGCACCCTTACTGGTCTCTCTGTTTACACCTTATGGCCTTCTACAAGTAATCTTTTTTTTTCATTCCTCATTCGAGGATATGTTTTATTGATTTGAGAGAGAGAGAGAGAAACATCAATGTGAGAAGCATTGATTGGTTGCCTCCCGAACCAGGAATCGAACCTGCAACCTTTTGGTGCCTGGAACAACGCTCCAAACAACTGAGCCACCCAGCCAGGACACAAGTAACAATTTTTTTAAAAAAATATTACTCTGATCAAGTTGCTGCCCTGCTTAAAATACCTCAAAATCTTTACAGTGCATTTAGAATATAAATTCAGTTCTTTACCGTGACCCACAACTCTGTATGTGATCTGGCCCTGCCTACCTCTTCAGCTTCCTCTTTACCACCTTTTATGATCTGGCCACACTAGCTTTCTTTCCATTTCTTGCATAGATCCAAATCTTGCAGGCCATAGAGCCCTAGGACATGCTGTTCTCTAAGACTAAAATGACATCCCCACCCCTACCTAGTAATACCAGCACATTCCTCACTCAGATGATTCTTAGCTTCCCCTAAACCCACAAAGTCAAAGTTGGAGTGGTATTTGCACTGATTTCTGTGTTACAGCACAAGACATATGTTAAAGACTTCAAGCATCCTGTCCATTTATTGCCAAGGTATAGTAAATTAAAAATGGTTGTGTTAGATATACAGATTTTTAATATATTTACCTTCATGTGATTCTTTTTTATAGCTCTGTTATATTCACGTACCATTACAATTTTTAATGACGTTTATGTTTGGGCCCCTATTTATTTAATGTGTGTATCTTTCCTACCAGATTGAAAGCTCCATAAGGGTATGTCTGCTTTTTGTTTGTTTTTACCACTGATTCCTTAGAGCTTTGCAGTTACCCAAAATAGAGTAGCCACTCCACAAAAATGTATGGAATAATTAAGTGGTCAACAAACGGCCAAAATATTTCAAAAATATCTACTGATAAGACAGCCAGGGAAACTCTACAGGTTTGTCATCTATTTGCAGAGAGGATACTTATTAAGAGTTCGGCATTTGCCGAGTGACCGACAAACTAAATAAATGAATGAGTATATGGATGCTTGTTTAGCTGTCAGGCAGAATATGGTAAGTTCTGAATGAAGGACAGGCGAGCATCCCAAAGCAACCAGTTCCTGAACCTAAATGTGATTTTCTCCGCTGCTACAACTTGTCTCCAAAAGCTGTGCTTGGAGAGAGAAAGTACAGAAAGCACACAAATACGCTTTGCATGTAATAGTAGAATCGTGCATTATCTCATTTCATTCTCGTCAGAGCCCTGTGCGGTAGATAGGACATCATCTCTACTTGACAATGAAATCAACCTCAGCGCCTCCAGCTACCCGGAGTGCAGTGGACTCAGAACTCAAACACTGGCCTCCTAACCCCGGAGACTAAGTAACAAGAACAAAAGTGGAAAAGCAGGGCTTTTGTTCTGATTTCCTCCCCTGCATCTGTGATAAAGATTTTAATAAATCGATACAGCCTTTCAATAAGAAACAAATACCCCAATCTTTCCAAGTCTTCCAGATTGAAAATCTGATTTTGGTCTCCACTGTGCTTCCTAATACTTTGGGGATCGGCGAGATTTTCTTTCTCCTTCCAGCCGCATTTCAAAATACCCTCAGAGCCACACTTGTCTCTGTTCCTTTTAACACGGTGAGAAAAGGCCCTCGAGAAAATCGCCTGGGTACAGACGGCCTACTCATCCGCCAGCCGCGAGATTGGCTTATGTCCCTATAACCTAATACGGCTAAGAAAACGTTTGACTGGAACAGAGCGAGGACTGCCAAACTTAACAACTTTTTAGTAAGAAAAGTGCCACAGAGTCCACTGTTTAGACATCACTGCAGTTCAGATACAGTGCTTATCTGTTCACATCAGCGAAGCTGGAACCGCACTTCCGCGCAGTAACGAAAACCAGACACCTGCCCCCGCTGCCCACTCACAGGCAAGAGGAATAAATAAGAGTTGCCCAAAAAAGCTTTTGGGGTTAGTCTATGGAACATGTTGCCCTTCTTGGGTTATAAAAGCTGAGTGACTGGGGATACCCAATTCAGATGCCAAGGGCCTCTGAGTTTGTGTAAAATTAAAGAGCTTTCAACAGAAGTAGGGCTGGTAGGAAATCACCACCTCCCTCATCTCCGGTCTCAGGCCCATCATGGACTGATCACCGTCTTCTTTGACTAGCACCTCTGACTGACATGCCTGTTCCTCTGACTCCCAGTACTCTCATGTATTTAAATTATCATGATTATCTTAAATGTCGCCCTTTCTCTCATCACAAATGCAATTACCAGTCATCAAATCTGAGGGTTCTACTTGGGCTGTTTCGGCCACGAGGGCTTTCTTGCTTCCATTCCCACTATTATTTCCTTCATTCATACACTTGTGCCCCGGCCATTACAACTGTCAGCTGGTAAGTGATGCTGCAATTTCTTTAGTTGTTCTGAGGCTTGGGCAAAGGCTTTAAAGTCAGACAGATCTGACTTTAATTCAGAGCTGCCACTTATTTACTGACTTCTGCAAATTGCTTACTTTCTCTGTTAAAGTAGAAACTGCCTACCTTGCACTGTTGCTGTGGGAACTGAATGAAGTAGCATGCAGTAGAATGGTGCCTGATAATGAAGATAATGCTCGGTTAACATCAGCAAACTCCACATTCTGCATAATGCTGCTCGATTCCCTTTTCCATCCATGTACTCAGAAATTGAAAGGAAAAAATATACCCATTGACTCCTGAGATGTGCCCTAGTCAGTGAGGAAGGCAGTACTGCCTAAGGATTCAATCTGGCCCAAGTTAAAAAAGAATTAATGTCAAAAATGTGTTGCTTCTTAGAGCTACCAAGGGCATAAGCTCAGGGTAGAGGACTATTTCGTTTAGTTAAACATCTCAACCTTTCTTTGTGGTTGTAAAAGGTGAATGATGCCCTCACCCCTAAAATGCTTGGGAGAAAATTAAGGCAAAGAGCTAAAAAGCTGCTTTCCCCCCAGCCATACTAGTCTCTGGTAATTTCTCACTAGCCCGCTTCCTCCTTAGGCCCCACTGAACACCGTGTGTAATATTGAATTTTAGACTGTTATCCAGTCAAACCATTCATCAAAGTCTGTTAAACACAGCAGCTTTATGGGAATCAGGGAAAAAGGAACTTTTCCATGCTCAGGATGAAACCTAGAGAGACTGGAAGAGATTGAAAACTGAGAGGTGACAGGAATTTGGAGCAGGATGTCACAAAAAAGCATGGGCTTTTTTCTCACCACTTTGTCTCTTTCTTGGGGGTTCCCAGAAATACTGAGATGGCGGCCCCAGTAATTTTCTTTGTATATAAAAGGAAACAGTAACCCAGGAGGAACTTGGTTATTTCCAGGGTACATACTTATGAACAATTATCCAACAATACAAAAATAATTTCACCAGTAAAATGCCTGTTGTCACGATTAGTTTAAACGACTCACACAACAGTTGTGTGCTGAAAAGTACCGGTTGGTGTTAAAAGACTTCCATTCTAAGTTCTGGTGACACTCCTAACTAGGTGTGTGACTTTGGGAAAGTCACAGACTCTGCAGGCCTCAGTCTCCTCAACTGAAAAAGATGAAGAATGGACTAGAAAAACCTGCTGTTTGTTGATTAGATGGGTTGGAGTACTTGAGAAAGTCTTCAAAGAGAAGATTGGCTCTTAGAGAAATGTTAGGGTTCAGATCATTAGAAAGGAAGAGTGACGCTATTTCATTCCTGCTCAGGAAAAGAGCAAAGCCACTGGAGCAGAAATACACAAGTTGTACTCACGGGGTGAGAGCGTTCAGGAGCCTGCCTGGGAGGGAAGTGGGCTGTATTAATTATATCCTTGGATGTCAATTTTGCACTTAATCTTCGGAGTAGACAATAGGGACTAGGATTTTTGATATAAATGGTAGTCTGAGAAGATCCAAAATGTATAGAATGAGACGGAGTAAGAAGGGGCCTATACGAGAGCTATGTAAATAACTTTGGAGATTCTTGAAACCAGAATTAAGACAGTGACAACCAATCTTTGGAGGAAAACACAGTCAATAAAGAATCTAGATATGTGCATTTATTTCTCCCCAACATATCCAGTCTCCTCTGATTAGTCTGTAGAGGGATCCCTTCCCCGATGCAGCACTGACCTCTGATCCTATGTCTAAGAATTGTGTTATTAATGATTAATAAATCACTTGGAAGATTAATCTACAGGAAGGACCAAGACCATTTATTATTATAACTATAGAATGATCTTGGGTTATTTTGTAATTAGAGGTCTTTACATTAATTGCATAATTGAAAATAATTTTGTAAATTGTACAAACAAACAACTTCAAATGACTTCACTAAAGGAGAAATTTTTACATTATTTTGAAAGAATATACATATTATAAGACTTCTACAAATCTCAAAGTTAGGCTATGAAATTATCCTTACATAGGGGAAAATACACTCATTTCTCTCTCTCTTTAATACTTAGATGTTTTAGAGCAATTTAAAGTCCTCAAACTACCCTACTTACTCATTAAAATAAATACTTTGAAAGAGGAAATCCAAAATTAACTTTCTGGTAGCATAAAAATGTTAGCAAAGCAAAGTTGCTTCAACTGAGTATATAACATCCTCTTAACAACTCTAAGCACTAGATACAATGAGACAGCTGGAATCGAAGTCCAAGTCTTCCTGACTGTACCAGCCTGTTCATTTTCTATTAAACTTAGCTGTCAACTTACAGACGTCAATTTGTCCTTTCCCCATCCTGCATTTCCTGCTTTATCTAAATCTTAATGCTTTGAAATGATAGTTTCAGGTCAAATACTAGAAGAACCTCTTCACATTACGGTAGTAAACACCGGAATATATTAACTACTGGTTCCAGGCTAAAAATGCGCAAAGGTTCAAGAGGAGTTTAGAGACATTATTGGATGCCAGATGTAAAAGGGCCTCTGAAGGAAAGAAAAAGACAATTGTAAGATAACATGAGTTCTAGAGGTTTTAAAAGTCTCAGGGAACAACACGAATTCCAACAATAGTCACTTCTTGCCATCAGCAGAAGCATCGGGCGCTAGAACTCAGATTTGACCAAGCAAGATACAGCTTACGTTATAATATTTATAACAGTCTAATGGATTAAGTGTCAAATAGTCTCTTCTTGTTGTTTTTGTCATTGTTGTTTTCCACTATGTTCCCATCACAATGGAAAATGGAAAAGCAGAAGACTCCATGTGTGCAACTGAGAGAGAAATTTACATTTATTGTGTGCCAAGTGTTGATCAAATGCCACATTAGTTAATGTGCCATTCCAAAGGGAAACTGTCAAAAGAAAGAAGAAAGAAAAAAAAGAAAGAAAGAAAGAAAGAAAGAAAGAAAGAAAGAAAGAAAGAAAGAAAGAAAGAAAGAATCCAGTTACCCAGTCATTTCATTCACTGTTGTTTGAACAGAAGCAATTGATGTCTTAAATCAATCTGATCAACTGAACAAAAACTGGTTGTTTTGATTTTTAAAAAAGATTTGATTGAAAACCAGTTGTTTCAGTGGCCATATGTAGACCTGGACTTAATAAATGGCCACCTTTGAGTCCCCCAGCTGGAAGAGTACAAAAGAACCCGGAGGCAAGTCAATGGCAAATTGCCACCCCAAACAGATTGCAGTATGTAAGCTCTGAAACTTGAATTACCATTCGAGGATTAAAGTTCAAGACTGAGAAAAATTAAAAATGCTGCCTAGCCTAGGAAATAGCATATGAATCAAAAATATCATTACTAAGCTTAACTGCACCTCTCACCTTCCACTTTCATGACATCTACAGTTTGGTTGTTCTTAATGGCCCAAATCCCCTTCTGGTAAGGTTCTGGAAATTCTATTTTTGTGGTAATTAAAAAAATTATATGGCATGTTCTTTATGTTTGGTTTATGCGGGAGTTAAGACCACTTCAAACATACTTTCTTTCTTAGTCTGATGGCTATTTGATATTGTGTCATTCACTGGTGGAAATAAATGGAGGTTATCTGCAAAAATACATGAACACCCAAAAAGGATTGAATTGTATCTTTGAGAAATGATATTTTTTTCAAAGTCAGACATCAAAGGCTGCAGATTGCAGAAAGTTTATTTTGAGAAGCTTCAGTCAAAACAGTTTGGAAACTATGACATGAGTCATTTTTTTCCTTAAAGAAATGTAACTTTGTCTATTTCCACTGCATTTTTGGTTTGGTAAGAGGCATCTTTATTCCACAGGATTTTAAAAGCGTGTTTAAGATGCCATAGGTTTAGTATTACATCACTCATGGTTTCTAATGAGATCCAGGCAACAGCAAGAAGCGGGGAAAGAGCAGCACAAGAGCTGAAGTCTACACCACCAAGTACCGTGTAAACTGTGAAAAAGTCTCCATGCTTTATCTGTGGCCGAAGCCATCTGCATAAAAAGAGAAGAATTCACATTCTATCAACCAGGTGTGGATGACATGGTACCTAATGTTTGGCTATTTGGAATCAGTCATCTAAGAGGCTGAATTTTTAAATTTTCATCCAGATGTTTGTTACCCTGTGGTTATGGTCAAAAGGAATCGGTGAAACATGCAAATATCTAGATATTGGTTTCACTATATCGAGCGCTTAAGGCCTCAGCTACTTGTCTGATTATGTTCTCATAAACACCTTTTGGATAAGAATTACACAAATTTTACTTTTGAGATGATGTCTGTGTATCTATAGAAGGAGAAGTCTAAAAATAAATATTCCCCAAGCCTTCAGCAACTCTAGGATTTTAAGCAAGATAGAAGAGGGGGCAGCTGGGGTGGGCAGGATGACCCACGGAGGAGGCACTATTCCAGAAGAGGACAGTTTATTTTGTGAATAATAATGAATAAATGGGATGAATGGAGACCTTCTAGAATTTTTTCTTTAAGGGCTCTGAAGTTAAACTTTCCAACCCAGGAATGGGTGTGATGATAACCACTAACACCAGTTTAGAACTTCACTGTATCAAAACTTCTTTCACCTTCATGATCACACTTGATCCTTACCAAAGGCTTACGATGTAGGTAAAGTTTTCTATAGACCTACCCATCGATTTCACCTCAAGTCAATTCAATGATTATTGACTTGAGTACAGACTTTCCACGTGTAAAGTACTATACTAGTCACAGTGCAGAGGTAGGGAAACAAAGGCAAATTAAGGCATGGTGTCAGCCTTCAAAGAATATACAATCTAGTCAAGGAGATAGACACAACTAACAAAATTGAAAGTTGGGTATTAAAAAGGCAATAAAATATACCTAATTCCCTTCAAATGAAGTAGAACAAGTTTTAGGACTTGGGGAGGAAGTTTGAAAAGGAGATGGTAAGAGGAGATATTTTAGAAATTTGAAATACTTTGGAAGTATCAATGTCAGAAATTATTTATAGGGTCAGCATTCATTCATACAACAATTATCAAATACCTACAACATCCAAGGAGTATGCCAGGCAAGTTAGTATCTTTCTTTAAAATATTTGTGACATTTGCCCGGTCGGGCATGGCTCAGAGGTTGAGCGTCGACCTAGGATCCAGGCGATCAGGGTTCGATTCCCGGTCAGGGCACATGCCTGGGTTGTGGGCTCGATCAATGACTCTCTCATCATTGATGTTTCTGTCTCTCTCTCTCCCTCTCCCTTCCTCTCTCTGAAATCAATAAAGATATTAAAAAATTTTAAAAAAATTTGTGACATTAAATTTTGTCAACTTTCTTATGAATACCAGTATATTATGACAGAATAAAACTTTGGTCACTCTACTAAATGTCTTGTTTATACCCGGTTGGGCAGTAAGTTTGACAACTGAACTGATCAAATGAAAATCTTGTTCAGACACATAATTCTGGAAATTCTAAAAAGTCTCCCTTCATCCCATTTACCCATTGTCATTCACCAAATAAATTGTTAGTAGAAAGCAAGGTGATACAACATTTTCCCATATATCTGGCAAACCTTATTTTGGGCCCAGACATTGGCATAGTAAAAGACAGCTACTGGAACCTTACCAAACAGACAATTCTAAAAGTGAACATTTCTGATTGCCCTTCAACATTTAACTTCACTTAGCAAGCAGTGCTATGCCCAAAATAATATAGAGTTGCCCAAGGATTGGCACCGCCTTGAGCCAGAATTTGGTGAAAAGCCACAAAGTTGTCAGTTGTTTTGTGAATTTAGTCTCAACAGTTTTATTAATAGCTTCAGACTTTCCCCTATAAGAGTCTGGCCAACAGAGAGTTCAGTGTGTCGCAGTTTACACATTTTTATAAGAATTCATTGCTAAATCTTTGAAAGAAACAAGGATATGATACATAGATGGATAGATGATTCATAGATATATGGTCGATGATAGATAGGTGATAGATAGATGATAGATAGATAGATAGATAGATAGATGATAGATAGATAGATAGATAGATAGATAGATAGATAGATAGATAGATGATAGATGATAGCTAGCTAGCTAGCTAGCTAGCTAGATAGATAGATGATAGGCTGGAATTATAATTGTTGTTGTTTGAACTACAGGTATCTTCTTTAGACATTGTTTGACTTTACTATAAAACAGAAGGAAATTTGTATACTTACAGTTTTTCTTACAGTCCCTCCCTTCCCTCTTTTGAAGTGATATTGTTTTTTACACTGTTAAAGTATATAATATTTACATTTTGTAATCATAATACCTAGAATTGCTTAGCTTTAGTTTTATATTTAAATAGATTAAATAGAAGAATAATTGAAAACAATCGCATTCTAGTGACTAAGGGCCTCCCCTCCCTTTTCATGGCCATTGTGGTTTTATGTTACCATTTACAATTTCCTAAAGAATGAATCCCATTGTCTACATGTTACATTATTAGTTCTTTCTTTCTTTCTTTCTTTCTTTCTTTCTTTCTTTCTTTCTTTCTTTCTTTCTTTCTTTTCTTTCTTTCTTTCTTTCTTTCTTTCTTTCTTTCTTTCTTTCTTTCCTTTCTTTCTTTTTTAAAAACCCTTTTAAAATAATAGAAATGCTAATATATATTTTAAAGTCAAAACTTCTACAGTTCCTCACCATCCCCTGCTTCTTCCCACCCCACCTCCCAAGAAAAATATATCGGACTAATATTGCAGAGTTGTTGTTTTTTTAAATTGGGAAGCTATGGACATCTAATGCTTACAGAGAATCTCATTTTAAATTATATTATTTACTAAGGTGCAAGGTAGATCTTCAGACCACCTTGCTAGTGGCTAATATGGTCAAAAAGCCATCTCCCAAGAGCAGCAAAGATGATTTTTCTCCTTGTACTATAACCTTTCTTCCAATATTTTGTATATCCCAAAGTAGTATCTGGATAAAGTTATAAATATGAGAGACATTGTCCCAGTCCTATTAAGTTTGCAGTCTAGTAGGGTTATAAATATTAAATATCATAATACAGTCTGATAACCTTGCTCTAGAGAAAGGATCAGGCATTGTCAGAGCACAAAGAAAGGGAATTAGCCAAACTAGAGTCTGTTAAGCTTTCCCGATCAAGTGATATCTGAGCTGAGATTTGAGGTAGCTGAGTGAGAGGGTGTGGAATGAAGTGGAGAATCTTCCTTAATTTCCCAGAGAGTATCATTCATGTCTCAAGTACGTTCTCTACTCTAGGCCTTTGACTATTTTCTCCTGGGGCTCACTTGGGGTTGCTACTCCATCTGGTCAGATTCCTTGTCCTCTGTCATTCTTGCTTGGTGCAAAGCCAGAAGAGCTTGTGGAGGAGTCAGGAGGAGAAGACATTTGTCTGGATTTGGGAACTGGAGTTACTGTCTTTCCTTTCAAAGAAAAGACCTCCTTAAAGCGGCCAGTTCGGATTTTCCTCACTCACCAACACGACTGAAATCTCTACCACATACCCCTGGCACCCAGCCTCCTGTTTTTACCTCCTAACGTTTTCTATTACAAATAAACAAAAATGTTGGCATGTGGACTCCTGCCGTCAGTTGACTGCTTGCTTTCGATCTTGGAGTGCGTCATAGACACCAACTTCACATTGTGTCCAGCTGCCTCATGGAGCATGGCTGCCATTGGACCTGTTTCTGTGGTGACCCACAGAAGCTCTGGCACAGCAGTGGCTCACTGAGTTACATTTTCCAGAGTGGAGTGACAATTGCAAGATTTACTGAGCACAGAAATATGACCCATTAAATTCAGCCTAAAAATAATTTTTGCTCTGAAAAAAGAAAATCTAATTACCTTGCTCTCCACTATGAAAAATTGGGTTCATCTGGGGAAGGAGACATGGAACCTTCCTTTGAAGTAGGCCATGCATTCCAAAATATCTCCGGCAGGGTCTGGGGTCTGCTTCTGATTAGATAGTTGACATAAACCTCCCTCAAATAAACACCAAACCCTTCAAAAACAGAGAAGCACATGAATAAAATGCATCTATGTTTTAAGTAGAAGGCCCTCTGCAATAATTAGTTATCAGAAGACAATGTGCTTTCCCTTTTATCAATCAGTATTAAGACCTAAGAAGCAAAAAGTACGTTGGATGAAATTCTAGTTGAAACTTCAAATCAGTCTTCAATCTGGTCTAGATGGTGTCAGGTTTACTAATGTTGACCTTAGGGAATCCTTCCGCATTTGTGTCCCATCCTTGCCCCGCAAAACTAAACCCATTGCTAATAAAATACGAGTCTTGAAAATTAAAATGTTGTGTTCCCCTCAGAACATTTTGCTGTTTGCAGTTAGAGTAGTGTAAGCATACTGCAAGAAAAAAAATAAGACAACTCAACTCTGAATGTGTGTGTGCGTGCATGTGTGTGTGTGTGTGTGCTGCCTCCTTCTGCAAGGAATGTGATCTTTGCATATACAACTCAAAAACAACCAAAGGAAAGGGGAAAAATGGGTAAACTCTTGTGGCTTCATTACAGATGAGGTTATAGCTAAATGGTTGAAAGTCACTGTGAGGGACACTATTGTTTGAAATTTCCAATCTTGCTGCCACATACCTGTGACTTTTCATGCAAATCCTATATGGGGAAATAAAAAAAACACAGTATTTTCTACCTTTTTTCCATTTTTTAAAAATTGTATTTTATTTTTTCCATCACCATTTATCCCCTCTCTGCCCTCTTCCACCTCCACCCACCCCTTGCAATCACCATGCTGTGGTCCATGCCCATCAGTTCTCTCTCTCTCTCTCTCCTTTTTTTAGTATTTTCTATCTTGAAAGGCTCCTTAAATAGTGGACTAAGTAAAAGAATTCCTGCTTCACTTAGATTCCTAACTACTTAGTGTGAACTGATTTCTACCTTCTCATGTGGTTTGACCATTTAGCTTTTGTATACTATGTGACATGGAACAATTACTGTGCTCTGTCCTTAGAAGGCTGGACTTCATGAAGACAATCTTTTAGGGGGAAAAAAGTAATTTTTAAAAAGAGCTCAGTTGAATGCAAGTCTGTCTCTTCAAAGTGTGGAAAATTGCTCAACAAACAAAACTCAGTTACTTCCCAACAAAAAGGACAGGTTCTAGAGGAAGACTGTGGTTGTTCTGAGCTATCTCTTGTTTGAAAAAGTCCTTCCTATCTGAAGGTCGGCGGGTTGTACCCATGTCGGTTTCTTGGGTTTTGATACTGGACTGCAGTTATGTAAGACGTTAGCACTGGGGAAAACTGGGTGAAGGGTTCTTGGGACTGCTCTGTACTATTTTTGTAACTTCCTGCTAGTCTGTAATTATTTCAAAATAGAAAGTTAAAAAATGAAAACTATTAAAATTAATGTCAGCGGTCAAAAAGAGCCAATAAGGAAGAAAGTCCTTTCCAGCCCGCTCGAGCAGGCACATGCCGATCTGTTGAGGCTGTAACTATTTGTTGTACGAACCTCCTTTAACATAGCCTTTCGGAAGTCCCCCAGCAAACTTGCCTACCTTTACTACTCCAAAGGTGTACTCTTGACAAGTTTGGCCCTACATAAAAATGCTGGAGATAAAAAAACAATAAAAGGAAAACAGAAGCGATCATGATTTCCTAGCAAATGAAAACAGCACTTCCTTGCCCTGGTGTTAACACTAACATTCTCTACAACAGGTAATCCAACTCCATGAATCCTGTCTCTATTCCTTTTTTTTTTTTTTTAAATATATCTTTATTGATTTCAGAGAGAGGAAAGGAGAGGGAGAGAGAGAGATAGAAACATCAATGATGAGAGTCATTGATCGGCTGCAGCCCGCAACCCGGGCATGTGCCCGGACCGGGAATCGAACCCTGATCTCCTAGATCCTAGGTCGATGCTCAACCGCTGAGCCACGCCCGGCCGGGCCTGTCTCTATTCCTATGACAGCCACTCTTCCAAACAAAAGGTAAGTGACTATTTATAAAGCCAGAAAGGAAACAGATTCCATCAGAGAAGTTCAAGGAAACTTAAGTTCATTGTTCTACCTTCTGACTCAGCCATGGAACTGTCGCTAAAATGTAACCAGCATTGGAACCACAGGAATTGTCTTCTCCAGTATTTGGCTGAAGAGATTGATCATACGACTGCATAGTTCACGTCAAAGTGTCCTTACTCTCTAAATATTACCCGTTCATTTGAAGACTCTACAAACCCTCCAAAATCCCTGCTCAGTCAAAGCAGCAACATAAACATAAATCTTCCAAACTAATTGCTGTTGTACACACAAAACAGTCAACTGCTAGCTTAAAGCAGCCGAACAGAAAGGCCCGTTCAGGAACGGTTTTGTTTCTGAGAATGTACACATGAGCTAAGAATGACATCATAAGCTCTTTCAAATATGTTGGAGTAGCTTTTCAATTACTAGCTAAATATAATTAGCCGAGTTCCTACCTTCGCCCGCATGTGAAAATTAATAAATGGAAAACAGCAGGAACTCCAGCAACTTCCTTCAATAAACAGTTGTTAATTGAGAAACTGTGAGAGTCTTGGGGTGAAGGCCATGGCAAGGGTCCCTGTGCCCCTCAGCCTGACTTAGCACAGAGCTAGGAACACATCTGCTGATTTGAAATATCACACGCACGACCAGATACTGAAATAAACTCTAATTGGATGTAAAATTTGGTTTTATTTTAAAACTCTATAGTTCATATTTGTGCACACAGCTCTTATATCTTTCCAGAAAAATACAATATTAGGGCTTAAGGATGACTGCCATTGGAAGGAAGTTATCTAATTAAACTAGAGTAGCAAACACTTAGCTACACTGAGAGAAAACAGAACAGCACCAGGCAAAACTAATATTCTAGATCTGATCAAGAGGACACTAGACAAATTCACAAATGAATGATCCTGGTTAACAAGATAGTAATTAAAGGGAAGATTCTTAAGGAATTGATAATTTTCAAAGGGAATATATATCCCAACTAGAGGGTATATTTAAAAAAATACTTTGTCTTCTTTGAGAATTAATTTTAAAAAATGTTCTATTTGATAAGTTCCTTTGAGAATATCCTATATTTGTAAATTATGGTATTCTATCTCTACTTTCATTTTTTTCTGTGCATTTGGTTCAAACACCAGATTTCTTAGTTCAATTACTTCACTAGATTTGCTCAGTCTAGTTAAAATCCTAGGACCTGCCAGCTTCTGGAAGCTAAAGTAAAACTCTGGACTGGGATCTCATAGGCCTAAACATTCCCTCAGCTGTAGAAACCATAAGAAATGGTGAGGGTCACCCTCTAAACCAATGATAAGATTATAATATTGATGCCTCAGCAGGGGCAGGTGAGGATATCACAGCAGCTCACTTGAGGAACACCGCTGGTGATCGTGACGACCCAGGAGAGACTGAGAGAGCCCCCAGGTGGGATGCAGTCTGATCTTTGTGAAGGAGAGAAAGGAGGCAGGTGAGGTGGAATTGTTGGAGACTAGAGTCAGGCAAGGCCCAGGGGAGTCCTCAAAACAAAGCTGCCCCACCAGAGGAGTCCCACATCTCCCAGGAACAAGCCTGCCTTAATCTCTCTGCCGAGCTCCACTGGTGATGTGGCTTCAGCAAGAACATGGATTTTCAAGTGCAGCTGCAGAGGCGTTGGTCAGTTCCACTCCTGACAGTAGATCCAAGAGGCCATTGTCATAACTACTGCTGTTGACTCAACCTTACCTTTCATTACCCCTGTGTGTGCATTCACCTCCCACTATCATCAGGCCAGTAAATTCTCCGTGCAGTCTTACAATAATGTCTGTGTTGTTGTTTTTAATATAAATGCCTCCATTCGACATATTTTATTTTATTATTTTACTTTCTGTCTTAATCCTACTTAATCTTTAAGGCCCAGTTGAAACCCATCTCCTCCAAGAAGCCTTACTGGATCATAATGGTACTCATTTAACCTCCCATTTTCTGTCTAGGGTCTTAAGTCAACCTATCATTAATTACATACCATTTGACCCCACTGGCTATGGTTTTATGTGTGATCATTAGCTTTACCCACATTCTGACGATCTCAAAATCCCTGACTTTGGCCCTCTTTTTAATCTTCTCAGGGATCACCTCAGTGTGACAACAACTATGGTTAGTTGAACATAAATATCACTCTTAGAAAGACAGATGATTTAAAATGTAGAATTTAAACCTTTTAAATAAATCTCAGTTAGTATAAGGCACATCAAATTCCCTAAACCTGAAACTATTCCCTCTTGAAGCTAATGAGAATTACTATTCCCTTACAAAACAGGATAGCATCACTGAACTAAGTGTCCTGAAGAACCAATGAGCCGTCATGGATAATGCTTGTTTTGGGTAGGAAGGAGAATACTGCTTTTGTGGGCCACTGAAGTTAGCCCAGGTAGTTCACCAGGAGCTCATCCTAAATACACCAGTGAAGGGACAAATCTTGTACTCAGTCAAGGTGACCTCTCAGAGTTTGTTAAGCAGTAAGGTGAGCCAGACTCAGGGGAGTTGGGGCTTGGTCATTGGACTCAACTATTGGAGTTACACCCAGTCATGGATGGTAATAAAGTCCAGTCAGAAAGACAGAGGGCAAAGGGTTGGGCTGAGGCTGCAAGTGGGAGTCAAGAGTTTAGTGAGTACAAGATTCAGGAGGGAGAAGTCTGTTGAGGAGAGAGATCTAGGATGGGAGCAGAAGCTGCTTCTCACTTTGTCTGCTCCCCCCCGCCTCCAATGCTAAATCTTTAAAGATCTACCATTCATTCACTCACTCACTCACTCACTCACTCACTCACTCACTCACTCACTCACTCATTAATGCATTCATTTATATCCCTGAGCTTATTACAGGAGAATGCTAGGACTAGGGACACAGACATGAGCAAGGTAAAGTTCAAGTTGTGGGGAAGACCATCAAGTACGCAGTCTTGACATGGTGAGATAAATGCTGAAAAGAGGGAATGGTTATTATGCAGGAGCAAAGGTGGTTTCTACAGCCTTGTGTGCTCCCAGTAAAAAACCACTCCCCAAGCCCCACTGAGCTCGTAGCAGGAGTCCAAAAAAAGCCCCAGAATTGTGCATGTTCCCAAAAGGAAATCCCTCCCTCCTCAGTAACAGTCCTGCTCTCATGATTACAATCTGCATATAAGACCAGCAGGACTGATTGTATCATCCCTACATTCTACAAGACTCCCAGGACTTCCAGATCCTCCTGCATCACCCATATTCCCGGGCCAGCTGGCTCTGTACATTTCCTACACCGATCCCACGTCATACCCCTTCCTGACTTCTCCAGAGCTCAGGATCAGTCATCAGCCAAGGCCCTATATCTCAAACTCTTCTTTGAGTGTTTTCTCCAACTTCATGTTTCCTATATCCCCTTATAATTCACAGTCCTCTGACATCCATACCCTTGTATCAAGAGCCTGGAGGTGGAGGAGCTCTTCTCCTCACTCCTCTGCCATTTTCAACCCTTATTTTTTCCTACCCCTCCTTGTTGCAGTCATTTACTGATCCCTGCATTACTCCCCTTCATTTCTAGAAGGTTTTAGCTCCTGGTTGTAACTCTTTTCAATACAATGTCTGCTATATTTCTCAGTAATTTCAGAGTCATGTACGTGATCCTTCTAATACCCTGGCTTCTTAGTTTCTTGAGCTCCTCTCCTGCAATGATCTTGTCCTTCAACATACCTCAGCTACCCACCCCCTTTCCCAGATAATTTCAGATGATTCACCACTCTAGACACTACTTGGTGTAGCAGGCAGGCAGCTGAACCCAACTGGAGGAAAACTCACAGCTAATCTGACTGGTTTTACTTAAAATTCATTACCATTAATGTCAAATGGGTCCTTAGTGCTACCTAGCTATTCTATGTTTCCCAAGTTCAAAGATCCTTTCTTCGCCTAAAACCTCCCAAAATCTCTTAGAGGAGCAACTCGCTTCCCATTTCACTGAGAAAAAGGAAGTAATCAGCTGAAAACTTTGAAGGCTCCCACTGCCCTATTTTCCAATTGACCTAGAGCTGAATCCAGATAATCTGCCTTTCCTTCTGCAATGATGCCTTCTTTGTCCAAAAAACCCTTTTGCTCATGTTTGACCCCCTTCCCAGGGGTGTGCTGGTAAATGTGTAGCAGCAGGCTCTCAGCTCCGAAGGGTGGGTCATAGGGGAAGACCCAACTTCCTTGTGTAAATATTCCCACCATTATCCATCTCTAGCTACAAATGCCACACCACTGAACTGAGCTGGGAAGAGATGCACAGTGGCACCATACAGATACAAAGGATGTAAATAATTTCAAGGGCACAAATAACAATAGCAAAATAATTAGGAAGTGATAAATTTTTAGTATTTATCACCTTTTGTCTTAATATAATAATTTAATTAGAAGTTTCCATAATTTACTTTGTAATATGGCTTGTGTTTACAACTGGCTCACAAAATCCTAAAGATTTAACTATCAGTTCTCACGAGCCCTAACGAGCTGGCTCCAGAGCACCATGGCCTCTGGCTCTTTCACTCCAATTTGTCAGCAAATCCTGATGACGCACGTTCAAAACACATATCTGCAATATGATTGCTTCTCACTGTTTCCACCAGTGCCACCCTGGTGTGAACCACCTTTATCCTTCAGGTGCATCAGCTCCCCCACCGTCCCCTCACCCCGCTGTTCTGTTCTTGACACAGGAGCCAGATGCGAACTCTAAGTTGCAACTTTCCAACTGCTCCCCGATTCATATAAAATAAAACCCAAAGTTCGACAAATGGCCTACGAGGTACTACCTGAAAGAATGAAAAAAGGGGGGAGGGGAAGAAAAGAAATGGAAGGAAAAAAGAAAGAAAAGGGCAAGAAATGATAGTGGCATGGACATGTGCTGCTGTGAGAATCTAAAGGCACAGAAGTCAGATGGGCTGAGGGAGAGTTCCCCGAAGGATGGGCCTTTAAGTGGCCCTTGGGAACAGCATATACACAATCAAATAAACCCCAACTTCGCATTCTGCTTGTCCCGTCACTCTGTGTAGTTCAGCTTTGGGAGAAGTAGTTAAAAGAACTGGGGACTGCATTCTTTTTCTTTCTTTATAGAAAATAAAACAACGTTCCACCATACCAAGCTAGATTGCTAAAGAGATCATCAAAAGAAGCAGCAGAGCAGTGCTGGTGTGCTGTGTACCAGGAACACTGTCCTGTGACATTCCCAGTCCCAGTCTGGCCTCAGAAAAATGGCTAATGCAAATATTTGATAAGCGCTTAAAAGTTTTCCCCAAAGCGCCAAACCCTGGGGGAAGTTAGAGTGTTCCCAGGCCAGACTACAACCTTTTAACCTTAAGTCCCTTAAACATAAATACGTTGCCAAGATGCCGAGTGGATATTTAAATCATCCACTTCCTGTTTCAGTGCTATCTCTCTGTTCTGGAGAGGGACTGAAAATATTTCATTCCTTTTGGCACTGCTTTCTTCATTTAAAAAGAATTTATACTTCAGGGGTTTTGACTCCAAGAGGGAAAAAAAGCACATATTTTGGATGTCAGATTCTGAATGTTTTGACCCTTTCAAACAAAAACGCACTACTCTGTAGCCAGTGGGGTGAGAGAACCAGAGCCGGGAGAGAACATGTCCAAATGGGCTTCTAAAGTGACAAGAAAAGAGGGAAAATTGGCCCACTACAGGAACTTGTTTAGGAAACATTAAAAATAGCCCATCTAAGAAGCTGATTTTTGATAGGCCACTCGTAAATGGTTTTGTTTAAATGTAATTTAAGATAATCTATCTAAGTATTCCCAATGTGTCTGAGCTATCAGTCAATTAAACTTCAAATGTGATGAAAATGCATCCATGGCTGGTTTGATGAGGTTTCATTAAAATGAACAGGAGCAAATAGAAGGTTCCTAATGATGTATCTTGGACAGAGAGGCTCCTTTGAAAGTTCTCAACCAGGATGAGGGTTGGTCAGGATTGAGCAGGGACAATTTCAGAGTGGCCGGAGCAGCTTTTATTGAACAGTCCACACTATCAGCCTGTGTAGTTTAAAAAACTCTCCAGTTGATTCTGATTGTACATGGCAACCCCTCTCCCCAGGTAAGATTCCCCAGGGAGGTAGGATAATATTTGAAATATTAATACAGTGTCAATGATCATTCTTGTCTAATTAATTGAATTCAGTTCAGCATCGCTGACCCTCTACCTTGTGCTGAGGTTGTGCTTGGCGGTGGAATCGAAGGCAGGATATACAGAGGTCAGTGAAGATTGTTCCAGCCTGATGGTGAAGTAGAGGGAGCAGTAGTAAATCCTGATGGTCAGATGTACTACACAGACTTTGAAGCTGTGGGAACCCAGGACGAGAAGCATTAGTTCTGACTGGGGCAATGAGGAGGTGGTAGCATGTGAGTTGAACCTGGAATTATGGACTGACTTTCAGTCGGTAAGAGTGAATGGAAAAGCACCCAAGACCAAAGAAACGGGCTTCTTAGCTGGCAGCTCGTGGTAAGTCATTCCTGCACGGACCAGGAGCTGCCAGGAAGCTCGCCCACAAAAACGCAGCTGCTGCATTGTCAGCTAAAAGAGAATGGGGGGGCATTCACAGACTGAGAATGCAAGGGCTGAGAACAGAAGGAAGGCCATAGCCAACTTCAGAGTTAAACTGTTGGTTTCATTGCCCTTACTGTTTTAATTGGCACATGCTTGGGCGCAGGAAATGAGACAGACTTTTTCCACCACAAGGGGGAGCACTCAGGAAGAAGTCAATGGTCTGATCCTCTCATTGGCCAGTTCAATGGCCACAGATTAGCTTCTCACCCCATAAAGCATTTTAGAGAGCACACTCTTGTCCTAGGGTGCTGGGCAAGAGTATATTAACTATTGGAAAAAACATGCATCAGTCCTGCTGAGAGTGAGTTCATAGCACAAATTCTTATAAATAAATCATGGTATAATTATAACCAACTGGAGAAAGAGAGAATAGATCCCTCACCAGGCATAATCTGGCAGTTCAAAGGTGTGTCAGAAATAGAATATTAGAAAACACCGATTAAGACAGCAGAGAGTAAGCCATTGGATGATTGGCCACCTACAACCATTTGATTTATTTCATATGGACAGGACTTAAGTCTATGTGCTGAAAATGCAGGATTAGGCCAATTGGGCTGATTAGACAGCAATTGACAACTAGTCGTAATATGTTTACTTTTGGTAAGCATTTATGATTCTTAAGTTCATGCTACTTCTGAGAAGAATATTCATCAATTTAAATACTTTTATAAAGATTCAATATCTACCAAGCATTTGGGTGACCTTACTATATCTGTAAGCCATCCAAGATTCCTTTTAAAACTTTATAGTCTTTGGTTTTCTAAATATTGTCAAAAGATGGGGGGAAAGGCCTTAAACTCGAGGGTGTTCTTGTGGAATTTGGCTCCCATGTCCCATTTCTGTCTGTGTAGCTTAATTTTTTTTTAGCAATGAAGATATGTTCTCATCACCTCTGCAATACAAAGCAAAATGTTGGCTCACGGCCCTTTGTGACTGTGACTAAGCTGTCAAGGCATTAATATTTGAGTGGCTCCAAAGCTGAGTTGAGGGAATTTTAATCTTATTTTCTTTGTTTTCCAATGTGACTACTTTAAACCTCTCTTTTCATGTTGGAAAATAAAAAGCGACAGACATGACTAAAACTGACAGTCAAAATAGAGACAACTCTACCCTGCTGAATGTACATTTTGTTCTGGATGAAGGTGTTTACCTGGAAAAGACATGAGCTAAAAGTAACATATCAGCTCAGGGGGAAAAATCACGGCTACAAGAAGAGGGAACTAACATTTATTGAACATCTACGGGCACTGTGCTAAGTTATTTATATTATTTCAGTTAGTTCTTACAACACCCACCCACCTTTTTACAGAGGAGGAAATGGAAGCTCAGAAGGGTTCAATATTTTACCTGGGCCTGACAGTCCAGGCTCCATGCCTTCTGCCCTACACCCAGCTCTCTTTTTTCTATCGACTCCAATCTACCAGCTTCAGATGCTTGGAATAGTGAGTTGAAAAGGATTCTGAAGCTAGAAGAAAGAATGCTATATTTAATTAGCAACATCAGTCAAAGGCCAGGAGCAGATTGGTAGCAGGTATATTATTTGTGTCCCCAATATTATACATGAGCTTTCATTGGTAATTTTAGCTTGAAAGTGGGAGACTGGGAGGAATATAAAATCCTCATGGATTCTAGCCTTCCTATTATTTCCTTAGTAAAAATATAGATTTTCTATGAGTTAGTCTTTCCCCTGGTTGTACTATTTTCTTCTTACTATTTTATTTTCATCTAAAATCTTTAACTACTTTTTTTTTATTCCGTGGGAATGAATCACTCATCACCTATATTCAAAGAGTTAGCTCAGTGTTATATCATTAGAAATTTGTTTGTAAGTGCTCCAGTGTGGATAGTGGATACATGTGTGTGTAAATTAACTCTAATCTGGATCCTAGAGACTATTGATAGTTACTATGTGAAGGACTCTAGTCAGGGGTATGCACTCCAAAAAAGCATAAGACTGGTGTTTTAAATATCACTACCTAACTTCATACCTGAAGGTCTGCAAAAGAGCGATAAAGGACATAGAAATAATTTTCCACTTGGCAAAAGGACAAGTGTTCAATATATGTGATTGGTTGGCTAGAAATGTTTGCACAGGCATCTCCATCCTTGTGTGTACAAGGATTAAGAATCTGGCGAGCCCTGATCTGGAAGAGTGCCATAAATTGTAGATTCTAGTCAGGCCTATGCCCGTTTTAATGAACTGCCTAGAAGGGAAGCTGATCCTGCTGCCATCAGAATATCGTAACATTTTCAGGGAGTGATCCTTTTGCATAAGGTGCTTGTCACAGCGATGAAAAGGACAGAGAGATGACTTTTCCAGGTGTACAGAACAAGTTTTATAATTGTTTTTGTGCCACTCACTGGCTAATAAATGTTTGCACATGTGCAGAGCTTAGTCTCTGAGACTTGTTTCCATTGTAGCTCACCACGCATGTAGCACTGAGGCTATCTGGAAGGAAGCAAGGCCTACATCTAATAATTGGAAACTATCAGCATTCATCCTAAAGAGCCAAGCAATTAGCTTAGGTCATTTTACAACAACTAGTTACTGTGGGAAGTCCAGGAGAGACCTTTCTTCCTCCCCTTCCCCCTCCAGGGTGATTCACTGGAATGAAGAGGGGGAAGGTGGTCAAGGGCCACAGTCCTACAATTATAAGCCACTAAACTGTTCCCGGGGGCAGTGGGGTGGAGGTGGGAGAAGAGCTTTGAATCAGATATGAGATGAGATTGAAAATTTAAAATACAAATTTATCTTTTTTGGAGTTTAGGAGCTGGGCAGAGATATAATTAAGGGACTCCTGTACCTAGTGATAAAAGGAAGTTTGACATAGAACAGTTCCAGGTACTGATAGGGGAAAATATTGAATCATTTGTCTTTATACCCCCAATGAATTGAGACTTCTTAATAACCAGCCATGTTATCATAATAATAATTTTTTATGATTGGGCTAATACACTTATATATATACAATCTGAGGTCTCCAGACCTCATATTCCTCATAATCCCCAAGGAGTAAGATTTCCATTTCTCTTATTAGAAAAATCACTCCTACTTAAGAGATTGAGCATGGAAAAATACAAACAAGGGCCAGGGCTAGCTTTTCTTTTTTAAAATATGCTTTTTTAAATTAATATTTTTAGAGAGAGAGGAAGGGAGAGGGAGAGGGAGACAAACATCAATGAGAGAGAAACATTGATTGGCTATCTCCTGCACGCCCCCTACTGGGGATTGAGCCTGAAACTCAGGCATGTGCCCTGACCGGGAATCAGTGACCTCTCAGTGCATGGGATATTCTAAAGCATTCAGTTTTATCTATCAGATCTACAGTTTGGGATCCAGCTTGTGATAAGAAAAATATTTCCCCTTTGGCTAAGATCCCCAATTTACCAGTTTATCGAATGATTTAAACTAATTGATATACAGTACATAGAAAAATAAATACTACAAAAATTCTAATAGGAAAGCCTTTTAATACATAAAATTTGATGGCAAAGAATCGTTAACATACACAAACAACCTTAGGGATTATAATTTACTCAGTGCTCTAAGAGATCAGAATTTTGAATCAATTACTTAATCTGCCATGTTGAATTTTTGTTCAACACGGTGGACTAAGCAGATCCCAGGAGTGTTCCTACTCTGCTTCAAGCACATAAATCTTGCAGAAAAAGGTAAGAAAAACATGTAGAAACTGTTAAAAGTGATCTTGAAAGTAAGAGAAAAACAGCTTCAGTTGCTGTATATAGAGGGAATTCAAAGACAAGAGAGGTTATAGCCTGAGTTACAGGTGTGGTAGCATTCACTGGTAACACGGCAGAAACCTGCAACTGGGCTCCTTCAGAAAGCCAAGAGCTAGGAAGGCTGTGTTCCTTCCGTGAACAGAAATAGGGATACTCTAACCACGGTAACCTACTAATGGGGAAGCAACCTATTATCGAGAGAGAACCTCTGGGCTGAGGAGGAGAAAGGCCCTTTCTGTGTGAGGGGATGAGATCCAAATCTGAACTACCTGCTTAGAAAGTCCAGCCAAGAAACTAACGTGAAGCATGGTCTGAAACCAGTGAAATCGACAGGGACCAGTGAAGGCAAATAGGAAACTATCCCATGGGGATGCCTTCCCAATCTAGACAATGCCCTAAAACTTCTCAGAATGCTGGAACTTGGCTTACCACCACTAGGAAGAGATTGTGAAAGGCTTCTTTGGATAAACTTGTTCAAGGAAAATGATCTAGAGATACAGACATTTGGTGATTGTTCATTAAAAAAAAACAAACGGATCCATTTTCTACCAGTTAGCCCATGAGTGGGCCTGTGCCCAGAGCTTTTAATCAGTTTTTTATTGCCTTACTCCTATATATGGACAGCCAGCCAGGGATCACGAGGATTGTGAGGAAAGAATGAAACACAGAGACCAGCACAAACAACAGAAAGTAGGAACACCAGAGAAAACACATGAGGCAGGAACAGAAAAGCACTTAAAAATATAAATGATATTTCCAAGGAGATAGGAGAACTATTGTATCTCAGGAAAAGTACATTATAAAAAGGAACATTCAAAACAATAGCAACAAAAGAACTATTGGAAACTAAAAATATTAGGGTTAGAAACAATGAGTATAAAGCCAAAATTAAGGAAACCTCCCAGATATTAACATAAGATACAGAAAAGTAAAAATAATTATTTAAGAAAATACAAAATCAAAAAATCAGTTTAGGAGACCCAGAAGAGAAAGGGGAAACATGAATTATAGTAGGAAGAAAATTATCACCAAAATGATACAAGATAATTTCCTATAACTAAAAGATGTAGCCCGGCCGGGAGTGGCTCAGTGGTTGAGTGTCGACCTAGGATCCAGGCGATCGGGGTTCAATTCCCGGTCAGGGCACATGCCTGATGTGTGGGCCCGATCAATGACTCTCTAATCATTGATGTTTCTCTCTCTCTCTCTCTCTCTCTCTCTCTCTCTTTCCTTTCCTCTCTCTGAAATCAATAAAGATATATTTAAAAAAACACACAAAAAAAACCTAAAAGATGTATTTTTCTAGATTGACCAGGCCCACTATGTTCAACAGAATGAGTAAAAATCTAAATGATACCAGGAAACACTGTTATAAAATTTCAGAATATTGAAGATAAATAGAAGATCCTATATACTTCCAGAGAGGAAAAAACTAAGCAACATACAAATATTCAGGAATCAGAATGGCATCAGACTTGTTAAGATCGACATAGGAATCTAGAAGATAATGCAGGCACATTTTGAGAAGTTTTAGGGAAAGTGATTTCCTGCCTAGAATTCTATGCCCAGCCAAATAATTAATCAAGTGTGAGCTAAGTAAAAAGCATTAAAAATTTTTGTCTCCTCTGCACACACAGGAAGTTCCTAAATAATCTTTTCCATCAAAATAGGGGTATAAAGAAAGAGGGAGAATGAGATCAAGGAAGCAAAGGGTTCAGATTTCAGCCCACATAAAAAAGAAATTCCTTTCAATCCTAGGAAGGAAATTCCTAAGATGACTGTAAAGTAATGATTTTGAACAGCTACCTGTGCAATAAACCTAGAAAATTCCAAGAAGTTTCCAGAAACAATATCTTTATTTAAAAAAAGACAATCACCTAATCCGTTTGACCATACTGAAAAGGGTTGATGTTCACATTAATGACAGAAAACTGTCATTAAAGGGAGGGAGGTAATAGTATAAACATAAAATGTAATCATAGTCTACAATGTAGTCCATTAGGAACAATATTTATAGAGTTATAATAATGTTGGAAAAATGAGGAAGATGGTGTGTATTTCTGCATTTTCTTTTCTCTCATAGATCTGTTCGTCTGTTCTTACGCCAGTACCAAATGGTCTTGAGTATGTGGCTTTACTAATGTTAGACATTAACTTTCTACTATTGGAGATAAAAATTTAGCCCTGTTATGTTGTAGGTTGTATGTCAAATGATAGAAATCTCTCTTACTATATATAAAAAATTATCTACATGCTATTTATGAGAGGTCCACTTTGATTCACAGAAATATTGAAAAATAAAAGTTTTAAAGTTATGTAATAAGTAAATAACAATCGAAAGATGTTGTAGCAACATTACTAGCAGACAAAATAGAATATAAGGTGAATTAATGATAAAAGAAATTCCCCAACAGGCAGATTTAAAAATCATGAATGTAGCCCGGCCGGGCGTGGCTCAGCGGTTGAGCGTCAACCTAGGATCCAGGCGATCGGGGTTCGATTCCTGGTCAGGGCACATGCCCAGGTTGCGGGCTCAATCAATGACTCTCTCATCATTGATGTTTCTATCTCTCTCTCTCCCTCTCCTTTCCTCTCTCTAAAATCAATAAAGACATATTAAAAAAAAATCATGAATGTATATGTATCAAACAACATAGCCTTGAAATATCTGACTAATTTTAACAACAATGATGGCTAATTTTGAAGGAGAAATGGACAGATGCACAATCTTTGTGGGGGATAATTGACATAGCTCTCTTGGAAATTAATAGATTGAGAAACTTTTAAAAATTAGTAAGACTATAAGAGATTTCAACAATAAAGTTAAAATAAATCAAAAAAGCTTAAAGCAAATAAGAAGTATAAAGTAGAAGTGTTCAAGCCAGGTTCCAATAAAAATGGCAGAGTAGGAGGACACGGTACTCACCTCTTCCCATTACCAAACCAAAATTACAATAAACTATAGAAAAATCAACCTGGATAACCATCTGAAGACTAGCTGAAAAGAAGTCCTATAATTAAGGATATAGAGAAAAAGCATGTCAAGACTGATAGGAGTGAAGATGTGAAATGGGCTGATCCCAAACCCATATGTGGTGGTTGAGAATCTGGAGGGATACCTCAGCTACAGAGGTCTCCTCTAAAAAGTGAGGTGTCTCAGCCCTACAACAGGCCAGCCTAGACACCAATGTCAAGAAGTGGAGCCCACATAGCATCTGCCTGTGAAAATCAGTGGGGATTCTCTCCATCCAGTGAGACAGAGGCTGCTGGAAACTCAGGAATCTGAGGGTCTGAATAAAAACTCACTTGCAGCCACTCACCTTGGGCTCCAGCAAAGGGACAGTAGCTCAAGGTGTGCCAGAGACATACAAGGAGAAACTGAGTTGTTTGGATTCAGGGTGAAGGCTAGAGGGATGGCTGACCTTGTCCCTGTGTTGAGCTCTCCCCACACATGACTAAATCTGAATCTGCATTAGCTGGTGAACACCACTAGCTCCACCCTGATGACTTCCTAAGACCCTGCCCCATCACAAAGTTTCACAGGCCCCAGGCAGGTGGCAGCTAGCCTTAGTATATTCTGAGATCTTTGCTGAGTAGCCTCAGGCCCAGCACTGGCACCAAATCTAAATCTGTATTAACCTGGTGAACACCACTTGCCCCACCCTGGTGACTCCCTGATACCCTTCCCCACCCAACTTGCATTCTGCCCAAGGCTCTTTCAGCAGCTGAGACTTATGGGCAGCCAGCTGGCAGTGGCAGGTCTCAGGGTGCCTTGGGCCTTTTGCTGATGTGCTTCAAGCCCAGTACTGGTGGCAGCAAGCCTTGGTTTGCAGCGCGGCCCTTCAACATGCATCCAGACCCAATACAAGCAGCTACAAGCCACAGATCACTTTGTTGCTCCTAACAGGTAGTCCTGGGCTAGTCAGAGGCAGTGACTGACATTGACCTGTACCAGAATCCCCCCAGAACCAACATACCTGATGGCCATTTTCAGACCACAACAGAGCACCATCCGATTAGCTCTAAAGGTGGCACCAGACCCTGCTGGGGCAAATCCTACTTTGTGGGGTTGGTCCCCACATAGCAGTTAGTAAGCTGTGGTTGTGGCCAATCCTCACAGCCAGTCATCCTGAGTGTCAGTTCCACCCACTGACCTGCAATCAAGGCTCAACTACAACAGGAGGGCACACGCAACACATATGAGAGACACTGCTGAACACTCCCAGCTCAGATGATTAGGAAAACTGAGTCAATGGGCCCCACAGGACTCCTAATATATAAGGACATCCTACCAAGACTTGGAATGTAGATCCATCTAATTCATAGAAACAAACACAGAGAGGCAACCAAAATGGGGAGACAAAGAAACAGGTCCCAAATGAAAGTTCAGGAGAAATCTCCAGAAAAAGAACTAAATGAAATGAGGACAAGCAATTTACCAGATACAGAGTTCAAAACAATGGCTATAGCTGTGCTCAAGGAACTTAGGGGGGAAATAGATGATCTCAGTGAGAATTTCAACAAAAAGAAAATAAGTATAAAAAAGGACACAGAAACCATAAAAGAGAACCAGTCAGAAATGAAGAATACAACAACTGGAATGAAGAATACATTAGAAGGAATCAACAGCAGATTAGATGAAGTAGATGATCAAATCAGCAATTTGGAAGACAAGGTGGCAGAAAACACCCAATCAGAACAGCCAAAAGAAAAAAAAATTTTAAATAATGAAGATTGTTTAAGGAACTTCTGGGAGAACATCAACCATAACAACATTTGCATCATAGGAGTGCCAGAAGGAGAAGAGAGAGAGGAAGGGATCTAGAACCTATTTGAAGGAATAATATGACTGAAAGCTTTCTTAATCTGGTAAAGGAAAAAGACATACAAGTCCAGATGCTTAGAGAGTCCTAAACAAAATGAACCTAAAGAGGCCCACACCAAGACACACCATAATTAAAATGTCAAAGATAAAGACAAAGAGAACATCTTAAAAGCAGCAAGACAGTTAGTTACCTACAAGGAAACTCCCATAAAACTGTCAGCTGAATTCTCAACACAAACTTTTCAGGCCAGAAAGGACTGGCATGAAATATTCAAAGTGATGAAAAGTAAGTACCTACAATTTAAACTACTCTATCCAGCAAGGCTATCAAATAAAATTGAAGGAGAGATTAAGAGTTTCCCAGACAAGAAAAGGCCAAAGGAGTTCATCACTCCCAAACCAGTATTGCAAGGAATGTTAAAGGGGCTTCTTTAAAAGAAGGTGGGGGAAAGGAATATAAATATGAATAATAAAATGGCAATAACTACAAACCTATCAACAATCAATTCAAATGTAAATGGATTAAATGCTCCAATCAAAACACATAGGATAGCTAAATAGATAAGAAAAGATGACCCATACATATGCTGTCTACAAGAGATCCACTTCAGATCAAAAGACACACAGACTTAAAGTGAAAGGGTGGAAAAAGATATTTTGTGCAAATAGAAATAAAAAAAGAAGCTGAAGCAGCAATACTTATATCAGACAAAACAGACTTTAAAATAAGAGATAAAGAAGCAAATTACATGACAAAAGGATCAATTCAACAAGAAGATATAACCCTTATAAACATTTATGCACCCAACTTAAGAACACCTAATATTTAAAGCAAATTTTGATGGACATAAAGGTAGAGATCAATAGTAATACAGTAATAGTAGAGGACCTTAACACCCCATTGACATCAATGGATGGATTTTCCAGGCAGAAAATCAACAAGAAACAGTAGCCTTAAATAGCGCATTAGACTAAATAAACTGAATTGATATTTTTAAAGCACTTCACCCCAAAAGAACAGAATATATATTCTTTTCAACTGCACATGGAACATTTCCCAAAATAGACTGCATGTTAGGCCACAAAACAAGTCTCAATATATTTAAAAGATTGATATCATATCAAGCATCTTCTCCAATGGTTTGAAACTAGAAATCAATTGCAAGAAATAAACTAAAAAACACACAAACACATGGAGGGTAAATAACATGTTACTAAACAATGAATTGGTTAACAATGAGATCAAGAAAAAAATCAAAGGATGCTTTGAGAGAAGTAAAAATGAAAACACAATAACCCAAAATCTGTAGGACCCAGCAAAGAGTCCTAAGAAGGAAATCCATAGCAATACAGGCCAATCTAAAGAAACAAGAAAAATCTCAAATAAACAACTTCACTGTACACGTAAAGGAACTAGAAAAAGAACAATAAAGCACAAAGTGAGTAGAAGGAAGAAATAATAAAGATCAGAGAAGAAATAAACAAAATGGAGTCTAATAAACAAAAGATCAATAAAGCCAATTGTTGGTTCTCTGAAAAGATAAACAAGATTGTTAAAACTCTATCCAGACTCATCAAGAAAAAAAGAGAGAGGATCAAAATAAATAAAATAAAAAATGAAAGAGGAGCCCGGCCAGCATGGCTCAGCGGTTGAGCATCAACCTAGGATCCAGGAGATAGCAGTTCAATTTCCGGTCAGGGCACATGCTCCAGTTGTGGACTCAATCCCCGGCAGGAAGCATGCAGGAGGTAGCTGATCAATGACTCTCTCTTATCATTGATGTTTCTATCTTTCTCTTCTCCCTTCCTCTCTGAAATCAATAAAAATATATATTTAAAAAAAAATGAAAGCAGAGAAGTGACAACTGACACCACAGAAATACATAAGATTATTTTTAAAAGTACTACCAACAATCTTACATGCCAACATAGTAGACAATCTGGAAGAAATTAATAAATTCCTAGAAATATACAATCTTCCAAGACCAAATCAAGAAAAAACAGAAAATCTGGACAAACCAATTACTGTCAACAAAATTGATTCAGTAATAAAAAAGCTTCCAACAAACAAGATTCCTGAACTAGATGGTTGCCCATATGAATTTTACCAGTCAGAGAAGAATTAACACTTATATTTCTCAAACTATTCCAAAAAATTCAAGAGGAGGGAAGGCCCCCAGCTCATTTTACAAGGCCACCATTATTCTGAGTCCAAATCCAGACAAAGACATTACAAAAAATAGAATGTTATAGGCCAATATAACTGATGAACACAGATGCAAAAATCCTCAACAAAATATTAGCAAGCTGAATTCAGCAATACATTAAAAAGATCATATACCACGATCAAGTGGGTTTTTGTTCCTGGGATGTAAGGTTGGTACAATACCCACAATCAATTAATGTGATACACCACATAAAATTTTTAAAAAATCATATGATCATATCAATAGATGTAGAAAAAGCATTTGACAAAATCCAGCATCCATTTATGATAAAAATTCTCAGAAAAATGGAAATAAAGGGAACATACCTCAACATAATAAAGGCCATTTATGACAATCCATAGCTAACATCATACTCAATGAGAAAAAGCTAAAAGCATTTGCCTTAAGATCAGGGACAAGACAGAGTTGTCCATTTTCACCACTTTTATTCAACATAGTACTGGAAATCCTATCACAGTGATCAGACAATAAAAATAAATAAAAGGCAAATTGGAAAATAAGAAGTAAAACTGTCATTATTTGCAGAGGGCATGATACTATTTAGAGAGAAACCTAGATTCCACCGAAAAGCATTTAGAACTGATAAATGAATTCAGGAAAGTAGCAGGATACAAAATTAACATTCAGAAATTAGTTGCATTTTTATACACCAATAATTAACTATCAGAAAGAAAAATTAAGAAAACAATCCTATTTATAATTGTACCAAAAAATATCTAGGAATGCATTTAACCAAGGAGGTAAAAGACTTGTATTTGAAAAATTATAAAACATTGAAGGAAGAAATTGAAGAAAATACAAATAAATGTGCTCATGGATCGGAATAATTAACATCATTAAAATGTCCATACTACCCAAAGCAATCTATAGATTCGCTGCAATCTCTATCAAAATACCAATGGCATTTTTCACAGATCTAGAACAAGTAATCCTAAAATTTATATGGAACCACAAAAGATCTCAAATAACCACAGCAATCTTAAGAAGAACAAAGTTGGAGGTATCATGCTACCTGATATCAAACCATACTACAAAAATATAGTAATCAAAACAGCATGATACTGGCATAAAAACAGACACATATATTCAAAGGACAGAATAGAGAGCCCATAAATAAACCCATGCATATGTGATCAATTAATCTATGACAAAGGAGGCAAGAATATACAATGGGGTATAAACAATCTATTCAATAAATGGTGCTGGGAAAATTGAACAGATAGATGCACAAAAATGAAACTAGACCACCTTCTTACACCATACACAAGAATAAATACAAAATGGATTAAAGATTTAAATGTAAGACCAAAACCATAAAACTCCTAGAAGAAAAGATAGGTAGTAAAACCTCTGATATTGCTTAGTAATATTTGCTCTGATATATTGCCTTGGCAAGGGAAACAAACAAAAAATAAACAAATAGAACTACATCAAACTAAAACATTTTTGCACAGCAAAGGAAACCATCAACAAAATGTAAAGACAACCCACTGAATAAGAGAAAATATTCTTCAGTGATGCATCCGATAAGGAGTTAATATCCAAAATTTATAAAGAACTCATACAACTCAACACCAAAAAACAAACCAATTTAAAAATGAGCAGAAGACATAAACAGACTCTTCTCCAAATAACACATACAGATGGCCAATAGAAATATGAAAATATGCTCAACATCAATAACCATCAGAAAAATGCAAATTAAAACATATCACCTCACACCTGTCAGAATGGCTAGCATTAATAAATGAATAACCAAGTGTTGGTAAGGATGTACACTGTTGGTAGGAGTGCAGACTGGTGCAGCCACTATGGAAAACAGTGTGGAGTTTCCTCAATAAATTAAAAACAGAACTACCTTATGACTCAGCAATTCCACTTCTGGGAATAGCCCCCCAAAATCCAAAAACACTAATTCGAAAAGAGCACCCCTGTGTTCATCACAGCACTGTTTACAATAGCCATCATATGGAAACACCTCAAGTATCCATCATTAGATGACTGAATAAAGAAGTGGTACATACACACAATGGAATATTATTTGGCCATAAAAAAGAATGAAATCTTACCATTTGTGACAACATGGATGGACCTAGAGGGTATTTTGCTAAGTGAAATAAGTAAGACAAAGACAAATACCATATGGTTTCACTTAAATGTGGAATCTAAAGAACAAAATGAATGTACAAACAAAAGAGAAACAGACTCAGAGATACAGAGAACAAACTGAGGGTTGCCAATTGGGGGGCGGGGCAGCTGGGTGAAAAGGGATTAAGGAGCACAAATTGGTAATTACAAAATAGTTACAGGGATATAGAGTATAGCGTAGGGAATATAGTCAATAATATCATAATAACTATGTATGTTACCAGGTTGGTACTAGAACTATCAAGGGGATCAGTTCATAAATTATATAATTGCCTGATCACTATGCTGTTCACCTGAAACAAAAATATAATAACACTGAATGTCAACAGTAATTGAAAAATAAATAAATAAAACATGAAAAAAATTTTAAGATGAAACCATTTGTGTTACTTATTGACACAAAGTTAATCAACATTTTTCCTCTTTTTGTATATAATTGTCAAAATGCTCTGCAATTGACCAAGTTAATCTTGTTTTAAAAAATTTATTGATTTTTGAGAGAGAGGTAGGAAGAGAGAGAGAAGGAAACATCAATTTGTTGTTATTTATGCATCCATTGGTTGATTCTTGTATGTGTCCTGACCGGGGATTGAACCTGCAACGTTGGCGTATTGGATCAATGCTCTAGGCAACTGAGCTACTTGGCCAAGGCCCAAGTTAATTTTTTTTTACAGCCCTGACTTTAGGCCTGGCTTTCTGTGCCATTTAAATGGGATATCTTCCTGTTTAGTTTAACCAATTCTACTCTTTTTCATCTTTTCTCTCGTGTTTTTTTCCACCAGCCTTCTAATCATTTTCATCCTCTTGGCCCTTTCCTATCTGATGCTGAGAGACTTTATAAATATTTATGAACTGTTCCTTGTCCTTCCTGATGAAGGAAAACACATAAACACCGTTTCCATCCATTCACCAGCTATTCCCTCTGCTCAAGAACTGGAACTTTGCCTGATCACTCTGATGGTATTTGCTACCAAGTCCTTTATAAAAATACTAAATAGTGCATTTTTTCACGTTGTGGCCCAAGTGAAGCAAGTTTCCTTTATATACCAGAGGCCAATCCAAATGACACATGTTTGCTTTATCAACCTCTGTAAAAGTCTAGTGGTAATTTATATTGATTACATAATAAGAAACTCCATCCCTGGTACAACATGTTCTTTCAGCTGCAGACCCACACCTGTAGAAATGCTAACTCACATCTGGTTCCATAAATCTGTTCTTTCTGATCCTCCGGAGAGATACTTTTATGTAAACTATATAGCTACATGTGGAACGGGAAAGACCAAAGCAGATGGCTAACCCTAGTAACCATTTGTACTCCAAGTCTTGAGCTTTTTACTCTCTTCCTTGACTTTGATGTCTTCCTATTTGAGAGTCAATTCAATCATTCCTTTCAGGAAAGGTGTCTCTTACCAGCTTTGCATATACTTCGAGAACCAAGGCAAAGTGCTGATATTGTTGCTAATATTAGGAGTCAAAAGTATTGGTTTTGCTCATTGATAAGTAGGTTCCACCAATTAATTTTTTTGATATGAAGATACCAAGGAAGATAGCTACATTTTCTCATTTTTATATATTTTCATCTTTATTGATTCCATTGCATGTATTATATTATATCTCTACACAAAGTCAGCTTTAAAAACAAACCAACTGTCCGGCCAGCGTGGGTCAGTGGTTGAGTGTCAACCTATGATCCAGGAGATTGCAGTTCAATTCCCCATCAGGGCACATGCCTGGGCTGTGAGCTCGATCCCCAGTAGGAAGCGGGCAGGAGGCAGCCGATCAATGACTCTCTCATCATTGATGTTTCTATCTCTCTCTCTCCCTCTCTCCCTTCCTCTTTGAAATCAATAAAAGTACAAAAAACAAAACAAAACAAAAGAAACCCCAAGTGTTATAAATCAAAATAACTGTTTACTTTGCAGGCAACTCATTTGTAATTATTATTTAAACTAAAATTTGCTTTTTCTCCGCTTTAAAGTGATTTGTCAGTAAAAGCACAACAACATTGAGGAAGTAACCTTGATACAAAGGACAGTAATAAGCTGTATGAGGGAAAGTTATAAAGTCACAAATCAAAACCAGGTTAGGGCAAGGAGAGATCACATTTAGCCCAATCCCTTCATCAGAAGAATTGAGGCCCCAAAAGGTTGAGTCACCTGCCTGACATCATCAAGTTGCTCAAAAGCAGCAATTAAGTTAAACATATTTTTCTGCTCTCACCTGCTGCTAACTCATATTTCAAAGAACATTTGGAAGCTCCGTATTTGGGAGGCTTTTGTTGAGATGCTTTCTATAAAGTAAGCCCTCCATAATTTATATTTTAGTAATAGGCACTTTTCATTAATAGTGATGTTTTTAAACTGGCCAAATCCTATAGATTTCAAGATTTGGGAAAACATGGATCAGGTCTTTTTCACCTTCATTAATGTCAAAGCTCTTACAAGTAACTGTGGTATGATGCAAGTTAGGACAGAGTTTCAGCAGTTCACCGGCCAGGTAAACACTTCTACTATGCATTTGCCTAAAACTGTGAAGGGGAGCGAGTACAAGGAGCTGCTGGATCTTACCACCTGTTTGGGACGACCAGCCTCAGACAGCAAGGTAGGGTTCCAACATCTGGCATCGGGTGGCACAGGCTGAGGAATCTGCTAATGATCTCAAGGGAGACAAACCAGAGACCAGAGAAGGGCTAAGGTATTTCAACTGGAAAGGTCCAGCGAGCATACGTATGTTCAAGCAAAGAGTCTGCTCACGCAATTTTCCCTCACCTATTAGAGTTCCACTAACATCTCCATAAAACACATATTAAATTTTTTACCATATGAAACATGATGGTGTTTTAAGGGGCTTAAAAATAAAGGACATTAGGCAAAACCTAAGGCAGTCCAAATAAAGTAAGGAGTTTTATTAATAATAATGTATCAATATTGTTCCATCATTTGCCACAAATGTGCATAGTAATATTAACAATGAGGGAAATCAGGTGTGGGTATAGAGAACTCCGCAATATTCCCGCAACTCTTCTATAAATCTAAAAGCTATTCTAAAATAAAATTATTTTTTAAGTAATAAAAAATAAACAATTTGACCCATCCATATGATTGCCTGGTCAAGTTTTTGCTCCAAGCACTCTTGCTAAGATCAAGCATGCTTGTCCTCTACTCTTTCTCTCAAGTTCCTAGAGCATTTTTGGACTTTAGTGTATTGGGCTACAAATATTAAAATCAATGACATCACAAAACACAGCACTGTCACCCATGTGATCTCAGGTATTAGAAATGTAAATGCCAATGGAAGACAAGTTGAGTGAGTCTGAGGGCAACTAGATGCTAAGATCTGGCATTGTTCACTGTGTGCTTTCGTTTTAGATAAAGCTTTAAAAGACTTTCCTGACTGCCTTACAGAGAAAGCTAACATTGGATGTTAATCTGACTTAAGCACCATTTTCAGCACCTTGGAGTTTCAGATTGTCTCCAGACAAGACGACTGTCAATACTGCTTTCAAAGGTGAGAATGGAAAGAACTATATTTGTACCAGAAGAAGAAACTAAAGAAAGAAAGCGGGGGAAGAAAGAAAAACAAAGGAGAAAGAAAGGAAGGAAGGAAGGAAGGAAGGAAGGAAGGAAGGAAGGAAGGAAGGAAGGAAGGAAGGAAGGAAGGAAGGAGGGAGGGAGGGAGGGAGGGAGGGAGGGAGGGAGGGAGGGAGGGAGGGAGGGAAGGAAGGAAGGAAGGAAGGAAGGAAGGAAGGAAGGAAGGAAGGAAGGAAGGAAGGAAGGGAAAGAAAGAAAGAAAGAAAGAAAGAAAGAAAGAAAGAAAGAAAGAAAGAAAGAAAGAAAGAAAGAAAGAAAGAAAGAAAGAAAGAAAGAAGAAAGAAAGAAAGAAAGAAAGAAAGAAAGAAAGAAAGAAAGAAAGAAAGAAAGAAAGAAAGAAAGAAGAAAGAAAGAAAGAAAGAAAGAAAGAAAGAAAGAAAGAAAGAAAGAAAGAAAGAAAGAAAGAGAGAGAAAGAAAGAGAGAGAGAGAGAAAGAAAGTCTGACGCGGTTGGGGCAGCCCCGGAAGGAGTCCGCTGGAGCTGTCATGTGTGGGGTGATTTTTGGAAACCTCAAATTCTAAACTTTGCATCTCGGTTTCCTTTATGAACACATGATTTACATGTTCCCCAAAAAACAACCAGCAAAAGTCTTCCTATTTCAAAAGAAAAATAAAGGAAAATCATGTCTTAAAGACACACCACCATCCAAAGTGCCTTTATGGTAAAGACCTCATCACTCTCTACCTGGGGTTCTATCAGCTGCGGACATGGGGGAGGAACTCGGGCACTTTTCTATTAAGCCACCTCCTGGAATCCGAGGCGCCCCCTAAGCAGAAGAGCCAAGAGATCAAAACCTGTAAACCTTATTGCAAACACTCTCAGGAAAAAGTTACCAAGCTAGAAACTATTCCCAATGGAAAGAGTAATTGTTTTATTTTCACAACATATCTAAGAGCAGAAATAGGGAAATGCGTGAAAGTTTTAAAAAAAATTCTCCAACTCCTACACTCATTTCCCTTTTACTCAAACGCAGGTGGGGCAGCAGTTCCCGGCTGGCTGACATAATCGCTGTGCCCAGTTTAGGGGCAAGAGAGAGTTCCCGGGCAGATATTTCCATGCCACAATTGCCGTAACTATATGCCTACCCTGCAGAGTGTGGTTAAAGTATTTTAATTTTTCCTTTTGTTATCAGCAAGCTTTAAGCATATATATATACAATATATATATGTATATATGTGTGTGTATGTGTCTGTGTGTATATATATATATATGTCTGTGTGTATATATATATATATATATATATATATATACACACACACACACACACACAAGAGAGACATAAAGCCATCGCGGCTAAAGCATAAAGCCCCACAGCAATAGAACATTCCCAAGTGTATAAATCTCAATGGAGAAGAAACCAAGGGGGGAGGAGGGACAGAAGGGGTAAAAGGAAGGGCGGGCGGGAGGGAACTTTAACAGAGCCCCCTTTTCTTCCATAGAGTACCTTCTTTCACTGGGTTCCTCCCATGCATTAATTGCTAGGGTGCACGTAAAAGGGAGAGAAAGAAAAGTGTTAGGGCAAATAAACAACTGAATAAAAAAGATGAGCACAGCTTTTTCCAGCCGACACAGGGCGATCGGGCAAGTATTTCAGACATTAGGGATTGGTTTCCGAACTCGCAGGAGGAAACTGCTCTGCCTCGCTCCAGTTGCAGCAGAGAAGGAGCTGCAGCCTTCCTTGCGGGACCCTAACTGATCACTGAAGTGATTTTGCAGAATGAACCCTATATCGCAGAGGATTGAATCATAGAAACAACAACAACAAAAACTACATTTGAAAGGGACCTACGTCAACGTTTGTTCTGTCTTCTTAGCCTCGAAGTTTATTTCTGCTTGTGCTAACCCTATGGCAGCCGTTGCTAGGCCTTTGGTACATATCACTAAAATGGATGAAACGGCCGATTGCTGAAGTCACAACGGAGGTGACACACAGTAAGCTTTGGCTATCGTTTTCTTTTCCTATTTCAAGCATTGTGTTTTCAGCTCTAGGTGTCTGCGTGTACGCAGGCAGGTCAGAAACGTGGGCTGTAAGGCTCCACGCAGCGCCTGGCTGCACGATATTTCTAGGCACTGCTGTGGACATGGTGTGGAGACTGTTCTAGCCTCTGGAAGAGGTACTGAAGGGGTGGATTGTCCAATAAGGGCTCATCTGAGACCAAAAGCAGCTCTTAACATTTTTAAAAATATATATATCTTTATTGATTTCAGAGAGAGGAAGGGAGAGGGGGAGAGAGAGAGAGAGAGAAACATCAGTGATGAGAGAGTCATTGATCGGCTGCCTCCTACACACCCCGCACTGGGGATCGAGCCCGCAACCCGGGCATGTGCCCTGACTGGGAATCAAACAGCGATCTCCTGCATCCTAGGTTGATGCTCAACCGCTGAGCCACACCCGGCCAGGCGCTCTTAACATTTGATGGTGGTAGTGATTGTGTGTGTGTGTGTGTGTGTGTGTGTGTGTGTGTGTGTTCAGCTGTCTCAGAGGCACAGGGACTCTGTCCTGCCTGTGTGATGGCAACAAATGTGGCCTCCTTGAGATGCAGGCAAGACAGGACCAAGAAGGGAAGGGGAAGGGGAATTCAGGTGGTGGGGGAAGACCCAGAACAGAGCAGAAAAGAGAGCAGGGGTGAGGGGGAGATGAGGGAAAATAGAAACGCACGTTGACACAAGTATATAAAGGTTCTTGGGGTGGGGGTAAAGAAAAAATATCAGGACATAAAAACCTGTTGTTTTTGTTTGTTTGTGTGCTTTTCTGTGTTTTTGGGGTTGTTTTTTTTTGTTTGTTGTTGTTTTTAAGGGACAGAACCAGAGGGAGTAGTTGCTAGGTGAAGAGGGATGCATGGATGGAGGGCAGGAAACTGCACCATGGCCAGGATAACCAGCCATCCCAGGTGGCTGGGGCCGGTCCCTGTTTAGAACTGTTATCTTAGGGAAATCCTTACTAGCTCCCCCTTTCCCTCTCACGAGTTCCCTGATTTGGAAAATAATGAGAGTCACCCTCTCTATAGACCACCTCCAGACTAGGATAGCAAGTAGCCATGAGCAGGACTAAGGCTGAGAGACAGGCACCAAGAAGAGCTTTCAGGAAAGGGGAAAGGGAAGCGGTGGCTAAAGAACAAAGGGGAGAGGTGACAAGGTATAAAGTGTGGGCTGTTGTAACCAACCATGCCAAACTCGGGTAAGGTTAGAAGGGCCATTGACAGGAAAAGTGTAGAAACATTAAGGATGGACAAGAGACAAATGACTCACAGCACAGATATGTGTAGGCTTCTAGTATTTCCCCCTGTATTTGGAGATTAGTGGTTATGATCAGCATGTATCAAAATGACTGGAAAAGGCCATCCTTGCCCTCCACCCTGCACAGGCGCTCGCAACATCTCATCTGCTGTTGCCTCCCCAGCCAGCTGCTCCAAAGCTGTTCCAAAGCTGCTCTGCCTCTGGCTGCCTGGGCCAAGCGTCCCCACTGAGCCCCCTCCCCCACCTCGGATGGCTGCATACCAGACTGTCTGCCCCCGTGGTTTCTCAGGCTTCCACAGATAGGCCACAGTATGTGAAACTGCACTTCAGTGCGTCATTTCAGGGACCTCCTTTGACTTTTTGCAGGATTAGAACTTTGTATTGCGAAAGGCAGAACGTAAATGTCAAGGGCAAGTTCAAAAGGCTAAGTGACTTTTAGCTAAGCATTCCCTAGACCTAGAGGTTAGATGGAAGACCACCAGCAGTAGAATCTTTGGTACTTAGGGATTCAGAAAATATGGCATATGGGTTTCCACTATCCTTTTGAATTCGGGCATCTTATGGAGTGAATGGTGTTTCCCTCAAAATTCTTATGTTGAAGTCCTAACCCCAGTACCTCAGTGTGGCCTTATTTTGTGTATTTCAAAATGTGACCATATTTGGAGATAGGGTCTCTACAGAGGTAAAATAAGATTATTAGGAATGACCCTAATTTAATATGACCAGTGTCTTTATAAGAGGAGGAAATTTGGATATAGACACACATAGGGAGAATGCTACGTGAACATGAAGACAGCCATCTACAAGCCAAGAAGAGAAGTCTGGGACAGCCTCCCTCTGAGCACTCGGAAGAAACCAACTCTGCTGACACCTTGATGGTGGATCTCTAGCTTCCCGAACTGTGATGCAAGTTTGCATTGTTAAGCCACCCAGTTTGTGGTCCTTTGTTCCAGCAGCCCCAGGAAACTAATACCCCAGATGCAGTTTGAGCTAAGATGGGAGTTAGGAAAAATGGACCAGCATTTTTATAGTTTTTTCATTTCCGAGAAGACTACGCTATTCTTCTTTGCATTGCCCCCCAAAAAGTAGGCACCCCCTATGGCAGGATTGTATCGGCTGATCCTGGGTAAATAATTTCAATGGCACAGGCCTCAGTTTCTTTCCCCTCCATGAAGTTGGGTGCCGGGCCATGTTCTGAAGTCCCCACTGTGCCTGATTATTGAGGCAAAGGTCAAACTTAAATAGGAACGAAGCCTTATTGATAAACACTATGTCTGAGAATGGCTGGCCAGGCCAGGGGGACCCTCTGCGCGGAGAGGGATAGCCCTCAACTTCCCACCAAAACCTCACAGAATCAGCTCTGACTTGGCCTTTTGCATATCTGAGTTTGACGTAATCAAACACTAAAACAGCTTAATGTATTTGGACAAAGAGTTTAATCCTTCAGTGCCTAATTCCAGAATATCTCTCTTTGAACCGGGGAGAAGTTGTGAAACCTGCTTGTTAAAGTATCTCTGCTACCAGGGAAAAACCCACAGAAGTCTTTCTGCAGCTTTCTCCCTCTTTTTAAAACGGCTATAGGCCTGGATTCCCATCCCGCCGAACTCGGCCTTGAGTAATCTCTGGAGTCAGTGGTGGAAGAAACGGTTTTAGCCGCTTCCTTATATGGCAGGGAATGACAGTGCGCTGGCCTATGTGAACTGCAGCGTGGCTCTCTGACAAATTATAATGATTGGTTATGGAAAGCTCCTGCTCTGGTTTCCATCGCGTTCCCGAGGAGAGACACAGAACAGACAGCTATAGGGAAATGGAAGGAGTTGAAGTCAGGGAGCCCTGCTGAATCCAGCTCTGCCATTGGCCAGTTGTGTGACTCTGGGCGAGTTATCTAATTTGCTTTACCGCCCTGAGCTCCTTATCTTTAACCAGAATGGTGCCTGTCAAAGAGAGGTATGCCCTCAGGCAGCTGAGTGAGCGAGCTAATCCTCTCCACCATCTCTAACCTACAAGGGTTTGGGATAACTTTCAATTCCTCCCAAGTTCAGTACTTTTCTCCAGATAAGTCGATCTTCTTTTCTCTCCCTCTCTCATTTCAGGTCTAAAACACTAAAAACCAACATCACAATCCAGCCTCGGGTAAAATGAAACCCTTCCGTCATACTAGATAAAGGTTATTTAGAATGTTCAGGGCAGCACAGATCCGATGATAAGGGGAGGGGAGAAAACGCTAGGGATGATGGAGGTTGCCTGGTTCTGCAGAGCAGAGCTGTCCAAGCCCCAGAGACAGACAGATTTCGTTAGAAAATGCTTATGCTGACCAGAAACAGGGGTTCCTATAACTGGTATCTATTGTCCAAGTTGGCTCCTTGTATCCCATCTATGTTATGACCATGAAGGAGGCAACTTGGGAGTGTGGCTAAGGGCATAGGGACTAAAGGGAGCCTCGAGCCTACAGGGAGCCTCCATAGGAAGTCACGGAGGATGATAGCTACTCATGTGCAAAGCAGTTTAGTGATATTATTTCTAATCCTTATAACACCTATAAAAGCTTGGAGTAAATACCCTTTTCATAGGTGAAGAGACAGGCTAGAAAATAGTAAGTCTGAGATTCAAACTCCATCTTCCTGATTCTAAAGTCTGTTCTCAAATAGGTCACACCCCCAGAGCCACACAGAAAGCCAGAGTTTCCATCAATTGGAGTAATTAGCGATGGACAGCATAGCGTGGTAGTTGAGCACGTGGACTCTGGAGCCAGGTTATCTGGGTTTGAATCTCGCCTCTGCCACTTAGGAGCTGTGTGACCTTAGATGTGTTATTTAACCAAGTTGTAATTTAGTTTCTTCAACTGTAAATTTTGTTCTTATGAAGAATATCGATTTGATTTTTATCTAATAAATACGTATATGCTAATTAGCATGAGCCAGGTACTGTTCTGTGCACTCAGTAATGATATAATTCGAGAGGAATTGATGAGCTTACACATGAATATTGGCTTCAGCTTTCTTATCAAGAAGAAATTATGAACATTGATTCCTTTACTCTTTTAACTCACATAATAAGCACTTACTATGTGTGAGGCAAGGCACTTTTTTAGGCTCAAGTCACAGCCCAGAGAAACCCTCACAAGGTCCCTGGTTTCATGGTGCTTATGTTCTAGGAGTTTAAGAAGTAATAGATGAGTAAACAAATAAATATGCAATCATAAGCATACATTATGAATGCAAATAAGCAACAGAAGTGTTCTGATTGGCTCTCCTATGGAGAGGCTAATTTTACCAACTTGAAACCTTCCGGTCAGTGGTGTGTCAGTGAATATTTGACAACAAGCCCTGAGGGATTGGGAGGGGAAGGGAGACTGATTTGTGACATTTGCAAATTTCCATGGTATAAATGGTTGATCTCAAGCTCCCAATGTAACATCAATGAACAAAGAATTGGGGAAAAAAGTTCATTTGCACAGCATTCTATAGTATTTCCATCAGAGACACAATAGACATGACTGGCCTTGAGAGCATAGATAATAGTAAAGCATAGTAAAATAATTAGGAAGGGATGAGTTTTGAGGATTTATTACCTTGGTTTTCAATATTTTATTTTATGGTAAGTTTATATAATTTAAGTTTTTTTAAAAAGTTTAACAACTGGCTCTCAAAAGCTTAAAAATGTACCCATTGGCTTTTGGGAGCAGGCGTGAGCTGGCTCCGCACGCCACTGTCTAGGGTGCGTGGCCGGGGGCCAGTGTCAGGGGGAAAGGTGACTGAGTCAGTGTGGTGTCATTATGCAGGCATGGATCCTGATCTAATTCCTTTTTAGCTGCTCTCCTCCAGCAAGCCCCGCTTTCGTGTACACAGTGGAAGCAGGGCTTTGTAAACCAAATAGCATCGGTACAAATATAGTAACAATCTGACATTTTTATTGTACCAGGTCGCTCAGGCAGAGATGCCTGTAGCTCTACAATCCTGAGTGAATAGAATTTATGTGCTTGGTGCTCCGAATATGGTAGATTCTCCTGCAAAACACAGAGGATGTAACTCCTGACCACTGGATAAAGGAAGGCCCTAGAGACGGACTTTCTGTCCTGCAAAGGAAACCCCCTCCCCTTTCCACGCCTCCTGTCTCTTAGGGCTCAAGTGGAGAACAGAGAAAAAGAAATCCCCTGTTTTTTCCTGGTAAGTTAAGTTTCTCAAGTAACATTTTAAGGACAGAACTACTTAAAGAGAAAGCCTGTCCTCATTCACCCTTCCCCCGAAGCCTAAATTTCACTTAGTAATGGTGCCTGGAACAGGAAGTGGAAATACCATGAGAAATTTTACTCTTGCCACATTTCCAGTGCTTTACAAAAGCAAACACTGGAAATCTCATCAGAAAGCGCGACCTGACAGGGTTGATAGCTTCGTGCCCAAACCAAAGGAGCCCGGGAAGCGGGGGGATTTTCAGATGAGTGTTCTAGCCCTTCTGGGGAGACTTCGGCAAAACTGAGAATTTGAAATACACAGCTGCAACTTTTAAAAAGGAATTATTCAAAACTAAACAAGTAGGCTTCTGCCAGGGTGTGGGGGTGTCTCAGGGATGTATGTTTTCATAAAGCCCCTACACTTGGTTCTGATTAAGACACTGATTAGCCCTGGCCGGTGTGGCTCAGTGGTTAGGGCGTCGGCCCACACACCGAGGAGTCGAGGGTTAGACTCCCAGTCAAGGGCATGTACCCCTCTCTCTCCCCCTCCCTCCCTCCCTTCCACTTTCTCTAAAAATCAATGGGAAAAAATATCCTTGAGTGAGCATTAACAAACAAAAGACACTGGTTAAAATCTACTGGATGATTGGGCAAATAGGCTGCATTGTATAATCCCAATCCATGAAGTATTAAAATGGGATGTTCTCTCTTGCTAGCAGGAGAAATAATCTGGTGAGCTGAAAAGGTTAACAGCCTGGGATTTAGGAGTCTTATGTTCTGGAGCGACCTTTCCCACAAAGTAACTGGGTGACCTTGGTCAAGTCACTTGCTTTGTTCTTTCATTTAATAGATATTTTTTGGGTTTCTGTGATGTGCCAGGCAGTGGGTGTATGTTAATGAAAAAGATAGATGTTTCCTGCCTTTATGAATCTTACTGACATTTTAATCAAAGAAGCCTACAAATACATGTATAATTTTACTTGCTGTGGCTAGAAAAATGAAAAACAAACCACTGGCTCATTTTTTAAAATGATTTCTTGTTAAGATCACAAATGTCTTGCCCAGCCTTCCCACACACAATATAATTATTTGTTTTAGGTCATTGAGAAAACACAATAGCAAAAGCTACTATGAACTCAATAACTATGTAAAATAAATGAACATTTTATCATAATAATGCATCTATATAATTAGAAAAATAGTAGTACAATATTATGTAAGATGTGTTACTTAGTTTGTCAAAAATACTTGCTGCATATGTATGGATTTGTTTACCTCTTGCAGTAACTTTGTGGTCTCTCAGGGATCCAAGGGGCAGAGGTCAGAAACCTATCTATGGACCACACCACTAATATAAAATACATGGCACTTGAGCAGCAATGGCCCTTTTCTTCCACAACAGATGCCACTATCAGTGACAGCATTTTCTACCTCCGGTAAGCTTAGACTCAGCCTCAGAATCCTTCTCAACACAGTGTTCCAGAGGGTCACTACTAATTGTCTGGAGGTGGCAAATAGATGAACAATTAATTGCACTCCCTGGGCTAAATGACTCCTAAGGTTCTGTCCATCTTTTTTCTTTCTTTCTTTTTTTAAAATAAATAAACCTATGAATCTATGTGTATTCAGCCCTACTGCCTTGAAAAACACAAATACCTTCTCCCCTCTTTACACAAAAATTCTCTAAATATTTGAAGACATCCATGTGGCCCCTACATTTTCTTTCCTTTGGGATAAACAGCTCCAGATCCCTTATCTGTTCCTCATATTCTGTTTCCTGACCCCTCTGGCCTTTGACGCTCAGCCCTGGATTCACATTTGTCAGTGTACCTCTAAAGAATGAGCCCAGGACAGGGCACGTTCTTTTACTCACTCTTCTTAGCAGACAAGAAGACAGGTGTTCAGTGAATGAAAGATTACACTGCGAACATTGCCGAGAACTGACATTTTCACTGATTAAGAGTACACTAGCTTAGACCTGGCCGGTGTGGCTCAGTGGTTGGAGCATCCGCCTGTGCACCAAAGGGTCTCTGGTTTGGTTCCTGGTCAAGGGCATGTACCCGGATTGCAGGTTTGATCCCTGGCCCCAGCTGAGGCATGTGTAGGAGGCAACCAATTGATGTGTCTCTCTTACATGGATGTTTTTCTCTCTCCCTTTCCTCCCTTCCACTATCTCTAAAAAAAACCCAAAAAACCCAAAAAACAAAAAAAAATGGGAAAATATCCTCGGGTAAGGATTAACAAAAATTAAATTAAGTTAAAAAAGAGTACATTAGCTTTGATGCAATAAGCTTATTAAATATTGTGATTTACATTGAGATGTAGTTTTTATTTATTTTCATTTTTAAAAATTTTTTATTTTTAATATATTTTTATTGATTTTAGAGAGAGGAAGGGAGAGGGAGACCAAGAACTAGAAACATCAATGATGGGAGAGTTATTGATTGGCTGCCTCCTGCACGCCCCCGACTGGGGAATCGAGCCTGCAATCTGGGCATGTGCCCCGACCGGGAATCGAACCTTGATCTCTTGGATCCCAGGTTGACGCTAAACCGCGGAGCCATGCCCGCTGGGCAGTAGTTTTTATTTATTAAAATTATTAAATCATTATTTATTGAATCTTAAAGATTGCCTTAGTTTGAGGGGAGCCATATCACATCTTTGACTCAAATGAAACTACTTGCCAACAAAAACACCCAAGTGTTTTTCTTTAAAATCTTTCTAAAATGGATAATTCTTATCTTTTCAATTATCAGTAGTGTAAGCTTCCAGGCTAACCTCCCTCAAGATTGGTTTATAGGGCCTTGCCAAAGTGGTCATTAAGTACTCTACTCTATGACCCTGACATTGGGTGCTTGCTTCTCTAGGAATTTAGCAACACAAAAATTCAAATGATATTCACTGACAGCTGTTGGACATTTTAGCTAATTTGCCTTCCATGCCTAACTTTCTCTTCTAACTAGAATTGCCCACTGGGCTTTTTTCCTCCCCAGGGGTGACTACTGCTGCCAGACCCACTGGTAATTCATCCACAGGCATGCCAGTAAACTCTGATGTCCCCTAAGAAATTTGCCAAAGACAATAGTTATTAGCTCAACCAATCAGATCTCTTCTTTCAGAATCTGACCAGGAAGCACAGAAGGAATTTTCCAGTCTCTAGATCAGCAGAAAGAAGCAGCCACATGTTCTACAGCTGAGATATATTAATGGGAGCCCATAGATGTCTGCTGAGATCCTTTGACCCACCTTGATTCCAACCCTGCTCTCTTTGGACCCCGCTCCTAGCTTGGCTTCTGTGCTTGGATTTCCTCGTGATTCCATCCCTTTATTAGTTCACTGTATCTTGTAATCCTGTCCCTTTACTTGAGCTAATGCAGCTATTTAACATAAGGGTCTATGTGTTCAGAGTACTGTGCCAAGTAAGCTCACATATGTCACTGTATCTGTCCATACACTGCCTTGCTAAGCAAACACTTGGTTTCTAAGCCTCTGCCTGACTTCCAATTTTTGCTGTTTCTCTTTCACTCACACATTAGCCCCTGGTTGTATTTTATATCCATCTGGCTTAGACCTTCCCAACTCCAATGGAACTAATGTCTTTAATGCTCCCGGCCCCTGGCCCCTGGCCCCTGGCCCCCTTGGGTGCTTGGCCCTAGGCCTGCCCATCTTTAGCACATAGGTGAAATTTGCTGAGTTCCCCAGCTTGGGAATGTTACATGTGGGTGTAAAAGGAACTAATTACATATTCCTACTTAATCTGTCTCTCTCCAAGTGAGATGATTTCCTTAAAGTCAAGTGCTTTCATCCGCATTTTCACAGAACAATGCCAAAAGCCTCAGGAAATGATTAAAAGGCAATTTATCTTCACGTTATCCATCACTGATGTACATATATATTTTAAAAGGAAAGTTGTGTACTAAAATGAGTACTTACTAAGAACACCCAATTCACTTAAAATGTTGGAAAAAAATTATTCTCCTTCGACTATCCCCTCGTGGCTGAGTAGCAACCCTCTTATTAAGCTCTTGGTGCTCTCTCAGCACCACCTCCCAGCAGCCTTTGCTGACTTCTCCACCCCCTACAAGCTCCCCAGAAAACTGCTTCTTCAGAGATAATCTTTCCTTTGAGATAGAGGCCACTCGAGGTCAGCTCCTTCTATATATCTGTGTATTTACATCACCCTATCTTCCTTCCAAAGAAGCAGGGAAACTAGAAAGAACACCTCTGCTCATGTTCTCATTCCTGCACCTTTGTCTCCAGTGGAAACAAAAGCGGTCTACCACTCCCACCCCAACCGTCCCCAGCTCAAGGGTTTCTCTCCCTGGTCAATCACAAAGAGTGGGTTCAGCCCTGGCCAGGGTGGGGCTCAACTGGTTGAGTGTCGTCCCATGCATAGAAAGGTCGCAGGTTCGATTCCTGGTCAGGGCGCATGCCCGGGTTGCTGCCTTGATCACCGGTTGCGGTGCATGTAGGAGGCAGCCGATCAATGTTTCTCTCTCCCTCTCTCCCTCTCCCTTTTTCTCTCTCTTAAAAAAAAAAAATCAATAACAACATATTACAAAAAAAAAAAAAAAAAGAGTGGGTTCCTAAAGGACTATCAGGATTTAGAGTTGTTACAGACTCCCAAAGGTCTCCATAACAACAATAATAGAGACAAGAACAGCTGGCAGCGCCAGCCCCATCGCCTCTTGGCCGTGGGCACCCTTTCCATTTCGCCTCCTCTCGCAGCACGCACCCTCCGCCAGCCAACTGTGAGTTTGGGGGTGAGCAGCAGAATGGCTCTTGAGCACAAAAATGGCTCTAACGTCGACTGCGGCTGCTCTAACTTTCTCCCTCTGCCTTGCACAGTGAAGAGGCTTTCCCCTATCTCGAACACATCCGGGCTTGACCCTTCTGCTGTTCTAGGGCCCCGTCCTAGAGCTGGGCCGTTGCAAGTTGTCAGTGTCGGCTCAGGAAAGTCCCACTTTGGCCTGCGGGTGGAGAAGCTAGGGAAGGCGGTAGAGGTAGAGGACCGGGGGTAGACAAGTTAAGGGTGCCGCCGGTAGTCAGTTACAGGAGAGCCAACTGGGGATACTAGAGGCTGAAGCAAACAGAGGTGAGAGGCCAGATCCATGGAGCAGTCTGGTCTCAATACCAACAGGAACCACCGCCAGGTGCTCCTGATTATCTCGCCCTCCCTGCAAGGCCCGGGCTTGACATGCCGGGATTAGTTCCATGCTTTTGGCTGGAGGCAGAGAAGCTGCCTCATTTACTAAGGCCTTTCTGTTGTCAGCACCTTGTCATCGGTCTTCTACTCAACTGAATCTTCAGATTTCCTGATTCCTGGGTATGGCCTTGCACCACTGGCGGCCCATCTTATTCTGTCTCCTGATACTTGTGTCTTTTTGTCTTTGATTATCAAAACCAAAATTAAGACAACATTGGGGTAGACCTAAGTATCCCCTGGAGTCTGGGCTCAGAGTTCTAGTAAGAACTAGGATCCAGAAGGTACCACGCAAGTATCCTCAAATATGAGGAAGGAGCAGATAATGAGGGATGCTAGGTAAGAAGTGGGGGTGAGGCCAGCCAAGAGGACTCAAATTGCAAGATGGGGCCTCATCTCATTGGGACATCTAAACTACTGTGGGAGGCAGAGGAAGCGTAAGAATGCCCATTCTACAGCTGAGGTCGAAGAGCGGATGGCTTCCTCCTCAAGGGTCTAGGCTATTTAAGTAGGGGAACCAGTATGGAGACTGAGCTCTCATGAGCAGTGCTCATGAGTTAAGCCTGAACTACAAGTATCTCTTTAAATTACCCAACTTCTGAGAACCTATGGGCTTCTCTCCAATAACAAACTTGGATGAGCCTGACAGATGAGGGACTTTCAGTAAGGAGCTAATGGTTCTATTTTCAGGCTCCGAGAGAATTTACCCAGAAAACTCTGTTTGAAAGTCTAAAAATTCTTTGGCAGCATCCTTCTAACCTCCTCCTTAGTCCTACCATATTATTTGCATACCACTTTGTCAGCATTTTCCCCTGTCCCCCCACCACGGCCTCACCCCACAGCATTTCTGAGACACGTGATAGATTGCAGGCAGATGGGGACCGAGCTAATCCCTTTTCATGCCCATCTATAAGTCACTTGTTTGTCTTGCTGAAAAATGACTAGTAAACATACTACCGTGAAAATGACAAGTAGAGACAACTACATGTGTTTTTAAGAAAAGGCCTACTGAGATGCCTTTTACTTATCAGAACAGAGGCTACCCAGGCTGGATTCTGGAACTTTACATGGTTGGACTAAGGACCAACCTATTGCCCCAGAGCAGAAGATTGCCAGGCCAGTCACAGGAGCCAGTTAGAATTATTAATAGCCTCACTGTCAGGGCATGCTTATATTATCTCATTTAAATCTTTGCATTTTAAGCCTGGTTCTCCTCTTTAATGAAAGAATTATATCTGTTTAAAGCAAGCTTTTTATCTGAATTATTTAAGTTGCCCGTTTCTGTTGGCTTTGAACAATGGAAACAACCCACCACATTGCCTATGGCTTAATCCATTGTACATTCCTGGTGTGTGCGCCATTGTATTTCTCTTTATTAAATGATTTTAATAAAGTGAAAATTCTTGCACTGTGGTTCCACTGTGCTCTGTTTACCTCCCTGTTTGCGGAGATGAGTTCTAGCTAATATTCAACAGGAGGAAAGTGGCGCGAAGAGTTGCCTACAGTTCAACATAAAGTAAAATACCAAGTCCCTTTGCTCCATCACTAGATAGAGTAAAACACTTAAAGCATTATTTCAAAAAGTGTGTTTTTGTAGTTGCTGGGGCGTGGGGAGTGCATGAGGAGAGGAGAGAGTGGTGGTAGCAAAGTCTGAACTTTCAGGGATTTGGAGATGTTGGTCTCAAAATGGAATTTATCCTCAGATCCCAAGATTATAGATTTCCTTCCAAACTGCATTCCCTACATGGTTTAGAGAACAGTTGAAAAAGAAATTGCTCTCCATATTTTGATTGACGTGAAAAACACTGTGGAAATAGTTTGGAACTTGATCTCTTCGAGGGAAGGACGGTAACCAAACTAGAGCTCTTGCCTGCAGCCTTTCTCTCACACTTACTCAGAACTGTTCCAGGAAAAGAAATTCACAGGGAATTCTGTTATCATATATCACTTCTGGAAGGAGAGAGAGGCATTCTCGAGAAAATTATCCCCTAACTTCTAAATACAAAGGGAAAAGACGATTTAATGAATCTCAACACAGAACCATCTCTCTCCGTAGGATAAAATCAAACTGGGCCAGTCGTTTGGAGCTGGAAATCTTGGCTATCCAGATTGATTTTAAAAATTATCATATTTGCCCTCCTTGCCGCATGCCCCCTAGTCTTCACTTCAGTGCTAGTCCTGCCTGTCTGGTTTTGTCAAACACAGTAGAAAGACTGTACTATTTCAGCTTACAAGTCCATCTGCATAGCCTTGTTAACAGGAGGGATCTAAGGAGACCAAGTACTTCTTTTGACCATGTATTGCCGCAGCACTAAGACCCCCCCACCCCTTACAATCAACTCTTTTTAAAAGGAATTCCAGGCTACTACTGACCAGCTGCCTTGTACTACTGTTGGAGATGCCCAAATATGTCTGACTGTCTTGAAATGAGACTGTGCCCTCCTTTTCTGGAACACACTTGTAACCTACAACTTTTCAAATAATTGAGTCACACTCGGGCACACTTTCAAACAGAAAATAAGATTTCTCAAGAAATAGTTTGGTGGGATGTTAAAAGTGATTTCTAAAAACACACCCACCACATGCATTCTCTCATTATTAGGTTTTATAGGAAACAGATCGTGGTAGGCATCTTCTGTCTTAGCAAATATCAGATTGGTTACATTAACCCAGCCAGTGCTCAACGCTAGTGCTCTTATACTTCTGACCGTCTTTCCTGGCAGCTCTAGAAGTCTAGTCTCCAATGTGCGTAGCAGAAGTAAATGTAAATGCCTTTGGTTAAAAAGCATCACTTTTTGGCTTCTCATCAACCTAAAAAGTTGTCGTTAAAAGCAAAACCTCTTTAAATCCCTGGTAATAAAAGATGCAGGAGGGACGACGGTGTGGGCAGACTGGCACAGCAGGCTACTGACACCGGCGTATGGCGATCAGGTATAACCCCCCATCGCACTCCTCCTAAACAAAAGGCTATTCTCATCAAAGTGGCCGGGGGTCCCTGCACATACGCCTCCATCCGATCTCTCCCCTCGTCCCAGCTCAAAGAACAAAACTTGAAATCTCATCCTGTTTGTCTTCCGGGCACATCTGCAGGGCAGCGAGGTGCAGTCTGGCTCTGAGACTTTGCATGGCTTATTGGCTTTTACAGTCTTGCATCTCCGGCTACCTTGGCCAGGAATGTTGAGTGAAACCCGGAGGGAGAAAGTCCCCAGCCTCTCTGGAAGAGATGAAAAGAAAGTCGTCTGTGCCTTACCTCATAGGCTGCAACTTCTTCCCGGGGACTAGGTCGGAGAGGAAGGACCGATTTCTTTCAGCAGGAGCACAGCGAGAGGGCAGGCAGGCAGGCAGCGTAACACACACTGCTCTATTCAATAAAACTGCAGCCCGCCCTTCCTTGGCCCCTCCCAGAAGTCCGTGCTAAGTGAACACACATCCCCTGTGTTTACAGTCGGCAGTCAGTGGTATGCATTGTCCTGTAGGTTTTTCTAATAGGCAGCCAATGACGACACCTCGGCCGAGGTGGATGTAGCCTGCCCGTGGAGATGCCTGTCATTCCCTAGGCATGCTCAGGAAATCACTCATCAGAAAAACCAAGACCTAAAAAGCTCAGAAACTGCGTGCAGGCTGCCAAAACCAGCCTGCTCCATGCCCTTTTTTGGCTATCCTTAGCAGGGCCTCTGGAAGTGCATCCATTGTCAGGAACAATCATAAGAAATGTTAATCTTGGAGAGAGAGGCTGTCTTGTAGAACACAAATGGAACTTTAAAAAGAAAGCACAGTCGATGAAGCTAAAAGTTAACAGCCCCTAAGTTTATTGCGGGTGGAGGTGGGGGTGGGGGTGGGGGTGGGGAAGGCTTTTTAATTGAGGGAGCCTTAATAGTGTATTTCTTGTAAAAGCAGTTGTAAATACAAAATGAAATAAAAAATCGTTATGTAATTTTAAAGCCTGAAATGACTGGGACCCAGGTCTGGTGTACAGACTAAGTTCTAACCCCAAGAGAGGCACAGCCCCCTAAAATGAGTCTGCGCTTCTTATGAAAACAACTGACCAAAACAACCAGGGTCTTGTTTAGCAGGTAATGTTTGCCAGAATAAGTGTAGCACCAGAAACTGGACTAGGTAGGGTCGTATGGGCTTGGCTATCCTCACTGGTTTTCCACATCACCTCCCTCTCCCCTCCCCCTTTGTTTCCTCAGATTTGTCAATGGGGAGATATTGCAAGAAAGTGTGCACAACAGAGAGGGCATGGAGACACCCAGCACTTAATTTGGAGATGCTGTAGATGAATGCATAAGCCCACAGAGATGACACTGATGTTCTAATGACTTCTTGAAAGTACTCCAACCAACTCTGCACTGGTATGGTAGGGTGCATGCTGTAAGAGGGTCAGGATTAGGAGACACTGAATTACAATGAAGTTAACGGGCCCACGTGCATTCAGTCTGCGGTCTTGTACTATTAAAATACAGAATTCACTCCATTAGTACTTTATTCAACAACAACGAAAAATTATGAGCACTTACTATTTGTTGGGCCTGGGGCCAGGTGCTAGATTTATGCCTTATTATTGCTATGTGTTTGGAGACTATTTCATCACTGACAAAGAAGAGTTAAAATATTTTCCTTGGCCAATTACAAGTCCAGAAGCTTGGTCTTCAAAAACCTGAAGTTTTACTGTGTAAGCCCTTTCCCTATTTATGAAAACCCGACTTAGGAATGATCTCTACTTAGGAAAAAGTCTCTTGACCTTTGTGTCTCATTCAGAAGAATGAGAAGTGACTGGTCCAAATGGGTGATGTCCTTCAGCCCTCCAGCATGAATAAGTTACCCAGAGGCATCTGTGTCAATCTGAGACTCATCTTTCTCTTGGGAAGGCTACTCTGTCCCCTCTCCCCAGCTGCTACTGCAATACAGCCTAAAAAAGCTACAGTGAAGGCTGCCAGGCAGAGGGAGAGGTGGGCTGCAGGCATCCCAAGTTAGAACTCAGAAGGCACTTTCCCAGAGAAACAAAATAAATAGTGGCTGGTGGGAATGGTACAGTCAATGCCACGTTTCGAGTACACTGTGGCTCAACCAGGCACTTGTGGAGCACCATCATTTATAACATCATTGCTATGGGAAAATGTCTTCTGATCCCAAATAAATGACTTGCAAAGAAACTTTGAGAACACAGCTTTACTGCTGGGGATGGCTTATACCTGGACAGGTTGTTAAGGTAGAATATATACTTCATAGTCTGGTAAACTGCTGAGCTTGAAGACACTGTAGGGCAGACATCAATGAGTTCCGAAAGCAACTCAGTCAGTGACGTCTGGGTGAAGATGAGACCTGTGTCCGCAGATGTTTGGGGCCCTGTGTCTCCAGGCAGTGTGGTCCATAGCTCAGCAAGGCCTGTTTTAACGTGCTGTGTTACACGGCCACTGCTGATTATATCCTAAGCAGCATTCTCCCTGCCTGTATGAGTAATGCCCTTCGGTTGTACAACATCAGGGCGTAATTTGCAATCTATGAATAAAATAAGTACCAGCTTCCCAGAGGAAAGAAAAGTTACGCTACAAATGGGGAAAATCTTATCAGCAGGAAACATGAAAAGGACATGCATTTTATATGGTTTTTAGAAGATAAATGGAGAAATATTTTTGGGTTTATGTTTTTAGAAAAGAGAAGTATGTTTCCCTAGATAAATTCTAAATACCTCATATGCAGGGTATAGTGGATGAGCAACCATTCAGCCTATTTTGTGTATTTGAAAATAGACTTATTGAGGAGGAATTATAGAGTTGGAAGAATAATTTAGCAAATTTTATGTAATATGCACCATAATATAGAAACATTATTTTTCATTGTCTGTTTTACATTTTTTAAAAATTAAACAAGAATTTAAAAAGAAAGGAAAGGGAATAAAGAGAAAGAAAAAGATCAATGTTGCCAATTTCTGCCATGGGAAACGACTCTCACAGTACTTACTTTTTCCAGAGGTCATGTGTAAACAACACTAAAAATACCCAGGATTTATATAGGAAGTTTCTGTGGAATATGTTTCCCACTTGGATCATCCCAGATAAAGAACAGCTTGTCTGGCATAGGCTATCTCTACCTAATCAAGCATAACAAATCTAACGAGACATTTGGAAACATCTGGATGACTCATATTTTTTCTGTTCCAACTGACTATTTGTAATCATGTAGATCAGTAGTGAGCAATTATATTTTGCTTGTGTGTCAATCTGAGAAAAGTAAAGGCAGGCCATACTTTTTCATTCGAAATTGGAATCGCTTCATGTAGCTCCATGAAAAACATACATTCTTCTAGCTTAAAATACCTATTTTGTTGAACAGAACAGATACTTTGAACATTTTAAAAGGCAGCAGAACACTCCACGACCTGCCCCCCTCACCTTCTTTTATTCAAATAAAGCATTTTCAGAAACTCAAATTTCTAAAACAATGAAATAAGACTAATAGAATGTTGATACCAAAATTGGACAACAAAGACAGTACAGAAAGAGAGAGAGAGAATTAGAATAAGTGTATTTATGAACCTAGATGGAAAAATTAGCATATTGAATCCAACAGTGTAAAAAAAGTTAATGCAGAGATGGTAAAAATCTGGAAATCTATCGTTACATTATACAATATTAACAGTTTAAAAGTAAAGAACCCGGCTGGGCACAACTCAGCAGCTGAGCGTCAACCTAGGATCCAGGAGATTGCAATTCAATTCCTGGTCAGGACACATGCCCAGGTTGCAGGCTCGATCCCCAGTTGGGGGCGTGCAGGAGGCAGCTGATCAATGACTCTCTCATCATTGATGTTTCTCTCTCTCTCTCCCTCCTCTCCCTTCCTCTCTCTGAAATCAATAAAGATATTTTTTTTTTTTAAAAAAAAGGAAAGAAATAGAAAAAAGAAAAGAGAAAGATAATCTTGATAGATAAAGAATAATACTTGGTAAAATTAATAATCACTTATAGAAAAAAGGAGCTCTGAAAAAACTAGCAACAGAACCTTTAAAAACATGAGAGACATTTACTAGAAACCTACAGCAAAAATCATGCTTAATGATGAAATGTTAAAAATGTTCCCATTATAATAATGAAAAGACAAGGATGACTGTCTCTTCTACAACTGAAAAAAGAGCTGGAGGTTCTAGCCAAGATAGAAAAAGAAAAAAAGAAATAGAAGAGCTACTAGAATTGGAAAGAAAAACAAATGTCTTTGCTCTTGCTATGATGTGATTATGTGTGCAGAAAATTCAAGAGAATCAACAAATATGTCAGAACTAATAAAAGAGTTTATAGCAAGATTATTGGAATCAAGTTCAGATTGCAAAAATCCAGAGTTCCTGTAACCAGCCATCTCTAATTTTAAAATATAATGGAAAAAATATACTATTCATATTAATAACAAAAGTGTGTATTATCTAGGAATAAACATAACAAAATATGTGCAAGGAAATTACAAAACTGGATTTAAGGACATAAAAGGTGTGCATAAGTGGCAAAGTATATCACTTTTCTGAATGGCAAACCTCAAAATTATAAAGATGTAAATTCTCCTCAAATTGACCTATGCCTTTATTATTCCAACTAAAATCCTTAAATGATATATGTTGTAGAACCTGATAAAATAATCTTAAAATTCATATGAAAAAATAAAGATCTAAAAATAGGCACTGAGCTCTTTATAGAGCAATTCTAATTAAGGTAAGTGTTACTGGCCCAGGAATAGACATATAGGTCAATAGAATAAAGTAGAGAGCCTCCAAACTGTCCCAAGCATATGTGGAAACTTCTAAAATAATAGCAAAGGCATCACAGATCAAGAAGGAAGGGTGGACTAGTCTATTAATGGTAAGGTCACAACTGATTGTGTAGAAACAATAAAATTAGCTTCTAAATTCCCATCCCACACTAAAAGAAACTAGGTTATGTGAAAAACAAAACTCGAAATGATTAGGAAAAATTGTAGGTGAGTATTTTTATTATGGCTATGATATGGAAGGATTCTTAAAATCATAAAAGACAGAACTTACAAATGAAGAGACTGAAAAATTTGAGGATATGGTTAAACTTGGCAGATATAATGCACAACACTCATTTATTTCTGTTGCTTGCCCAAACCTCACAAAAATGATAGTAAAGAAATAAAAATTCATAAATAAACCTCACAAGGCAAAGAGGGCTGGAAAGAAGTCAACGCGGAGTTCAGATGTCAGCCAATTTGGGGGCTATGGAAAATGGGCGGATGGCTGGTAATTGACTTAACAGAGCTGAGAAACTGAACCCTGGCCTGTGGGGTGCAAGGCCAGGCACAGGAAAGAAGCTGACCCAAGACTCAGAACCAGGAAAAACTCAGAATTTGGAAGCCCTGGGAACCCCTGAAGATGAGAGATGGGGCAGAACACAGGCTTGATTGAAAATATGAGTAAGGAACAGTGAAAAGCCCAGATATCGTTCCCACCCCCACACAAACAAACAAACAAACAAACAAAAACCTATACACACCCAACCAGGTGAATGCACCTCTTCCAGATGGAGTAGACAGAAACTGGAGTATATTCTCTGAAGAGAAGTGCTGGCCTCAGATTATCAGGCAAAGCAGTGGACAGGTAGGCTGTGCACTGAAAATAAACTTTTAAATGAAAGTTAACACTAAAACACCCCCAGCCTCCTTACTCTGTGGGGCTCCCAGGACACTAACAGTCAGTTTTGTACTTCACAGAAAGGAAACAGTAAGATTTCACTCCAGGGAAACTGGCATGCCCATGGAAAAAAGATCTAAAGGCACGTTTGAGGGACCTCTGAAACATCTGGCCCACTGCCCAAGGCCCTTTCGTGAGCTCGTGCTCAGGACTTCCACTTGGCTGTTCAGCACCTCACTCTTAAATATGAACATCAAGTTAAGAAAAGGCTCTGAAAGAGTGATCAGGACGATGGAAAAAGGAAACTCAGAGGAAAGGGAGGCAAGGTGAAAAACAAAACACTTTAAGAAAACTATAATTACCATATAACTTCAAGAAAACTATAATTACTATTCTCAGAGAGATAGGAGAAGATATTGTAACCACCAAACAAGAGAAAAATGCTTTAAAAAGGCACTTTCAGAGAACAGGTAAGAACTCTTGTAAGTAAAAAATATTATGACAGATTTATAAAACTTCAATTCAAGAAATAGAAGATAAAGTTTAGAAAAAATTTTTGTCAAAAATTAGAAGAAAAAGCCCTGGTCAGTGGCTTGGTTGGTTGGGTATCATCCCCACTCACCAAAAGGTTTCGGGTTCGATCCCTGTTCTTCAGGGATCATATGGGAGGCAACCGATTGATGTTTTTCTCTCACATCAATGCCTCACTCTCTCCCTTTTCCTCTCTCTCTGAAAATCAATAAAAACATATCCTCAGGTGAAGATTAAAAGAAAAAAGTAAGAGAAAAAGACAAGATGAAAACAGATTAAAGAAAAGATAAGAGCGTTAGAGAATCAATTAAAAATCCAATAGTTGAGTGTTCCAGAAGAAGAGGGCAGAAAATTGTGGGAAGGAAATTATCAAAGAAATAACATATTAGAATTTCCCCAAACTGAAGGACCCACTGGGCATCTAGTACAATGAATGAAAACATATTTCATTCTGCAGTTATCAAGTTCTTGAGGGTATATGCCCCATTCAAAGAAAAACAATAGTTGAGGTTGAAACTAGAAACCAGGAAGGAAGACAAGGATCAGAAAATATAGGATGGCCCTGCCGGGCATGGCTCAGTGGTTGAGTGTTGACCTAGGATCCAGGAGATCACGGTTCGATTCCAGGTCAGGGCACATGCCCGGGTTTCGGGCTCGATCCCCAGTCAGGGGCGTGCAGGAGGCAGCTGATCAATGACTCTCTCATCATTGATGTTTCTCTCTCTCTCTCCCCCTCTCCCTTCCTCTCTCTGAAATCAATAAAGATATATTAAAAATAGATATATATATTTTATGTATTATATATATATTTGATATATATATTTGATATATATATCATGCAAACTCCCAATAGAGGTGGTTTGATCACATAATGATGCTGGATGAAAATTCCATGACAATAGCTGGTCAAGAAAGCAACCATTAGAGACTGGAGTAGAGGACTTCAGGAAGAATGTTTTAAGGAAAAGTCAAGATAGATCACCTGGTGTGTTCTTAGGGGAAAGCATTTGTGATAGGTGCACAGAAAATCAGCAAATGTGAGATAGAGGTCATTATAATTTCAGGAAAAACAGAATATTTGCATGTGAAAGGAAAGGTGGTCATCACACACTCTCTAGGTGAACTATGAGAAAAATTTACATTCTCATAACAATGTAAATACTGCATATTGATTTCACTGAAACAAAGATGATATAATTAGATGCTAAGGGTAACAGGCAAGAACACGTTAGCAAGATGATGGTGGATAAAAGAGCTAAACATAGTTAATGTTTACTATTGAAATTTTAATAAATAGTAGAAGTAGCCTATTGGGTAGGAGTATGAAAACAAATGCCCCTTCCCCCAAATAATTCATTCATTCACTGAACAAATATTTATTGAGTGTCCAACACATGCCAGGGCCTATTCAAGGTGTTGTGAACAAAATATATTTTGATGGAGGGAGACAGATAAATGCATTAACTAATACATAAATATAAAATGTCAAGCAGTGAAAGTGCTTGCTATAATGAAAAGATAAGAAAGAGCAAAGGAATAGAGAAAATCAGGGAAGTCCTTGCTGAAGGTTTTCCATAGAGAGATGAATAAAGTGAAATAAGCAGGATATATGAAGGAAGGACATTCCCAACAGCAAGAATGCAAATGAGTATTAAAGGAATAACAAAGTCCAGAATAACTGGGGAGGGGTGATTGCTAATAGCAAGATCCGATCATCCAGAGCCTTATAGAGCTTTGTGTTTTGTTCTAAGTAAGGCAGAAAATCATTGGGAGATTTTGAGCAGAGAGAAAAAAATCACTCTGGCTGTCCTATCTAGACCAGGCAGTGAGATTGCAAGTGTAGAAGCAGGAGGAAACCATTGCCTCCCCATAGGCAAGTGGTGCTCGCTTGGACTAGAGTAGCTGTGGTCAGGGAACTAAAGAAGGAGTGAATTATGGATACATTAAGACTCACTGATGTTTTGGGTGAGGGATGTGAGAAAAAGAGAGGAATCAAGGATGCCTCCTTTTGTGGTCTGAATAACTGAGTGAATGGTAGTTTTTTTTTAATGAAATGACCACTCAGGGAGATATAGATTTGCAGGGAGGGGTGGGAATCATATTAGACACACGTTAGGCATATTAAAGTGACTAAAGGCATCCAAGTAGATGGGTAGTGTGATATACAAATCTAGTGTTTAGTGGAGAGGATGATGCTTGAGATACACACTTGAGAGTCACCCAATTATAGTACAGTATTTTAAACCAGGAATAAGTTACCTGAGCAGGTGGAAACAGTGAGGAGAAGAGGTGTCAGAACTGACACCCCAACCTTTAGAGTCTGGAAAAGGAGACTGAGAAAAAATTGAGAGCCATTGCTTATGGGGAGGATCAATATAGAAATGGATGGAGTGGGTGATGACTATTCTTTATTAAAAGCTTTAATAATGTAGATTGTGATGAATTGGATTATTGTAGACAATGATTCACTTCCTCTTCTTTTAATTGAATTGAATACCCACATTCTTTGCCATGTGTCTTTGTTGTGCTCTCAGTAGCTGAACTTGACCTGTGATTTGCTTTGACCAATGAGATGTGGCCAGAAGTGATGGTGTGGCTATGAGGAGTGGAGGCTTTAAGAGGCATCTCATGTTTTGCTTTCACCCTTGAGTGTCTTCCCTTTGCCATAATAATATCATGCCCCATGGAACAGGTTAAATGGTAGTCCCCCCAAAAGATTCATTCATACAGAGCTTGTAAATGTGACCTTATTTGGAAATGGGATCTTTGCAGATATGATTAAATTAAGGAGCTTGAGATCAAATTGAATTATCTAGGTGGGTCCTAAATCTAATGGCAAATGTCTGTATAAGAAAAAGGCAGAGGAGGGTTAAGATGGCAATGCAGGTAAATGTAGTACTCATATTCTCCCACAACCACATCAAAATTACAACTAAATTACAGAACAACCATAATTCATAACTGCCTAAAATCTAGCTGAACAAAAATCCTACAACTAAGGATATAAAGAAGAGCCACTGATAGGAGGGGCAGAGATGCAGAAGGGTTGGTCCCATACCCACGTGTAGTGGTTAAAAATTGGGAGGGAAATCTCAACTATAGAGATTCCCCCTGAGGAACAAGGGGTCCCAGCCCCACATCAGAACCCTCAGCAGAGGGTTCCAGTGCTGGGAAGAGAAGTACCCATAACTTCTTGCTGTAAAAATCAATAAGGATTGTGGCTAAGTGAGACAGAGGGCTTCTAAAGTCCCAGGCATCCCTCTGACCACACACAGACTTACTCAGACTCACTCACTCTGGGGCAGCAGCTTGACGGGCACCAGGGACACATGGGAAGGAACTGAATTGTCTGGCTTTAGGACAAAGACTGGAGGGGCAGCTTTCTCCCAGACAGAAGTGCTGGCGCAGGCCATTGTTCTTTTTCTGAGAAACCCTCCCACAGAGCTGGCAGGCAGGCACCATATCTGAGTCTCCATCAACCTGACTTACACTGTTCACCCTACCCTGGTGATTCCCTGAGACCCCACCCTACCCAACTTGCAGGCCCACCCAAGGCGTCTCCAGTGGCTTTACCATACAAATGGCCTCTCTTGCCTCATGCTTCCAACTTTACTAAAATCTCTAAAACAAACAGCATCTGGCCTCTACATACCCCATACTTCTTGCTAAGTGGCCCCAGGCCCAGCACTAGTGGCAGCAGGCCTTGGTTCACAGGTTGGCCTCTCCTAGGCACCTACAAGACCAGCACAAGTAGCACCAATCTGCAGATTGGTCTGTAGTTCCTACTGGGTGGTGCCAGGCAGGGCACAGGCAGTAGCTGACCTTGCATCTCCTGGGAGGCCCCAGAGCCAGTACGCTGGTGAACAGCTTAAGACCACACCAGCTTACAATCCTACCACCTCCATGAGTGACACACTCAAAGGGTGGACTCAGTGGCACCAAAGCCCCACTGAAGCAAGGTGTGCTCCTCAGGGTCAGCCCCTGCACAGCAGCTCCTCTGCTATAGTCAGGGCCAGTCCTCACAGCTGATTGGCCTGGGGATCAATACCTCCCAGAGATGTGCAAACAACAATCACAGCTGAACTACAACAGGACAGTGCACACAGTCCACACAGGGGGTGCACCTGGAGCACCCAGCTTGAGTTACTGGGGAAGCTGTGCCACTGGGCCCTACAGGACACCTACTACATAAGGTCATTCTACCAAGTTGGGGAGACATAGCAGCTCTGCCTAATACATAGAAACAAGCACAAGGAAACAGCCAAAATGGGACAAAGAAACAGGTCCAAAACAAAATAACAGGACAAAATTCCAGAAAAAGAGCTAAATAAAATGAAGCAAGCAAACTATCAGATATAGAGTTCAAAACAATGGTTATAAGGATGCTCAAGGAATTTAGTGAGAACTTCAACAGCATAAAAAAGAACATGGAAACCATAAAAGAGAGCCAATCAGAAATGAAGGCTACACTAACAAAAATGAAGAATAAATTCAGGGAATCAACAGTAGAGTAGATGAAGCAGACAATTAAATCAGTAATTTGGAATATAAGGAAGCAGAAAACACCCAATCAGAAAAGAAAAAAGAATTTAAAAAAATAAGGATAGTTTAAGGAGCCTCTGGGACAATTTCAAGTGTACCAATATTTGCATCATGGGAATGCTGGAAAGAGAAGACAGAGAGCAAGAAATTGAAAACCTACTTGAAAAAATGATGACAGAAAACTTCCCTAACCTGGTGAAGGAGATAAAAATACAAGTCCAGGAAGCACAGAGAGCCCCAAACAAAATGAACTGAAAAAGGCCCATACTAAGACACATCATAATTAAAATGCCAAAATTTAAAGACAAAGAGAGAATCTTAAAAGCAGCAAGAGAAAAGCAGTTAGTTACCTACAAGGCAGCTCCCATAAGACTGTCAGCTGATTTCTCAACAGAAACTTTGAAGGCCAGAAGGGATGGGCAAAAAATATTCAAAATGATGAAAAGCAAGGACCTACAACCAAGATTACTCTACCCAGCAATGCTATCATTTAGAATATAAGAACAGATAAAGAGCTTCCCAGACAAGAAAAAACTAAAGGAGTTCATCACCACCAAACCTGTATTACAAGAAATGTTAAAGGATCTTCTTTAAAAAGAATAAAAAAGATAAAAATGTGAATAATAAAGGGCCATAAAAAAGAACAAAATCTTACCATTTGGGACAGCATGGATGGACCTAGAGCGTATTATGCTAAGTGAAATAAGTCAGTCAGAGAAAGACAAATAACATATGATTTGACTTATATGTGGAATCTAAAGAGCAACACAAACGAACAGACAGAAAGGAAACAAATTCATAGATACAGAGAACAGACTGAGGGCTGGCAGAGGGGAGAGGGGTTGAGGGAATAGGTAAAAAAAAAAGTGAAGGAATTGAGAAATATAGATTGATAGTTACAAACTAGTCATGGGGATGTAAAGTACAGCATAGGGAAAATAGTCAATAATATTCTAATAGCTGTGTATGGTGCCAGGTGGGTACTTGAAATATCAGGGGGAATACTTTGTAAAGTATATGATTGTTTAACTACTATGCTGTAACTTAAAACTAATATAAAATAATATTCGATATAAACTGTAATTGAAAAAAATTTAAAAATAAAATAAAATGTAGATCTTTGGTTTAAAGAAAGACAGAAAAAGGCAGAGGGAGATTTGAGACACCTAAGACCCAGAGGAGAAAGGAATGTGATGATAGAGGCAGAGATTGGAGCGATACATCTACAACCAAGGAATGCTAAAAGTTGCCAGTGATCACTGGATGCTAGGAGAGAGGCATGGAATAGATTCTCCCTCAGAGCCTCCAGAAAAATCTAACAATTCCATCAAGACCTTGATTTTGGACTCTGGCTTCCAGAACTATGGGAGAATAAATGTCTGTTGTTTTAAGGTCCCCGGGCTGTGGTACTTTGTTACAGCAGCACAGAAAAGATCATGGCTGCTCTTGAGCTTGAATTCCAGAATGAGGAGACACAGGGAGCTGTGCGGGGTCAGTGAGTTCATGCAGGATGAGCAGAGTCTCTACTTTGACCCAGACCTCATATAAAAACTGTGAGAGGTAAATGTTTGTTGTAAGTCACTGACATTTTGGATCATTTTTCACCAAGAAAAAGCTAATATTTATATATAGTAAGTAAGAATCAAACTAAAGAAATTAAGTTAAACTAAAGACAATTTGGCTACTTTAAGATATAAAAACTTCTGTTCAACAAAAGCCACCATATACAAAGTGAAAAGACGAGCCAAGAGGAAATGTGTAATGTATAAAGCAAAGGATTAGAATCCAGGATGTAAAAAAATGCCTAAAATCAACTGGGGTGAGAGAGAGAGAGAAAGAGAGACCAATAAAAAAATAGGACTAGGTTATAACATTCCACAGAAGAGAAAAATACAAGGGCCCAAAACCTTGAAATAATGCTCAACCTCATTAGTAGTAACCAGAACAATGCAAGGTAAATCACTGATACCGTTTCATGGACAACAAATTGGCAAAGAAAAAGACATTTAATCTTGCAAACTAAATGCTGTTGATAATGTGCAGAAAGAAATTCTTCTACATTTGGGATAAGAAAGTAAACTGGTACATTCACTTTCTGGAGTGATTTGGCAGAATCTTGGGGATGTTCAGCATCTGCATTCCTTATCCAGAAATCCCACTTTGGAGTATATCCTCTTGGAAAACTCTCACACCCTTTAGCGAGGAGACATATAAAAGGCAGCTCATTAGAGTGTTGTCTGTAATAAAAATATCATTGACAAAAATCCCGTTGGTGGCCAGGAGGGAAGAGGCTACATAAACTATGGTATAGAATAGAATATTACATCATAGCTAAAATGAATGAACAAGATGCACTTGGATCTCAAAAATACATTGTTGTATGAAAAAAACTCCACAAAAACAACAAGTTTCAGTGAGAATGATTCCATTCATATGAATTATTTATGGATCCATGTAATGGTAGACTAGAACTATACCAAATTCCATTTTGACGGGGCATAGAAGGAAGACAGTGATGCTGGTCTCTTAGAGCAGCGGGGGAAGAAGAAAGGCATTGGTTGTCTAGGAAAAGGGTGAGGATCTGATGGAAAGAAGGCGCGATCAGAGAAAATCCAGAAAGGATGAAGCAGCACCCAAGACAAATGCTACCTGTTCCCACGTCCACTGCACAGGACTGGCCAAGTCCCTGTCTCCCTGTAGGAAATCTCCGTCTCCTTACTTCTGGAGCTGTGGGGGATTACTGCATGTCCCTATGTTTCCACTGTTCTCCTATTCATTGCTATTGGATTTGTTCTACCCTCAGAAAAAGCAAAAAGGTTGCATCCATGAGAGATTCCTCTTGGATTCCAGTGAGTATCTGAGTCACTCAGAGTCTTAACTGAATTTTTCTTACACAGTTTTGTTCATTCATTCAACCAACCAACCAACCAACCAACCAACCAACCAACCAGCCAGCCAGCCAACCAACCAACCAACCAACCTCTAAGCATCTATTATCCGCAAGGCTTAGTGTTAAGCTCTGTGCCTTTTATAGTCTTGTAAAAACACAGTGGCCACCTTTAAGGAACTGTCCTTCTAGTGGAGCAGCCCAGACACCTGCACAAGACGGACTCCCAGATGGCAGGTGCTAAGAGAGACCCCCTGCTCTGCATGTGTTTACCCAGCTGTGTGCGTTTCCTCTTTCTGGCCCATGTTTAATGAAGGCAGTCTGAAATCCAACCAAGACCGTGAGGGGACACCTGGTGTCCCCTCCCAACCAGAAAACATATCCTCCACTCATTTCAGGAAAAAAAAAAATGCCAATCTCATAATTGGCTTTGCATTGCAGGCATATTTGTGAGGGGAGCAAATAAGAAAACATTTAAAATATTTGATCTATTTTGGGTGAGGTTCTGTAGCTTTGGCCTAAAAGAATGTCATCTGAGAGGCAGTGATTTCTCTTGAGGGACAGACTATTTTTAAGATTCAGAAAAAGAAAAAAGAAAATGTATTTGCAAAGAGATAGCTGAGCTTGGTAATATATGGGGAAAGATGGCTGTTGGGAATAAGCTAAGTCACTGTGTAAGAGACTCAGTCAACTGCCGATCAAGCTGCCCTGGAGGTTTGATCACAGAGAGCGAGTGACAGGGGCTGAGATAGCTTTGCAGCTCCTCTTTCTGAGGCTTCGCTTGGGCCCAGGGTCATCTCACCTCAAGCTCCCTCACGTCCTCTGCTTCCATTAGTCCCTGCCCTCTGTCTGTAATCATGTCCCAGGTCAGGGCAAATAGACCCTTGACAGACTCTTGCTCCTTTTAGCTTCACTCTTCTCTTTTCTTGTCCGATTTCTCCAGATGATTAGTTTATGCTGGGCTTTCCCTCCTTTTTCCAAGACCTCACTTCTTCTTGGACCCTGGACATTTTGACGTCAGCCCCCCTCCCTCTTCTGAATGGTTCTGTCTGAGATCCCCGGGCCACTGTCCTTGTGCAGTCCTCCCTGAGCTCCCTGCCTCTCTTTGTCTTGGCAGCTTCTGCCACCGGTGTCTGCCTGCTGTTTTACCTCTCCAGTCTCTTTGAGTTTTCAGCTTGGGTTTTGTTTTCTCTCAATGTGGACATCCCCCAGCACCCACATCTGGTCTCTCTCTTAAAGTATAATACTGACTTCTCAGGGTGGATGTAAGAATTGAATGAGATTACATATACATGAAGTTGCTTTGGAAATGAAATGCTTGCTTATTTATTCATGGGATGAGCATTGATGAAGTACCTTTCCCATACCCAAAGTTCTCTCAGTCTTGAGGATGCAGTGGCATTGTGTAAGATGTGGTAACTCCCTTTCAAATAAAATGGGCTTACCTTTTGCTGGCAGGCACATGTAATCACGTAAGTGCGGTCAAGTTGGGCAGGTGTTGCCATAAAAATTCTATGCAGTGAGGGTCACTCTGGGCAGCTGAGAAGGGAGAGGTCATTTTTATCTTAGTGGGGTTTATAAAGACATTTCATTCATTATCATGTTTTCAACAATTACCTCTTCTGATATGACAAATGAATATACATATTTAGCCCTGAACATTTGCTTTCATCTTGAATTCCCTTGCCTGGAAATCTTTACTATTATCTTTTTACCAATGGGATAAAGCCGAAACTTGGCTTAGCCTTTTAAAGTGATCTACAGTCACCCCTCTTCTTGCCTCTAATGATTCCTAACACAAACTTGCTCCCCCTTCCTCTTTGATTACAGAACACACTTCCTGCCTCAGTGACTTCAGCCATGTGGCTTTTCCCATTTCACACTTACCTGAGGCCTTTCCAGTCAGCTCTAGCTCCAGATCCACCTGAAAACCGCCCCTTAAATCTCAGACCTCAGTCAATAATCCTTTTGGAACTATTTACAGAAACTGCTCAGACGTGCTCATTTTCTATTTATCAATTACTTACCTGAATTATTGGATTTGATTTAGATACATGCATCCTATTTCCCTAATTAATAACTAGTTAATTCATCAGACATTTAATTAAAAGTTAATGAGTTATAATTAACAAATATTTCTTGAGTGCCTACTAAGCACTGTCAGCTCTGTTAGGTCCTAGTGACATAGTGGTAAACAAGATAGAACTTTAAAAAATAGGGGCCATGCCCTGGCAGGTGTGGCTCAGTTGGTTGGAGTATTGTCCCATGCACCAAAATGTTGCCAGTTCAATTCCCAGTCAGGGCATATGGGGGCCTGCAGGAGGCAGCTGATCAATGTGCTCACACATCGATATTTTTCTCCCTTCCTCTCTCTCTAAAAATCAATAAACTAGTCTTTAAAAACAACAAAAAAAATAGGGGCCATATCTTAAAATCACCAGCCATATATTATACACATTTCTCTCTCTCCCTTTTATCTTCTCTTTTGGGTCAGAATTAAAAGACACAGGCAATCTTAATATGTTAATATTCAAAATATTAAGACATTCTGATGAAAACTACTTCTGTTCAACTGTTTACAAATCCAGCACCAAAACGGAGAATTCAAGTCAGTGCTTGGGGAACGGTGAGTGTGGATTTGGGCCTAGGCCATGAACCCTGGAGTTTCCTTGTTGCTGCCCTAATTAAGAGGTGCAGGTGGCTGGGGGAGGGGAATCATGGACTACAGTCCTCCCAGGTGCTCATGAATACCAGGCATTCTTCAAACAGAACTATCCATGTATGGACTTTTGGGGACACTTGGTTCACATGATTCTTCTGGAAGGCAGGGAGGTAAAAGCTGTAATAAAAATAACAAACAAATAGGTATGGCTAGAGTTGATATAGAAACTAGAGTGCCAACTCACTAACTTAAAGAAAACTGAGGTAGCCATTTGAATCAACACTCCTGTCCATGGGCAGCCCCTCCGGGACACAGAAAGAAGGTGGTAGGCTTTTGACCCAAAGCCCAAGGGAGTGGCCAGTGTGGAGGGATGGTGCCCACAATCTGTGGTGGCTGATAAATTGCTCCTCCTTAGGAACATTTCTGTCTAAAGAATTAGACCCCATTGCTGGGAGACCTTCTAAAAGAGCACTGAGGAAATACTGGTAAATTCTTCTTTCTGAAGCTCTAGAATACCAGGCTTCTCTTTGACTATCATGCCATCTCTCTTGCCTTCTTTCAAGGTATAGATTTCAAGTTTACGTATTATTTTCAACTGAATATCTCCTGGTATTCTATATGAATCTATGTCCTTAGAAATTATCTCCTTCAACCATCTTTTAAATTGATTATACACAGTCCCCACCCCCATACCCATGTATATGTAATCAAGTAATCAAATCTGTATCCCAGTGCCGGGTAGAATGCCTGACACAAAATGTTATGAAATGAATGAATAAATTTTAGAGAATCTTATGGTGGGAACTGTTAGCTAGGAAAGCTTTCAGCAACTATCCCAATACAGCATTCCTTCAAAACCCATGCTAGATAATTGATCAAGTTCAAGGAAGATGGGTGACATCTTCTAAGGGCTAGGGGCTAAAGCCTTAGGGCAGATCTATTTGGGATCAGACGCTGTACTGTGACCAGGCTGGAGTATTAAGGAGAGCTGGGGTCAGACTCACTTAGGAGGGTGCCTGGCTGTTCCTTTCTTTTCCTCCCTTCGTCACATACTTCCTCTTCATCTTTCTGGCTGGTGGACTTTGGACTAGCCTTTCTCTCTCAGTGGAATGATAAGATGGAAGATTCATTTGTAGATTCAATTATAAGCCAGAAAGCTCACTTGGGGGATACCCTGGATTTGGGGCCAAGGCTATACAGCTAATAGATGAAATGACCTTTCATCCAACACTGGATTCTGTATTTCTCTTGGGAAAGTCATGGAGAAGGTGGGGATCCAGTTTGGAAGACCCCAGATGCCTGCTAAATACCACACCTTTAAGACAGTTTATAAGCTACAAAGACCTGGTTGCAAATATTTCAAAAATGATAACGGACAAAACATAAATAATGGTAAATATCTATCTATATACAGGGTGTCCCCCAAAATGTATACAGGCTTTGAATAATTATTAATTCCAGTGGGTTAAATTTGAAAAGAAAGAAACATCAATTGAGCTATCAGAAAAAAAAAAGTGTATACATTTTTTGGGATGCCCTGTATATACATACATTACGTATTAATTGATTTTCACAAAAAGTATGTATTAATTTATTTCATGCATATTTATTTATTTATTTTATACAGTAATATATGACTCTATTTAATACATCTATTATGCATTAATATATTTAATGTTTTAATTATAATTAATTAAAGGCATAATTTAATGCATTAGATCATTAAGTTTTTAAATCAATAACTTTATTATTATGTATTAACTTATTTATTTAGCGCTTTTACCCCAAATAACCATGCCATCCCTATTATCACCACTTTCCCCTTACACATGCCCATAAAGTTAGTTGGTAAATGTTATAATGTTCACTGGTGGGAAGCAGGGGCAGTTTAAGAACCTTCTCTCAGAACACAGAAACAGCACATTTACACCTGGCCAGCATGGCTCAGTGGTTGTGCATTGACCGAGGATCCAGGAGATCTAGGTTCAACTCCCAGTCAGGGCACATGTCTGGCTTGCAGCCTTGATCCCCAGTCGGAGGGGTGCAGGAGGCAGCCGATCAATGACTCTCTCATCATTAATGCTTCTCTCTCTCTCTGTCCCTCTCCCTTCCTCTCTCTGAAATCAATAAAGACATTTTTTTTTTTTTTAAAAAAAGAGTACAGATTACAATTTAAGCAACCATAATGAATCATTCAATTTCTCTGAGTTTTACTTTGCTCATTTGTAAAATAGCTGCCTCGAAGAGTTGATACGAAATTCAAATAGATTAATAAATGTAAACATGCTTTATAAACTGTTAAGAGGTACTTAGCTATGAGTGATTACCATTATCAACATAGAGTTGAGATAAAACCCAAGTAGCCTCCTGACTGCCTGTTTTATTTCTTTAACTTTAAATTAATCTACTGCAAATTTTCTGTCTATGAGGCCTCAAATCTTCCTAGATTATGGAACAGTGGTTTTAGGAGCCACAGAACTTTTTCTGATATTTGTCATTCCAAAGAAATTGGTGAAATTCCACTGTGCACAGAAAGGAAAACACCAAAGTTTTTCTTAAATGTTGAAATAAGATATCTTTTGGAAAACTGGGTTGGGGCAGGGAGTAGGGGTGGGGAGAAGGAAAAGTAAAATTTGTTGATGCTGTCTTTATAACATTCTCTTATTTCATTTCTCTGCACGGCAGGCAACCATTCTGTTCTGTTTATGTTGCATATTTTGCGTTCATGTCTTTCCCCAAGTTTATGAGTATTGTTTTGTGTGCATGCATTTTTAATTTAATGTAATTTTAATATAAATGATATTGTGTTATATATATCATGTTTCTTATTTTTCTCACTAAATGCTATGCTTTTAAGATAAAAAATAGCATTTACTTTAACAAGATCGTCCATTCTCTAAACTCTAAAGAGATACTGTAATTGGGAAAACTTCAGACAGTGCGTAAGTTGTAAAAGTATTTTGGAGCCAAGGCAGAATGCCCCTTGACACCCTTCAATTTCCTCTCTCTTCTGCCTCTAGCCTGTAGCCTATCCCACTGCCATTGCCTTGTTTAGGTCGTCATTATGGCTCGTCTGGTTTTCTGCCGTAAGCTGGTCTTCCTGCCTTCTCCAGCTCCCCCTTCCCAACCCTCATCCTCAATCCATTCTTCTGCACCTAGAACTGTGCCTACAGGGTCATGCCACCATGCCGTTGAAAACTCTCCTTTGGTTCCCCATCACACTGAGAATAAAATCCGACTAGTTCCTCTGTGATCTTCCCGCTCCACCTCTCCTATTTCACTTCCTACCACTCCAGTCCTCGCTCCCCCTGCTCCAGCCAGAATGGCCTCTGGTCATTCCTGCAACACAGCAAGCACATGGCTGCTCCCTCCCCCCTGTAAATATTTGCACGAGTCCATGTTGTATTTTAGATCTCTGCTGAATGCCACTATAGCAAAGGGGCCTCACTGACTCTGCATGAGGTGAGAACCGTCCTGCAGCCCTGCCTTTCCCCAATTCTGAGTTATTTTTCTCCTTGGCCTTTATCGCCACTGGTCATATTACACATCTGGCTTGGCTGCGTGTTCACTGACTTCCACCCTTTGCTAGAACGGAATTCCATTGAGGACATGGGTTTTGTCTGTTTCATTTGTTGCTCTATCCCTAGCACTCTTTCTTGGTACATGGTAAATGCCCAACAAAATCTATGGAATGAATGAATGATTCATGGATAAAGGTTAGTCATCTAAAAAGGGCTAACAAGGCCGTCACTGAATAATCTATCTCCCATTCATCCTCCCAGGAGCATCCTGGTCATCTCCCCTCGCCCCTTCCCTCTACACTCCAGCCACACTGAGCTTTTCCCATTTCCTTCGATGTGCTTTGCTCCTTCTTGTCCTCAGGTGTTCACACAGACTCTTCTCTCTGCACTGAGCACTGTTCCCCCACATCTGCATCCAGCTAGCTCTCAGGCCTCCCTTCCTCCAGGAAGCCTTTCTGACTGTCCATGTCCAAGTTTTATATTCCTCTTAGCCCACAACACTGAACTTCCAATATAATTGGGCTTGTTCTACTGTATTGCAATTGCTTATCAGTACCCACTGTGTACTTGGAGCTTCTTGAAGACAGAGACATATCTATCTTTTTATCATTATCTCTATAATTCCAGTACAGTGCCTCAATAACTATTAATGGAATGATTGGTCTCTCACCGGGACATTTATAGGCTCTAAGTTGCTGGAGGGCATAGCCTATAGGTTTCATTGAATCTGAGTGGCTCTTGATCATGATAAGGGGGATGTACCTGGCTCTGAAGCATATGTGGGGGATCACAGTGCACTAGTTAGAAAGGGCTACAGAACCTTTGAGATATTTTGCATTCAGAAATAGCCATGTGGGGATGTGCCTAATCCAGGGTCCCATGGGGATTGATTTCGGGGATTTCCACGTGACATCAGTCTCATCTGTGTGAAAGGCCCTGGGGCTGGAAGAGAAGGGAATAGAAGAGGGTACTGAACTCGGTGCCAGATAGTTAACTGGATCTTGTGGGTTATTTTAAGTATGTATTTCCAGGAAGAGAATGTCAAGCTCTATGTGAACTCAGTTTTCTCAGACGACAACATGAGAACAGCAATAAAGGCAGTCTCCTTCCCAGCATCCCTTTGAAGAATAATAAATAAATGTGATAAGAAACTGTTTCACAAAATAAAACAAACTTTGAAGTAAAAAGCAGCCAGGATTCCACATGTAGCTGGAAATTGTTCCACATTTTAACCATTTCTCTCAGTCTAATAGGTGGTAGTCAGTAACCTCTCCACCCTCACATTCTTATAGTTGTGTATACACACACACACACACACACACACACACACACATACAATAGGTGGTATGAAAATTTTATAGAAAGGAGGAATAACTTCATGTGTTTATAAATATATTTGGACTCTTATCCCAAATGATCAGTTCATTTAAAGCTAAAAATATATATTAATATCCATTTATCCAAGCAACAGTGAGCATATACAAAAATGTTTAATTTTGCATGTAATCAAATAAATGCAAATTGAAATAATAATGAAGCATATCGTCATCATACTAATAATGAAAAAACATTTCATGCGAATAAAGAAATATCATTTCAGACTGACAAAATTTAAAGTATTTTGACAATATTTAAAATATTGGCTAGGGTATGGTGAAATGATATTCTCTCATATTGCTGGGTGAAACACGAATGTGACAATGACTGTATCTAAATTAAAAATGCACAGGAGGAGACAAGATGGCGGTGCAGGCAACCGCTGCACCCGCGGCCTCCCGCAACCACATCAAAATTACAACTAAAATATAGAACCACCATCGCTCAGAGCCTCCTGAAAGCTGGCTGAACAGAAGCCCCACAACCAGGGACCTGAAGAAGCAGAGACCGGTAAGAGGGGCGGAGATGCGGGGAGATTGGGGCTGAATTTCGGAGACGCGGCCGCGGGCCCAGACCCAGTGCCACGGGGTTAACCCGGGAGGGAATCTCCGCGGCGGGCGTTTCCCGGAGGAGGGGGGGGTCCCAGCCCCACAGCAGGCCCCCAGCCCAGGGCTCCAGGGCCGGGAAGAGACGTCCCCACAACTCCGGGCTGTGAAACCAGTGGGGACTGTCCCTGAGGGTCTCGGAGGCTGCGGGAGCCCCAGCAGCTCCTCTAAAGGGCCCGGCACGGACTCACTCGGACGCTCCCTCTGAGCCCTGCGCCGGGAGCAGCCGGAAAGGACCCGGGACACTCGGGGAGGGACTAACCTGCCTGAAGTCGGGCGACAGGTGGAGGGCGGCTTCCTCCCGGGCAGAAGGGCTGGCGGAGGCCGTGGCTCCTGTGGCGAGTCCTCCGCGCACAGCCGGCAGGCAGGCGCCATATTGGAATCGCCAGCACGTGACTCGAACCGTTGGCCCCGCCCCGTGATTCCCGGAGGCCCCGCCCCCCACCTGCAGCTTATCCAGGCCATTTCCAGGGGCTTTTCTGTGCAAGTGGCCTCTTGAGCCATATGCTTAGGACTTTCCTAAAATCTCTCAAACAAGCAGCAGCTGCCCCATACGGCTTGATAAGCGGCCCCAGGCCTGGCACTAGCAGCAGCTGCATTGGCTCATAGCTTGGCCTCTCCTGGGCACCTCCAAGCCCAGCACAAGTAGCAGCCAACTACGGTTTGTGGGTAGCTCATGCTGGGTGGCCCTGGGCAAGGCACTGGCACAGGCTGACTTTGCACCTCCAAGGAGGCCCCAGAGACAGTGCACCTGGTGGTCAGACTCAACCACGCTGGATTACAACCCTACCACATCCACGAGGGACACACTCGAGGGGCGCACTTGGTGAACACCAAAGCTCCACTGAAGTAAATCCTGCTCCACAGGGGTGTCTCCAGCACAGCAGCTCTCTGGCTGTAGTTGCAGCTGGTCCTCATAGCTGACTGGCCTGGGGGTAAATTCCTCCCAGTGACGCCAACAGCAACCAAGGCTCGACTACAACAGGACAGAGCACACAGCCCACACAGGGGAGCACCTAGAAGGCCCAGCTCAGGTGACTGGGGAGGCTGAGCCACTGGACCCTACAGAACACCTACTACACAAAGCCACTCTACAAATTCCAGGAGACATAGCAGCTCTACCTACTACATAGAAACAAACACCTGTAAGCAGCCAAAATGTGGAGGCAAAGAAACATATCACAAAGGAAAGAACAGAAGAAATCTCTAGAAGAGGAACTAAATGAAATAGATCCAAGCAAGCTAACAGATACAGAGTACAGAATTTTGTTTATAATGATGCTCAATCATATTAGTAAGAGTATTATGAAAACAACTGAGACCATCAATGACCTAATAAAATACCTATCAGAAATGAAGGCTGCATGAACTGAAATGAAGAATAATTTACAGGGAATCAACAGTAGAGTAGAGGATGCTGAGAATTAAATCAGCAATTTGGAACATGAGGAAACAAAAAACACCCAACCAGAAGAGCAAAAAGAAAAAAGAATCCAGAAATATGAAGATAGTATAAGGAGCCTCTGGGACAACTTCATGAAGCCCAACATTCGTATTATTGGGGTGCCAGAGGGGAAGAAAGAGACCAAGAAATTGAAAACCTATTTGAAAAAATAATTACAGAAAACTTCCCCTACATGGGGGAAAGAAATTGACTTACAAGTCCAGGAAGCACAGAGGGTCCCAAACAAGAGGAACCCAAAAAGGCCCACAGCAAGACACATCATAATTAAAATGGCAAAGGTTAAAGACACAGAGAGAATCTTAAAAGGAGCAAGAGAAAAGCAGTTAGTTACCTACAAGGGAGCACCCATATGACTGTCAGCTGATTTCTCAACAGAAACTTTGAAGGCCAGAAGGGAGTGGCAAAAAATATTCAGAGTGATGAAAAACATGGAACTACAACCAAGATTGCTCTACCCAGCAAAGCTATCATTTAGAATTGAAGTTCAGATAAAGAGCTTCACAGATAGGAAAAAGCTAAAGGAGTTCATCACCACCAGACCAGCACTACAAGAAATGTTGAAGGGTCTTCTTTAAGAAGAAGCTAATGAACAAAAGAATCTGACAAACTGAATAGATCCAGAGACATTGATGCAGGCAACAGACGATCATATTTCAGAGGAAAGAGGGAAGGGGGATGGAGGGTTGGGAGAGATTAACCAAAGAAGTTATATGCATATATGCCTAACCCATGGACACAGTAAATAACAGGGTGAAGGGCTGGGGATGGGGTGGGAGCGAGGTGGAGGGGGTCAATTGGGGGGAAAAATGGGACGCCTGTAATAGTTTCAAAAATAAAGATAAATTTAAAAAAATGCATATACCCTATAACCTAACAGTTTTACTTCTAATCTATTCTAAATAAACCACACAAGCATGAAAGCTATTTATTACAGAATTGCTTTTAATCACATAAATTGGAAACAATTTAATTGTACCTAGAGGTTAGTAGTTGTGTAGAATAAGGTAGGTGTCTATGTTGTGAAATTAAGGATTTCCATTACATATTGTTGACTAAAAGAAGTAAGTTTCATGATGAAATGTATGGTATAAAAGATACATAAAACACACTCTGTGTAAACACATGAATCAATATCATATATGAGTATTTTTTTGGTATGTAAAAGGATTAGAACTTAAGCTCTGTTAACAGATGCAACTCTGGAAGCCATTGGGATTAGGCATAGAGGTTAATAGTGCATGTTAGTTTACTTTCAATGTTTTAATCATTAAAAATGAGAATACATGTATTATTTTATTAATATATATTTTTAATATGCACTTCCCTTCTGTGCCTGTACCTCGAGACAGGGTGCTATTAAAAAGTCACAAAGGAGATATGTTGCAGAATTTTTAAAAATGACAATAGCAGTTGTACAAGCTACAGTAACCAAGACTGACATTTTAGTACATACCTAAAGTTTGCCTAAAGAAGATTGCATTACTTGTCATTCATTTTTCCCCCCAACTGCCCCCCCTTCCCTTTATGATGTTTCTCTTTTCTGCATGTCAGGCCCCTGCTTGGGAACTTAGCTCCTGGTCACCTCGGTTTCTTCTCTCTCCCTCTGTTATGACTTCCCTGCTCAGGATTCAAACCCAGAATTGCACTGCTGATCTCTGAAAAAAGAAGACTGGACAGGCTTGGACTTCATCCCATCCTACAGAAGTCACACGCTTAACAAATATACTCAGGGGCTATCTATGGAAAGATCCCCAGCCTTCTGCCCTGACTGAGGAAGCTGAGTCTGATACCTGCCTCAGTCAATGCAGAGGAGCTTGTAAAGGCAGCTGGGAAATCAGGAGGCCAGAGTTTGCAACAGAGTGGGCAAACACTCAGAAGGGAAATGCCAACTTTGGGAGTCAGGACAAGCTGGAAAGGGACTGGCAGGTGTCTGGGAATCAGAAGTATGAAATTATAGGCAATAGACACAAGGCAATCTATAGTCAAGGGCCAATGCTACAGGGTCAGAGGATAAAGGACACAGAGACGACAACAATGGGCAAGAGTCTACATTGTGGCCTTGGTCACATCCCTGCCAATGGACTTCGCCATAGTTCTTTTGAGACAGGAGCCTCCCAGGGCGGTTGACCAAAGCCACTTCTTCTTACCTGATGTGCTAAAAATACTAGTGATGCCCAGGCTGCAGCACCATCCAATTAAACTAACATTTCTCGGGTAGAGCCAGACGTTAACTTAATAATGTTTTCTGGAAAATTATGATGCCGTCTCTCATTATTTTCTCATGTGAGAGCTCGGGCTCCAGGTTCATAAAGGCATCACAGTTTCTGGGTCCTTCCTTAGACTAAAAGTTCTGTTCAGAGCTGTCTTCTTCTGGCAGACTTCCCACCCTACCCTGACCTCCAACAGAGTTTGCAACGTAGACTCGACATAACATTCCACTGTTTATTTTCTCTCTGAACATAATATATTCAATATTGTAAGATGTATTTTTGATAATTGGTGCAAAGATCAGATTTATAGTTCTATCTGGCATAAATCAGCCTCAAAATTTATTGGCAGAAATGTAAGTTGCATAATTACTCGGTAGTGGTTACGCATTCTTGACACATTTATCGTCTAGAGCCTGAACTCTGTACGTGCATGGACACATGAAATTCCCCATCCTTGACACCTCTTCTCTGGCTCTTGGAGTAGATTTATGAAGGTTTTATTATACAACATATAGTTTTACTTTTATAATTTGAATGGTTTGGGGTAGCCAAGAGAAGAGGTTAAACCTTTACATGCTGAAATAATAATTTATTCCTTTGAGAGTATTGGGCCGGATGTGCAAACACAAACACAAAATGAAAAATAAATTAACTTGGAAATTATTTGACTGATTACTGTTGCTAAATAACAGATTTCTTTGGCGCTATGCAGATGGCTTCATTTTCTGACAGTATCAAGCTGCCCGACTTAACCTACATGAAATGAGTATTCTGTCCATGTCGCATACCCAGGATGGAGCACCAAGCTCTTGAAAGCTATTCCCTTAAGCTCTCAGGTCTGCTCTCCTGATTCCTCTGCCACTTGAAGATCCCTATTAACTTGCTCCTGCAAATCTCCTCCCAGCACATCTTAAGTCTAAAATGCTTCATGAATGACATTACCTGAAAAGAGACTGTGAGGCCTTGGGCAAGGAACCAAAGTACTCCATAGCATAGATGACGAACTTACAATTCTCTCTACCAACAGCAAAGGCTTTGGAAGAGAAAGAAAGATCTGGGAGTTGAATGTCCCAGTAAAGAGATGATACTGAGAAATGAGACTTAATAGACAAAACTATGGTTGCAGGTATTGGAATGAATGATGGATTCTTGGCCAGGGAAGGATATTGACTAGATGCCATGATTTAAAAACTTTAAATTAAATAAAGAAGGAGAGGGAGACAATCACCTTAAACCTAGGAAAGCGGTTCCTGTGGAGGACAAGAGAAAGGTGAGAATATAGTAAGAGTATGGGAGGTGCCTAGTGTTTTACACCCCAAAATATATTGGAGGAGAGATGGGAGATGGAAATAATACAGCCTCAAAATCTTTATACTGTGAATTGGTTATTTTAGCTGTCATTGATTATTTATTATGTGCGTACTGCTTTTAAACTTAAGGACAACCCTATAAAGTAGGTACTAGCATGTCCATTTTACAGATGGAGAAAATGAGGCATATAGAAACTAAGAAACTTGCACAAGGACATGCCCAGCTGGTAGTGGGAAAACAGGAATTTAGACATGAGCAACCCTGTCCAGAGCCCAAACTCCACCATACTGTCTCCCTAACCAGCCCAGTGTGTGTTGGAAGCAAAAGAACTTGAGATTATGCTATAATGTGGTTTTTGAAACACGGTGGGGAGGGACTTCAGGTTAAAATACAGTGGTGGAAGAGCATGTCCTATTCTCAAACAACAGGCCTATAATAAAGGGAGATTGGATGCCCTGGCTGGTGTGGCTCAGTTGGTTGGAGTGTCGTTGGGTACATGAAGGGGTGGCAGGTTCCATTCCCAGTCAGGGCACATGCCCAGGTCTCAGGTTCGATCTCAGGTCGGGGTATGTGCGGGAGTCAACAGATCAATGTTTCTCACATCGACGTCTCTCTCTCTCTCTCTCTCTCAGATCAATTTTTAAAAAAAGGGAGACTGGATGGTACTACACGTCGAGAAGGTACTCACACGAGTAACCTGCCAATGGAAACACTGCAGAGGATGGGTGAGTTAGAGAACACAGATGACTTGTTTTGGAACTTTACTATGGGCCACCTGGTCAGAAAAAGAAAACTAACTACATATTGCTGACAGATTAACCTAGTATAGGAATAAGATCTAGAACTGACTGTTGACTATATATTATACAGCAGGCTGTTCTTGACTTGTCTTCACCTTAAAGAAATTGGAAGTAGATTTCCTTGTTTGAATAACTAGGAATGAAAGGACAAGCATAATCACACGAGTGCCTTAGATTTAGGGAGGCAGAATTTTTAAAAGCCTAGGGAAGAAAAGCAGGGTTCTCCTTTCAAGAGATAGTCCTAGAAAGGTCACAGATATGATTCTAGCTGTAATCAATAATACATGGTTGTAATAGAGAAGAACTCGGTGTCACCCCGAGGAACTATAAGGAGAATGTGTCAGTTATGAAGTTGTTACCTCTCAACTCCAGACCCCCCCCTCTCTGTTTGGCTTTGTGATGCTGGGGCTGGGGCTCTGCAGCGCATTTCTGCTTCGATCTCAGGCTTGCTCTTTGGCTGAGCCAATAGGGGGCGCCAGAGGGAGACCACTGGCCTGAATGGAGGAAGGGAAGGGCCTTATTCTTGTATGCTAGCAGACCTTGAAGTCACCGGAGCAACAGCAGTTTCTTCATGAAGCAGCAGCTGAATCTAGTTTGCAGTTTTTACAACGCTTGCCACATCTGCCCTCCACCCAGTCCCCAAAGACAGCTGATCCGTGCTCCCTCCTCAGAAATCTAGGTCTCCTGAGGTCACTCTTCCAAGCTCAGAGACACCAACACGAGCCAAGCAGCCTCTCCTCAGAAATCTGAATTTCAGCTCTGTGGGAGCCCTCCCTTTAGTCTCGAAATTTTAATAACCTCAACTCTTCCTTTTGTTCTTCCAATCCTAGGGGTGATGGCTGCTTCGGTTGTTGCTTTCTCCATGACATCTTAGAGCTCTCCTTTTACCCTTTCGCTGACCTTGTTCACAGTTTTATAATTTATGAACAGTTTTTTAATACATTAAATTCTCTCTGTTCAAATAACTAGTAGAGGTTTTTTCTCCTGAATGGATCCTAATTGACAGAAAAAGCACTGGGAATATTAAAGCTCAGAATGAGTAGAAAATAGCAAAAAATAAAAATAAAAAAATTCCAAGGCCATCAATGGGGTTTTAAAAAGGAATTTCCCGATTAAGCAGGAGACCAAGGAAAGGCCGGATATTTGGAGAGAGTGGTTAAGTGGTAAGTGCCATTTTATTGGAGGATTTGGAACCCAGGCTGGAACATCGATGAACAGAAATATGGCAGAGGAAGTCGTAGACTGGAGGGGTGTTGGCTCAGATGACAGCTGGATTACAGATTCTGAGGGGCAGCACCCAGCCTGACCCCATAGCTCCCAGTGCTCTCATGAGATCAGAACACTTGCTTCAGGATTTCTGAAGGGTTCTTCCTCAGGCTTCTATATCTTCCTTATACTCTCTAGTTCCAGAGATGTATGTCTATTGGTTTTCTTCTACAGGGCTATTCTTTACCACAAACCACATTCCCTAAAGAGGCCTGAGAATCTGCTCTTTCTGTGAGATCAAGAACCTCTTTGTCTAACCCCTAGCTGGAGAAACCTATGTCTGTTCTCTAAATTAAATTACAGAAATGCAGTCCACCCTGGCGCCTCTGGCACCTCAGAAATCTGTGTATTGCCTTGGCACCGCTAAACCTTCCTGCTGTTTAGTGGAACTTTGAAAAGCCCCCTTCTAGGACTAGCTAAACGAAATTCCTTCACAATGTTAGAATCACCAGCTGGGTCCCTGGCTGCAGGTGCATCTTGACCTTCTGCATCCAGAAAACTCTCCAAGGTTAGATCCATGCTAACACCTGCCCTTTATCTCACTCTTCTGGCCTTGTCCCTTAAAAGTCCTGTTTCTTGCTGCGCTCCCTTGCCTCACCTCCATTGTCGGTTCCCAGGGCTGACAAGTATTTCTTTGTATTTGTGGAGAAAAAGAAAATCTCTTCTCTGTTTTTATTTCTCTAGCTCCAGTAGACTAATCACCAATTTTTTCAGCCATTCTTTCTCACCAGCTTCCTCTTTCCCAAAAGTCGAAATTGAGAGAATACCCAAATGACAGAATCTAAGCTCTGAGGCCTGAAGGTACCATCGCTGGAGATTCCAGCCCAGGGACTGCCCCTAGGTTTCCTCCAGTCCTCCTGAACTCATAGCAGTTGCATAATCCGACCCACACAACCACGACAGATAACACTATCCACCACAAACCGAGAAATAGATTCCACCGTCACCACAACACAAAAGTTTTCCAAAGTCTTCCAAAACTTTTGGACACTGAGCAAAAGGGACAGGCATTGAATTCATTCCTTTCCAACTTTCTTTTCCCTTCTTCTCATTCGTCGACCCTTTGTCCTTCATCTCATCACTTAGACGTCCAGATCACATCACACCAGGTATTACACAGAACACTCGGGAGATGAAAGGCGTAACATCCAGGACACTAGTAAAAGACAAAGTATATTTTAATTCGCCATTTCTAAGGGATGACAAAGCAACAAAAATCCCCTTTTTAAAAAATGTAACCGGGGAAAATTGATCAGAGAAGATAGGTCCAAGGAGTGAGAGCAGAGTGGCAATTGCCTCTTGGAATTTAGGTTAAATTCATTCATCTTGCATATGTTTTGATTTAAAATAGTTACCTTTTGTTCAGCTTAGCTCCCAGCTCCCTCATCTTTCCACTTTCAGTTCTTCAAGGAAGACACCACGGAGTAGAGTGTGAGGGAGGCACTTTAACCAAGAGTTCTTGAAAACAGCTTGCTATTTTCAACTCAATCTGATAGCTAGCGGACTGCAGGCTTCACTGGCCCCTCCCTATTTCTCCCACCCAGATATTTTTCCTTTTTGTGCAGCAAAGTGTCATGTGTTCCTAAGAAAGAAAGAAAAAGAAAAATGTTTGCTTAAACTATGACACTCTAAACTGCTCAGTCCATTCTGACCAAATTTAAGATGCTCGAGATTGAGTTGTGCTGGAGAAAAGAAGGGACGGATTTATCCGACTGACTTAGAGAGTGGAGTCGAGACGTTCTTTTATCCCCACCTGTAGAACATGCAGGTTGCAGGCTACTGCTCTGCAGGAGATCCGGCTTTGGATGCACTCACTGTATTAATAAACCCACGCTTACTGCGTGCCTTTTAGCACAGTGCCTACAAGGTGCTGTGCTAAGTAATGTGAAGGTGCACAGTAAGAGATGCCAGAGATTTTGTCTTCCAGGACCTTACAAATCAGATGAGATGAGTACATGGGATAAGACGTGAACCTAAATTGCTCTGATATGTGGCACAATGCGATCAGAGCCATAAAGAAGTGCACATTCTATGAGAGTCCAGAGAAAGTGTGTGTTTGGGGGGGGAGGGGTGTCACTTCTTTTCTCCAAGAAAGGCCTTCCTGGAGGAAGAGGCGTTTCAACTGCCCTTTAAAGAGCAAAGAGAGAAGGGCCTTCAGAAGCTTAGGAAGGGCAGGAGCAAAGGGTGGCTGAGTCAAGGGAAGGGAGAGACTCCTTTGAGGAAAGACTTGTAGATGGTTATAGTGACCAGGAAGACTCAGAGATAGCGTTTCCTGAAGAATCTTGTTCTAGTGAGCTTACTTGGATTAGTGCTTTGACTTTGCTTCAGAGCAGTTCAGGTACTGTGTGCATAATAGGTGAACCTCCTGTGCTTTCAATGTGGCCAACATTTCTTACATAAAATTCTGTAATCAATCTCTCTCTGTCTGTCTCTCTGTCTCTCTCTGTCTCACACACACACACACACACACACACACGGAAATTTTGTGACAGGAGAGAACAGAATAAACATTTAAAGCCAACTCTAAAGAGACAGGGCCTCTGATTTTCTGCATTAAATAACTGACCTAAACTCTGAGGTACACACTCACTCCCATCAGAAACATCTGGCCGTGGTCCCGGGTCTTGCTTCCTGGAAATGAGGTCAAAGACTTCAGGCCTGAGAGCCAGCTTGAATAATACTTCCTCAGCCACTTTCCTTTGCCTAGAAAGTGACAGCTTTGCATGACACCACCCACCGCCTGCTTTAATAAAGTATTTCTCATTACTATGGAGTATGACAATAAACAGCTACTACAGAAAAAGTTTCCCAATGGCCAAGGGCTTAACCATGGGGCCTTATTCTTTCATCTTCCCTCCTTGACCTTCCCCTTGTTAAAAGGTAAACTGAGGCATATTAAATTTTTAGGAGTTGGGACAAAAATCAACTTGAATCAGGCAGCACCAAACAAACGGGAGGAAGTCAGGAGTGTTCCACCAGCAGGAGCTGGGGAAAGACTTTATAGACAAGATGTGGAAGCGAAACAAGGAAATGATCTGATGGGCTATAGCTTAAGTGGTCACTGTATCTGGGAAAGACTAGTTGGCTATAATTGGTTGTCCTTAGGTTTTTGTTTTGTTTTTAAATATGTTTTTATTGATTTCAGGGAGAGGGAAGGAGAGAGAGAGAGAAACATCAACGATGAGTCATCACTGATCGGCTGCCTCCTGCACTCCCCCTACTGGGATCGAGCCCCCAACCCCGGCATGTGCCCTGACCAGGAATCGAACCTGGATCTCCTGGTTCATAGGCCGATGCTGAACCGCTGAGCCGTGCAGGCCAAACTGTCCTTAGGTTTTGATTTCTTAACCTTGAGGCATTTAGGTTTTGGGTTGCTCACATCTGCTGCTAAGGCTTTAAAGCCACCTCAGCCTAATGGCATCCTTGTTTAATTAATTTAACACCTTCAAACATGAGTGCTGCAGGAAAAGAGGGATTCGGTGTTTGCTCTACCTTAGCACATCCTGCCAATTTTTTAAACAATAGCAAAAAAATGATCTGATTGGCCATTTTTTGTTGAATTTATTAGAGGACTGCAGTGAGGAAATTAACCAATTCCTTGAAAATCATATAAAATATTCAGTTTTATGGATGTTAATTCTTCTGCCCAAGGGAACGAGTGATTTCTGTCATGCCATCACATAAATAAATTAGATTTGTGTCCTGTATTTGTGAGAAACTCTATGAATAAAATTATGCAACTCTCAAAAGCTGTTTCAGAAGGTGAACAGAAATTAGATTATGGCACAGCCGCAGATTATGTTAGGATGCAGATATTTTAATAACCATTAGTGCTTTTTAGATCAGTTCCAAGCTAATGTTTTCCAGTACATGCTGCTCGTTGCTTGTTCATTAACAAAATGCTGACTTGAGTGATTGTGCAGAGAACGTCTCCATGTGGAAAGAGATGGCCAACAAAATAGCAAAAATCACTTTACCAGGCAGCAAAGGGGAGAAGGTAAGTATTTTCTGGGATCTCCGGGAGGGAAATGAACTCCAATCCCCACTCCCCTTAGATCTGCACAGGATTGTCAAGAGCTGAAAAACTTCAAAGTACAATAAAACTACAGTGCAATTTAAGAAATATGAAGCTTTTGGAGTAACTAATTTGGCCAAATGTTTATGTTTTGGTGCATAGTTGAACTGCTTATCAGACCTTCAGGAATTCTTTGTTTTTCATTTTTGTGCTTTTATTTCCTCTCTGATCTCCTCTCCCCTCCCTAGAATCAAAACACCCTCTGGCAATGAAAGTTAAAGATGCTTCTCCATAGAGGCAACAAGCCAGGGCCAAGGGGGCTGATCCCCAAGCCACTGCCAACCACACTCCAAGCAGTAATTTTCCTTCCCCCTTGCTCTCTTCTGGGAAGTCCTGGGAAATGTAGGAGTCTCTAACACCTCCCCTGGAGAGAAACAGAAATCTTTCCCCAGATAAGCATACCAAACCTCCTTGAAATATCTTTTATTGACACCACTTTCAAGGCTGCTGCATAGGGGCTGGCCTTTCTGTCCATGCAAACTAGGGCAGGGAGGTAGGCAGGAGAATTCCCAAGAACATCCAGGACTGGAGGACCAGATAATCTGCCTCTCTTTCCACTACCAACACTCCTTACCCTTCAGTGTCTGGGCCCCACAATGATCTTCAGTCTTAACCTTAAAGAAATGGAAGACTGATCAGGGAGAAGATGTCCATTTAAAAAAGAGAGAGAGAGAGAAAGAGAGGAGATGACATACTGTTTCCACCTCTCAGTGGGCACAGGGGTGATGGAGGCATTTGGACGGCCTCTATTGGAAACCATGCTGACATCGTAGATCCTTAGAAGAAGAGACAGAGAAACTACTACGCTCTTTCAGCTCCAGGCTGACCTCTGCTCTGAGGGAGGCCTGCAGTGACAAGTTCTGCATTTCCTATTAATTTCTTCACCTCCCAGCTCTGGGGGCTGCTGAACCACAGCACTGGTCTAAACCAGTCCCTGCTAGCCAAGCCCCACTGCGCCCAGGCTCCACAGCCCACACTGATTCGAGCACATTCCAGGACATTCCACAGCTGGGAGGCTAGGAGCCTGGAATGTCTGGAACCCACAGAGGGAAGGTGTCCCAGCATGCTCCACCCACCCCCAACCACATTTTCCCAAAGATCTCAAAGCATTCTCCAAGGGTGATCTCATTTTCTAATAGGTGTTTATTTCTAGTCTCACCCCTACTGCTAGTAATGACTCTCTTTTGCACGAATGTCATTTCGATCTTTTTCACATAACATGTCTCATGGTCAGAACACCATATTGGGCACCAAGAGCTCAACTACTGGTTGGTTACTCAACTACTAATTAGATATCATGGTAACTCCTTTCTAGCACACAGGACTGAAAATTGACAGTGAGACAGCAAGGAGATGACTGTTCTAATCCCAACCTTTGAAAGATACATAATGGAGGCCCAGACATATCTCATACGTACATCATGTGTGTGCATGTGCGTGTGAGACAGTGCTAGTGCTAATGCAGCCTTTGGGACTCCCATTTCCTTATCTGTGGAATAGAAATAACACCTGCTTTACAAGGCTCCTGTGAGTTTGCTGTAGTGCTTGGAACATAATAGGCACTTAATAAATGTTTGTTGAGTAAATACATAGAGGGACGAACAAATGTGACCTTTCTGGGCTTGTTTACTCATCTAAGCTGCTTGCCATGTTTAATTGACAAGACAATTCAGAGGATTAAAGGATGTCAAAGTTGTTTAAAAGGCTCTCGACACCTGAAACTAACATAATGTTACATGTCAATTATGCCTCAATAAAAAAACTGTTTTTGAAAGCCAAAAACTAACTGTAAAATATAACATTATTATTCATGTGACTTAGCACAGGTGCCCAGGTATGTCAAAACCTTATGAGTGTATTTCTCTTCGTATGTGCAATGAGCCCTAGTCAAGTTCCCAGTTCTCACCGGGGAGGAGTGCTGCCCCTCCATGGTTCTCTCCATAACTTGGCTTCTATGTGTCGTTCTCTGCTCCCCTATTAAAATTACTGAACATTAATTGAGTGCTTGAAGTAGGGGAGTTTCACAGCTTGATCAGACAGATAGCATGTGGATTAAGAGCACCAGACCCGGAGTCAAATTGCTTGAGTTTGTTCCATGATTACACCGTTTATTAAGGGACTTAACCCCACCATGCCTTAGTTCATCTGTAAAATGGGGACATTGGTAGAATCCATTTCAGAGGCCTGCCATGAGGGTTGAATAAGAAAATGTTGTAAAGAATTTAGAGAAGTGTCTGGCACATGGGAAGAGCTCAATCAGTGTTGCCTCTAACTATTGTTGGTGTTATTATTATTATTATTATTATTGCTTTGTTAATGGAGCTTGTAATCCAATAAAGGAGACAGACTATAGTACAAAGCTGGGAGAACGACACAACATTACAAAGGTCACTAGCAGTATGCTATGAGTGCAGAGACAGGGACATCTTGACTGACCATCGTCATCGCCTCCTCTGTGTAGTCTCTAGTTTGTTGCTGTTCCAACATACACAGAATTTTAAAGTAATGCCCCGGATTTCATCTGACGAGCGCGGAGCTGATGTCTCCTGATGATCACACAATGCTTCCATTAATGCACTCAGGTTGTGCAGCCATATCACACTGCTGGCTCAAATTGAGCTTTTGCTCAAATCAGACCCCCAGGGCCTTTTTACATCAGCTCCTGCCAAGTTACATGTTCTCCATCTTCTATTCCTATAATTCATTTTTGAACCTAAAAACAAGACTCTGCATTTATCATCATTACATTTCATGTTGTTAGTTTTGGCCCAGCATTGCAGCATGTCAAAATAATTTTGAATCTTGATTCTGTCAGCTATCTTGTATCTTATTTCAATCCTTTCCAGGCCTGTGTCACTAGCACACTTGGTCAGTGTACCTATTATATCCTCATGCAGGACATTGATAAAAATATTGATCAAAACAAGACTAAGAGACTAGCCCAATATTTCAAGTGCAGAAACCCCTGCAGACTTAAATGTGTCCATTAATCATGTGGGGAATGATTGTTTAAGCAGCTTTGAATTCATTGAGGGTTGTCCCTGTTTCACTATTTTCTTTTAAATGCCTTGTCAAATGCCTTGCTGATGTCAAGATATGTTGGGTCTATGGCATTGTTGAATATCATTTAAAATTTTAACTTTTCCTGGAGTTCTAGTATCTCCTTTAAATTTAATGAAAACATTGATGTCTATATCCAGGTTATCAACAAAGAACATAGGGGATATCATTTAATATATTACTTAAGAATAAAGTTATGCCATTTGATTACCACTCTTGTAGTCCCATTTTAGGCTTTAATTTGAAGGGCACATGTGTTAGGGTATCTATCTGCTCTAAGACAAAGATAATAGAAGCTTATTTCTTACTCACATGAAGTCACACCAAGTATCCCTGATTGACAGGCTGCCTTCCATGTGTCACTCAGGAAATCTAGTTTCTTCCATCGTGTGGCTTTACCCTTGTGGCTTGGTCCTTAGATTTCTCTGCATTCAGTGGCTAAAGAAGAAAAAGGAGAGATTATTACACGCAGAGTGTTTCTGTGGTCGAGGCCCAGAAGTAGCACATATCACTGCTGCATATTTCACTGGCTAGAATTCCGCCACATGACTACCCCTATCTGTGCAGGAGGCTGGAAAATGCAGTCCAATTATGTGCCCAGCAAAAAGGGGAAATGAGTGTAATGAGCAGCAAGCTTGGCTCTAAAACAGACAGCAAACATAATTTAGGTAGGACCACATGTTATTTCAGGTCAAGTACGAGATTAAACATCAGTACGATGTTTGATGGATCAGGAATTTAAGAGCTGGGTTCTAATATCAAGTCCACCATTTCTTGGGTAGATAATAACCTTGAATAAGTCATGGAACTGTAAGATTTCTAGGTCCATGTGACAACTGTCTTGGCCCATTTTATCCATTGCTAAATCCCCAGCCATAGCCCAGTGCCTGGGACAGAGCTGATAGGATAAATATTTGTTCAATTGTTGAGTGAATAAATGAATAACCTTTCTGGACTTGTGCTCTACCTACTTTATAGGTTGTTGTAAAGATCAAATGGACTGTGATTAGAAAAATGCTTTGAAAACTGAAAGTCACTGTAAAATATATAGAGTATAATTATAACTCATATTAAGACTAGATTTGTGCCCATTTATGTCACATTTTATAGACTGACCTCCTCTGCATAGTTTTCTCTTAATTTACACAGTAGAAAGCAGACAAGCCCCCAAACCATTGAAGGGAAAGCTCTGCCCCACTTATATTTGTTTTATGACTTTAAGTCTAATCAGCAGTGTCCCCTCCCTAGTTAAGTTTAAGAAGGAGGCATTGAAAATCTGTTGAGATTAGGATATATGCTGAGATTTGGGGTAACACAAGGACTAATACAACCCATATTAAAATAGATTTTAAAAACCACTGGTCCTATAGCTGAGGATCCATCTGACAGTTTCATAGAACTGAGAGTAGTTTCCTAATTTGTTAATAAAAATATTCAACAGAAAAAAATCAAAATCTTCACTCAAACCAATAGAAAAATATATTTAATGAGATACCAGATAATAGATAACCTTAAATGCAAGGACAAGAAATTTGACTTTATTCTACAGGCAATTTGGGGGCCATTAATTGTTGTTAAGCCAGGAAACCAAATGGGCAAAGTGATATTTTAGAAAGAGGCATCTGGGAGATGATATCTTAGACAATTTGGAGGGAAATATGTTAGAGGGCTACTACATCAGTCTTAGCAGAACGTGATGAGGTCTTAATCTAAGAGTATAGGAAAGAAAACATAAAGCATAGATAAGAGGACTTCTAATTCTGAGAATATGGCAGGCTAACACGACCTGAAAACTCTTATTTCAGGTATGCCTCGGATTGCAGGATAAAAATATAAGAAAAAAAATATTTTTTAAGCAAAATTAAGGTCACAGGAAAAAAGGGAAATCACGGGAGAAAGAATGAAGCAAAATAAGCGTGTAAACGGATGCTCTCCTGCCCTTAAAATTGGAGTCACAGATCTTCATAATTGTCAGAACTTGGGTTTTAATGACCACAGGGGATACTGCCTTGAGCCTGCACAAGATGGGGATGGGACTGAGACTCCCACATGAAGCTAAGACCCTGGCAGGCCTGAACCATCGAGGAGAATGTTGACCCAAAAAATAAAAATGAAGAGTTTAAAATTTCCCAACCACCTCAGCAAAACGACACGGAAGCTCATTTGTCTCTCTTTGTGGAAAAAAGTCTTTCCTGCGAATTTAAAACCCTGCACCTGTTCTACACGTGAATTCAGTTTTTAAAATTACCTACTGGAATGGGCCAGATATTTCCAAGCCAAGAAATTAATGTAAAAACTAGTCCCTAGCGAGTCGTATTGTGGGAGTGCCTGGAAGAAGCAATTACAAAAACACGCCTGAGAGACATTTTACAATCCAGAATACAGGTAGTTTCGCAAAAATAAGCAAACCCCACACGAACTCAACTCACAATAAAAGAAATCACAAAATGCTGAGGGGACAAATCCATCATGAGCAAGAGTCATAGAAATTACAGATAACGGAATGCACCACCGCCACCTCTCACTGACCAAGGAGCTGCGCTATTGGAACAGCCTGAAAGAGATTCCGAAAGTAACATGTTTATAGTGATCAAAGACATTGCAAAAGGAAAGAAATCCACCAGAAAAACAGGATGCTATAGGAGGGAAGGAAGGAAGGAAGGAAGGAAGGAAGGAAGGAAGGAAGGAAGGAAGGAAGGAAGGAAGGAAGGAAGGAAGGAAGGAAGGAAGGAAGGAAGGGGGATTTGAGACTCTCTTAGAGGCGTTTGCTGCTCTTAGGCCTCCACTAAGAGAATTTTGGACCTCATCATATCTGCTCAGAAATCATTCACTTATTCTTTCCACTTAAAGGAGATGTTTGGTTTGGGTTTTAATTTTAATTTTTTAAAATATATCTTTATTGATTTCAGAGAGAGGAAGGGAGAGGGGGAGAGAGAGATAGAAACATCAATGATGAGAGAGTCACTGATCAGCTGCCTCCTGCACGCCCCCCGCTGGGGATCGAGCCCGAAACCCCAGCTTGTGCCCTGACCAGGAATCGAACCTCGATCTCCTGGATCCTAGGTTGACGCTCAACCATTGAGCCACAGCCTGCTGGGCGGTGGTGATGGTTTTCAAAGCAGAAAGTGACCTCTGCCTTTACTCTTTTTATTCCAATAGGCACATAAAAGAGACGGACTTACATTCCCGTTTCCCGTGGAAGGCACCACATGCAGGAAGCATCAAGGGCCAAGCTTGTGCTACACAATACCTGCTCACTCCTCTCCACTCGGGGGTTTTGGTACCAGTAGCTCTTGTAGATGTTTGGTCAGGATCTTGGTGGATTTTTTTTCCTTTTAGGAGTAATGTCATCAGTTTCCCAGAGGGTGCTCATCAGCGTCCCCAAGATATTTCTCCATAGGATACTGCGCAAAGACTCTATCACACCCCTCCTAACATGGACCCCAGACGTGTGCTCAGGAGCCACAGGTGTCAATAGCTTTTTCAGGCACTGAACAGAGCAGGCTCGCAGGTGGCACTGCCCTGGCCTAGAAGCTCGCGCTCCCCTAGGTACCCCACTGTCTGACAGGGAGGCAGCAACGGGCCCAGGAACACGGTCTGGTCTCAGACGGTACTCCCTTAGTAGTCAGTGGTTTCCTCTGAGGGGCTTATTGTATATCTCTGTCTCCCAGCAGTGTTTAATCTTGGATAGCCATGAAATTTTACAAGAAGTTCCAAACTCAACTTGAAAGTCCCTTATGGTGGTAATAAGATGATGTTTAACTCGAGCCCCAGGAGCCATCCTAGGGAAAACGCAGCACTTGGAATAAGTATATCAATTTATTTTTGCTAAGGGCATCAAGTTCCATCTAGAGCTAGAGAGACAGAGGGAGAGAGAGAGAGAAAGGAAGGAGGGGGAAAGGAGAGAAATACCATTCCTTTAGAGGTGTTTGACTCTTATCCAAATAAGTGTGCCGCATTGTACACACACACTCACCAGATTCCAGGCATATATCGTATGACCACCCAAGTTTCAGTTCCAAGGTTTACCTCAATTCTTCACCCATCTGAACGTAGTTATTCACATATACTGAATGCTGTTTGTTCACGTGCACTGGGTTTTTCCGTTAAGACCCCTCCAGATACACTAATGTGTCTAAATTTTGAATCATGTGCTATGATGAGGTGATGCATCAATATTCAGGCACTTCAAAGAGATACACTTGTGCTACATCTACTTGACACCAAATATCTTAATAAAAATCAAAGACAGTGAATCTCAAACACTAATTTTCTGCGTATCCAGATGGTTGGCATCATACAGGGTCTGGGTGAAGAAAATGAATAAGTTTCCTCATCGATTTTGGAAAGAAATCTGGCAGCTTCAATATGATTTTAGGAAATAACTCTTTATAGGAAGCTTTGTTTTATTGGTGATTACCTTTGGATGCCAAGAAGAACTAGCAGTGTGCCCACTTTCTCTATGAGCATTTCCTCACACTGTGCAGGTTCAAAAATAACTTGTTTTTTGGTGCAATAACCAATTTAGTCTCTGGTAATGTTACTGTTGCTTATCAGTAGCCTTTTAATATTTTTTACAAATATGTTTTTTATTGATTTCAGAGAGAGGAAGGAAGAGGGAGAGAGAGAGATAGAAGCACCAGTGATGAGAGATCAGCTGCCTCCTGCACACCTCCTCCTGGGGATCAAACCCGAAACCCGGGCATGTGCCCTGACGGGGAATTGAACTGTGACCTCCTGGTTCATGGGTTGACGCTCAACCACTGAGCCATGCTGGCCGGGTGGTAGCCTTTTAAATTTAATATAACTTGTTAATATAAATAACTTTATATTATAAATAACTTTATTTATAATATAAATAACTTTATAAATATGTTTTATGTATGGTAGTTCATCATATTACAATACATCAAACTCAAAATATACACATTGAATAATATAAGCTATATGTCATGTAATTATTATATAATTTATATGTAATAATTATGATATTTAATTTACCATAATTTAGCAGACATTTTTTATTATTGTTAGTCTCCACCTGAGGATATTTTTTTCATTGATTTTTAGAAAGAGGGCGCAAGAGAGAGAAACATTGATGTGAGAGAGACACATCAATTGATTGCCTCCTGAACGTACCCTGGCCCTGGTCGGGGATCGAACCTGCAACCCAGGTACATGCCCTTGACCAGGAATCGAATCCATGATCCTTCAGTGCGCCAGCCAACGCTCTGACCACTGAGCAACACAGGCCAGGGCAGCAGACATTATTAAGCACCCAATATGTGTATCACATTAAAAGATGTACAAAAGAGAAAAACATGTACAAAATGTAGTCTTTAACTTCATCAAGTCTACAATTTTATCACAGAAGATTCTGTGTGCTTCTAAGGCTTCTAGGAGAGATTCCCCCCCCCCCCCAAACACCCTGGTGGAGAAGCGAGTCACCTGGTGTAACTTCCAGGCGCTGGCCTGGCGGGAAGCGCCACCTAGGCTCGCCCTCCCGGGGAGAGGCGTGTTGTCCAAGGCCGCCTGTGACTGCGGGGCGTCTGTCAGAGGCTAGGGCTTCGTGTGTCAGGAAGCCTATTGTTGCAGCACAACAGAGCACCTTTCTTCAGAACCAGTTTTGTCAATAATAAAATGTTGTTTTGATCTTATCTGCCACTCCTTCCTCTCCCTCCTTCGGCTCAGAACTCAGGTGGAGAGAAGGGTGTAATTTATGGGGGCCTCCTCCTATCCCAAAGGGATGAGATGGGTAACAGGTAATTATAATACAAAGCACGCTGTGATCCCTGCGGTGTGAGTTCCAAAGTGGAGATTATTAGCAAAGGAGAGCTCACTCTGTCAAGAGAATTATCAAGAAGCCCAATCAGAGGGAGAACATCCATGCCCGGGCCCATCCTGCTTCAGAACTTCTTGTTATAATTATACAGAGAGAGTCATAATCTATGTACAGCATATAATTTAATTGATAAGTTTAGTTATCAATAATGCTAAATAAATAGAGTTATTAATTGATTTCGAGTTAGAGTTTTTTGTTACTGGCTGTTGGATGTAAAAATATAGCATGTGATTGTGTGTTCGTGGTCAAAGTAAAGAACTAATGGGGACCAAAAAAATGTCATGGGAAATAACATTTGAGAAGTAGTTTGGAGCCAGAGGTAGAGGGCGTGAGTGTGTTGTGTGAGTTTGGGTCTTTATGCTTTAGGCTTAGGATGGCCATTGAAAGTGTTTGAGCAGAGAAATAAACAGGCGTGTGCTTCAGGAAGATTAATATGGTAGCAGGTGTCAGGATACAAGGTGCTCCTCCGAGGGTAAGACTGGAAGCAGGGAGGCCTGTTAGGAGGTCACAGCGTTGGATAAGATTGTTCGGGATCTTGAGCGAGAGGGTATCAGTGGCAATGAAAACACAAGAACAAACACAAAAGATACATGTTTTCAACAAAATCGGCAGGACTTGAGCACTAAGCCGATGTGGGACCAGAAAGAAGGAAGAACAAAAGAGTCTCTGAATGGCTGGAGCTGATGCCATGAGAAAGACCTTGACCAACAGAATTTGGGAGAAACGGGTGTTCAGGAGGGAAAAGGGTGAATGTGGGTTTGAACCTATTCAGATTAACACACTGGTAGGCCCTCGGGTGGAAACTTCCAGCAAGGAGGTGGTAAACCCAAACTGGAGCCAAGAGGGTTGTCAGGGGCAGAGCTGAGGCTGCAGGAATGAGTCACAAAGAAGGAAGAATGAAAGCCATGGGAATGAAGGGGTTTGCCCCCAGACACCCCGAAGAGAAGACGCAGGAAGGGGTCAGGGGCATGTCCGGAGGGGAGACTTACAGTCAGAGCTGGAAAGGAAGAAGACATGGAGGAGATGTAGGTCTGAAAAGTCAGGGATGCCGGAGGAGGTGAGGATTTCTCTGGAGGGGGGGATGGCTGGGGTGGGAGGAGAGAGCCCATCCCATCGTGACTAAGCAAAAAGGGGCTGACGATCGACCTTTGAGCAATTTACGAGTGACAGATGTGAAGCCAGATTGCAAGGATTAAGAAGGGGGGGGGGGGGACACTCGCTTTCGGGGGGGTGGTTAGCAGGCTGGGGGGAATGGGTGCAGGGGTGTGCGTGTGGATTTGGGTTTTCGTGGCCTGCTGGCTGCTGGGAATGGGAGAGACTCAGGTGTGATTGCAGTCAGAGAGCAGGGCCCAGTGGGGAAGCTATAGAGAGAGTGTGAAACTCTCTCTACAGAGCAAGGCTTCCAGGCAAGTGGGGGGAGCAGGGTAGTGGTGGGGACGGTGGTCACAGGGGCCAGTAGGAGACTGGGAGGTAGAATCAGAGTCAGAGACGCCTGGGGTGGGCAGAGCAGAGGGGGGAAGACAAAGGAGGTCGCCCAGATGATGGAGCTGACTGTGGCTGAGCTATGCCGCGGGACTGGTGGGGTAAGGCAGGCCGCTGGGGGCTGGGTAAGAGCAGCTTTGCTTTGGGTCTCTGCAATCTAAATCTGCAAGTCTCTCCACTCCCCCCCCTCCCTCCCCCCCCACCCCTACACAAATGCCAGCCAGTCTGACATAAAAGCTTATGAATCATGAAAGCCAAGCCTATTTTAATCCTAAAATTACCTTCTATATTGCTATTTTGTAACTTGTGTTGTTCCTAATTATGGCATTAACCAATGTTTTAATTTTTTTTTCTTCATTCTAAAAGATGAATAAGTCTCCGAAATTATAGACTAATCCACACTGCTGGTTTCTGCGTTTCCTCCTAAGACAGGGTGCCAGGGAGAAGACATTTCTGAGACATAATCTGTTATCAGTCCAAGTGCCGTAAGTCTGGGTTTTTGAAAAAGCTTAAATCACAGCGCGGTGCTGGAGCGGCCGTTCGCGAAGCCTGTTTCTGCTGATAGTACCTGACTCTCTTTGGAGGGTGAAAGAATTGGGAAGTTGCAGTCCCCGCGTGATGGGTTTGGCAGATGCCTTCCTGTTTTCCTCCGCCGTAGCCTGGAGTGGGTGGGAAAACTGGAGGCTTGCTCGGTGCTGTTTAGTTTTTCTCTTTACTTATCTTCTCGTGTTTCTGGTTGCTTGATTTATATTTAGAGCCAGACACTATGGGTGCTGTGGGAAAGACAGAGGGAGGGAGGGAAGAAGGGACGGACAGAGAGAGAATCAGGCCGGAATTTGAATCCTGGTTTGGATGGTGGCCTTTTCTGTGAAAGGGGCAGTGCCCCAGAACTCAAATCTCGTAATTCACTTGAGGGCCAGCAAATTCCCCAGCAGCAGCAGCAGCAGCAGCAACTCCATGGCTCCATGTCTGCGAGTATCTGTTTACTTCGTGCTTTGTGAATCCCTCTCTCCAGCGAAAAGACTCTGGGGCTCAGAGTGCACAGGGCCTGCCATCCATCCAGGGCCTAACTCCCTCTGTGGGGCTCCAGACATCTGTGTGTCTAGATTTAGCGATGGCACCCACAGTTGTCATTCTCTCCCATCGGGAGCTTGCCTCTCTGGTGTGCATGTTGCTGACTTTGTTCCCCAAACACAGCAAATAATCTTCTATAGCTCCTTAAGCATCCCTCACAGGCCCCCTTAATATCTCCCTCTCTTTCCCACCATTGTCCTTGGACCGAAAGGAGGCAGACAGACGTGGTCGGTTTTATTAGGTGTGAAAGTAACTGAGGACTCCTTCAGAAGGCTGGTGGTCAATAGGTAACTAATAAATTAACTAACGTTAGTAAGGAAATCACCAAAACTAGGAAGTTAATAACACAGACTTAGATGATTTACTTCCTAATGATCATTCATGAATCTCCAATATATCTGACTAAAATGTATTCATCAGGAATAAAAACTAAAGGTGCCTTTGGCCAGTGTGGCTCAGTGGTTAGAGTGCCCCCCCCCCCGCCCCGACTGAAGGGTCCTGGGTTGATTCCTGGTCAAGGGCACATACCTGGGTACCAGGTTTGGTCCCTGGCCCCTCAGTCAGGGCACCTTCGGGAGGCAACCAATTGATGTGTCTCTCTCACATTGATGTTTCTCTCTCTCTCTCTCTCTCTTTCCCACCTCCCTCCCTTCCACTCTCTCTAAAAATCAGTGGGGGAGAAATAGCTTCAGGGGAGGGTTAACAACAACAAACAATAAAGGCAGACTTAGATGAGTGACAACGTTGGGTCCTAAAGATTAAGATGAGTTGCCGATGCTAAACTGTCCCTTTTGCCCTGCACTCCCTGCTCACTAACATCTGTAGAATCCGAACTCATGGAATGGACCTTTGTCAATCACACTATTATTATTTATTACTATTATTTGGCTGTTCAGGCTCTGTACCCTCTTCCAGTTTTATTGACTTTAGAGAGAGAGGAAGGGAGGGGGGGAGAGAGAGGGAGCGATACATTGATCGGCTGCCTTCTACACGCCCCCTTCTGGGGATGGAGCCCGAAACCCAGGCATGTGCCCTGATGGGGAACTGAACCTGAGGCCTTTCGGTGCACCGGACGATGCTCGACCAACTGAGCCACTCCGGTTGGGCGAAGATACCTTCTCTTGTACCCTTTGATTCAAGGCAAACTTGCTTCGCGTTGCACCTTGGGGCTCAGATGATGACCGAGGCTCTGTCAGCTGGATGCATCCATTGCAGGCTTTAGCTAGTGGTGCAAAGAAACAGAGCCGAGGTGGACCCTTTCTGGTGGCCGCCAGCAGCGTGTCAACAATAGGGAGTTTCTAGTGGCAGCCGTGGCTGAGGAGCAGCAGCTGCACATGTGACTAGTGACCTCAGAGGGCGAGCCGTGGCGTCCAGCGTTATCCTCACTAGCTGGGCTCTGGAGCAAGATTTTGGCTGTGGTCCTGGCTGCTGCCAGGCCTCATTTGTTCCTGCTCAATTTCTAAGCCTGGTTCTGAAGTCTGTGAAATACACAATATCCTTTTATTAAATGCCTTTTTCTGCTTAAATCAACCACATCTGTTTCAGTTGTTTGCAACTATAAAACCCTGACTAATACAACTGGTGAGACAAGTTTTTTTTACTATCGTGGCTGAGGCTGCCAGCTGTCGGCCAGCGTTTTCCATTTTACCCTTTGGTGATAGAACTCCGGATTTCAGCTGTATCCATAGCAGCATCAGGTCCTGATCTTACAAAGAAAGCGTGTACGCTAACTCTATCCTCTGGGTCTTTTCCGAGGCAGTTGAACTGAGAGCTATTTTTCCTCATTATGTGTTGTACGTTCCAGCATTTTTGCACGCCCAGTAATTTTTGGTTGGATGTTAAACCCTGTGAATTGTCTCTTGTTAGGTGCCGAATAATTTTGTGTTCCTATAAACATTGTTGAGTTTTGTTATGGGATGCAGTTCAATTACTTGGTGTATTAGTTTCCCGAGGCTGCTGTAACAAATTATCTCAAACTTAGTGGCTTAAAACAATAGGAAACTTTTTTCTTTCATAATTCTGGGGCCAGAAGCCTGAACCAGGGTGTCAGCACGGTGTCTCCAGAGGCTGCAGGGGAGGATCCCTTTCTTGCCTCTTCCAGCTTCTGTGGGCCAGCATCCCTTGGCCACATCACTTCAATCTCTGCCTCGGTCTTCATATCACCCTCTCCTTTGTGTGTGTCTGATGTCCCTCTGCCTCCCTCTTATAAGGACGCTTGGGATGGCACTTAAGGTTCACCTGGGTAATGCAGGATGTTGTCTTCATCTCAAGATCCTTAACGTAATCCTGCCTGTAAAGATCCTGTTTCCAAATATGGTAACATTTATTGGTTCCAGAGATTCAGAATGGGTGTCTTTGGCCACCATTCGTCCCATCGCAGTTGGAAACAATCGGATCCTTTTAGGACTTGCTTTAAGCTTTGTTGGGAGGGACCACTGCTATCTCAGGGGCAAAACCCTCTGGGAATTCTCCCTGATGCTCATGAATTAGAGAGTTGTCTAGATTCTGCGTGAGCTTTAGAGAATTTCCCTTCTGCGACTCCCAGGTGGTTCTGCCCCAGGCCTTGGTGAGCTTCTTCACACACATGCAGTAAGCAGGGCTCCGTGAGACCTGGGGGTGGGGGCCCTCCGCAGGTCTCCGGCATCTCGCCTCGCAGTATCTCTTCTGCCGTGCTAGGCCCTGGATCCCTTCCCAGGACTCCCAGCCCCCCTCCCTCTACATTTCCCATCCTGCCCCGTGCCTGGAACAATGGTCAGGCTCACCTCATTCGTTTCTTGTCTCTCATGGATCGCTGTCTTTTGTTGCCTGACGTCCAATATCTTGAAAACCTTTGTTTCATGTTGTGCCTTGTTGTTGTTGTTGCTTGAAGTGAGAAGCTAAATCCAGTTCTAATTACTCCATCTTGGCTGGAAGGAGAGAGCAGTGTTTTTAAAAAAATAAATATTATGACCAAGTTGCCCTCCCCTTCCCCTTGCTCCCCTCTTGCTGACTGGGATGTTGATGTGATGACAGGAGTTGACAAAAGAATAAAACAGGAGGGATCTGGGTGCCAACCCTGCACTGCCAACCAGACTCTAACATACAGAGAGACACATTGCTATCCCTTTCAAGTGATGGTGTTTATAGATCTCTTTGGTTCTATAGCTTAACTGGTACCCAATTAATACAACTATTATTTATAAAACATCATAGTGCCATCTATTTTTGCCCTTTCTTACAGAGTCACTTGAAAAATGATCTAATATCTCATTGAATGGAAAGAATTTTTTTTACAAGTAAAAATTATACAAAATTCAAATTTTAGTGTCTAAATATAAAATTTTATTGGATCACAGTCATACTCGTTCATTTATGTGTTGTCTGTAGTGGCAGAGTTGAGCAACTGTGACAGAGACCGTATGGCATGCAAATCCTAACATACGCCCTATCCAGCTCTTACAGAAAAAGTACGCCAACCCTATTTTTGTTCTAAGAACATTTTTTTAAATGATCCTTTTTTAGAGAGAGAGGAAGGAAGAGGGAGAGAGAGATAGAAACATTGATGTGAAAGCAATACATCTATCGGCAGTCTCCTGCATGCCCCCTACTGAGGATTGAACCCGCAACCCAGGCATGTGCTCTGACCGGGACTCGAACTAGCAACCTTTTGGTGCAGGGATGATACCCAACCAACTGAGCCACACCAGCCAGGGCTCTAAGAACATTTTTTTTTTTAAGCTCTAGCTCCACCACTTAACAAGCATTTGAATGACATAAAGAGGATCTTCACTTATAGCAACAGCAAATGATTAAAACAAAAAAAACACACCCCAGGGCCATAGGCACCCCATCCACTCACAAAGTCTGGAACATGTAAATAAGAGTGTTCGCATGGCATAGCCCATAGCTCTGGGTCCGGCTAGTCCCCAGCTATTTGGACCACAGAGCACACAGCCTAAGCAAGGTTTTACACGCACTCAGTTTCATGAGACCTGCAATTAGACTGTTCCCGAGGTTTCCCCTCGCTCCACCTCCAGGAGAAAAGTGGGGGCAATTTGCATTTTTTTAAATTTTGTTTATAAATAATGTACTGGAATTTTTCAAATCCTCATAATTCAAACTAAGAATGAAGCCAAACTATAATGAGAGCTGTGCCTCTCTCTTCCACACAGAGAGGTATGTTGCTTCTGTCTCACTCCACTGGCCATTCCACTGGCCAAACCTTTCAGAGAGCTCGACTAATGAGGGAGGGGATGCTCACTTACAATCTTACTGGGACCCTACGTTGAAAACCCCCCAAAATTTTTTGCTCTCCCAGGCTCTGTCCATATTTCAGGGAGGGGTAACATTTGTCAAGCACCAACTGTTAGAAATGGGGGTCCCCCAGCTCAAGGGGCGGTGTTCATATCACACGTGGTCTGGAAACTGAGGAAGAGCCGAACCCTTCCCTAAATTGCCCACTTTTGAAAGCCTCCCTGAGAGAGAGAAGTGTACAAATTATGAAGCCAGACAAAGTAAGACTTTGTTCTCGGCAGGGTTTGGATTCCACATGCAATGCCGAATTTATGTAGGGAGCTAGCTGAGCCCGGGGAAGCCTCTTTTTGTTCCATGAAGAGAGGCCTCAGAGGTCTGTCTCTGTCAATTTTTGCACTGAGGTCCAAAAATACCGGATTAAGGAAAGACTCCTCCAGGGGGGTGGGGGGGACTGGCTTTGTGGCCTCAGAGGCTCTGGCCTGGGTGTCCCACACAGTCGGCCAGGCCAGGCCAGTGGCCCTGGAGAACAGCAGTGTCTGAGGAGCGAGAAGGAGATGGTGGGTCTTCCCAACTCCAAGGAGCAAGCCTTGGGCCACTTAATCGCATTGTTGTCAGAAGGGGAAGGGGAATGGGAGGCCACAGGGAGAGGGAGTCGATTTTCTAGTCTAAAGGGGTTGACTGCGGCTTTGCAGAGCGAGTGAGAGAGACAGGAGATGAAGCCAGCCCCCTGGAAGGGCGCAGGGCCTTTATCTCAGCACACGACTGTGCCCAGGGTGCAATGGCTGATAAATGCCCTTGGAGCAAACTAACCCAGAGGAGGGAAGGGAGGTAGACAGGAGGAGGCTGAGCTCCCCCTGGAGGCCAGGGCCCACTACAGGCCAGAGGTTGCTCCAAGTTTACCTTCCTAACACTCCTTTGAGGTGATCAGACGGCATCCATTCAACAAGCAAGGAAACTGAGGCTCAAAGAGGCTGAGGATTTGGGGAAACGGTGTGGTAGAGTAGAAAAATCATGGCTCTGGAGTCGAGCAAACCTCAGGTGACTTAGCCAGCTACTGACTGTATGGTTTAGCCAAGCCTCTTCAAAGTGTTATTGGAAAAGTAAAGTGAAATGTAACACATATGCCAAACTAGCACTGAGCCTGGCAGACAGTGGGTGTGCAGTCATTTTAGTTATTTTCCTTTCTTTGTCCAGAATCACCGAAGAGCAGGCAGCTGGAGGAGCCGGGGTCCAAACCTTTGTCCTCATGATGCAGAACCCCAGGCACCCTCCCCTCGCCATGGCTTCGCCTTCCTCTCGGCTTCCGCTGAGAAAAAAAAAACCCGGTTGGTTTTTCAAGGGCCTTTCCCAGTTAAGCTGTCTAATCTTTATATCTGAGAAATGAGGAGATGGTTCCCAAACAACCCCTTTTTAGGGCTAGAGTCCTGTCCCTTCCTTACAACCTCTTCGCTGTCACTTCCAGGGAAACATAAACACTCTTTGGTGAGGGGCTGGAACCAGGGTGTTGGCCAACTTGCCATTTTCCAGTGATTTTTGGGCTCACAAGGGAAACCCTTGAAGGGAATCCCTCCGGGCAGCAAAGTCCATCCCTTTTATGGACAGATTCTCCTGCTGCCGAATATCAAGCCCTGAGCACATTTTTTTGGCATGCAAAAGGCCACAGGGCTTTTCGTCCAAGAGGCAAACATGTTTCTCTCAATTCATCACTGCAGCTCAGTTTAAAAAAGGTTTCAGTCCCTTTGAATGCCTTCTCTATGCAGACTTTTTTCGAGCTTAATAAATAGTGAGATACTAAAGCCAAAAAGGATCCCCTTTTACAAAATGATTTGTCTGACTGGCTACCTTTAAACCAAGGCCCCTCAACCTCAGCACTATTGAAATTGTAGAGAGTAGCACTACCCGACCCCACCCACCCCACCTCAAGTTGTGACAATGAAAAAGGTCTCCAGAGCCCAAGCCAGTTGCTCAGTGGTTAGAGCGTCAGCCTGCAGACTGAAGGGTCCCAGGTTCGATTCCAGCCTCGGTTGCAGGCTCAATCCCTCGCCCCGGGGATTGCAAGCAGGAGGCAACCAATCAATGTGTCTCTTTCACATTGATGTTTCTCTCTCAATGGAAAAAATATCCTCAGGTGATGGTAAAAAAAAAAAAAAAGGTCCCCAGACATTATCAAATGTCCCTTGGGAGGCAAAATTGCCACCCACTGCTCTGAACAGACCTAGTATGAAAATAGAGTTTGAGCCTGCAGTTTTTAACTTTTTCTTCCATAATGGACGACTCAAGTCATTAGTGAGCCAAATGGGAATTTGGGGTGCCAAGTATGTGAGGATTTATGGGTGCTGAGAGCAGTGGTGTTTAGCACAGTACTGAGAGGCTCACTATCTTATTTCTAATTCAATGTCAAAGCATCAGGACTAGGGTAGGGCACTGAGCCAAACAGACCCTAAAGTACCCTTAACATGAACAACGCTTTCCTAAAATATTAAAATCCCAGGCCAAGAGGCAGAAACTCCCCAGAAACCTCAACGTACCCCGAGTGCACTTCACATATGATCACATTTAATCTCTGTTACAATTAGAAAAGACATAGGTGTCGCCAATGGAATACCATGTGGCTGTAAAAAAGAAGGAACTCTTACCCTTTGCGCCAGCATGGATGGACCTGGAGATTATTACGCTTAGCGAAATAAGCCAGCAGAGAGAGAAAAATACCACATGTTCTCACTTATATGTGGACTCTAATGAACAAAATAAACTGATGAACAAAAGGGAATCAGAGGCAGCGATACATGGAACAGACTGACAGAGGTCAGAGGGGAGGGGGTGGGGGGCACTGGATAAAAGAATTGTGATGAGATTAGCCAAAGAACAAATACAGCCCATGGACACAGACAATAGTGTGTGAAGGCCGAGGGGGGGGGGGCAGCAGCTGGGTGGAGGTGAGTAAAGAGGGGGGAAACGGGGGACATCTGTAATAGTGTCAATAATTCAGAAATATTTTATACAAAAGATACAGGCGCCGCATCTTTTTACAGAGGGAACCAAAACTTGAAAAGGTTAAGTAACGTATCCCAGGTCAACAGCTGATAACTGGTAGAGATGGGCTTGGCACCCACATCTGGATGGGGTGATAGTTAGTATTTGTCTTCTCAGTCAAACACAAGGCCTTACTCTCTTCACCACAGGCCCTCTGGTTCCCTCTTCCCTCGGCTCGTTGGAATCTCGGTGCCACTGGAGTCCCTGTGGCCTTAGACGGTGGCTAGTGCTCAGCCTGCTTTGTCTAAATCCTGAGCGGCTGGGTGCTCTGACATCAGCCAGCCTCTGCAAATCCAGCCCAGTAGTTGCTACACGTCCTTTCCCTACATTCAAAGAGAAGCCCGCCCACCCCTCCGTTATTTATCCTAAAGGAAAAGCGACCCCTCCCCACCTGGTCTGTGGATGAGTGGAAATAAAAGGAAAGCAAATGAAACGTAAAGAAAGGCAGGGATGGAATGAGAAGTGGTAAAGAAAGCAAAATACCGCAGAGTACACAGGGCAGAGTTGGAGAGAAGAGAAAACTGCAATCAGGAGGCTAAGAGAAGGCAAACAGAAAGAAAGTGAGCAGTTAAAAGGTAAAGATAAGAGGGAAGCTTAGCTGCAAGAAAGGAACAATAAATAGCATTTTTGCACCTATTGACCTCTGGTTCGCTTTTTTTAAATGTATGCATATTTTTTATTTATCTTTATTGTTGAAAGTATTACAGATGTCCCCCCTTTCCCCCCATTGACCCCCAACTTCTGGTTAGCTTTTAATTGGGACACTCGCTTGTGAATGAATGGTGAGATGTCTGTGCACAATTCACGTAGTAAAAATCTCCACTTATTAGAACCCAACTATTCTAGGCTATTAAAGTAGCCAGAGCCCAGCCGGGCATGGCTCAGAGGTTGAACGTTGACCTAGGATCCAAGCGATCGGGGTTCGATCCCCGGTCAGGGCACATGCCCGGGTTGCGGGCTTGATCAATGACTCTCTCATCATTGATGTTTCTCTCTCTCTCTCCCTCTTCTTCCCTCTCTCTGAAATCAATAAAGATATATATTTAAAAAAAAAAAAGTAGCCAGAATGCTTTAGCTATACTTCATTTTCAGGAGAAAGATGGAGACAGAGTAAAAAGCTGCTGTTAGAAATTTAAAACAACAACAACAAAAAACCAGCATGGTAGCTGTTCAGTACAGATCGCACATGCTTAGTGCCGGACGCAATCACTGTCAGCAAGCACTGAGATTGCTTCCCCAAGTCACACTGGACAAGGGGCCACACGGGTAGAAATTCTCCCCTACGTGACCAAAGATATTCTTCAGGCAACTGACCCCAAACCTGTAAAAGTGTGATAGTTACCGTTTATTGAGCACTTACAATTACTCTACAGCAATGCTGGAAGGTGAGGACTCTTATCCCCATAGACAGGGATGGAGACACTATGGCCAAGGAAGATTGAGTGACTTCCCCAAGGTCACGGGGCTAGTCCCTGAGATTGGCTCTGGCGCCCTCAGTCTTTCCCCTAAGCCACACTTATCCTTCAGGGCACGTGTGCGTGCGCACACACACACACACACACACGCATGCACACACACACGCATGCACGCACACACACACACACACACTGCCATCTGGCTGTAGTAATGCACATTTCTTGCTACAGTAGTACTGTAAACCCAGGCTTTCTAAGTTTTTTATCCACAGTGGCTGAAACAGAATCATGCTTTGTGTTCAGTTCGCAGGACGGTAGAATTCCAGGGCTGGCGGGGACGCCGGGGTCATGAAGTCCCCTTCTCGTTTTTACAGATGACCTAACCGAGGCTCAGTGAATTGCAAAGTCGAAAGTCATAGTGTCAGCCACAACAGTTAACTAGAAAATTAATTCAAGTCAAAATCCCCATCCTTGAAAATAGCCTATCCCTGACGGTTTTCTTGTGCTCTCAAGGGCACATTCCTCTTTCCCAGAGGGCACTTTGCTACCCTCACCCCAAATGTGGGAGTCACGGAGTCTCCCAAATGCACCATCTCGCCTCCCTCCAGCAGTGGGTGGGGGCACAGGAGGAGCCCCCGGGGTTGTTGGGGAGCAGGTGGGGAGGAGACCCAGGAGGTCTATTTGGCAGACCACAGTTTTGCTAAGAAGCCATGTGGCAGAAACTAAATCAGCAGTTCCCAACTCTTTGCTTGATACTATTACTTTTATAATCTATGGTTGCCTTTAAACCTAGTGTAACATAACAGGCTTATAATTCAAAACACATTTGTACAAATGTAAAATACATACTGTACAAGCCCACGGATATAAGAAGCAATGCTCGCTTCGGGCCTCCTATTGAAAGCAGACGACACTCCTTCGAACAACCTGACGGTTGGCGTCTGTCTGCTGCGTTCAGGCCCTGCCTTAGCTGCTCGGTGTTGCCCCGTCGATCAGCGCTTAGGTTCCAATGGGCCCTCTTGCTGGTATGTGAGGGCATGTGAAGCCCTTGTTTTCTTTCCGGACAGACATTCCCCGCTGGGCTTTTCCTGGATTTGAACTATTTTTATTATTTACTTTCTGTTGCCATGGGGATGGGAGATCACAGATGTTAAGAGTTGAATCTAGGGCCACAGGAGGCATTTATCACTGCGCTTGGTATGAAGTGGGCTCTTGTTCGCTGTGTCTGCAGAGCCTCGTGTTTATTTTATAAAGGAGTCACTAATGAGGACTCGGGCCTCACGAATAACGTGGAGCTCCATGTCACCTCCACGGCACGTGTTTTCTCGGTGGCAAGTGACCTTATTGGAGAGCAAGGTGGGGCTCTTGGAAATGCAGATTAACAGCTGCCCGTCAGTGTTTCCCCTTGCAGGAAACAGAGCCGTGCATCGGAACCAGGGACCCATTCATCCATCTCTCCCAGCCCCCGAAGAAGAGAAACCCCTCCGAACTGTTTCAGCCACGCTCTGCAGGGGGACAGGGCACCCGGGGCTCGCCAGGACACCACAGTCATCACCGGTGAATGCTTGCGGGGCATCAGTGAACGAGGCGTGGGCCTGCGCGAAATAAAATACGGCGGGCAGTGCTGGAGCTACAAACTAAAATCACACTGTTCAGTTATAACCCAGAGGAGAGGTTATAAAAAAAAAAAAAAAAAATCTTTATCATTATTAAGGTTCTGTGCAGCTCAGGATACAACTGAATTGGAGCATAGATAAAAACAAGGCAGGAAAAACTCACTGCAGGTCTCTTTCGTGATTGATTCTGAACATTTTGGCTATTGAGCGGGTATCTTATAGGATTCCCTGCCCGAAGGGTCAGCCAAGGTCACTGGGGGTTGATGTCACTTTATCCAAACCGATCGAAGCCCTTAACAGTTCCCTTCTGCACGCTTGCAAGGCCATTGATGCCCACGTAAAACAAAGCAGATTAACACCCACTGATGACAAAGGACTGTCCCCATCACAGCCTTCCAGCACTTGGAGAAGCCTCTTCTCCGATTTCTCCAAAAACTCCCAGTTGGCGGGTGGTAGCTGTGCTCTCCAGCTACCAAGCTCTGTTCCTTTCCCCCTTTCCTGTCTCTCTTTCTAGGAGACTCTGATCTTCCCCAAGTGGGGGGCTGGAGACAATGTGTTCAGTCTAGAACCTAAGGTTTCAGAATAAATCCCTCGCACTTACAACCCAATCCGCCCTCCCCCTTCGGTGCTCGGAAGTCCTGACCGGCTTTAGGGGGTTCTGTGGAAATAAGAGAGACAAATCGGGGTCAAATAAAAGGTCCACGTTCTAGGAACGTCTGTACAGCTAATATCAGGGGTTTTTTCCATTCCCAGAAGAACGTTCTTCTATAAACTTCATTCGTTCATGTGCTGAAGGGAGATAAAGAGAATTGCATTTATGGATTCTTTTCTACAAATGATCTGGGTTATTACCTTTTTGTTTTGTTTTGTTTTAGCTATAACTCAACCATATTATTTACTGACTAAATTGGTAAAATCCGAAATAGAAATTTCTATATTTATGTTTTCTTAGTCTTTAAAAAAATTCTTGAATTCTCCAAAGGCAACCAGCGCAAGAAATCCTGGGGCTCAAAGAGAACGCCTTTGCAATCATGGCTGCAAACCCCCTTGCTGTGGGGACTGGGACCTGAGCCAGCTGAGCCAAGAGAAGGCCCCATGCAGTGAGTGGCAAAGCGGGGAGCTGGGCGCCAGTGCTGCCCGATGCTCTGCTCCACACCTTTCCTCCTGCCTCATCGCTTTCTCTCTCCTTCCTGTTCCTTCATTCTCGGGGTCAAAGCAGGGAAATTCAGTTGGCATTGCATGAAATGTGTTGAACACAAATGTGCTGAATGGAAATGAGACGTGTTTCATCGTAGTCTCTGGTGCTTTATCTGCGGTTGTGGGCAAGGTGACAGTGTTATTTCCATTTCCCAAGTGGGCTCTTTCAGGTTATTAAAACTAGAGTGGTCCTAAGGGGTGGCACTATTCTGTATGACAGTGTAATGGCAAATACATGCCATTACACATTTGTCAAAACCCATAGAACTGTATACAGCACACAGAGTGAACCTTAATGTAAACTATGAACTTTAATTAATAATTATCAATATCGCTCCACCAGTTCTAAGAAGTGTATCACACTAATGCAACATGTTAAGACTAGGGGAAACTGTGTCTGTGCATGGGGGGGAAAGGTATGTGGGAAATCTATACTTTCAGCTGTTTTTTCCTGTAAAACTAAAAAGCTCTAAAAAATAAAATCTGTTGTATGTATTTTTAAAAACTGCAGTGGCTTAACCTTATTATATTTGAGAGAAAATGTGGTACTGGGGTTTCTTTACTAACAACAATAACCACAAACACACACACCCCAGGGATTTCTTGTCTCATGTGGCATTGATATTTGGCATGAAGAAGTAAGTTTTAGAGATCATTATTCATATTGTTCATATCAGACATGAAAATTTACAATGCAGATACTGTTTCTTAATAAAACTGACCATTGGTATGTCACTATTCAGCGTAGCCCTGAGAGAAGCTGTCATCTTATCAGGAGCCGGTACACATCTACTCAGTGAACACTGAATTAACTTTGGTAATGGCTCTGAAATGGACTGTTCCTTCTGAGCGTTTCCCCTGCCATTGTTTTCTCACTGTCTGTTCAGCTAGTTTATATTTTTGCCAATTTATTTGATTAAAAACTAATCTGAGCCCCTAAAATTCTTTTTTTCTTTCTCCTATATTTTATACATGAACTTATAAAGGCAAGCAAAGCTGAGACTCATCCACCAGATCTACGAAGATTTCACAAAATCTCAGCCTTTGAATGAATTCACCGAGCCTACTGGGTGACAATTCTTGCATTCTGCACTCTGCTCTTATCAGACAGTGGCAGTGGTTAATTTTTCATAGTAGCCAGTTGCACAGCCAGTAATAGAACATTTACCAGTTTTTTCCCTAAGGGAACATCCCATTCGCTCTCACAGGGTGCATCTACTTTGAATGATGCTGCATGTGAATTTTCATTGTCAGATTTTTAAAAGAATATATGTTTTTATTGATTTGAGAGAGGAAGGAGAGAGAGAGGGAGAGAAAGCGAAGGAAACGTCGATCGGTTGCCTCCTGCATGCCCCCTACTAAGGATTGAGCCTGCAACCCCCGCATGTTCCCTAACTGGGAATTGAACCAGCAACACACCCATGGGACGACGCTCGACCACTGAGAAACACTGACCAGGGCCATTGTCAGATTTAATTTTAATTCGTTTTCAGTTTTCTAGGAACAGTAATCTCAAGACTGTAAGAGGTAAGCTGTCAATAGCCTTATTTTTATTCTCACTATATTCTGTTTCAAAAAAACCATCATAACTTGGCAGGCATCATAGACAATTTTACAAATTTTTACTGCATGAAGTACATCCAGTAACTTTTAGCACCATAAAAGGTGAACCCCGATGACAAATAATTATCACCTCTCTTCTTGTTACTGCACGACTTTATGGTGAAGTGTTTCACACGTGGCCTGTGTTTTCCAGACAGGTGCTTCATTCTGGTCGGGCTTGTCATTATTTTGATATTTTTCTTGTTATAAACATAATTACTTCATCCCACTTGGGGGGGGAGAGAAATATAAACATAAACATAAACTCTCACACACATATACATATATATGTGTAACCTTTATAAAGATGAAGGTCAGAGCACAGAAACTTAATTCATTAAAACTGCTATAATATGATACTATCATAATGCAATGCATTGCATATCCACTTGTAATTGTGCAATCGATTTCCACCCCATGAGGAGAGCACGTGTTGAGCATATGCACCCCAAACCTTGCCCAGCATTTAACGGAGCTCTGTTACTCTCACGTTGCTGAAGGGGACACACTTGGAATAACTCACCCTAGGGGACGTGCACAGGCCTGAGTTCAGGAACAGATCGGCGCAGAGCTACAAGCTCCTTTCAAAGGCACATCTATAAGACATTCAAATATAGACACGGGGATGGCAAGAGAAATGCTGTTTCCAGGACTGAACTAAACCAACCTCACCGAGGAGCACAAGTCCCTGCAGGGGTGATCTTTAGTATGTTAAAACCTGCAGAGCAATTTAAAGGGCATGATCATTACAGTTTCTTTTTAAATAGTGAAGCATATACATATTTTCAAACGAAGCCAGGGTTCTCTGCTTGTGGGATCTTTGCCACAAGGCATAGCCTGGCTCCACTGATAACATATGACCACGCAGGAAGGGAACTGAGCCAAACAAGCTGGAAAATGAAGCCGCCTCCCCCACCAGGCAACCGTGAACCCGCACCTGGTACCAGCTCGCGCAGGTGCGGAGGGAAGAAATGGTCTGAGAGGTGGACTAGCATGAACAGAGCGAGATCTTCTCTCCAGAATCTTCTCTGAGCGAGAAGCAGAGGCTGTAAGAGCAGGGACCCCAAAGGACTGGAAAGATCCTGCCAGGGGGGGGGGGTGAGTGGCCGGGATGCAGGGAGACCTTGAGCATCCATCCCCATGGGCGCGGGTACCATGCAAATGGGTCAGAACTTCTTCCTCTCCTCCAACCATCCCTCCCCAGTTCTAGACATTTCTACTCTCTGCTGTTTGGAGGCATCTGAAATCCCTCCATGTCCACGTTTTTCCTTCACTTCATCAGTTTGGTTGTGTATTTTCCCAACTAATGTTCATTCCACAGGAAAACACTTTTTTCCACCTGGGATTCCTGTTAAGTTAAACTAAATTAAATGAGGGTTTTTTTTCTTACTGTAGGATATTAAGCCTTTCTTGAGAATTTCCAAGGGAGGCTATAATATGCTATGTTTCCCGTGTTTGTTCAATTAAAAAAAATTATTTATAGAGTACTTGTGAGTATCTCCCAAAACTCTTGTCTCAGAAAACAGGGTCTGAGACATACGGCATCTCCCAGAGGCCTCTGCTCTCAGTCACAAGCAACAGCTTGTCATTCACAATTCTCTCCACAGATGGGGAGGGGGGATTGAATGTTGGGGAGCCAATCACATGGTCAACTAAACCCCTTGAAGGGACATTGTTTACTCTGGTTATTTTCCCAGGAGAGAGGAATAGGACCTATGTCAGATAAGTCTGGATTGGAGTGGAAATTACCAATTTAGTGTAGGTTCTAGGCAGGCATTAAATTAAACTATCAAAGAAGTATTATCACACTGTTCCTAGGCAACATGGAATAAAAATGAGAGAGGGAAAATTAACACAAGTGTCACTTACTGCCTCGTGCTGACTTGCTTGGAAGTCATATTGAAAACCTTCCAGAATTTCCTTTATCAATATAAAAGGTGGTTTCAAGGTGGCTTTCTCTCACATTTTTGTACCTTTACCGGGCACCCCGTGTTGGCCTATACCCGAGTGCCTTACACATAGAGACAGAGTCTCATTAAGCCTGGGATAAACTGCCAGATGAGCCTGTGAGTGATTGAGGATGGTCCTGGGACAAATTATAAAAAAATACACAGCTGTTATTTTCAGATATATCTTCTCCTCTCCCGGATTTCAGTGCCTTTCTTCTTTCTGCTATGAAAACTTCACACAAAAATATGTCTGATTGCACCTTAAGGAGCCCTCTTCTCAGGGGTGGGTAGTTACCTTAACTGCAGGGCTGACCCTCGGGCCTTCGGGTGGGAAGGTCTCTGAGCAGCAAAGCCGACCCAGGCTGCTGCAGTTTCACCGGGAAAGAGAAAACCCGGCCTCCAGTGGGCCCTGAGCATGTACAAAACCAGCACAAGAATCCGCAGCCCAGGGCTCTTTGCTTCTACTCTCATTCCAGGAGTTGTCCCAGACGGGACATCGTCCTGGGGATGCAGCCGGGTGTCCTGGGCAGGAATGTGGCCGCTCCGTGGGTGACTCCGTCACATGCCAGGGACAGAAAGCAGCGCGTGTATGCAGCTGAAGCCGCGGGGGGGGATTCTGGTGGTCGGCGCAATGGCCCAGCCAGCCGGGCTTTCGTCCCCAGGCCCCGTCTCTCCGCCCGCCCGGCCCGGCCTGTAAGCAGCACCGCACCAGGGCTGTGCCAAGACCGCTCCAGGCCGAATGCGCTCATTGAAGACGGAGACACTGGGGCCGGACCTCCAGTGACACAGCAAGCGAGGAGTCTGATGAAGCAAGAGGCTTGGGGCAAAATGGTAAGAGATTTGGGCTTGATGCTTGATTTTAAAGTAATGCAGAAAAAGACTCCTTCAGGCACTGTCTGAAGGATTAGAGATGGAAAGGGCCAAGTCATGCCCCCTCTCCCTGGGGCTTCCTTTCCCCTCCCTCCTCCCCTCCCTCCCTCCTCCCCTCCTTCTCCCTCCCTCCCTCCCTCCCTCCTCCCCTCCCTCCCTCCCTGCCTCCCTGCCTCCCTGCCTCCTTCCCTCCTCCCCTCCCTGCCCCCCTCCCTCCCGCCCTCTGTCTTTCTCCCGTTTTGATTTGATACTTATACACCAGGAACTGTGTTAAGGCTACAAAGATAAATAGGACATGGTTCCTGCTCCGAATATTTCCAATAATCCCCTTTCTCTTCCTCCTTCGCTGACTTTACCTGGACAGTCTCACCCACCCTACCCCTCCCACCTTTTCCTACGCTTTACACCACAACCGAATTTCTTAGAGTTCTCCAGAAAAACAGAACCAACGGGATATCTATCATCTATCTTTCTATCTATCTATCTATCTATCTATCTATCTATCTATCTATCTATCTATCTATCTATCATCTATCTATCTATCTATCTATCTATCTATCATCTATCTATCTATCTATCTATCTATCTATCTATCTATCTATCTATCTATCTATCTATCTATCTATCTATCTATCTATCTATCTATCTATCTATCTATCTATCTATCTATCTATCTATCTATCATCTACCTATATATCTATATATCTATCTAGTGAGAGAGATTTTTAGGAGTTGGCTCACATGATTCTGGGAGCTGGTAAGTCCAAAATCTTCAGAGCAGGATGGCAAGCTGGAGACCCAGGGAACAGCTGATGTCGCAGTTCAAGTCCAGAGGCTGTCTGGGGCAGCTCTCCCTCCCCCGAGGAGGTCAGTCTCTTTTCTCCTAGGCCTTCCTTCAGCCGATGCGACGGGGCTGACCTACATTATGGAGGATAACCTGCTTTATGCAAAGTCTTCCGATTTAAATGTTAATCACATCTAGAATAAATACCTTCACAGCGACATCTAGACTATTTTTTGACCACGTATCTGGGTACCATGGCCTTACCTGGTTGACACATAAAATTAAGCATCACTCAGACCCTCTCACCACCACCACCAGGATCTTCCCTAGATTCTCATTGTGATTCATCTCTGTAGCTCGTCAAAAAGAGAAGCTACTTCATCTTGTTCTCTCTTTAAACTTCCTACCTTCACAGGACACTGAGGCGACAGTGACAATGACTAATCTACTAAGCTCTTACTATTTGCTGGACCTTGTGCCAAGCTGTGCGTGAATTTCTTACTAGATTATCACAGCAGCTCTATGAATTCGGCACTATTATTATTAGCATCTTCTCTCACCCAGATTAGCTAAGCCCCTCACCGGAGGTCCTATAGCTGGTGCATAGTAGGGCAGGGATTTCAACCCAGTCTGCCTGACACCAGAGCCTCTGGTATTAAGTCCTGGCCAGGCTGCCTCCTTCAATGTGCAGGATGGTTACAGCCAAAGGTATCCCACCCCCCTCCCACCTCCAAGGGCCAGCTCCAGATTGTCAAAGTCCTGGGGCATGAGAGGCTGGGGTGCCGGCTCTGTTGAGCCCCATGGGACAGCAAGGGGAACACACAGTGGGCAAGCCGAGGTTGCCAGTGACCGCTCCATGGGACGCCGTCACCAGAACACCTGCTCCTCTGGAGCACAGGGGCCAGGGAAGTGCTGGCCCAGCCAGGCCCCGGCGAAGGGCTCGCTGAGCCCTGTGGCCAGACCAGCCAAGCCCACTGCGCGGAGCTATTCTGCAGCCGTTTGCGCTCAGTCAGTAGAAGAATGTTTAACGACGTGGGCAGATGTTCATGATACGCTAAATTGCAAAGCCAGTCCCTAGCAGTTTGTAAATGTGAGCTCGTTAAAAGTGCGTATTACATATTTACGCATATATAACATAAATACAAGGTGGGGCAAAGGAGGTTTACAGTGGTGAGTACTCAAAACAGGGTTTATTCTTGTATAGCTATTTATTAATTACTGTATTATTTTCCATATGAACAACTGTAAACCTCCTTTTACCCCACCCTATATGTACATACATAGAAGAAAAAAACTTAAAAGATAAGCTCAGAAATAAAGTCTGATTATGGGTGATTTTTATTTAATTCTTTATGCTTTTCTGCAATTTCAAATTTTCCTGTAAATAAACATATTTCATAGACATGTACAAAACATTGTACTTCTGTGATTTAAAAACAGGGCAGATATGAAGGCATTTAGATATTAACTCTTTCTGGGGAATTTGATTCTACACTAATCTATTTTAAAAATGAAACCCTACAAATACTGGGCTCAGACAGCTCCATATTGAGGTTATTGGTCACAGATGGGATGTCAGTCCCTAAAGAGATAAGGTGCCTGCCCAGGAGGGAGCTCCAGCTCTCCCAAGAGGAACCTAATCTAAGAAAGGTGTTTGGCCTAATGACAAGAATTTTTATTGCAAAAATAGTTTCCATTCTTTAATCAGAGCCTAATGCAGAGGAACTTCGGATGGCTGTCATGGTGCTTTCCACTTTAAACCCCACCCTCCCTCTCTTTTTAGTCTCCATAGCATTTCTTCGCTTTGCACTCAGTAGAGAAAAAGCTGGGGATGGGAAAAGTCTTTGTCAAATTGTCACCGTTTTGCTAATCCCTCAGATTGTCATAGTGTGACTGAGTTTTTAACCAACATTCCGGGACTGATGAAACAAACGAGAGCTGTGTACTTGGTGAAGACAAAACCTTATTGCGATTAACTTTCACGAATCTGAACATTTTGGGAAATCTTCGCGTGAAATTATTTTTATAGGCTATTGAGAGACATAGAAGCATGGAACAGACTGAGGGATCTCAGAGGGAAGGGGGGTGGGGAGAGATTAATCAAAGAACTTAGATGCTTATATGCATAACCCAGGGACCCAGACAATAGTGTGGGGCAGGCCTGGGGCGGGGAGGAGGGGGGGATAGGGGCAGGGTGGAGGGGACCAATGGGGAAAAAAGGGGACATTTATAAGACTTTCAGCAATTAAGATAATATAAAATAAAAATAAAAACCTCACAAAAGTTGAAATTATAATTATAAGAAAGAACATAGTGGATTAAAAATAGTGAAACTATTAAAAAAAGGAAATAATCATGCCACACATTGTACTATTTATGCCTGATGCCATTTATTCTCAAAACAGCCCCAGTACTTTATATTACTTCCATGGCATGAAGAAACCAAGGCCCTGAGCTGTAAAGTTACTTGCCAAGAACACATAGCTGGCAAATAAAAACACAGAACTTCTGGCTCCGAGTAAAGGGTTCCTTCCATCTTTCAGCATCTACTTTATGCCTTTGAAAATGGCTTGAGTTTTTGAAAACAGTTATAAGTCCTTTAGACCAAAGTCTTGTGCCTTAAGAGGATCTTCAGTCAATGACTAATGAAGAAATGTTGAATGTGGCCTGTACGTAGAATGGTCCCTGTGCGTACGATTAGATTATCAGATGGGTAACTAGTGGTCCCTGCTGTCATCACATTGGATAATGCTAATCTTTGGTCAAAAACTGAGGGGTCACTTTAACGTAACGAGACTGATTCTGCGTGTGTGTGTGTGTGTGTGTGTGTGTGTGTGTGTGTGTGTGTGAGAGAGAGAGAAACCTGCTCTGAAGGTCACCATTAATATCCATCTCCTTGAAGGTACCAGGGACTTTTTGGAGTTAGATGATGTCTGATCCCACACAGACAAAAGACCAATTTCAGACCGATTTTACAAAGCACCTGTGCTCACGTTACTGAAAAGTAATCTGAAAACTAAAAACGATGCTACTGTGTGTTGAGTCATGGACCTGCTGGCCAGGACACACAGCTACCAAAACCTTCCCCTTGCCTTTCGCCAGTATCTTCAGGGTGAAACTGAGGGTCGATATTCAGACACCAAAAGGCCTCTATTCTGTTTGACCTTTATCTCATTTTAAAATATATTACCTTTGGCTTTCGTGGATTGGTTTTGCCACGCATATATATTGCTTAGGAACTGTTTAACCAAGCCCTGATATGTGCTGGGATTCCTTCCTGGGCACATCTTCACCATGATACATTCTGGCTTATAATCTCTTATATTTGCAGAGACTTCTCACAGGGCCACTTGGACGATTTTATTCTAAGTAATACGCCTGAGCCAGAAAACTCAGCAGATCTTGAATAGAACAGCAGGGTTCTCCCAGGCTGAGGAGTCTCAAATTAGACGGACCACTATAGACCAAGGAGACAGGATTCTTCTGCACCAATCCACATAGAGGACTCCTTACTATTTCCTAGGAATAAATTCAAATTTAAAGTCACTAATAAACTTTATGCTAGAGTGCTTAAAAATCAAAAGGATAAACAAAAAGTGTCATGATTCTTAGTAGTATAATTCATTAACCTCTACTCTAGTAGCTTCCAAATTTCTAAATCCAGGCAGTAGAGGAAAGGTTCCCAAACTAGTCCTGTGATAAAGTTTTCACTGGTTCATAGAACAGAGAGAAAAATTAATGCATACAATCTAATCATATTATAAATAAATGTACAGATATATTTACTTATGAATTTGTTTATTTTAGTTACGCTAAATAATACTGTGTCTCTAGCAAACAATCCCTAGTATTAGTAGCTTAATAAGATAGAGGTTTACTTCTCAGTCCTGTCATAGTCCACAAGGGTGACAATTGTCCCATTAGTCATTCTGGGACTTGAGCTCCTTCCTTTCAGGGGCCCTGCCATCTTCTAGGGCCTGGGACAGAAGCGGGGAGAGGGCACACCTGCTCTTAGCCCCTGGCCCACAGGTGGCATGCATCCCTTGTGCACGTCCCTGGGTGAGAACGAGTCGCATTGTCCCGCCCTGTGTGTCGGTGCTGAAAATGCAGTCCTGGAGCCTGACTGGCGTGGCTCAGCCGTTGAGTGTTGACCCATGAGCCAAGGGGTTGCGGGTTCGATTCCTGGTCAGGGCACATGCCCTGGCTGCAGGCTCGATCCCCGGTAGGGGGTGTGCAGGAGGCAGCCGATCAATGTTTCTCTCTCATCCATGTTTCTATCTCTCTCTCCCTCTCCCTTCCTCTCTCTCTAAAATCAATAAAATCTTTTTTTTTTTTTTTTTTAAAGAAAATACAGTCCTGCAGCCTATCGTGGAAGGAAAGAACAGAGATTGGCCAGAACTTTAGGCCACAAGGTTGAGGCTATCTATTAACCTTTTCTGGAAAGAAGTCTCTCTCATTCTTAGGTTATTTTCTTATTTTATTTTTAGACGTAGAAAGTCTTCTTTTGTGGTAAAATGATGATAATGGATGGTAGGCGAGGTTCAAGACATTGTCAATCTTTCATTGGCTCCACACCCCTTAATAGAAACAAAAAAATTATTCTGGCTCATGGATTCCTAAAGCTTTGAACCACTGGCTTGTAGAATCTTCAAACACCAAGAAGCTTTTCCTGGATCTAACGTCTCACTTCATAAAACTACTTCTGTCTTTGACTCACACAGCATTTGGCCGCAAGTACTTTCAGCTTTTGTTTTTTCCAATTCCTTTTATTGTTGTAAAGTACCAGGACATAAAATTTACCATCTTAACCACTTTTGAGTGTACACTTTAATAGTATTAAATATGTCCAGAATGTGGTGCTCCCATCACCACCATTCATCTCCAGAGCTCTCTTCATTTTGCAAAACTGAAACTCTACCCAGTAAACGTTTTCTCTTTCCCTCTTTCCCCCCAAGTCCCTGGCAACCACCATGCTACTTTCTGTCTGATTTTGACCACTCGAAGTACCTCATGCCTCATATAAGTAGAATCATGCCGTATTTATCTTTTGGTGACTAGCATATTTCGCTTAGAATAGTGTCTCCAGTTTCATCCAAGTTGTAGCAAATGTCAGAATGTCTTTCCTTTTCAAGGCTGGATACTACTCATCATATGCACACACCGTCTTGCTTACCCATTCATCTAGGGCTGCTTTCCCATTTTAGCTCTTACGAGTAAGGCTGCTCTGAACGTGAGTATTCAAATACCTCTTCAAAAGCTTGCTTTTGATGATTTTGGGGTGGAATTGCTGGATCAAATAGTAGTTCTATTTTTAATGTTTTTGAAAGCCACCATACTTTTTTCCATAGCTGCTATATACCATTTTACATTCCCACCAACGGTGCCTAAGAGTTTCGACTTCTCCACCCCCTTGTCAACACTTGTCATTTTCTGTGTGTGTGTGTGTTTTAAATACCAGCAATAGCTGCACTAAAGAGTGTAAGGCAGCCTATATCATTGTAGTTTTGATTTGCATTTCCCTGACGATTAGTGATGTTGAGCATCTTTTCACGTGCTTGTGGGCCATTTGTGTATCTTCTTTGGAGAAATAACTACTCAAGTCCTTTGCCCATTTTTGAACTGAGTTGGTTTTTGTTGTTGTTGTTGAGTTTTAGGAGTTCTCTATAGATTCTGGATATTAATCCCTTATCAGATGTAAGACTTGCAAATATTTTTCCCATTCTGTGGGTCACTTTTTCACTCTGTTTTATAGGGTCTTTTGTGGTACAAATTTTAAAAATTTTCAGGCAGCCCAATCTGTATATTTTTTTATTTTCTTGCCTGTGCCTTTGGTGTCATATCCAAGAATTCACTGCCAAATCCAATGTCATGAAGTTTCTGCCCTATGTTTTCTTCTAAGAGTTTTATAATTTAGGTCTTACGTTTCGGTCTTTGGTCCATTTTGAGTGAATTTTTATATTTGGTATTTATGAGGGTACTTACCTAATACAGATACACTTTGGAATTGCAAAGCATTTTTCTGATATTCCTTCTACAAACTCCAACAGCTACATAAGTGCAGGAGAACCCCTCCCCCCACACATGCCACTCATTTGTTTTTCCATTTTTTTATTGGTAGGAATAAACGAGTCTTTCTAGCATTCTCCATTCAAACCATCCAATGTCATGATTTCAATAACACTGTATTTGAAAAAAACTTTCCTAATAAATATCACCCTTCAGTAGAAGCAGCTGTTACTGATGGAAACTTTTAGTTATGTTACTGTCCTCTGCGAAACAGGTTCCTCTGGGATGGTCTTCGTCTGTCATTAAAGAAAGGTGCTGTGATCCATCTGTGCCCAAGGAGTCTCAAATTTAGTCAGTAGCACCAAAAATGCCTTCCTGAGAGGGGCAAGGATCAATGTTGCACAGTTCTCAGCACGTAGTAGGTGCTCATTACATGTGGAAAGATTGATGGACCATCTTTTCTTTGCGGCCTTGGAAGGTTGGCTATTATGTTTTGGTTTTCAACATCCCTTTACTATTTGTATATAAAACTCTGTAAATTGCATTGCTATACATTCCCATCCAATATCTTATACCTGACCCTAAAAATCACTCTTTTCTTGATCGGTTGGTTTAAAGATATGTCAAGTCCAAATTGGATAAGATGACAATTAGTAACACTTCAGTTCCCAAAGATCATTGATTTGTCAATGTATTGGCTCATAGAAGACAATGTGCCCACTTCAACTAACCCATTCATTTCTTCCTACTCCCCAAATACAATAAAAATAATAGCTCTCAGGTTTTACGAGTCTCCTGTGTTCCAGAAAAAATGTTGGATGCTTGACACACATGTGTTATCTCACTCAATATTCACTGCAACTGCAAGTGGGGGTTATTAGCCTCATTTATAGATAAGGCATCTGAGGTTCAGCGAAGCACTCCTCAATAATTAAAAGCACAATCTTACTTTCATAATTACCTGAAAATGGCCTCATAGCGCTCATCATATCCTGCAGCATGGTTTGGGGATTGGGTGGATGTGAATTGGAATCCTAGCCCTGCCACTCACTTTGGTGGGACTTGGGGCAAGTCTCTTATACTCTCCTAGGACTAGGGTACAGAATATGCCAGTGGGGGCCAAGCATTCTCATTGGTCGATATGGAGAGCATAAGGAAGGTGCTGTCATGGAGTGTGTGGTTCTGGGTCAGCCTGTCCCCTCTCTAGAGTAAGATCAAGTTTGCACACTCCCCAGGCTCACAACCCCCAAGAAGTCTCTCCCTGGGAGTTGGGGTTTGGTCATGACTTCCTATGAGTAACTGGATTTCTAAGAGGACGTGAACTTCTCAGGCTTCCTGAAATCCTTTCCAGAATCAATTTCTAGGGCCCAGCTCAAATGAGATGCATTGGCAAGAAGGCTTAATGAACCCTCGATGTTAAATTTCAGTGGGCTTAGCATCTCCACCTACTTATTAGCAAAGGGACCTCTTTGCTAGCTAGTTACATCTGCATTGGGTGGATCTTAGGCCCTATGTATTTATATAGGTAACCCAGACAAATTTAGCCAATATTTAACCCCCCCCCAAAAAAAAGGTGTTGAATAGGTTCATAGGAAGATTTGGCAAAGGGTTCTAGGAAGTTTGCAATCCTCCATCAGAAAGGTTTCTGTAGAGACAATACTCCTGCAGGTTCTTGGTTGTAAATATTTAAAAGTTTAGCACATAGAGTGCCAATTTTGTCTGGTAGCTCTGCAAATAAAACTACCTATTGCTTTCCCATTTAGAACCACGCCATTTCCTAATTTATACATGCCCCTCATCGCACTGCTCCTGCCCTTTACTGAGAGGCTTGGCTGCTCCCCGGGTGACCCCGAGTGAGTCAGCTGCAAAAGAGACCGACGTTTTTATCTGCAGTTTGTTCCCAGTCTTTGATCTCAGAGAAGCCGCTTTGGGGAGAGGTTAGGCCTCAGCTAGAGGTGAGGGGGGAGGGGCAGCTGCTTCTGGAACAAGCTCCTCCAAGGCACCTCTGCCTTGCTCCGCGAGTTCTGTGAAGGGTAAGGCCTCCTTTCTCAGGAAGCTCTTCTCTTACCCTGATCACACCTGAGACCACGTGTACACCGGCATGAACACATTTATTTGGGGCGGAGGGGCGATAGGCAAAAGAAAATCGAATACACCTTTGCCCAAGGCCATGAGGATTTTTTTAGCTATTTCTCACCCAGGTCTTCATCGCTAGCTCCCTGAACACTGGTGGCTTAGAGGGAGCAACGCTGGCATCAAGCTCTCCTTCTCTATATTGAGCAGTCACTAGAAGGAAGCAGAGAAGAAAAAAAATAGCTGAGCCTCTTTTGTACGTGAGGGGATGGACCACACCGGTGGTTGTAAAACTTAAGTCTAAAACTCATCAGAGGTGCCGGTGAAATTGCAGATTCCTGGGCCCTGTTCCCGGGCATTCCCATTCATTAGTTCCAACTCCCCCGAAGACGGCATCCAGACTAGTTAGGGGGTGACCCTGGTGATCCCTTAGTCCACCCCAGCTGATACATCCCCAAGGGGCTAAACAGCCAGCCTTCATCGAACTCCTAGCCAGCCGCTTGCTGTTTGCGGTAACCTGGGCTCCCTGGTCCAATTCCTGACCGCCGCCGCCTTCCTCCGCAGCAGCTCCGAGCTCCTGTGCGGGCCTTGCTGTCGCCAGGAGCGTCCCCAAAGCGAGGTGAAGAGAAGAGCAGCTGGTTTCAGCTGAGTGGAAGGCGGTGGTCCCCCTGCTCCCTGCTCCCCCTGCTCCTGAACTGGCACGTTTGCCATTTCTCACGCTCTTCAATACAGAGAAACACAATCACACTGGGCCAAGCAGAGCCCGTGAGAGGATCTGCTCCAACCTCCTTACTCTCCAGACAGAAAATTACAGGAGAAACTTGCCCTTTAAGGGACTCGCTCGAGGTCACACACACCCAGCCGGCAATTTTTGCGCTTCTGCTTGTAACTGGCCCCTAGGCCACTCACATTTCTATTGCCTGGCTTCCCCTAGAGTCGTCCATACCTCCCCTCTCATGCACAGGAGAGCCTTCACACCCTTGCTCCTGAGCCAAAGCCACGCGCTGCCTTGACTATTGGGAAGCACTAATTGCATCAAAGGAAGGATTCAAACCCAGGTTGCTGGATGATTTGGCTTCTATCACTTCAGTCTTCCCCATGACTCACAAGAGGAGACAGGCAGCTTGGGCAGGACGGGGGCCCTGGATGGCTCCCCAGCCTGGGGTCCCGCTTCCACCTCGGCTTCCTCCTGTGTTGGGCCCAGAACTCCCCTCCTCTGGGCACCATGTCTTCGTCTGTAAATTGGGCAGAGGCTTGGTTGTTCAAGGTGGTTGCTGAAGCTGCTTCTAGTCCTGAGATTGGCTGTGGCCCCCACTGATGAGCTGGCAGGGGTATTTGTGTAGATCTCTGTGCGGCTGAGGTTGACCTAAGTTTCTTGGTCACTTGCATTTCTATTGACTGGTTTTGTATAGAGACATACCTCCCCTCTCCTGAATGGGGAGGACGGTTACAGCCCTCGAAACTCCCCTCAGCATCTAGGGCAGCATTTTGCTAATGAAAGGTATTAGTAAATATTGCAGTGTCCGTGCACAGGGCCAGAGCCATGGGGACCCCAGAGTCTTGATAAGGCTGCTCCTCTGTAGAGCTCTTCTCACTCTCCTCCTAGCCAACAAGACAAGAATCCAACAAACAGATCTGAGTGACCCTGTGACTGTGTCATCTCACGGTGACTAGACAAGAAGACAGCCTATCTCCCGGACCCTGTGAGACTGCTCTTCCTGGCCTGTGCAGATACCTGGCGGCAGGAAAGTATTGGTCACCTTGCTTCTTGCTTGGGTCGTCTGGGGTGCCTCTGGGTTGCCTTGATAAAACAAAAAGCGTTCAATCTCTTTAAAATAGCTCTCTACCTCTACCCTTGACAAAAAAAATGACTTCATCACCAATAGTTCATCATATCAGCTCTTCTCCAATGTCCGTATCTTCTCCAATGTCTGTATCTCCCAACCTTCTGGGGTTCCATCCTGGATTCAGAAAGCTGCCCAACGGTTTCCACATTGATGTTTGGTGATGACTATGTCACTGGAAATGAACAAAACCGCCACATAGGAGATATTTCTGGTCACACATTTCATCTTACCGAGTGGGTGGCTTAACAGTCGGGCTTGTGACAGCCACACACCCACCCCCCTGGCATGCTCTGGAGGCTGTGCCACCCAGAGGCTCAGGGTTCTTCTAAGCCAGTCTCAGAGCTTTGGACCTCCGGTGTCTAACTCAATGATTAGAAACTGGGTTAAATGTTTTGATCCATGGATGGGCCAGTGAACTTGGCTCAATTCAGTGGCCCAAACCCCACCACTAACTCTAACTTGGTGAAGTTCGTGTAATTATTAAAAAGGAAAAAAAGAGAGGTTGAGCTTCAACTTTTTTCAGGCTATTGTACCACCCCAAGGCAATTTGAAATGCCAACATCGATCCTGTAATGAGATGTATGAAGGGGGAATTATGAAGATCAGTGTCAAAGGCTAAGACTTATATAAAACTCAATAAATCGTTTGTTCCAAAGGAAAGAACAGGTCCTACTTCATCTGTGCTGTCATGGAGATAATGTCCACGTAAAATTCTGCTTCAACAGACATCACTGTAAATATGCAATTTTCCTGTTTATGTCTCAGGCGTAGCAGTTCTCCATTGACTTGTTAAGACATGCCTGCACAAAGAGTTGTCTTAGTCCATTCAGGCTGCTATATATATATTTAAAAAAATACCATAGACTGGGTGGCTTATAAGCACAGAAGTGTACTTCTTGCAGTACTTGAAAGTCCAAAATTAAGATGCCAGCAGAGCCCTTGCTGCTTTGGCTCAGTGGTTACAGCTTCAGCCTGTGGACTGAAGGGTCCCAGGTTTGATTCCAGCCAAGGGCACGTACTTCGGTTGCAGGGTCGGCCCCGGCGGTCCAGGTGCAAGCAGGAGGCAAGCAAGCGATGTCCCCCTCCCTCTCCCTCTGTCTCTCTCTCTCCCTCCCTCCCTCCCTTCCACTCTCTCGGTAAAGCAATGGAGAAACAATAATAATAATAATAAAGATGCCAGTAGATTCGGTGTCTGGTGAGAGCTCACTTTTTGGCTTATAGATGGCTGTTGTTTTTCTGTGTTCTCATTTGGTGCACAATGTGACAAGCTCTTTGAGGTCTCTTTTATTTTTTTTTATTTTTTCCATTTTATTTTTATTATTTTTTAAAATATATCTTTATTGTTGAAAGTATTACAGATATCCCCCTCCCCCCCCCATTGACCCCCTCCACCCTGCACCCTCCCAGGCCTTTTTTATAAGGGCACTAATCCAATTCAGGAGGGCTCCACTCTCATGACCTAATCACTTCCCAAAGGCCCCACATCCAAACACCATCACATTGGGCAACAGAGTTTAACATATGAATTTATGGGTGCAGGCAAACGTTTATGGGTGTATAATAAGAGTCATTTATTTCAACAAACTAATTACGCCCCTCTTTTACATAGAACATTTTTCTTTCTCACAAAAGTAACCAGCATTTCTACCTGATAAGAAGAGAAGTGGTTCAGAGTTCAGTTTAGCTATGTCTGACCTCAGGGTTCTCTCAGTCTCCAGAAAGCAGCAATTCTTTGTAATTTAATCTCTCTTCACAGCCCAAATCCCATAGCTTCCCTAACCTCTCAAACAATGCAACCACACTTTTGTGTCAGGGTGTCTCAGTGCTCTCCTCTCCGGAGAGGTTGAGCACAAAATCTCTTTAATTCCTTGTTCCTTTCAGACCCTGCAATGAGGTCTGGTGGTGAATTGTTTATACATTCCACCAAAACAGCCAACAAAAAATTTAAATGAGGTTGGCTCATTTTTCGCTGTATCCCACCCCTGGCAGAAGAAGGGATTCTGCCTTCAGACTCCCAGCTCTGGCCCTCGCTTGGTCTGTGAACGCTTTGTGCCTCAGTTTCCTCATTGGCAAGCTTACAACATCAGCCCTTGGAATCTCCAGCCTGCCAACCTGCCCTGCAAATTTTAGACTTACCTGCCCCCACAATCACGTAAGTTCCTTCGTTCGAGTAAAGCTCTCTGCGTCTGTCTGTGTGTCTATGCTATTGGGCCTGTTTCTCCGGAGACCCATGCCTGTTACGGTTTATGTTTGTTAAGACTTGGTTGTGCTACAGACTTAGGAACAAGAAAAGGAACATGACGAGCGGGCTAAAGGCCGGATAGGAACAGGAAAACGGCTGAAAATATGTGGTTGGTAGACAGAGATGGAACGGCTAGGAGAGCAACTACACGCCACTATTCCTAAAATAATGATTTCTACATTTATTATGCACCTGGGCACCATATGTGCGTAGAAATATTTTAATGTAATTGGATACCCTTAAATTTTAGAGATTCCCGTGTAAATATCAAACTTTAAAGTAGAATGGGATTAAGATATCGAAGAAAAACACTGAGGCCAACATAAAGCACATACAATAAAGTGTATTTATATTTTATAGGGGATTTTCTGGAATCTTTAGAATCTTATAGGACTGGATTAAGTCCCTGGGATTCCTAAACCCTTAGGAGTCCTCAAACTATTTTCAGTATTTTTTAAAATTGCATTCAAGTCCCACCCCTGCCTGCTAAGCCTGCATAGGCTCATTAAACTGTCAAATTTTGTTTGCTTTGGGCTAGAATTCTATTAACCCTGTGTGATGACATTGGTTATCCTTCGCTGCTCTGTGACTCTACTTGGTAATTGCTCATATCTTTGATTAAATTTTTAAAAATGGAAACATAGCTCAGTTAATTAACAAACATAAGATTTATTAGCAAAATCTTTTGAGACAAAGGGGGCCCAAGAAGTGGAGAAAAGGAGGGAGGTAATGAACCTCTGGAATCTCTGGTAATGAAAAAGTAGGGATCCTCGGATTGGACCATTGCCGAGCTCCTCCAAGGCCCAAGAGCTTGGTGAAATCAGCCCAGTAGTTCATTAACCAAGGGCTTGTTATGGTGGCCAAATGATAGGTGCCTTGGGATTGTTTCTTTGCCTGGGTTCAAGTTCACACACAGGTAGCACTAGTGAGATGGCTCAGAGAAGCCACCTGCACAAACCAGAGAGTCCAGGTGGGAGGCAACGTGCTGGGACAGCAAGGGCAGCCATACTGCTCCTTACTCTTGGCTGTGGGAGGTTGGAAGCAACAACTCTCAGCCCTGACTGCCCAACTCTGAATCTCAGCCCTGTCCCTCCCTAGGTCTGTGAGCTCTTTGTGCCTCAGTTTCCCCATTTATAAAATAATGATGATGATGCGTTCTAGAGTTGTTGTAAGGATCAAATAATTTCACATAGAACAGAGAACAGAGAAGCCTCCGGTGAAAGTATGTTCTTGTTATATGTCAGGCACTTTGTCGAGCATTTTCTGCAGACTTCCTCCCAGTCCCTAGAACAACCCCTCAAGGTAGGTACTATTATTATCTCCATTTTACAGATGAGAAAACAGATACTTAGACAGTTTAAGGAACTCATCCAAAATCACCAGCTCATCAGTGGCAGAAGCTGAGCTCAGACAAAGCCTTGATATTGCCAATTGCCCACTGCCTGCCCCAGTGGGGCAAAGGGTGTGCTTGTCGGGGGAGCCAAATTACCTCACTCACTGTGCTCCTTAGAGCAAGTCACCCAGCCTTCCCAAGCTTCCACTTTTTATACATAAAACTAGAGCATTGTGTCCTAGTTTTGATAATATATTATAGTTATACATGATGTTATCATTGGAAATAGTAGGGTGAGGGGTACCCATCAACCCTCTGCACTAATTTTGCAACTCCTTTGAAACTGCTACAGTGATTTCAAAGTAGAAAGTTTAAGCACTACTGCAGAGATATGCTACTTGGCATTTTTTTTGGATGTCAGGCACTGTGTGTTTTGCACATAAGAGGTGTTCAATAAATGCTTCTTGATGTGATTTGTTTGATTTCTAGAAAGTAAAATGTGACCAGTACTGAACTTTAGTAAACTGGGAACAGATGAGAACTTTTTCAACTTGCTAAAGACTGCAAAAATCCTAGAGCTAACATTATCCTTAATAGTGAGAAACTCAAAACATTCCCACTAAGGTCAGGTATAAAGTAGAAATGTGCCCTGTCACCACTCCTGTTTAAACATCCTAAATAAATGGAGAGATATCCCATGTTCATAGATAGATAGAAAGACTCGATATTGTCAAGATGTTAGTTCTTCTGAACTTGATCTATAGATCCAATGCAGTCCCAATCAAAACCCCAGCAATTATTTTATGGCTATCAACAAACTGATTTAAAATTTATATGGAGAGAGAAACAAGCCAGAAGAGCCTACGATATCGAAGGGGAAGAATAAAGTTGGAGGGCTGATGCTACCTGACGTCAAGGAGTAACCTATAAAGCTATATACTTCAGACAGTTGTATCGGCAAAGGAATAGACAAATAGATCTGTGGAATAGATCAGAAAGCCCAGAAATAGACCCCTATAAATATAGCCAACTGATTTCTGACAAAGGAGCCAAGTCAGTAAAACGGAGCACAGACAGTCTCTTCAACAAATGGTGCTGGAACAACTGGACATCTACACATCAAAATATGAATCTATACACAGATCTTACAGTCTTCACAAAAATTAACTCGAAATGGATCGTAGGCCTAGATATAAAACACAAAACTAAAAAACTCCCACAAGATAGGAGAACACCTAGGTGACCTTGGGTATGCCTTTTCAGACACAACATCAAAGGCACAATCCATGAAAGAGATCACTGATAAGCCACACTTCATTCAAATCTAAACCTTCTGCTCTGTGAAAGACAATGTCAAGAGAATTAGAAAACAAGCCACAGATTGGGAGAAAATACTCGTAAAAGACGCATCTGATAAACATCTGGTAACATCTTTGTTATCCAAAATATACAAAGAACCCTTAAAAATCAACAGTAAGAAAAAAAAACAACCTGATTTAAAAATGGGCCAACGACCTTATCAGACACCTCACCAAAGAAGATATTACAGATGGCAAGAAATATGTGAAAATATGCTCCACACCACATGTCCTCAGGGATGTGCAAATTAAAACAAGACACTACCAATTAGATTGGCCCAAATCCTGACCACTGATAACAGCAAATGCGGATGGGAGTGTGGAGTAACAAGAACTCTCATACATGGCTGGTGGGAAGGCCAAGTGGCAGAGCTACTTTGGAAGACAGTTTGGTGGTTTCTTACAAAACTAAACATACTCTTACCATACGATCCAGCGATTGTGCTCCTTGATATTGACCCCAAAGAGCTGAAGACTTATGTCCACACCAAAACCTGCACACAGATGTTTATAGCAGCTTTATTCATAATTGCCAAAACTTGGAAGCAACCGATACGTTCTTCAGTAGGCAAATAGATAAATAAACTATGGTCCATCCAGACAACGTAATATTATTCGGCACTGAAAAGAAATGAGCTATCAAGCCGTGAAACGACGTGGAGGAAACTTACGTGAATATTACCAAGTGAAAGAAACCAATCTGAGAAGGCGACATACTGTATGGCTCCAACTCTATGACATTCTGAAGAAGGCAAAACTATGGCGATTATAAAAAGATCAGTGGTTGCCAAGGGTTGGGGAGGGCCAGGAGAGATGAACAGGCAGAGCACAGGGAATTTTTAGAGCAATGAAAATGCTCCGCTTGACATTATACTGATGTATATATGTCATTAGAAATTTGTCCAGGTCCATAAAACGTGCACACCAAGAGTGAACCCTAAGGTAACTATGGACTTCGGGTGATTACGATGTGTCAGTGTAGGCTCATCCTTGGTAACAAATGTGCTGTTCTGCTGAGTGATGTTGATAATGGGGGAGGCCATGCATTGTTGGGGCAGGGGGTAGATGGAAAAACCTCTGTACATTCCTTTCAATTTTGTTGTGAACTTAATACTGCTCTAAAAAAATAAAGTATTTAAAAAAGAAAAACAACCTAGAGGTCTGAATGCAGGGATGTGTAAGGGCCCTTCCCAGGGTGGGACACTGTCTGCAATGAAACAAGCCTCTCCCAGCAAAGGCGGAGAGGTTCAGCGCGCGCCCGGCCCCTGGCCTGGGCTGCCAGTCACGTCTCCTTGTCTCATCTCAGTTTAGAAACCGCCTCCCTGTTAAACGTCCACCCTTTCTGCCAGGTGTATTTTGTCTGATCACGCTTGGTCAACGTGAAGGTGAACAAAGAACTGAAAGGCTCTGTGTGTTTTGGGGAGCTGTGAAAATCTGGGGTGAGGCAGGTGGCCTCCAAGCAGCATTCCCAGAAATAGCAACAAAGGGATTCTTCTAAAAGCCTGTTGTTTCCCTTTCGATTTAACACTCTTAGCGACAGGGGCTTTTGTCCTGGACAGAGAGCTCTATGTATGTCCCTTTCTTTGTTACTCAACAATTAAACAGAGCCAGCATAGCCGTCAACCTCTCTCTGCCTCAATTTACCCATTTATTATAAACTCTACTTGCTGTTAGACAGTGGGGAGGAAGAGGGTGGGAGGGAAGTGGAATACAAACGAAGAGCTGCTTTTTCTTTATTTTAATCGACGGCAAGAATGTCAACAGCAGCCCGTTTCTAGAACTCAGCTGGCAGAGGAAAACCAGTGAGATGATGCCAGCGGGGCCCTGGACCAGGCTGAGCAGCGACAGTTGACACGGCTCCATCGTGGTCCCTTCACACACGGCACTCACCCGGGGCCGCTCCTCAAGGCCAGGCCTCCTGGGCTGACCTGCGCGTCAGATGGAAATGATTTGGGCACATCCGGTGTGGCCTGAATTTGATCCTTTGGGTAAGATCTGAAAAAGGAAAGAAGGGGAAGAAAGAAGGCAAACCGACTCCCTTAAAAACTATGCATAAGGAAAGCTTGATATTTAACGCTCACCCCACAGAGCTGTATTCCTAACTCCGGGTTTGTAAGACACAACATGTTTTTTCCCCCTAATCCTTTCCAAAAATGCATTCCATAAATTGTTAGCATCCCTGCCAATGGCCCCAGTAAACTCACATACCAGCTTTAAAGTCAACCCCCTTTAAACCAATGCATGAGTCCTTTGAGTTAAGGGGATATTATTTCCAGATTCCTATAGCTGCTAGCTTCTTTTGAGAGTTGCAAATGATCGCGTTTCTTTGTCGCTGTTAATTTTTAGAGAAAAATAGATACTGCGACAGCAGCTCATGTATACAGTAGCTGTGACATCCTCCAAGGCCCCTGAGCACACTCTGAGATACCCTGACACCTCCTTGTTGCATCGACTCCCTTCTATGAGCCCCAAACTCCCCTTGGTCCGAATGGCCAAGAGCTTCCCATACATGTTACTGTGCCATTGCTATTATTACTTGTTTCACAATAGAGAGGTAGTGAAATTTGGTGGTTTAGCACATGGGGTCCAGAACCAAACTGCCTAGGTTTGAAGCCCAGCTCTAGCTTGCTGCTACATGACCTTGAGCCGCTTTACCACTCTGTGTCTCGGTTTCCTTACCTATAAAATGAGAATGACAATAGTGTCTACTCCATACACTAATATATATAAAGCAGGTCGGCAGGGCTGGCACAGAAGTTCCACACACGTGCTAGTTACTCTCGCACAGTTTTCCTAGGCAGGGCTTTCAGCCATCGGGGCTGCTCTAATGACGTTCAACCATCCATATGGGAACTGTCTAGGAGGATCTGGGGACAAGTCAAAGAGCTTGCAGAGAATACAGGGAAACATGCCCAGGAGAGTCACAGAGCACCTGGATCAGGGAGGGCCACACAGACGGTCAGGCCCCGCCTCTCATCTTGGAGCCTCTGGTTGACAAGTAGAGGGCAGAGCCGGTGGCAGCCCCTAGGTCTCCCAGTCTTCCATCCCAGGACCAAGTCCTTCCCGTCGCTCGGTGCTGCTCTCACAGGGGAGAGGTGTCATTCCTGGCACAGGTCCTCACTGCACCTAGGGTCTGCCTTCCGCACACTCGGGTAGTTGATCTCCATGTTTCTTTTCCACGCTCCGATTCCCTTTACATCTCTTTGCCAGAACAGTTTTGCTTCAATACAATTTTCTCCCACCCCACCTCCGTGTTTAAGGATCCGCAGGGCTCCTCTCCTAGAAGTGACGTGACCTTGGACATGCCTCTGATTTTCAGGGAGACTTAAAGAACCAGTTTCATTACTGCTCTTTTTTTTATGCCACTACTTATTTATTCTCTCCAGTGCTTAATTGATAAGCAAAAGGTAAATGCTTATTGCCAACAAATGGGACATTGAGACCCTGAAAAGTTTCCTGGATGTGTGTGTATTTATATGTATATCTATGCCTATGTCTCTGTCTATGTTTATGTCTACGTCTGTGTCTGTGTCTCTGTCTGTGTCTGTCTGTGTGTCTGTGTCTGTGTGTGTCTCTATGTTTATGTCTGTGCCTGTGTCTATATGTGAATCTATACCTATATCTGTCCAAGGGCTACATGGTAAGTTAGTAGCAGGTTCAGGACAAGAGCACAGATCTCCTGTCTGCTTTGTCTATATCTGATGGGGGTGGGGTGTAGATGAATAATACTTCCACTCAGGTGACATAGAAGGTGCGCTATTCCAACCATGTAAGTCACCTACGACATGTAGTAGAAACACCAAAGGCAAAATTTATTATCAAGAGCCAATGGGATGGCAGAGACAGAAAAAGACAAGTAGACTAGCAAGAAGGGGCTGAATTGGAAGTCAGGAGATTATGTGATTGCTAAGGGAAGACGTAACGAGCAGAAGGTGGTCTTAATAAAAGAATTATTAATAAAAATTCCTAGGATCTCTCTATCTTCTGGAAGCCTGTGCAGCTAAGAGATGGGCCACCTTTGGGGGGAACCTGCAGGCCCACTAGCAGCATCCTCCTGTGGCCCCCACGCACAACCCCAGGCAGATGGAGGCTCATGAACTATGTGTGCCTTATTCTAACCCGGGGTGGCCAGATTCTTGGACCGCCTGCGATGCTCCTCCAGCAGAAGCTGCTTTCCTATGAGCTCCAGGAGCCTCGAGCCATCGCCTGAGCCAGCGCAGCTCAAACCGCTCCAAGGTTCTGAGGAGCTGGGGAGGAAGCCGGGAGCTGAAGGAAGGGCAGGGTTCTGGGACCCCCCCCTCCGCTTCCCATAGGGCAACTCTGCTTTCAAAGAAAATGTTCCCATTTAGAAAGAAGAAACCAGGAGCTGTCGGAGGCAGTTAACTCTCAGAGATGAGGCAGCTGGCACGGGTCATTCTGCTAGTTGGTGGCAGAGGCCAAACTGGCCTCCCAGTGCCCACCATGCTGTGCTACCAACTGTCTCATATCCATACATGTCTCAAATAATGATGCCACAGAATGCTCAGATAATGCTTTAATAAAGGAAAGAAAGAAAACACCCAAATCTCCATAACACGTAGACCAGATTATCTATCACCAACAGCCCAACGGGACGCAGGTATCTTCACACCCAGCTTGAAAGTGTCCTGTTATCTCTCCTCCAACCCTTAGTGCAGCCCATCACCCAGGCCATACCTTTGTTTCTTTTTTCAGCAGAAACCCCTCCTCTGCTCCAGCACCCCTTTCCTTTGTCAGAACAGGGGGGAATCTGCCACCAATTGTTTTATCTGTGGTTCAACGTACTGACCACTTTTTCACTGCCAATGAGCGTCTTCAGTATACTCTGTTCCTTAATGGAATTTGCTTTTAAAACTTTATCTCTAATGATTTCACAGAGATTTATACCCCTTATTAAAGGAATTCCAGGCATCTGTGATGGAAGGAGGGGAAGACACTTTTCCTTAGGCCCTGGGAAGATCTTGCGATCATCTTAGATACTCATGCAAGGTGTCCTGAAGGTGGCCAAAGAACAAATTCTATTTTGATCTCTCAAAAGCAGAAATTCCCACCTAATAATCTGGATCTATGAGTAGAGCTTGAAGCATCCCTAGTTGACTTTTCAACCACACCCTCTCTCAAAAGCCCTGGCCTGCACTTGCCAGAATTCTGCCTGGGGAGAGATCCATAGGTAGCTGTGGGGCCCTCTTCTCCCACCCCCTCTCCTAGTCCACAGAAAATCCCAATTTTCCCCTCCCTCTGCCAACTCCCCTGTGGTCTCAAGTGTTCCAGGAAACGAGGAGTCATTCTTTATTTCTGACTTCATAAGGGGAGGGCACCATGTGACTCCCTGTGGAAGGGAGTAGTGGGGTGGGGAGCCTGCTGAGGTCCTGGCTCAGGACTCCGAGGGGAGGAGCCAGCCCTGTCCCTTGGTCGCCAGCCTGGAGACTGACTCAACTTGGCACAGCCCCAGGGCAGAGCGCCCCCTTTCCCCTGTCCTCTCCACCCCACCCCCCTTCCCTGAGCTCTTCCCTCCCTCTACCCGGGGCTCCGACTTGTATTCCTTCTATCTTTGGGCATTTTTTTGTGTGTGTTGTTTTACTTTGTATTTAATAAGAGCTCCACATTCTCTTTTTTGTCGGAAATCAAGAATCATGCCTGGATCATGTGTTCACTTTGGGAATAAAATTTATGGCAACGCTTGCCGTTGGATTAATTGCTTTTCATTAGCTTCAAGCTTCTTAATGATTACAAATTGTTTGCCTGGACGAGAAACAGCTCCGTCCTGTTCTCCCAATTTACTGGCCTTCGATTGCAACCAGAAACTGGAAGTCTTGGGTTGCTTTTTTTGCATCAGGGTCTGGCCATGCTGAGAGTGGGGGAGAGAGAGGGTGGGTAATTCTAGATCTTTAGGCTTCAAAGCCCAGATGATGGTCCACAGGCCAAATAAAAAGTGAACTGGACTTTTCTAAGCCATCGACTGCTCTGTATCTCAGTGCTCAAGTCTATTAAGTGGAGTGAGAAAGACAAGATATGTATATTTAATAACAAGTTTACTTTAAAATCGGTTTCGGAAAACCTATACTTCATGTAATGAATGGGGTTTCAGAAGCAAGCAAGCCAGAGCGTACCCACCAAAAGGGCGGGCAGAGTAAATCCCAATGGAAAATGTGCGCCTGTCTGTGGTTGGAGTCATTTGGTCAAGAAACGATGAAATTACAAATTTCTGAAAAGGGTGTGTGTTTTGGAGGTTCTGAGGCCCAGGTCTCAGCATGCTCTTGGGCAAGGCCAGCATCGAACTCCAGGGCAGAATGAGGAGGGGTCAGGACCAGGATGCTTTCCCACCGCACCAGCCCCGGGCCTAGCACCACCTGCTCCTCTCTTCAGCTCCTGAACTTGGAATCAGCCTGTGCAGCCATCGTTCCCTGCGAGACAGCTCGCCCTTTAACCCTAGAAGGGGATGGTTGCAGAAAGTGAACAGCACTGCCCTGGCCACCCCCTTCCCCCAGCTGTTGACTTCAGTCCTTTCGGTAACCAGGGTCATCGCCTTGGACTATGTAGGAAGACAGGAAAGTAGGCCCAGAAGACCCGAGCGGTCCAGACCCATCTGCACGTTTGGCCCATAAACACACAATAGCTCGCTTATTTGGTCACGCAAGAGACAATCATCGAGCAACAACTGAATTAGGATGGGGGCTGAGCTGCTCTGACAAAAGGCATTCGCTGCACTGACACGGGCCTAAGGAAGTTCATTTCTCTCTTCCCTGTCACGTAAGATCATTTGGTGACCCAGATTCCTTCCCTATTGTGGATCCGTTTTCCCCTAGAGCAGTGCTATTCAAAGTGTGGCCCAGGGATGAGCAGCACCAGGGTCACCTGGGAGCTTGTTAGAAAGTTGAATTCTTAGGCCCCCGCTTCAGAGCTGTCGAACCAGTAACTCTGGTGGTGGCGCCCAAGAACCAGTGTTTTACTGAGCTCTTCAGGTGATTTTTTTTCTTCTTTCAGTTTTTCTTATTGTGGTAAAATATGCATAATATGAATTTACCATCTTAACTATTTTAAAGTATGAAGTTCAGTGGTATTCAAGACATTTATGATGTGCTGCCATCACTACCATCCATCTCCAGAACTCTGCACCTTGCCTACCGGAACTCGGTACCCATTCAACATTAATTCCCACTCTGCTCTTCTCCCAGAAGAATCCTGGAAACCACCATTCTACTTTCTATGTTTTTGACTATTCTAAATATCTCGTACAGGTGGAATCACACAGTGTCTGTCTTTTGGTGACTGGCTTATTTCACTTAGCGTGCCTTCCAAGTTTATCCGTGCTGCACCGTGTGTCAGAATTTCCTGCCTTCTTCAGGCTGAATAATATCGCAGTGTATGTACACATCACATTTTGCTTCTCCACTCATGTCAGTGAACGCGTGGAGCGCTTCTATGTTTTAGCTGCTTTAAATAATGCTGCTACGAACATGGCTGTACTGATATCTTTTCAAGACTCTGCTCTCAATTAGTGTAGTCTGCGAGAAGAAAGAAGTGGGGTTAGCAAACTGTTTCTTCTAGGGACTGAATGGTAATTGAAATTTTGTTCTGTGGCCAAGCACTGTGCTAGGCACTTAGATATATTATCCTATTTAACTCTCTCAAGACTCCACAAGGTAGGAATCGTGAATTGGCTTTGCTCTGAACAAGACAGTTTGGTTGATGTGTACATTTTGATTAGAGGGTCAAGGTAACCTCCATTCTAGACCCAACTTTTTAATTTACTAGCAGTTTGACATCTGGCAGTTTATGCTTCTGTGGGGCTCAGTTTCCTCCCTTTCGGAACATGGGAATAATATACCCGCTCCTCCCGTCTTACAGGGTTGTTGTGAGCAGAGTAAAGTGAGATGAGGTACGTGAAAGGATTCAGTCAGCTAGTATCAGGTAGTTGTTGCTGCTGATGCCCTAAAACATAGTGGCTTATAATAACAACCAATTATTCAGCTGATGGCTTTGTGTGTTGGCCAAGCTGTGTGGTCTGGGCTCGCTTAGCTGGTCATTGCTAGGTTCGCTCATGTGTCCCTGGTGAACTGGCAAGCTGGCTAGTGGGTGGGTACCCAGGATGGCCTCGATCACCTGTCTGCAGGAGTGACTGGGTCATGTGTACCCCCTTCATCACCCAGGAGGCCAGCTTGGGCTTCTTCACGTGGCAGCCTCAGGGTCCTGGGAGAAGGCAGGCTGCCCTGCACACAGGCTTTGCAAGTGTCTGCTTGTGCCACAGTTCCTGACATGCCAACTGGCCGAGCCAGCATCAGGTGGGAGCACATGCAAAGCTTCAAGGCAAGGAAGCACAGGAGGACAGATTTGGGGGAGGAGACTGTATGGCTACTTTTTTGCAATCTACCAGGCCATTGCCGACTGGGGTAGCAGGGGCAGGTGTCCTAGCACTCAGTGCCCAGTGTCATCGTGGGAGCTGCAGTGTCTGTGCCCAATGGCTGGGCACTAGAGTCCTTGCTGGAGCCATCCCACCCTCTGCTTTGGGTGCTGATCTCAGCCGAGTGGTCTTCCAAGCCTAACTGTCTGGCCTTCCCAAAGACTCGGTGAGGCACCCGATATCCTGTCCCAAATTCCCTTTTTGTTTAGACTAGCTAGAGTGGTTTCTACTCTCTCTACCTCAGAATCCTGACTCTGAGAGTTTTCTAAGGCTGGAGCTTTGTGGCTTTAAATACCCATGCTGAAGAAGGCATGATTTTTGTTTTGTTCTATTATTATTTTTTTGCAAATAAATGTTTAGTTCACCTACTCCTATGTATGTGTTCATATAATCCAGTTAGGTCGTAATACACAAGCTCTGGATTCCCCAAATAGCAAAGCAGATGGTTTGAGAAAAGAAGGAACGCAAACTCCATTTCTTTGCACTTAGAAAAACAAACACTTACATTTTGTGTGAAAAAATCTAAGCTCTCTAGCTCCACTCAGTGTCCTGTTGAATCGATGTGGCACCATATTAGTTCGTAAGGGAATGAAAATGAAAGTTGCTCACTGTGGCTTCAGTGGACGGCCTTATTCTTTGGCCAATTTTAGATGGACACTTCAATTCAAAAAATATTTTCAGACTAGAAACAGTAGGGAGTAGCGGCCAAGAGCACAGGCTGTGGAGTTAGATAGGCCCGGATTTGACTCCTGCTGCAGTTGGATACTATCTACAGAGGCTGTTGCTCAGCTTTTCCGGGCCTCCTGTGTCAGATGAGGGTAATAAAAGAACTTTCTCATCTTGCAAAACCGAAACTCTAAACCCATTAAATTCTAATCCCCTCTCCCCCCAGCTTTGGGCAACCATCTTCCTAATTCCTGCTTTTATGATTTTGACTAATTTAGATACTTCGTATAATTGGAATCATACAATATTTGTCATTTCGTGACTGCTTATTTCACTTATCGAAATGTCCCTGAGGTTAATCCATGTCATAGTATGTGCCAGGATTACCTCCTTTTTAAAGGCTGAGTAATATTCCATTTTATGTATATACCACATTTTCTCTCTCCATTCATCTGCCAATGAACTTATGGGTTGCTTCCATCTCTTGGCTATTGTGAGTAATGCTGAAATAGGTGGGTGTGTAATCATCTCTTCAAGACCCTGGTTTGAATTCTTTTGAATATACCTAGAAGGTGGATTGCTGGATCATACAGTAATTTGATTTTTAATTTTTTGAGGAACCTCTATACTGTTCACCATAATGGCTGCACCATTTTACATCCCCACCAATACTCACAAGGGTTTTCAACTTCTCTGCATCGTGTCAACACTTGTTATTTCACGTTCTTTTGATAGTGCCCATTTTAATGGGTGTCCAGTGATAATATATCTCACTGTACTTTTGACTGTTTCTGTTATAATCAGTGATGTTGAGTATCTTTTTACATGCATGTTGGGCATTTGTGTATCTTCTTTGGAGAACTGTCTATTCAAGACCTTTGCCCGTTTTTTAATTGGGTTGTTTTTTGTTGTTGTTGAGTTGTAGAAGTTCTTTATATATTTTGGACATAACCTCTTATCGAATATATTGTTTGCAAAGATTTTCTCCTGCTCCATAGGATGCCTTTTCACTTTGTTGTTTCCTACAGAAGTTAAATTTGATATAGTTCCATTTGTCTATTTTTGCTTCTGTCACCTGCCTTCTGTGTCATATCCAAGAAATTATGGCCAAATCCAATGCTCTGAAGCTTTTCCCCTGTTTTCTTCTAGCAGTTTTATATACGTTTAGATCTTATTGTTAGGTTTCTAATCCACTTTGAGTTATTATACATGGTGTATGTGGATATCCACCTTTCCCAACACCATTTGTTGAAGAGACTGTCCTTTTGCCATTGACTTGGCACTCATCGAAAATCATTTGGCCATACATGCAAGGGTTTATTTCCGGGCTCTCTGTTCTGTTCCATGCACCTATATATCTGTTTTTTCGCCAGTCATGCACTGTCATCATTACTGCTGCTCCGTAGCGTGTTTTGAAAGCAGGAAATACAGGGCCCTCAACTTTACTACTCTTTTTCAAGGTCGTTTTGGCTATTCAGGATCACTTGAGATTATTTTTAGGATTTTCCCCTCCCATTTCTGCAAAGAATGAAGTATTTTATTCTATTTGATGTTATAGTAAATGAGATTTAAATTCCTTTCTCATTGTTATTGTCAGTGTGTTAATTTTGTATCCGGAAACTTTGTTGAAATCATGTCCTAATTTGAACCGTTTTTGTGGAATCTTGAGGGTTTTCTACATATAAGATCATGTAATCTATTGAACAAAGATACCTTTCCTTCTTCCTTTCTCATTTGAGTGACTTTTATTTCTTTCTCGGTATCGGAGTCATGCTGGCCTCGTAGAACAAGTGTGGAAGCATTCCCCCGTCTTTAATTCTTGGCAGAGCTGAAGAAGGGCTGGCATTCATTCTGCTTTAAGTGTTTGGTAGGATTCTCCTGTGAAGCCATCTGGTCCAATACTTTTCTTTTTTGGGAGGCTTTTGATTACCATGTCTTCTCCGTACTAGTTATAGGCCTGTTTGGATATGTTTATTTCTTATGACTCAGTGTGGGTAAGCTGTATGTTTTTAGGAATGTATCCATTCCTTCTGGGTTGTCCAATTTGTTGGCATATAATTGTTAACAGTAGTCTGTTGAACTCTTTTTATTTCTGTGACATCAGAGGTAATGCTCCCTCTTTCATTTCTAGATGAGTCTCATCTCTTTTCTTATTCTCAGTCCAGCTAAGGGATTGTCAATTTTGTTTTCTTTTAAAAAGAAAACCAACTCTTGGTTTTGTTTTTGTCTATTTTCTATTTTCTGTCTCATTTAGCGCTACTCTCCTCTTTATCGTTTCCCTTTCTGCCAACCTTTCGGTGTAGTTTCTTTTCCTAGTTGCTTGAGATGTTAGGCTGATTTGAGATCTTTTTAATGTATTTACTACTATAAACTTTCTTCTTAGTATTGCCTTTGCTGTCTCCTATATGTTTTGGTGCACTGTGTTTTCATTTTACCTCCAAATATTTTCTAAATTCTATGATTTCTTCTTTGGATCACTGATTGTTTAAGAATGAACTATTTATTTCCACATTTTAGTGGATTTTCCTGTTTTTGGTTATTTCTAGTTTTATTCCATATGGTTGAAGAATATGTTTTATATGATTTTAAAACTTAAATTCGTTAAGACTTGGTTTGTAGCTTAACATGTGGTCTATCTTGGAAAATGACCCGCGTGCCCTTGAGAAGAATGTGTATTTGGCTCTTTGGGGGTGGAGTCTTCTGTATATTTCTGTTAGGTCCAGTTGGTCCAATTGTGTTCTTCAAGTCCTCTGTTTTCTTATTGATCTTCGGTGTGGTTGTTCTATGCATAATTGAAAGGGAGTTATTGGTCTCCTGTTCTTACTGTGTCCATGCCTCCCTTTAGTACTCTCAATAATTCATATATTTGGGAGCCTTAATCTCTCTTTAAATATGATAGGATTTGCAATTCTCATGGGGTTAAATTTCACACTAGTGGAATGTAAATGTTGCCCTGGGGAGATCCTATGCTCGAATGGCTGGAGATCTTCAGTGGAATGAGGGCTTGGGCCCTGGACCACGCCCTGCTTACAAGGCCTCCCATGTCTTCCACTCCTCTCACATGGCCCAACCTGGCTTCAGTCCACTTCTCCAATCCCATTTCATGACACTTCGCTGCTCAAGCTACCATGACCGTAGCTGTTATGTTTCCTAACCACCCTTCTCTGCCTCAGCACACACACATTCCTACATGCACACTGTATCACTCAAGGGTTAGTATATATGAAAACTTTTCAGAGAAGACTTCTGTAACCATCCTGATATTTAGTGGCTTTTCATCATACAAAATGACTTTAGACTTTATTTTTTGTTTGGAAGATGTATTTGTCAATGTATATAAAACATTTTATATGTTTGTTAGCTTGACTGATATATTAAAATATTCGGACAAATAGTAGGTGTATCTCCGCTGTGATCTTGTACTGGGCCTCACAGACATTCGAGATGGGCCTGGAGGGAAGTTATATGAACAGAATTGTTTACTAGAGTAAAACATTGAAAGCATCTATTTTTTCTCTCTTTGAAACATTTAAGTTTATCCAAATGATGGAACAAGATTTATCCACAGAGGGAGATTGTTTGAAGCCTATGGAACATGGGGAAATGCTTATGATGAAGAAAAGAATATAAAATGGAATGTACATTAAGAATAGATCTATGCACACAGAAATAAATAAAAATGCACACAGAAATAAATAAAACCGTTCTCAGGGTGGTAGGAATACGGAATCTTCTCTACTTATTTTCAAATTTCAAAATACCTATCCTGCTACACTTAATTCTGTGATTTGAATACAAAGTGAGAACACAACTCAGTAAGCAGCCTGTCCCCACAGCATTATAGCCTCTGCTAATCCTGTCCCCCAGCGGCAGGGCTCCCTTCATAGTCGGAAGACGGCCACAGAGCACGGCGCAGATTAGATCAAGTATCTGCTCGGCAGGGAATATTTTAAAGAACAAATCTGTAAAAGCGGACAGTCTAGCACTGAAGACGGGTAAATTTGTGAAATCCTGGAAGGTAACTTTGCACGCCGCCACCAGATTCATGAAGCAGAGGACTGAATTCATTCAATTCTCCTGCCACTGAAGAGGCGACAAGGGAACAAGGGAGGTCCAGCATCGCCAAGTCCCAGGGCTCCGGGGGCGCCCGAGAGTCTCAAGGGGCGAGCAGATATTAGGCAGGCAGCGGAAAGGGGGGAGGTGGGCGGGTGATGGAGGCGACAGGGCTGAGGCAGAGCCTCCAAAGAGCGCTGGTGTCTCTGGAATCTGCGTGAGGCTCTGTGGGGTCCCCCTGACAAATCTTGGAGAGTAAAAGCAGAGGCAGGAAGGCCGGCTGGAAGAATGATGACACCTTTAGAGGGAGAAGACGAGGCTGCGACCGAGGGCCTGAGTGGTGAAGACAAGGGGGAGGTGGATTTGAAAGGCTGAGGAGCGGAAATGAGCAGGACTCAGTGACGCAGCAGAAGCAAAGCCAGGCCCACAGCAGGAGGGTGGCTGGCGGCTGAGGGTGCAAGTAGGACCAGCGCTGCCAGAGTCTCCAGAAGCCAACAGGGACTTGGAACTCGTTTATATTTTAGACTTAAAGCTGTCTGCCTCTTTCCCAGGTTACAATCCCATGGGGATCCATGATCATTTGTATTTACATTTTATGTTCACATAGGCTGAGCTCTGAAGTTATGTAATTAGAGGAAAAAAATCCCGCAGTCAATTCCAGGCTCTGTTAGGTATGACCTTTTGTAAATAGCCAGACCTGAGTTTGCAGTTAAATCCAGGGCATTTATGAATAAATACTGACCCCCAGTGTTTAGGCGCAGAAATAAAGATTATGAAATACCAAGGCTCCTTGGAGAGTACCTGGAATTCCAGATACAAATAACATCCCCTCCATTTCAATTCCGAACCCTGCGGTGCTCCAGCAATAAAAATACTGACAAGCTAACTGCTGGCTGGTGGCTGCCTGGACAACTTTAACGAATCTTCTACAGAACGAGTGTCAGAATGAATTAAGTGGCCTCACTCATGGGCACATAGCTACGTGATGACCTTTGCCCTCTCTGCTCCAAGATCCAAGTTCGACTACTCCAAAGAAATGGAGTAAGGGTAGATTTATTGCAGTAAATTTGACTAATACAAACTCCAGCTCTGATTCCCACCTAAGTCAACATTCCATCAAATAAAATTCCCTTTCCAGTGGATTCCAGGCAGTGTGGTTGGCAGATATTCCTTTTTCAATAGCTGTGTGGCTAGTGCAAATTCATGAGAAATTCTTGAGTAAACTCTTGCAGCATAATAACTCCATCTGGAGCTGTTTCGTCGTGAGAAAGGAACCATCTCACATCTTGGCCAAAAGAGCTGCAGTTGTTGTCAGGTGGCATCTATTTTCTGCAAGTGGAAACTAAGCTCTGGCTCTTTGGAGACATGCTTCTGTCACATCCTGAGCTATGCTAAAGTTTTAAAAAACTTGGCTTTGCAGAAAAGTAAATGAACAGGGTGAGCAATGAAGCTGTCTTGGAAAGGTAGAGATCCCTTCACAAAAACAGCATCTTTTTCATGGACCTTGTTTTTAAAGTGAGAAGAGACTTAGCGGCCAAGCACAACATAAAAGGCAAATCTTTAGTGCCAACAGAATTCATTTGACTTGTTTTGGGGAATGAGAAGCTTTCCCTTCAGGCAATTAACCCACAGCATTCTTAGTAGAAGGATGATGGAGGAACAGTAGAAACCATGGATTCAAGTTGGGCTATGACACGGAGCAGAGTGACCTAAGGGATGCTTCCGAGGTGGTTCTTGCAGGGACCTGAAAGCCAAGGAAACAGAGGCCCAGAGATTAAGCAGAGTCTAGGAGCCAAGTGGTGGCATTAAGAAGGGATACCATCCTACAGCACTATTGGTTGAACTATAAGGCAGTGGTGATCACAATCCTGTTTTTGATTTGTTGTATCAGCAGACAAGCTAATTGTTCATCCAATGCATACCTGTAGCCCCAAGCATAGTAGAAATAAAGTGAGTGTACAGCTTGTTTCTTGATTACACAGACTTAAAAGTTTTCCCTTACCTAACAAGGACTGAGATGCTGCCCAACCGGTGTGGCTCAGCGGTTGAGCATCAACCTATGATCCAGGGGATCGTGGTTCGATTCCCAGTCAGGGCACATGCCTGGGTTGGGGGTTCAATTCCCAGTCGGGGGCCTGCAGGAGGCAGCCGATCAATGACTCTCTCATTATTGATGTTTCTCTCTCTCCCTCTCCCTTCCTTTCTCTGAAATCAATAAAGATATATATTTTTTATGATATAAAATGGACTGTTTAAAAAAAAAGTCCAGAAACCAGTCACATTTATCCAGACACTGCAAACAAGACAAGCTTTAGTGACTGCACTTAATGCAAGTTTGTTTTTTCGTCAACTTTTTCTTCCTGTCATTATATTTCCTGATTTGATTTTGAAAAATTTCAAACCTACAGAAAAGCTGGAAAAACAGTACAATAATACATTATAAACTTTCAATTCATCAATTATAACATTTACTATATTTGCTATCTCTAAATATATAGGGACATTGTGTTGGCCAAACCATTTGAGTGTGAGTTGCAGAAATCATGATACCTTACCCTTAAATTCTTCAGCCCCCAAAATGTCCTTTGTAACTTTAAATTGTTTATTCAAGGTGCAAATGTTAAAGCACTAATACTCAATGTGATGGAATTCGGAGGTGGGGTCTTTGTGAGGCAATCATGTTTAGAAGAGGTCAATGAGGGTGGATTCCCCATGATGAGATTAGTGCTCTTATAAGAGAGAGACCGGAGCCCCCCCTTTCTCCGCCATGTGAGGAGTAAGGCATCTGAAAACCAGGAAGAGGGTCCTCGTCAGGCACCAAGTCTGCCAGCACCTTGACCTTGGACTTGCCAGACTCCAGAACTGTGAGAAACGAATGTTGTTGAAGCCACCTAGTCTATGGTGTCTTGCTATAGCAGCCTGAGCAGAGTAAGACAAATGTTCTATAATCTAGTATCACCACTCTTCTCTTTAATCTCAAATTCTCCCAAATTTGACACCTGAAGCCGATTTTTGTGTCCCATCGGTCTCTGAGCACTCTCTTTTGTGGCTCAAGATGTTCCAGGCTCACCTTGTACTTTCTCTGCTTCAAACCTGAAATCAACCAACATCTCTGGTTCTGCGGCACAGTATCTAGAAAGCAAGAGCAAGGGAACTAGGTGTGCTCCTTATTACTAGGTTATTGCTTCTAGGACTTTCCAGAGGACAAAGCCAGATCTGAGTGGGGGTGGGAGGAGTGCTATTGGGAAAAGGAAAATACATACCCTCCCCCATGCAGTCACACAAATATCTCCAGCTCAAAACCAATACAACAGCCTTCTTTAACTTGTTCTAGTTTGAATCTCCCTTCTTCCACAGCGAGCAGCCTGATTTACAGCAACGTCAACAAATATGCTTTCTTAAATCTACGAAGCTGTTTCAGGATTACTTATTTAAAAGTCTCGGAAATACTTTCATCTTTAAATTTGAATTTAACATCAGTCACCAAATCATGCCACATAATTCTGCACAAGTTGCACGTAACAGACTAACCGCAACCAGATATAACAGACTATGCACAAGATACAAACGGAACAACTAAGCCAGGGCTGCCATTTGGCTGCTCTAGATACGAGAAAGGGCAAAGTTCAGAACAGACGACTGACGGCTTCTGTTCTCACTTACTGAAGGCTACGGAAGCCGTTTGCCTTTTCAAAATCTATCCTGTTTGATGTTTGGCATTTGTTTCAAAATAATCCAGTAGGGTGGGAGGAAGAGAGTGAGGAGACAGCTTACCTTTAAAATATTGTCAAAGAAACATTGTTTTTGGCAACTTAAGGTCACAGGGTCTTAAAGACTAAGCTGTAATAGCTAGATTTCCCTCCAATAAATAAAAAAATTTACCAATTGTGAAGTGGGAAAAGAGTGACTTTAATCCTGCCCATCATTTTGCCAAATAACTTTATCATTAGAGGAAGATTGGTTATAATATTCTTATACTTTGGATGTTTCCTATTTCTCCTGGGATCAGTGGTTTAAATTCCCCTCATAGTCCAACGTGAAAACCCTCAGACTACAACATAAGGTGGCATCTGCCACAGCCAGATCTGCTGCGTATCTGATTTACTACAACGAATGGTATTATAAAAGTGAGCCAAATACTTGCAAAACCCAATTGTGCAAAACACAAAAATAGGAAACATGATCAAGATCTGCAACAAGTTTGGTGTATATCTGCGGGAAAAACCTATGAAGGGCTTTCTGGGTAAGAGGGAAGTTGAACTTTGAAAAGAGATTTATCACTTGTAAAAGCATAAGAATTAAAAATGGCCCTGGGGATAATAAACTTGTCTAGTTAAGCTGTTTCCCCTACCCCATTTTGTTAAAAAGAGTAAGGAGCTGGGAAAATAAAGAACTATATACACAATAGAAAGGGGAGGTGGTACTTGACCTCTGATTTCTCTCTTTCCTGGGGGTGACAATATGACCAGGAGGATTTCTGCTGTGGCCACCAAGTTGGCCAATTGTTACCCAATGGTGATTGCCTTTAACAGGCTCACACACTGACCAAAAAATAACATTTTACACCACCACCCCAAAGCTATAGAGTGTGGGGAAGCTTCCCAGGTTAGAAAACCACCATTGCCATTGATGTGCATGTGTAGCAACCGCATCTTCATAAACTGGCCATAATCCAAGGTGAGAAATAATCTGCACAAGAATCTGGTCGAGCTTGGCAATAGCCAGATCACGTGAAGAATTCTCCTTTGCACATCTTATCAAGGGAAAATATGTGACATAATGCATTCTAACCGAGGATGCTTTGCTAATTCAGTGCCCAAGTTAAATGATGCAAGAATCTCCAATTTCTGCAGCAGAACTTGTGTTCTTACAGAAAAAGTCTCCGTGTACTAGGGATACAGTCCTCAGCTGAGATATTTAAGAATTAAAACTCTAGGAGTAGCATCTGGCTGCTGCCCTCATTTTACCACTGGGACAATCATTTGGGCCTGGGCAAAGGAGACATGTATACCTGGTTCCAGGGCAAGCCCAGCCTGGCAACAGGATAGGCTTGCCCTCTCCAAGGACCAAATTTCTAGACAAGCTGTCTACCATTTATTTGGAATAAAATTTAAAAATCCCCCATGTTTTTGGTCCCAGCTTGACATAGCACAGAAGGATGCCAAATTAGGATGGTTAAGGCAGCCTTCAAGATTCTTTCATCAAAAACTATGAACACCCTGTAAGCCATGCAAAGAAAACAGGTTCGCTAGGTGACCCAAGGTTAAAGTGCTGAAGTATAATTTTATGTTTTCATGAATGTCTATTTCTTTCAGCCAAGATCTCAAAAACAATAAAACCAAATAGTATCAGAAAGCATCCAAAAATTATCCCTACCTGAGGAAGCCTGCAAGATTCCAAAGTGACTGGGTGTGAGTATAGCTCTGTGTGCAGAAGCATAACACGCTGCCGAGGGGCGCCTGGAAGTCGACATCTAGATGCAGGACAAGGGGACATCCAACCCTAGGATCTTGAGCTGCATTAAGACATGGTCACCACTTGGGCTGGAAAATTCAGAGCCAATTCCAGAGATGAAGCTGTTCAAGATGGCCTGAGCTGCAGCCCAACGGTAGGTTTGGAATTGCAGAAATATCTGGTGCTGGTGGTTGACTCTGATCTCTGAATTCTAAAGGGTGTCATTTGGTTAAGGAGCTAGACTGAAAAGGACTACAGCTGAGAAGCCAGAGTTGGTCAGAAACTTAAAGCATCCACATTCCACGTCAGTATGTGTCACAGATGTGGCCAGCTGTGAGCAAACCAGGTCCGTCTCTTTCAGCCACCTTTATCAGCCAATGCTCTATGAGTCTTGATTTAAGGATTAAATGGAGACCAAGCAGTGGCAAGGGTTTTAGAATTAGTTTTCTTCTAATGAGAGTTTACTATAACACGGGTATAAATAAGCTAATCCACCAATGGAAAGCCATAAAAAACTGGCAAATATCTGCAACAGCTATCACAGCTGCAAATTTTTCACTTTATCATTGAAATATGTTACTTGCTTTGAAAAAGGCAATAGCTTAAAGAAATGACTTACATACCTATAGTATCTAAAAATATATGATGGAAAACAGTATCAAGTTGATAAGCAATCAATTCTATCCATGGCCTACCCTGGGCTACTCTTAGCCCTCAGGAGATGAACAAACGTATGTGAAAGCTCCAACATATTTCCCCTGCTCACGTGAATAAATTACACCCATATGTTACCTTCTCCCTGACACCAAGCTTCAATTTACAGAGAATTAGGAGTGTCTATGTGTTAAAAAAAGGTGTCACTCTTTGAGTGTTATAGGAAGATATGAGCAGAAGACCAGTTCAGAGGCCTTTATCTAATATTTATGAATCATATAGAGATACTCGGGGTATCATTTTTGGTCACAGAACTTTATTTTTAAACCAATTTTAAGTACCCAAAGATTAAGGTTCAGAAAACAAAAACAAAACACAAGCGAACACAAACAGCTACAGTTGTCTATGTGCTGCTATTTCTAGTTGCCAAAGAGGAATTCCACCAAATGTCAAAGGAGTCTCTGGACTAGAGACAGAGCGAAGGGCCTTGTATATGGCTGGCTATCTTGGGGGAACCCATCTGTGGCTTTCCCATTTAATGGGCCTCTCATCTTGCCTATGAAAACATCCCTTTTCCTAGAGGAAAAGGCTAATAATAAATACTTAAGTATAGTGTGTGATCTAATACCCTTTCCTATCATCCCAGAAAGCCTTAGTAAATGTAAAAGTGAACTTCTTACTAGAGCAATTAGTACCTGTCAGTGGCGACTCAATGATGATTTGCTGAATGATGACCACCTTACACTCTACCTCCACTATCAGTCTCCCATCTCAGAAACTCGTGACACTAATAAACCCCCACTGGTGACTCGTTTAGTGGCTAACTCAAACAGGGCTGGCAGGAGGGCTAACCCACGAGGCTTATGACATAAGCACTCAGGCACCCCAATGTCTTTACCCAGGCCAACACAAGATACCTAGTTACTGGCACAAACTTTACCTCACGGCCTAGCCCTGGAAAAAATCAGGAAAAGAAAAAAAAGAGAGAGTCAGCACCATAACACACCACATGCCACTCCTTTCTGCAGCTATCCCTAGCCAGCACTTGGGAAAGACTTTATTTTTCAGCTTTTTTCACTTTCCCTTGGTCGTCTACTTTCTTGATGGCTGCTTGGATAGCCTCTTGGTCGCCCAGGAACTGGTGAGGCCCAACAGCGTGCAGGTTTTCATCCAGTTCCAGGAGAATGGGGACGCCGGTAGGAAGGGTAATGTTGATGATGTCTTCGTCGGAGATGCCTGCGGATTGAGAGGAGGGGACAGGGCATTAAAGACGGCGCTGGGTTCTGTTCAGCTGCTTTAACTGCACCTGTACCTAGTCCCAGATTAACTGCCTGTATGGGAGCATGCCAGACACTGGGAGGGATTCTAGCTACAGTTCCTGGGAGCCAAGAACTTCCCAGAAGTTACAATATTAAAATAAAACCTAAGACAGAAATTAACATCACATCAAATCTTAGGATGGTAAATACCTTTGGGGACAACCTGATCCTGGATGTTTCCTATCTAAATCTTAAAAGAATGAAAATTAGCCCTGGCCAGTCTGGCTCAGTGGTTAGAGCATCAGCCCACTGACTGAAGGGTCCCGGGTTCCATTCCGGCCAAGGGCATGTACTTTGGTTGCAGGCTCCATCCCTGGCTCTGGCTGGGGCGCATGCAGGAGGCCACCAATCGATGTCTCTCTCACATCGATGTTTCTCTCTCTCCCTTCCACTCTCGCTGAAAAAGCAATGGAAAAAATATCCTCATGTGAGAATTAAAAAAAAAGAAAATTATTCCCTTCATGCCCGCATTTGTGTTGCTGATTTTCCACATGAATCCATCTTGAAAAATCTGAAAGTGACCAAGGAGGGTTTTCTGAATCCCCCCCCTTTATATGTTGTCCCCAGGCTGGCTAAAATTAACCCCTACATCTATAGATTAGAATGTGGTTGGTTTTCCAACACTGAGTGAGCAAGGAATGCCCAGGGCTAGCTCCAGTCAGGAGGAACACTTTCCTAGCTACTTAGGAAGCCCAAAGGGGGGGAACCAGGAGAAAATCGTAGGTCATTTCCTGTCAACCTGTCTCATTCTCCTCCTGTCCCTTACCATCCCAACCGATAGGAGAGGAAGGTGTGTGTAACGGACAAATCGCCTTCAATTTTTTTTTAAATAAGCTTAATTACAGGTAGTTCAACTTTGACCAGAGGAGCTGGAGCTAGAGTAAGACTATAGTAGTTGCAGTGGTAGTTGTAATATTTTTATTATTATGACTACTTTTAACAATAAACAGCTAACATGTGCTGGGTACAGTCTACATGCCATGTACTCTTCTAAGCACTTTATATGTGTTAAATAACTCATTTAATCATTGCTGCAATCCTATGAGGTTATTTTAATATTGTTCCTTGCAACAAATTTTGGCACAGAGAGGTTAAGCAAACTAAGGATCACAGAGATAGTAAGTAGCAGAGCCTGATTCAAACCCAAGTGTCTGGAACTACTGTACAAAGTATTGCCTTCAAGTTCTTTTGAGTTCAAAATGGGCAAAGAGAAGGGAGGAGAAAAGGGACAGAGTTAAGCAAATTAAAAGGTAACTGAAACTATTCAAATTATCTATTTTAAAAACATACCTTCGTTACATAGACTTCTACATTTTAACCATATGCTGCTGTTTTTTATTAATAGAAAGGACCGAGGGGGAGCGAGTTCCAAGGAAGAGTTTGAGGGTTCACCTTTACTTGGGAGGTGACGAAGGCAGAAAAAGGTATCAGCAGTTAGTTCTCAGTGTACTTTGTCATTTTAAGTAACCGATGGGCATAACTGTAGCACCAGCCAAAAGTCACAGAATCATAGCACTGGATCCCAACCACTGGGTAGTTCTTTATTAGAACTTCATTTCTAGGCCCAGAAGAGCTACCCTGGGACTCTAATGAACAAACTGTATGTGCTCAGACGGCTACGAAACAACGGAGAGTACACTGCCCATCGGCAGACTGACTCTAAAACTTCAGGCAAGTGACTTCTCTGGTCCTCCACTCCCTCGCTCAAACTGAAAAAGAAACACACACTCCTCTTTTACCATTACAAAGGGTGTAGGGTAGGAGGCATGGATTTAGGAGAACATGAAAAAGTATAGCACAGTAAGTGCTTCTTCATCCCTCCTAGGAATTCTCTTCCACATAGAAGATTTAAAGGGTGGACTACGAAAACTATCCCCACACTGCAACCCTGCGCAAGATCATCGTCCCAAACTGAAGCTGCCAGAACAGGGCGGTTCAGACCAGCCAGCCAGCTGTTTAGCGGGAAGGATTCTAAGAGCCCTCTGGCTGTCAGCTGGATGCACCTCAGCTGCTACACGCATCCCCTGGAGGCGGCAGGGGCAGAATTCACCAGCATGTGGTTTGGAGCCAGGTGGCCATGGAGGCTTTAGAACCCAGTTCTCACCTCAAATCCAGGGGACGCTCTGAAGGTCCCATCACTGACCATTAGTTAACCTAGGACTTTATTTTAAAATGACTAAGCTCCCACTTTTATTCAACATTGTACTGGAGGTTCTAACCAGGGCAACTAGGCAAGAAAAAGAAATAAAAGGCATCCAGATTGAAAAGAAAGAAGTAAACTATCTCTATTTTCAGATGACACAATCCCACTAAAAACTATGTGAACCAATAAATGAGTTCAGCCAGGTTGCAGGAGATAAGATTAATATATAAAAATTAATTGCATTTCTGTAGTAGTAATGAGCAAATAAAAAATGAAATTAGGAATACAAGTCCGTTTATAATAGCAACAAAATGAACATACTTAGGAATAAAGTTAACCAAAGAAGTACAAAACTTATACTCTGAACACTACAAAACACTATTTCCCCAATTAACATACAGATTAACACAATCCCTATCAAAATTTCAGCTGACTTTTTTGTTGTTGCAGAAATTGACAAACTGATCTTAAAATCCATATGGAGATTCCAGGCACTCCGAATAACCCAAAATATCTTGGAAAAAAAGAACATATCTGTCAGCCATGACAGTTATGTCAAGTGCTATGTCAATACTGAGGTTATGGGGTACAAGGAGAATGCCCTTAGGAGGGGCCCAGAATGCCAAACCACAAGTCTGGACACTTGGATAAGGACTCCATCTGGATGCCAATATGAGTAGGACACCCACCCTTTGTGGGCTATAAGAGCTCAGAGGTCCGACCACCCAACGCTCATGCCTGGCTGTACCGCAGGACACACTTGGAGTCCTTCCACTTTATCGGACATGTGCCACCACCGCAGCCACCTGGCTTGAGACTGATGCTGGCCTCTCCACCTGTCACCACCGCCAGTGACCAGGAACTTCACGTCGGATGCTCGTTCTGCTCTCTTCTATCACTTAAGTTCCCCCTTGCTGTGTGAACCTGCGTGTGACTCTACTGTCTTATTGGGGAGGTGTGTCCTAATAAACCTGGCATTGTGGAAAGACTCCTTTCGGGGATGCTCTCTTGCTCACGACACTGGAAGCCAGTACTCAGTGTTCTCATGTTTTCAAAACTAGTGAAGGATATGAACACATTTGTCAGATCCCCTCGAATCAGCAAACACACTGCACTAATGATGAGGTTTGGGGGTAGCAGTCTGTGACTCTATAAAAGAGTTCTTGTTTGATGGTGGCCTCAGATCTAACCAGATCTGCACCACTCTCACGGGCATGCCTATGGGTAACCTGTGTGGGATCAAATCAAAGAGCCAACTAAACAAAGGATGCGAGAACTATAACTTTTCACCTACAAAAGAAGGAGAGCTCAACAAAAATAGTATTTCCAATAAAAAAAAGTTGACATTCCACTTTAATGACTACTCAAGCCATTCACAAAGCAGACTAATTACTTACAAATATTTTAAATGCTTAGACAGGTTAATAATCAGTCAATGAGACTTAAATTTTAAATAGCAAATTAGGAAAAACCACAGTGAAGCCATTACTCATTGCTCAATTTTGGCATAAGTCACATTCTTTGTCCTAAGAAAGTTAAGCAAGCAGAACTCCTAAGGCTAGAATGCATCTGCACTGGATTAAACCAAACTGATTCAGTGCTATATTATGCAATATCATGCTACAAACACATTAACTAGAACATCATATGAAAGTTAAAACTAGTGGCCGGAGATCCCATCTTCTGTCTGATAACTGCCACAGGTTTTTTCATACAGCATCCGAGAATGCTCTGGACATCACAGAGTTCTCACCCTGCATAACGGTTCTCCATCACCCTCTGCAGCCACCCGTCTGAGACCCCAACCACTGCCTTTAATTCTTGAATCTTTATGCAGCAGCTTCTAGGAGTTAATGGCAATCAATTTTAAATGACTGGGATATGTCAAGTAAGAAATGATAAAAGTTTGGTGTTAAGTCAAATGACTCAAGGCCAACATGAGGATAAATTCAAACTTCATTTTCTGCCCAGAGGACTGACTTCAGAAAGTTACGTCTGTACCTATAAGCCACCTCTCCCAAGTCACTGTAGCAGAAACAGGAACTACAGACTGTTATTAAGATCACTGTATATATACTACACCGCTCACACTGCCTTCTGTTGGAGGTGGCTGTGCAAGTGCTCGCTTCTCCCACCAGGATTATAAGCTCCCTGAACAGGAACCATGTTTTATCGATCCCTGTATCGCCCATGATCTTGGAATAGGGCCTCCTCACGCACTGCAAGAATTTAGTAAATGTTTGTTGAACTGTAAGGACCACTATTATGTGTTGGCTGCTAGGGTCCTGAAATTATTTAGCTCTATCATCCACTATTACAACTGTGTGTATTGTATGTCTAGTTTTTACAATAAATAAAGGCTGTAAGGACTAAGACATTAACTAAAAACTCAAATGCATAAAACCTATACATGAAAGCATTCTGAGGCCTTTTCATAGGTACAGTGTTGGCTGAGTTTTAGAAAGAGATGAAAATGGAGACATAGCTCCTCAAAAGTAAAGACTTTGTGTGTCCAATTCTAGATGCTGTACCCTCACCCTAGACCAGTGCCTGATCTAACAAGCCCTCAGCACGTGGCTGAAATGAATGAATCTGACCTCTCTGGGCTTTCAAATTAAGTCTAGTCTTTTACTGTTGAAGCCTTGATTAAAGATTGTGCTCCCTTCATTACTTTAGCAAGAAAAGAAGAAAACTGAAAGAGCTGAACAAAAGACTGTTTGCACTTAGTGTTAATAAAGTAAACAATTCACATTAAACTTGTCTTCTATGTATTATCTTTGGTTTTCTCCAAAGTATTTGCCTAAAATCTTTGAATATCAGGAAACAGGAGGAAAGATGTTGAGGGAGACAGATTTGTTGTAGGGCAAGAGGAAACCCTACTTCGAACATGCACATTTTGGGGGACTAGAAAAAGAGGAAAACAGTTTTGACCAAGTCATTCAAGTATGAGGTCCCACCCATGCCTCACTTCCCTTTCCCAATCGAGTAAGTCACAATTCAAACCCCACTGATGGGTATGTGTGATAAGAGTTCCGTATTCTTCTATTGCCAAAGTAAAAGCTAACGCAAGAAATTCTGAATTTTATACATGACCTATCTATTTTTAATTACAATTCTTTAAGATCTGAATGCTATATATGTACAGCTTAAAGAATGACTGTGGAACAACTGCAAATGGGTTGTTTGAATATCGTAATATGATGATAGGATAACAGCCTCAATTTAGAATAAGGCAGAGAGAAGAATCCATTCTACATTTAATTTTATAGTTAAATAGCCTACAACTTTTAAAAATAAAGATTTCTATAAATCAATTATACTTATAAGAGAAAGTTTAACTATACCACTAGGCTACTATTTGTTTCATAGAAGACAGACCTGAATTTGCTGCTTCTGAAAATATCACACTAAAATGCCAAAGGTGACCGCCTCGTCTGTCCCTGTCCCACAGCGAGTTCCAGCTGACCTTTCCTCCCTGATTCTCTAATTTCATCTGACCACTTCTGTGCCTTGTTATGTGTACAGCTGTACGCAATTCTTCAGGGATCAAGTCTGTCTTTCATGAGCCTCTTGCATGCCACTCTAATTCCAAACTTGAAACTGCCTAGCCCTGTGCTTGAACCCAGACTAAACAATCCACTTCCGCTGGCTAGATGCAGACAGCATCCAGTGTCTCGGTTCAGGACCTGGCCTTGCCTTCACTGTGGGCCAGCAGGAAACAAACAGGAAGTGACTATGCCAACCACAGAGAAAGAAACACACGCCTGTCTGGGACGCTACAGAACAGCATGCTTTTAGACACTAAGCCTGGGAGAGGAGTTTTCAGGGTGGAACTTTGTGCCAAGAGTGTCTGAACCAGTGAGAGGTGGGCCCTGCTTCAATCTGAACTTGTCAATATAGCACACGTAGTAACTGTGCTGCTAAAAATCAGTAAAGCAGTCCCTTAAGTAGGAATTTCCTTACTGTATAATATTTCATGGCTGTCTTAAGTTTTCTTTCTTCTAAAAGTATTAAGAATTACTATCAAGTTAAAAGTAAAGAAATCCCAAAATTATATATAACTTAAGAGCAGAGATATTACATAAATAAGTAATTTCACAGGGTAGAGGCCATGATCAGGCCCAGGCACTGATACCTGGGCTCCTGTGTTTGCAGTTCTTCGAACAAGAGCGTCGCCCAGCTCTCAGTCAGTAGCACCCACCTCTCACGGTGCTGGCATCCTGCTTTGACTCCAGGAGGCCCCTACTGACCCACTCCTGGACTAGCTGGTTGTGAAAAGGAAACAAGATAGACGGAAGGCCCAATTAAGAACCAAACTTAGAATTAGGTGGCAAATGAGAAGAAACAGTTTGGGGGCAGAAAAACCTTTACTAACGGAGCTCATAACCTCAAGCACAAAATTCCACGGTCCAGCAGCTTGTATAAAACTTCTTAGGAAGAATGAAGAAGGACTTTCAAAGGCAATTCCCTATACTGACCATGGTCTAGATGCTAAATAAAGTCAGCACCAATAGCTCCTCAAGTGTTCGTTGAGAAAGCATAATGATGCCCTCCAGGTTGGTTTTCAAAGGGCCAGGTAGATATACATAGAAACTTTCATTCAATTCTGCTAATTGACAAGCTAGTCTATTATTTTGTGAAACAAAAGGCAAGGTCCCAATTAGAGCAACGGTCATTTCACTAGATAAAGGCAGGTCTTTTAAAATTGAGGTATAATTTACACACAGTAAAATTCACCCTTTTTGATGTCCAAAATAGTTCTATCATTCCCCCAAATTCCCTTGTGCCCCATTACAGCCTACCCTCCTCCATGGATCTGTTTTCTGACCAAATAGTCTTACCTTTTCCTGAATGGCATATAAATGGACTCAAACAATGCAAAATGACTTTAAAAACAAAAATTAAAAAACCCAGAAAATTTCTCATAATTCTAGAGATATCAAGGAGTGTTTTTTCCTAAGGCCTCTCTCCTTGACTTGTAGATGGCTGTGGTCTCCTTGTGTCTTCACATGGTCTTCCCTGCATGTGTGTCTGTGTCCAAATTTCTTCTTCTTAAAAGGATACCAGTCATTTTGGATTAGGACTACCCTAATGGCCTCATTTACCTTAATCACCTCTTTAAAGTCCCTATCTCCAGTCACATTCTGAGTTATTGGGGGTTAGGACTTCAACACATAAATGACTACACAGCTTTCTGAGCCTGGTTGCTTTCTCTTAGCATAATACAGTTGAGATTCATCTATGATGTTAGGTATATCAGTGGTTTGCTTCTTCTATTAAAGAAGTTTCTTTCAGCAAAACAGCTTAGTGATCAATGACTGATCAAATGAAATAAAAAAATAGGACCTAGATACACTAAAGAGCAGGAAAAAAACAGTATTGAACCACAGCTTTCCAGTGAGTTCAGAGCCTTGTGTTAGTTCCAACATTAAACAGGAAATGCACGTATAATGCCTAGAACTGCATTTGGCACAAAGTATGCATTCAAAAAAGGGCCACCTTGTATAGCTGCATTAGGGAACGCCATGCACAGACTACAATGTGAAAGCCATGCACACACTATAATGTTAGGGTAACAGCAGTAATAATTTAAGACTCAATTACTTGAATCAATTTACCTTTTTATGGTTTACCTGCCAAAGATGCTCTTGACTTGGCTTCTTATAACACAGTAACTCCAAACAAAAATAAAACAAGGGAAGGGCTACTTTTCAAAAAAAAAAATTAAAACAAAAATGCCCAGCTGGTCATCGTGTGTAGACTCAGTGAACTGTGTTTGGGTGGAACTCATGACCCCATCTAATTATCGTGCTCATGGCCAAGTCATCTGAGGTCTGGATTTCATTTTCCTTCTACAGTACCTGTGTTTTTCCCCACAAATGGAAGAAGTGTCAGTCAGGATTTGACTGCCTATAGAGTGATGTCATAACACCAAATCGCTGAGAAACAAAATAATGTCATAAGAATCCACACTCCTCATTGTCCAGGTATATACAATTTAGAAAAGATAGTAACACTAGAATAGTTTTAGTAGTAGAGGCATTTTGAGATTTCAGGGTCAACCAATATTCTAGTTATTTGGGTCAACATTCTTCCTACCCCAAAGTTACAGTCTTTAAAAAATAAGAAAGTATTTTTATGACATGGCAACATTCTGGCATTGATTCTATCAGTTACTACACTCCTTCCCAGCAGAACATAAAATGCTTTGTTTGTCAGGCAGTTTAAAGACAATATAGGGAAAAATTGCCCTAGTTCTTTGAAAGATCCTGTTTTATAGGGGTGAATTTTATAAAAACATATCTGAAAAGCATGACTAGGAATCAGATGAATCTACAACCACAAGCATTTTTACTTTTATAATCAATGCAAAAAAAAAAAAAAAAAAATAGCAACTTCTGTGTTTACAGGACATATGGAATCTGATCACGTTCATTTCAAGGGTACTTTCTTAATACTAGTGAAAGCTAACATTTTATAGTGGTAATGTGACCATATAACTTATCCAAGCTGGGGCACTTCTGAAAATGAAAGGAGATGTTATTAGTAACTGCTCTGGGATAAAAGATATTAACCAGAAAATGGGTTTTATGGTCATATAACTTTACAGTAAAAATAAATTGGCAATCAAGATGGTAAATTTTATGATATATGTTTTTTAACACAAAACATACACACACAAATTGGCAAGTAGTTCTTATAAAACGAAAATCTGTATTTTCCCCCTAATAAGATATTCACTTAATTTTTTGTCTTGAAAGCTAGCATCCAAATTCAATGGAATATTTTTTTTAAGGCTGAAAATTTATCAAGTACCACGTGAAGTCCTGTAACTTGAGCTCTTAAAAGTTACACATGGTGAGATAAGAGTTCAAATGTTGGCATTCCCATTCCAGGGAGCATATATATTTAGAATACATTTTAAAAGGGCTGAAATCTCACTAAATTAACAGAAATGGCATGGAAGAAATACACAGTTTCTTCTGATCTTGGGAAAGTCACTCATGCTTAATTATTACAGCTGTGACATACAATGCTTGGATATTTTTCCTTTTTTAAATCCTCACCCAAGGATATACTTTTATTGCTTTTTTAGAGAGAGGGAGAGAGAGAAACATCAATGTGAGAAAGAAACATCAACAGATGGCCTCCTATACCAGCCCAGACTGGGGATCAAACCTGCAACCTAGGCATGTGCCCTGATTGGGAATTGAACCTGCAACCTTTTGGTGTACGGGACGGGACAAAGTTCCAACTAACTGAGCCACTGAGCCAGGGTAGAGTGCTTGGGTCTTATACTTTGATGTACACTACAAGAGAAATTCTATTAGTGGAAAGTGACATTTAGAGGACTCCCAAAATAAGGGATAATTTATGAGGTGATCCTGAAATATACTCCAGTCCTTTTCAAGCACAGGAAATAATTTCCTCCATGGTAGGCATGAGAGTAAATCACTATAGGGAATCACAGCAACTTTTAAGAACTCCAAGAATCTTAACAACAGTACCACCAGGGGGCACTACAGGCCAAAAAGGAGCAAAGTTGTTCCACCCAGGATGGATGAGCCAACATTACAAACCATCCTTACATCTGTCTCCCTATGGACAAATCTCAGTCCTCACATACACTTCATTTGTTTCCCCAGCCATGGGCCTGTGCCTAATGGCATATTTCTGGCTTTTCTGAGAATTTTTTTTCTCCTGAATGTCTGCCATCCTCCCTGGCCACCAAGCCTACCATTTCCATTCATGGTCTCCCTCATGCACACCTCCCTTCCTCCATGCAGACAGCTGCCGGCCCTGCTCCGTCTTCTACTGTCACATACTTCCTACCCAAGTCTCTCACAATTGACCTCTTCCAACACGATCACCAAGGTTTTTAATCAATTATTCCCCAAATGAAACATTTATATAAAGCCTGTAAATAGTAATAGGGATAAGAATTATAATTTAAGTTTGCTTCAAATTAATTTATCTCTAAAATGTGATTTAGTCCCATACCTCCAACTTAAAAAAAAAAAAAAAAAAGACCGTCAAAAGAAAGGTTAAATGAAGTCTGAGGACTAAAGCCTAGTAATATTTCTCGGAGATTCCAGTAAATTCATTTCTGCCCCAGTGGTCAAAGCACCTTAGAAAATGACCTTATTTGGAAATTGGGTCTTTATAGAGGTAACCAAGTCACAATGAGGTCATTGGGGTAGGCACTAGCCCAATACTATTGATGTCCTTATAAAAAGGGGAAATTTGGACAAAAATGGAGATATAAACAGGGAGAATGCCAAGTGAAGAGAGGGTTGCAGTGATGGATCTACAAACCAAGGAACCAAAGATTTCTAGCAAACACCAGAAGCTACAAGAGGTAAGAAAAGACTCTCTCCTAAAGCCACTAGAGAGAGCATGACCCTGCCAACACCTTTATTTAGGACTTCTAGCCCACCAAACTGTGAGAAAATTACTATCTGTTGTTCTAAGTCACCCAGTTTTTGGTGCTTCATTACAGCAGCAGTAGGAAACTAATACAGGTATATACCTAGGAGTGGAACTGCTGGATCCAATGGTAACTATATTTAACCTGTTGAAGAACTCAGACTGTTTTCCAAAGCAACTATACCATTTGATTGTCTCTTAATAAATTAGTAATGGTTTCAAAACCTCTTTCAATATAGAAAGTAAAATTTTCTGTGTGTAACCTTGCCTTCCGTAGGTAATTCTCCCTCCATCCCCACCGTGATGACAGTCTTCTTTGCCACCATTTGTTAAACCATTCTATTTCCTTCAAAAAAAGAACAGTAACAAATAGTTAAATCATCAAGGCAGTAACAGGAGGAGGCACTCGAATGAGCTATGGTTGGGTACAGGATAATCTTAAAGACATCTAAATCTGAAGATAGTACAGTAGATGGTACTGAACAGCAGGAGATTGTCTTCAAAGGGAGGATTTCCTAGCTAAGACAGGGAAGCAAAGAGAATCCTGAAGGAGATAACATTTTCTTTAGGAAAGGGTGTCTGGCCACAAAGAGAGCTAAGTTCCATCTCTGAAAAAAGAAACTGGCATTGTGAGAAAGAGTACATCTTCTAGAAGAAAATATGAAATTCTGAATTTCAGTCTGTTGCTGTCCTAAGAGGAGCCTCAGCTCTTCTTCAAACAATAAAGTACTCTAGTCCAATAATGATGAAGTTACATATCACTTAATCAAGCATTTGACTATTCTGAACCAGGAAGAATAGAACCCTTTATATAGTTGAGTAAATAAGATATATATACACACACATACAGATAGAGCGCCATGTCTAGCCAATAAAGTTTTTAATGGCCAATAAAGTCTGCAGATCTTAGATTTCTGCACAACTAATGGACGCAGGTATACGAGTAATGATCTGGCTGTTGGCCAGGTTATAAAAATTAGGGCTAAAAAACACATGCTAAAAAGTTTACAGTAAAATCTCATAAAGATCACTTTATTTTGTTACAAATAACCTATTTTCACTTACTTCACATACGAGGTTAACCCTTTCAATTTTCACAGCCCCATACAGAAAAGTAAAGCAGAATGGGAAAGGAATGTTCAAGAAACGCATTCTAATATCAGTAAACTAACTGCTGACAGTGACGACAGACAGGAAAACACCAGACAAAGCAGATCAGTCAAAAAGCACAGCCAGCTGGGATTATTTAGTGAAGGGAGAAAGGGGGATGAGAAATGCCCTGAAAATGTCACAGTGCAATCACTGATGCCCAAAACTGGTGAGCTTGCGCCTTCAAGAGAGTTCACTTAGTTCATGTTCCTTAAGAAACAGGTAACAATACAGTACATTTGACAATAGATTTAGAATACAACATTAAGCAGTACTGAGGGTACTGATTATCTCCAATCAGGCATTTTTATTCCTCCCCTTCCTCCAACTTTCTCCCAAAGACTAAGCCTGATCTGGAAAGAGAGTAGCAGAACAAAAGAACTGTTCAAGACACCTAGGTCTGAAAACACAGCAACGATTGTTCAAAGTTGGAAGAACGTGAGGAAAACTGAAGTCTAGATCATTTTACTTATCTTGAAAGACTCAGATAAGTTTACTTTGAGTAACATTTCTACAGAAATGTCTTCCCTCCCTAGTCTCCTTTTATCTTTCTACAACAAAGCTTTAGTTCCAGGTTCTCAAAATGGAGAACCCCAAGCAGCAGTATCAACAACATCACCTGAAATGCAAATTCTCAGGCTGGGGTCCCAGGCCTTCAGATTCAGAAACTCCGAGGGCAAGACCAGCAATCTGCGGTAGACCAAGCTCTCCCTCCAAGTGATTCTGTTGTTTGCTAAAGTTTGAGAGCCACTGCTCCAGGTAATATGAATGGAAAAGGCAGAGAATGTCTTACTTATAGAACTAAATGATTCTTAAAAGACGGAAGTGACAAAAGAGACTAGAGAAGGAAAGTCTATTACATAAACTGTGCATTATTGGCTTAGAAACCATGTCCTTTCTATTTAAGCCCAACTATAACATCGGCAACCTCTAATAAGTAGTAGCATAAAGATGGTACCTTCCAGATGTTTCAGGAGTGCCCTACTGCTATTTCCATGAGCAGATATCAGAATGGTTTTGCCGCGTAACACTTCAGGCGCAATCCTTTCATTCCAAAAGGGAAGGAGTCTCTCCAGGACATCCTTTAAGCTTTCAGACCGTGGCAGTTGATCCACAGGTACATCGCACACTTTATACCTCCGGTCATTGTAGATTTCGTGGTAGTAAGGATGGGACTCCTCGATGGGTGGCGGGGTCACATTGTAGCTTCTTCTCCAGATCCTCACTTGCTCTTCGCCATGGTTCAAAGCCATCTTCTCCCTATTGAGACCTATCAAGGCTCCATAGTGGCGCTCATTCAGACGCCAGGAGCTTTCCACAGGAACCCACTCCTGGCCCAGCTCTTCCAGGATCAGCCAAGCTGTGTGGATGGACCGATTAAGGATGGAGGTAAACACAAGATCAAACTCAAAGTTCAGGGCTTTGAGCTGCTTCCCGCAGTTCCGCGCTTCCTCCAGGCCTTCACTGTTAAGCTTCTGATCCACCCAGCTACAAAAACGATTCTCTTTGTTCCAAGCACCCTCCCCATGTCTTAACATAACCAGTTTGTACTTGGACATACTGATGACTGAGCTTCCCTTGTGCCTTCCAACGGGCCAATGCTCAATGACAGAAATACATCTAGAAAGAGAAGAAACAAAAAGCGTAAGGTACAGTCTTCATTCAGCTGACTACCTGGGAAAGGAAGCACAATGTTACAACAGCCCGTTTCTAAAACAAACTGGGATAATTCCTTTGAACAGTTTTGATATCAGACATCCGGCAACTCGTATACTACGGCACATACAGGCATATTCTGCAGATCATTAATTACAGGGAACCTAGCTGGCTTAAATTTTCCGATGGCGAGATAGTATGTTAATTGTATGATGTGAAATAATGAGAGCACTTCATTCTAATGGCATGCTGCACCTCCGCCAGATCAAAGGCAGTTTATTTACAGAAGAGAGGATTCACCAGAATGATGTGTAGATGTCCACAAAGATGACGAGTAGCTGACTCTAGACTGACGGCATCCTTCTCACTTTGTTTTCCCTCTGGTGGAAAAAGAGTATTTACCAGTCTCACCTTACTGAAGAAGTTAATAAACATGTTAATTCAATGAACCACCGCATTTATCTGGTATATAAATTACTGATTGGTGGCAACCAGCTCTTCAATGCCACAGGCTACACCACATACAAGAAAATCTAAGGTTCAACATTCAAACAACATTAAAAGTCATTTAAAGCAATGTTTACACCAAACATGGTATTCACCTAAATGATCTCTCACCTGCCTCAAAATAGAGCTTTTGCCAGTAATAAATCCGGATGCAAAACAAGCTATCACATGCAAGCAGATGAGAAATGCTGCCTGTAGGAACAGATTAATAGGAGCAGGTTTGTAGGAGTGAGAGGAAGCTCAGTGATAAGGAGGTCCCGTCTCCTCCTCCCAACCCTTCAGCTATCCTCCATGCACCAGCCACAGCTCAGCAGGAGAAGACTCTAGTGAAGTGGAACAGGCGACCAAAAGGTGTTCTATACTTGCTAAGTTAAGCTGCTGGCTCAGGGATCTGCTGGGCCCACTCAGTCGCCCAGAGAGTCTGCTGCCTGGCTGCATCCGCCTGCCTTCACGCACCTCGCAGTGGACTTATCTTCACTGACAGATGCTGTTTGGTTTACATGCCCAGCACTCTCCACCTCCACCCCAGCATTTTCCACACTGGGGAGCAAAGATTATATGAACATTGGGGCCTGGTCTTCTGCCATTCTTGGCAACCTCCATTAACTGGAGATTTTCTGTCCCATTTAAACTGTGATTCAGTCACAGTTATATAACCATCAGTGACAAAGTTAATTGGAATCTAGAGCTAGTTTCTTCCTTTCTTTGCTAATTCCTAGAGATCCTGAAGGTGGGAAAAGGGTTTAAAACAAGACTCGGTGGAAGGCGAACAGAGGACGTGAGGAAGGCAAGCAGATTGAGGTGATCTACAAGTAGTGGAAAGGCTCCAGCAGCTGGGTTTATGATTTCCCTTTCTCGTCAAGCACCAGGTTTGAAGCTTTAGTGCATGTGGAGCAGGGAGAAAAGCATGAGGTCCCTGGAAGAGCCTGAGCTCAGGTGGAAGGCCCTCACTGAGAATTCCCAGAGGGACAGCGATGCCTCCACCCTCAGCCCAGAGGGGCATCAGGGTGTCAGAAGAACAGAGAATGGGATAAAGGCATCTGGGCAGTGTTTGGCTGGGCGACTACTGGCGCCCAGAGCAGAATAATCATGAAGCTAATGAAGTTCAGATGCCCTCACTGGAACAAACTCCCTCTAAAGCACTGGAATATCAAATTATGAGTTCACATTCGATGAGACAGATAGAGAGAAATCTACAAGATAAAGGTATTTTTGTATTGTTTCTTTAAAGAGCCCCAATCCACCAAGTAGTAGAAGCTTTAGGCCCATAAGAAACTGGATCCACCCCTCATAACATTCACTGTCTTGTTTTTTAGTGGTGGTGGAGGAGGGCCATGAAGAAGAGAAGCTATCAACTGTTCCTCTGCCTCAGCCCTTACTTTGTCTTGTTAAGCAAGAAGCCCCCTTACACAACGAGCTGTTTTCCCTTCAGATGAAGAGGGATATGATGCACAAACTCTGTAGGCAGAAGCACCTCTCCATCATCATTTGGTTATGAACTCTACCAAAGGAACAAAAAAATACAGCAATAACATCAGGAACACTCAGGTACCTACCACCAAGCTTTGCGGTATTTTAATCTGCTGCATTTTCTTACTTTGCTTACAGAATAAAACACTTTCTCTGCCCCCACCCTCCCCCAAATAATATACACCGGAACAGAGAAACAATACTACAGCCGCAAAGACTATCCATCACTCTGATGTGCAGGGAGTGAATATAGAGTAAGGTCCCAGGCTAGCGCATCTATCTCTGGTAAACAAAAAAATCACTTCCCTCTCTCCTCCTTGCTGCTGTCAACAGGCTTTTCCCATTTAATTAACTGCTAAATATTTCAAAAGGCGCTGCGAAGGTTTAGAGTTGGCAATCTTTAAGATTTTAATCATCATGGGAGCTGGTATACCAAGTGTTCGCCAACACACACACCACCAGTCAGTTTGATTTACAGTGTAAGGCATGGCCTGCAAACTCACACGTCCCAATGGCCAGACGGAAGTGTGCAGAGCAGTGATGCTGGGCTACAGGGGTGGTGGGAACAGTGGTGAGCTGCAGGAACATACATGCTTCTCTGATGGATGCCACCCTGTGTAAATGGAAGAGGCTTTTGTATAACTTGGTCTCACTGAATTAAGGGTCCATTCTTAGAACTTTTCTGAAGAACTAACGATGGGACTGCTGAAACCGGAGACTGGAGAGAATGCAAGACTCAGAGTCAGACCACAGAGAACCTGTGGATTTCATTTTGTGTTTAACATAAATGTCTTTAAAAAAAATAAAAATGATCATTTCGGCTCCTAAAAATTTACATAAAAAATACAAGGAGTAGGTACTACTTAGCTCCAGACCATTTCCCTGTGAGACTGGAGAACTGGCATTCCTGGATCTTCCAATTGTCAAAAACCCTGGAAATGTGCATTTTCATGTGATATCTGATATAAATACTGGTGACTCATTTGAATACATTTTAAAAATGTGAGCTAAACAGAACATGTCTGCAGGCTAGATTGGGTCTGCTACTGTATGACCTGTGACTTAAAGGAAAATGTCCTCCTGGCCACAGATGAATGGGGAGGCCACCATTCCCCAGGGGATGGTCAGACCCCAAGCCTCCGGCCTCTAACCCTAGCTTTCCTCTGTTATTGTCCAACACACTCTTTCAAAGGACAGACCCTCTAATCCCCACATGTGCTGGGCTTCCTTGTTCCTGACCCTCCTTCCCCAAACCCTTTGCCACTGCCCCGCAGAGTCCCAGCTCTGTAATCAAACTCCCACTCAACTTTGGACTCTTCCTGGAATGCTTCCTCCAGCTCTGAGCTGTAACCAAGCTGAAAATGAACTGAATGCAAACTACCTCCCAGTTGCCTGATTCTCTCTTTAGAGTAGGAGGTATTTGTGCCTCATATGCTGGGGCAAGAACAGGGGCAGGTTATAGCTGCCTGCCTCTCAACGGTCCTGTCCCCTCTCAATGGTACTTCCCAACCAAATGCCCCCACCCCACCTTTTTTGGGGGGGCTTTGATTGAGTCTTGCTACATTCAGCTGTAGCTCTCTTGCCCTCTTTTATTAACTGCAAACTTCCTGAATACTGATCACCCCATTTAAAACCCTCATTACTTCCTGTTGATCTGAGGATAGAGAGCAAAATCCTTACTCTGACCCGCAAGGCTTTGGTTTTCTTCATTTCCTTGAGCACGCCATGTTCTTTCTGGCCTCAGGACCTCTGCACATACTACACACAACCCTTGCCCAGCCCATCACTGCTTCCCTTGCACCTCCACTTCCGTCTCACACTTTCAGTGACATCTAGCCATCTTTCAGATCAGCTGTGTCAAAACATAATGCAAGCCACATATGTACTAAAGTTACATTAAAAGTTAAAAAGAAATAGGTGAAATCAAATTTAATAGTACATTTTATTTAACCCTATAGGTTCAAAATATTTTCATTCCAATATATGATCTACATAAAATTTTTTTTTTTAAATCCTCACTCTAAGATATGCTTTTTATTGATTTTAGAGAGGAGGAGGGAGAGAGGAATAAACATTGATGTGAGAAACATCGATCAGTTGCCTCTCGTATGCACCCCAACCAGGGATGGAACCCACAACCTAAGTATGTGCCCTTACTGGGAATCAAACCCACAACCTTTTGGTGTATGGGAGGATGCTCCAACCAACTGAGCCACCCGGCCAGGGCGCATATAAAATTCTTAATGAGAATTTTACATTCTTCTTTTCACAGTAAGTATTTGAAACCTGGTGTGTATTTTATACTAAAGCACATCTTCAATTTGGACTAGCCACATTTCAAGGGCTCAACAGCCACGTGACCAGTGGCTACTGTACTGAACGGTGCAGCTTTAGAGCTCAGCTTAAATGTTATTTTCTATAGGCCATTGGTTCTCAAATGTGCATCAGAATCAGCAGCAGAATCGGCTGCAACACACTGCTGAGCATCCTACTTCTAGAGCCTGAGTATGTCTGGGGGTTGGACCTGAAATCTGCTGCCAGGTGTTGCTGATACTGCTGGGTTGAGGACCATGCTTTGAGGACCTCTGCTCTGGGCAGACTTCTCTGCCCTTCCTTCTCGCCCACTGGGAAGTAGTCAGGCCTGCCTGGTATATACTCTTACAGCACCCTGCTTTACAACACTGGGTGCAGTTGCGACGGGTCACTTGTGACCTTTTACTTGTTCGAGGCCTATGAGCCCTGTTAGACAGCAAGCAGCTTCACGGCTGATCTGACTTCTGACTTACTGCCGTTAACTATAGATGCTAGGGTGCCTCTTGACACATACCTAGGTACTTAGTCGGTGTGTCAACGGACTCAAAGTCAGTTAGACAAAAATGATTATATTGTGCTAATGAGGCTGAAGCTTGACAGTTTTAGTGGTAACTGCCAAAGTACAAACAGCCAGTTGGCAGGCCTGAGATGTTCTAAAGCTTTAACTCAAGAATACCAGTGTATTTAACGGCAAAGCCAGAGCCAAGAATAACCATCCATTATATTTTGTAGCCTTTACAGTTTAGTATGTTCATGAATGGCCATAATCTCCACAGAGAAAGAAAGACTCTGATGAACTTGTTCAAAAACGTACAGCACTGCGTGGCAAACTGAGGTCTTCCCCCAATCCCTGAGCTTTCCCTACTTCATCATGGAAGACTTCAGAGTCTTGATTTGAGGACCTAGGCTCCTTTGGCTTCATTTCACAGGAACACCTCCAGTTATGACTTGTCTTTCCAAACCCAGGCAGCATTTTATGAAATGAACACAAACTAAGTTACTATAAAGGAGGGCTCTGCTTATGACTGTTCTTCTGAAAAACCTCAAGGCACAAAGTCAAGTTGGGCAACAGTCAACCCAACTTAGAGATATCATACTAAGAATATATACTCCCCACCCTCAAATAAAAAACTGTTCTTTTTCAAAATCAAGTTTTATTTTTCGTAAAGCTCACCACCTTGGAGTTGGTTCTTAGGGTTCCTCATTTATTCCTCAGCAAGGGCTGCCAACACTTGAATAAGCACTAATTTTAGTTAATGATTTACTTTATACCAAAAAAGGGCCATACAGGTCAGTGAATTCATACCCCAGGCTTCCTTCCTTTTTAAAGTATGGTATGGCTAAAAAAAAAAATTTACTTTTACATGACTGTGCCTCATTTTCCCGCCCCTTCTTCTTGCTGTTTTTCCTTTCTTCTAGCCATTGTTTTTAGTCCCCTGACATCTAACTTGTGCTGTGCGCACTCTGCTGAAATGATCCCTCAAAAAATCGCAGATGAGTTATTTCTTACTAGGTGGAGACCATCTTCTCTAAGGACTCACACTCTGAAACTACTTCCATCAAGGAAAAAATTCTTTAGGACCTCAGTACTGTACTTCCCCAGCTCTTCTATTGTTATGTACTGGTCTTAGGTCTCTGTATATTCCTACCCACCAATAATAGTAGTATGATGATGACATTATATGATGTCATAGAAGCTAACATTCATGGAGTGCTCACTATGTGCTCCGAACTATCTGAATCCTCAACCATTGTTCTATGGAGGAGATACTGTGATTAGTCCCATTTTACAGATGCAGAAACTTCGGAGGAGAGGTTAACTTGCTCAAGGTGACACAGGCTGTAATTGGCAGAGCTAGAGTTGTCATAGGCAGGCGGGACCCCAAAGCCTATACTTATGCCTTGGAGCACTCTGTTATATTATCACACTGGCACCCAAAGCTCTGTCCTCAGTCCTTGGGAACCCAACTTTCCTCACTACTTAATCACATTAAAATGGATGATTTATAAATTGACAGCCCCAATACTCAGTCTCCCTAGTATGGTTAATTAAGTCATTTTTCAAGCACGTGTTGCAAACCCCATTTGAGCATGGCACAATGCTAGGTCTGTGAGCAATATAGAAACCAACACGGATATGTCTTCAAGGGACTAGTGAGGGAAAGGTGACATGTATGTGTATGTGTATGTGTGTGTGTGTGTGTGTGTGTGTGTGAGAGAGAGAGAGAGAGAGAGAGAGAGAGAGAGAATCACTAAAGCAGAAAGTAATCCACGTCATGAGAGAGCACTCCATTCATAAGGGAGGTAGAAAAAGAGATTATTTCTGAGTAAGGCTTCATGAACATGGCACAATTTAAACTGAAATGGGAAAGATGTTTAAGATTTAGATTTATAGAAAAAGGAAAAGGAATTCTAGCCTAAGGAACAGTGAGTAGAGGCAAGGGAACAGATGCATATGGAAAATGGCGACCCATTCAAACTGACTGGAGAATAGGTAGGGTGACCATATGTCTGGTTTGCCTAGAGCAATCTTGCGTTAGGCCCGTTTCCCCGACCTAATTATTATAGGGCCCTTTCGCACTTGACTGTCCCATTTGGAAAATTATATTATGATCACCCTAACTATAGGGTATAACAAGGAAGTAGGAGGAGACTAGCCTAGAAAGATAAGGCTGAATAATGGCTGAAGAAGGGCACTGTGCCAAAGAATGTAGGTTCTACAAACACTGGGACATCATTAAACATTTAATAATGTGTATTTTAGGGGAACTAGGCAGCATTTACAAATACAGTTGGAGATGGGAAAAACCAGGGATATGAATACTTGTGAGGATTTTGCAATAATTCTGGTAACATAATGAAAACCTGCAGCAAGATAATGGCTGTTGACACATGATGGAGATGAATATGAAAGACACTACAGCTTAACTCTTTCTGTAAAAGGGAAAATGGTCGTTTTTTAAGGCTTGTTGTGCTATATGGTACTACAGTCTGCCACTGTAGCTGAAAGCAGCCGTAGACAATTCATAGCTGAATAAATAAGGCTGTGTTCCAATAAAACTTTATGTATGAACACCGAAATTAGAATTTAACGTAATTTTCATGCACATGAAATGTTGTCCTTCTTTGATTTATTTCAACCGTTAAAAAATGTAAAAACCATTCATTGCTTGTGGGCTGTACAAAAGCAAGCAGTGGGCCAGAAGGCCTTAATTTGCGAATACCTGGTCTGGCAGGATACCATACTCTAACTTACAAATCACATCACTAGTTTGAAACTTTAAACATCCTGTCACAGAATAATCCCAACATCATTATATCACCTGGTGTTATTCTTGGCCAGAACATCAAGTACCTTGAGTAATGGTATCCCATTCATAATTGTATTTCTTCCCCACAAAATACAATACTGAGAACATTTAAATCAGTCTGAGTAGCTTGCTGTTGCTTAACTGAATTATTTAATAATGAGTTAAAGAAAACACTATAAGGAAAAATTATTCATCTTGTTAACCAACTTCTAAAAGATAATCCGTCATTTTGACATTCTTTACTTCTATTAGACATCTTCATAAACTGCCACGGTACCTTGCACTTCAAATGAATATTTGCTCAAGAATAGGTGCTATGCAATTGCCTTGGCAATAAAGAAACAAACAAGTGATGCAAAGAAACACACTTTGTATGTGACTTATATTTTCAAATACCCTTCACCATACACACACACACACATATATATAATCTAAGTTGGCTATAGAGTAAAAACTATTTTTTCCATAGATGCCACCATAAAATTGAAGTTATGTTTCAAGATTAGCATCCTTTTGACAGGGCAGGGATGAAGAGGGTAGGTAGATAAGGGACTGATGCACACACAAGACACTGCATTTACTGAGTTACTTCTACAATATCTCCAAAATCTCTAGGTAGTTTCAACAAATGCAGCATAACCACCTTGCTGCTGCCTCCTACTCCTGCCCCTTATTAAACCAGATTAATTTCACATACCTCCCCTATCCCCACAACTGAGGCTTGTCCTGTCTTCCAAACTAATGCTCCTAGGACAGTACTTCCTCCCTTCCTCAGGTGTTCAAAAAGTAATAAAGTCTTAATACTCTAGTATGACAACTCATGAACAGGTGGGTAAAATTACAGGATAAAGACCAGCCCAAAAACTTAGTTTACTTTCCGTTTTCTATTTCCAAAAACTAAGAGATGTGATCAATGATATAATGTTGAAGTAACACAAAATAAGAGATAGACGGCAAGAGTTGCTTTGATCCAAAGCTTATTCTAAAATACTAACCATTCAAATGCTACCGTAGACCACTCAGATGTTTTCCCTGGTCCAAATCATCAATGAGTAACTCAACCCCCACTGCATTAGGAATCTAACTCTACTGAAGATAGGCTGGCTATATATTTGAAGATATAGAAAAAAAGAGAGGCTAACCATGTGTTTGATAAAGTAAAACGGAACAGTTCTTAAGGGAAATGAAATCTGGAGCTCAGTTCCTTGGAGTCTTAACAAAATATGCCTTCCCCCAAATCAAGCTCAATATTAAAAGTTCAGCGTGACTATACCTAAAAGCACCTAGTGTTCCACAATCTATTCTTTTTCCTAAAGCTTTATAGTAACTTCTCCATTTGTGTTTGCATTATAAGAATACCTCTTTAGCAGGAGCAAATGCTATCACTTACAGGTATTTTCTAGGCACTATAATTACCCCGGCATTCTCCAACTTCACATCTACTAACAAACAGCTGTTATTGATGACTTGTTACAAGGGGAACAAACCATAGCAGGTAGACCTCTACTCACAGGGAAGAGACATACATATGTAATGAGATGTGTTGGCCTGGGTATGTTGCTTGTTCCAGCCTGCGTGGCATCACCGATGTGCACAGCACCCACTCACGACACCTCCTTCCTATCTCTGGTTGCTTATTTCCCCAGAGTAGTAGCTTTTGCCAACACAAATATTCCCACCAAATCCCAAAAGTTTAAGTGAAGAAACCTGGATATCAGTCCCGGCTTTGCTACTTACTGACAGTGTGACCTTGACAAGATATTTAAATTCCCTAGACTTTAGGTTTTTTAGCCAAAAAGATGATAATGAAACTACTGTTCTCAAGGGGCTATTAGGAAGACTAAATGATATGATGGTGAAGCACTCTACCAAAAAGTGAGAGGTATTCTGGGTTGAATGAAGCAGGCTTTCCCTAACCATGAAGACTGGCACAGCCCTCAGGCCCCTGAAGGTGATCCTACCTTGCTGATGGCATGAACAGAAGCAAAAGCTGGAAATAAAATGAGGGTGGGTAGAGAGAGAAAGTTAAATTAGGTTGTAGAGGGGGAGTAAAATCAAGTGGTGTCCATGTGTGTGTGTTGGTGGGGGACAGGGGGTGGTAAACTAGATGGTAAGATACAGTCCTAGAAGCATACCAATCCTACAGTCCAAATGCTTTAATGAGGCGGCTAACACTTAATTTACATTTTATAAAGTCTGTTTTTCCATATTTGTGGCCAAGTTTCAGTGAACGATTTTTGTTAAGTGATTCTTTTAGTCGTATTTCCCCATATAAACATTCGCTCCCACCAGATTTCATTCTGAGGACGTTCAAGAGACTTATCAGTTCAAACATTTGGGTGTCCTCTGTTCTCTGCGCACCAGACATACAAAGATGAAGGCATGGCTGACACATCTGTATCAGTCATTGCTTAAAATGAAAGCTGCCACTTAATTTCAACCAACTGTAGGAAGCAGAAGAGGAAGAGAGACCGAAAGATCGACCCAAACACTAACAGTGGTTGCCTCTGGGTGATGGAATAAAAAATGACATTTTCTACTGTATTATACCTCTGTACAAGGGTCAGTCTGTAAAACAATCAAATTTTCTCCCATGATCCATTTGGCTTAAATAGGGGAACTTTTATTTGCTAACAGATTGGTATGGAATTTACTGCAACGCAATTTTGTTTATGTGGCGGAAAATGTCTAATCACCTTCAATTTAAAACACACCTTTAACACAGGCACGGACCTCAGAAATAATCTAAGGCAGCATCTGCTTTTTAAAGATGCAAAAATTACAAGTCAGAGAGTTGATTTGTTTAAGATCACACAAATAGCAACGGCTTCAAGACGAAAACCCAGGTGTCTTGACCTGCAACTCAGAGCTCCTTCCACCACACTTGTTTGAATTGATGCTTCTCTAAAGTCCACCACCATTTGAGGAGCACCTACCGCGTGTGGGGGTGCTAGGAGAAAACAGAGATGGATAAAACCTGATCCCTGGTCTCAGGTGAGTCAGTTTTAAAATAAAAGACATATTGACAGGTGTTCTGCTTTCACTGTGGAAAACCTTAGCAGCTAAGGTGAAAGGTAGTATTTGATTCCCGCCCCCCCTCCCCCCCAAAGTCTGCATTCAGTCAGTTAACACTCTGGTACCATCCACAAGCCATAAATCCTCCATAATTTGGAAGAAAGATGGTTGGGGAAGGGGAGTTATAAGTTAGCTAACAACCCATTCCCCTTCAGAACTTAGCTGTGAACTTGACTTCCCTTCTGCACTCCTGTCGCCCTCCTCCAGCAATGCAGCCCCCGTCCCTCTGAAAGGAGGAAAGTGCACTTGCTTTTTTCTTAGCTTTAGTGGTTCTAAGAACCTGAGATTTGCCTCCAGATTTGGGCGCCCCATGAAACAACTGCAGGTTCACCTCCTTCTCCTCTCATGGCATTCAGGGTTTTTTTCTGTTTACTTCGACTCGCAGGGTCAGGTCTGCCGTTGCCCTAAATATAGTGGCTGGCCCTGGAGACACCGAGCTCCCTTCCAGGAGCCCTCCCAGGGAAGGGGCTCTGCCAGGCGCCCAGGACAGGGGACCATCCCTCCCTTCGACTCCTGTTCATTCCTGCCCTCAGGACACCACGAGGAAGGCGAGCCCTCCGGCCGGCTGACAGGTCTGCGACTCCCAGACGGGCTCGTTCCGAGCAAGGGACGCCTCGGAGGGACCGGGGGAGGCGTGCGGGTGGCGCTGCAGGGGCGCACCGGCGAGCGCCAGATTCAAAGGCTGAGCCGGGGGCGCACAGCAACCGGCCTCCCGCGCTCCAGAATAAAACGGCACCTCGTTTAAAAATGGAAACGTTCTCAACAGCGCTGTCCCCAAACAAAACCACTCACCTGCCAAAAGGCCACCAGCAGCACCCGCTCCTCGGAGCCGCTGAGCAGGCAGCGCCACTTGGGACTCATCCCTGCGGCCGGCATCAAAGCTCTTTTCTAGCCCGGGCGCCAGATGGGGCAGGTCCTAGCGCTCTGCCTATTGGAGGATCGACATGTCACTCATTGATGGCCCCGCCTTCCTCCCAGGAACAGGTCGAGGTCTTTTCCGTTTCCCAAATCCCTGGGGTAGAAAGTGAGGCTCTGATTGGCTCGCTGCGGAGACGAGCGCAAATCCGGACCAGTGAAGAACTGGCTTCGACGCCGGTGGGCGGGCTTGGGTCTGGGGAAGTAGCAAAAGCAAGCCGGGAGCGCGGACCCCGCAGTGGAAAAACCTCAGGCGTGGGTAACGTGCAACCCGCGGAGGTGCTAGAGAGAGTTTCGCGTCACGAGGAAAGTACCTGCCAAAGTAGAGAAGTGTCGGCGGAAAGTTGGAAGGGATGAGGTGATGCCTTTTTTCACTCCTGGAGGTTCAACCCGGGAGGAAGGTGGGCAGTCCCCGCGGAGGAAAGCGCCGGCTTTCCTCGTGGTTTTCAGTCTGAAATCGTGATTAGAACAAAAAAGCCTTTAAAGTGCCGGATTTGTGGGCAGTAGCTCCTCCGCGCTTTCTTAGTGCTTTCATAGGGATTCCCCTGAGGCAGTTCCCTGACACTGTCTTGGTTGGGAGAGAAAAGTAGTAAGTGGGATGCATTAAAGCTTATACAGCAGAAAAGGGGGGAGGATGGAGTGGAATGAGGAGAATTATAAATTTGGAGGCCACAATTACCGAGCAAGAGAAACCTATAAAAATACCCGAAGCTTCTAAGCGGCTAGAACCAGCACGCCGGGGCTTTGAAGCACAAATGTCAGGACTTTTTCTTCTGGGTAGGTGAGAAAGATAAGGAATGGCACGTCTGCCTGACCGCACGGGAAATTCCCCTTCTTGATGTCTGAAGCTGTCCTGCCTCGTGTTTAGTGTCCTCTTGGGGAGGATTTCCTAATTCAGCCTCATAACAAGTCCCGTAGCTCTGTGCCTGCCACGCAGGTCCTCAGAATAATTACGCATAAATTCGAAAAGCTAACCTCCCCACGTTTGTAGCTCGGTGACAAGGTAAGTGTTGAATTCGTTGAGACCTGAGTGTAGTGAGTTCAGGATCTCACCCTTGTTGGAGCCTAACAGTTCCTCCTGGGATCTCGGAGATCAGAATTTAACTTGGAAGTGGAGGGAGGTGCCTTCCGGTCTTGGCTCCCAGGAAACAACTTCCAAATCCCATAGTCTTACCCACGTGCTCCTGGTTTTCTCCCTGGTGAATGGCAACCAAGTGAGGGGGAAGTTTTTCTGCTGCAGAGTTGGACACAGCTGCCCAGCTCACGCCCACCATCTATGCTCCAGCCCGGGCGCCAGAGGGGGCAGGTCCTAGCGCTCTGCCTATTGGAGGGTCGACCTGTCACTCATTTACGGCCCCGCCTTACGCCCAGCCATTCACAGGTGTCAAAGCATTTGACGTGTAGGGATGCTTCACTCTGCGCCTGCGGGCACCTGCCGATTGGCTTTAGATTTACTGTTGCTATGGGTACCCGTGGTCTGCTAGCTTGTGACGTAGAACATTAACAATGTCAAACATCATCTGTGCCTTTTAGAATCTCATTGTACAGGTGAGGACTCTGAAGTTTCAGAGATTTGTTCAGAATTACTTAGCTGCTTGGGTGCAGAACTGGGACAAGGACCCAAGGTTGTTAATTCATAATTCTAGGAAAATGCTGCTGCTTCTGCTGCTGCCCCCCCCCCACCTCCAAAGCAATACGTTTTTAAAAATCAAGATTACAAATTTTAAAATTAATTCAAATAAAACCAATCGTGAGGAATTTGATTCTGCTTATAGCAAGAAGTATAGATACGATGAAAATAACTCAGTGTCTCAGGTCCCTATTTTACTTCTGACAGCTCTTGATGTAGTTCCACCTTCATCCAGACAAGAAATGAAAACGCAGTAATTTGTTATAGCCATGCTGTCTTTTTTTCTTTCTATTATGTGTGTATATCGGAAAGTCAATTCACATATTGTACATTAAGGATTAAGTAGCTGGTTGTCTTATCCAAGACCTGAATAAAATACTATTTTATGATAGCATACATACCTGGCCAAAATAATTTCACAGCTATTTACACAGAATCCCTTTGTACATAGGGTCTAGCTGGCTCACCAAGCATCAAAACATCATCTACTCGCCTAAGCTATTCTGCCTTTTTCTTCCCTGGCAGAGCCACTGGTTCCCTCCCTCTCCCCAGCAAACTCCAGAATTAGTTGGTCCTATATCCCATGTACAGGACTGGTTCCTTGTCTTAACAGTTTTCAAGCACTTCATGACCTGGTTGTCTGCTGCTAGTATGTAGTCTCCCACCCCACCCCACCTTCTTCAGGGTCAGATTAAAATCTGCCACTCATCATCTGGTGTAATAGGCCCATGTTTGGCTTCCATTGCCCTTCTAAGTACAGGGAACCAAAAACTGGTATCGCTCTAACGGATCAGCCACAGAGACCCACAGAAGGGGTTTGAAAGCCACCTGCCCTTTCATTTCCCATGTTCAAACAGAATCATCATCTCACAAGGTGGTGTGAAGAGTAATGGAAATAATTTTGCCACCTTTGAAGGTACATTGCTTGACCTCAGCCTGTGTCATTGTCTGTGAAATAGTGATACCTAAGTGGCCAGTGGAAAATGAAATGAGAGAATGCAGTGTATACCAGACTGTTGGGAAGCATTCAGTAAATGATACTGATTCTTAACAATTACAGTAATGATAAATGTAGAGTGTTTTAACTACTTACAAGTACCCTTATTTTAAGAACTCAAGAAACTCTGGGCCTGTGCTTTCCTCTCCTTTCCAGGATCACTGCAGAGGTTATAGGACAGGGATTTCCCCAGTTATCTTACTGCTACCCAGTGAGGAGACTGTCACGAAGTGAATGGGTAAGAGGGTACAGACCAGTGGCAGATCCAGGAGCTTCTGGTATTGGGAAGTCTGAATTATGTGAAATTTCCCTACTCTAAATCTCAGCAGTGAGTGAGCATCCTGGAGCAGAAAAAGAGCCACACTGATTTTTTTCCCCCCCATTCTGAATTTTTTGGGGAAAATAAATAACTTTGGCGTGTGAGTGAAGGTTAAAAAAGGAGGAAACTTGCAGAAAATCAAGAGGCACTTTTCCCTTTTACAAATTCTGCTTAGGAAAAAACCACATTTCTTTAAATACTTGTCTTTCTGTGGTGGTAAACAAAGTAGTCACAATTTCTGCCCTGTGGAGTGTTTTCCAAATGCTTTATCATATTTACTTATTAGAGCATTTTATTAACAAATATTATAGTTACTGTATAAGATTTAGAAAAGAATTTAAAACACCCATAGTCTTGCCATTCAAAATTAATTAACAATTTTTATTTTCTTCTACTTTGTCCCTGTAAATCAACTATTTTAAAAAGACTGGAATCCAGAGAGAGTGTGTGTGTGTGTGTGTGTGTGTGTGTGTGTGTGTGTGTGTGTGTGTGTGTATATATGCTGTTTTTGCAGCAATAGTTACTTAATTTATCATGAACATCTCCCCATGTCATTTAATATTCTTCAATATATAATTCCATCATGTGAGTGTGCCTTTGAGCATTGTATCTCACAGTTCAACCAATCTCCTACTCTTGGGCATTGAGTTTGTTTCATTTTCTTGAAAAGATTCAAACATTTAAATGGGTTGCTTGTTTCCCTGAATGACAGGGTGCTCTGGAAATGTGTGTTGAACCAAAGGCACTGCCTCTGGCAAGGAAGGGACAGGGGGAAGGGTGCAGCTTTTCTTTGTTGAGGGTGATCAAGTAGCCAGGAATTCTATTCTCTGTGGCCTGGTATTGCAGAGCTAAGAAAGGTAAAGCCCATTAAAGCCTGAAAACACCTGAAGGATTGCCCTTTAACCCTTGCTTTTCTCATGGTTTCCTGTTCTTTAACCTGAAAAAAAGGTAGTTAGGTGAGAGGAAATTGGGGGAGGGGTTGGAAATCTGGGTTCCATTAGTAAAACCTCACAAAACTCATGGCTGGCATATGTATTTCCATTTTACAGATGAGGAGAGTAAGGCTCAGAGACAGAACTGGTCCAAGTCTGCACAGCTAGTTAGAATAGGACTCCTAGGCTTGGGTCTGAAATTTGAACTTTGTTCACCATGCTTCCCACTGCTCCTAAAAACTGATGGATATAACATCATTCTTTTTTTCCTGTGGGAAATTTGTTGTAAATCTTCTGAAAGATATTTGTTATCTGCTACCTAAAAAAAAAGAAAGAAAAAGAAAATCTTGACTATTCAAGTATTTCTTCTGCCTTGAGTCTCCTGAGGTAGCTTGCTCTTAGCTAAAAGAATATATCCTCATTTTTTGATGAAGAATCAGATATGACTTAGCTTTTCTCCCACATAGTAATTGCTTATTTTCTTACAGAAGTGACCTCACTGTATACATTGAAAGGTCACAGTCATAAAAGGAAGTTCTTATAAACCCTGCAGCACTTTAACAACACTACACGTAGTTCCCTTAGCTTTGGGGATTTATGAAGTATGACCAAGTATATATACAGGGTGTCCCAAAAAATGTATACACACTTTAACAATTGATAGCTCTTACATTTTGAAAATGAATGTATTTTAATAAACACTGCCTTTATAATTATTCAAAGTGTGTATATGTTTTTTGGGATGCCCTGTAAATATATAGCAATAAGCCTGTTTTTCTAGTTTGAATAATAAACTGGCTCTGAAGGAAATTCTAGGAGAGGCTTTCCAGAATTATTTAGAGCCATGAAGCATCTTGAAATGAGTGTGTACCTCCCAGTATGACACGTTGAAAGCAGTAACACTTTTTGGCAATGTAATTTTGGAATGATTTGTTAAAGTCTCTTTACATAATCTAATAAAAATCAGTTTTAATCAATGGTACATGTTTTAAAATATGTTTTTCATCTCCCCTCTCCACTCCACCCCCTGCACACACACACACACACACACACACACTGCCAACACCCTAGCCCAAGCTACCATCATCACCTCTTGCCTGGATTTCCTCAGTAGATTCCTAACAAATTTTCCTACATCCACTTTTGCTCTCTTTTAGGCTGCCAGGGTGATATTGGTAGAGTATCTTTGTGATCAGGTCACAGCTAACACCCCTCTTCCCCTACCTTAAAACTCTGCAGTTGTTTCTCTTTGCTCCTAATGGCCTTCTTCCCCCTCCCTCTTGCCATTAGGCCTTTGTACATGCATTTTCCCTGCCTAGAATGCTGTTCCCTTCCAAGTTAAAACACAGAACAAGAATCCAGTTTTCCCAACTCTCAGGCTGAATCTCTAATGCAAGTGGACTACTGGGGACTAATAATTACCCAACGGGGAAATGTGATTCAGAAATTCAGAAGAAGTACAACAGTGGGCAAGAGTGTGGGCTTTGGAGCGTTCAAGCCTCAGTTCCAACTCTGGCTCTGTTCAGTATTGACCATGTGATCTTGGGCAGCTTGCTTAATATCCTTGCCTCATTTCTTCCGTTGACTTATGAGCATAGTGATACCTATCTTATAAAGTTACATTATTTAAATAAGTTGACACATAGAAAGAGCTCAATAAATTTTAACTTTAAAAATACAATTTTTTACGGTATGGAACAGAGTCAACCTTTTTGATCTTCTCTTGTTTTCTTCTGGAGAAAAGTAGATACAGCAAGTAACTGGGAGGCCCTACTAGGGCAGGGAAGGCTGGGCCTAGCAGATAAGGTTTCAGAGGCTGCACTATGTAGGGAAAGGCATGTGATCACTTAGCCAAAACAAGTGCCAGGCCACAGATGATAGTGCGTTGAGATAGCATGAAGCCTAGGGTGAAAAAAATACACAGAAAAAAATTAAAGAAATCTAAAATAGAATTTAAAAATCACATCAGCAGACAAAAGACAATCTATTTACAAATGAAACTTTCTTAAACTTCTAAACATCTTTTCCTTGTGTGATAAGCATTTTCCAGGCTGCCTGAGGTCCCAGAATTTGGCTTTGAGAGCTATCATTCCTATAGCTATTTGTATGTGCTGTGCTGTGACCAGAGAGAAGCTCCTTTACCTCTAGATCTGTGATTCCAACATGAGGGACACAAAGCTTTTTACGTTTCCCATTTGAATCCTCATAGAATCTTTACTAAATAAATTAAGAAAATAGCTTGACTGGTCTCATTTATTAGTGAGTTTCCAAGTAAACTATGACAAAAACCATGTCATTACCAAAAACTGAATGTAGGCCTTTTTATGCCAGTTGAGGGGGGTTGAGATGGGATACTAACTAGTCTCTGACATCATTTCTGTGAGGTGTCAGGTAAGAGAAATGGGTAAATCACCTGTTGGCAACCACAGGCTATAAAAATTAGCAAGAAAGGTTGCTCCCATATGTGGTATTCTGTAGACTACTTGTGATTTATGAGGTGAGTAATGGCAAAGGCTCTGATGCTTGGTGATTCTTGGTGAGATGATGTGCTGAAACTCAGGTTGCTGTGATCCCTGATCACTCAATGACAGCTGAAGCACAAAACTGCAGTGCCAGATGACCTACATTTCTTCACCTTTGGAAAATAAGCAAGTATATAAAGGCCAGGCATCTATAGCTTGCCAAAACTCCCCTTCTGTTAGAAATTATTTTTAAGACCAATAGGAAGGAGCCTGTGTTCTCAGTTCCAAAACCAACTATATTAGGCAAAAATATTAAAAACAGACCAACTTTAACAAAATATTATGGAAAATGTTACATTTTTTAGCTTCCCAAAAGGGTAAATTTAGCAAATTTATTATATGTTATATAATATGTTATATATATTCCTTTTTGCCTAAACTCATATATTTCCATATGCTTTGTTGCATCGCTGCCTACTCTAAAAAAGGGGTGGGGAGAGGGGAGAGAAGAGCTAAAAGGAAAAGGGAAAATGAGAAAACAAGTAAAACCTTGAGAAATGCATAGGATCTGTTCTCAACCAGCAAATCAAACCAAAAAGTAACAGATTATTTATTGAATGTCTCCTGATGTTTAAGAACTTGTGTTAGGAATTTTGAATGAAGAGAATTAACAATATTTTTAGTGCCAACCGTGAACTGTGCCAGGAGCAAGAGATAAAGATAAATGAAACATTGTCCTTGTCCTCAAGGAGCATGGCCCAGTATCACCCTTGACCTCAAGGAGCATGGCCCAGTAGGAGAGAGACCAACTATGAACCATTAATTGCAGTCCAACAAATGTAAGTACATGTGCAATTATTTAAGACTCACAGGGTATTTTGTTGAGGGGGTGGGTGGAGGCGAGAAGAAGTTGGCAGAGATATGAGAAGTTTAGATACATAATGGAAGAGGTGAAGTCTGAGCAGTGGTAAAAATTGAGTAGAATTTCAGTCAAAATTCAAAATTGGATTGTGGTGATGGTTGCACAATTATATTAAACTCAGTAACACTCATTAAATTGTATGCTAAAAATGGGCAAGCTTATGGTATATAAATTATACCTAAAAAAAACAACCACCTAATTTTTAAAAAATAGAACGCTGGTTTTAGAAACAGATACATGTGGACAGATTTCTGGTTAATAGTAACATAATCTTAGTCAAGTTAGTGAAGCTTTCTGATCTTCAGGGTTCTCATGTAAAATAAGAATAATGATACCTAGCTTGGTGGTGTTGGGAAGATTAAGATTAAAGTACCTGGTACATTATCATGCTCAGCTTGTGATAGTTCCTTTTCTCTTCTCTGGGATGTTTAATGAGTGTTTAGTTGTTTCTGCTGTCCACCAGACACCTCTGTTGCTGTGTCTTCTGAACTTGACTGATTACTCTATCATTTCTCTTCTTATGTCCTTGCTATGCACCTTCATCAAGCATCTTACCTGTACTTCCAATGGTATTTCTCTGTGCCTTTGCCCATGCTGTTATTTCCACCTGCATTGTGTTTCTGATCCTTCTTCACTTAACTAATCCTTAATCCTTTTTTCATTTATTTTATAGGATTTTAAAATTGTATAATATTTCATATGTACTCTGAAAAATCGAAAATGATATATAAACACTGTACACCCACCCCCAGCTTTATCACATCTTAACATTCTGCCATATTTACTTCAGAACTTTTCATGTAGACAAGTCTTTGGATTAGTTGACTTTTTCTCTTATTTTTTGAGACGAGTGTGGTGGAGTAGGGACTAGAATCAAAATATATTAATTTCTAGGATGGACTATATATTGGATTATATAAATCAGTTTTTAAAATCTAGCTTAACTTTGTTCAGCAAAACCTTCATTTTTGTTTAGCGTGATCGCCTATGTGTTTTTGTCACTTTTATTTATAGCACATTCAAGAAAGGAATGATAATTTTCCACAGTTCATTGGGGGAGGTAGAAGTAGGGACATATGTAGGACTAATAGCACAGTCCCATTGCATGAGATTTAAGTTTTTTATCTTACTTACACTTTCTCTATGTCACCTCCCCTTTCATTGGTGATTTCAATTTTGAAACAGTTATTTCAGCCCATCTAAAATTACCCAAGGACTAAATGCATCCAGCCCCAGTAGAGGGAACAACAAGCAAGCCCAGCAGAGGGAACCACAAGCCATGGGTTGTTGATAGCTCCAAATAGGTACTCAAGGTCAGTCACAAACAGCATCTGACATTGGCCTGCACTAGAGACCCTCCAAAAAGACCTAGAGTCCTAGCAGACCTACCTAATACATTAAAAAAAAAAAACCCAAATAGGCAGCCAAAATGGGGAGACAAAAAATGTCCCAAGTGAAAGAACAAAATAAATCTCCAGAAGAACTAAATGAAATGGAGATAAGCAATCTATCAGATATGGAATTCAGAATACAGATTGTAAAGATGCTCAACAGCATGAGAAAAGAAATAGAAACTATGAAGGAAATTAAGAATGACATAGTAGAAATAAAGAATACATTGGAAGGAATGAACAGCAGATTAGAGGAAGCTGAGGACTGGATCAGTGAATTAGAAGACAGGGTAGGAAAAAAAAAATCAGAGATCCAAAAAGAAAAAAAACAATTAAAAAATAGGAGGACAGCCCTGACCCGGAAGCGAACCAAGATCTCCTGGATCATAGGTCAGTGCTCAACCTCTGAGCCACACCAGCTGAGTTCTGCTATTTCTTTTCAAATAGCTTTTGGTTTTTTAAGTGTAATAACCCCAATCACTCAGAATGGGAAAAGATTTAAGAAACAAGGGCACTGAGCAAAGGCTGCAGTTATGACTCAGGACCCACTTTTGTACCATGGCAGCTCACAGTCTGGTTACCAAAGCAACTGCACAGGTAGGGGTGACAGCAAGGACTTTTGTCCAGGTTGCAAAGGTGATGGGGAGCCAGATGAACCGGAGTTTGCTGATAAATGTTTTCACATGGCCTGGTGCTTAGGGAGCTCCTGAAAGGGAAGTGGAGCCTTCTGGCCACCAGAAGCCAGTGGCTGGGGGCCCTTGGAGCTTCCTGTCTGCATTCCCCATGTCTTGATGAGTAACAGCTCCTCAAATGTGATTCTTAACATTTTGATGTTAATAAAACATGAGCACAAAAACAACAAAAAACACACAGGAGGACAGTTTAAGGGAGCTGTGGGACAACATGAAACAACAATATTTGCATCATAGGAGTACCAGAAGATGTAAAAAGCAAGCAAGGGTTAGAGAACCTGTTTGAAGAAATAATGACAAAACTTCCCTAACCTGGTGAAGGAAAAAGTCACACAAGTTCAGGAGGCGCAGAGAGTCCCAAGCAAGAAGAACCCAAAGAGGCCCACACCCAGACGCATCATAATTAAAATGCCAAAATGTCAAGACAGAGAATCTTAAAGTATGCTAGAGAAAAGCAATCTGTTACCTACAAAGGAGCTCCCATAAGACTGTCAGGTGATTTCTCATCAGAAACTCTACAGACCAGAAGGGAATGGCATCAAGAATTCAAGGTAATGAAAAGCAAGGATCTAAAACCAAGAATACTATCCAGCAAGGCTATCATTCAAAATAGTTGGTGAAATAAAGAGCTTCCCAGACAAAAAAATGCTAAAGGAGTTTATCACCACCAAACTAGCCTTGGAAGAAATGTTAAAGGGATTGCTGTAATTAGAAGTAGAAACAGAGAGAGAAACATAGGCATAAAGAATTAAAATGGCAATAGATAATTACCTATCAATAATACTCAAATATAAATGGACTAAATGCTAAAATAAAAACAGGGTGGCTGTGTGGATAAGTAAACATGACCCAAATATATACTGTCTACAAGAGACCCACCTCAGAACAAGACTCACACAGGATGAAAGTGAAGGGTTGGAAAAAAATTTTTCCATGCAAATGGAAGTGAAAAAAAAAAAAAGCTGGGGTAGAAATACTCATATCTGACAAAATAGACTTCAAAATGAAGAACATAACAAGAGACAAGAAAGGTCACTGCATAATACTGAAGGGATTGATCCAATAAGAGGCTGTAACCCTGATAAACATATATGCACCTAGTATAGGATCACCTAAATTCATTTAAAAAAACTTCTGGAAGGCTTTAAGGGAGAGATTGACAGCATACAGCCATCGTAGGGGACTTGAACACCCCACTGACTTCACTGGATAGGTCTTCCATACAAAAAAATCAACAAGGAAACAGTGACCCTTAATGACACACTAGGTCAGATGGATTTAATTGACATTTACAGAATATTCCACCCCAAAGCTGCAGAATATACATTCTCCTCAAATGCACATGGGACATTCTCAAAGATAGACCACATGTTAGGACACAAAACAAGTCTCCACAAGTTCAAGAAGATTGAAATCATATCAAGCATCTTCTCGAATCACAATGGCATGAAGTTAGAAATCAAAACAGTAGAAACAACTCAAAAACATTCAAACATGTGGATACTAAGTAGCATGTTATTAAACAATGAATGGGTTACCAATTAGATCAAGGAAGAAATCAAAAACTCCCTGGAAACATATGAAAATGAGCACACAACAAAAAATAAAAAATAATAATAAAATAAAATTAGCCAAGGAGCCTGGTTAAATCATGTCAATTAGTAACTTTCTGGAATGACTGACAAAATGAAATAAAATTCACCAAAGTACTGTAAGGCTTTTTCAGATTGTGTGTGTCCCATTTTGTTGTTGTTGTTAAAGTAAAATATCTACTGAACAATCAAAAAATTCTTGTCATACTTCCCTTTAGTCAGTATTTGTTCTTTCTCTTTAATCCATCTTCTTCTTTAAAGAATACAGGACTCCCTTTGCTTCAGCCCTGTGTATCTGGTTTGCTTTCCACAATTACGTGACCTCCCTTGAGCCGTAGAACCCATTACATAACCTGGCCATTTAAATGATGTATTTTCTTTATCTTTGTGAGATCCGTTTCCCAGTATTTGCATGTTTAGCCACAGCTGCAACTTGACCAGGTAACAACATGGCCATGGTTCTAAGGTAAACCTGAGGGGTTTTCAGGCTTTAACTGATCCAGAAATTCTCCAGAGGCTCCTATTGGAAATCTTTAGAGTTTGAGTCACTGTCCCCTTTCTGACTCAGACTTTCTTCCTTTTATTCCTTCAATCCACATGTCTTTTCCTTTTTCTTGGCTTTCCCTTTGCATGTCCATCACTAGCATTTATTTCAGAATGAAGAGTCATTGTCATTTGTGTTTTGTGTTAATTCTTTTTCTTGGACCTTTTTTTTGAACATTTAGACTGCTGCTGCTGTTGCATCTCCTCCTTACTCCTTTTTCTCTTCCTCTTATGAAGTAGAAGCCAATGGGGTGTTCTTCATTCTCTACCCATATATCTTCATCAGAATATCGCTCAGGAGTCTTTGAGAGGAGGCCCCAGATGTTGGGTGCTCACTTCTCCAATCTTCTCTCTCACTAGAGGCATTCTCCTTGTCTGTGAAGTTAAGCCACAGCTTGTCACCCATGTGGGAACTTGAATAGCCATTGTAGTATGTGGCAAGAGAGAAGAAGATGCCCCAGGGCCCAGAAGGCAACTCTTGCTTCCAGAGAGAGGACAGTAGAAGTTGTTTTTTATGACAGTATGTTTAAAAATATTGATGAAATGAAAAAGTTAATAAAAACTATATAACTTACTAAAATTGACTTAAGAAGAAATGGAAGATCTGGGTAGTCCTATAATTAATAAGCAAATGGAATCCATAGTATAAAATTTCCCCCTACCAAGCAAACAAAAAAACACTGGCCCAGAAAGTTTTATATGTGAGGAATTTGCAGGAATCGCTATACCTAGTGCTTGATGTTTCGTTGCACATGAAAGGAAATGTATTGGTGTAGCGCAACTGGCCTCTTTCTGGCCCTTTCACTTATCTCCAGAGGAATAGGAACAGTTTATCCAGTTAGTGAGTTAGGGAGAAAACTGAGTGTATAAGGTCTAGCCCCTATTTTGCAATGAGAAAGTGCATGAGTGATCTCAGCAGTAAAACCCCTACCTTTGTAGGTTAGACCTCAGGGTCAAGTACTGCCTGTCTGGGTGGGTAATCTTTCTGGGTATGGGACAGTTTTAAGCTTATTGTTGCCTCATACTTGAGCCCAATAATTCAACAACTTTAAAAGCAATAAAGCTGATATTCTGCTCTCTGCCTTCATGACACTTATCTGTTTCTTTCTAATCTTAGTTACAAATTTTGCAACTTTGGATTGGTGGAAAACTTTTCAAATTTTTGTGTAAAACTAAATTTAGACTTGACAGGTAGAAAACTTGCCAGAATATATCCTTCACTCAGCTTCTCGTAATGTTAACATCTTACATAACCACACCACAATAGCGAGAAACAGGAAATTACCATTGCTATAATACTGCTCGCAAAATGAAGACCTTATTCAAATTTGCCACTCATTTTCCACTAATATCCTTTTTCTGTTCCAGGATTTTATCCAGGATGTCACATTACATTTAGTTGTTAGTTGTCCTTAATCCCTTGCCATCTGGAATAGTTTCCAAGTCTTTCCTTGTCTTTCACAACCTTAATTATTTTTGAAGAGTATATTTTGTCAAATGTCTCTCAATTTGAGTTCTCCTGATGTTTTCTCATGGTTGAAGTGAGGTTATACATGTTAGGTCCATGAACTACTGTGTTCACACTGCATCGTATCACAGGGTTCATGACGTCAATATGTATTATTACTGGTGATGTTAACCTTTATCACTTGCTTAAGGTGGTTTCTGCCATTTCTGTACTGTAAAATTAGTCTTTCTCTTTGTAATTAATAAATATCTTGGGAAGATATATTTTTTTTATTGTAACATATACATAAAATTTATCATCTTAACTATTTTTAAGTGTACAGTTCAGTGGTATTAAGTACATTCATATTGTTGTGCAACATCACTATTATTCATCTCCAAAAGTCTTTTCATCTTGCAAAACTGGAACTTTATACTTATCAGACAAAAGCTCCCCCTTCTCCCTCAGAGGAGATATTTTTGAAACGGTGTAAACCTTATATCTCCTCAAACTTTCACCCCCTAATTTTATCATGTTTTGATGGAGCTTGTTTGCAACAGTTATTATTGTGGTATTTCATTGTGATTTTATATTTTTCTTTTTCCTTTTATATTTATTACTTCAAATTCTACCAAAGGAAAAACTGTCCCATCTCCCCCATTTGATTACTTTTATTACTATGGACTTATGGATATTTCTTATATTTATGTATTATAATTTAATAGTCTAATTTTTTATTTTGCTGTTCAAATTGTTCCACGCACTTAGGATCTACTTTGGGTTGGGCCCTATGTTTTGTTTTGGTTTTGAAACATGATCTTACTTCCTGGCACCACAAGATGTTCCAGACTCATCTTGTTTATTACCTGCCCTGGTCCTGGAATCAACTATTTCTCCAAGGAGTTCTAGTTCTTTTTATTAGAGAGTGGTGTTTAGAAACCAAGATCTGAGCACAAGGTGTGAAATTGGCTAAAACTTCTAACAATTTCAAGTTGATGAAAATATGGAATTCATAGTTCACGGGAATTGGTACACTCAGTTTGGAAAACAAATTGGCATTAGCTAGTAAAGTTGTAGGTAGGTACATTGTATGAACTGATGATTTCACTGGAAAACCAAAATGCCCATCCATAGGAGAACAGATGAATAAAGTGTGGTGTGTTCGTAAAATACAATACTCTAAAGCAGTGACAATGAATTACAGCTACACTTTTCCTGTTGATGAGTGAATCTCAGACACATAATATTGAGAGAGAAAAAAAATACATAAGTATTACTCCATTTACATAAAGTCCATCAACAAACAAAATAAAACACTAGATATTTGTAGGGATGCACAAGGGTAAGATGATGAAACTAGAACGGGAACAATACGAAATCCAGCATAGTGGTTACAGGTAGGGGGTGAAATGCAGTGGGCTTCAGAAGTATTGGTAATGTCATACTTCTTCGGTTGAATGGTGGGTTAATGAGCATTCATTTTATTTAGATCAGACATAAGTACGTACAAAATAGTGCATAATGAAGCAGGAGCGGGAGGGAAAAGGAGGAAGAGCTGGCAGAAGGGAAAGAGGAAAGGGAAGGAGAAAGGGAAGGACTGAGTGAGGGAAAGAAAAGCATTCCTCTGTGTGATGTCGTGGATCGGAGTGGCAGTTCGGGTTCTGACACCGAGTATCTGTTTGGCTTTGGGTGAGTCACTGACCTCTGAGCCTCAGTTTTCATACCAGTTGAACGGGGAAAATGCCCTCTGCCCTGAGTACAGTGCTATTATGAGGCTAAAATAAAAGACTTATACCTATTGAATAGTGCTTGAAAAAAGCAAGAAAGCATTCTAAAATATAAAGGACAGAGAGTTAATACTCAAGTTAGTTTATGTCCTAACGCCAGTGTTTATGTATAATTTCATATTTGATGACCATTTAATTCACATCCTGTGCATTCCTTGCTCAACTAACACATAAGGAGGAAAGCAGATGTTGTGCTTATGCCTTTCGAGAAGGTTGGTTTGCTCCTCTGCAAAATTCATAGAAGAGTGGCTTAACCCGAGCATTTCTGAGGCCCCAGGCTGCAGGACTAGGGGCCTTTCTCACTTGGGAAGGGCAGTGTTGATGTGCTCTCTGGTGGTCAGAGGAGAAAGCACAGGCGAAGGGCTTGGCAGTAGGGCCTCCATTTCAGCAAATACAGTACTAATATAAGATAAGGGCTACTATGCCTTAGGATGTGCCAGGCTCTGCGTTCACTTTTTTATTTTCACTGTCTCACTCAATCCCCATAACAATCCTGAGAGATACGGCATATATCCTCATTTTACAGGTGAGAATATTGGGGCCTCAGAGAGCTGAAGTAAGTGAAGGGAGGTAGAAAAATAGAATCAGAGTGCATTGAGTCTCTAACCCTTTAAGCCTGCCCCAAATCAGCTAAGCATGTCCATCTTTTAGAATTTCAGGTCCCAGCCTGACCCGCTTCACACATGTACAGCTCTCTCGTTCCCTCTTAACCTCTTTCATCACATATTTGCTATTTATACCTGCCTGACACACCTTGATTCTGATGCACAAGTCAGCTCTTTCCTGGTCTCTAACTAGAGCCTGTGTGTCTTGCTTAATCCTGGGCAGCATCCATTCTTAACTCCTGAGACTAGGAGTTGAACTGTTACCAAAAAGAAAAATAATAAGATTTTGTTCTTAAAGTGTAAATTATTTTAAAAAAAATACACAGTAGAGGATTTATATTCGTCAAAAATATGTGCTTCTTTCAGCATGAAGTCATCAGTTCTGTAAAGGGGAATGAAGAAAAACAATTAGTTCACAGAGAGCATTTCCCCCCTTCTTTTTGGTATGCAATGCCACATGCTTGAACAGTTCACAACGACTCAATTCAATGGGATTGTGTGATGTAATATACAAGCATGACCTAGAGTCAGGAGATTTTGGTCTACTTCCATTATACTAACTGTGTGACCTCGGGATAAATTGCTTAAAACTATAATCTAAGGTATTTGTCTCTAAATTTAAAATGTTAAGCTACAGGACCTTTAAAGACCTTTTCAGCTCAGCAATTTTAGAGACCAGGGAATACTTAAATGCTTATTATTCTATGTTGGGACCCTGAGCATATGGAAGAAATATAGTCCTATTCTTAAGAAGCATATCATTTCATGAAACTATGACTTATTTTAAGTAGTTAATGTAACATTTTTCTTTTTCACTATTTAAGGTGAACTTGGTTCAAGACATTATAGCACAATTTATAACTAGCTTTTCTCCATCAATTCTGGTATCTCTCTAGCCCTCGGAAAAAGAAGCATGATATAATCATGGTCCAAGAAACCAAATCCTATTATTCAGCACATCTATGTGGCTTATTATTTACTTCTCACTTCCTCTTTTTTCTTCCAAAGTTACAACTGTCAACTGATATCAATTATGATGGACTAGATAGAATGACTATCCCACTATACTATGACTAACTAGAACCTGGATACATTTCAAATATAATTTTAATAAATTGCTGACATACAAAAAAATAAATGATATCCCCATATGCCAAACATGGAAAAATGAAAACAGCTTAAACTGGAATGAAGAGTTTAAACAAATGTGAAGACTGGGATTGCCTTGGGGGGAAAATCTAATCCCAGCTACTGGGATTAGAAGATTAAGCTTTGGGTTTTCTGGGGAGTGAGACTCTTTCTTTAAGCCAGGGGCTTTGAAGGGAACTATAGGGATCTCAGATAAGTAGCCCCCCTGAATCCATTAAAAAACAAATACAATTCCCCAGTTGAGGCTTTCTTTTTTACAAAGATTAAATACAATCAAATACAGTAAGAAATTAACAAACATACCACAAGTGAAAGTCATGAGAAGACAATAACGTTTAAATTCTTGAGAATTTAGATAGCAAAATTATCGGATAGAGAATATAAAACAATTATGGTTCAACTGTTTTAAGAAATTAAAAATGGAATGAAAACTGAAAAAGGATCAAAATATAAACCTAATAAAAATGTCAAAAATATTTGGGGGAAAAAAACCAACTAGAACACCTATAAATAAAATATAATTGTTGAAATTAACTCAGTGGGTGAATTAAACAGCAGAATATATTCAGGTGAAAAGAGTATTAAATGTGAAGGAAATACTCAGACTACAATACATAGAACCAAGGTGGTAAATGTGAAAGAGAGGTTAAGATACATGGGGGACTGTCCTGGCCTGTATGCTCAGTGGTTAGAGTGTCAGGACCTAAGGGTCCTGGGTTTGATTCCCAGTCAGGGACATGTATGGGTTGCAGGTTTGATCCCAGGCCCCAGTCAGGACATGTGCAGGAGGCAACCAATCAATGTGTCTCGTCAATGTTTCTCTCTCTCCCTTCCACTCCCTCTAAAACTCAATGGAAAAAATGTCCTCAGGTGAGGATTAACAACAACAAAAAGATACATGAAGGAAATAATAAGTAAGTATAACACATCTAATTTGGAATTCAAAATGGAGAAAATAGGGGAAAAGGCAATATTTGAAGACATAAAGGCTGAGAATTTCCCAAAACTGATGAAAAGACATGAACCCACAAATAGAGGAAACAAGAGTCCAAGATAGAAAAGATATAGATACATATATTTTAGTACAACCAAGGAATATCAAAGAAAAGAGAAGATCTTAAAAGCATGCAGAGAAAAAAGGTAGATAGTTTACAAAGGAGGGCAAATAGATATTAAGTTTCTCAATAGCAACAATGGAAGCCAGAACACAGTGGAATGACATTTTTAAAGTTCTGAAGAGAAAATAACTGTCAATCTAGATTTGTGGATTAGCATTTGTATTTTCATGAACAAGGGCAATAAAGACATTTTCAGACTAATATAGATTGAATTTACTACCAAGAAACCTTCCCTCAAGGAACTTTTTAAAGAATGTACTTCAGAAAGAAGAAGAAAAAAATCTAAAATCAAGTTCAGTATACCCACATGCAAAAGAATGAAGTTGGACCCTTACCTCACACCATATACAAAACTCAAAATGGACAAAGACCTAAACTTGAGAGCTTTAACCACAACACCCTTGGAAGAAAACATAGGAGTAAATCTTCATGATCTTGGATTTGCCAATGGTTTCTTCTGCTTGGCACCAAGAGCACAAGCAACAAAAGAAAAACATATATTGGACTTTATCAAAATTCAAAACTTTGTGCATGAAAGGTCATTATCAAGAAAGTGGAAAAACAACATACAGAATGGAAGATATTTGCAAATTATATTAATCAGATATCTAGTATCCAGAATTTTTACAATGAATTTATACAACTAGACAACAAACAAGACAAGTAACCCAATTAATAAGTGGGAAAAAGACTCGAATAGATATTTTTCCAAAGTAGATACACAAATGGCCAACAAGCACATGAAAAGATGTTCAACAGCATTGGTCACTAGAGAAATGCAAATCAAAACTGCAGTAAAATATCACTTCATGCCCAGTTGAATGGCTATAATTTTTTAATGGAAAATAAGTGTTGGACCAATGTGGAGAAATTAGAACATTTGTACATTGCTAATGGGAATTGTAAATGGCGTAGCTCCTGTGGAAAAAAGTTCAATGGCTCCTGCCCTGGCTAGATGGCTGAGTTGGTTGGAGCGTCGTCCCATACCCCCAAAAGGTTACAGGTTCAATTCCGGGTCAGAGCATATACTTAGATTGCAGATTTGATCCCTAGTCAGGGCACATACAGGAGGCAACCGATCCATGTTTCTCTTTCACAGATACGTTTCTCTCTCCCCCTTCCTCTCTCTCTAAAATCAATAAAAACATATACTTGAGTGAGGATGAAAAAAACTTTTAAAAATACAGTGGTGCCCTGGTTTTCTAATGTGATCCATTCCAAAAGACCGTTCGAGTTCTGAAACGTTCGAAAACTGAGGGATCCACAGCCGACAGCTGGGCCTCAGGATCTCGCCCTCAGTGGAAGCCGTGGGGCATGTTCGACTTCCGAGGCGTGTTTGAAACCTGAAGCATTTACTCCCAGGTTTACGGCATTCGTAACCCGAAATGCTTATCAACAGAGACGTTAAAAGACCGAGGTACCACTGTAAAAAATTTGATGGTTCCTCAAAGGGTTCAACATAGAATTACCATATGAACCAGCAATTCTACTCCTAGGTATATACTCCTCAAAAATGAAAACAGGTATTCAGTCAGATACTTGTACACAAATGTTCGTAGCAGCACTATTCACAACAGCCAGAAGGTAGAAACAGCCCAAATGTCTGTGAGTGGGTAAATGGGCAAATAGCTTTGGCATATTCGCACCATGAAATATTCAGCCACAAAAAAGAAATTAAGTACTGATACTTGCTATAATATGGATGAACCTCAAACACGTTGTGCTAAGTGAAAGAAGCTAGACACAAAGGTCACATATTGTATGATTCCACTTGAAGTATCCAGAACAGGAAAATCCATAGAGACAGCACATTATTGGTTACCAGAGACAGGAGGAGGAGGGGGGCGGGTAGGGGGTGGGAAGGAATGGGCAGTAATTGCTTAATTGGTATGAAATTTCTTTTTGGGATAATGAAATATTTTGGAAGCAGATAGTGGTGATGGTTGCACATCATAGTGAATGTAATATTAACGACTGAACTGCACACTTTAAAATGGCCAAAATTGTGAATTCTATTATATTTTACCACAGTGAAAAATGTTCACAGATGCAAACAAACTAGCAAACATGTAGGTAAATCCAGATGTCGTTTCTTATGATAAATGATCAGATTTCATTTGTGTGGTTTTTAAAATGATCATTAAAATAACACAAACTTGAGAAAGGAGTAATCAGTCAGAGCATTTTAATGTCGCTGGGACGCCCTATGAGAACCATTGGCTCTCAAGTGCTTTGGACTGTGATCCTCAATGAGAAATTGTTTATGTTGCCACCAGTTATACATTTATATGTATACGACTGAAACGAAAATCTCACAAAACAATCCTTGCCCTAGCTGTATGTGTTGTATATTTTCTAATCTAATTAATTTCATTTAAAAAATGCTGATTGTGTGCTGCTCCGGCCCATGTGGCTCGGTGGGTAGAGTGTCGGCATGGGTACCCAAGATTCGTTCCCCGTCCCTGGGGGGGAAGGGGCACGTGTGGGAGGCAACCAATCGATGTTCTCTCTCTTTCTCCCTCCCTCTCTCCTTCCCTCCCTTGCTACTTTCTCTAAAAATCAATGGAAAAAAGTATTCTTGGGTGCAGATTAACAAAACAAAACAAAACTTCTGATTGTGTCCAATTGCATGGATTTCACAACCCACCAATGGGTTGTAGCCCACTGCTTGAAAATATTGGTGTAAAGAGCTGTGGTGGCACTCCGGTAAAGATGCGGGCGAGAAGGTAGCAGGAGGGAAGGACCTTGAGCAGTTCAGGAGCTTCTCTGCTGGGTGAGCAAGTGTAGACAGGTGGTGAGTCTGCAGTCTCTTCCACTCTTGAAGATGCCACCCTCTTCCAGTATTGTAACCTCCATATGGCAAGAGAATATTTCTACTAGTGCACCAGAAACCTTTTGAACAACTCTGTGTCTGTGTAGTGTTCTGTGCATCACCAAGATAAAGCTCCCTTGGATGCAGCTAATGGAAAGCATTTCACGGTTATGCACGTTACACAACAGTCTGCTTCAGTTTGAAGAAATCAGGTGGCCTGAGTGGTGGTCTTATCCCTTGTTACCTTGGACAAGTGACTCTCTTGCTCTCGGTTTCAGTTCCCTCCTACATAAAATTAGAAGGAACTTTAAATTTTTCCTAAAAAAGGAATCTGTAATTCACTCTGACGAGTCTACACAGACCCCAGTTTCACACAATACACATACACATGCATTGCATTCAGATGCAGGACATTTAATGGGGACTCTTATGAAACACCCACAGAATTGGCATTAATCTGTTTTAAAACAAAGTGATGAGGTGATGATTTATCGAGCACATTTCTTACATATTTTCAGACATGTAACTTTTAATTTATAGGGTTTTTTTTAATTAGCTGTTGACTGAGTGCTGTGTAGTTTAATTACTACAACCTCAGGAGCTTTACCAAGCTGAGAATGGGGATTAGACCGGTCTGAGCCTGTACCAGCGAACGTTCCATGGGAGCTAAATGGCTCCTGCTTGACTTCTTGTCCTAGCTGCTGCAGGGTACCTCAGGGAGCACCATTTGGTGAGTTACATTTACACACAAAGTGTACACATCTGTTTTCCCACTACGATTATCCATTCATATGAGCTGGTCCTAGCAACCGTCCATGCTCTGGAATGGGATGTGACTAAGCGAGTCAGTGTCTTCAGTCCACCACTGTCTGGGAAGATTCCTATGAGATGAAAGAGTGGAAAAGACATTCCACACTCCAGACATACTGAACTTTTTTTAGTTCCATGAAAGCCTTTTGATGATCTTTGTTTATTGCCTTTTTTTTTTTTTTAACTTTTTTGTGTGTGGAAAATGTCAAACTTAGATAAACACAATAGTAAAATGAAACCCACTTTTTTACACGGCTTCCACTGTTAAATATCCTACCACTCTTGTTTCACCTGTACCAACCACCCACTCCCAGCCCCTCTATTATTATTTTTACAGTTTTTAAGGTAAATTTTGCATACATTTAAATGCATGAGTGTTAATTGAATGATTTTGACAACAAAATACACCTGTGTACCTACACCCTCACCAGGTTTCCATTTCATGAGAAGGGGGTCCTCCTCTCTTCCCAGGTGATCCCTCAGTGCCCCTCCCCCCAGAACAACCACTGAGTTTTTCCACCTCAGAATTAGTTTTGCCTATTCTAGAACTTCATATAAGTGGAAACATATCCTTCTTATATACCCTTTTGTGTCCACTTTTCTCAGCGGTACGTCTGTGAGATTCAGTCATGTTGTTGCATGCATCAGTACACTAATTCACCCTTTTTATTGACAAGTAGTAATATACCAAAACGTGTTTACCCATCGTCTTGATGGACATTTGAGGAGTTTTCAGTTTGGGGCTGTTGGGAATAAAGCTGCTATGCACATTCCTGTACAGACCTTTTGTGAACATATATTTTGCCTTACCTTGGATAATTACCTAGGACTGCATATTCTGGATCATAAAGAAAGCGTATGGTAAACAGTAAGAAACTGCCACACTTTGCCAAAGTGATTCTATCATTTAACATTCCCACCAGCAATATATAAGAGTTTTAATTGTTCCACAGTCTCATCAGTACTTGGTATTGTCAGTCTTAAATTTTAGCCATTCTAGTGGGTGTGAAGGACTCTCTCAATTTAGTATTAGTGTGCACTTCCCTAATGACTAGAAGTGTTACGCATATTTTCCTGAGCTATTACTTTGGCCTAACATGTTTCACGTGAGGTTCCCTAGTCCAGAACACTTACTACTCCCCCTGTCTAGTAAAGTGCATATTCCTTATCTTCTTCTCACTTTATTGAAAGGAATCCTTTATCCAGTAAAGTTGAAAGATAAGGAAATCAGCCTAAAGTCACACGAGAACCAGTTTTCTAGAAACATCGACCATTGCCTTTATGTAGTGCCCTGGAATCTTAGGGCAGGGAAACTCTCCTGTCCTGTACCTTCCTCTGTTTCCCAAATCAGGAAATACAAACCACCCAGGTCTTAGCTGCCCATTTGGTTTGATGTTAAGAGGTACAAGAAGCTTGTAAAGCTGGGACTTACGTGGAGACAGGGCCATACCAAAAAATACAAAGGGGAAGCACTGTGTGGAAGTTTTGTTGAAGAACAGTAAGCACCTCGGCTTCAGTATTTTTCTTTGGAGGGACAGTCCTGTGGCTTTCAGGCCTGTAGAGAAACGAAATGATTAAAATTTACAGCATGAAAAAGATTTCCTTGGCATGCAGACACTAAGTTCCCGTTGATTAGAAAGGCACCACATTCTCTTGCGAGCTGTGCTTGGTAAAGCTCCTCCCCTGACCTGTCCCAATGTCTTCTGTGAAAATAAGAAATTTTTCTCAGTCCTCCCTTAGCCTGACCTTCAGTGACTGTCTGGGGGTTGAGGAGAAGCCTGCAAGGACCGTGTGTGGGAAGAAATAGGACTGCTATCAGAATTACAGCTTTCCATATCTTGCCACCCTCGGTTGCTGGCCTTTTGGTTTCCTCCCACTAAGAGGAAGCTTTAATAGTGTGTTTATAATCAGTTATATGCCTGTATTTCTGGTTCATTATTCATATTCGCTTGGCACTCAGACTTCCTATACACGCTGGTAGTTTTCTATTGCCAATACCTGCATCCCTTAGCCTGAGAGCTTCTCTGGCTTCTCTGACCACAGGAGATGCTGGGTGCCAGGCAGGCTGGAAGTGCCAGGGAGGTAACATCCCTGGGAACAGCGTTCAAACTAATGACGGATGGGAGTTGGTGGCTAAATTCTCCATCTTTCTCATCCTTTGGGTGGGACAACTCTTAAGTATGCTCCACACCACCTCCCAGAGTTACTCAGTGGACATGAGCCCCTCTTTTCCACAACAGCAACATACCCATGGACGCATCCTCTCCTGGCTTCCTTCCCTTTCCTGGCAGTGCTTGCTGATATTACCTTCTAAATAAGCTCCTAGCCTCAATTTCAGTCTCAGGGTCTGCTCTGGAGAAACCCAATCTAGGCTAGCTTAACATCAAGCAAACTCGCTAATAAAATATTAGGATGAACATATTGTTAATAAATCTGATATGCTAAATGCTGCACTCCACCTCCCGCATTCCTAAAGACATAGAATTCACTACCTCTGAGTTTACCCAGTGTTATCGCTGAAAGGTTATTGATAGAGAATTCTTTTCAGGAAAAGATCTAGTTTGTTTGTTTTTAATCGTCACCTGAGGATGTGTTTTCCATTGATTTCTAGAGAGAGAGGAAGGGAATGGGAGGGAGGGGGAGAGAGAGAGAGAAACATTGATGTGAGAGAGACACATTGATTGGTTGCCTCCCACACACGTCCCTACTGGGGACAAGGGAACCTGCAACCAAGGGACAGTACATGCCTTTGACCGGAATCGAACTCAAGACCCTTCAGTCCACATCCGATGCTCTAATCACTGAGCAAAACTGGCCAAGGTGAAAAGATCTAGTTTAAGAATAATCCCCAAACCAAGGAAGTGGGGTGTCGCACATATTTGCGTTCTGATGGACAGTCAGCTGCTTGATTTCTCAAAGCAAATTGGTATAATGAATATTGTTTCTCAGCATATTAAGATACTTCCGGGTATAATAAAAGGTATCTTCAACATATCGATGTTTGGTTTTACTCACTTACCCTGGCCTGTTTTGGAAAACAAAATTGGAAAGCAAGAGAAATTGTGCTGAAGAGAAGAGATAGCTGATGCCGGGGTGTATGGGTGTGTATGGATGTGTGGATCCAGGAGTCCTCAGCATTCTTTGCCCTTCGCAAAAACATTAGCACAACTAAAGTATTGTGAAAAGTTTGGGTTTGTGGATGTGTCATGGGTTGATGAGTTTAGTAAATGTCTCCATGTAAGCCCAGCCAGTGTGGCTCAGCAGTTGAGCGTCAACCTAGGACCCAGGAGATCACAGTTCAATTCCCGGTCAGGGCACATGCCCAGGGCTCAATTCCCAGTCAGGGAAATGGAAGGGGCAGCTGATCAGTGACTCTCTCATCGTTGATGTTTCTATCTCTCTCTCTCCCTTCCTCTCTCTGAAATCAATACATATATAAAACAAAAAAATAGCTCCACGTAATATTTTTATGGGTCAGGAATCAGAGAAATATTACAAAATTGAGACAATGTCCGGGTTCCGTGGCTCAAGATGGTAGAAATCTCCTGGCACCGGGATACCTTTCCCTTCCTTGTCCACTAGATTATTTCTTCTTCAATCCCAATTCCAAATCCAGAGATTTAGGCCTACTCCCACAGCCCTCTTCCAAACATTATTTTCCAGGTAGTTTAATGTTAATTCCATTGTTCTTTATTAAATTAAAAAAAAAAATGCAATTGCTACTTGATAAGGGCTGATCATTGTTCCAGTTTTATAATTAATCTGAATTAAATACATTATCTGGTTTATATGAATAAGCAAAACTTCTAGTGCCCTGGGTTTCTCTCGTGATGCTTTCAGAGACATTCTTGGGTCAACATTGTGCACCACACAGATACCACTGGTCCAAGTCACAGATTCTAGAGTTCTCCGTCTTTTTGCTAATCAATTCAAAACGACAGACTTTGTACACTTTCTGTAGCCAATATCCTGGCAAACCGAACACCTCTCTTGTTCTCCCCCATGTCTTGGTTCCCGAGGAAACGGGCAAGTGCTAATAAACACCTATTCTGGTTGCTCGTTGATAATCCTCAGGCCTGTTGCCTCTACTCTTCCTTGTCTCAGGAGGCTGACCTGCATGGGCGATGTCCCCCTCTGGCCAGTGGGAGGTCCCTGCAGGAGATCAGGATGCAGGAGAGGGATCCAGGGTATTTATCCCTCCCCCTCACTGTCTGTTCACTCTGGTTCTATCAATGAATTACCACCAAAGCTACAGCTACCATTGGGCATCCCTCTTGTTTTGCTCTCAGCCAGGCTCTGGTCATAAGATTGTGATACCGGGACTGGATTTTAAGAATAAATTTGTTTGAATAGATGGTGAAGGGGGAGAATGCACTGGGAGACAAAGAGCGGAAGTAAAGTTTTGGAATTATGAATGAAAGCGAGCATATAGAGGGTAGTGAGAAGACCATCCTGTCCCAAATGGGGAAGTGGTCACAAATTCGGTGGGATGGAGATCATTGTACCAGATGGTCTTAATAGGTGAAGGAATTTAGATGTCCCGTGGTGGATGTAAGATGCTGCTGGGATTTCTTGGCAGGGAGATCATTTAGTACAAAATCTTCAGTTGTCACAACAGGCTGGTTTTCGTTGTGACTCTTGGCCAGCTTTTGACTGGGAGATAATAAGGATCCTGGTGGTTGAAAGAGGCGATGATTCATGTGTATTTTGACTCCTTTATAAATTTAATTTTAGCCTGAATCATAGAAAGAGTCTGTAGCCTTTCCCATGGTTTTTGTTGGCAGCAGCCCTGTGCTCCCATGGGAACAGACATACATACCTACCCACACCGTCCTCTTATATTTGCGCTCAGCGTCTGTTCACATGGATGATTTTCATCTTTTCTATGGAGCATATTCACACATAAGCTTAAAGCATAGTCTTTCTTCTACAGCTGAGGATTCATTCTGAATTGTTTTCAAACACATATAACTCTAGGTATAGCTCCAAGCAAAACATGATGAAAGCAGGCACTTGGATAGACCATGGAATAATGATGTCACATTGAATGCCATCTGCTGTACAGCTCTGTGGGACCAGATGAAGGAAATATGGCGCCTTGTGCTTCTCCAGTGGTTAATTCTGGAAGGCCTTTTCTAAGCTCCAGTCTAAATAGGAAGAGCCCACGTCCCATGTGTTCAATACCTTTGCAGTCCTAGGGGTGACAGTGCCCTTTTCATCTTCAGGAAAGGAGTTCTCTGATCATAACTGCAGAGCAGCAAACACTTACCTCCATAATTCTGCACTGAACTCTTTGCTCACACAAAATACACTAGTTTTTATGTTACTTTGCCAAATTTTAATGGCCTGAAATCCAAAATAGATGAAGTTAAACAATAGCAGTTGTGCGTTTTCAAGAAACTCTGGTTACTGAAGATAGTGCTTTCCTTAGTTTATATAAAAAACATTTACTGCCTTGGCCGTTTTTGCTCAGTGGTTAGAGTGCCAGCCCGCAGACTGAAGGGTCCCAGGTTCGATTCCAGCCAAGGGCACATACCTCAGTTGCAGGCTTGACCCCTGGCCCCCGTCGGAGCACATGCAGGAGGCAACCAATTGATGTGTCTCTCTCACATCGATGTTTCTCTGTCTCTCCCTCTCCCTCTCCATCTCTCTCACTCTCTCCCCCTTCCACTGTCTGAAAAGCAATGGAAGCTGTAAAGAAGAAGGATCTCGTACCCTTTGGGATAGTATGGAGGGACCTGGAGAATATTATGCTGAGAGAAATAAGCCAGGCAGAGAAAGACAAACATCACATGATCTCACTCATATGTGCAATCTAAAGGACACAACAAACTGATGCACAAAATAGATTCAATGACATGGAAGCATGGATCAGACTGACGAATGTCAGAGGGAAGGTGGGGGTGGGTGGGTGGGGAGAGATTAACCAAAGAATTTATATGCATATATGCACAACCCATGGACACAGACTTGAGTGTAGTGAAGGCCTGGGGAGGGGAGAGGGTGCGGGGTGGAAGGAGTCAATGGGGAAAAAAGGGGGACATCTGTAATACTTTCAACAACAACAAAATTTAAAAAAAGAAAGAAAGAAAAGCAATGGAAAAAATATCCTCTGGTGAGGATTAAAAAATAATAATTAAAAAAAAGAATTTACTGATCTAGCTTCTAGATTATGTTCTGGTGGTTCAGGCATGAATAATACTTCTCTGGAGTGTTAAGACAGATACATTAAAAATAAGCTGTAATCAAATGTACTAAGTCCTTTAACAAAGGTGCACCAGCTCTCTGGGCACGTGGAAGAAAAAGCATCTTTGACTCTGTGGTTCCAGGGAGGCTCCCACAGGGCCAGAGACATTTGGACAAGTCTTGAAGAATAATCAAGGGCCCCCTAAGTGGAGGGAGAGCACCTAAGGCAGAACACAGAGTAAATAAAAGCACTGAAACGTCCAAGTGAAGTGCTGGCTGTTACTTCTTTCGTTCCAGACGACACAAGTCAGGAATCCAGGGAGAGACAGGTGTCTGGGAGGCCGCCCTCCTCCCTCCTCAAGTACACACTTCTCAGCTCAGAACAGCTGCAGGCAGAAATTTCAGGGCTGAAAAGTCCGGCGGCGAAATGATAAGGGTGGGACTTCCTGGAGAGCAAAATATTTTCAAACTCTTTCATAGAAATGGGACAATAGACTCAAAATAACTGCAGGTTTTCCAGACCATCAGGAAACACGATTTCACGGGAGGAGACATATTCCCCTACAGGGAACTTAAGGGAAATGCCCTAGGTTTTAGGAACCACCAGCGATCTCAGCCTTCTTCCCAGTCCCAAGAATGTTTCATTGTTGTTTTCCAGCCATGTACTTCTCACTTTTCTAAAATAGGAGTTTGTTTACTCCCTGCATCAGTGTCCTAGGGTTGCCAGAACACTACAAGCTTGGTGGCTCAAAACAACAGAAATTTACTCTCTCACAGTTCTGGAGGCCAGAAGTCTGAAGTCAAGGTGTCAGCGGGATTGGTTCCTTCTGGAGACTCGGAGAGTCTGTCCCATGCCTCTCTCCCAGCTCTGGCAGTTGCCAGCAGGCCTGGGCTCCTGTAGGCCCAGCCCTCCAATATCTGCCCCATACTTGCATTGCTTCCTTCTCTGTGTCTCTGCGTGTCTCAAATCTCCCTCTCTCTCCCCTCTCTCATAAGGATACCAGTCACTAGATTTGGGACCCACACTAAGTCCAAAACGATCTCATCCCAAGATCATTAATTGCCTCTGCAAAGATCCTGTTTTCAAATAAAGTCATTCCCAGGTTCCAGGGGTTAGAATGCAAATATGTCGTTTTGGGAAACAGTATTCAACCCCCTTTTCATTGCCCTCTTCTGCTATGGATATCTTCTGAGCACTTGTAAATGGGCTGTTTGACCTTGTCCAGAAACCAGATATTGGGACAGAAAGACACAGTGTCTTAACTCCCATTGAACAGGAGTAAAGTAAAGGGCCAAATTATCCAGCTTCAGGTCTCCAAGAGTTTTTTACTAGAATCTTTGAGAAGAGGCTCATCAAAGGATGTGAGCTCTACTTGCAACAGGTCTAGAGTGAAGACATTTTTACTAGAGAAAGGTGCGGCTACCTCGAACACAACTTCCTTGCCTTTTACAATCCCTGTGGTTGTAATAGACTCAGCCTCTTGCAAACTGGAACAGAGTGTTTACAATTCTAACAGCTGGGCTCTGATTCCTTAGCTAATCAGTGGCTGCAGGGTCCACCAGAGTCAAGAGGCTCGGAGAGCAAAGCCAGTTCACCACATTTATTGAGGGTTAACATCAATTTTTGCAGAAGAGCACTTTCAAAACGGATTGAGTAAAGCAACTTCTGCTTTACTTTTATCTGTCTTTTCTTAGAACATATTCTCAAGACTCTTGGCATTCTTGATTTCCTCAAGAAATGTGTATTTCTTATCTAATTACTATATAATGTCTTCCTGAAACAAAACTACATGTTAGGGGTTGTAAATAAAACATACCCAAACTTAGTTAAAGCTAATCTCTCTTGTTCCAGGCCTGCACCCAAGTGGCTGAGCGTGGCTGGAGACTCAGCCATGCTGATGCTGTCACTTTAAATGAATGATCACTCAGCTCAGGTGGGCCTTTGGTGCTACTTGCCACCCTTCCCCACTTCACTTAGCTCCCTGTTCCTGATCCTGAATGACTGTTGCACACCTTCTCTCTCCTCAGTCGTCCAACAGTGCCTCATCTCCAGTCCTCAAATATCAGCTGACTTCCTTGCTTCTGTGAAAAATTGTGCAATTCAGAAGAGCACTTCCAAAAGACTGGAATTCCTAGCAGATCTACCTAATACATAGAAAAAAATCCAAACAGGCAGCCAAAATAGGGAGACAAAAAAACAAGCCCCAAATGAAAGAAGAAAAGAATTCTCCAGAAGAAGAGCTAAATGAAATGGAGATAAGAAATCTATCAGATACAGAGTTCAGAATACTGATCATAAAGATGCTCAACAGCATGAAAAAAGATATAGAAACTATGAAGGAAATTAAGAGTGACATAATAGAAATTAAAAAAAAAACAAACATTAGAAGGAATAAACTGCAGATTAGGAGAAACTGAGGATCGGGTCAGCGAATTAGAAGACAAGGTAGAAAAAAGTCAATCAGGGAACCAAATAAAAAAACAATTAAAAAACAGGAAGACAATCTACAGGAGTTGTGGGACAACATGAAACAACAATATTTGCATCATAGGAGTGCCAAAAGAAGCCGAAAGTAAACAAGGGTTAGAGAACCTGTTTGAAGAAATAATGGCAGAAAACTTCCCTAACCTGATCAAAGAAAAAAAATCACACAAGTTTAGGAGACAGAGCGTTCCAAGCAAGAAGAATCCAAAGAGGCCCACACCCAGACACATCATAATTAAAATGCCCAAAATTCAATACAAAGAGAGAACCTTAAAGGCAGCAAGAGAAAAGCAATCTGTAACCTACAAAGGAGCCCCCATAAGGCTGTCAGCTGACTTCTCATCAGAAACTCTACAGGCCAGAAGGTAATGGCATGAAGTATTCAAGGTAATGCAAAACTAGGATCTGAAACCAAGAATACTCTATCCAGCACAGCTATCATTCAAAATAGATGATGAAATAAAGAGCTTTCTAGACAAAAAAGGCTAAAGGAGTTTATCACCACCAAACCAGCACTGCAGGAAATGTTAAAGGGACTGCTATAATAAGAAGTTGAAATAGAGAGAATGAGAAACATAGGCATAAAGAAATAAAATGGCAATAGATAAATACCTATCAATAATAACCTCAGATATAAATGGATTAAATGTCCCAATCAAAAGACATAGGGTAGCTGAATGGATAAGAAAACATGACCCAAATATATGCTGTCTACAAGGGACCCACCTCAGGACAAAAGACTCACACAGGGAGGAAAAAAATTTAAAAAAACTTATGGAGGACTTTAAAAGAGAGAACAGCAGCAATATAGTCACAGTAGGGGACTTTATCACCCCACTGACTTCACTGGATAGGTCTTCCAGACAAAAAATCAACAAGGAAACAGTGACCCTAAATGACACACTAGATCAGATGGATTTAATTGACATTTATAGAACATTCCACTCCAAAGCTGCAGAATATGCATTCTTCTCAAGTGCACATGGGACATTCTCAAAGATAGACCACATATTAGGACACAAAACAAGTCTCTACAAATTCAAGAAGATTAAAATCATATCAAGCATCTCCAGCAGTTACACAATGGAATACTATGCAGCTGTAAAAACAAAGGATCCCTTACCCTTTGAGACGGCATGGTGGGACCTCGAGAGTATTATGCTAAGCGAAATAAGCCAGTCAGAGAAAGTTAAGTGTCACATGATCTTACATGTGGAATCTAATGACCAAAATAAACTGATGAACAAAATAGATCAAGGGACACAGAAGCATGGAACAGACTTACAAAATCTCGGAGGAAAGGTGGAGGTGGGTGGCTGGGTGGGGAAGAGTCACATAAGAATTTATATGCATATACAGTGGGACCTCGATTTTCTAATGTAATCCGTTCCAGAAGACCGTTCAAGTTCTGAAGCGTTAGGAAACCGAGGGATCAACCGCTGACAGTTAGGCCTCAGAATCTTGCAGGAACTTAAGAGGTATACCAATTTTATATGGATTTTTTATGAAAAGAAAAGTAACAAAAAGTATTAAATTATGTCTTTAATTATCTAATACTAATTAAAGTATTTAAAATTATTTGGAAGAGGAAAGCCTACATTCATTAATGTAAATATACATATATGTTACCCTAAGTTCTGGGGGTGCAGTATATTCTGAAAAAAAAATTGAGTCTAAATGTTGGGAAGTTAACAGCGACTCTACCTCTAGTCAGTTACATGGCTTGTGGATTATTTTTGTTAAAAAACAAACAAACAAACAAAAAACCTACAGCTTATATGTTTGCTACGATGTTTTGTGTTGCTATAGCCTGCTGCTGAGGGGTAGCCTAAATGCATATTTTGGGCAGTGGTCTGACACCTGTATACCAATGCACCAGATCTATTTTTTTTAACTTACTTATTTAACAAGACTTTTTATGTTGCTGACTAATGTGCCAGAAATGGTTCTAAATCCTTTATGAGTGTTAAATTATTCAATCCTCATACCAACCTTATGATGTGGGCTCTATTATAATCCCCATTCTATTGATGAAAAACCTGAGGCGTAGATTGGTGACACAAATGCCCCAAGTTCACACAGCCACTAATTGGGGAAGCCAGGATTCAAGCCCAGGGTTCAAACTCTCCATACTCTTAATCACAGTGCCTTACTGCCTCTATAGAAAAGTGGGTGCATTTTGAGAAACCATTTTTGTAGGGAAGGCAGATGGAGAGGGGAAATGCACCCCAGACAGTGATAAATACAGTGTTCACCAACAGCAAGCTATTCCACGGTAGTTATTTCTGGTTTTGATAGAGTTTCTGGACCAGAAGAAGAAGTGAATTCAGCATAAATTGTGCATGTGGACAGGGCATTTGGCAAGATCCCTTATGATTTGTTTTAGGAAATGTGTAATCATGGGAGCTGGTTTCTAGATCAATTAGGTGAATTCATGTGCAGTTGAATGGCCATACCCAAAGGGTGCTACCTACTGAATTTCCTTTCAACCTGTTAAGAAGCCTCTCGTGGCAGGTCACAGGGCTTTGTGCTTCCTCCTGTCCTAATTTAACTCCTTAGCAATGTTGTTAATAAGGGACATCATTAGAAAATCAATCCAATTTGAAAAAGATATGTAACTGGTTCTAATGGGGTGGGGTTGGGAGAGGATAGTTAATGTGCTAAAGGCTAGAATGGAGAAAATTAATCTAACAAGATGGAATTTAACAGCCATGAGAAGTCCTTTACTTAGATCCAGAAAAACAAACTGTTCAAGATCTGGGTGGGGAAGAGATGGCTTAACAACGTCACATGGAAAAAAAGCAATCAAGGGTTTCCGCTGGCTGGAAGCTAAATGTGAGTCAATGGCAAGTTGTGGCTACTCAACAAAGCAAAACAAAGCCCTAAAGAAATTTTAGCCTGGAAAAACAGAATTGTAGTGTCTAGGCCAAGGCGAAAGAACCCATCTGTTTCCCTAGTCAGCCCATACCTGGGGGACTGAGTACTATTCCAGGTACCTCATCATAGAGGGGCAGCATCCGACCATAGGGGTCCAGGAGAAAGGGGTGGAGAGGTGCGAGGCTGAAACCACGTGGTGAAGACTGTCTGCAGGAATGGGAAATATAATTAGTCAGGGATTTAATGTCTTCAATTATCTGGGCAGGCGTGGGCAGGAGGCGGTGTTCTAAGAGAGAGTTTGTAAGAGATAAACTACTTACTCTGTGCCACTCCCTTCTATAGAAAAACTGTATAAAGGGAGCTTAGCGTTGAGTGGTTACTCTGCCCACTTTATATGTGTCCTTACTTTATATGTGTCCCCACACCAACTCTCTGAGACTCTTATCAATGTGTTTCTGACACCTTAGCAGAATTCAAATAACACTTCCTTTTGAAGACCAAGCGCGGGGAAAACATACGCTTGTCAAGGTAAACACACTATTTGACACTGGATTCTAGTATTCAACTTGAAGGTTCATGATCAACTTCAGAAGGAAGGGCTCTCTGCCCCCAGGATCCAACACAGTGGTGGACCGTTTACTTTCTGTACTCAGACCAGAATCAGACTGGGGAGGGCAGTAGGTGGACTTCAAGGAGGCTGCCGCATCCAAGAGCAGTGCCTGAGTAACAGGCACCTGGCTCTGTTACCAAACTAAAGGGGTTCATTGGCCTGCACGCATCAGAGCCCAATCAGGCGCAAACAGGAGTTGGCAGCAAAGAAAGTGAAGGTTTGTTGAAGGAAATGGCACCAAACCCAGAGTCGCAGGTGAGCTGTTGCTCTAAGACATGGTTCCCTGGGAAGGGATTGCATAGGGGGCTAAGAGAGTTAGGGTGGTGGTCTCCACCGATTGGTTGGCACTACGGCAGGGAATAGTTGATCACTGCATCTGGTCCTGATGTCAGCCACGGGGTGGTTCTGTCTGGTTTCACAAGTACTTGGTCGGTGGGATGGTTTTGCTTTCTGGGCCTGGAGCTGAAACACAACTGAGGCCAAGATGTTATCTTTAGTTAGATCAGAACTCTGTCTCTGTGGTCAACAGACTCAAGGCTTTGTTCCTAAGAGTATCTGATGCTGACCGGAACCTCATTGTCCTGAGAGCTTAATGATTAAGGGAGTGGGACCTGCAAGGGAGAGGCAGGTGGGTGAGTCAGGGTGCTCCTAGGCTGGACAAGGCCAGTTGTGAATCAAAAGGAATGAAGGAGAAAAGCTCAGATGAAAGAAATGAAGTTTCTGCGCGGTTACACCTCCTTCCACCTCAGCTATTTCTGGCTGGTAGACAAAACAAGAATTTCAGGGCTGCCCATGTCGCCTTGCCAATGCCCATCCCAGGCTTAGGCTATAACCACTTCCAGTTGCTGCTCTGCTTCACCAAGTCCCTGCCCACCGGTTCTTCAGAGAAGACCTACTCCTGCTTACTCTATATTGAGATTTAGTTTATAAACAAGAACTTGAAGATCATATTCAAGAAATTATTTTTAAAATACTAAGGAAAGTATTTGAATTTTAGCCAATCACTCCTGTGCCTCCATAGGAAATATAAATCTTGCTCTCTGGTGTCCAGGGCTGTCCAGACACGGGTCAAATATATCTTTTAGACTTTGTTTTCCATTACATCCCTGCCTGGGTCCTTTGTTTCATCTAAACTGAATTTCTCATCCCTAGTATCATATGGCCCTGTCTTTTCCTATTGTTCCCTTTATTTGGAAAGACTTCTTTCTCTATCTTTAAAAAAATATATTCACCTCAGCATTTCAAATTTCTTGAAGTATCGCCTCCTTCATAAAACCTTTTGACCAGCAACCCCCACCCCATGGATGAGATTTCTTCTTTGTTGAGCTCCACAGCACATGGCTAAGGCTTTCGTATGGCACTTCTGTTACTACTTAATCAGTCTCCAAGACCAGCTCACATATTGAACATATTTTGTCCCCTAGGTTTATAAAAACAGAATGCCTAATGGTTTCATATTGCTTAATGACTCATTGTAACACATTTTCTTAGTGGAAAAAACAATGCAAGGCAGCGGCACAGTTTTGCCCTGAGCATTTGTGCAGCTGGTAATTTGGACCACCTATAATTGGTAGTAGTGTACAGTGAGATAACAGCTCTAATTTTCATCTAGCCTTGCCTTCAGAAACACTGTTGGCTCTCTCTCCTGTCCCTTGGAGATGTCATGGCCAGATCCAATGACTCTCCTTTCACACTTGGGTCTAATTTTTCAGGTGTTAAAGGGTCCATCTAGCTAAAAACTCCAAACTACCATCCATTTCAAAGCGTTACCCTCCCCTCAGCTCAGAACCGATGTCTGCTCTTTGCTTTCCCCTCCCCCAGCTTGTCCTGGCAAGGACACCTGGAGCCACTCCTAATAAAAGGCTGGAATATCTCCTTAAACTTTGGGGGAAAATGATGCCTACCATAAATGAAGAGGAGATGCTGGAAATTCCTTGGCACAGAGGAACAGGCCAAAGGCTCGGAAAGGTGGGCATGTTAGAACTGACTGATGGTGCAACACCAGAGAACCACTAGATGACTGCGTTTCTCAGGAGACAAAGAGGACACTGTCTTCCCTGAAGCATGAAGGAATGCTTTCTGGGTGAGACACCAGCTTCATGGGGGAGACACCAGTGTCTTGACAAACACAGTGTTGTCTGTCCACTGTAGGCCAAGGTTGACAGCTGGAAATACTTCTGGGAAACTGGGCTCCCTGGTGTCAATGGAAATTATAGGATTCTGGAATAGCAGAAGCAAGTGGACAGCATATAACTATCAGAGCAAAGGTAAGATTAGTGGAATTCATTGGCTACATTAATTGCCACAATAAGCCTCTAGGAAGACAGGTTGATACAATTATCTGAGTGACTAACAAGGCCAGAGTGACAACCAGGGGGCCTTGACCGTCAAGAATCTGCTGGCAAGGACTAATAAACCATGGTGTCCTAGGAGCAAGACATATGGGCAGGCAAATGAGGGTACTGATTGATTTATATACCCAAAAAAGATCTTGAGTGGGTCAGCACCACAATGAAAAACAGTCTCTTCTATAGTTTCAAGAGTTGAGGTGGTTTTCAGGTTCAGAATCCATTGGTTGAATGACTGTGCCCTCTTGAGGAAGGTCCCTGAAACACCATAGCAAGCAGATGTAGTAGCTATTCTTCCTCAAAGGGACCTAACGGACATTTACCAGGTTAACTATACCCTGGGTGAAGTGAATACTTGAGTATTTGAGGGCTGGGGATAAGCTGACATGGATACCAGGTGACCCAAAATATCATCAGCCCCTTTATTAGAGTGGGGATGTTTAGAAACCACGGATAGATGGAGTCCTAGCCCAAGTCAGGGGGCTGGGGAATACTTAGAAACTGGAAGAACCCTCCCATTGGTTTTCCGTGGAGTGATTCTTTATAATTGGAAAGGCTAGGAGGAAACCCCCAAAAGTTCTCCCTAATCCACAACCCTGAGCAAAGATAGTAAATTGAAAAAATAGAACATCCTGCAGTGATTTTCATCACCCTCAACAACTTAAAGGAGGCAGGAGTGATGATCTCCATGTTAACCCATTCAACTGACCAGCTTGATCCTTGCTTAAATTAAATAGATCATGGATGATGACGATGGACCTTGATTATCTGGACATTCTGGTCACTGGTCCACTGTACTGATGACACCATGCCAGTTGGACCTGTTAGCAGACAGTGACTAGAGCTTTGAATGTTTAGGTAAGAGATGTATACCTTGGGTGATAGGAAATAAACCTACAAAGATTCAGGGAATGGACACATCTGTGCCATTTTTAGAGGTATAAGGGTTTAGACCAGGAGTTGGCAAACTATGGCCTATGGGCCATATCTGGCCCACTGCCTGTTTTGTTTTGTTTTGTTTTTTAAATTGTCCTGAAGCTAAGAATAGTTTTATATTTTAAAATAGCTTAAAAAAAAAACAACACCAAAAGAAGAATAATGCCTTGTCACATGTGAAAATATTTGAAATTAAAGATTATATTTATCTACAAATGAAGTTTTATTGTAACAGCCACGCTCATTCATTCTTGTATTGTCTGTGGCTGTACTCGAGTTTTAATAGCAGAACTGAGACGTTACAATGGAGCCCACCTGTGAACTCTCATCGCTTCCTACCGCTGCCCAGTGAGTCACGATGCCCTCAAAACAGCATTTTGCCACAATGAGGGGTCACCTCACACCTGTAGGAATGGCTCCATCCACAAAGCAACCAGTGACACCTGCTGGCGAGGGTGTGGAGAAAGGGCACCCAGTACCCTGCCGGTGGGAATGCAGACTGGGGCAGCCACTAAGGGAAACAGCATGGAGGTTCCTCAAAAGATTAAAAATTGACCTGCCATTTGACCCAATGATTCCACTTCTAGGAATAGATCCTAAGAAACCAGAAACACCAATTGCAAAGAACTTATGCACCCCCGTGTTCATAGCAGCGCAATTTATAATAGCTAAGATCTGGAAACAGCCCAGGTGCCCATCAGATGAGTGGATAAAAAGCTGTGGGACATTCACACCATGGAGTACTACGCAGCTGTAAAGAAGAAGGATCTCGTACCCTTTGGGACAGCATGGATGGTCTTGGAGAATATTATGCTAAGTGAAATAAGCCAGGCAAAGAAAGACATACCACATGATCTCACTTGTAGGTGGACTATAATAAACAAAATAAACTGATGAATAAAATAGATTCAGAGACATGGAACAGACTGAGGGATCTGAGAAGGAAGGCAATGATTTCTGATTTATTTATTCAGTCATTCAGTTAATAAATACTGACTTGAGTCAAGACTCCTAACCACAACACATACTGCCAAATACAGATGTGATGATGGAATACCTTTGTGGCAGATAAAGAATACTGAAGAAGTTATGCAGACTTTGTCAGAACCTTTCTCCAGCGCCAGAAAGCATATGCCAGTGTGCTCGGCTGTGAGCTCCGTGAGGTGGTAAGTGCCTCACGCTTCACGTTATTATAATTACTCCCAATATTCAAGGAGTTTTCGGAGGCTTTGTATCTAATGAAAAGGTGATGTAAGACCAGCAGACACACATATGCTCCAGCCTGCTTGATGGGTACATCTCTCAGAACAGTGATGGAAATCAGAATTTACCACATTTATCAGTTTGTTATGAATGAGATCATTATGGATCATTCCCCCCACCCCAGACCACTCCTGAGTGAATTAACAAAAATGGATTTTTAAATTTGCAACACTGTAGACTGGACCTTGTCCTCAGAATAACCTTACCTGTGTGCTGGGGGGCATCCTCTGAGTCCAGATTACACCTTCCTGTCTCTTATAGCGACCAATATAAACTTGAAGACACATCCATTTTAAATTGTATTAATTGAATTTAATTAACGACTCTAACGTTGATTTAATATTAATATTAATAGGATAATACATTAATTTACTAATAAATTATTAAACATTAATTTAAACATTATTGCTTAATTGGCAATATTTACCCAAAATAATTGGGTATAAGATAGGAATACACAGCTATAACAAGTATATGGAGGGTTTTAACCAGGAAAATATTAAGACCTGTTCAGTGTTGCACAGCATATGGAATTGAGATTTACAGGTAGAATATATAGGAAGGCATATTTTAGCATAAGAAAGGCTGCTCTAAACACATGATTTTTCTAAATATCAGTGGGAGAGATGCATTCCAGGTCACTAGAACGGGTTGGGCCAGTCTGTGATGCTAAAGATCTACCTGGACTCCAGTGCCTTCAGGCACCCCAACCTTGATAGCCTGTGGTTCTAGACTGGCTGGTAAAGGCCGAACCACTTAAGTGAGCCCTGGCATTTCTGCTGCAGCCAGAAGCACACCGTTGTTTGTTAGGCTGGGGCCACCTTGGCTGCTGGCCCGGGCTCGCCTCCTACATAGAAGCCGGGCACGACCTCGGGGAGACAAACCTGCTTGTGGGTGCTCAGAGAACTTTCAGGCCTGAGTGTGCTGCTTTTCATTCGTTAGATCCCCAAAGGTGATGTTGCGAGGCTGACACCTATGATGAAACAACTGCTTAAACTCCTTCCTTGTCCGGGTACTTGGCTTCCAGTCTATGGAGCTGAATTCAGCTACAGAACATTAGAACACAGCACTTCCAGCACGAGTTTCTGCTATAGAGTGTCACCTTTGTGTTTAGAAATAAATCGAGCAAAGTTGAAAGAAGCAGCACCCATAAAGTGCTGAAATCAGAGAAAAAAGGAGCCGAGAGATTTACTCTCCGGAGATCATTGTTTTCCTCTGAAAGCTTGGGCAGAAAGGAAGGAAATGGGCTCAGGAGTCCTAGCGCCCTTAGGACCAGCTCCACATGGTGGCAGGAGGCGGGCAGTGCGGGGCCCAGTGCGGGGCTCAGGAGGAGGCTCTTCTGGATCTACAGGATCCAAGAGGCAGGGGAAAAGGGAACTGCTTTGGAGGATCTGGCAGTGCTAATACTTTAGGAAGAGTTGTGGTTTCCAGCGTCACTGATTTACTAGCCTACTTCTGTGTCTGGACTTTCAAGAAAATAACTTGGTGTTGGATTTATTTGGAAGAATATATGTGGGTGATGTGCGTGTTGCTTTATTACAATAACTAAAACCAAGAAAAGAGGTTGTTAAGAGAAAGAGTGAGCTGGGGCTTGCGGATATTTTTGATTTCCAGAAGCCTGCCCCCTCTGAGACTCCACAGCCTTTGCCTTGGTGGGAAGTGACATAGTGTGTCTTGCTTGTGCTGACAGAAGCCAAAGCCCCAAATCCAGAGACAGGCTGAGAAAGACACATGTGAACTCATGGTGTGGCGGACTCGGCCAACAACGTCACAACTGTTAAGGTTGAATTTGGGTGTGGACATGCAATGTACAGAGAGCCAGCGTGCAGAAGGCAACAGGGCTGCCAAGAAGTGCAGCCTCACAACCTGCTCTTTCCAGCGATGTCCAGAGACTGACATGTGTAATGTTACCAAGATAATAAAGAGGAAAAGAAAAAAAGTATGGATAATTTTTAAATTTTTTTTTACAGAAACCAAAATGTAGTCCCTGTGTATTTACTGAGTGCTGATTTCTAAGAGAAATACATAAAAATCAGTAAATATTAGTTGCTTTTAAAATGTTTTTTTAAAACTGTTCTAAACCTTGCTTTTTGCTATATAAAAGAAGGCCACTGCACCCTGGCTGGGTGGCTCAGTTGTTTGGAGTGTCCTCTGTACCCCAAAAAGTTTGCGGGTTTGATCCTGGATTAGGGAACATGCGCGTGGCAGCTAATCAGTTTCTCACATCGATGTGTCTCTCTTCCTCTCCTCCCCACCCCCTTCCTGGCTCTCTAAAAATCAATAAAAGCATATCCTCAAGTGAGGATTTAAAAAAATAATTTATAATATAGAATGGCTCAAAACAACACCCATTTATGATCTCACAGTTCTGTGAGTCAGAAGTCTAGGTGGGTTCAACTGGGTTCTCGGTTCGGATCTCCCGTGGCTGCAATCAAGGTATCGGCCAGGCTGGACTCGAATCTGGAGGCTCTGGGGCCTTCTCATAAGGGCACTAACCTCACTCATGAGGGTTCCCCCCTCATGACCCAATTACTTCCCAAAGGTTCTACTTCTAATACCGTCACATAGGGTGTTAGGATTTCAACAGGTGAGTTTGAGGGGGGACACAAACAGTCCATAACAGTAGCTAAGAAGCATTTTGTGAAGAGGTGCTTTGAGGTTAGGTAAATATCCTATACGTCATCAGATGTTTACCCACTCACCCATTTAAGTACCCATTGATGTTTTATATCTTTTCATTGTTGTAGGCTCTTACAGTGAGAAATTTGATTCTGTGGGTGGCTACATAATTTGCAGAACCCAGTGAAAAATGAAAATGCTGGGGCCCTTGTCCCAAAAGCAGGATGGGGACAGGCTGAACTGGACTAAACTTTGCACAAAACTTTTGGACATTGACCTTTGTACTGGGCTTGATGAAGACAAAGTTGGACTTTTTCCACAGCGGGTAGTTGCTGAACCTGGACCAGCCCTTTGTGTTTACTTCAACTTCGATAAACCTTCCCACTCCTCCCATACGTGTATCTCTTGGGATGTTACCTTGTGACTCAGTAAAAGGACCCCATTTCCACCGGCAACAATTACATAAAAGAACATTTTCTCACAGCATTTTAAAAGCACACAAAACAATCCCACAGATTTTTTTTTTTATGAATGTGTAAATAAATAGGAAAAATATTAAAAAGTGTATCAGTCAAGGTCCAGCCGGAGAACAGAAACCCTCTAATATTTGTGAACATTGGATATATAATTCAAAAACTTGGTTACACGAGTGGAAGAGCTGGAATACCAAACAGGAGAAGAGAAAGTGAGGCCACTCAGAGCAGGAAGAGACTACCAGTCCTAGGGAAGGAAGTGATGTCTCCTGATCCCAGAAGCCGTGTCATCTGGTGGGAGACAGAATCGAGGACCAGGCTGCCTAGCAGGAGCTGGGACCAGAGAGGAAATGGACTTCTTTTGGAGATGCCACTCAAGGTAGAAAGAGAGAAAGAATACGTGGTTTCTCCCTTCCTCCTGCCCTCTAATCATCACCTAACAGGGTCTCCCATTGACCATGTGCCTGGGAAGCCCGGGAAATATAGTTCGTAGACCCCCACCATGTAGGACAGGGGAAGGCAAGGGCAGGAGGCAAGTAGGCAAGCGACCAGCAGAGGAAGGAATTGGGGCCTCACCAACTTAAGGACAGGCATTACCTCTGGGAAGGGAGTCAGTAGAATGGGGGTGGGGAGGGGTACAGAGCAGTCCTCAACTACATCAGTAACAATTTATTTCATTAATAATTTTTTTTAAATGTTTGAAGCCAATATGGCAAAATATAACCATTTGTTAAATTTGTAAGGTAGGTGGTCAGATGTTCATCATATTATTCTCTGTGCATTTCTATGTAGTTGGAATATTTCATAAGAAGAAATGATCATAGAAAAAATGTTTTGGATTAATGGCAATAGTAAGCGTTTTCCTTGTTCAGACAGGCCACTTTTTCCCACCCCACCCCCAGGAATATGCCGCCCCCCTCCTTCAATGAAAGGTGGCGCTTTTGTAGATCTTACAGGCTCTGCCACCACTGGAGCTGACCTTGTCAACATGTCAAAGGCAAGGTGAGAAAGTGGGAGGGGAAAGGCTAGAGAAGGGCAAGGAGGGGAGGTGGGGAAGACTTGGGAGGGACAAGTCACAAAGAGCTCTCCCGGAGCCCACCTGCCTCTAAAACTCGGTTCAGCCGCTTACAACCTGGGTAGCCTTGAGCAAGTTCCTTGACTTCGCCATTCCTGCATTTTCTCTTCTGCAAGATGTGGATAAGAGTACCTACTTCCAAGAGGTGCTAGCAGGACAGACTGAGAAAGCACAAACAAAAAGTACCCTGAATATTGTCGGCGCGTAGTAAGTTCTCAACACTTTCTTTTGAGAGTTTAATTTTAATTTTCCAGTTACAGTTTACTTCCAGTCTTATTTTGTATTAGTTTCAGGTATACAGCAGAGTGGTTAGACAATCACATACTTTACATAGTGCGCCCCCCCCCCCAATATTTCTAGTACCCACCTGGCACCAACCATACACAGTTATCACAATATTATTGACTATATTCCTTATGCTGTGCTTTCCATCCCCATGACTCTTTGGTGACTACCAATTTGTACTTCTTAATCCCTTCACCTCTTTCTCCCAGTTCCCCAGGCCCCCTCCTCACTGGCAACCACCAGTCTGCTCTCTGTGTCTATGTAAACTCTCAGTGCTTGTTGGTTATTATTAATATTCTTTATAATTTTAATCTTCATATCCTCAGTGTAAGCAGAGGTGCCCCAGGATCAGATCAAGTAAGTGAAAAAACCAAACACCAAAGGGTCTCAGGTTAGATTCCCAAGCACAGTAAGTGTAATGTGCTTGTGTCTGGGTCATATCTCCTCGTGATAATCTGCTCCGGGTAGACTGTGTGTCTCTACATACAAGGCTGCCTAGATTCCAGCCTGCAGGAGGGCCAGGTTCAGTATGATTTCAGATAAGCTTGGCTAAAGTAGATAAAGTAAAGCGAAGAGAGAGGGTTTAGTAAAGTGAAGAGAGAGACTCTGCAGGGTCAGCTCATCAGGAGATTCAGCTTCAGTATTCTGCATGGAAGGGATAGTCCGCCAAGTGAGAGAAGCTGTGGTGACAACAACCATAAAGAAGACTGTTAATATTAAAGTCATTCAAAAGGCATTCTCCTCTGGCCTGTCCTATGGCCTCTGTGCCCTCTCAGCCTCCCCCCCCCCCCCAAGATTCTGTAAGAACCGAAGAGGAGGCCCCACCTTGGCCTTCCTCCAGACGTCCACGTGGCTCACCCTCACTTCCTCCAGGTTTCTGTTCAGCTGGCGCCTTATCAGCAAAGTGTCCCCTGACCCACCATATTTAAAGTATCAACCCCACCGCCACTCACCACCTCCTATACCCTTTATCCTACTAAATTTTTCTATGTAGCATGTATTACTATCTAACATAGATATTTTGAGTTTATTTCTGTATGCCCTCAATAGAAAATATAAAATTTAGAATAGAATAGAGAATTAGACAATGCCTTCCTACAGTTTGCTTTCTTTGTCAGTTGTAGGATCTATTCTTTTTTTTAATTGAATTTATTGGGGTACAACTCAATCAAACATCCTCTGCACACTGCATCGTGCGCGCATCGCTCCAAGCAGTCTCTTTCAGTCTCCGTTTTCTCCATCTTTGCTCACCTCCACCTATCCCCACCCCCCTTTCCTTCCAGGTATCATCACATTGTTGTCTGTGTTTATGTGTTATGTGTGTGTGTGTGTTTGCTTAATTCCTTCACCTTCTCTCATGCAGTCCCCCATCTCCCCTCCCCTCTGACAGCTGTCAGCCTGTTCCACACATCCAGGCCTCCGTTTCCAGTTGTAGGATTCATTCTTAATCGACATGCTTATTTTGAGTTTACTTCTGAGCTTCCTTACTAGGATGTGAGCCTGTGAAGGCAGGAATTTTGGCCAGTGTGCTATCTCAAGCACCTAGAAAGTGCCTGGCACATAGTAGATGCTCAATAAATATTTCCTGAGTGAATAATAAACAAATGCTTCTGCCTTCTACCTGGTTACATGTCCCCTCTTAAAATTCTAGCTCTACACCCAGAAGTTCAGACAATAAGTATCTGCTAGGGATATGTCCTTCCAGGTGCTCCAATTTTAATTTTCAAAACTACCAGAAAATAGTATGTGAAGATAAAAGTAGTCCCAGTTCCTTCCAATCCTTCCAGCAAACACTCTATCAGTTTAGAAAAACTCCTGATGATCCTCCTTAACTTAGCACAGTGCCACTTACTTGACCTCAGGGAAGACCCTCCAGTTTCTGTTTAAGCTGAGAATGGTCGCCATCTCCTCTTCACTCAATTTAAAGTCAAAGACCTGGAAAAGTGAGAATTCCAAATCATCAATGGCAAGCTAATTCCTGGTCTCATTTGAGGCCTCCAGCCATTGTCGCCAGGAGCAAACTCACATTCAAAGCACTAACTGGCCACAGCAGTTGCTCCCATTGTATCCACGGGATATGAATTTGACTCTGAATTAGATCCTATACAAAGACTGCAGCATTGGCAGGGTTTAGTGTTCCCCAGGGAGAGTGACCGTGCTTATCGGCACTAAACTGCAGGCATGCACCATGTCTGTGCTCCCTGGTGGACAAATGGGCTCTCCCAGGACAGCTCTTCAGGTATAGTCCACACCTGCCTGCTGCTGGGAGGCAGGGTGTTTAGGCCAGGACACTGCTCTTCTGCGTGGCCCAGAATCTAACTGCTTAGGGGCAGCCACGGGCCTTCTCAGTGGTGAGAGGCACTGACTGCTGTGCTCAGATCTCACAGGACTTTACTGCTGCCCCCCACCCCCCCTCCCAGCACATCCTTGGCCCACAGATCATTCTCTCAGCGCCGCTGAGGAAAGCTGCTGGCCTGAGAGAGAACAGGGTGGTGGGAAGGGGGTGAGGCCCACAGGCGATCCAGGGATGGAATGAGAAACCCATGAGAGAATCTCTCCTCTCTCTTCCTCCCCTGAGAAAAACCAGGGCCACCCAGCCAGGATCCGACCTGAAAGTTCTGAATGATGTGTGCTGGTGTCATGGACTTGGGGATCACGACCACATCCCTCTGGACCTGGAACCGGATCAGCACCTGGGCAGAAAGGGACACCGTGTTTCCACTTATCTCCAAGGACCCCTCCTCTACTAAAATATCTGCCGCTCACTGTGCCTTCAGTTACAGCAGCTAATAGTGACCGAGCACTTAGTAACAATCAGACATTTCCAGTCCTCTGCTCCATTATCTCCTGTAATCCGCACAACAACACTATGCTTCCCTTTCAAAAAATAAAAAGAAAAGAAAAGAAAGAATGGAGGGAGGGAGGAAGGAAGGGAGGGAGGGAGGGAGGAGCTTGGGACAGTGTTTGGGGTCATAAAGCTGCTGAGTGGTGGAACTGAGCCAGTTCTGAAAGCCCTGATCTCAGCGCTAAGCTCCAGGGCTTCACTGGAGCTGTTAGATGGATGCTGTCCTCATTTCATTGATGACCACAGTATTTCCTGGGGTCCAAAGACACTTCCAAGGAAAAGCCTTCATGGGCTTCCTCTCCTGTTTACTTCTTAAGGGAGTTAAATGAAGACAACATCAGGAATAAAACACAAGAATGGTTTCCTGGGCAAACACACACTGTACCTGGGCTGTGGTTTTTTTGTGCTTTGCGGCAATCTCCTTAATCTTGGGATCCTCCAGTGGGAAGGGGTCTTCTGGCTTAGCCCTAGAGGCAGAAGGCAGGCAGGCGTGAGTAATCACCATTTTACCATACACAGATGAATATTACTCCAATGAGGGTCCCAATGCTGCTCATCAGTCTTCTCCATGTGGGAGACGAGGCAGGAGAACTTGAAAGCTTGGTGTCTTGCCCACAGGCTCTAGGGGCTCTGAACCTCAGCATTTTGCAAAGCCCAGTGCTAGTGGCTGAACAGGAGTATTCCCCGAGTGTCAGCATGCTGCTGTTTTTCAAAGTTCCCTTTTTCCCCCCACCAGGCACAGTGCCTTGGACACATTTTTCTTTCCTGTGGTTTATAGTCTTAGGCCAACATTAACCAATTATAAAATAATTATTGTAGGGTATCCAGAGGAAAAATCTTTCAGATGCCTCACCAAAATCTACCCGGAGAGCCCAGAGGGCTGTATGCTGTGACAGTGATGCCCCTGGAGTGGCAATACTGGATCAATTTCTCCTGTGTGAGGTATGGGTGGCACTCAATCTGCAAAAGCAAACAATCCCATCACTCAGAAAGCTGGCCTGCCCTTTAAGCTGTTCATAGGATGTTCTACACACACAAAGAACAAAGGCTAAACAAAGGCTAACACTGCCCACTGCTGGACTGGCTGACCCAGGCAGCAAGAGCTGTCTCGCACCTCCCCAAAGTGTCCTGATCACTGAGCCCTGAGATGAGACTCAATACATCACACTAAGGTTTAAGAAGTAACAGGGCAGGATCATTACCATTTACTAAGCAGCTTACCTGGTTAGTCACTGGTTTGTATTTCAGTCCAGGTTTGTTCAAGAGCCTTTCAATCTGGAAGTGGTTGAAGTTGGAGATCCCAATGGCTTTCACCAGCCCCTCGTCCACCAGCTCTTCCATGGCCTGTCATAGAAAGGAAGAGCTCTGGGCAGTCCTAGAGGGACTCCAGGGACCTTATCTTGGCTTGGCTTAGTCCTCTCTGGGACAGGGGAAGCTGGTAAAATATCCACCATAGTAGGGTTAACGGAAGCATTAAAAGGAAATTTCTGCCGACTGGTGTGGCTCAGCGGTTGAGCATTGACCTATGAACCAGGAGATCACAGTTCGATTCCTGGTCAGGGCACATGCCCCAATTATGGGCTCGATTCCCAGTAGGGGGCTTGCAAGAGGCAGCCGATCAATGACTCTCTCGTTATTGATGTTTCTAGCTCTCTCTCCCCCTCTCCCTTCCTCTCTCTGAAATCAACAAAAGAAAAAAGGAAAAGGAAATTTCAGTCCAGCCTGTGAGAGCACATCAAGGCTCGATTCCAGCCTTCCGGCCCTTCTTCACACCCGATGAAATCCTAGGAGTAAGGGATGAAGGTTTTATATGTTTGCCATCCTCCTGTCACCCACACCTGGTGGCCTGGGCTAGCCCTGGGAGAGGCTGTAGCACGTGGAGAAGCATCGCTCTCTGGGTTCTGGGTCAACCTCTTCCACACCAACCACGGTTTGGTCTCCCATATCGGGGCCACTGGGGAAGGTCATGCAGACTGTGCCCAGGCAAGAAGCTGAGTGGGGCCATAATCTGGCCACCATCCACTTATCAAGCCATGTCCCTGATGTAGAAATTCCATGGACCCCCAAAGAAAGATATCTTTTTTATACCATTTAACCCATAAGGGACACTTTTCTGAATTTGCCCAAAGATACGTATGTTTTACCAGCAACCCCAAATTCAACATGTATCTATTACTGATTTATTACAAGTCCAGATGCTGTCCAGGAGTTGTCAGGATTTAGAAATATGCAATGTGCTTCCTTCTTCCAAGAATCATACAGTCCAATTAAAGGGCTAGGGTTCCCTCCTAGGGAGCAAGGAGCCACAACACAGAGGCACAGCGCTGAGAATCGGGGGTCAGAGAAGGAAGGGCCACAGTGTCAGGGGAGACTTTGTGGGTGGAGGCTAAACTGGGACTCAAAAAATAGCTTGGAGGAAAGAGTAAAAGAAGAGCAGTGGCGAGGAAAGCAGGAGCACCGGCTTCAAGGTGGGGACAAGCGTGAGGTGCTCGGGAGCACTTTGTCCTGTGGGCCTCAAACTCGGCTGTAATTCAGAATCGCCTGACAGCTTTCAAGTAGAGGGTGTCCAAAAAAATGTATGCACACCTTTTTCTGATAGCTCAATTGATGTTTCTTTCTATTCAGATTTAACCCACTGTAATTAATAGTTATTCAAAGTGTGTATACATTTTTTGGGGACACCCTATAAACTAATGCCCAGATTCCACCCCCAGGGTTTCTTACTGAATTGGATTGGAATACAGCTCAGGTATGGAGATTTTTAAAACTTTTTGTCACTAGCAAAGGGAAAGTAATATCTTTTCTTGGAGATTCAGGTTAATAAATTAATTTTCAGTAAATGTATCAAACAAGTAATTGGATAATGACTTGTGTGATCACTAAGGTAAAAAAGAATACGTGAATCGTTGAAAAAGCATTTTTCAGCTTGAACTTGAACCGCCTCTGGCACGCGGGCTCCACCAGCTCATGCCACGTCCAGCAGGGGTGTTGTGCCGCATACCCCTTGGGTTCATTCACTATATGATCAAGGTGGTAGAACGCACGAGTTGATGCCTTCAGAGGATTTGCCCAAAGGTATTTTGTTTACTTCTATGTATAGTCTCTGGTTCATGAGACGTGGTGTTACTTAGTGTGGATCTTGGTTACAGAAATCATGGCTGTTTTATTTTTGCTGATTTTGACTCGCAGAGCCTTGTTGCGAACGATATACCCTTGCCTGCGAAGTCCAATGGTAATACTGAAGCTCTTTAGCATGGCTGGTAGTTTTTCTGGTTGGGTTTTTGTTTTTTTGTTTACGTGCAACCCAGAGAGCTTCATGGCAGCCTTAAAAGCTCACCCACAGAAAACAGAGTTTCCTCCATACTTTGCTGTAATGACCTTTCTGGTGCTAGAAGGAAAATTTAATGATCTATTTGCCGAAGGTAATTCCCTTCAACTACATTTACAAATTGTTAACCTTGCCATTATTTGATGACTAGTTTTCTGCTTTTATTACCCTTTCCCAGTTATCAAATCAATTTTGCTTTCTACATTTTCTTACTGCCAGTTATTAAAGTTCAAAGCAGCAAGAGCACTTCGCTTACAGATAAATACTTTGCAACAAACAATCCACTGAAAAGCTCCACTTAATTTAATTATATCAAGTTTAAGCTCTTCAGAAAGGTTAGGCTTAACACTTAATACACTTTTAAGCTGTAAAACACAATACAAATGTAGAGCTACATGTGCCCCCCCACACCAAACGCTGACAAAATAACACAAGTAATTCTGGTGGCGTTTGTCACTATTGATTGGCAATTCATTCATTTGCATTGTTCTTTACCAGCATTTGCAGAAGGATATGATTATTTCAGAAAAAAAGATGATCAGAGAAAGACTTACGTTCTTTAATTCAATTTTGAATTCTAATTATTTGGGACAGGTCATTATGTTTGACCTGAGAAGTGGGGTACTCGTATCCCCCGATGTTCGAACATGTATAGTCACTATGTGCCAAGCTCCATGTTCAGGTCTTTGGTGGGTGGATATTTGGACCGATCGACCAGGGTCCAATCCCAGCTCTGCCACCCACTTGCTAGAGGACTTGACAAAGTCACCAACCTCTCCAGGTCTCAGTTTCCACATTTGCAAATGGGGATGATCGTAGTCCCTGCCTCGTAACCTCTGTGACTCAAGTTCCTGGTGCTCAACAGACTTTAGCTATTTTAATCTTTAAATTACCCCATCCTAAAAGATATATGTATTAGCATGTATTACAAGAGGTTTTTTTAAGGGGGAGAAACTGAGGTTTAAAGGAGTTAAACAACTTATGCTAGGTTATTCAGCTGACACGTGCAAACCCAGGGCAAAACCTCTGCTCCAAACCCTTCCTCCTGGTTTGGGAGCATCATGTGTACCCTTCAAGTCGAGGTACATTATATTTCCAGTCTCCTTTGAGGACTCAGTCTTAGCCTTTGAAAATAGAAATGGGGTCATGTGGACCCAGAGCCAAAGGCAATTAGTAAGGAGTTCAAAGAATGGGGAAATGGCAATGATAAAAGTAAACAGCACCAAATCCATGTGCCCTTTCACACCAGTGCAGACAGGCCCTTGTGGATGACAGAAGGGAAGGGTCACTCCCAGCACACGGAGAAGAAGATGGAACCTACCTCCCAGGCATCCAAGAATGTAAATTTACTGGAGAGGATACCGCCTTTCTCAGCACTGAGGAGAGAGTCCTGCCCAGTCTGTAAATACAGAGCGAAGAGCTTAATGCAATGTGCACCTGAGCACTTGGTTTGTTAAATGAGGTTTCAGGATCCTAACTCGAGCTAAACACTCACACCTCCACACTAGTTTTTCGAGCTCCAGAGTACACACTTCAAGAACATGAGCTTCAATAAAATCTCTAAATACTGTAGCATAAATACCATATATAAATACTGTAGCATAAAATACAAATTCTTATATTTTAGAAGCTGCTGGAATGAGTTTTAAATCTATTTTGAGCACATTCCAAAAGCTGCTATTATCACCATGCGCATTAATTTCATATACCCAGACCTCATAGACACTTGGGCACACACTTCAATTTCAAAATCAACTGACAAGGATTAGCTCCCAAAGAAGTGGTGTCCTCGGGAAGATATTGGCCAGATTCTATCCTGCAGCCTTAAGAAGCCTGGAGTTAGGGATGGTGCACTATCGTCACCGTGGCTGGTCATGAGGTGAGAGAGCTGGGAATTCATGTCCCTCCTCTCTGTCAGGGCCAGGCAGGCGCAGAGCCCCAGGCCATGAGGGCCATTTCTTCAGGGAGGACTGGCTACCTTCCAGGGTGACCACACCTGGGCTCTTCTCCAGGGTGGCACTCCCAGGGTGTGCTCTGGTTAACCAGAGGGTTGAGCCCTGAAATACCATCATGGAAGAGCTCCCTGGGAAGGGAACTATTGGTGTGGATTCAGGGCTAAGGAGATGGAGCAGCTGCAGCTTGCCTGGGCTGCCAGAAAGCAGGACTCTCTCAGACTGAGATAATCCCTAGGCCCATGGTCGTCTCATCTGCCACATGTGGACACAGCCTTTCTTCCAAGCCGGTGTCTGTCTGTCCATCATTTCCTCCCAAAAACCTGCTGATCAAGTCATGAAGTGCAAGGCCTCTTGTTTCACCTGCCTGCTCCCTCTCCCAGCCCCCAGCCCTGGCACCTGCTTGGGAACTGGAGATGGGAACGGAGTAGCTCAGACCTGTAATTCCTGTAACCCCTGTGGCCAGTGGATAAGGTAGAGGTCCAGGTAGTCCAGCTGCAGGTCCCTGAGGGTCTTCTGACAGGCTTTCTTCGCTAGGGTTCTCCCAAAGAAGGTGGACCACAGCTGCAGAGAGAGACAGTGAGAGGTCAGTACCGGGGAAAGAAAGGGCCATGTCGACCCGTCCCTGTTTTTGACATACACCCTGCTCTAACCAGGGTCTTTAGAGCAGAGCTGGTAAAGACACACACTCCAGGCTTGCAAGATCTCCAGGCTGCTCGGCAAGTCAATGACATTTCTTAAGCGTTGAGGACAAGTTATTTTTTTCAACTCTCCTGGCATCTATGGGTCTCTTCTATTGTCCAGCACTGATTTGGTATTTATTTACATGTGTTTTTCTCTTCCTCGGCTATAGGCTTTCTGAGGCAGAAATTGTGTCTAGCTTTTAAATTTCAAGCATTTTTAAGCCTTTGGGAGCACGTGGTCCTCTCTCTCTGCATTTCCATGTCTCTAGGCCCATGGGCCCGCAGTGTTGACCCTACAAGAAGTTTATCTAGACTCAACCACGGCATAGAGTGGGATCTATTTGTCCCACCAGATGCATGCACTTTCCAAGCACTTATAACTAGTGTTTTTCTTTAGCAAGTTGGATATAATACAGATCCAGTGATTCTCAACTTTCTCTCACCCAATACCCTGCCCTTTTTAAAAAAATAACATTTTATAACTCACCTTTTACTATACTGAATGAAAATGAAATTTATATGTGACAATAATAAGCAGTCTGACCATTTCCCCAAATACCTCCTGGCTGAGGTCCTCTGGGCCACAGCCATTGAGACCACAGTGCTTAAAGGCGGGGCTTCAGGATCAATCCCTTCACCTTTGACTATCACTGGGCAGATGGACCCCTTTGGCAGCCCGTGGCTCTGTGGAGCCCTCCCGACTACAGAAAATTGCCTCGATTGGGCAGGGCAGCCGCAGTATCGCCCCACACCATCGCTGGCCTGTAGCGCAGATATGTGGCTATCCAGGGACGTCACAGAGGCAGCGATGAAGGGGGGGGGGGGGGTGATGTTAGCACTCAAAGGCAGGGCTGGCAGAATCCTGGGTGCTGCCCAAATCCAAGGACTCACACCTGCCCTGGAGTGCAGTCCTCCCAGCCAGGGGCCCTCGTGTACCTTGCTAACGATGAAGAGGTCCTCCCGCTTCACCACCTTCTCCTGGATCTTCTCCTGGACAGCTTCCCTGATCTCCTTCTCATTGCAGTAGCGAGGGGCACAGTCGATGTGACGATATCCTGCGCCAATGGCCACCTGCACAGCCTCTTTCACTTTGTCTGGGGGGCACTGAAAGGGAAAGGAATGAATACCACAATATATTCTCAGCCCAGCCCCCCTCCAGTGGGCTCTCCTACACCGCCTGGCTTCTCCAAACCAAGGCTTCATGGGGCCCACCTTCTAGGGGACACCTGGGAAAAACAATACGCTTTGGAAAACTTCCCAGAGGGGAAGGAGGAAAAGTGAATCCGCGTTATGATTATGGCCTCCTGGCCTAACCCAGCTAAAAGCCCGTTTCCCTCCGGTCCAGGTTAACCCTCCAGCCCTGAACTGTCTCCGGGTGTGAGGAGAGAGCTGGCTCCTACTGCAGTGCTTTCCAGTGACCAGGCTGGAAGCTGGACTCTGAAAGAACCCACAGGGATTTTCATATGGAAAAAATGGTCACTGAACATAAATCCAGGCTCGTCGCACACTAGGTGTGTGAGCCGAGCAGATGACTAAATTTATCTAAACCTTGTCTGCAAAACAAGGGGAATAATACTAGTTCCCACCTCAGGGGGTCATTGAGTGAATTGCCACAAAGAATGTAAGGTTCTCAGTGCAACACCTGGCACCCGGGGGTGAGCACATCTGGAAGCAGTTACATGTCACATCTGCATCCAGGTCAAAGCTCTGATTGGAAGCAGAAGAGCCTCGTTCCAGCAAGAGAAGTTGGGACTGAGTTAAGCTGGAGCGGAACTGCTCGCTCAGATTGACCGAGACTGCTTCCTGGGAGGGCCCGGGCCCTGGGACTAAGCCAGGTCCTACCCTCTCACCCAGGAGAGGAGACGGGAAAGAGCGGTTGCAAAGAAGGGCAGGGCCAGAGGAGAGAGAGCCAGCAGAGGGGTGAGAGAGAAGGAATCCAAGGCCTGCCCCTGGAACTGGTTAGGGTGGTACTCTCAGTGCTGCCGGGACCCCGAGAAGAAAGATTCCTTTGATGTAAACCCTGAGAAGAAATTTATCTGCTGAGGTGGACTCCCCATGCTGAACTGAGGGCCCAGATCTTAGAAATAATAAGAGTCTGGGACCATTTGCTGACAGGGGATCCTCTATACTCTGTATGCAGGGAAGAACCTCAGACTGAATTCTTCTGAGATCTACCCAAGCAATCAGAACTGCACAATTTCTATACCTCATTCACACGAAATGGACCTAACTGGGAACCTTCGGGGAACTTTCCCTGTAAAAAGCAGCCTCCCCGTAGCCTCAGGAGAACACAGGTGAGGTTGTTTCCTGAATCTGTATCCCGGGCTACAGTTCCTTTTTGCTCAAATAAATGATTTTTAGTCTTTATTTCAGCCTAAAATTAATTTTGCATTACACTGGAAATGTGAAAGAAGGCCCATAGAAAGTGATAGGGAAACATTTCAAACTTATCCTAAGAGAGGTTCAGGAATCTGCCTTGCTGAAGTCTGTGTAGCGTCTTTCTGGGTTTTCCCAGCTCATGTTAACGCCTCAGGAACCAGCCTGCGCTGGGACCCTTCTCCCTGTGGTCACAGCTCCTCTCAGACTCTAAGGTGCTCTCCCTGTGGTCACAGCTCCTCTCAGACTCTAAGGTGCACCGCGATCACCTGGGGATCTTGCTGGGGTGCTGATTCCAGCTTGGGCCTGAGGTGAGGCCTGAGCTTCCTTCCACATCTCTAACAGCCCCCAGGCCACACTGAGGCGGCCATACACTAGGCAGCAAGGAGTTCCTGGGCCTCTGAGCCCTGGCACCCCCTCCCCTCAAACTCACGCCCCTTTCAGTGCCCTAGAGCCAGGGAGAGGCCAGAGGGAAAGGCTGCTAAGAGAGAAACTGCCCTGGAAAACAACTGTTGTTTTTGAAAGCCCAACAACTGCTTGAAACTTGGTACTTGCTAACGGAGCTCTCACTATTACCAGAAAAGGCCATGCTTGGAACTTTCCACCTCGAATCAGCCCCGAGAAAGGAAAGCAACCTCGGTCCTGGTGCAGGGCCCAACTCGCATCTCCCCACATCCCTGACTCTGGGCTTTCCCTACTCACAGGAGAAAATGCCCAGAGCCCCTCCAGGGAAGCATGCGTCCAAATATCTGCATATGTCATTTACCTGCCAGGTGCCCAGGCCCACAATGGGCATCTTGGCTTTGGTGCTGAGCCTCACGCAGGTGGCCATGGTGGGTGCCGAAATCGTTCTGAGCGCACAGATGGGTGGCGTGCCAGGTAAAGGCCTGGGTAAGGGAGGAGCCGGAGGCTGGTGGCCGGCACCCACTGCCTGCCTTGAACAAAAAGGACATCCAGCCCTTTGCAAGATTAAGCAATACTAATGAACTGGCAACACCACAAAGCGGTGCAAAGTTTTCCCAGTGACAAAGCGTATACATTAGTTATGAGAGTGACACTTAAGGGGTTTTATCAATTTTTATTTTCTTTTGCTAGTTTAATAAATGGAAAACAAAAAAGCATGTATTTTAACTTATTCTTATCTGATTGCTCTACAGTTACACATTTTTTCCCTCCAGAGCATAGAAATTACCCATTAACCATATGGACAAGATCTTTATATGCTAATATTCTTCATGTATTTACTTAGGACTTGGGGCTTTGAACAGCTGTGCTTATAATAAACTTTTAACATTTTTGTGAGTTCCTTAAAAAATAACGTTTGTGATAATAAAATGACACATATTCATTATAGAAAAATTAGAAAATGTGAACGATTATAACTAAAGAACTGAACTATAAATGACCTATATTCTCACCACTCCTGAGACTGTGGTCAGAGTTCTGTTTTCCTTTGCTGTTATTTCTGTGACTACATGTTTTTAACAGACCACACATACAGTTTTATACTTACTATCATGAAACCAAATTTTCCATACATTTAAAAATATTCTTGCCCGGCTGGGCGTGGCCCAGCGACTGAGCGTCCACCTAAGATCCAGGCGATCGGGGTTCGATTCCCGGTCAGGGGCGTGCAGGAGGCAGCCGATCAATGACTCTCATCATTGATGTTTCCCTCTCTCTCTCTTGTTTCCTCTCCCTAAAATCAATAAAGATATATTTAACAAATAATAATAAAAATATTCTTCTTAAAATGGTTTTACATCATTTTTAGTGGTTATAAAAGATTCTGGCTTTTGGATACGACTTATTCCATCATTTCCCTTTTTCTTAGACATTTTGGGCCATTTCTAGTTTCTTTCTCTTATAAATAAATAATAGTTCAGGGAACGTCATTGTGAGAAAAACATTGAGTGCATTTCAATTCATTTTAAGCTGGTTCTCCAGATGTGGGATTATGTGGTCAAAGAAAATTTATTTTGGCTTATCATGTGAGATGTGGTTCAAAACTAAGTGTTTTCCCAATGGTATTTATAAACTAACATCTTCACCCCACTCTATGTGATGTTTCAGTAATCATCAATAAAGCATTCATACTTTTATTTTTTAATATTATAAAAGTCACATATATGTGCTCTGAAAAAATATCAGTAGAGAATATAGAAGATTATGCAAGAAAATTAAAACCATCCATACTCCCGCATTTAGAAACCATCCTCTACACTATACCCTTTTAAAAATTAAAACAGAACATGCTTTAAATCCGTCATTGAGTTCCCACTGCCTTTCCAGTGAAGTACAGCCTTCTGGATCGAGCCTTCAAGGCCTCTGGATTCTCTCCCTTTACTACCTCTCCTACCTTGTCATGAGTCACTGGCCCTTGGCTCATAATGTGTTACACTTGCAGGCCTCCTTGCTGTTCCTCTAAGAGTCCAAGTTCTTTCTGCCCCAGGACATTTGCACTTGCTTTGCTTTGTGCCTGAAATCTTCTCGTGCTGGCTCTTAGCAGGGCTGGCTTCTCTCTTCTTGTCCTGGCTCGAGTGTCTCCTCTGAGCGGAGCCTGCCTTTCCTGACCTGCTCGTGTTAGAGCGGCATGCCTATCCACTCCCCGACCTGTCTCACTATGCAGTTTATTTCCCAGGTCAGCTTGTTGCAATCCGAATTAATGCGTTTGTTTGTTGATTTCTTCCTCCCATCACAAGAATATAAACTCCATGAGGAAAATATATTGCCTGTCCTGTTCACCACAATCACTACACTGCCTGGGAGAGTACCCAGTGCATAGAAGATGTCCCACCCATCCTTCAGGAGCAAGTGAATGACTGCGGTTGGTGCAAGTCTCAGTCTTCAAGGGAGTAGGCCACACAGCCCATTATAACGCTCAAACATTTGAGCCAGTACGGTTTTTAAAATATAGCCAACAGGTCTGTCTTCTTGTTGCTCATTCTATATCTACTATTCTTCATCTTACCCACAATCAAAGGAAATTCTATCTCCAGGAAGTAGCACTTTTATGTATTCCCTTTATGCAGCTGCTGCCACTCAGGGTGTCTGACAGTGGAAAGTTCCAGAGGAGCAATTTTGGCTAAAAGGTGAAGGAAGGAGTGTCTAAACAAAAGTCACATCTCACTCGACCTTATTATTTGGCAAACTTTCCATTCAAATAGGACTGTTCAGCCAAAGAACTATACAAACAAGCAGATCTCAGTTAAATTAAAAAAAAAAAAAAAAAAAAGGCAGTGTGCTGTCTATATTCTGCTTTCTGAGTAAATATTAATTGAATGAGTGAATTATAGAACATCCAGACCAATAGGGAGATAAACCACCAGGATTAAAGGAAACTTTTTAATCTGGAAAAAGTCAGGGAGATATGACAAAAAGAAAGTAAGTTTCGATAACAGAAAATCTATTTTTACAATAAGTATGAATATGCTAAATTTACCTGCTAGAAGTCAAAGTAAATTGTCATCTTCATATTGGGCAAGGACACTGTCTTATTCACAACTAATTATTACATGAACTAACCCTTCTGAGAGCTTGCAGTTCTTCTAGAATTGTGCTAATTAATACTCGTGGAACAATTATTCTTTATGACAACCCTCCGGTGTTCCTTCAGGATTATTATGCTTCATAAAAAATTATTGAGTGAACATGGTTGTTTCAGTGCATTATCAAAGCCGATCACATTGGGTCAAAAAGCTAAATCTATGCGACATTTTTAAGAGACAAACAAGGATGAGTTACAATAACAAAAGAGCAATACCTTCTATCAAATTAAGTGTGTCTTCTTGTAAAAGGTTTTGACTACAGATTAGGGGTAAAACCGTGTTGTTAGGGTTAATTCCAGCAAGCCTGGAATTAGGCTCAACTGTCTTACTGAAATAAGAAATGTAATTCCGCAATGATTTGCCCTGGTATTGGTGAGGCCCCCAGAGGAGTCTGGCACTGGGGCTCCCTCCATACAGAAAGGTCTGTGTGGGCAGCAGGGTATCACAGGCCCCAGCGTAGACTCCCTTTGGGGCTCCATGAGGATCCTGGAACCAATTCCCTTAAACCAGTGATTTTCAACCGGTGTGCCGTGGCACCCTGGTGTGCTGCAAGAATTTTAAAAATGTGCAATACCTGACTAGTCAGGGGCACTGACCTCTTTTCCCTTAGATTATCAAATAAAATTTAAAAATTGACAGCAGCCAACACAACAATAGTTGTCTGGTGCGAAAGAATCTAAATTATACCTTTTTTTGTTGTTGTTAGGTCGGCAAAAAATATATTTTTGGGTGTGCTGCAGAATTTTAGTAATTAGTTTTTGAGCCGTGAGATGGAGAAGGTTAACAATCGCTGCCTTAAAGTGTTCTTGCTCCCTCATCATTTTGAAGGGCCCACAGTCATGTCTCCTTTTGTACCAGGAGGGAAGCTTCCCGTGGGCAGAGGACAGCAGAGGACAGGAGGTGGTGGACTTGACAGCGGAAGGGCCAGGTGGGAAGTGTTGCCGATCTCGGGCGGAAAGCGAAGGTGTAAAATACTTTCGAAAAAGGGTAGGCAGTGAAAGACAGAGCAGAACTGGCACCTTGGATTTCCCCCACCCATCGATTTTCTCTCCCTTCTCTTTGGCTGCTGGTAGCCACATGGGCTCTTGCTTTTGACGCTTTACCCTGCAGTCAGCCAGTATCCCCCCAAGTGGCATGCTGGTGCATCTCTATTACCTGGGTGACACACACAAACCATAAGAGCGCCGCTGAAGTCACCCTCCACGTTAAGATAGGAACTGGAAAAATATTGCTTTTATTATTTACTGAGGGGGGGGAGGTCTGTATTACCCCTCGCATCCCTGTGTCCCATAGCAATCCTTGAATTCCCAGCTCTAGGGTTTCTCGGTGGCCACTACGAGCATTGTCCTTGACAAAGGAAACCTGGAAACAGCCACCATTGAGTTATTCCCAGAGTACTTGTATTAAAAATAATCAGTAGAGGCTTCTCTCTCTCCACTCCTTCTGACCCAAACGGCTTAGAATGCCTTTACAGCACACATAAGTCTTTCTTGTCTCCTGTGGGAAACAAAGCTCCAAAGTCCATCTGACACCCCCAGCACCCAATATTAAATGACATGAATGCCCCAAACAGTTTGGACACATGCTCCAAAGCACCAGCTGTGCAGTAACCTGGGTGCAAGCTCGGTAACGCGGACGTCTAAAGGTCTGTTAGGGAATCAATCTACAGGTTGCAGAAATGAATCCATGTTTCCTGGCGGGGAGCTACCCCGGCCCTTTCAGGCCTGACATCCAGCGCCAGTCCCCGGCAGGGTGCACTGTGCACTTCAGACTCCGACCAGCAGGGGGCAGCACACACCGGTGCGCATAGCTGTCCAGACAAATGTAGAGCATAACTGGCCTTGGGGAAGTGTTTCCCGGGGAAAGACACGAGCCCCGACAAAGTCCAGTCGGACGTATACAATTAAAAGCCATTAGAACATAATCTGGAACTCAGGCGCAGGTCCGGGGCTTGCCCAAGGCCATGTTTAGAAATGGGCAAGTTTGGTCTCCGAACCCTCCCCACCTCCTGGGGTTCTCAAAGCGCAGTTGGGAGACTGGAAACATCAGCCTGGACTAGAAGCATGTGAGAGATGCAGAATTTCAGGCCCCAGCTCAGATGCACTGAGTCAGAACCTGCATTTTCACCAGATTCCCAGGTGACTCGTCTTCACGGTGAAATCTGAAAAACCCTAAACTACCTCTTAACTCCATACACGAGCCGCCCAGAAACCTACCCTGTTTCCTGTGCACGACCTCTCTCCGCACCCCCACCTGCACCCCCTGCAACACACCCAAGTTTCCTGCTGGTTTGGTGGCGGTGAGAGCGGGCGCCGTGGACACTGAATTATTGAGAGGACATCAGAGATGGTTGGTGACTCGACACTGCTATGCACTGCCAACCGCAGGGCAACTGGCATTGAATTTCTGAATCCATAAAACTTACCAGTGTGAGCCCCTTTCTTGTAAATAGGTTAAGCTTAATTTCCTAGAGAAAATTAGAGAACAGTTTAGAAAACAATCTTTAGCGTTTGTGACCTTTAGTATTTTATTCCAGAACATGAGGAAGGCCGCACACTGTGGGGAACCCATGTTCTTTGTTTTTGTGACTCAGAACCCAGAACTTTGTACTCTTTCTGAATAAGCCCGAACAAGACTACAGGCTCTTCTTGTACAGCCAAAGTTACTTTGTTCCCTGGCCCCGGGCCTGGGACAGTGCCCTGCAAATAGTAGGTGCAGCCCTCTCACCATCCACGTCTACACTCCATATCCCTCCCCTGTGAAGTGCCTCAATCCCTCCAGGCGTGATTTCTTAGTAGTTTGCTCAGACCCGAGAGCAGGAACCAAGCACAGTTCCATTCTCCCGGCACAGTTCTGTCATAGTGAAGACAGTCAATATTGTTCTGTGAGTGAGTGAGTGAGTGAGTGAGTGAGTGAGTGAGTGAGTGAGTGAGTGAATCAATGAATGAATGAATACAGCTTCCACGGCGGGCACAGGCGGGAATGAGACCACAGACCCTTTTCCAGACGATGTTTACAGGCTGTAGAGAGGGAAACTGGGAAGAAGCTGGCAAGGCGTGCAATGGGTCATCTTTCAACAGCAGAAGTACTTGAGGTAGATATACTCTGTGCTTTTTGATAAAATCTGTGCTTTCTTATGGACACAGGCTGTGTCTGAATTTCAGTTCTGTATCTCCATGGCTCTGTCTTAATTCCTAACTTTTAGAGCATTCATTTTATGGGTTGGAACCAGAACACCCTGTTCAAAGTAATGTCCATGGACAAGCACAGCACACTGTGCGTAAGGACTGCTTCACTGTCCCTGCCAGTGCCTGCCTCTGAGCAGATGCACCCAGTGCAGTTATCAGCCCGGGGAAGAGCGTGACGGTGTGTGTGGTTAGGAGATGACTTAGACCCAGACCTCTCCTGGATGGCCCCAAGACTTGCCGAAGTAATACCTCATTGCTGGGGTTGTTGGTGAAAGCAGGTCAGGCCTAAGGAAATGTGCAGAGCCTGGGCCTGAAGCTGGAGGACCCAGCAACAGTGAGAACACCAAGAATCCTAGAGATGTTGGGAGACAATTCAAGTAGCTTGTCAAAGATGGTATCTGAATTTGAGAGCATGTTTACTTAATCTTAAAAGACAAGTTGTCCCCATTGAGCAGGTGGACTAGATGACATAGAAATAGTAGTCACTATTATTATTACAGGCACTACTGTGATTGCACGGCATAGCCCCTTCTGGATTTAAGGTGTATAGATTTAGGTGGTTACATCTCTCCAGGCCTCAGTTTGATCAACTATAGATCAGTGAATCTGACTAGATTATATCTGTTTTATTCCAACTATAATGAGTTGTGATGCTTAGAATTTGGAAAGGAAGGGGGGAAAATTATGGAGAATCCAGTAAGATTGAGGCAGGATAGTAAGAAGCTAGGAAATCCTTGGGCAAGTGGAATGGAGAAACTGAGACAAGATAATTAAACACAGCCAAACAATTTGAACAATTACAGCCAGCTAGTGAATCACAAGACCTTATCTTTCCAAACCAAGGACATGTGAGAGCAAAGGGTGTATACCTCTCCTCCCCAACCAGAGGATACACAGCTTAAATCTCCCGGCCTGGGAAAATAGAGAACAGAGACCCAATTAATTCCATTTGTGTCAGCTCAACCCAAGGACAGAGGAAGTCAGGGAAACAAATAACAGAAGCCCGATTAGAGCCAGACAGACCCAAGATAAAAGTAAAACAGTAAATCAGACCAAAGAATAATCCCAAACTCCCCTATATGCTCATTTTGATGCATCAGCATATTAAAAAATGCACCTGGAAAGCTGCTGAATATTCTACTGAAACCCTCCCCTAAGATTCTCTCCTGAAGAAAAGAGATAAAAACCCTCAAGACAAAGACTCAGTGTGGGCTCTCTGTAGAGCACACCCATGCCCCTTCTCGGGCATGAACTTTTTACTTCCTCCTAAAGTCTAAGGGTCCCCATGAGACTTGCCACCAGGGGAGCAGCGGTCACTGACAGCTCATCCCAGGTTTACCCCCTGATCCTGTCTCCAAAGCCCCCTTTTTCTCTGACTCCCCAGTGAGCTAAAAGCAGCCTCACCTTGGGTCACGTCTTTCCTATAACGTTTCTAGGGGGACAAAGCAGAGCACTGCCTGGGCTGTCTCCTATGTTTCCTCTCCCCTAAGCCTTTCCACTGTCCACAGCTTTAATAAACATCCTCTAAAATTCACCTGGACTTCTGTTGTGGGTTCGATTCCCAGTCAAGGGAATGTACGTGGGTGGCAGGTTCCATCCCCAGCTTTGGTTGGGGTGCATGCAGGAGGCAACCAATCAATGTGCTTCTCTCACATCAATGTTTCTCTCTCTCTCTCTCCTCTCTTCCCCTCCTTCCCTTCCACTCTCTCTAAAAATCAATGGAAAAAATATCCTTGGGTGAAAAATAACAACAACAAATATATATATATATGGAGCTCTTAGGGTGATCTATTTCTTCTTAAATGCAATTTGAGAGTTTTATCTTTCAAGGAATTTATTTCATCTAGCTCATCATGTGTATTAACAGAATATTGTCCTTGGCACCCTTTCCTTATCTTTTAATGTCTCCAGAATGTACGCTAGTGTCGCAGCTCTCATTCCTGATATTGGGAATCTGGGTCCTTTCTCTTTTTTACCTGATCAGTCTGCCTGAGATTAATCAATTGTTTTGATCTACTTAAAAATTATTTTGGATTTGCTGATTTTCTCTATTGTTTTTCTGTTTTCTATTTCACTTATCTCTGCTCTGACCTTATTATTTCCTTTCTTCTCTTAACCTCAAGTTTCACATTTTCTTTTTTTCTAGATTTTTATGGTGGAACTGAGCTTATTCGTTTGAGACTTTTATTCTTTTCAATACAGGTATTAGTGTTTTAAAATTTCCCCCCTAAGTACTGCTTTAACAGGAGCCTACAATTTTTTTTTTTTTTAAATCCTACCCGAGGATACTTCTTCCATTGCTTTTCGGAGAGAGTGGAAGGGATAGAGAGAGACATCGAAGTGAGAGAGACACATCAATTGGTTGCCTCCCACATGAGCCCCGACCCGGGCCAGGGATCAAGCCTGCAACCGAGGCACAAGCCCTTGGTCAGAATCGAACCCAAGAACCTTCAGTCCTCAGGCCAGTGCTCTCACCACTGAGCCAAACCGGTTAGGGGCAGGATCCTACAGATTTTCGCATGCTGTGTTTTCATTTTCATTCAACACAACTTTAAAAAAAGGCTTAATGTTCATTCAAATTTACCAACATTATTTTTAATTTGAGATCATTCTTCAGAGCAATCTGTCCCAATATTAAGAGCATAGCACGCTAACTAGGCTTTTCTTTAAGCTGTATTGAATGTTCCTATATATTGATTCTGGGTTTTGTGTGTAAGAACCGAGTTGTTAAAATCACCCGAATGGGACAGACGTGGCTGTGCTCGCTCACCCGCCACTCGTGAGACTCTGAAGAGTTTGTACGCTGCCTGTGACAGGCGATTGTACCAAATAACCTTCATTAGCCCGCAGCAAAGCCAATGAGACCCAAAGGTTAATTTAATAATTCCTGTGAGATAAATTCACCTGGGAGCCAAGATAACTATAACTACATGGTACATTCGGTGCTTAAAATTAGATCAGGCAAGGAAGGCGGAGTAAGGCAATTCATTTAGCATTTTCTTTGGAGATAAAAGCCAATAAGAAAAGAAAAAACAACAACAACACACACACAAAGAAAAGCCTATTAGAGACTTTTTCACAGCTGGGTCATTTGAGGCAATTTGTCTAAAAGATTACAAGATAACTTCAGGTCAACCCAAAAAGATGGGAGCCTGCTTCCCACTCCAGCTTCTACCCTTTGCACAAGCACTGGGTCAGCAGGTCAGTATATCATTATATTTAACCTTCCTATTTTTAATTGCTTTAAAATTTCATAATCCAATTCTTTATTCCAAGGATAGAAAAATAGACTAATGGAATAAAGTTTTGCCACTTCTGATTTGGGGGAAGATTAAGAATGTGATTGGCTAAAATTTTGGGGCCAAACCCAGCATGACGAGGTCTGAATGACGTTAGGGTTTAAAAAATCTGTGGCATGAACAGAACAGGAGAGACATGATTCTAGGAGAAACTCATAATAAAAGGAAATAGGGGTTTGCTGCCAGCAATTCGGTAAGAGGCAATAGTTTGAAAAATAGAATGACAAACCAAGACAGCCAACAATCTCATTGCACTTGGCTCTGTAAGATCCTTTCCAGAAAAATCCATATTTTCTTGCTCTGTGTGCCAAGCCCATGAAAAACTGACGCGTGCTAATGAGATTAGAAATCGTGTCGGACAGAGGTACTCAACAGAGCTAGAAATGACATGCTTGCAGGATAAACTGGCCAAGCGTGGCTGTCTTCAGAATTTGAAGGGCTGTCATATGAAACTTAACGGGAGCAGCCACCAAGGCCAAAAGGCGAATGGTTCCAATTCTATGGGGCACAAAATAAGGACCTTGTGGTAATTAAAATTGTCCAACAAATTGACGAGCCGCTTTGCAAATCTCTGGACTCATCAAGAATGGAATTATTTTTTTTCTGGGTTGAGCGGCCAACTATTAAAGGTGCCGTAAAGGATTCCTCATTGAATGGGGAATAGGAGTGGAGCTTTGTGGCAATGGTTCTCAGGCTTTTTGGTTTCAGGACCCCCTTTACTCTCTTAATTATTGAGGCCTGGCTGGTGTGGCTCAGTGGTTGAGCGTTGACCCATGAACCAAGAGGTCACTGGTTGGATTCCCGGTCAGGGTACACGCCCGGGTTGCGGGCTGGATCCCCAGTAGGAGTCATGCAAGAGGCAGCTGATCAATGATGTTTCTCTCTTATCGATGTTTCTCTCTATCCCTCTCTCTCTAAAAAAATCAATAAAAAAAATTATTGCTCCTGGAGGGAGAGCACTGGGTCCTTGTCCTAAGGCTTTTAAGGGTGGGGATTTTAGGGGAGGTTCCAGGCGAAGATCTCACTATAATATTCAGCAGCTTTGCAGCTGGGTCCTTTCAGGCTGTGGTCCCCACTGACTGATTGGCAGGCACCAGGGCAGGGGGTCATTATCCAATGCAGGCAGTCCTGAGGTCAACTGGGGCTGGTTTTGCTGCTTTTCTGGGCCTGGAGCTGAAACACGAAGCATAGATGTTATCTCTAGAGAGGAAAGGTCAGGGGGTCCAAACCACATGACTCATGCTAGGGGAGGAACCTGGGGGCCAGGGCCCGTGGTGACCTTCTCGTGTACCTGGCCCACCATCCTTCCTCTGCTCATAGCTGTCTGACTGCCCACCACATCCCCCCCCTCAGAGATCTTGGCTCTGGATTCTTTCAGAGAAAAGGTGTGCAGGGTCTCTTCTGTAGCTCCAAGCAGCCTTATTCTGTCCCCCAGATTCCCTCTTCTTCTTTGAGATCTAATATTTAACGTCTTTGTCACCACCATGCCCAGATTGCCCTGAGTGTAGGTTAAAATTCCAGCCCAAGTTGGAACAAAAATATCCTTTCTTATAAATTCCTTTGGCATAGCTAAGTTAGGCAAGAATTTTGGAAATTATTGCTGGCTACTAAGAAAACATTGAGAAAAAAGAACAACGAAATAATCCCAGCATTTAAACAAAAGAAGGGCATCTACAATAGCCAATGATATGTCCACTCACACCGATCGGTGCTGAGTGAACAGCACCATCCATTTACAAAGGGCAACGTCCATGGTTGGTTCTTCAAGGCAGCATAGCTGATACAACTTGAATCACTGCTTAGCAGTGTGCACACCCTGTTTTTCTGAGATAATTCCCACAGTCGTTCACATTGATGAGGTGAGATTAAAGCTCCTTTGCTTGGCACTCAGGACTCAAGTTCCTTCTTGCATAAGATAAAGAGAAAAAATGATGCCTGGGGTCCAGAATACTGAAGTGACTCACTCGTGTCATACATGGGAACTGAAGCTGAGACACTGCTGGCTCTGGAAACCTGGAGACCTGGTTAGAATCTCAGTTCAGTCACACAATAGCTTGGTGGCCTTGCTCCAGCTCTCTGACCCGTGTTTCTTCATTAGGAAACCACGGGTAATGAGAAACCTAGTCCACGACAGCTTCGTGAGGGCCGCGTGAGATAACGAACACGCCACACATGTACCCTGCCCTTCGTTACGTTAAACCACGTGAAACTGATAGTTCTGTATTTTAAAAAGCTGAATATTTATACATTTATATGGTTCAGTCTTAGGTCAGCTAGTAAGATGCAAAGCTGAAATCCAGACTGAAGTTTCTGGGCCCCAGCCTCTTGCACGTCCGTCCATACCCTGCTACCTTTTGTTTGCAGCGAAACTTATTTTTAGTTAGATTGGTGCCACCAACCGACGTATGAAGCAGCTTAAGAGAGGAGATGGGTAAAGAGAACAAATTGTGAGTTGGAGAGAGAAAGAAGTTACAGAGTTGGTGCAAACTTCTAGAATTTACAGAAGTTTTGGTTGTCCAGTTATTCTGCCTCTCATAAGGTCCATGAGGTATATGTGTGGGGCATCCTGGTCATCCTTCTTAAGGTCAGTGCCGTTGGTTAGGGGTGACATCGCGATGATTAATTTTACGTGTTGATTTGACTGGGCCATGGGGTGCCCAGACATTTGCTCAAACATTACTTGGGGTATGTCTGGGAAGGTGTTCCTGGATGAGATTAACATTTGAATTGGTAGACTGAGTAAAGCAGGTTGCCCTCCCCAATGTGGGTGGGCCCCAACCAATCAGTTGAAGATGTGATAGAACAAAAAGGCAGGGTAAGAGGAATTTCACTTGATTGCTGTAGCTGAGACATCAGTCGTCTTCTGCCTCCTAACTGGAGCTTACACCACTGGCTCTCTTGGGTCTCCAGCTTGCTGACTGCAGATCTTGGAATTTCTATGAAGCCTCCATAACTCACATGAGCCAATTCCTTATAATAAATTCTCTCTCTCTCTCTCTCTCTCTCTCTCTGCTCACTTTGCAGATGACAGAGCTGAAGCTCAAAGAAGTTACTTCTTCTGGCCAGCAAAGAGCAGAGCTGGGGTTCAAATGCAGCTCTTCTGATCTCCACTCTCAAGTTCTGTCCAACACACTGCCCCTCTGAATTGGAGACACATTCTTTCCCACCCACAGGAAGCCTTTCTGTTTGAGTCCTGTCTTCACAGACAGAACAAAGCCGGCTGCTAACGACAGATCAGGGGGTTCATATGCTCGGACCTTGAAAATCTAACCCTACAAACGCCTTAGAAAACTTTCAGATAAACTTATGAATGGAAGCTCCAGAGTGCACTGTTAAAAAAAACCTATAACCTTTGTCATACAGAACCAATAAAATGCATACACACACACACACATCCACGCACATATATATATATATATATGTGTGTGTGTGTGTGTGTATATATATGTATGCTACAAGGGTGATGCCTCTTCAATGCCAGAATTAAATCAGGACCAACTGGACAGATGGCCCTGAATGAGATTTACGCAGATGACTGATATCTATTCATTGGGCAAGAGCAGCCCATAAACCTTTACCGGATAATGGCCCTTAAGGACACAGAATTCGTCTCTGTCTCTGAGAAAGCTCACATCACAGAGTACCTGACAGTGACCCATCTTACTTGCTGTGACCTGTGCCCTGATTTCTTTTTCTACAAACTGGAGAAATAGTAGCAACTATCATCTAAGTTTTCTGTGGGGGTTGCTTAAATGAAAGCTTGTGACGTGCTTGGAATAACGGCTGATAAAGGGTAAGGACACTGGCCCTGGAGCCAGACACCCTAACTCACCCTGCCACCTACAACCTCCGCAGACCTCAATTTCCTCATCTGTAAAATTGGCATAAAGATAGGTGCCTCTTTGGGTAATTATGACACTCGAGTGAGATTATCTGTGCAGAGTTTGTGGGAAGCAGGAACATAAATAAGATGAAAGTTTATTTTGTTCCTTTCACACAAAAAAAGATGGGAGGAAGGCAGTCCAGGTCTGACACAGCAGCTGCGCTGTTTACAGAGTGCCGGCTCCCTCTACCCTATCGTTTTATCCATGCTGGCTCATGATTCCCACTAGCTGCCTGAGCACCAGCCATTGTATCTGCATCCCCGGGAGTACACAAGACAAAGGGGCAACGAAGGGATGGTCCAAGCCTCATGGCCTGGGATTAGAGCTTTTCTCTATAATTTTACTTCCTATGAAACTTGCTGGGGATGTTTCTGCATCACTAATCAGAACTAATCATATAGTTTCAGAAAACACGGCATTGGCCGTGCTACAAGGGCGAGGCCTCTCCCACCCACCCGCCCAAGCAATATTATAGAGTCACTGACAGACTTACTTATCCCACTTGGAAGATTGTCTAAGCATTTGCCACATATCAGCATCGATGACAAGTTAGGAGAGTGCAGAGGCATCTTGCCACCTACGGTTTATAGCGTACATTTGTTATCATTGCATCTTATGGGGGTTTCTCTCTGAGACTCTTGAACTTTTGGGGTGCAGAAACCCAATTAAGGATCTGAAAGGAAGCTTTGAATGCCTCCCTGGAAGAATATACGTAAAAACATATCCTTCGAATTGTGCGCTGAATCTTATTGCACTGCAAGTGTATTTCCTTCACAGAAATAATACTTAAAAAGTGTACAAGCCCTAGCCAGTTCGGCTCAGTGGTTAGAGGTCGGACAAGGGCACGTATCTCGGTTGCAGGCCTGACCCCCGGTCCCAGTCAGGGGTGGGGGGGAAGGCGATCAGTTGATGTGTCTCTCACATCGATGTTTCTCTCTCTCTCTCCTTTCCACTCTCTCTGAAAAGCAATGGAAAAAAATATCCTCGGGTGAAGATTAAAGAAATTTTATTTTTTAAAGTGTACAATGCTTTATGACTTATTCACCCTTATAAATGTTCGAACTTGGCAAATTGTTTTGACAATGGGCTTGCCTTCTCTTGTGACAACAAAATAACGAAAAGCGGCCTGAAGTTGGCCTCTGCAAAGTCAGTGAGCGTCTCTGGAGTGGGTCCCACTTTCTGACGAAATCTGGTGATTCAAAGCCCCGATTCTCATGAAACTGATGATGCCTGCAGCGGGAGACAAGACTTCTTTCAGGATTTTCGCAGAGCTCTTGAAATTTGCAATGAAATGTGGAGCCTCCTTAGAAAACACAGGAGTCCCTCCCCCATGCCCAGGCACTCCCCACCCCGCTCTCCTTTCTCTCCCATTTCCGCTGCAACTGCATTTCCTAGGGCCCCCCAAGTCACTCTGCTTTAGCCACAGACGCTCCCTTGTTTCTCCCCCCACCTCCTCTCCCCAGCCCCTGCCCCGACCCTACACACCCAGATCAACTCAAACCACCCTCAGGTCCCCGCAGGACTCTTCTGGAATGCTGGACGTGCCTGTGGCTCCCTCTCCCCACTCCCCCTCTCTGTCATCGCAACCCACCCTGCCCTCATCCCTGTCTTTATCTCTTTTGTTTTCATTCCCTGGCTTATCAATATCCGGCTTTTAGCTATGTTTACTATCTCTCTCTGCCTCCGTAAAGGAAGCTGCCCACGGTCAGAGACTCTGTCCTGTTTATCTCTAATCCCAGGGCCTAAAACTGTAGCTGTTGGTATTACGTATTGGTTGGATAAGAGAATGAATGTGTTGACTGAATACACTTCTTCCCTAAAGGCGCTGAATTTGCTAACATTACATGCACTTCGTCTGTGCACAGAGATCGTCTCTTCTGGTAGATTTTTCCAGAGAGGGCCTGAGTCTGGCCATTGATCCCGGTGCAACAGGAGCCTGCAGCCAGGGAGTTACCAGGCATCTCATCCAAGCCCATGCTGATGGGGAACCACACGCTGCTCTGTGGCCTGTTTAAAAATACCAGCACCCGTGTCAGCGATTCTCTGGGTTCACTGACCTTCACCCCTTCTGCTGCCACCAAACCAGGATCCCAGATAAGTACGGTGACCCCTCCTTCTCACCAGTAACCTATTCCTATATCAGACTGCAGGAGACATGTATTTGTTCTGCAAGGCCCATCCCCCCACACTGATGTGTAGGTAAGTCCCCCCTAAGTCCCTTCTCTCAGAAAGGAGAAGCCACAGGCACCAGAGGTTCTGGGCCAGAGAGCCGCCGCCCCTCAGTGTGCCCCCTCGGCTGGCAGGGGTGTCACAGTCATCGGTGTCTAGAAATAGAGCATTCATGAATGCGTTGGGCATTTCTTACAAAAGTGGCCTCAAAGGTAACTCTGTTAGAAGGCTGTTCTCACCCGTCCGCTTTGTCTTGGGCTTCATCGGCTGGAAGAAAGAGGGGCGGGTGACAGCTGCGAGGTGGGACTTGGGCAGAAACGCGCAGATGCTCACGTTCTCGAGGGGGCAGCCACTAACTATACTATGGCAGTGCGGATAATGACTGCTCTGTGGGAATAACTCCCCTGTGGGGTGGTCCTTATTTATTTATTTATTTATTTTAATCCCCACTCAAGGATATGTTTTTAGAGAGAAGGAGGGAGAGAGAGAGAGAAACACTGATGTGAGAGAGAAACACTGATTGGTTGCCCCTGTATGTGTCCTGACCAGGGATCAAACCTGCAGCCTAGATACGTGCCCTGGCCAGTAATTGAAGCCACAACCTTTTTGGTGTACAGGATGATGCTCCATACAACTGAGCCACACGGCCAAGATGATCCTTTTTTAAAAAAACACACAACAACCACCATGTTTTTATTGATTTCAGGGAGAGGAGGAGAGAGGGAGAGAGAGAGAGAAACATCAGGGAGAGAGTCATTGATCGGCTGCCTCCTGCACACCCCCTAGTGGGGGATCAGGCCTGCAACCCGGGCACGTGTCCTGACTGGGAATCGAACTGTGACCTCCTGGTTCATGGGTCTACGCTCATGAACCCATGAGTCAACCACTGAGCCACACCGGCCAGGCCAGGACGACCCTTTTTTCTTTTGGTATTTCCCTCAATGCAGAATTTGGGGGGGGGGGGTGCCAAAAATCTCAATAATCAAGATAAATTACATTTTAATGCAACCCTTTAAAAATATAAATTAATGCCAAAAAAAATCCATGATGAACAAAATATCAAAATTTTAAAGGAAGGCTACTTACTAATTTCTTGGTCTTGGGCAAATTGATATCACCAAGCTTCATTTTCTTCATTCTGAAAAATGTGAAAGGAATATAGTCAGTTGCCTGCCAGGAAGCTGTAAGGATCGAGTCAGGGCATGCATCTGAAGTGCCCGATGAAAAGAGTGGATGCTGTGCTGTACTCACAAGAGTTTATGGAATAGCTGTGCTAAAAAGCAACAAAATGTTTATTTTTCTCTCTTTTGATTTTGGTAATTCTCCAGATCAATACTGACATTTCTCTCAATGATGTTTGCCATCTGCACCTCATCTTGCGAACAAACATGAATATTGACACAGAGGAGCCCTCTCCCCAGTAGACCAGTTTCCCGAGTCCTTAAGGCCCTCCCCGCTCCACGGCAGGGGCTGAGTTCTCTCTGTTCTCTTCCTGCGGCTCCCACACTCTTTCTTTTTTTCCCTGATGTCTCTCCCTGCTGCCAGCCTCTGCACAGGGTCTATCCTAGGCGTGCTCATCCCCAAATTGTGATTGCTTGGCCAGGGGTACAGAAGGATGGAGTGGGCTGAGCTGGCATGATGGAAGTGGGCAGAGGTCACATTTGCTGGCATGATAGGAAGGCTGACCCTGTGGTTTCTCCTGAAGCTGGCATCATGTCCCCAGTGTGGTGTTGTCATAGTGCTCTCACTACCTGAGATTGTTACCAGACAGGGACAGGGCCTGGAGTAGGTCTGCCTTAGGCCAGCCGGTAGTTTGTGGGTTCTTGACCGTGCAGGAAAGATTTCACATGACGAGTCCCAGTGATTTTGAGAGTACGTTTATTAAAGCTGGGGACAGTGAAACAAAGGAAGGGCTTAAGGTAGAAGAAGCCATAGGACAGAGCCTAGGCAGGCTGCTTTGGCTTTCTAGAAACGTTATAGGAAAGAAGTGGGTTACACTGGGCTGCGTGAACTCACTGAGAAGTAAAAGTCACAGTGACAGAAGTGAGCCAAGGTGGGACTGCTGTTAGCTCACTAGAAAGTCAGAGAAAAAGAGGGCTTTGGAGATAGGATCAGGGGTTAGCCCAGGATGAGCTGCTTCTGCCTGCTGCTCCCCTGGTTGCAAGTCTCATGGGGGCCTTTAGTTTAGGAGAAAGACAGCAGAGATACAAGGTGTGGGGGTGCTCTAGTGAGAGTGCCTGGGGTCCTTTGTCTTGAGACTTTTTAATCTCTCTTTAGCTGCTGCTTAATCCTAAGGGAAGTCTCAGGGGAGGGTCTTAACAGAATATTCATTAGCTTTCCAGGTGTGTCCTTCAATAGGTTGATTCATCAAAATGTGCATATAGAGGGGTCAGTGTTTTCTCCTGGTTAGTTTTATTTGCAAAGAACATTATCAAAGAGGGACCAGGACTGAGGCCAGTCTGCCCCTGGACCGTCTGGAATGTGTAAACCATTTGCTCCTAAGTGTCCTTGGTTAGGGAAGATAAAACCTTTATTAGTTGTCTGTAAATTGCTCACATTGTTTGGCCTTGTTAAATTACTTTTTCTCAGTTTCCCTGGTTCTACTTGTCAAGGAATTTCCCTAGCGTCTTTCTATACTGCCCCAGAACCTTTGTGTGTTGTTGTTTTTTGCTTCCAACAGCTTTAATAGTTATATAACATGCATATATTTACAGAGTTACACCAGATTTCACAGGACCTTGAATGCTAGGCTAAGGAGTTGAAGTTTTATCCTAAAGGGATCGGAGAATGAATAGTTAATTGCAAAATGTGTTTATTAATGAAATAATCTGACAAACAGTATATCCCATTTCCTTTGGCTTCTTCCTAACTTTATGTTACAGGTTGCTTTTTATGCTTATAATCATGTCATATTTATGATTTTGTTTTCTACTTTCATCTTAGTACTTTTTCTTACATACTTTTCTCTATATGTCTATATAGTCATTATTAATGGCTACACATTATGTCTTGCTATTGTTGGATATTTACTGTTTTACTTTATGTGTATATAACTTTTTAAAATAAAGCATGTGTGTGTGTGTGTGTGTGTGGCTGGACTAGGGTGAGGTAACTGAAGTGCCTGGGATGTAAAATTTAAGGAGGTGCCCATGCTCAGGCATGCAATACTGCACCTGCTATGTCACTTTCCTTACTCTAGTCCCTATACCTGTAGTGTGTGTGTGTTTCCTTTTAAATTACTCCTTAGCCTGGCATTAAGGTCCTTTGAAATCTCATGTAACTCTGTAAAATATGAAAACCACCAAATTGTATACTTTAATAGGGAGACTGTTATGGCATGTTATATGACTATTAAAGCTGCTAGAAGCCAGGGTGAGATTACTGGTTTCACAATGTGATTACTGGTTCAAAGTACATTAAGATTCATATTGCTCTTGATATTAAGTACTGTACTAGAATGTATCTCGGAAGGATTCCATTGAAGTTTTTTTTAAAGCATAATTTTGATATGACATTTTACATAATGGCATTTTACAAAGATTACGGAGGCAATAAGGCAGTTAGGAGGCTATCACAATAGTATGCCCCAACTATAGTCCTAGTGTTACTTTAGAAATTCCACAGGTCTGACTTCTCACATTTGGGTAACCAGGTCAGAATACTCTGTTTTTAGACAGTTACACCTTCATGCATTCAGCTTCTATACTCAATCATCATAGAAATAACAACAAGGCCCTTCATATTGAGACCATGTTCCTAACAGATGAGCCCTCTGTGTCACCAGGGATCTTATGAATGAAGAGCGATGGGCTACTGCTGTACAAGCCAAGTTCCCAGCTTTAGGGTTAAGTTAAAATTCTATTATTTGGGGACAAGTAGCATCAGAATTTGCCTACTAACAAGAGTTTTTATACAAAACCAAATGGAAAAATATCTGGGCTGGTCTGTTGTGTATAAAATTTTCCTAGGGGGCACTTTTTAGAAATCACTAAATGGAAAATCACCAGCCTGGAGCTTAGCGAGGTCTGGTTCCTGAGTCATTAGCAGGCAGATGGAGTTCTCTCAATCTTGCATGGTTAGGGGAAAGATTGGAGGGCGACGGATCAGAAAGAGCAGGTTTGGGTAGGATAGAGCAGCATGGATAGAGATTGTTGGAAAGAAGCCAAAATCATCTTCAAAGCTCTTGCAACAACTTTCCTTTGGCTACCTTAGAAAATAACGTGTCTTCCTGAGGCAGAATAGAAAGAAGCCGTCCCTGCCAATTAGGGCTGGCTGATTTATTATTCAGCACCTACTAATTGGAAGTACGTGAAGCTACAATATTAAAGTTAACGTTTCTTTTGTGGCTTTCTGCCCACTCACTCTTCTCAAGTTTTGCTAAATTACCAGCTTGAAACTTGCTTCTCTGATAAGGACTCCCTTTCTGAAGACTGAATATCTTCTGTGTGTTCTGGATCAAGCTCATCACGGCTCCCTAGCCTGCAGAAATGCTGGCTTTTGGAGAAAGGCTTGCTGAACCACACTCAATGCGAACACACACACACACACACACACACACACACACACACACACACAGTGCGAACACACACATACACCTCGCACCTAGGGTGGGGCTCCCAGACAGCCCCAGGCGCTACAAACCACCAAACCCAAACCTCCGAAACGTGTTCTGCAACAAGATTGCAAAGTAATTTCTCCTATAGGCACCTTCCCAAGAGCAAAGTGCGCTTAAAGGTACCTGTTCTCAATACGATTCCTACAAATTAAGGACCGGATATTTTTGTCAAATTCCCGAAGAGCTCGATACTGGGTTTGGACCACAGACAAACCCATCCCTCCGGGCTCTGAAACAAAACAAACACTTCTTCCCAGGCTGCTTATTTGTAGGATGCCCGTTACTTTTGCTAAAGCTGTCGCACCTCCAAGGGCCCCAGCGACTGGCTTGGTCTCTTACGCCACGTGGGGAGTGGGCCAAACCCTCGGAGGGTTAAAAATCCCGCCCCGCTAGGACCCAGCGGAAGCGTCTCGGCGGCGCTCGGACGGTGCGGGGGCGCACTAGCCAATCAGAAGCCGCCTTTGCGTGGCCCTCAGCCAGCCGGCCGGGCCCCCGGGGCCTGCCGCTCGGGATATTTAAAGGCGCGCGGCGGCGCCGCGTCGTCGCGGTCCTCGGGCCCGGGTCAGCGGAGCGCAGCGCTATGGCCGGCTGCCTCGTGCTCAACAACGGCGCCAAGATGCCCCTCGTGGGGCTGGGCACCTGGAAGGTAGGTGCCGTGGGGGCGCGTCCTGCGGCTCTTCGCGGGCTCCGTGCAGCCTGTGGCGGGGAGGGACCGGAGGGACCTTCAACGGTCTCCGCCGCGGACGGAGGGAGGCCTCGGGCCTGCGCGGCCCGAGGCGGGCGGGCCGGGGGCCTTGCGGAGGCCCCCTCTGCAGACATTTGGTGGGTTCGCTGGAAGGGACCGAAGGGAAGGGAAGGGAGGGGACAGGGGGCCTCCCGCGCCCCCGCCGCTCCGGCCTCGGGGGCAGGAGGCGCGGAGACGGAGCGGGAGCAGCTGCGGGACGCCGAGCGCCGGCGCTCCTCTCCCGCGGGCACTGGTTGCGCCGCCCCTTTGTTTTTCTTCAGTGTGTCTGTAATCGTTTCCGTTTTGCCCTCGGGAATTAGCATCTCTGCTCCGGGCGAGCGGGAGGCTGCAGGTAATTAAATTAGGCGGCTCCGGTTTGCCCGGGACGCGCCCATCCCCGCGTCCCCGGGCGCGCGGCGCTGAGCCCCTCCGGCCGGGCGGGGCACCCGGGGGTGTCCTGGGGACTCTGCAGAAAATCTGGGCGCGGTGGTTACCGGCCCGTGGAAAACTGTTCGCCGGCATCAGTGTTAAAACGGGATCCGGACACCTGAGCACCCCTGAAATCGCTGCACTCACAGCGCCCCTAAGAAACGGTTATCCGAAAATGAGGGGGCACAGAAGGTGGTATTGTGGGCACATGGGCAAAACCCAGTATTTTAAAGCCGTTTATAAATAAGGTAGTTTCAGGTATTATATATTACATTCTACAGCTAGGACCCAGGTTTTCCCGTGAACTTTGGGTATGAGCCTGGGCATTGGATAGTTACACACAGACAAGGAAAGAAAAGACGGGATTGAGTTGCAGCCCTGGGGTGGTTTGAAATAGAACAGGGGGTGGCGCTTACCCCTACCCTAAAACTCCAGTTGAAAATTAGTAAATATAAGGTGGACAAGAACAGGGTCCTAGAGTGTCCTCACACACAAAAAGCATTTCTTGGCCAAAGTGATCAGAATATTAGTAATTCTGTGTTTCCTTAAAAAAGGCCCCGTGGTGGCTCCAAGGGTATGATTGAATTATGACCATGACACTGAGTTAAATTCCACCTGTTGCAGGTGGTTCTCCCAGAACAGACGTGAAAGACGCTGTCTTAGCAACACCAGATTACAGTTTCTGTAATAACGATGCAGCCCACAGACATACACATGGAACTGGAGCAAAAGTTCAGAGTCGTCCTTCGCCCTACTAGGTGGGGTGCACACCAAGATTTTTATTTTGTTTCATGTTTGCAGAAAGTGCGGTCCTGACCTTAGGCCGGTCATTTGAAAATCACTACTCTAGGGTAAATGAGGAGAAGTTGATAAAAGAGGGCTTAACACCCTGAAAATCTGTATATTTATTTAAAATAACACAAAATGTGTACATTTAGCTTAAGCTCATTGAGGCCTGGTGTAGTGCCTGTGTTCACAGCTATTTCCAGTGCTTCCCCCAGTGCCTGGTAAATGGCAGGTACCCAGAAGATAGGCGCCGAATTGAAAAGAAAAGTAAGATAACTTTAGATTTGGGGGGATGAGGAGATGAGGTTTGTACTGAATTGTTTAGAGACGTGATTGGGGGCAGGGACAGTGAAATATAAAGGGTATAAATAGAGGCTTGGAGTGGGTTTCCTTGTTTTAAGTACAAAAGTTTTATGGGTGGTGGCTGAATACCTTTTCCACCTTTGTGTGCACAAGCTCCTTCACAGATGCTGACAAAAGGCAGGTGGCCTACATACCACTTGTTTATCTTTGTGAGAAGCAGGGTGACTGCAAGTGTGTGCAGCTCCTTGTTCTCATGTCGTGGGGATGTGGGGGACCATTCAGACTGTTCTCTGGGTCTGCACTCTTCTGGTTCAAAGGAATGGAGAGCCGACTTAACTGAAGCAGACAAAAAAGATGTTTGAGGTGGGGATTCATTGACCTACAAAATGACCTCAGGTGTACCAGGTTCAAGGATATAAATGTAACCCTCGTCTGACCCTCAATCCCACTTTACTTTGGCAGCTCCTGGCTCAGATCCTTCCAGCATGGTGACCACAACAGAATGAAATGTTGTCTTGGTGCCAATTTGAGGCCAAAGATTGAATCTTATGGGTGGGGCTTGCTTGCGTGGTCACGTCTCTGCCCCTGTACCAGTCCCTGGCAGATAGATGTAGTGTGTGACTAGGCCGGGCCAGAGAAATGTGTCCACCCTTCTGCCCAGGGTTGGGAGCTATACGGTGCTGGGCTGGCACAGTACAGGGCTCTGCAGGGAAAATCAGGGTTCCATTAAGTCTGAAGGAAGTTAAATGCATGCTGGATGCTGGGTGGTTTCCCCCACCTGGGTCTCTGACTTGTTCTCATTCTTGGGAAGGGGTGTGGTCTGTTCTCACTGCTCACATCAGCGACAGCTGTGCCCAGGATGCCACAGAGGGGCTGAGGTAGTTACTGTCTATGGCTCTGCTCTGTTCCTTGAGCTATGAAGGGTGGGGAAGGCTGCAGGTGCAGCTTCGTAGGTCCTCCGTGGAAATAGGAGATTGCCAGATGGTCTGAAGATGTTCCTTGGTTTAACACCTGTTGGCATCGCCGCCTGCCTCCCTGCTCCCTCCATGGTGGCAAGCTCAGGCTGCTAGCTCAGGTCACGCTCTCATTCCCATGGCCCCCTCTTCTGCCCCCCTCGCCTGTTTACCACAGCCGATGTCAAAACAGCAGATGTGTGCAGCTGCGATGGCCCTGGGGAGTTTTCCTTTTCGTTCCTTTCTACCCCGGCTCTCCAGAGGAATTCGCTCTAGTCATTCAACAGGTGGCTGCACACACGTTTATTTTTCGCCTCTCTGGTCTGAGCAGATGGAGTAAGTGTCCATGCAGTCCATCTGCATGAAGCTTAATGGCTATGCAGGCACTTCTCCTCAGCAGCCGGGCTCCCCACACCTGCCCTGGTCACTCAATGGTTTGGGCACAGCCAGCCGTTTAGCTTCTTTGTAGCTGTGACCACAAACCATGCGGTGATCTTCCAAGATTCTGATAGAGAGTTGACATCCAGGCCTTTGACTCTGTATCAGTAATGTTCTCGACTGTGATAAACTCCCAGAACTGCTTTAGAATAAAGGATTGCCGATATCTGAATCCATGCACAAAAAAGAGAAAGTAAAACACAGGCGTTTGCTGAACTCTGAAACCATATGGAAATTTGGGTAAACATTTACAGTGCGTTTTGAAATATTTTGAGCTATTTGAAGGAAGTGGTATCCCTACTGTCTTGGGAACCTAATAGATTCAGACAGTGGGGGATTTTTATACAGTGGTTTGTAAATGGACAGATGTGAAGAAACAAGGAAGCGGATGTCTTTGCACATCTTTTTAAGGTGTCCGATGCTGCTGTTAAGTCAGCTTATCGGAAAATGGAGCAAGGTGGCATTGTCCTGGTTCCGTCTGAGGGCAGCGAGTCCCTGAGGAGTGGCCGGCTCCCACTGTCCTCCTTCCTGGGTGGTGTGCAGACTATGTCTCCTGTTGCATTTGGGGTTTTAACGCCATGCCTTCTCTTTCCTTTCCCTTCAGTCCCCTCCGGGCAAAGTGACGGAGGCTGTGAAGGTGGCGATTGACGTCGGGTACCGCCACATTGACTGTGCCCACGTGTACCAGAACGAGAACGAGGTGGGGGTGGCCATCCAGGAGAAGCTCAAGGAGCAGGCGGTGAAGCGCGAAGACCTCTTCATCGTCAGCAAGGTGCCGCTTGGGGGCCGCGGGGCAGGGTTCTCGGTCACGGTTATCCGTGGGTGGCGGCGACAGCTTAGGAGCCACTGTCATACTCGGGGGCCTCTGAATACAGCTACAGTTATCACCCAGGGCACAACTCCTCCTGGAGAAACGTGGTGACGTGAGGCCATGAGGGCTCCAGAGCTCGCCCGTGGCTGCCTATTGGATGGTCAGGCCTCCTGGACCCATTGGGTAGAGCCCCTTGCTGATGAGGCTAAGGTCGTGGGTTGGTGCTTTCTTTCCAGGGACTTATCTTTGAGAGTGGAACTTGGTTCCCACCTACAGACTGGATCTCCACTGCTGGCCACTGTCTTTTACCTGGAGGCTGTTGGTACCCAGGGGACACCTGGTGGGAGGGTGAGGCTGGCTCTGAGAGACCAGCCTCGTAGGAAAATAGCCCTGAGAAGCCGCCTGTGGGGCTTAGGGCTGGTGCCGAGCTGTCCATTCTGTTTTATGCCTGTGGTTCGGTCCTTCTGAGAGGTATTCTTGACCTGATTATCTTACCTTCCTTTGGGAAGTTAGGACCCACGCTGTGAGTGGAATCTCCTTCGCCATGATGTATAGCATCACAGAGACATGGGTGGGTTATGGTGAGAGGAAAGCAAATTGTTCAGCTTCAAACCATTTGGCTGCCAGCCAGGAAACACCTTCCTGTGTGGCAGCGATATGATGTGTTCTCTCACTGGCTTCAGCTGTGGTCCACGTACCATGAGAAAAACATGGTGAAAGGAGCCTGCAAGAAGACACTCAGCGACCTGAAGCTGGACTACCTGGACCTCTACCTTATCCACTGGCCCGTCAGCTTCAAGGTACGGGCGCAGGGCTCAGGTGTAGCCTGCAGCATGTTGGGCCTCTTTTATTAGTAGGTTGTGAGAGGGTGCACACTCTGTGTGTGTCATTACTGCTCAAGGTTCAGTCCCTAGGCCAGCAGCAGTGACATCACCTGGAGGCTTGTTAGAAATCAGTCTCAGGCCCCACCCAGGGCTTCTGAATACAAACCCCGGTGACTCGGCTCCACATTACAGAGTCTGAGGAGCCCTACACTGGGTCTGTTGGCGATTGTGTAATTTACAACTTTATCACAGCAATCGTGGCTAAGGTGACATTTCTGTGCACAGCCACGTGTGTCATCAGCTATCCCCACCCCACCCAGAGGCACATACACACATGCACATTCATGTGCTGCCCCTGTGTATGTGTGTATATTCCTGCATTCCACACACATGCAGCATCCTGGGGAGGCTTGGTGAGTATTTATCGGCAGTGCGACGTACAGAAGGAGTCTAGCATTATTATGTCCTTTGCCTTCATTCCAGCGATGGGCTCAGTTTTCTGCTCTGTCAGCCAGATGGACAGTGTGGGTTTTACCCTATTTTAGCTCTTTTTTATTGTGCTTCAGGGTTTCAAGGCCTGGCTTTTATCTTTTGTGTTTCATGATAAACCAGCGAGGCTTGGTGAGGTGATGGTTCTGTAGGCTGGTGATCCGGCCAGGATGTGGCCCCATGAGCCCCGGTCTCGAGTCCTTCCACCACCGCATGCTCCAGTCCATGGCGGGGTTCATCTCGCTGACCGAGAATTACCCATCTCCATCTGTTAGCTCCGACCCATTTGATAGAACAAGTGTCTGGGGCTTCAGGAGTTGTCTGCCTATTTCTTTTTCACGTGGACACAGATACGCCCTTGATGATCTTCTAAAAACCAGCCAGCTGTCCTAGTTTAGAGTATTTTTAGAACTTTGCTTTCAAAGCTGCAACCCCCTCAGCACGTGTGAAGGGCTGTTACTGATCGTTTGTGTTTTGATTGTAATGACAGCCCGGGAACGAGTTTTTCCCACTGGACGGGAAAGGCAATGTGATTGCCTCTAACACCGAGTTTTTGGACACGTGGGAGGTAAGGCTGTCTCTGATGTGACTCTCTTCTCAGTGCTGGCTTCCTCCTGTCCTTGTGAGTGGACAACTGTGGGTTCTGCCACTTCCTGCGCTGCATGTTGATCTGCCTCTGTTTTTGTTCTTCCTGCCTTAGTAAAGCCAGCCTGGCTTCTGTCTGGTGTCTCTTGGCTCCTCAGAGGGCTGACTGGCACTGAGTAGGTCAGGCAGGGCTGGTTTAAAAGATGCTTCTGACCCTGTCCTTCGGGGCACATGGCAGGCACCAGCAGACCCTCTTTTGTTTATAGGCCATGGAAGAGCTGGTGGATGAGGGGCTGGTGAAAGCTATTGGGATCTCCAACTTCAACCATCTCCAGATCGAGAAGATCTTAAACAAACCTGGCTTGAAGTATAAGCCAGCAGTTAACCAGGTAAGTGTCCAGCAGGGAGGCTGGTGGGCATGGTGGACTTTCTGTGCCCTCTGGTCCTGGCAGTTACTGCTTGTTCATGTCACCCAGGGAGCAACCAGGAGGCAAGTTTCTGAGCACTGAATCCTCATTGATGATTCAGAATGACAGTGGCACACCTGGGGGTGAAACTTGCAGGAGCCTGGCTCGTGATGGCTCAGGGTCTCACAGATTAGCACCCTGTAGACTCAGATCCTCAGACCTGTCACAGTTGATAAATGGCCAAAGCCAGAAAAAACCCTTAGGGCTCATGGCCTCGGTATGTCGGTAACAAGGTTATTGTTAATGTCGAGGACACTAGCTGGGAAACGTAGACGTTGTTACGGCTTATCTGGGAGACAGGACATTGGTTACACAATTTCCTATCGGATGAGGCAGGGCCTTGGTGTGGGGAACCTTCCCTGTGTGTGCCGGTGCCATCACCTGTGCCCAGGGCTGCACCAGCCTTCTGTTTGCATTTGCAGATCGAGGTCCACCCATACCTCACTCAGGAGAAGTTAATCCAGTATTGCCAGTCCAAAGGCATTGTGGTGACAGCCTACAGTCCCCTCGGCTCTCCCGACAGGCCCTGGTGAGTTTCTGTGGGGTCATGATTTCTTTTCAGTTGGTGAAAATTAGAAATGGCTAAAGAGAAAATTTTCGCACCAAGGAAATTCACCATCAGTGGCTCCGGGATGAATTTGCAAACCTTCCCAGGAGCCTCTTTGTTGGGTTTTCTGGTTGGTGTTTCTAGTAGCAAGAGGCCGGCTCTTTTTCCCCAGAGGGTTGGGAGTTTGTAACCAAGCTTCGCATCGGGAGGGGACTGGCCCTTCGAGGGTTGGGTGCCAGCTGCCTTGAGTGGCGGCACCAGTGGTTGCTCACACAGGCCGTCTTTGTTTCCAGGGCCAAGCCTGAGGACCCTTCCCTACTGGAGGACCCCAGGATCAAAGCCATAGCTGACAAGTACAAGAAAACCACAGCCCAGGTACGCAGTTTCCAGGTGCTTGTGACCATTCCCAGAACTTCTGCATTCATGGTGGTCCCAGTGAGCTAAGTGGAAGGTGACCCAGCCAGTGAGGCCCTCCAAGAAGTGTGGCTTGGGGTCCTGGAGTGTGTAGTAGGCAGGCACCAACTGGGGCGTTAGAAGACTGCCGTGTGGTCCGGGAGTAACAGCGTCTGCCCTGCTGCCTTCCCGGCCGCTGCGGAGCGAGCAGTTGCCACTGTGGGTGCAAGCGCATCTCTGAACTAGAAAAACTCGTTATCAGCTGCACGGGAACCTGCCTCCCTCCCAAGTGGGAGGAGGAGTTCCTGATCCTTGAGCAGTGGGTCTCCGTGGGGGTAGGACACCTGGGAGACACAGCGCCTGGCGTGCTGGCTGAGGGCAGGGCTCTGGGGGCAGGTCTGGAGTGCCACCTCCCTGCTGTGGGATGTGACCCTAACGTCTCTGGGCCCTGGTTTTCTCCTGTGGAGTTGTGGGATTTCCCCCATCTGGTTATGGATACTTAGGATTAAGTGAGATAATGACAGCTCTTGGTGTACATATACTTGACTCGGCACATCTCTTCACAGGTGCTGATTCGGTTCCCCATGCAGAGGAATTTGGTCGTGATCCCCAAGTCTGTGACGCCTGAACGCATCACTGAGAACTTTCAGGTAAGGTCCCGGCTGGTCGCCCTTGTTACCTCAGTGGAGAAGGGGATGGGGGAGGACTCTTTATAGGGTCTCACCCTGTCCCTGGAGTGTTTGTGGGTCCCCTATCCTCTGTCAGGTCTCGGTCAGGGAGCCAACCTCAGTAAGCTGCAGTGAACACACCTAGGACAGTGGCTCCTCCTGGGTGGAAGCACCGTTTTGGGGTGGGTCCTGTGCCCCAGTCAACCCTCTGGACATGCACAGTCCTGTGAGGCTCCTCTGTGACACTGTCTGGGTTTGCATCAGGGCTTTATTAGTTACCTCAGTTTTCCCATCTGTAAAATAATACCTATTTCAAGGGTTGTCATGAAGATTAAATAAGATACATTTAAGGGCTTCACACAGAATGCTTGGTACCCTAGTAAGTGCTCGGGAAACTGCTGTGCTGATGGTGAGTCTTTGGTCTGCCAGGACCCTACAGGCCATTCCTGCCCACCCCCTGCCAATCCTACCCACCTCTCTGCCAGGACTCCACCCTGCAGTGGGCCGAGCATCATGGCTGGCACCAGGGCACCACCAGGTGTTCTGTGTGGGCCCAGGGAGCATCCCCAGAGCAGATCAGCCTGCCTCGTGTCACCCCCTCCCTGCTTCTCACACTGGTGATGGGGTTTGGGGGAGAATTGCTGCTCCAAGAGGGTTCGGATGCCCGTGAGCCTCTGCACTCGCTGAACAAAGAGGCTCCACCAGGGCCACGCCAGCCTCACCTGAGCTTTGGTTTCGAGCAGGTGTTTCCACAGCGAGCAGCTGACTTTGCTCACTGGCCAGAGGCTGTGGCTGGAACATGTGCTGTTGGTCACCTGGGAGACCAGGGCGAGGCCTAGGGAGGGGAGGGGACTTACTGTGCCATAGGGGAGCATTTTCTTCTTACTACAGATGTTCTGACTATTTGATAAAGTGGTAAAACAGCGACCACTGGGAACATATATCATGCTGGAAACATATATCATCCTTTGTTTCATATTTTAGATTTTCAAGGTGTTAGAAAAGCAATATTTTGAACTGACTAATCTCATAGTGCTGACATTTTATTTTCACCTTGTACTGTGTAGTCCTTGCACATTTTTGCACAGCTGTGATCAGAGTCTGCAGCAGACTTTCTTGCACATTCTGTGATCACCTGCCGCCGAGGGCTCTCCCGGTGTGTGCCTGGCCCTTCTGGTCTCACCCGGCGCCGCTTAGCACCTGCCTGGTGCCCTCCATGCTGGCCACATCTCCCCTGCAGACTGTGGTCTTCCTGCAGATGGCTCTCCTGACACCCTCTGCTCTCTCTGTCAAACCTTATTTGGCACCACAGGCCTGCCTCAGATCCTTTGACCACAGCCCTGTTCCCCAGCTGGATTCATTCTGATTTCTCTGGGCGTCCCGACTGCTGTGTGCAGTGCCTTCATACAGGATGCAGTTAATTCCTCCTTGCATTATAGCTGTTGTGTTTCCTGTGCTTCATTGTAAACGGTGGCAGGCGTGCCTTACCCACCACCGTGTTCCCTGGTGCTGAGCACAGCAGGAGGGCTTAGCAGTGGTCTTAAAATGAACTGAATGGGAGGCTCTGGAAGGAAAGGACTGTTTTCGATATTTCATGTACTACTCAGCTGAAACTTGTGCCTCCTCTGAATAGTGAGACAGTCAACTTCCCTGAGTTCAGTCTCCCCGTCTCCCTGCGCCACCCAGGGCAACGTCTCATCAGCGGTCCTGCACCGAGCTGCTGGGACAGCCCGGGTTTGAGCTTTACTTGCAGAACTCATTGGACATTTTTTCCCTCTAGGTCTTTGACTTTGAACTGAGCAGCGAGGACATGACCACTTTACTTAGCTACAACAGGAACTGGAGGGTCTGTGCCTTAGTGAGGTGAGTGGGTCCCAGGGGAGTACCAGATGCTGCAGGACGAGAGCGTGACTCCTGAAGGCCGGAGCATCCAAGTGCTGCTGTCACGGCCGTTCTCACTTGGACGCATGTCCTTGCATTCTCATGCACGTGCAGCCAGAAACGGTTCATCCTTGTCAGCTGAGCTGCCCACAGCCGCAGGGAAGATGCCAAGACATGTGCTCTTGTATCTTCTCTTCCTGGCCCAGGTGCATTGTGGGCCCGACCTGCAGTAACCCCAGATTCTGGCATTTAATTTCCAAGTCTTACTGTAGGTGAAAACCAGAGGATCCCAGGTGACTTCTGTCCCACCTTCCTGGAAGAATTTGCCTATGACCCTATCTGATAATGATGCTGATAAAAGGGGCTAAGTGGGAAGACTGTGGTGCTCGCGCCCGAGATCATCCCAGCTCTGACACTTACTCTGAGGAGGTCACTCGACCCCTCTGACTGGCAGTGTCCCCTGCAGGCCTCCAGCTGCACATTTGCTGCTCCTTGTAGTCCCTCTGACTTGTCGTTTGGACTCTGAGGGAGGTAATAAGGGAGGCTGTTAGTTTTCTTTCCTGCCCATACAATAACTAAAGTTTAAAACTCACTTGTGCTTTCAGAAAGAAACATCCCATTTTCCAGGAGACACTAAGAACCTCCTCTCGCTATTTTCGTTGTCTGATCTCTGCCGGTCCCTACTCTGTCTCCTTACTAGTTAGTTACTATTCTGCACAAACTACAAGCATTCCCTGAGCCAGGGTGGGGTGCTAGCTTTCTCCTTCCAGCCTCTGTGCGCTCTCTGTCCAGTCCAGGGTTTGCCCCACTGGTGGCGTTCACCCCCCAGGCAGATGTCCACCAGGTGGCATCTTGTACAGTAACCCTCCCGTCTTCGGGTGTAAACAGGCTTGTGAGCGTGCTGCTGTCCCATCAGGGCCTCAAACTCAAACTAGGCCACGGAGTTTATCACCGGCAGCCTGAACCACGGCCCTTTCTGATGTCCCTGTCTGCGTTCAGGCTATTTAATCTTTAGACATTGAAACCATTCTTGGATCTAGTGGTCCAGAGAGAAGAAAAGTGAATCTTTGGCCAACTTACAGCAGTTCTGTGGGAATCTGCATGTCATCCATTCAGTTTCCTTTCCACCCCTGACATGCATACTGAAGCGCTCGGGTCTGACAGACCAGTGGTTCTGTTTGGCCCCTTTACATTTAGACTTCCTCCACTCTCCAGTGCTGCTCTGGGAACCGCTGTCAGATCATTTGGTGGGCTACCGATGTTTAGTGGGGATGTTTAGGGTCTGAATAGGAGGGAGAGGCTGTCCCCAATATTCCCAGGTCACCCAGGGAGCTTTTTGCAAGCATCTGTACACATGCACACATATGCACATTACCTCTGGCGATTATTGTGGCATTTGGCTTCTGTTGTTAATGGCAGTGTTACAGACCTCAGGTTTGATAGGATGCAATAAAAGGCAGACCACAGCGAACTTTTGAATGGTTCTGAATATTTGCATAAGAGTTATATGCCCAGGCTGGGTTCACCCTCGGCCTTTCACACGGCCCAGCCAGTCTTTCTAACATTATTGCCATTATGTTCCCAACACAAGCCACTGGCCCTGCCTAGTGGGACTGGGCTGGCAAACACACCTGCAACTCTCAATTTCCAGATTGATGCCCAGCCAGTTCCCTCCCCTATTTCCTTTATCGAATCCTCAGCTACTCCACTGGGCCCACTTTAGCTCCCACTGATGCCAGGAGGCCCCTGGAGGTGGTGGTACCCCTCTCTCCATGTACTTGGAGCACTTTCTGTGTCACATACTCAGATTCCTAACATCTCTTATGTTGTTCTCACCCTCTTAATGTTTAAGACAATAAGATGCTCTCCTGTCCTGCCCCCTAGACTGAGTTACCAGGAGGCAGGAGTCATGTCTTGCTGCCCTGGATGCCCCAGGCACAGTGCTAGGCACACAGGGAGGAGGGGGCATCCATCTTGCGTGGGCCAGTTCATGAAAGCCCAAGGCAGAGGAGCCTGGAGGGTGGGCGGCTGCCCTCAGGTGCGGACCCACGACCTGCAGCTCAGAACTGACTTGTTGCCTCACAGGCCTTTATTTCTACCTGGAATGAGACACTTGCCATTTCTGTCTTTTTGTAACTTACTATGGTTGAAATCTCTTCTTGAAAAACTTATGTGTTCCTCTTTTCTCTTGACAGCTGTGCCCACCACAAGAATTATCCCTTCAAGGAAGAGTTTTGAGCGGTGGGTGCCTGCCACTCCCCAGGCGACCTGCCACCGTCCTCCCTGCCTCAGTCTTCCCGTATATAGTATAGTAGGTCATGTCCCTTAGGGCAGGGCAGCCACCTGCAGTGCCCAGGGAGGGCGTGGCCAGCCTGGCATTGGATCAAAAGAGCAGTCTCAGTAGATTAGAGATCTCTTCCAGTTTTCTTTGCCTTTCTTGTCCAGCTCCCAGGGAAAGTACCCTTTTCTGACTAAGCTGAGTCTACAAGTGAAAATTAGTGCCACTAACAATTGGATTTTGGCTGCTCGGAACTGTAATCCTTTCAGCCATATTTCTCCTTGCCTCAAATAAAAAGCACTTTTGTGAGCTTGATGCTGTTCGTTTTGGTTTGGTTTGTTGAAATGATTCACCACCTTCTGTCCCACTCGACCTTCATCCCATTAATCCCCACAAAGCAGACCATGCACCTCTGCAACAGGAATGAGGCTTGGCACCTTTTCTTTTGGTGGGGACCCTTAACCCCGTCTTACCCCGTCTTTCGCCTATTTAGCTTTAGGTTGATGGGTTTCATCTGGCTGCACATTGGAGTCAGCTGGGGAGCTGTAAATGCTAGTGATGTCCGGGCCTCGCCCCTGGGATGATCTAATTAGTCCCATCCCAAGGTGAGAGCCAGGATGTAAAACCTGTTTGTGATTTCACAAATGACTTGATTGTTGCTCCCACCTGTGAACGCCAAATTCCTGTTTACTAAGCAGCACTACTCACAGGAACTGCTAGACTAGAGGGAAGAAAAGCATCAATAATTTGTACCTGTCTTTGCTCAGGCTGCCACCAAATAACAAATTCATTTCTCAGTTCTGGAGACGAAGTGATCAGGGTGCCAGCATGGTCCGGTTCCAGGGAGGGCCCACTTCCTGGCTTGTGGACGGCTGCCTTCTCACTGTCTGTGTGACAAGGATGGCTGCTTTCAATAGGGTTACAGAAGTAATGCCCCCCTCCTTTTCACCTTCTTTTACTTTTACAAATGTTGCTTGTTTTTATTAATGTTTCCTTACTCAGAATTAAATCGACAAAGGCCGAATTAAAGGAAAAGGCTGGGGTAGTCCAGTGTTGACCTCACATTTCATAGACAAAGTGCTTCGTTGCTCACTTTACTGTATGACCACAGCCCCTAATGATTAGGTGGCCTTAACTGCTGGGCAGGTTATCCATGTGTAAGTGGCTTCCAGGCCTCACCCAGGGATGACAGAGCACCAGGCCCCTGAGTAGCTGGAGTGGAGCCAGGTGGTGGACCCAGAGCCCCACAGCTCATTGCCTGGCAGCCCTGCTGGTATGGTGGACCAGTTTCTCCAGGGTAGGCAGGTCCCACCTTATCCCAAGTTCACCTGCAAACCTTCTTCAGGCACCCTCTAAATAACCAAGAGCAGACTGGTTTTATTATGTCAAATCTACTGCGACCTAGACCCTACCTCTGCTTCGCAGTTTGTCCAGAATTGGCTTAAACACACTTTGGGGAAATGTTGAGTTAGCCCTTAGTAAGTCTTTTTTTAAGTCAGCTGCCTGCCTTCTAGATCCCTGAGTAAAAACATTAAAGCAAGACTTGAAAAATCAGCCAGAAGCACCAAGGCCCTGAGCCAGCCCACCCTGCTTTCTTGCAGAGACTCTGAGACGGTATCTGGGAGCCAGGCCCCAGGACGGGGAGGGGCACAGTCAAGGCCTGTGGGAGTGTGTGTGGCAGGCAGTGGCCCTAGGAGCAGGTGGGGCCTGGCATGTTGGTGACCCGTGGCAGGAGGCAGCCGCGGGTGAGGCTGTGGCTCGGCGGGGCCAGCTTCACGCCAGCGCTGACAGTTGATCTGAGCTGGAGCAGAGAGAAACCAGAGGGTCTCCATGGGTGGAGACCGCTTTCCCCTTGGACAGTCCGTTCCTTCCCTTTGTAGAAATAAAATCCCCATAGCTTCTGGGGCAGGTTCCAAGCCAGCCTCAGGGCTCAGGTGGAGTCCCTGTGATGAATGAAGTGAAATATAAAATACACCCATTTGGAACAGTTGGAATTCTACCAAACAAAGTTCCAGCCGAGAACTGTTAAGATAACGAGGCCAACTGAAAGACGGAGCTAAGTTTTATTAAATCGCAGGGGCAGTTAAAACCTGCTCTTGAAAAATCTCCCAAAATGATGCAGGAGGCTTCATTTAACACAGCGCAGGTTCCCCAGGGGCGATTCCACACTGAGGCCTCTCCCCACCGAGTCCCCTTGGTTTCAGGGCCGTGTCGGAGGCTCCGGCTAACAGGAGCCTTCTCCGGCCCCTGGCAGTGCCCAGGCAGGAGACACACAACCCAGGCAGGCTTCCTAGAGGGACTAAGGGGACTCTTCCTAGGGGGACTGTCTTTGGAAGGTCGTGGCTCTTTGGGATCCAGCTTCAGGTGGCACCTAGTCTTTGGTCCTTTGAAGGCATTTTCTAGCTTGGTCTCCAGTATCTCGACCCTTCCTGTCTATCTCGGGTTCGGCTTCTCAGGTCCTCCTCCAGCCCAACACCCAGCTTAGCTGGAGGGTGCCCCAGTACCTGTTTTCTTTGCCCTTCTGTCTACAGAGCCTGGCACAGCGCCTGGGCACAGAATAGGCTCCCAGTGTCATTTGCATGAACTAGCGAGTGAATGAATGAAGAGCTTCTCTTACAATGACTGACTAGTAAAACCTCCTAGTATGAAATCAGTGCATTTCAGACCCAAAGAAGGGGTGCTCAGTTCTGAATAGTGGCCTAAAATACATGAAATGGTGGCAAAGGGTGGTGTAGCTATAGACTGACCGAGTCTTCTCTGCAGCTCTACTCCTGATCATGACTCAGGAGAAATATTTACCCCACCAGCCTTCATTTCCTCAGTCTCTAAAATGCCTGCCTCCCAGCGATCACGGGGATTAAAGGAGATCATAAATGCAAAACCCCTACCCCAGGCCTTGCACACAGCACTCAGGACGTGCTGGCCATTATTGCTGATATTGTTAATACCGTTGTTATAACCAAATTTCAGCAACAGAAGCGAACGCATCCGTTTGCAGAACGTGGCCCAGGGAGGAGCTATGGCCTCGGAGGGCTCTTTGCTCTGCAGGAACAGTGCTTTCTCCATGGCCTGGACTTTGTCCAGCCTCCTGCACAGGAAGGGCAGCTCCTGATACATTTATCAGTGAGCAGCATACTTAACCTTGAGGATTGTGCTCCTGGCACAAGACGTGCCCTGAAGAAAATAATGCCTGTGTGTTTGTGAGAAGCATTCCTTTCACACTGATGGATGGACTCAGAGTATTAAGAGGGCAACTAATCCCTTGTTTCCCTAATCCAGTGTTTTCCAGTTAATTTTTGGCAGCAGACACCTTTCTCCAAAACAAATCCTACGCGGATCCTCAATATATACCCAGAGACAGAGCTGCAGTGGCTTAAGGGGGAGGAATCTCAGAACCAAGCCTGTCAGTCCCCTACATGCAGCCCCTCAACAATGAGGGCCTGGAACACAGTTTCAAAGCCTTGGCATCCAACCCTCAGTTGTTTGTTTTTTAAAACCTAAAAATCTTTCTTTCTTTCACATAGTTTTTGGAGTTTGGGAATTCTGGAGTGACTTAGCTGGCTGGGTCTGAATGGGAGTCTCTCATGAGGTAGCGGTAATATGATAACTGGGAATCGTCATGCAAAGGCTGGATTGGGCTGGCAGACTTGACTCCAAGGTGGCACCCTCAGTCTCAGGCCACTGGTACTGCGTGTTGGCAGGAGGCCTCAGTTCCTACCACATGTGCCTTTCATAGAGCTGCTGGAGCATTCATGACAGTGGCTGTGCCTCCCTGAGTGAGTGATCCAAGAGAACACCAAGTGGAAGCTATGACATCCTCATGATCTAACCTCAGAAGTCACACACCATCATGTCCTCAACAGATTAGCCCTACTCACTGGGACACCAAGGAGGCTGGTTACCACAGTTTGCAAACCTAGAGCTACACACTGTTCAGAAAGCATTTCAGAACCACAGACATGCAAACGATATTTCAAAAGGATATATGTTTAGCCCTCGCTGGGTGGCTCAGTTGGTTGGGACATCATCTGTACACCAAAAGGTTTCAGGTTCAATTCCTGGTCAGGGCACATACCTAGGTTTTGAGTTCAGTCCCCAATTGAGGCTCGTAGGGAATGCAACCAATAGATGTTTCCCTCACATCAATGTTTCTCTCTCTCTCTTTCTCTCCCCCCATTCCTCTCTCTCTGAAAAAATCAATGAAAGTATATCCTCAAGTGAGGATTAAAAAAAAAGATGTATGTTTGGATTGGCATGCTTAGCCAAGCAACACTTTGGTTTTACAATAACAAAAAACTCTGAGGGTCGGAGAAGTGAAGTGACCAGCCAAGCTCACAGAGCAATTTAAGGAGAAATTTAAAGTCTCTGGATTCTAGCCTTTACATCATAATATTATTAACAATGACATTTCATTATAATAAAAATTATAGTGACTTACATATGTATACAACTTCACGCCCAGGTGATCAAGGTTAAATCGAGAGTGATAGGTCATATTGATAGTACGTGCTCTTGACATGATGTGATGAGAATGGCAATTTACCTCTATGATCTTCCCCAAACCCCAAAACCCAGTCAATCACGAGAAAACATCAGATTTGAAGGACATTCTACAAAACACCAGACCAATATCAATACTCCTCAAAACTGTCAAGGTTGTCAAAGTCATAAGTCTGAGAAGCCATCACAACCAGGAGGAGCCCAGGGAGACATGATCACTAAATGGATGGGATCCTGGGCCAGGAAAAAGGTAAAAACTAAGGACATTGGAATAGTCTAGACTTTATTTTTTATTTTTTAGAAGAGTTTATTTGAGCCAAACTGACGAGAGTATGCCGGAAGCAAGATCTCAAATGCTCCCTGGAATAGTCTGGACTTTAGCTAATAATAATTTATCAGTATTGGTTCACTAATCATGCCAAGTGTATCATACCAACGTAATCTATTAATAATGGAAACTAGGTGTGGCGCACATCAGAACCCTGTACCATCTTTGAAATTTTCTGCAAATCTAAAACTATTCAAAAATAAAATGCCTATTAAGAGAAAACTTTATAAAACACTCAGAACCGTTTTTCTAAACAAAATACAAGTCTGCCTAGACTACTCACTTGCTTTCAAAATGCTCACTCTTAGCGCAAGCCAACAAAAGCATTAGCAATGGTGCAGGTCTGAATGGCCTGATCGCTAATCCTATATGTAGAGAAGACATATTTCCAAGCCACGTGGGACACATATGAAAACCAGTGACATGCTCGGCCAAACTGCTTTCCTCAACAAACTTCAATGAACTGATGTCTTAGGGATTATATTCTCTGACCACAATTAAATAAAATTATAAAATATTAACAAACAATTAACTAGACGCTGTCCACTTTCCCACATATACATATGGAAATTAAAAAAAAACATACAATCAATTTAAGGGTTAAAAAAAATAACAGCAAACATTATATACAGTACTTTTAATTATAAATTATGTCCCAAGTAATATTTTATGAGTTGGATATATATATACATCTTTTTAAATTTTTTTAGAACTATGTTTTTATTGATTTCAGAGAGAGGGAGAGAGAGAAACATCAATGAGAGAGAGTCATCAGTTGGCAGCCTCCTGCACGCCCCCCTCTGGTATAGACCCCTCAACCCCAGGCATATGCCCCGACCCAGGAATCGAACCATGACCTCCGGGTTCATGAGTCAACGCTCAACCACTGAGCCACATCAGCCTTGCCGACATATATTTTTAATCCTCTAGAGAACCCTTTGAGGCTGTTTCTATTATCATCTCCTTTGCAGAGGAAGAAGCTGGGGCATGTAGAGGGTGATGATGGGCCCAAGGTTATGGAAAGTGGTAGAGGTGGGTCTGCAGGTGGGCAGCCTGGCTCCAGGGTCTGCGCTCTCTCTCGTAGGCTGCCTGCTGCTCTAAAGTGGAAAACATCTGAGGAGTGGTAAAAGTAGGACGTATCAAAACTTCTGGAAGGCAGCCAAAGCAATGCTTAGGAGTCTTATCACTTACAGAGTCCTAGAACCATTAACTAAGCTAAATAACTAGCTAAAAACCTTGCCACGCAGAAAATGCCGGACCCAGGTGGCTCCATGAGAGGACTGTTAAGTATTGCGACATTCTAGCTACAGACAGTGCCAGTCCTAACGTGCTCTTCCAGAAAACAGAACAAGAGGGACCACTTGCAGGATCATCTCATGCAGCCAGCACAACTTTGCTACTAAAATTGCTGGGAGAGTTCAACAAAGGAAAATTACAGACCAGGCTCACTGAAGAACATTCATGCAAAAACCCACAGGGAAATATACTTAGTCACATTCAGTAATGTCTAAAACGGTGATCGGTGTGGTTTTATCACAGAAATGCAATGCTGATTTAATATTAAAAATTTGTTAATGTCATCTGCCATATTAATAAATTAAAGGTGTATGGATGCGTGTATTCTCACGCAGTCCCAACTACAGCCGTGGGCCCAAAGCGAAAGTTTCAAAACAGGATGCCGAGGCGAGGAAAGCTCATCACAGAAAAGTACATACAGGGAGACCCTACTTCTATCACACTTAAAATAGGCAAAACTAACTAACATATAATCACAGGTCATAAAACTGTAAAGAGCAAGAGAATGACTTATTCAAAATTCAAGGGTGGGAGTTGGCAATAGCAGAACAACACACGATCTGATTTAAAAATGGGCAGGGGACTTTAATAGACGTTTTTCCAAAGCCATACAAATAGCCAACAAGTACATGGAAAACTGCTCAACACCACTAATCATCAGGGAGGTAGAAATAAAAACCACAGCGAGCTGTCACCTCCTGCCTGTTAGAACGGTTATTATGAAAAAGACAGGAGCTAAGTGCTGGCCAGGCTGTGTGGAAGGGGGAGCCCTGGGCACCGCTGGGAAGGCAGGCGGGTGCAGCCCCTGTGGGGAACAGGATGGGGGCCTCCAAAAATTAAAAATAGAGCCAAGACATGGAAACAACCTGAGTGTCCATCGATGGACGGATGAGTAAAGAAACTGTGATAATGGAATATTATTCAGCCATAAGAAGGGAGGAAATCCTGCCATTTGCGACAACATGGATGGACCTTGAGGGCAATTAGGCCAAGTTAAATGAGCCAGACAGGGGAAGACAAATAATATGTGATTTCACTTATATGTGGAATCTAAAAACATTGAACTCATAGAAAGTAGAGTGGTGGCTATCGGGGGCTAAGGAGTGGGGGAAAAGGGAAGACACTGACCAAAGGGCACGAACATCCTGTTACAGAAAGAATATCTCATGTACGGCGTGTGACCATAGTTAGCAATACTGTATTGTTGACTTGAAAGTTGCTAAGAGAGTGGCACGGCTGAAATGCTCTCACCACAGCAACAAGATGGCCATTATGTGAGGGGAAGGAGGTGTTAACTAACCTGATTGTGGTTAAACATTTCCCGATGTATGTGTATCAGATCATGGCCTCGCACGCCTTAAGCTTACACAGTGTCATATGTGAATGATATCTCAATAAACCCGGGGCACAGATCAGGGGAAATGCAGACTAAGGTACCCTCTCTCACACACACGCACACGCACACACACACTCACACACACACACACGGGTGAAGTTGGGATGAGATTTGGGATGAGGGAGGGACATGCAAAGGACTTCTAAGGTACCACTTATTTCTTAACCTGGGTTCTGAGAAAATGTGTGTTTGTTTGATTTCACTCCTTTAAATGGTATACACAGGTATTATGCACTTTTCTATATGTATGATCTATTTCGTAATAAAAAATAAACATTTGCCAAATACACAAAGGATCTCATTGATCCTCATAAGAGTCCTGCAAGACGCAGGCATCATGATCCTGTTTTACAGATGGTGACGGTACATCAGACAAAGGTCACAGGTAATGCCAAGTATCTCACAGCTACTCAGTGGTTCCACCTCTCATGCTGTGACCCTTCCACTGAACCCCAGGGAAACGAACTTTTATGACTATTCCTGCTGCTATCTGATGGAGATACAGAGAATTTAGAGTGCCCAACTGCATGTTACTGAGCAAGAAAAGTCTGGTTTCTTTGACCAGAGCCATCTTTGTACAGCGTCAGAAATATAGTCAACAATATTGTAATAACTATGTATGGGGCCAGGTGGGTACTAAGCTTATTGGGGAACACTTTGTAAAGTATATGATTATCTAACCACTATGTTGTATATCTGAAACTAGTGCCAAATAACAGTGAATGTAAACTATGATTGAAAAGTAAATTTTTTTTAAAAGTTAAAAAAAAAAATCAACATTGTCTTCTACTTTCCCTGGCTTTCTCTGCTGTATAGATAAGATTCACTGTGATAAGCAAAGAATGTCAGAGTTGCAAGCCAGGCAAAGCTGTAGTGGTGTTAGGAAATGAAAGGGGCGGTCAGACCAGAGACAGCAGGCTTTAGAAGAGAATTCTCAGGGTCTCAGTACCTATTAGACAGCCAGGCCCCAGGATGGGAGGGGGAGCCTCAGGGCCCAGGACAGAAGTCAGGTACATTTTGGCAGGACTGGAGCACAGGGTCAAAAGGGACCAGAAAGGGCGCATTTGCTACAGGAAACAGTCCTGGTGACTCAGCACAGCAGGGAGGATAGGAGGACCCGGGCCGAGCAAGGACAAGGTCGGGCAGAGTGGAAGATGCTGTGAGCACACGGCCCCTGTGCGGTCCCACTGGGCCTGTACCAGCCTGCCCGGGCGGGCTCTGGGCACCCAGGACAGTTGTCACCATGAGTCAGCAAGTTTCCATGAGAATGTGGCTCTGGCAGGGCTCTCGAAGGTCGTGTGTTCCCAGCTCTCCTTGTGTAGGAGGCGGTGACTCTGATACAGCCGGCCAGCCAACTGGTGGAGCAGCAGGGGTTAGATTTGGTGTCTCTGGATGTTTTCTATAGGTCACCTGCACCGGTGTCACCTCAGTCTGGGTACATCATCATGGAAACCAAAAATCGTCAAGTTGTGACCCATCTAGGCAGGAGACTAGGCTGCCATTCCAGTGGGAAGCCAGGGGCCCAGCCTGCGTTTCTGAGGAGCCTGGATTTGTACCCCAAGCTGCAGGGCAAGAAGGGCCGGGCAGGTCTCTTCTCCCTCCCCTCCTGCCTCAACCAGAGCAAAGTGTTTTGCATCTGCTTTGTTTGTTGGAATTGTTTGTATGATTTCATTTGGGGGGGGGGGGGGAGTTCTGATCCTTAAAAAAATGCTTCAGAAAAATTCAGATCAATCAATGGAGAACCGAGGGATCTCGTGGGGCCCTCTCTGCTCGTTTCCCACACTTCAGGACCTTTCAGCGAGCATTCCTGGAGCTCTAGTTACACATTCAGCTTGTGGAACATGCTAGGGCCACAGAAAAGAGGGTCAGGCCTCAGGGCGCAGGTACTACCGATTGATTCCTAGGTGTCACCTGGAAGCAGTCCCCTTAGAAACAGTGTTACGAATGATACCTCAACGTGCCCATTCCAGGCACTATGTTCCTACCATCCTATTTAATGGCACCTCATTTCTTGGATGTCCTGGAGAAGGGCACCTGTGGGGTGTTAGCTTCCTGCCACTGTAACAGGCATGATCTATGTGCACATGGGTAGCTCTAGTTCAAAAGCTTTCCCAGTTATTCTGTACAGGGTAACATACGGCAATAACCTCATCACGGGCCAGTGAGGAAGGACAGAACAAGGCATCCTAGTTGGATGTTCCTAAGTTGGGCACAGCTTAGGATGTGACATACACCCTGTGGGCTCCTGGCACTACCTGGAGGGCAGGTGATGTTTCTAAGAATCAGAAGGCAACTGAAAGGTTAGGTAACAAGAAATGCTTAAGGAGGAAGCATGTGAGAGTGAATTGAGAGGCCGGCTATCTGCAGAATTCTTCCCAGGACCTAGCACGGGCTCCCTCCGATTACATGATTAAAATGCAGCTTGCCTAGGAGGGGGTTTATATAAACAGCTGGTCGCTGGCCCCGGCCCTGGCCTGCCAGCCTCACCACAACATTCCCGACTGTGCCTCAGTGGTCTGGGTGGTCTTGACGCTCGAAGGGACTAGGCACCCTCTGGGCACTGAGGCCAAGCGAAGGAGGCAGAAGGAACCTGGTTGGTCTGGTCCATTCTGTGTGAACAGAAGGGCGTCTCCCACACAGTCCTTTTCAGCCTAAGGAAGCTTCTAGGATAGTACTTGTTGCCCCCTGCTGGCCACACCTGAGTGGATGCTAACGTTTCACTAATGCTCCGTGATTTGTGGGGCGCCCTTGCTTACTGCTGGGCCGGGAACCTTCCTAGTAATAATAACCACCCTACTATGGCCAGAACTATCAGTAGAAGGCTTATAAAAATATGTCAGGCACTGTATTAAGCATTTTACATATACGATCTGATTTAATCCTCAAAGCGATTTTGTGAGATAGGTATTATTATTACTCCCTCTACAGAGGAGAAACTGAGTCACAGAGCAGTTATATGACCTGTGCAAAGTATATGCTGGTAAATGGCAGGGCTGGGATTCGAACCCCACATCCCTAGACTTCAAAGTCTGCATCCTGAGCCACTGTGCAAGTTCGTGTCCCTGGCGGGCTGTATCTTGTGTGGGCCACGTTCGGTTGGCCCCCCATCTCCTGGCAACCTCGCACCTCATCCTCTCCTCCACTTCTTGTGCCAATTACCAAACCTACTACCATTTCCAGACTATTTCTCTTTTCCCCCTTGATCTTCACGCAAACGTTCACCCTAGGGAAGGGGTTCTTAAAGTGGGGTCCGCAGGAGACCCGGATAGAATGCAAGAGGTCTGTGAACTTGGACAGGAAGGAATTTACATTCTACTGTGAACAGAGTGAACAGGGATGGCGTGCCTTTGTCACTGAGAGAAATCACAGGTGTTTCTATGCCATGTTAGCACTGTTACAGATATCTCAAAATATTGTGTATGCTCATTGCTGCTTTGAAATTATGATAGTTATTAAGCCTGTCACTAGACCTGTTATTAAATCATTAATAAAAAGCATATATATTGCTATGTCACAGATTTTTTTTCAATATTTTGATAGCACTCTTTCAAAATGATCGAATTCCTTCGTAATCTTGTGCATTTTATTCTATGCATTTAAAACGTTTCTTCTTAGAAGGGATCCAGAGGTTTCTGCAGCCTGCCAAAGTGGTCCTGGCATGAGAATGATGAGAACCGGCGCCCTCGACTCTGGGCCTGGCTCTGGGCCTCCTGACCCGGGTCATAGAGTGTAGCAGTGACAGTTTTCCAAGTAGGTTAAGTTGTGGTTTAGCTTGACCATGTGGTTTAGCTTCCGAACCAGGATGCTGTTGAGTTAAAAGGGAGCACTATTAATAATTATGCTGGGACAAGTGCAAACGGGGACATATGGTCACCCCACCCAAATGGCATTCTGGAAACTGATGCGTTAGATAAGAAAATGCCAGGTGATTCAATGTGACTTACAAACATCAACATAAAAACTCTGTAAATATCTGCTGATAAAACTATATTATTTCCTAAAATCCGATCAGAAAAACCAAAGTATAACCAATACAAAGTAGCTAATACTAATGTGCCACTTACTATGGACCAGGAGCTGCCAGTAATAATAGGTATGGACAATTACTATCCCCCTCTCACAAATGAGGAAAACTCGCTTCATCACGGAGCTGGGAAGAGGCTGAGCTGAGCCCACGTCCATGCACACCGGCTGCCACATCTGCGCCAGGGCCGCCCCTGCCTCTGTGAGTCCTTGTAACGTTAGGAATTCTCATGATCTGAATGAAGTCCAGAAAATAACAGGTGGGATGCAGAAGATTGGTCTGTTTAGCACTTAACAGGGTTGAAGCTGCTTTCATTCTAGATGCCTTGAACCAGTTATTGGAAAGACATTCCCCAGGGTGGACGGGAAAATTTGGAAGGTTCCACAGAGCAACAGAAGTATTCCCTTAAGACTCCTAAGGTGAGAGTAACTCTCTCCCCAGGAGTTCACCTTGTTCCTTTGACTGCAACCCCTGTCTCCCCTGAGAGGCAGCACAGGGCAGTAATTAAGAGCACAGGCTTGAAGTTCAAATTCCAGGCACCTGTTAGCTGAGTGACCTTGGCGAAGTCACATCGCTTTCTTGGGCTACAGCTTTCTCATTTGAGGCATGGAAATAATGACAAACCTCATAGGTAATGGTGAGGAGGGAGACTGGAAAATATATAATACATAGTCATGATTATTATTATCGCTATCATTTTATTCATCTCTACTTTATCTGTTTTGTCCCCAAACTCATCTCTGTGATTCTGAGAGTTTCCACGTGTCCTGGAAGCTTCAACATTACTGCCCCCTCCACTGTTCTCACCACTCTGTCGCTGTCTTTGGGTGACTGTTACAACATTTGCTTTACAGCGTTTGCACCAGGGCTCGCTCTGCTGACGCCGTGTCAACGCCGACGACAGGAAGCGAGGACGGGCCCGTGCTCCCACGGCCGTCCCCTGGCCTGGGCTTGCCCACTCATGGTCGCCTTTGCGTTTCTGCTGAGCCCACACGAACTTTTATTAGTTCCGGAGTGTCCGGAGGATGCTTCAGTAAAAAGTGAGTTGACAAAAAAGGCGGTGGATCACTTCCCTTCCCACCTTTGTAGAAACAAATGGATTTCTGTTTTGAGTGGAAGAAAGAACCACGGGGCCTTGGAGACATGAAAAATGTAAATGGTACAAAAGAAAGGTAATACAGTATAAAAAGGGAAGACACAGCTTGGGAACTGCTTACAGCAATGTGAAAAGGGGTTAGTAAATACATTTCTATAAGGACAACTTAATTTTTCCCCCTCATTGTTTTTCTTTTTTAAAAAATTTAACTTTATTGTTGAAAGTATTATAGATGTCCCCTTTTTTCCCCATTGACCCCCTTCACCCCACACCCACCACCCCAGGCCAATTTTTAAAAAACATTTTGGTTGCATCATTCATTAAAAAAAATAAAACCATTTTACATCATGACCCATTACATACTGAGGTTGAAACGAATTTCACACGCAAAAGCTCACTGTGCAAAATGATATTTTATTCTATTCTACTAATAATATTAATTAATATTCTATAATATCAGACTACAACTTTCCTATATTTCTATTCTAATCTATTTTATTGTATTCCACTCTGTTCCACCCTATTCTATTTTAGTTTTTTCTGTACTGCTTGCTACTTAATTGATTTCCTAATCTACTAATGAATTGTGACTTGCATTTGAAAAACAGTGATCTCAAGAGTTCTGATAAATACAGTGTTGGGTAAAGAATAGACATAGTTAGTCCTATGCATAAAACACACCTTATTACAATTTTTTAAATGTGGAAAAACCATTTTTAAAAATATAGCAAAATCACCCTGGCCAGTGCGGCTCGGTTGGTTAGAGCATCGTCCCGTGTACCTAAAGGTTGCGGGTTCGATTCCGGTCAGGGTTGTGGGTTTTGTCCCTGGTGGTGCGATTTCTGAAGGCAACTGATCTATGTTTCTCTCTCACATTGATGTTTCTCTCTCTCCCGTTCTCCCTTCCGCTCTCTATAAAAATCAATGAGCATGTCCTTGGGTGAAGATTAAAAAATAATAAGTAATTACATTTTTAAAATAAAATAAAAATAAAATGTAGCAAAGTCTCAGCCTCAATACAAATTATAAACAATGATAAAACACAACTTTATTAGCAAAAATTAAAAGCAACACTAATGCCTAGTGCTGATGACACTACAGTAAAGATTTTTCTTGAATGCACTTATTTACATCCTACTTCAATATATAACGCAGCTGAGGTGGCTTTATGTATGGAAATTGCCAAACACAATGGCTGGCAGAACCTACTATTGCGATTTTGTCTGAGAAGCAATTTGGTAGTACATGTGTGGAGTCATAAAAATGTTCACACCCAGAAGTAACTCCACTTCTGGGATTTTGTCCCAATGAAGCAGTTAAAGGAAAGAGAAAAATCTCTGTGCACACGCTGCATATCATTACATAAGTAGCAAAAAATGAGTCTGTCTAACTAGCCAGGAAGAGCACAATATTTAAACAAGATACACTACATCAACTCAGGATATTTTGCAGCCAATAAAATGATAATTATGACTATGAAACAACGTGAGTAAATGCTCGTACTAATAAAAGCAAAAGTTATAAAACAGAACTCTATGTTCCAGTTACTATGGCTGCATAAAAATTACCCTAAAACAATGATGAATTGAATGATAAAAACTGCTAATTTAATAGTAATTAAATAATATAAGCCCTTCTATAACACCTTTGCAGCTCTTCCCAGACATGGTTGTCTAAGGCAGACTATGTGTAAAGGTCATGGACTCAAAAAGAAAAACATCACATAGAATTTCAAATTATTCCTCCACTTATATTCTTGAATCTCTACATGCCTCCCACCCGCAGGGGCTCTTCTGGGCTCCAGCTTTTAATACCTAACTGCCTAGTGAACATTTGCAAACACCTGGGAAGTCAGTCATTATCTTCCCTCTAAAAGCTGCTCCCCTCCCTACGTGCCCATCAGCTGACCTTGCAGCCACACCCTCCCCTGGATTTCCTCCTCTGGGGGGGACCTGTGCCCTCTTTAGCCCTATGACTGCACAGTCCTTCGATGGTGCTCCCAGCTAGAATGACACCAATCCTCCCACCCCCTACCTGGGCCCTGAGAGAGCTTTGCAAATGTAAATGATCACGTCACTGCCAATTAAAGGCCCACAGTGGCTGCCACTAGCTCAGACCCAAGCTCTTCACCACTGACGCCAAACTTCCAGCTGAACCTGACTCCCTCCCCTCCCAGAGCCTCATTCTGGGGCAATGCCAGCACCTCTTAAAGCCATGGTCCTTGACTCTTGCTGGGCCCAGGCCTGGGCCTTCAAACACACCTGGGCTGAGAGCTGCTGTTCCTCCCGCCCCCAGGCCAGAATGGGCTTCGGGGAGAGCCTCCCCCTCCCCCTGGTCGCCACACCGGTTCCCACTGGCCCCTGTTTGCATGGCTAGAGCCCGTTGGCACACCGAGTGCCCAGTATTACTGCTAATCCTAGATGCCACTCCCCTCCAGCTAAGGAGCTTCTTGAGCAAGTTTTGTTTACCTTTGCATCTCCAGGGCCAACCCTTGAGTGGAAATGAGTCAAGCATCCCTGTAGAAAGCAGCCCTTCCAACCTTCTAAGAGCAAAACTGTAATTTGTGCTCTGCAGGGCATTTTTCTTTCTCAAGTCAGGACCCAAGAACCAGGTCCTGACCGGAGGGGAAGTATAGCTCAATGGTTAGGTGCAGACTCCTGGGTTGAATTCGGCTCTGCCATTAGCTGGTAGATCCATGAGCAAGTTACTTAGCCTCTCTATACCCCAGTTTCTCCATGTATAAAATGAAGGCAATAGCCCTAGCTGGTCTTGCTCAGTGGTTAGAGCGTTGTCCTGAGGACCGAAGAGCCTGGGGTTCGATTCCGACAAAGGGCATGTATCTCAGTTGCAGGCTTGATCCCCGACCTGGGTTGGGGCTCGTGAGGGAGGCAACTAATCAATGTGTCACATCCATGTTTCTCTCTCTCTCTCTCTCTCCCCCTCTCTCTCCCCCTCTTCTACTCTCTCTGAAAAAGCAATGGAAAAATATTGTTGAGTAAGGATTTAAAAAAAAACGAAGGCAATAAAAATGCCTGTCTTAAAATTGCAATGAGGATTCGATGGGACAATATGCCTGAACCACCTACAGCACTGCCCAGCGCGTGGTAAGTGCTGTAAAATGTTACCCATGCTCAGTCTGGGTGGTTGTCAGCTGGGACGATGACTCCTCCTCTAAGAGGCACAGCAGGCTGTCCAGCGCTCCAGCCCCAGCGCTGGCCCCAGGTCCTGTCTCCTGCCTTTCCAGGAAAAACATAAGTTCTCAGCCACATGGTTACTCCAGGACCGAGACTTCCTGCAAGTGTCTGGGGCAGAGACAGTGAACCGGAGATGTGACTCACCGTGCCGGGCAAGCCCATCTTGGTGACTGATCCATGGCCCGTCCCCCTAGAATAGCCTCCCCTCCTCTCTATGGGTCCCAGTTGTCCCTGCCCTCTCTAGCCATGCCTCCTCACAGCCCAGCCCACAGCAGGCCTTCCTCTGGGTCCTGGATGCTCATGTGCGTATCACTCACATAGAAACTGTATGTAAGGAGATACCACAGACACTCCCATGGCTCCATGGTCCTTTGGGGGACAGATGCTGCCATAGATCCCTTCTTACTATGAATATCCCTGCCCCAGGGGCCTAAGACCAATCTCAAAAAGTTTTAATCAAAGAATTTACAGTGAAATAGCTAGTGGGCTATTTCCTTGATGTGCCAGGGCACTGGGGCAGGTCAGATGTTGCTCAAAGTCTGCTGCCCTCCCCCTGCCCCACCCCCAGCTCTGACAACCACCTAGGGAGCTGAGCCTGGGGTTTTACTTCTGTCCGGGTGCACTCAGCACCCTCCTGAACACCCCAGGCTGGGCCCGCATGCAGCTGGGCTCCTGGGGCTAGGCTGTGGCTGTCTGTTGTGGGAGGCCCCTGAGGGAGGGTGATGGAGGGTGGGAGCACTGTCTCTCACCTCACAGGACTGTCACTGCCCAGCAATTCTGAGGATCTTGTCCCAAGGTCGGTAGGCTCAGGCCTGGGGAAGATTCAGTGCCTCCATGGGCCTTGGGCTGCCAAGGGCTTGAGAAGTGCAGGAGGTGGAGGCCACTGGGACTGCCTCATGCATGTTTCTGAGCACTTTCAGCAAAACCCAGTGATCTATGGATGAGGCCACCTGCAGGAAGAGTGGGCTCCTGTGAGCAGGGCAGGCAGGGTGAGGAAGACCAGGGCCTAGGGTGACCCTCCTTCCATAGTTCTGATTCGTGGGAGTGACCAGCCTTCAGGGTTCCTGGTCCTGCTCCATTGGGTCCAGCCCACCTACAACCAAACCTGCTCCACCTGCTAGGAGGGGTCTGGAGAACGGAGTTGGTTTGGATCTACTGTCTTCTCTTCCCACCACCCAGGCCACCTCCCAAGGTCCTTCTGCTGGATGGGGCCACATGGATGAGCCCTCTCCTCTCAGCTCCGAGAGTCCTCCTTGAAGCCACAGAAGGGCCTGGACTGGCCCGGATTCCGAGGTGCCCAAGGCCAGGTCGCCAGCTCTGTGGCCACACACAAGCACCCACCTGATGACACCTGGGTCGTCCTGGTCGAGATATTTCTCATACCAGAAGGGTGAGCTGGACCCAGTGTTCAGTAGGGTTTCCACCAGATCTGTCACTCTGTAATTCTGAGATGAATTGGGAAAATAGCACCCAAAAGGCCCAAGGTAAGCCCTCAGAGACACAGCCGCTGAAGACACTGTCTCAACACCCAGCCTTGGGCACGGTTTCATGGAGGGTCCCAGGCAGCACCCCTTCCCACCCCAGGTGCGCAGGAACCACAGAGGCAATGGGAAGGAAGGAATCCAAGGGCCCGGCAGTGGCGTTGTAGTGAGCAGGGCCCCTGTTCAGATTTGAGACCAGAGAAGGGGCCCCACGAACTCTTCCCCCACCTGTGGTCTCTGCTTTGACCACAGTGGAAATCTACACTCTAATGGAAAGGGGTATTTTTTTTTTCTTTTCTAGAACCTTTGTGTGTTTCTGTTTTCTAAGTTTCTAAGGAAAAGTTCCTTTTGGAAAATTCCAACCCAGTCTCGGTTAACAAAAGGAACAAAGAGACTTTTCCAGGATTTTCCTGGGTTGATAGGGAGACTTGGAGTCCCCAGCTGACACTAGTCTGCAATCAGGAGCTGGATGGACAGGAAGGGACACCTGGGAGGGCTGGAGCTGAGGCCTTTCTCCCCCGCCTTCATCTCACCTAGACAGGGAGGGATTCTTACACTCCCACTTGCTCTTCTAGGACTCAGCACTTGGGGTTCATCTGTACCCTAATTATCCAACATATTAAATCAAGTAATAGTGTAAATGCACTCAGCTGGAATTCCTGTCTAAAAAGGCAAACCCCCAGGAGTTGGTCCCTTGGGACACTCTTACACTTTCCTCTCTCCCTTAGAGCCACCCAGTGACTTCTCCTCGCCCCCCTCCTCCTCCTTGCTTTGGTAAATGCTTTTTAAAATTGAGATAGAATTCATTTAACATAAAATTCACCATTTTAAAGTGTACAGTTCAGTGTAGTAGATTCACTATTCCTTGTGACTTCTTATCCCACTAACATCTTCCCTGGGGGAGAGGAAGGGAGCTTGGGCTGGAAGTTTCCCTGACGTGTGACCAAGGCCACCTGGCAGCTGAGACCCTAAAGGCTCTCCCCAGCCTGAGTGACAGCCACACCCCTCTCAGGATTTTCCGGGTAGATCCTGTGGGTGGAATTGGGATCCTGCCATTCATGGGACAGGTGGGAACTTGGGGAAAGTTTTCCATGGATGGGAATCTCTTACATCAGTGACATCACAGGCCACACAGGAGGGTTTGGAGGCTCCTGACCCCTACATGAGGTCAAGCCCCGAGGGTGAGTGGACCAGGTCAGGGCTCCACGCTGGGGTGGTGAGGGGTTCCCTGGGCCAGACACCCTGAAGAAGCGAGTCCTGGGAGTAGGAGAGTCCTGGGGTAGAGCCTTCACAGTCACATGGCTCAACTTCCTCCTCCTACACATGGGGAAACTGAGGCCCAGAAACCACAAAGTGGCACAACCTGACATTGGCAAACCCAAGACCAGAAGCTGACTCTTCTGATTCTGGGCCAGCGTGTTCTCTACCAGGTAATTCATTCAACAGTAAATATTCATTAAACCCCACTCCTGTGGGTCAGGGATTTCCCTGAGTGCTAGACAGGGCTCACCTGGAGAGCCACGTGCAGGCCACATACTCCTGGCTCTGGGGGGACCAGGAGGCCAGAGAAGCAGCCACTTAATGCCCAGTGGGGGACTAGCCTCGAGAAGGTGGAGCGATCAGAGAGCAACCCCTCAGTAAGGCAGCTGCCCCAGAAAGCCCTTTCCTGAGAGGTGCTCTCATGGGCAGCCCCCCTCCCGGCTTGGCCCGGGCCCCCCTCTCTGGCCTCAAGTTAGTGGCAGGACATTTCTTGGGGCAGGGCAGTGGTTTGTGGGAACTGGATCATACCTGCTCAGGAGAGCTGACATTTCCATTTTTAGGAATTTTGTAAAACATGATTTATTTTAGAAATTAAATGATATAAACTTACCATTAAATCATATTAGAAACAAAGGTAATAAATACTCAAAAGAGGTCCACACGGTGCACGACATCCTCGGATTAGCAGGCCGTCTGCACATGATTACTGAGCCCCCCCCCTGGTGTGGCCGCTCCCCATCAGCCGGCGTGGAGAAGGGCTGAGCAGGGCACAAGCCAGGTGGCACCGGGCAGGCTACAGGGAAGGATGGGAAAGAAGGAAGGCGAGAGGGCTGACGGACCTGAAACTGCTATAATATTGAACGTCAACTGTAATTAAAAACTTAATTAAATAAGTAAATGAATAAATGCAAGGACACACATGTCTGCTTAGCCCCTCCCTCCCTCCCTCCCTCCCTTCCTTCCTTCCTTCCTTCCTTCCTTCCTTCCTTCCTTCCTTCCTTCCTTCCTTCCTTCCTTCCTTCCTTCCTTCCTTCCTTCCTTCCTTCCCCTGTTCATTTCATTCATCAAGTGTTTGGACCATCCACTATTTGCCAGGCACCTCGCTGTCCTCTGGGGGAAAACGAATGTCAGAGAAAGAAAGACCTTCCTCCAGCACTGTTTTCTCTCTCCTTGGAAACAAGCAGAGCCCATCTGGGCCGAGGAACCTCTTAATTTCAGAATTTGCAAAGGTAGGGAAAGCAGATCTCAATTCCTGACATCAGGGCTAAAGGTTTCAATGTAACCGGATTACCCAGAACTAGACGTGTGGGAAGTGCTTAAGCTGCAGAAACTTAACTTGTGCTTGACTTAACAAAAAAGAAAAGCATCTTTAAAATCCTCTTTAAAACTTTGGCTTGTGCAGCAAGCTAAAATCCCCATCGACATATCCGCCCAGCGGCACACGGAGGTAGGTAGCTAGGTGTGCGTGTGCCAATCTGCTATTCAGGGTTCCTTTGCTCCTCTAAGTTTCTACCTCTTTGAAATGTGATCATTTCTCCTCCTGTTCATTCATTGTCTTTATTTTCTCTTTTTTTGTAGAATGAATTCCATGAACCTTCACGGCTCCTCATTCATTGGCTTCTGGTCACTTTCCGGTCCCAAATTTTAACACACCCCAGACTCGCCCAGGGTACTTGTTAAAAAACGCAAACTCCCAGTTGCCATCCCCAGACCCCGTAGGTCTGGGGCGAGACCCAAAATCTGCACCTCGACCAGGCTCTCCAGGTGATTCCGAGGCAGGTTGGTACAAGAACAGCATTTTGTAAAGTTTTTCCTTGTGTCACTGATACGCCTACGTAATACGATATTTACTGTTTTTTCCCATAGAGAGGATTCATGTCTGTGGCTCCACGCCCACTGCCCGGCTTGCGGGCCTTCCCAGCACAGTTGTGCGACGTTTCTGTGTGTTAGCGTGCCCATCCTGAGCGCCGGCTCCACCAGCCTGTTCTCCAATGAGCCAGGCCTGGCGTCAGGTGGGTGCCACCAGGTAGCTGCGAGCACAATGAAACGAATGAAAAGCCGGCAGTGAAAGCTGCCATTGTCAGTTTCACCACGTAGTGGCACCATTGCTCCACTTCTATTTCCGCTCGGGTTGGAGTCCCTAATTTTATCTTGCTGGTGGTTTAGAGGGATTTTTGGTGTTTGCAACTGTTTTTCACCCTCGGTTACAATCTCTGATTCAGATACACAGCGACACAGCGAGGGGCCTGGAAAGGGGATGGCATTTTCTCTCTCCCTCACCGCAGGTTTTGGGGATACGCTTTAGATTGAGTTCAAGAAGATGGTCCCGAAGCATTGACGATGACCAGATTCATGACAATCCATTTGGGAGAGGCTGACCCACATCTGAAAGTCACGGGGAGCCATTCTGCTGCTTTCCCTCTGGACCCAAAGCAGAGACTGCATATCCCGCGTAAGGAACTGAGCTGATGTTTGCTGATCACCTCCCTGGCGCCAAGGACTTCGCATGTCATCTCACTTAATCCCCCTGGTGAGCCTGTAGTTTATTTCTCTTGAGGGAGCCTGGCAAGCCTGAGGAAAATGAGACCAGGGAGGTCCCTCCAACCCGCCCGTCCTTTCTGCACACACATCCTCTCTGTTCATTCACTGATCAAACACTGATAACAAAGCAGGTTTGCAAGCGATTCTGTTTAGGACAAGCCTGTGGGTATTCGGGCCTCTTCCTACAGGCAGCAAGGAAAATACTGAGCCCCCAGCTGCCGAGCAGTGGGCACAGAGTGATTCGCTTCGACTGCCAAGGGCAGTATTAGAAAACAAATGAGAGGAAAGGAATGAGAACCTTCGAATGAACGGGCAGGCACGGTCCCATCAGCAGCTAAAACCAATGAAGACGATTTGAGCAGGCCAGGATGAAGGCCACCGGGACCAGCAGCCCTTGTCCCCTCTCACACATGCAGACTTCTGCTAAGGCTCCAAAAGCCACGGGCGGGGTGCCCAGCTGGAGCCATGGGGGACATACAAATAGACAATGTCCTTGCTGTCTTTGTCCATCTCTTACGTCCAATGCGGGTGCAGGCAGGGAGGGGTTCCAGGTTAGTTAAGGTACAAATAGAACTTAAAAGGGCTAAATTTAGGAGCTCATAATGTCATTTGAGAGACAATTAAAGGCAGGTATGATCTGGCAGGAAGGAGCTGTGTCTGAGCAAAACTAGGAGAAGTAAGAAGTAGAGACAGCTGAGCCCAGGCCCACCCAGGCAGGGGGTGGAGGAAGCAGCCCATGGTCCACAGGCGCGGGCAGCCTGCTTTCTTACTTTAAATGCCTTTGGGCTAGTTTGCCTCGCTGCTCGGCCGCTACTCTGGCTGCTGTGCCATCAGCGTCCCAGACGCCCGGCTGGCCTGGCCACCTGGCTCCACCACAGCAGCATCTGAGACCTCGTCAGGCCCCTTCCCGAGTCACCATGTCATGCTCACCCCTCCCTCGCCCATGGCAGCCCCACACTCTTGGGATTCACAGTCTGCCTCTACAAGGCCGAAGGGGGACACCCAGCCAACTGACAGCCCATTTGGGTGACATACAGCTGAGGGACCCCTTGATCTGATTATGCTCGACAGCAAACGGTGTATGTTTGAGTTACTGAATTGCAGCCCGAACCGGGTTGTGCTGCTTGGCCTCTCCATGGCCACTCACGAGCCCGGCGTTTGCTCCCCCGTCTTGGTTGACTGCCAGGTCTAGATGTGTTGCTCTCCTGTGGACCCAGGCTGGGCATCACCAACACATCCATTCACTCATCCATTTGCTCAGCAAATGGCTGGTGAGTGCCTGCTCTGTTCCCAGCGGTCACCTGGGCGCTGGAAGTGACACGGTGAGCATAGCAAGGAGACCTCTGCTCCCAGGGGGCTTGGGTTCTAGTAATGGGGGAGAAAGTCTTCCAAATAAAAATCAGGTGGTGATGAGAGCCAGGTGGAAGAAAGGAAATGAGTGACCAAGTGTGACCAGGGGCTTAGTTTAGAATGAGTGGGATCTGTCCCCAGGGACTGAGCAAACCCTCCCCATAGCATCCTTTCCTGGTTCCACTCAGCTCTGGCTTCTGCCGGAGGAAAACCAAAGGACAGGCATCAGGGGAAATGGTGATATCATTGCTTCTCTGTGATGCTGCAAATCCACAGAGCAGATAAGGGGTTCCTGGGGGCACCACCACTCTGGCCCTGATTGATGGGCAGAGGAAACTGGAGATGGGAGCCATCTGTTGTCTCCCTGGGTCATGGACTATGACAGCCCTTCCTTCACAGGTGACAGAATGGGAGCTGGACAGGTGAGCTGCCTTCTCTGGCACCTCACAGCTACCCATCAAATACCTGTTTTGCATTCCTCCCTGGGCCCTCTTATTTTCTGGAAAAGGAAGGGAGAGTATGGAAAAACTGATAATAATGTCTTGGGATTTTCCAGATTCCTGGTTCCCCCATTCAGGGCATGCTCATTTTAACTCGGAATGGAAGATTTCCAAAGTCTCTCTACCCTCTATTAATTTCGATGCTGCCGATAGAAGGCGGCAGGGTTGTTGCTATGCAATGGGAGCAGGGGCATAGTTGTTACAAGGGTCACCACAGACCGAGAACCTACTGTGACAGAGAACTGTGCAGGGATTATCTCACCCCTCTATGTCCGCCCTTGAGCAAGGAGTTCGCTCAAGAGGAAACTGAGGTTTGGGAGGTTAAGTAAGTTGCCTGCGTAGCACAGTGTGAGCAGGAGAACTGGAATTTGAACTCAGATCTCCTTGACTCCAAAGCTTTGTCTTTCTTCTATAGCACACCAAGGAAGGTCCTGGAAAAACGAGAGGAAGAAATTAACTTGTCATCTTTGCTCAAGATATCAAAGATATCTGAGGCCACACTGTCCCAGGCATCTGCAAGTCATGCTCTCAGGTGCTGGCACCGGCAGCCCCCAGGCCACGGACCCTGGCTGAGCCTTCCCGTGAGATGACCTTGACTCCTGCTCGGGCTGCTAACCTCCCAAGAAACAGGGAAAACCTCAGAGAGTGTCACTCAGCACCTAGGTCAGTGATGAGCAGCAGGGTCAAAATCCTGCCTCCAGCTCTCATTCTTTCCCTCCTATGTGGAGCATTCTCCACATGCCAGCCAGAGTAGCCTTGGAAAATGTAAAGCCCGTCTGCTCAGGGTCAGGTCGAGATCAGCTCCCAGAAATAAGCCTCCCCGCCAGAGAGCCCAGTTCTAAATGTAAGTCACTGAGAACGAGGCGGGGTCTTGAAGGGAAAGGTGGGGAGAGGGGAGAAGGAACCAGGGAAAAGTCACATGCAGGTGGGCAGGCCTATCAGACTCTGGTGGGACTTTCTCTTCTCTGACAGTGAGAGTCCCACCCCCCTGCCCTCCCTGGAGAGGGGTAGCTCCAGATGCCATCCCTTCACTCTATTTGGGTCTGCAGGGTTCCTCTTTTCAGAAGATGGTTCGTGATGAAGCCAAGGTCACCATGAATTCCATTTCCTTCTCCTTCAGGTGACGTCAAAGGTGACCCTGAATGACTACAAAGCAAGGCAGTATTTCATAAAGCTTTCGGTTCTGAAATATAATCATTCATAAAAGATCAGGCAACTCTAGAGACCAAATCACCTAATCTTCTCACTTGATTAGTTAGGAAACAGCGGGGCAGAGGTAACTTGTCTGTGGTCACAGAGCTGGCGAAGGGCGCAGCTGGGACTTGAAATCACCTGACCCCCTGTCCAGCCCAGCTCTGCGGGGCCACCAAGATGCTGCAGGGACATCGTGGTGTCTCTCCACTGGGAAGTCTAGTTTCCAAAATGCACATGGGTTCATTCAGTCTCACAAGTAATTCCCCCAAATGGTCAGGCTTGCAGACATACCCCATTAGCCTACATTGTTGCTTAGGGTCTGCTATATTCATTCCAAATTACTCTCTCCTCCTCTTTCCTTCATTCCCTGCTCCTACTCTTTTCAAATCCAACACACACACACACAAACTTTCAGATAACTATTTAGAGTTGGGCTTAAAGGTCCTCACCTGTACTGACTCAAGATTTGTGCCCACCTGACACCAGTTTATGGTTGGAGGTTATTTCTGCTCCCAGACTCAGCAAACACCCCCACCCCCCTGCCCCACGTCCCCTAGAGTCAGTGACCCCTGAGAGCCTGGTTTGTTGGCAAACCAGGTCAACAATGAAAAGCCCTGGCTCTTAATTTGCGAAATCCTCTCCTCCGGGCCATGGAACAGATGGCATCACGTGACTGAGCCTCTACAAAGCCAGTAATCAATTGCATTCCTGGAAAACCCATATTTCAGTAGTCACTTTATTTACATTTTTCATTTATTAATCCTATTAGGGATATTCCCTCCGGGAGGGAAATAAAGCAGAACAAAAAAGCAAAACAAATAGGCAACTCTGCAAAGATCACCCCACTCAAAGGCCTGCTGTTTCCCTGGGGCACAGCTTACACATCGCCTGTGTGCAAAACGGACGCCTGGCTTGGTGCAGATATGAGCGCGTGGGCTGCTCAGTGTCCTCTGACTGTCCCCCCACGGCTCCGCAGCATCCCAGCCCAAGGGGCCTGTTCTTCAAGGAAAGCTGCAGCCAAGCATTTCTTTTAAATTCTGGTCATAGCCCTATCCGGCACTCCTAAGAAGCCCTGGAAGAACAAAACACGGTTAGAAAACAGACCAACAGAAGAGCAGGCAGAACGGGCTGTTTCCTGGGCTGACGGATGGTAATGAGCGTGCCATCGGCTAAATACCCACCTGAATGCATCAGCCATGTGGTGAGTGCCACTGCCTTCATTTTAGCCCAGAGCCTGGCACACAGTGAGCTCGGGATTAAAGCTGGCCTGTGATGTTGCACCATCTGCCCAGGAAACACTGCTCATCCTGGGGGACCAGCTCCCAGGCTGCCTCTTCTCTTAACTCCTGTCAAATTGGGCTCCACTTCTTGCCCTATTGTCTGTTGGTTCTCTACCTATTTTATGCCCATCATTGGATTGTTGGTTCCACCGAATCATGGTTTTTATTCACCTTTTTTTTTTTTTACCACTCCCACGGCATACAGTAGGGGCACAGTAAGTGATGCAATCACAGGTGACAGTCACCATCTCTTTGGCTTGTTGGTAGTTTAATTTCTGCTTCTTAGCTCTTCTATTGTAGCTGCAGCGATGGGAGAGAGATGTCATAAACTGGATATGCATAAGAGAAGGGGAATGTTTTTCTCACTTGCCTCATGCCTTAGTCTTCTTGAATTTTGAGAGAATGGAAAGGATCTTGGTCAATCAAAAAAATAAAATAAAAAAATCAAGAAATGCAACCCAGTCTGGGAATATAAGGTGGAGGCATGCGTTTCCAGAGTTACAGTTTCACCTCTAAGATGAGTAATAATTTGTATGCCGACTACCTCCCCGGACCACCATGAGGCTCAGGGAAGATAATGGGCCTGAAAGCTCCTGGCTGGTAGGAGGGGGGGATGGGTGTAAAGTGCTGCTATCCCTTTAATCTTCCTGGTCTCATAAGAGAGAAAGCATTTCAGAGACAGATTGGGAGCTGCTTTCCGTCTCTCAGCTGCCCCTGGCTGCATGATATTCATGGCAATTAAATGCTGCAGAAGGGTCTGGCTGACTCCAAATAAACAGCAGTGTGACATGCATTTGTCAAGCCTTGGGCGCTGCTGCTGGAAACTGGAGGGCTGCTCCTCAGGCCTCTGGACTCATCGCTGGCTGAGGTGCCATTCTGCAAAAGAGCTCCATGGATGCCATTCTGTGTAAGGCCTTTATTCCTGCATTCCAATTCCAGCTCTCACCACACCACCATGGGCCGGAGGTGCAGGACAGAGCGGCTGTTCCCTGTGATTGTGACACAGAGCCTCCAGAAGTGAATTCAGGACGTTCTGCCCAGACCCTCCCACCCTTTGGGGTCTGAGGGACCCATTCTCCCAGCTGCTGGGACTCATGGCAGCTGACAGCTGTTAGGTAAGCCCCAACCTGGGCATTGTCCTCAGCCTAAGAGAGCCTCTTTGCCAAGGCCACGTCCCCTCCCATAGCTGGTGACTGATCGGTAATGGGGAGGGGTAGATAAAGGCCTGGTTCCCTTGTCCTCAAAGTGGGACAGCTCTGAAGGATCATCCCAGCCGCAGAGCTCCCCAGACGGTCCGCTGATGTCTCCGAGGCCATTTTATTGCCACTCAACTTCTCCCTCTGCCCCTCTCCCCTCTTGCAAACATTGCTTCATGACCCTCCTGCATACTGCTCTCCAAGAAACTCTACCCATGGCACCCCACAAGCAGCTTCTCTGTGAATGGGTTACTGGTCTGCGGGATACTGACCCCCCAGCCCTTAGAGAAGTTGCATGAATCCCATCACTTCATGTCCCCAGGTGAGTGGCCGTCGCCATAAGCAGCAATCTCCATTTACCCTCACTTGTCATACAAGCATTATTTTCTCAGTCCCGTGATGAGAAAGATTGGGGAGCCCGGATGTAACATGTAGCACATTCAGAAATAAACTTATTTAACACAGTGTAATGGCCTTTCCAATATCCCTTCCCTCTCTCCCTCACTAACTGAACCCCGATTTCAGTTCCAGGCGGTGATTTTCTCACCTGAAAAGCAAGGCCCATCTCACAGCTTCCTCCGCGCCCCCCCCCCCCCCCCCCCCCCCGAGCCCTGTGCGTAGCTCTTGCTCAGTGGAGAGGAGCAGAAGGGTACTGGCCCCATGAGGCATCTCCACACTTGAGTTGTTGTTCCCTTCTCTCTGTTCCTGCCTGGGGCAGGCCTGGGAGGCTGGTGACCAAGGCGAGACCCATGCACTAAGTGTATGCATAAAAACATCACCCCCAAACTTGGAAGCTTTAAACAAACATTCATTATTTCACAGTTTCTGTGGGTCAGGAATTATGCGGGAATGGGGTCACTTTTTTTAAGATTTTAAAAATTGATTTTGAGAGAGAGAGGGAGAGAGAGAAACATTAATGTGAGAGTGAAACTTAAATTGCCTCCTGCAGGGGCCCTACCAGGGATGGAGCCCTCAACCCAGGCGTGTGCCCTGACCAGAATCAAACCCGCAACCTTTTGGTGCACCAGAGGACGGCCAATCCACTGAGCCACACCGGCCAGGGCAGAATGGGGCCACTTTGATATATTTTCTTGGTCAAGCAGCCCAAATTCGGTCTAATGTGTGAGGGATTGTACACGGATGTAAATAGCAGGAGGCAGGGATCATGAGGGGCCTCCCGGGGGCTGCCCACCACCGTCCATCCTCTGGCCCCGATGATGCACATTTATTCCCACTCTCTCCCCACAGCTCCAGAAGTCTCATCTCATTTTAGCATCAGCGTGCAAGCCGGAACCTTGTCATCTGAATCAGGTCCATGCGTGGATGAGGCACCACAGGTGCAGCTCCTGGTAGCTCCTCTGGTCCAAGCCTTAAATTACTTGGTTGTTCAACTTGCTAAATCCCTGAGGAGGAAGGGGGCAAGGCTCACCCAGGGCTTTCAGAAGTGTTGGGGGCGGGGCGGTGGACTTGGCAACTCTCAGCCAGTGTGTGAACTGTCACCTCAGAGAGCCCTGATGTCTGGGGGCCCGAAAATCCCAGTGAGACCCCAGGCCTGGGGAAGGCTCCGCAGGGGCTTCTGGGAACCACAGGCCTGGGAGCCCCCCTCCCTGTCCCTCCCCCGGGGCACAGGCAGGTAAGTGCGTGGGAACCGATGGGTGCACTCAGACACTAGACTGTCCCGGGAAAGGCGGTCACGGGGGCACCGGCCTGATGAATGCGCCGCAGCCTTGGGGAAGATTAATGCGTGGACAAGGGGAAACCGATGAATGTAATTTATTTAGACTTTCAAAAAGGCTCCATCCTAACGGCTATTTTTAAAAGTCACTGTGGCGCCTGGATTTTAAAGGGCTAGCTGGCCTTTTCAGGTTCATGCCAACACGGGCACATTTCTGCTGCCAGCGCCACAGAGTAAGGGTGACTGGTGACTCTAACTCTGGGTGGTGGGTTTCCAAGCCGATCCCTGCCTCCTGTCGCCTCTCCAGATGTGGCCTCTCGCTCTCTCCCTTTTGGCTCCTCAATTACTAAATAATTCCTACCTATGTGTAATTACATGTCTGTCTCTCATCCCCTAATAGACTGGAACCCACCTCAGGACAGGGACAGGGTCTTATCCATCTTTGCACCCTAAATAGTGCTACAACTAGGATTTCCTAACCCCAACTCAGAGGAGACACGGGAGCTTCAGGCCCAGTAATCTGAGCCACTACAGTTTACGCCTGGGGACATTGCATCAGCGTGGCCAACTCTGCAGCCCCGTCACACACAGCTGCTCTTCCGATGACCCTCCTGGTTAGTGACTTTGTCCCTCAGCCGCCTGGCAGTGCCCACCTCTCTCCACCCCCCTGCACCTGCCTTAGCCTGGCCCTCACTGCCGAACCTGGACGGTAGCACCTCCCACCTGGTCGGACCCTTCAAAGGCCCAGCCGCTCGCAGTCCTCCCAGTTTCCCCTCCAGCCTCACCCTTCACCTGCCTTCTGTCCGCCTGCCTGCCCAGACTGTAGGATGGAAATTCTGCCTGAGTTTTTAGTCTTTGGACTCAAGACTGGAACCTCAGCTCTTACTCAAACGTCCAGCCTGCCATTCGCCTATGGGTTTTGGATTTGCCAGCCCACGCAGCGTGCCTGGCTTCAAGTTGGGATGAGCCTGTGGGAGTCAGCAGCAGGGGACTGGAAGGTGAAGGGAGAGAGGCTGGGCTCTTTATTCCCATATTCTCTCCTGGCAGGTTGTCCCAGGCTGATGTACTTCACCAAGGTGGTCCTCTCCACTGCCCAGCTTCAGGAGCCCAGCTTCAGCACTGCTTCTTCCCTCCCCTCCCGGGGATGGGGTGACAATGCTCTCCCCGCATTGTTCCCAGCCCTGGGCATACCCCTGTGCTTTCCTCACATGGTGCCGTGCTTTTGCAAACAGTCCCTTTATTGAGCTTTCCTCAATTACCCAGTTCGAGTGCTCCATCTGTTTCCTACTGGGACCCGAGTGGTGCTGGAGAAAGCAGCCAAGCAGACTCCATACTAGGTGTGTGGCGTAAACAGATTCACTAAGGATTCCACTGGGAAACTTCAAGTGCTCATCAGGAGCACTTTTCCTGAGTCCCCAAACTGCCATGCTCCAAGCTCTCGGGCTCTCTGAGAAACTCAGGTAACACCATCTCTGCACCCCCATCTCCTCTCCTCCCGAAGTTCCCAACAGGGAGCTGCACTCACTCAGGTCCCTTAATTCTGCCTTTGACCCTCTACAGCATCTTGGCAGGGGGACCACCTCCTCTCGTCCCCCACAGCATCACCTCACCCCTTCCTTCTATCCCACAGGCACGGGCTTTCCTGTCCTCTGAGCCTTGCTCCTCAGGGAGCCACTAGCCCCAGCCTCTGAAACCAGCTCAACCAGGGCAGCCCTTCCCCATCAACCCTAACTGTCTGCCCAGCACCCTGCCTCACCCACATGCACAAACGCTTTGGTTATTTAAATTGCTATCTCACTTTTCTTCTGGATGGGGTGACTCACCAATTTGGCCTTTTCAGCAGCAATACACAGTCAGTTTCCACCCTGAGCTGATTAAATAGCCTTTCATTTCCCCCATTCGTCCCCTAGAATGGCTCCCATGACCCCTGGCCCCCACAAATACCTATAACTACACCCCAGATATCAGCAATGTGTTTTGAAAAACACATCCCATTTTAACCAGGGATCTGATACTATATTCAAACCTAGTCATAGTCTTCCCCCCCCTCCCCCCCTTGGCAGCTTCCTCTGGAAGCTAGAAAACCTTTCTTGCTTATACAAAAAAATAAAATAAGAACTTGACCTCTCTTCACCAGCATGACAGCACATGTAAATTTTGCTTTAAATAATTAAAAATACTAATAAACTACAAAGCAGCCTTTTTTCTACCCTGCTCCAGCGAGAGATGTGCATTTTAATGTGACTGTGATACAATTTAGCCTTTTGGATGTTCCCCAGATTTCATTAAAACGAGATTATGGGTGGGTGGGTGGGGGTGTGTAGCCACAGGAACAAACTCCAAGACCAAAAAGTACAAAAGCTGTTTGAAAGCCCATGAAAACGGCCTTCAGGATTCAGGTGGCGGGCGATGAAGTAAACAGCACCCCCTGCCAACAACCTCTCTGTCAGGAACATACGTTTGGAGTCAGCCAGCATTTCTGCCCTGGGAGTTTATAACTCGGCTGGTTAATGGCCCGTGGACATGAATATTACCGACCCCAGAGTCGTCAGTCAGCTGGGGCCTCTGACATCCTTCCCCACCCAAACCTCCTCGAGGCTAAGGCATCTAGAAACGGAGGACCTTCCCCCGAGCAAATCCATCCAACTTATGTGGCCAGGGAGGATTTTCTACTCAGTAGTGGCGAGAAGTAGCCTGGGACAAGGTTGAGAGTCTCTGGGGACCAGGCCTGCAGGGACTCACAGCAGGAAGCTGAGCATCCAGGCCAGTCTCACTCACCCCACTCAGGATGAGCCCCCACCTGGCCTGACCCCTAACTGCCCTCCCCCCACACCTGGCCTGACCCCTAACTGCCCTCCCCCCAACCTGGCCTGATCCCTAACTGCTCTCTTCCCCCCCTCCACCACTGGCCTGACCTCCTCTCTTGTTCCCCTCCCAGGGTGAACCCCCACTCAGGATGAACCCCCACCTGGCCTGACCCCTCACCTGGGCTGACCCCCCCGCCTGGCCTCACACCTCATCTCTAGAAGAGGTGACAGAAACCAGAGTCCCACACAATCTTCACAGTTTTTAAAAAAGTGGCTTTCCTTGGTCTTTATTAGCCATTAGCCCCCATACCCAGGGGACCACTCAGCAACAGCAGGTGGGCAGCAAAGAAATATGCCCACATCAGCCTCCCCTGGGCACCGTTCATGATCCTGTTCCCCAAACCCTTCCTCCAGGTCCCCCAGCCGCCTTCCTTCACTAACTAAGAAAGGGGGTGTCAGACAGCCCAAGGAGAGAAAGGTTTTGCAGCACCTGGAAATGCCTGTCTTGCATCTTTCTCTCTGGAATTAACTGGCAAGGCCGCGTGCGAGCGTGTCTGGGGGCGCTCGGTTCTTTCTCGGGGGCCTGTCTTTGCTCGTCTTAGGAAGGGCTTGGGCCTCGGGGTCAGGAAGGGCTGGGTGCCATTTTTTACAGATGACTTTGGGGTGATATTTAACTTCTCTGGGTCTGCAGTTTGTCAATCGAGAAAACAATAAGACGTAATCATGGATAACTGTGAGAATAATGAATCTAAGGAAACTTGGGGCAGAACCTGGAACAGACCGGGCCTTCAGTCACACAGAAGATCCCACGCTACCTCCTCAAACCAGGGGCAGAATTCACATTCTCTGAGACCAAACACAGCTCCAGAGGGGTGGGTGACCAGTGCTCTCTTTTTCACATTTTGGGGGATATGGCAGGTTGAATAGTAGCCCCCTAGAGATGCCCACATCTTAATCCCCAGAACCTGTGACCACATGTTATGTGATGGGAGGGATTTTGCAGGTACGATTAAGTTAAGGCCCTTAAGATGGGAGTGTGTGGGGGTGGGATCCTGAATTAGCCGGGTGAGTTCAATATAATCACAAGGGTCCTTATGCGAGGGAGGCAGGAGGGTCAGAGTCACAGAAAAGGTCATGCGTGGGATGATGGGAGCAGAGGTCAGAGTGTTGCGGGGCCAGGACTCAAGGGATGCAGGTAGCCTCTAGCATCTGGAAAAGACAAAAAAAAAAAAAAAAAAAGAATTCTCCCCTAGAGCCTCCAGAAGCAACACAGCCCCTGCCCATTTTAGACTTCCAGCGCTGTAAGGGAATAAATCTGGGTTGCCTTTAAGCCGCTAAATTAGTGGTGATTGGTCCCAGCGGCAATAGAAAATATATAAGGAGTTACTGCATATAAGAGAATATGAAAATGTATGAGAAATGCTAGATTTGAAACTAACCTCTCTGAAGGACTGGTCTTGAAGTTGGGGAGATGGTGAAAACCCCTACAAAGGAAAAGCTTTGCATCTCAGCGGCGTGCTCAGAAGGCAAGGGGCAATAAGGGGTGAGTCCCTGGAGCCCAGGGAGGGAGGGATGCCCAGGACGCGGAGAATTAAGCATTCCTTTCCCATGGACTGCGTGTGGTTTCTCTCTGTGTGCCCATAGCCTGGTGTGAGATGAGTGGGGTGGCATGGACGGGAATGGAGTGGGTGGAACAGAACAGAACTGGGCCGGAGGCAGAGTCCTTCTGGAAACTCGAGATTTGGTTCCTGGCAGCTGAGCAGGTGCTGAGGCCCTTCTGAGCCTGCAGAGGCCCCTCCTCTTGGCATCACGAAGGAGATCAGAAGAGCTGGTTGTCGGCGTTACTTTTGCTTCCATTTTTAGTAGTTTCTGAGTAGTCTGTAGTTTCTAAGCCGCCTCTACCCTGGCTACAGACCTGTCAAATCTCATCCTGGGCCTGGAAGAGGACCAGCCCCTTGGGCTCAATTTGCATAATCAAGGAGCAGGTGGGCTGCACAGGTTTGATTTGAAAGACAAGGGACCTGTTCTAGCTGTACTGGTGGCAAATGGGGTGTCCATCTCCCCTTCCTTTATCTGTATCTGGGACCTCTGTTTTGCACGAAGTTCATTGGTTTCCATCAGAAATCCAACCATTTTATGGTTTTTAATGACTTTAGTGGAGATGAGTCCCGTGTTCAGCCACGACCTCCCACCATCTTATTCTGTCTTCTTTTTTATTATTTTCCCCTCTCCAAGACCAAATAGAAACCTAAATCAAGTTTACTTTCTTATAATAAAGACTTTAAAGCAGAATAACTCTGGCTCGCTCTCTCTCTGAAACCTTAACAACAGAGAACAGCTGTGCTTCAAAGGAACTGGCTACACAAGTGAGCTGATCAAGGCATTTTCCTCTAAAAGGCAAGTCTCTTCCTGAGATAAGCTCTGGTGCCAGCTACTAAGGGGGTAGCATTTTCCCCCCCATCTCATTGTGCGTGGGAACTGCAGTTGAGTAGAGTAGGGCAACTGTCCCACAGACCATCTCCTGACCCAGACCCCAGGCGCTCAGGCCTGAGCACTGCTATAAAAGAGCAAGTCAGATCTCAGAGAGCTTTTCCATCTTTATCTCCACAGGGCTCCGAGAACACAAGACACCACCGTGTTGGTCCCAACAACTCTGAACTGCTGGGAGAAGTACCAGGGGCTTCAGAAGGCTCCACCACAACTCCCTTGCTCAGTTAGCTAGACCTTCAGGTCAGACATCAGCTGGTGGCAGCCGAGGCGGGGACCTCCATGGAGAATCCATGCCCAGATGTTGCTTTTGGAGTTGGCCCTATCTGGCGTCATCCGATGAATAGGAAAAGGGAAACTCTAGGTGTCACTGTGTTGCCAAGATACGAATGCAGAGAATCCCCAGGAGACACCCTCACCCCTGGAGGTGCCTTGGATGCTCTGGGAGGAACTGGAGCCTTAAAAGATGAACTGCCCTCGGCTCTCAGCAGGGGATGGCGGAGTGACCTATCAGGGGTCTCTCTGTCAGGTTTCTGTAATGAATGAGGGGGAAAAATCCATAAAACAAAACACGTGCTTTGTGAATTTGTCTTCCGTGGCACAGAGCAATGTGACTTGTCTTCTCAAGGTTATGTAAGAATAACTTCCAAGTGTGGAGGAGAGGCAGCTGGGCTGGCCCGGCCCTCTCTCGTCTTCTCTGTGCTCTCCCCTCTCCTTCGTTCCTTCCTCTCTGTAGGACATAGACATGGAGACAAACGACCTTTTTGCTGATCAGGAAAGGGCAGAGACAGCTCCATCTCTGATTAAAAATACTCCTGAATTTCCAGAAGGCCTTTCTCCTCGTATCTTTCCCAGACCTCCCAGGCAACTTGGTGGAGGCATGTGAGCTTAGATCTTGGTGCTTATAGATGAGTGATGCTCGGCTCTACTTCTGTAAGGTTAGAAGTTCTGTTCCTATAAATCTCAGGTCAAGCCAGTGGCTTTATAGCCAGCTAAGTCATATGATCATTTTTACAAAGTGGGAGCTAGAGCCCTTTCTTCCATCTGCTCCACACTCACGGTGTGGTCATCAACACCCTCCCCATCTCTAAGTTGTAAATAGATCGGCCACAATTTGGGCAAGATAAGACATACACTGGGAGAGAGCTGAGAGTTCAGTGCTGTTGTGAGCTCTACTTGGCATCGATACTAATTTGCTTCATCTAATGATCTGCCCGGGAAGAAGCATGAAGAGAGCACAAGGCCACTGGTGCTCGTGGCTGTAACTCCTGCACTTGAGTTCATACAGCAGCTTCCATGGGGACCCTCCTGACGACGTCGGGCTCTCCCAGTGCTCAGGGTCATTTAGGCATCCCTCCACGCAGCACGGCCTCGGACAGAGGTCACCCCAGGCAGCAGGACCCTCTGACCGCGTGCGGCCTTCCTCCTCTATAACTTCTCTGCCCTCCCTAGAGTACAGGAATGAGGCTCTGACGGGCTCCTCAAAGGCCAGATGTTTTGACATCAGTACCCTTTCTTTCTCCCAAAGCTAAATTGCATCTACTTCCCTGGATCATCCGTTCTGTCTTCTCTTGTTTCCACCACACTTTTATGGATCTTCCTCTTCTGTGGGTCCTTAGTATTTCTAACCAGCACCAATATCTGTAGTTTTCCCTCTTACTGTGCATCATTTAATTTTTAATTCTTTTAGTCTCTCTGTCTCCACGCTACACACATGCACACAGTAAAAGTGCCTGTCCCCTGTTAGATACTTCACCTGTTAGAGTTCCCTGCACCTACAGCTATGGATTTTCTACTACCCTGTGATAAGAAATTTACACGTACAGTGACCACAATCTCTGATACCAAGTAATATTGGCCACCACTTGTTGAGATCTGTATAATCCCTGATGCAGAGATGAGGGCCTTGCACGTCAGGGTGTTTAAGGAACTTGTCTAACATTAAGCTGCTAGTAAGCGGTAGAGCTGGGACTGACTTCACGGTCTCTTTGACTCCAGAACCTGCTTTCCTAACCCCTGGCCCGGCTATGGTACTATGTGAAATCAGTGCTGACACTAACATTTGCTTGCTCCACTACTCCCCCTGTGCTTCTAGACTCCTTGCCTTTCCCTAACTGGGGAAGGGTGCGGGAATCCCTGTGCGTTCGGCCCGGCCTTTGCGCTGCTAGCTTCAGGCGTCCTGCACCTAATCGGTCCCACTCAGCAACCTCCCCAGGGCCCTCCCCATCCTCAAAACTCCCACCCTTTCCTTCAGGTGTCAGGGGGAAGCAACTTGCTTTATTTCTAGACTCTAAGTATAAAGCAAACCCATATTTAGAATTATTCTAGAGTCACGTCACAAAATGTTTTTAACTGGTCGTGTTTAAACGGTAGTGTCCTTGACCAACAAAGTTGACATTTGAACATGACCTTCCCAAACTTCCAAGCCTGAAAATGAGGAAATCTATGGACTGAAAAGAATCAAAATGCGTCACGCATGCCACTCTGTTTTGTGATGAAATGGTTATTTTTTGAAAATAAACAACAAAATTCATTAAATACACATGATTTCATTTGAGTAAGAGCCAAAGATGTTTTCGTTTTAGGATTTTACTGTTTTTCTGAGCTCATATTGGGGGATTCAAGAGCAATTTATCTTCCACCTGTTTCTGTTACTTGAATTAGAGGTCTGTGCGTCAAAGAGATAAACATCCAGACTTGGGGCTGAGTAGGTGTTAACTCCAGATTGACGGCAATTAGTGCTTTAATAAGGCAGGAGGTTGACTAAGCTTCTTTTTATATTGATGTCAGTCTGCTCTTAAAAGAATTTTTCTTCTGAATCTAGACTTTTCGGATGAATTTAACATTATTAGAATGTTTTCTAAATGTTCTTAGCTATTCTCACCTCTTCTCCAGATGAACCTTATAATTATATTACCAATTTCCAAAAAAATGGTCCCATCAAAATATTGATTGGGTTTTTAATAAATGGATAAATTTGGGAATAATTAAAATTCTTACAGTAGTCAGCCCTGCTATCTAGAAATGTGCATATGTCTCCATCTTTGTAAAACTTAAATTTATAACCGGTGAGTACATTTTGCCATTTTAGTTCCAAATGATACTCATTTTATGCTTTTTTAAAAATGTCTGCTTTTATATCTGTCATTTTATTCCTTTTTGTCTTCCTAAGATTATTTTGTTCCTACTATTCTCTGCCCCCCCCCCCCCAAATAAGAAAATTGTTTGAATCTATGAGTTTACTTCTTAGTAGAGCTTTGGCTGCCTTCTATTAGACTTCATAGATTTATAGCTCATCTGTATTGTTATTTTCCCCTTGTTTTGTAATTACACTTTGATATTCTGTTTGATTCACCAGTAGCTTAAGAGTTTTTTATCTTAACTGATTGAGAGTTTAGGTTTATGTCTTTATTATTTAGGGTAATAAAGGATGTGACCAAAAAGTAATAGCAATAGTAACAATATCAATAGATAACATGTATTGAGTGTTTATTATGTGCCAGCTAGTATAATAAGCTCTGTAAAACCTCCTTTGCTCCTCACAGCACCCATAGAAGGCAGTTATTAATAATATTCATATTTTACAGATTAAGGAACCAAGGTTAGTAAGACAGAATGTGGCCCCAAATTTTTTGCATTGTGTTTTGAATTCTCATAGTAATTTCCACTTGTTTGCATTTATTGAGGTTGTGATTAGGGCCTGGTATTCAGGATCAGCTTTGGGAATGGGGCACAGGAACTCTTTCCAGTTACCAGCTTTGTGGTCGATCTATTAATGACCATTCCCTTTGCCCTTATTTGTATTGCCAACCTCATCAAAACCTAAGAGGTCTGTTAGAGTCTCAAAGATTGTGCTTCTCTCCAATTCTCCTGATTGTGTCTGTAACAACCGAGTCTTTTAAATTTAGTAGAGATCTGCCCATCATTGAGCCTATTTGCCATAGTTTCAGTTCTGTCCTTTACTCCCTCTAAAGTGAATTTTGAAGATTCTTAATAATTTTTTAGATAAATAAAAATATATTTTGCCTTTTAGTTTCCCTGAAACCCCTTCCTATCTCCATTTTCATCTTACCCTGTTGCCTTTTCCTCTCAGCTGCTTCTCTGCAAAACTTTATTCTGTTTTGTAGAGCCCTAGTCTTCGTAAATACTACTAACAATACGGAATTACCCTGGAACCTTTCCACTGGTTTCAGAGATCTGCCCTCCCAAGGAGCCATGAAAATTGCCTCCTTCTTTCTCCTCATGTTTCCACTGTTTCTTTATGTTTATTCCAAACGTAGTGCCTGCTAAAAGACAGGCCATGGGAGTATCTTTGACCTTACTCTCTGTCCTTTAGCTCTGTATTTGTCTCATAATCGAATGTGCCCTTTAGCTCTGTATTTGTCTCATAATCGAATGTGCATAACCTTGACCCCGATTCCTAGGTCTATCAGGATTTTTTTATTCAACTTTGCTGAACAGAGATGGGACCTCTACTTCCCCTACTGCTTGACTTGCTGATACTGTGGTGTAAACAGTAAAAGAGTCTACACCTGCACAATTAAGAGAGCCCCTCCTATCTCCACTGTGCCTGACAATATTTCTCAAATGTAGATCTAGGAATCTATAAGCTCTGTGAGAATTTTAAAATTCTGTACCTTTATTTTTATGATAATTTAAAAACATTTTTTATTATTATAAAGATTAATCTCTGTTTCAGTGGTAATTTGCAATGGAAAGATATTTGCATTGGACTAGATTTAGTTTTTTTAAAGTCACAGTTCTTAAAAATATCATCAGTCATTATTAACATAATTAGCAAGACTGGATCAGATAATAGTATTGTATCAGTGTCATATTTCCTGATTTTGATAAATGTTTATGTTGTTTTAAAAAGAGAAAGTTCTGGCTCTTAGGAAATAGACATTGGAGTATTTATACAGGCTGCAAACTACTCACAAATGATTCAATGAGTGTGTGTGTGTATAGGTTAGTAGATAGGGGAGAAAATGGGGCAAAATGTCAATAACTTGTTAACAATTGGTGAACCTGGGTAAAGGTTATATGGGAGGGGTTTTTTGTATTTCTTGCAATTTTTTGTGAGTGTGAAATTATATCAAAATAAAAAGTTTATTTTTTAAATGCATGACTTTCATGGACCTTGGTCCACTAAGTATTCCTAGTGTATACAATTTGTTTTTCATTTAAAAGTTATTCGAGTTGAGAAACATCAATAAATTCCCCACTGTCCCACTAGGTTGATCAGTGGATAGACCAATTTTAGAAACCACAATTGTTTTACTTTCCTGCTTTGAACGGCCCACTGGCTCCTGAACACCGTGTTCCAGGCGCCTCGTCTGGCCTGCAAGACCCTCCTCGACGTAGCCATCGCCGAGGCCCAGCTGGGGCCACTGCTCACCTTTCGTAAAAACGCTCTTCGTGGCTTTCTAGGAGCACACTATGGTCTCACTCTTCTGTGACTTTGGCCAGGTTATTTACTTTGTGCCACTCCCTAAACTCGCCCTCCTCACACACCCTTCTTTCTTTAACTGAATAATTGTTAATCATTTGTTAAAAGCCAAATCAGATAGTTCCTCCTCCAGGAAGCCTTCTTTGAATCCTCCTGGGCCAAGTGTGTCCACTCTGAGCTCCTAGCCCCCTGGGGGGCCCTCCATCATAGTCCTCTGTGTCTCTACCAGAGTGTGAGCTCTAAAAGGGCAGAGAAGCCTGTCCCCTCTCTGTGTTCTCCACATTTAGCACAGTGACCAAGAACAGAGAGGACATCAGGTGGCCTGAGGAGTAGAGAAGCTTAGCAGATGGCTCTGTTGGTGGGGTCCTACCCTATGTAGAAGAGCACAGGACTGCTTTGTGACAGATGGCGTGAAAAGCTCCAAAAGAATTCGCCTCCTACAAAAGTCTCCCACACTCCTTCCCCACAGTGTTTGAAATTTCTGCCTCTGTGTCCTGTGTTAGAAATACTGTTCTAAAAGGAAGAAGTTTAACTGCCCTTATGTTCAGTGGCATGAGTAACCTATTAGCATGCATTATTATTTTAGCACAGATCATTGTCACTAATGAGTGCCCTTCACACTCATAGTACTTTATGACTGACAGGTGATGTAACTTGCTAGAGGGTCTCAACTATCTTTACAGGTAAATATTTTTTTTTCAGCCCAGCAAAGTTCCTGAACATAGTAAGGTGCTCAGTAAAAGTATGTTGAATTAAAAAAATGGATGAAAAAATTTCACACACTGTATCTCATTAAATGCTCACGTATAAAACCCAAAGTCAGAAGAGACCCTCACCACAAACCTCCTGACGTCAATTACCTAAAGGGATGGGCTGTTTGGAGTCAGAGAGGAAGCGACCTGAGATGACACACTTGTCTCAGGGGTATGTATGTTCACTCACAAATGGGGACTGACAAGAATATAAGCTTTTTGAAGGGGAAAGGCAAGGATGCATTTGCCTGAGCCCCAAATAGGTGCTAAGATAACTCCTGAATCTTGCTAGTTCAGCAAGGGGTTAATAGAAGCTTTGAGGCCGACTAGATAATTAACAGGGTTAAATCTCTGCCTGTCAATTAAGCCAATATATTTGAGTATAATGCTATTTAATTCTGTACCAGGGACAGTGCAATAAATCAAAGTTTACAGATGTCTTCAGCAAACCCTTGATGGATGAAACACTGTAACTCAGAGGTGCAGAGAAAATCTTAAATAAGATAACCTCCCCTGTGATTAATATAGCTGTCTGCACTGGCATCGGCTGCAGAAGGTTCTAATCCAAACATGTTTAACATCACATACTTTATTGTGACAGATTCAGACACCTGAACTAACTAACCAGGCAAATGGTGCTTAATTATACTGACTCATTATGGACCTCAGCAATAAAGCTGGGACCAGATTTATGTGTTAATTCCCATCGCACCCAGTCACATGCAACAGCGGCTTTCAACCTTTCTCATCTCCTGGCACATATAAACTAATTACTAAAATTCTGCGGCACACCCCAAAAAAAATATTTTTGGCAGATCTGCCAAAAATGTATAATTTTGATTCACTCACACCGGACGGCTATTGTTGTGTTGGCTGTTGTCGTATTTTTATTTGACAATCTAAGGAAAAGCGGTCAGTGCCCCTGACTAAATAAATAGTCAGGTGTGCATGTTTTAAAAATCCTTATAGCTCACCGGTTGAAAATCGCTGCCATACAACATAAGCAGCCCAGCGCCCAGAGGGCCTTACGGGGTCCGAAGCACAACACACAGGGTATCGGTGCAATTTGGTTCCTCTAAAGTGCTCTTTCCTTCCCTTTGTTCAATGGTGCTTATCTGCAGGCCTCGTTCAGACCTGTGAACAAATGTACCTTACCAATCGCAGGGGGCAAGGGGTCTGTGGACACAAATGTCTCCGTGAACATTTCCCCAGCTGCAAACCAAAAAGGACTGACTTTCAAGTACATGCGCATGACTGCAACTCTGCTGTTTAAGAGGCTAAATCAAATGCTTAAGAACCTTCTGTATTCATTCCAGGACGCAATTCCAAAAGTTGTGGCCTTCTCAACAGGTACACAGTTGTGAGTCATCAGAAGTGGGCTAGAAACTGGCAGGTCCAAAATCCAACCCCCAGTCCTGTTTCTAAGCCGAACTGACTCACAGGGGACCTCCCTCTGTCTCAGGGGAGTGTGAACACATGCACAATTAGTGCAGGTTTTTTCATTAGGATCATTGTTTGACGCCATCTGTGCTAATGTGGCAACGTAACCATTTGGAGAGAGCCTCAGTGATCCCTTGCTGATTGACTGAAGGATCGATTAAGTGTGCCAAATGTTGAGCAGAGATGGCGTGGGACAGAAATGAAGCCTAACGATAGTCTCTGCGCTCAGGGCACACCTCATTTATTTGGGGGGAGCAGCTAACACATATCCAGGATCGCGGTTGTGGTGCCGGCTGCACATAAAATAAGAATTCAGTGAGGAGAGAGACCTGTGTGGGCTGGAGGTAGTCAAGACAGCCTTCGAGAAGAAGGTGAGTTTGAGATGAATGTTAAAGAAAAGAGAGGATTTGAGAGGCAGAGGAGATGGCATAGGACGTTCAAGATGAGAGAAGCAACACAAGTATGGAAGCAGGAATAGGTGTGTTGGGTGAGGACCGAGGTGTGCAGAGCTCAGGCTGCATATTAGTGGGTGGAATCGGTGTGATGGAGCCACACCTGGAAACACCCGGGAAAGTCTAATCTAAAACCAGCGGCAAGGGGGAGACATTTAGCGAAACTGGATAAAGAAGAGACGAGCCTTAGTCTGGCGGCTGTGTGCAGAGTGGGCTGGAGAAAGACAAAGTGAGCCCGAGCAGGTGGAGATGTTGCTGCAAAATCTAGGAATGAAAGCATGAGCGTCTCCACTGCGTGAGCGTCTCCACTGCGTGAGCATCCCCACTGCATGAGCGTCTCCACTGCATGAGTGTCTCCACTGCGTGAGCGTCCCCACTGCATGAGCGTCTCTACTGTGGTAGCAACAGAAGAATTAAGACTAAAGGGATGGATTCGGGAGAGTCAAAGGAAAAAATAACCCAGAATGTGTTTCTTTGGCTGCAAGATGGAAATAAAGATAATGCCTGTGATAGACCCCCAACCTCCATTCTACCCAAACACTCATCTCACACCCAACGATGACTATTTTATCCATTTGGGCAGTGATGGCTTCAGGATTAGGCAGGTGGCCATTCTAACTGGTCCACACTGTACCAGTTCTCTGGCTAATAAGAACTAACTTCTGGGAAATAATTCCTCTCTTTAAGCAGAAGCACAGGAGGAGACGCTCTCTCTTCTTGCTCTGGACGTTGTCCCATGTGGGTGCGATGTCTGACCTGTGCACTGTTTCGCTATCAACTCTGAGTCCCTGCATAGTTGAGCTGCTGAATGAGCTAACCACAAGCCCCACAAAGCCCCCTGATTTTCAATAATGCGAGATAATTCATGGCCTTATTGTGTAAACTAGTTTGGGTTGGGATTTTTGCTACTTATAGCGAAAAATATCCTAACTGATCCACAGTCCTATCTTCTTGAGTTGAGGATAGAAAACCTTTGTAACAAACGCACTATACAATGAAAGGGTAGAGAAAAAGGGAGGGTGATGAGTCAATGGTCACAACACAATTTAGGGTAAGACTTGTCTTGTTTCATGAGTCTGTTGCTAAACAAAACAAAAATTTTAAACTATGGCACAACAAAACTCCTTATGCCTCAGATTTGCTAAAATTGGTATTTTCTTTCCATTTCCATCCAGAGAGACACCACTAACTCAGATGGGGATTTGTGCTCACCTTGTGTGAATAGTTATTAATGATGACGATAGATATTTTGGCTATTTCTTAAGAATGCTGTGGGATGGTGGCTGAGATTTTAGCTTCTAATAAACTGTGTGATTCTGGTTCATTTTGAAATTTGGCGATAGGTGTAGCCAACTGAAAACACACACAGTACCAGTCAGAATAAGCTACACGATGCTGCAGTAACAAAACGCATATCTCAGGGGCTTAACAACAAACGTTTACTCTTCACTCACACGAGGACCACTTCAGGCCTAGAAAACTCTCCAGGCTGCTGTCCTCCATGTGGCAGCTCAGTGGTACCAGGTAGCGCTCTTGTGACTCTCTCATCACAGGCTCCCATGATCCCCATGGCAGGAGAAAGGAGAGCTGGAGGTTCTCATCCAGCAAATAAACTTTCAGCCCTGATGTGATACCCAGCTCTGGTCACATGGCCTACCTGAGGAGAGTGGGGACCAGAACCCACCCATGTACCCCGAAGGAGAAGACAACCAGGTATGGGTGAGCGCTGGAGTCTCTGCCGTTCACACATGTGATGCACCCAACATGCTCTTTAAGTTGTCGAGCTCTGAAGGGCATCATCCAGTCCTGCTGGTTAGAGTCATAAGGAAACTTCAACGCCTTTATTTAAATGAACATGAGATGGGAATCAAGCCACTCCCATAATGATTCTTGTCTTGGTGGACTTTCAAAGAGCTGCTATTAAGTCTCCTAGCTTGAACAATGTTTCACCTCGACCACTGTCTTCCCTGTGACTCCTGATTCCCTGAAGGAACATAAAATAAGGAAAACAGTAAAGATAAGATGATATTGGATCTAGCTTGAGTGGAAAGGGTACTGGGAGTAATATACCCAAGGAAATCAGGCATCACGGACAACCACATGGAGAATGTCCTGCTCGAGGCAGGCAGGCACTGCTCCAGACTCTCCCACTGACAAACTGTGAAATGCTGTCCATTGTTTTGTGAATGGACGTGATGCAATGTGGTAGATTTCCCCCAAATTCCTCAGTACTTGGAGCAAAGAAGCTGTTCAGGAAAAGTCGCCCTCCAGTCCTATGGGCTTCAGATCAGCAGAACAGCTTCCCTAACCATGTTCTTGAGGCGCAGCTGAGAAATATATATCAAAAATGTCACTTTGACTCAATACTTAGCGTCACATTTTACCAAAATCTTCGCGTTTCCCTGACAATCTTCCTTTTAGATTGTTAATAAAAATATGAAATCATATCAGCTCTCCCTGAAGTTTGGGAGGTTTCACTTTTTACACTTCTAGAGTTCAAGGGAAATGCTGCTCAGATATGTATGTGAATGAACAAGATGGGAGAGGTAAGGGGGTCTCTCTGCACCCCTCCCCACCACCTTTTCACCTCTGACCTCTCTTTGCTCTTCTTACTAGCTCCTCCTTCCCAAGGGTTGATTGATCTGGGTATAGGACATTCATTGAGCTGCATATTAGCAAAGGTTGGATCTGCATCTAGAGCCACTCACCTGGGCTCCACTGTCTCTTCTCCTGATTCTTGGGGGGGTTAACCAACTATCAGTAAAGCGAAAAGCTGGCAGAAAAAGAGGCGACCTTGATCCCTTCCTTCTCTGCAAGTGGCTAACCTTGTCAGCCTCTGTAGCCCATGACTTAGACAGAAAATTCCTGAAACGAACTCTAAAAGGTATCTATTCTATATTTAACAAAAGTTTACCTGTGGGGTATGTCACAAGATCTAATATAGCACCTAATAGATGTTCACTAACCATTTTTGAAAAAAATGTAGCTGAGTAGGTTAAATGGATTTGCATCTGGAAATTTTCTATCTCTCATAATTAAAACTGGCCTTTTTGAACTCCAGAAGCACTGCCAACTTGCTTTGTGGCCTTGGAGAAGTTGTTTAGTCTCTCTGAAGTTAGTTTTCTCATCTATAAAATGGAAATAATGATATAAAGATGATAATACCCCAGATGTTGTTGAGAGGACCAAGTAAGATAAACAATAATAATAATTCTATGATAATAAACCTTAAATGCTCTCTTGACCCACTTTCCATGATTAATGGATTTGATAGGAGCACTTTTTGGTTACTTGTTTCAAAGTTTCTAGTAACAGCAGAGCACTAGAGTGTTCGTGGTCCTCACACTTTGCTATCAGAATTTCAGTTCTTTCATCAGTCATCTGATAAGTCAGTTGTATTTCCCAGTCGTTTTTGTTTTAATTTTTAATTACACTTTACACTTAATATTATTTTGTATTATTTTCAGGTGTACAGCATAGTGGTTAGACAATCATATACTTTGCAAAGTGTTCCCCCTAATATTTCCAGTACCCACCCAGCACTTTACATAGTTATTACAATATTAATGACTATATTCCCTATGTTGTACTTTCATCTTTGTGACTGTTTTGTAACTACCAATCTGTACTTCTTAATTCCTTCAACTTTTTCACCTAGTCCCCCAACACCCCTCCCCTCTGGCAGCCATCAGTCTGTTTTCTGTATCTATGAGTCTGTTTCTGTTTGGTTGTTTGTTTATATTGTTCATTAGATTCCACATATGAGTGAAATCATATGGTACTTGTCTTTCTCTGACTTACTTATTTCACTTAACATAATACCCTCTAGGTCCATCCATGTTGTCGCAAATGGTAAGACTTCATTCCTTTTTATGGCCGAGTAATATTCCACTGTATGTATCTTTGACCACTTTCTTTTACCCACTTGTCTATTGATGGGCACTTGGGTTGCTTCCATATCTTGGCCATTGTAAATATAGAGGTGTATATATTCTTTCAAATTAGTATTTTGGGTTTCTTTGGATATAGTCCCAGAAGTAGAATTGCTGGGTCACAAGGCAGCTCCATTTTCAATTTTTTGAGGAGCCTCCATACTGTTTTCCAGAGTGGCTGCACCAGTCTGCGTTCCCATCAACAGTGCACAGTGGTTCCCTTTTCTCCACATCTTCGCCAACACTTGTTGTTTTTGACTTATTGATTACAGGAACAGTACTTTTAAAAATATATATTTAATTATTATTTTGGGGTAGACAATACATTGATCAAATATCAAAATGATTAAAAAGTCATACATTGAACAGGCTCACTCTCACCCTGGTCCTCCCCACCCCACCCCATTCTGGCCCTCTCTGGTCATCATTGTTATTGTTTTCTTATGTATTTGGTTTTTTCCTTTCCATGTAATTTACTTTATAAAATGCTCTAAACCTTGCTTTTATCACCTAACAATATGTCCTAAGGCTCTTCCACACTAGAACATTTAGAGTTTCTGGATTTAATTTTTAACTTAAAAAATTTTTTTTTTTTTTTGGTAGCAGCTGCATGGGATTCCACTGTGTGGATGCACCTTGGTTTATTTAACCAATTTGCTTATTGTAAACACTTATGCTGTTTCCAATCTTTTGCTAGTACAAGCAATATTGTGATAAATAATTTTGTACTTAAGTAATTCATGTGTGTGCAGATGATCAGGAGAATAAATTCTCAGAAGTGGTTTTGCTGGCCCCGAGAGTAAAGGTGCTTATCACGTTGATCGATATTGCCAACTTGGTCTTTATATGAATTCCACCATTTTCTACTCCTAGCAGCAGTCTCAGGGTGTGAAACAAGCCTGTTTAAAGCAATTTAACAAAGGAGAATTGAGAATAAATAATGAAAGTAAGCCGAACCATGGGTGAAGAGCATTGTGCATCGTAAGCTAAAATTACACTATTTATTAGAAATGGAAAAGTTGTGTGTTGGTTGCACTGAGGATGGGAATGAGGTTGACAGCCCAAGCAGCTCTTATACCACCTTCTGGAACAACAGCACAGTGTGTGTGTGTGTGTGTGTGTGTGTGTGTGTGTGTGTGTGTGTGTGTGATCACAGCCCACAAAGCCCTCTGTATCTATTAGCTCAACTTGATCTCCACAACATCACGGAGAAGTATCTGAGGAAAATAGAATCGCTAATTCTATTTATAGAAAGACCCAGCACTAGTCCAGGGTCAACAAGTTGGATCCTGGCAGCTCTGGGTCTTGAGATCCAATCTTCTGATTCCAGATCCTGGACTCTTTCTTGAAAAAAAAAACTTCTCTACCAGTAGGCAGCCCGCCCCTACCCCTGCTCCCCACCCTCAATGCCACCCCATGCACCTTCTCATCTGGCTACTTCTTCATTGCTTTCCCCACTTTGCATGCTCCAACAGGACACAAGGTGCAACGGCCTTGAGTTTGAGTTTGATTCTCTGAGTACTAGGGCCAGGGTGGGTTGTTCCAGCCGGGGTCACAACTGTGTTCCATGCACTTCCTTCCTTCTCGTCTCTCCTCCAGCCCCTCAGACCTTGAGTCTGGATGGCCCAAGCTGCGTGGCAGCCTCACCCACATTCCAGCTCGCAGAAATTCAGGAAAAGTAATTTTCTTTTAAGAAACTGTTGCAAATTTGGGGGGCACAAATTGCAGCCTGCCACACCCACCCCAGCCAGTTACTCCTCAATTCCTTCTCCTTGGTAATTCTTTGAAGGGCACAGGCTATTGGTTCAGGAATGGGGGGACCCCAGAGGTTGTTTTTTCCCCCCAGGGGTAAATATCCATATTGTCAGAAATGCTGAATGCAGCACTCACAGTGACCAGCTGTGCTCAATGTGCCAGTAGAACAAAACATAAAACACAGGCTTAAAATTCAGTACAGACACACACGATTGATATAAGAAAGGACTGCAGTATTGGGGGGGGGGGTAAAACATGCAAGCTGGGGTAGTGAAAAGTCTGTAGAATCATCTTTCCTGCACATTCTTCCAGAAATGTCACCTGAGGGGGCGGGAAAATCAAGTCCTAGTTCACTCTACTTTTGTGCGAAGTGACTTCCTTCCTTTTATTTTTGTGACTTCGACTCTTTGCATGGAAACGGATTCACAGTTCATTCTCTCGTCCTGTTTCCCTGTGTTCATGTTCTTGTCCGCTCTGTGACATGACACTCAGTCGCTGCGGTGGTGATGACATGTGTCACGAATAGAGAATTTCATCATTTCGGGCGTAGGGCGACTCGCTGCATCCTGGGCTCAGTTTTTGCCGTGGCCTCTGCTCTCCGGCTGCTCCTGTAAGAGCCAGAAAGGTCTGTGCTGAAAATCATTTCTCTGATTACTCCTTTAAAAATGTATCTGATTCCTTTCCTACTTTCAGCTCATAGCTATGGTGCCCATCTAAAGTCACTGTCGCTTTTCAGCTGAGGCATTTCAGATGCTGCCAGAAGACTGTCTCCGGGTCATCAGTCTTGTAGGAAATGAGATGCTGATGTCCATGGAACTAAGCATCGTGGTTTCCCCGGGCCTCTGGAGGAGCCTAGAAAGTAAGTTATTTCCAGGCTCTGGGTAGACCTCTGTCTCTCTCCCAAAACATAATTCTCAATCAGCTGACACTTCATAATGGCACATTCTGTCCTTAGTCACCTGCTGAAAGGCAAAAGCTGCCTTTGAGCCTTGATTCCCACCCCAGGACCTAGAAAGGTTACAGGGAGTGGGACTCCGGAGGTGGCCTGGATGGGAAGGGGAACCCATGAAGCACAGCAAGAGGGACAAAGGGACAGCTGGGGATACAGGGCCCAACGTCCCTTTTGGAGAGATTTCCCGGGAGGCAAGGAGAGTGCACGGGGAAGCTGGTGGTGGCCGGGCCGTCCCGCCTGCTCTCCTGCCGTTCGGGGTTCGGTGAGCAGCCCCCATACAGGGTGACACTGACTCCCTCAAGCACCCGTTTCTCTTGAAGGTTTTCTCTGGCCTCGTACTGCAGGGAGCCCAGAAGTGCCAAAAAGTAAAAGCGGCCCAGCCGGGCGGGGCTCAGCGGTTGAGCGTCGACCTAGGATCCAGGCGATCGGGGTTCGATTCCCGGTCAGGGCACATGCCCGGGTTGCGGGTTCTATCAATGACTCTCTCATCATTGATGTTTCTATCTCTCCCTCTCCTTTCCTCTCTCTGAAATCAATAAAGATATATTAAAAAAAAAAAAAAAAAAAAAAAGAGTTAAGGGGCCAGGAGCAACCTCAAGTGAATGAGAGGGAACTGGAAGGGCCTGGGTGGGACTGTCCTGAAGTCTTGCCCCCGACCGCATCCCTGCTCACCGTCAGAGGTCATTGCACCCCTGCAGCTGTGCTTGACAAATGCACGCTCACTCCCGGCTTGGTTTGCAGATGCCCGGCTGCTGGGCAATGAAGTCTGACTTCGGGTTCAACTTCCTCATGCCAATTTCTGGCCAAAGGTAAAGGTATTTGTAAAGTCTGAAAAAAATTCTGTTCATTCACTTCCAGTAAAGTAGGAATCAAATAAATATATGTTTACAAATGGGAATTATTTTGTAATAAATGACTGGCCCAAGAAAGAAACAGCAGCACGTGAGTGCCCCTCAGGTCTCTTGGAGGGCCCGGTGGGATGAGTCCCGTCACCCACGGCGACAGCCCCCTCAGCAACGTGCCTTCTGCTGGCTTTTCCCACCTCACCTTCCCACTCGCTCTCCCGGGGTCACTTCCTGAAGAGACCACTTGTACCCGATTCTTCGCTGGTCCCATCCCCACACCTGCCACCACAGTCTTGTCTTCCCTGGAACAGTGGCCTCGCCTCTCTCCTGCCTCAGTCCTTCCAGTCCCATGGGGCCAGCTCTTGACATTTCTGACAAACAAAGTGATTTGCCAACTCTGTAAATACCCGGTGGGTTCATGCCTCTACCCTTTGCTTTAACCTGATGACCAACGGCCCCTCTGTAACCTCAGATGACAAATGCTAGCGGCAAAGACGCCCGCAGGGAGACAGAATCATGCAAATGGGGGGGAGGGGAGGTCACGCCCTGGGGACACATGACTTTCTTGGAGGAAGCAGTAATGGGTTCTTGTTTTTTTAACTTAATGAAAAATTGTAAATTTCACAGTCTTCCAGAACAAATAGAATTGTGACTTACGCTTCACAATTTATGTAATTGATTTCCTGGAATTTTGACAGCCCTCCCATGCTTTCAACAAATGTCTCTTTCTTCCCTCGGAAGCTGGTCAGATGGTGGCGGGAGTGGGTGGTTCAGGAAGCCCCGATTATTTTCCTTTCTTTGAATTGCAAGGCAATTACTGCCTAAATCATTTATTTGGCACTTAGCAGAAGCCACCTTGCATTTTTAATTCTTTCTTCTACCCACAAAAGCCCAGCTTCCCCAGGCAGGCATCTTGCCTGGTATTTCTCCCAGGATCTGATAATTGCCAGTTACCTAAAAATAGAAAATAAGTTTTTTCGTGTTATTGATGAGAATGTTGGCGCTTTTCTGAAACATATTATAAAAGTCTCTGCCTCCTGGAAGAGAGGTTTCGGCAGAGCTGGATCTCAGCGAGGGCACCTTGCACCATTAGAGTTTAAATTTTCTGCCTTCTTCCCCAGCATGAGGTCATTAACCAGCTCTTCTTCTCCCACGGCACCCACCCCAAATGCCTCCCCTTTCCACACTGCAAGCCCCTTCCCCGTTCCCGGATTATAATCCTCTCGGGCTAGGAATCCAACATTCCAGATGGGATTTGGCTGGGCCTACAGAAGGCCCTGGGCATCTGCCCTTTGCTCAGCAGCTCCGTGCTGGACACATCCAGGCAGGTGCTGTCAGGGGCAGCAGGCTGACATTCCTACATACACAGGGCCTTGGGCAGGTCGGGGCAGAGCCTGGTCAGTGTTAAATGACACAGAGAAAGGAACTGACAGGCTAAAATCAGCAGGAAATACTCCCCTGTGACTCAGGCAACTTCACTCCCAGCCTTGGTTTTCCATGATTCTGGAAGTGGAAAATTATAAGGCAACTCACATACTCAGAATTCAGAAACACCTATTGATCAATATCAGCTTTGCCTACAAAGGACAACCTTCTCCAGCACTCTGCTAACTTTGTTTTAACCAATGGCTGGAAAACCACATCTCTTACAGGCAGCCTCTTACAGGCAGCCATCCTGGATCCACCTCAGAAGTTCCCTGCAATCTGTGTCCTGGTCAAGGTGTACAATAGCGTTAATGTTCACATTGTGATGGGGAAAAAACAACACGAAATGCATTTTTAAAATGTTTGCTGTCTCTTTTCCACAAATGAATCGTATTGGTTGTACAGGCCACCTGTTGTTGCCACAAAGAAAGAGCCTGTTTAACTGAGCACCTGATCTTGTTTGTAATTTAAGATCTTGGGAAATTTGAGTTAGGTCATTACTGGGCATTGGGCATTGAGTGAGTCATCAGAACACTTCACACAGGCATTCCTTCCTGCAGTGACAAAACCCCATCAGAGAGACTTGCTTGGGCAGAAGAGGACTGAGGACAGCTTTCGTTCCACTTTGATGGAAAATCCTGGGAAAGTTCCATCTTCATGGATAGTTCAGGTGTTGCAGATGCCCAGTAAGGAACAAGCTGAGAAGCCTGCACTGCCAGGGTGCTGGTAGTGAGTGTCGGTGGAAAGTTTCAGCAGCTGAGTGAAGTCAGCCAAAGAATGTTCCATGTCAACAGTGGCCCAGCCCAGGGGAACCATGGAAAACATCCATAACACCAGCAATTCCTGGAGGGGAAGAATAATTCAGCAGCCTTTTGGTCGTCTAAAAGGGTATATACATGCATAACAGATATTTTGCAAATTCAATGTTAGGCCAAGGTCCACTTGGAGGTCCCACAACTACAAGACTCGCCAACGAGCAATATGGCACCTCAGTTACACCTCGTGTGGGCAAAGATGAGGCCAACGACTTCTCGTTGAGGCTTTACCCACATTCATTTATTTGCCCAACCACCGTGCATAGGTTCTGGGGTAGGTATTTTTTATTCTCATTTGATAAACAAATCTCAGAAGATCACAACATTCTGCCTAAGGAATAAGAACCAGCTAGTAGGAGTTGGAGCCAGCATTAAAGCCTGTGACTTTTCCATTGAAACTACAGATGCATTCGGAGGAAGATGCCTATTGGAAAACAAAGTTTCTGGTGACACAAGTGCTTTTCCAAGAGTGGTAATCAAAATATTTAGGCACCCAAATGCCAGGATATGGACCCATCAGAAGGGAGCCAGCGGTGAGTAATGCTCACAACCATACGGCTGGGCCTCTGCTGGGTTCCTGCCCCGGTCCATGAAGGGGATCCGGAACTTCCGAGTCATGGTAGAAGAGCTCACAGATGGTCATTGTCATCGAAATAGTTTTTTTGCTTTAGGTAATATTTTTGATGATAAAGAAATGTCAGTTAATTGTATAAAATTACAAAATATTTAAAAGTATAAAAGAGAAAATAAAAATTGCATATAATTCACACACACACACACACACACACACACACACACACACACACACACACACACTCCTGCCCTAGGTAAGCTCTTACCTTTTCCACTTATAAACATGTTACCATGTCATTAAAAATAAAAATCTCTGGCAATTAACTTTATGTCAATGGCTGCTTAATATTTCATTTTAGGCATGTAATATAATTGATTCACTCTCCCTCTTTTTATTGCAAATTTTTAGTATTTCCAAATTTTCATTTATATAAATAATGTTTCAATAAATACCTTTGTGCCTGAAGCTCTGTTTACATAGAGGTTTATGTCCTTAGGAAAATTCCCAGAACAGTTACTGGTAAAGATGATCACAGAACCACTTAACTCTTCAATGGGGAAAATTCCCCTCCCACTCAATAAAGTTACCACCAGTATTAATAATTATCATCATCATTGTTGTGGTTATTACCTCTGTGTGATCTCTCGCCTGGGACCTGATCATATTGCATCACATCCCTGCCCTTAGGATGAAGTTCAGTCCCCTTCATGTACTTCACAAGGCCATGCAGAAGCTCCCCTTGTCCTGCCCTATCTGTCTCATCTCCAGCTAGTCCACCTTGACCTTCATGCTCCAGCAACATTAGGTGGCTTTCATTCCCTGAATATAGAGGAAGGTCTACAGGACTTTGTATACGCAGTTTCCTCTGCCTGAACCACTTCCTTCAATAACAACTCCCAACGTCACCTCCTTAATTCCTATTAACCTCTCCAGTTTATGCTTCGATGTTATTTTTTTCTAGGAAATATCTGGGAAGCCCGACCGCCACGCTGTGCTCCATTCTAAGACTAGGCCACCTGCTCCTCCTAATGTCCGCATTGCATTGTGTGGTGTCCCCCGTATCATTCACCACACTGTAGTGTAGTTGACTGTCTTCCCCACCAGATACCAAGCCCCCGAGGGCAGAGACTGTTGTATCCTCAGTGCCTTTTGTGGGTCTGGCATGTGGTAAGCAGGGAACACATAGTTGTTGAATGAGCAGAACACAATCTATGTTTAAAGAATTGGTTTGCTGTCTTGATCGAATGAATCAGAGAACGTACCCAAGAGCTGAGAGATTTTGGATCTTGAGGAGCTGCCATTCTCTTGAAGGATTTTTTCTGATTAGAAAATGATACACCTTAGCAGGCATAGCCAAAAATCAAAGCCAAGGTGAGGGCCTGGTTAGTGGGAACACATGGAGGGAGGCGACGGTGCACCCATCCCTCACCACACAGTAAGTTTAGACAGATCTAAATGCTGACTTCAAGTCAGAAAGTCCCATTCTCGAAGATTATCCGTGCAGGAATGAATGAGTGACTCCTACTCTGAAGAGCCCAGGGGCCAGATGGCTCTCCTTACTCTATGGCGTGGGGAGCAACAAGAACCACGTCCAGGGAGGTGTCATCTCTCACCTGCCGTATCTGCTTCCCAGCGCAAAGGGGAAATGTCTTCTCATGTGTATCCAGCACTGCGAATCAGCCCCCTAACTTGTCCCATCACTTTTCCAGAGGTTGAGCTGCCAGAGTCCAGCACTTTCTAGAATCTTCGGAGGAGATGGGCTCGTGGTTACTCATCCCCCACGATCTGCCCACGTTCTTCTAACCCTTGAGCTGACATGCCAGGACAAACGCCTCATGGGTGGCCAGCTTCCAAGCTCTCAGAGGCGTCACAGGGCAGTGGAAGAATACAACGCTGGACATCACCAAATGACCGGAATTCTGCTCCAAGTTTTGTAATTAATCTGATGGTGCCTATTTCTTTATGTGTCTGTCTGCTCACCTGGAGATGGAGGTGTTCTGAGATCAGGCTACCTCTGAGATCCCTTCCAGCTCTCAGATTTTCCTAATTTGACTCCTCTGTCGCCCTGTGCTTGGCACTTTTGGAAACTGGTTACATATAAAACATGATTTCAGTCGTTAGGCAAACGACTGAATGGGGGAGGAAAGACTACCTGACGTGGTCCATGCATCTCCCATATGTGTAGATGCTAAATAGAGGGTTACAATATCGTACTGCTGGGCAGGAAGAAAAGGCTCAGGGATGGGTGAGACTTGAGCCTGTCCTTGAAGTAAACTATTTAGCAAAGGGCCCTGGCCAGGAATAGCTTCTACTGAGAGCCACAGACAAACTATCATCTTTGTGATGACATCTACCCCTCCACCGAGTCCTGGAGGACCTTCGGGAGGGACAGGATGGGTCAGGGGGGATGCATTTCCAATCTACACTGTACCACCACACTTAGCTGTAATTCCTTGTTCAGAGACTAAGTCTCCTGGTGCTTTTCGCTGTGGTATCACTATTAACACTTTATAAAAACCACATTAGCTCCAAATATGTATGGCATGCCTCTGTTTCGCAGAGGGGTTGCTGTTAGTCCATGAAAGTGGAATCTTAACCTTTGATTTTTCAACCGGGAGGAAAGAGGGACCGGGAGCTAAATGGAGTCAGGCACAGAGTTGGGGTTGGTCGCACAGCCCCTGTGTGACTTGGCCCTGCCTACCGTTCCCCCTAGCTTGGCCTCAGTTATCCAAATGAGTCATCAGCTGCTCCCTCATCTGCCAGGCTAGCTGTCCTGTGAACCATGGGGCTTTAAGGGCTAAGGAATTTTCCAGCAGCTCAGAGTGTCTGCCTTTCACATGAGGTCATGTCTCCCCTCCTGTGACCACCTCTGGATGTCCCAAGGGAAAGAGAAAGGAGAGCACATGGAAATGGAGGAACAGGAAAGCGAGGCAAGAAAAGGGCAGAAAGGGTGGCCTGGTGTTTATCTGTCTCAGGAGCAGAGAAATAAAACCAATGGGCCCAGCCGGGTGTGGCTCAGCGGTTGAGCGTAGACCTGGGATCCAGGCGATCGGGGTTCGATTCCTGGTCAGGGCACATGCCCAGGTTGCGGGCTCGATCAACGACTCTCTCATCATTGATGTTTCTATCTCTCTCCCTCTTCTTTCCTCTCTCTGAAATCAATAAAGATATATTTTAAAAAAATAAATAAATAAATAAAAATAAAATAAAACCAATGGAAGGACATTTACGTGCCACTCACCCCACTGACCCCGGGTCCGATCTCAGGCTCCAGTCGCCACTGTGCACGTGGTTGCCGGGAGCAGCAGCAGGGTGATCTGCGAGTCATGTCCAGTGGATTCATCTCTTCATTGCATTTTTCATATGCTATTAAGATGAACTTGAACTTGACCTTATTAAGTAACAGGGAACTATCAAGGGGAGTGCTTAGTCAAGGGGAGTACTCGAATATAGCAGCTACATTTTGTATCTGCCAGAATCGCGGCAGGAAACAAATGGCATATTCCAAAAGGGTGCTTGAAGGAAGTTAATTAAAAAGACTGTTCGGTGGTGTGGGTGGGATATAGGGAAGCCAGCGAGGGAGAGCGAGGGAGACCTGGCACGGTTCCTGCAACCTGGACCAAGCTCTAGCCCTGGGAGACAGGTGGCTGCCTTCTGTAGCGGTGGCCTGTGGGAGAGAGACACAGTGTGGCTGGGCTGGAGGGAGCTGGGACACATCCCTGACCTCTCTTTCCTCTCACCCTCCAGTCTCCTGTGTAGGCCTCCCATTAGCTGAAGCCAATGAGAGACCCAGGGAGAGGACAAAAGAGCCCGTGGATGCCATCCGATCAAATCATCTTCCCAGGGTCAGAGCAGGGCTGGGAGGTAAGGTAGGTACTGGACCAAAGAGAGAAGACCTAGTCTACATGGTGTAACCTTATGGGAGCCAGAGAAATAGATGCCTAGATGTAAATATAGAGATATTTAAATAGAGATCTATTTTTTAATCTCCTTTGAACCTCACAACAACCCTGCAGGGTTTGTAAGTTTTTCAAATGAGGGAACTTGGGCTCCCAGAGATCAGTTCATTGACCCAACTAAAGAGGTGGCATAGTGAGGACATCAAAGCAGGATAGTGACCTTTATAGATGTCACTCTCTGTCTCTGTCTCTCTTCAGACTCTACCTCCACTGTCCCTCACTTACCCAGGGTTAACCTGTCCTTCAAGCCTAGTTCAAACCTGTTGGAATGAAGTAACTCCATTGACCCCATCCCTTCCGACTGTCCAGAGCCTGGTGTCCAATGGACACAACATAGCAACTATTCATCTATTGACTTTGTATTGTACTGGGATGTTGGTCCTTGAGCTCCATAGTCTGGTTTTGTGTGGTTGGGTTTTTTTGGTGTTTTTTTTTTTTTTAAAGACAAGATTATAGAACATTCCTTTGGATGTCAACATCCGACAGCACTTGGCAAATTCTACCACTCAGCAGATGGTCAGGAAATACATCCCAAATTTAAATGCACGACGTGGGAAGGCAGCGAGGAACCCGTATGTGCATGTGAGTGAACTTACATGCGTCAGGTAGGGCTCCCTGCAGGAAACAGAGCCGGTCTAGCTGACAGGGATCAAATATAGGGGCCCAGGTATTCCTGAAATCCTTGGGCCGGCAGAAGCAAGGGGGCCACCTTTAGATTATCGGTGTCAAGATCACACTTAGGAAGCTGTTACTGCTAACAACACCTCACACGTCTCAGGGATGTGGAAGCCCGGAGTCCAGCCACCGCAGACATTCACCTCTAACTGACCTTCTTCCAACAGCCACAGTGCAGGCAGATGACCTCTGCCTGCTAATTATTTGTTCAAGTTCAGCTCCTTGGCACAACTGCACTAAATTGCACACAGGCCCCCAGCCCTGAGAAGGAATGGGAAGGTGGTTTTGGGCCCCTCCTTTCTTGCACTATTGAAGGGAACGTAGAAAGGGCTGGGGATGAATTCTGAGTGCCAACAGCACATGCACAGCACGTGACTATGTGTGCAGACGTAGAGAGTCCGTGTGGTGCCGTCATTCAGAAATCAAGACAGTGTGGTCATGGCTACGCGTCTAGGAGTGTCAGCAGGCTCGGCGAGGTAAGTTGTTCTGAGGACTTTTAGATGGAGCGCCTTTATTCCAATGGGTGAAATGTGATGGGGGCCTTCATGATCAGCGTTAGAGGGAAGCAAGGTCAGAGGAAGACAGTCTGTAACACGAAGTCAGCCACCCTTACCTTGGAGCCCGCAGGGGTGCTGTGGGGTGGGGTCAGCAAACCAGAGGCTTTTAGGTGCATGAACCTACTGCTCATTAAAAGCCTGCTTTCCAGCCCTCTACCACCACCCCACCAGCCCACTCCACCCCCACACACCCTGGCTGACCTCTTAAGCCTTTCTGGATCAACAGCGCTCCCTAGTGGTATAGCAAAAACTCGTGTTTTCTGTAGTATAGCAACGCTTTTGCTCCTTTTGAACTCAACCTTTACGTATGGGCGGGGGGACACAAATCTGGACTGAGAAGGTGAGCAAGTGGGAGCTGCAACTCATAACGGTTAGCTCCAAGCAGCTGGGGAGCCCCTTCCTTTCCAGGCTGACGTTAGCCGGTCCTGACTTAGATGGCAGTTCCCAACTGGGGGCTGTTCTGTGCCTCAGGCACATCTGGCAATGTCTGGAGACCATTTTTGATGGTCACAACTTGGCAGAGGGTGCTGCTGGCATCTAGTGGGTGGAGGTCAAGGGAGCTGCTTAGGCATCCTGCAGTGCACAGGTCAAAAAGAAGAATCCTGTCAAAAAGGCCAATAGTGCCTCAGTTGAAAAATTCTGCCTTAGAAGTGGACAGCCCCCTCCCATGATGCTGCTCAGCATGTCACCAGGCTCAACCCTTCTAAATTGCTCACAGACCCCCTCAAAGCTGAGACTTAAGAGATGCATAAACAAAAAAATAAAAGCCCATAGGAAAAATGGAAACCCCCGTAGATTGCTGGTGGGAACACAAAATGGTGTGGACACTGCGGAAAATGGTATGGAGGCTCCTCAAAAGTTAAACATGGACTTTCCATGTGATCTAGAAATCAGTACACACCCCAAAGAGCTGAAAGCAGGACTCAGCTGGATCCTGGCACGTCCCTGCTGATAGAAGCATTACTCAGAGTAGCCCAAAGGTGGAAACAACCCAAATGTCAGTCAGAAGAAGAATGAACAGACCAAGTGTGGTGCATACAGGCAGTGGGATATTATTCAGCCTTGGGAGGAACGAAATTCTCACACATACTACGATATGGATGAGCCTTGAAAACACTGCGTTAAGTGAAATAAGCTTGACACAAAGCGACAAATACCGTGGGATTTCACTTACACGAGGCACCTAGAATAGAGACAGAAAGTACAATGTCAGTTGCCAGGGGCTGAAAGATGGAGGGATGGGAGTTAGTGTTGAATGGGGATAGTTTCTGTTTGGGAAGATGCAATAGTTCTGGGAATGGACAGTAAGGCTCCCACAACATGGCGAATGTACCTAATGCCACTGAGTTGTACACTTGAAAATGGTTAAAATTGTAAATTTTATGTTATGTGTATTTTATCACAATAAAAAACCCCCACAAACCTGGGGTTCTCAGCTCTTTCAAGCCAAACAGCCGCCAAGGTCAGCAGGGTCCCTGGCTTGCCAAGACCCACAGAGGCCCAAAGCTGTGTTGCCAGGACGGATGCCAGGGCACGTGGCTTTGATTACCTCGGGCTCAAATTGGACACCATGGGACCAAGGACAACTGGCAGCAACGTGGCTGCCTCTTCAGCTCACCAGCAGGGCAGCGCTTAAACGTCTGAAATGTACTGCGAGGGGAGCTCCTCGGAAGCCCGCCTGGCTGCAGTTGCGGAGTCAGCAGGACTGTCTTTCTGTGGGAACACAGATAACAGAAAGGGACTGGAATTTGTAGGAATGAGGACAGTGCCAAGTCCTCTGGCTGTCCCTGATTCTCTGCTGTGCCTATGTGGTGCCAGCTCTGCTCAAGTTAAGACGAAGCTGCTTAGTTGCCTTGGTCCATTCCTCTGGTACCTCAGTATGTGTGCATGTGTGGGTGTGCAGGTGTGTGCGTGCATGTGTGGTGGTTTATTTAACATTTCCCTCTACGCTAGTCATCTCAGGCTTTAGAACACACAGAGGTGATGAGTCCAGAGTTGTAGGTTTAATTCCAATTATCAACCAGTTAGCATTACACAGGGAAAGCTGTCCTAGGTCCCAGAGGGCACCCCTGCCTCAGCTGGCCAGCTGGCACAGGAAAATGGGCAGAGGAGCAGGGATGACTCCAGGCAGCCATCCACACCCAGCCATGCCCAAGGCGTCCAGAAGACATAGGGTGTGTAAAGCAATGAGTGATGCTTTGAAGGACATCAGTAACTGGCTTATGGCACCTGCTGGCTTTCACCCAGAGGAGGCTGCAGACCTCAGAAATAGCCTGTTGGTAATATTGGTCACTTCCCATTGTGGATCTTCGAGCAGTGTGATTTCACAATTCTTTTTGGTGTCCACTGTGTATACTCCAAGCTTTTCCCAATGACCCCTTAGGGTCCCCATAGAGAGGAGTCATTGCCAGCAAAAGCGGCCCCTCAGCTGTCAGCACCAGAGATATCTGTGTGAGCAGACGAGCCCCTGCAGAATCCACAAGCCGTCAGGCCACCCTCCTGGTGGGGGCCTTGACCCCCCGTGTGAGAATCCCTACACCGGTCTCCTTAAACCACCACAGAAAAAGCACTTTCACCAGGGAACGGAGTGTAGGGTCAAAAAATCCCATGGACTTCCTAAAGCCTGGATGTGGGCCACACTCTGGGTCCAGAAATGCCCCTGACCATTGCCTGCTTGTTCAGGGTTTATGACACTATGAGAAACATGAAATTGCTTGAGTCTCTTTTCTGTGTGTATCTCCCTCCCCCCCCAAAATCCACTGTAGTCATTCCCACCCCTGTTTTTGTTGGTATTGCTCTCCCTGGATACAATGTCTCCACATCACCACCTCTTTATTCGATTTCCCCAGCTTCTACCCACCTTCACGCATCCTGCTGTTTAAACAAGTTAAGGTAAAACAAGCCAAGCCGTCTTTATAAACTTGACTTCTGGAGCCTTTTATTTGCAACTCCAAAATCCTGCCACTAGGCGGCGCTGGCACACTGCGCTCTGCTCTCCCAGTTCCCACAGGGAACTAACAGTGTCAGGTTTGATCCCACTTAATCCCACAATGATCCTGGGTATTACCACCCCCATTTTGCAGACGAGGGAACTGAAATTCTGAGGGGCCTAAATAACCAGCCCAAGATCACGTCACTCATTTGGGGCAGAGCTGGAGTTTCGAACCCAGGTTTTGCATTAAGCTTTGCTCTCAGAACGGTGTTTCCTGAAGAGCTTCCTTGCTGTAGGCCGCCCCTTCTCCTTTATGTGTGGCACAGTCTGCCCCCCCCCCCCGCCCATCAGGGCCCTGTCTTGTTCCCATCCAGCTCTCTCGCCCTGGAATCCAGGTCTCCAGTTTCAGTGTTCCAGGCTGAGCGGCCACATGGAAGGGGTTCCATGCATTTTGAGGGTGTGGCTGGCCTGAGCTCTGAGCAGGTGGGGGGGGAGGTGCTTACTGAACTTTCAATGGGGACAGGGCCACCTGGGCTGCAGAGGTCACCTGCATGGGGGAGGAAAGGGCAAGGCTACTTAGTGGGAGTTCAGCCTCACAGGCTTGAAGCCGCTGCAGCCAAGTTGGAGGGGCGACGGGAAGACCCACCGGGTCTTCCCTCAAGTGCCCACAGCTCTTGCAAGCCCCAGGAGCCTCACTTGCTTGAGAAAGAGAAAGTGCCTCCAGAGAGGGTGGACTTCCATGGAGGAAGAAGAGAGGTTTGGGGCCAAAGAGGTGTTGAGAGGGAGACAGGAAGGGAGCAGGAGAGGCAGGGAGGGCTTGGCGAGGCTGCAAGTACTTGCTCCCTGTGCACGGCCAGTGGGAGCTGATGCCATCGGCGGGAGGGAAGGGAAGTGGGAGAGCTCAGCAGGGGACGGAGATGGGGAAAGAAGAGAGGGCCAGGGATGTGGAGCCAAGATGAAGAGAGAGCCAGCGAGAATCCTGGGCAGGGACAACGTGGTGAGTGAGACCTCCCTCTGTCCCCAGGACAACTGTCTTCGCAGGCTCTGGCTGCAGGAAGCAGAAAGAGAATGCGGAGAGGAACAGGAGCCATGGTCAAGGAGGCAGGAGCAGGGCGTGGGTAGAAATAAGGAGGGTCCGGCTGCCTCCAGTAGGCTCTGTTGGCCTCACCTCCTTTTAATGTGGCTCCGGGGGCCTGTTGCCAGGAGGGCCAGCTGAGTGTCTAAGGCAGGCTGGGCCCCACACATGGAAAACGGGGCTCCGGGGTCAGCGTCTGACAGTGGCCTCCAATCCTAGGAAGGATCTCCCCAAAGCCAGCCCCCAAGTGTCAGGGCATTGATTCTACCTGAGACAGCCCGCAGCTGACGGTGTGCGTTCATGAAAAGCGGTCCTGACATGGTCAAGGATGCCAGAAAGAGCTGCCGCGCTAGGGAAGCCTCGTGCAGGATTCCGGAGCGGCCGGGGTGGGGTGCAGCTGGCCGTAGATGAAGCAGCTGAGCCCAAGGAAAACCAGCCAAGGGGAAGGGGGCTCAGGTGCGTCTGGGAGCCTCGGGAAGCTCTGATTGTATTCGACCCAGGGCTTCAGAGTCGGGGTGTGGCTGACCTGTGCCTGTCTCCTGACAAGTCACAAAGCCCTATTCACATGCGGGATCTCACTCAGGTCTCACAACAGTCCTGCAGTGGGGTTTATTGCCCCCATTTTATGATTGAGAAAACCAAGGCCCAGAGAGCCCAAGCCAGGGAGCCAATGGGCGAGTGAGCCAGAACTTGAACCAGGCCTTTTAATTATTAATTACAAAAATCCACCCTCAATCTTTTTCTTTCTTTTTTGTTTTAACAAATAAAATAATATCACCCTAGGGAGATTTTTAAAAGCTAAAATTTTCATTTTAGAAGATTCTTCTGTATTCTGTGATTATTTCCTTCCTGATTTTTTTTTTTTTTTTTTTGCATTAAGATCTCTTTATGAAATGATGCTGATAGTGGATGGTAGATTAACATTTTTTTAAATTTAAGGCCTAGTTGGCAAGATTTTTTAAAATGACAGCTCTACATTGGCTCCCAACATTTATATTAGGAACTTCTCTGGTGCTTGACATCAGAAAGCCTGGAACCAGTGGCCCCCAGTCCACAGAACTCACAGACTACACAGGCTGTTGAGCCAGGGAAACCTCACGCAAGCTTCGGGAGTGGCTGGAGGGGGAAACAGGTGGGAACTCAAGGATGCCGGCGTCCCCGCCAAGTCCAGGTTCTCCGACTGTCCCTGCCTCCATCTGGGTCAAGGATCCTGGCTCTTTGCTGCAGGAGTGACAGCTCCTCTCTACATGTCATCCTTGCTGCTGACCCTGCCACCTCCCGGGTACAGGAGGCGAGGAGAGAGACTCCACTCAGGGCAAACGGGTGACAGATTCCTTCCGGGGCTGCTGCTGCAGAGACGACCTTGCTCGAATCCTTGAGCAACTTTGCTATCTAAACGCAAAGTGGACTGAGTACCGTTGAGAGGAGAGGTGGTTCGTGAACCACCAGACCTCAAATGCGTGCCAGCAAGGCCCTGCCATAGGCCTTGCCCTGCCTCTTCTTCGCCCGCAGATTGAAATGCAAAACCCTAACCCTGGATCAGCCTCATGCAGTCGGGCCCACTGCCCTTTCCCGTGTGTTCCAACCACCCACCACTGTTCCCACTGGGGAGTGATCAAGATAACTGCTCAGGCACCCCCCCAAAAAAGCCACAAGCCACGGTTGTGGCTCTGCCCTTCCTTCCCCAGCCGACGCTTCCTTGGCACACTGGCCACGCTGCCCTCCTGACTCCTCTCCTCCCGAGGATGCAACTGAACCTAAAGTTCAGCATCAGGACGATCCACTGTGCCGAAAGCTTCCCACAGCGGAAAAGAAACGCTCCGGCGAACCTGCTTTGTGACAAATCATAAGCGTGGTCCACCAGACGTGTCTCCCTGGACGGCGCGCTGCTCTTGCGGCTTTGTGATAACGTGGCATTGTGACATCTACCGAGACCACGGCGCCACGTCCAAACCACACTGGGCGCGTTACCGGCAAAAATGCAAGATCCTTCTTATAAATCCCCCTCAGTTCGCTTTGCGTGAATGTTTACACACACCTGGGGCTGTGTGTTTCCTTGCGAGAGGGGGAATTACCTATGCTCTGCCTTCCCCAGGCCCCGGCACTGCGCCGTAGGCCAAACGGTGCGTCATCGATGTCGCATCGAATGGTGGGTGGGTTTTAAGTCAGCACATTACAGAACCTCCCATGGGGCGAACGGCCTAAGAGAATTCCTGTGATGTGGGAGGCTGGACAGACGGAAACATTGCCGACGCAGTCAGGGTGGCAGTTCCAGGAACGGAGGTTACCCCCAGAGCATGCGTTCCCCTGGAAGGTTCTCGCACACCCAGAAGGAGTCGTTGGATTCTGGCCTCAGGGTGAAGGCAGAGGGGCCAACAGAGCAGCTACGGTACCAGGCACGTACATAGTAGCGAAAACCACACACCCATGAGGCGCTGCGCACGCACCAAAAACACGTTTCACTGTTGGATCAGCCAGCGCTGAAGTCGCGGGGTTCACAGTTTACAGAACAGTTTCCCAGAACATCCCATCAAGGCCTTCTATCGACCTTTTTCTTTAGAAAAGGCAGGCTCAGAACCGTCGCCACTTCCCCACGCCGGGTGGGAAACTTTGTCCCAAAGCTGGGATTTCCAAACCCAAAGCCTGTTCTCGCAGCTGGGCCACGCGTTGCATCCCCTGACCCCAAGAAACTTACGTAAATGGCCAACGGGACAATGCGGTGGGAGCCCATTGTGGTGAAAGAGTATCTTGCTTATTAGTAATTTTAGAGCACCGTGGGGTTGTTTCGTAACCTTTATTGCATTTCTGGGGAAGTATGGCAAATTTTCATAGTTTCCTGGGGGAGGTTTCAACGCCTTTGTTCCTATCATTTAATTCCTAATCAGTGATTCCCAATCGGCCTTATTTGAAGTTGGAATAAAAAAGACGTCGGAGCACAGATGACGCGTAAGATCGACCTAAGCTCTGCTAGAGGACAGAGAAAGTCTTGCTCTCTCCGTTCACTCACCTGTGACATTCTGGGATGTGAATCCCCAGCCACGCTGGCCTCAGCCTCCCCTCGCTCACCCGGGCTCAGGAAGGAGGAGTCCACGGGCCAAGGGACCACGGGAGTGACAGACCCTCTGCTCAGAACTGTCCCTCCTCACTGATGGATGGATGTTAAATGCCACAGGGGGATGTGCTACAAAAAAATTAAATTGTAGCCTGGCCGGGCATGACTCGGCGGTTGAGCATCGACCTAGGATCCAGGCGATCGGGGTTCGATTTCCAGTCAGGGCACATGCCCGGGTTGCGGGCTCGATCCCCAGTCGGGGGCGTGCAGGAGGCAGCCGATCACTGACTCTCTCATCATTGATGTTTCTATTTCTCTCTCTCTCCCTCTCCCTTCTTCTCTCTGAAATCAATAAAGCTATATTTTAAAAAAAATTAAATTGTAAAACAATAAGAACATCTGTCCCCTTGACTAACTGGGCTGCAGACCAAGGCCATCTTTTCTATCCTAATCCAGACTTTCTACCCCCATCCTACGGCATGTGTGTGTTGCACACACATAAACACACACTTATTTCTGAGATCCAGTGCTCACATGATATAAAGGATTTGAAATGAAAACAGATGGGGGGGAGAGGAAAGAGGGGAGCAAGCCAGCTAGATCACCCTGCCTCCAGCTCTCAGGGGGCCTGGCTAATGCTAGTGCAGCCTGGAGACCGCCTAGTCATTTAATGAAACACAGAGAAGAGAGAGCTGCATTTGCTATTCTAAAGAGCCACAGTCGGCGAATGCAAATGCGCCCTCTTCGAGAAAACCAAATTAAAGGAGCTGTTGGGAATTCTCTGCATAGTTAAGCAGAACAATTTTCCCCCTTTAAGGCCATGTTTACCCTTCGGAAATCACATACCCTTAAGCACAGAAATCTAGAAATGCATCATTTGCAGGAAGGATGTGCTACATTAGCCCAGCCCTGTCCTTCAAAAGGAAGAGACACAAAATCCATCATCGCCCGGATGGAGTCGGCCTGCGCCGCAGCTGCAGAGAGAGGCTGGGCTCCGGGGCTCCCATCTGACCTGGCTTCAAGGTGACAGGTGCCTGGGGCCATCAGAGCCTCTAGGCCACAGCCACACGTCAGCGGGAAGATAGCTCAGTAGACTGTAGACCAGGGCAGCACCTTTTAAAGACGGAGACAGGTAACAGGCCAACCATTGGGGATGTGGAGAGCCCAGTCCCCATTCCTGAAATGTGTCACTGGGTCGGTTGCAATGATTCATTTAAGATACATCTTCTTTGCTTGAATTGCTAAGGGAACTTTCTTCCAATTGCTCTGTCTTCCTCTCCAGCCAGCCCGCACTGGCTTCAGGTTATGAAGTGCACTGGGCCCAGCCCAGGCCGAAGGGGGTTGCTGTGAGGATTTCGAGATCTCAGGAGGGAAAACAACAAGCCCCGAGCGGGCTGGGGCGTGTCTGTCTCTCTCTCGGGGTCTCTGTCTCTGGGTCTGTCTCTCCTCTTGTGGGGGTTTCTCTTCTTGCTTTATCTACATTCTGTTCTCTGCACAGAAAGCCTTCCCCACAGTCCCTGGAGGACTTGTCCTCAATGCAGGCAACAGTCAGAGACAGACCCTGCCCCTGAGTCTCAATTCCAGATTTCTAGAAAATGAAAACTTGTGAACAAAAAGGACACCCCCCCACACTGCCTTTATGAAATTTTAATTTTGTAGAGAGAAATAGACACTACCAGAAATAGGCACATAGCTTTATAAATTACTGAGACGAAGCACTATGTCAAAATATAGACAGCCGTGGTCCAGGAGAATGCTTAGGGGAGTGCTATCGACTGAATGCTTGTGTCGTCCCAAAATTCACATGTTGAAACCTAATCCCAATGTGGTGATATTAAGAGATGGGGCCTCTGGGAGGTGATTAGGTCAGGAGGGTGGAGCCCTCATGAATGGGGTTAGTGTCCTTATAAAAGAGACCCCAGAGGTTCCCTCACCCTTCCTCTATGTGAGGACACAGCGAGAAGACAGCCATCCGTGGACCAAGAAGCAGGTCCTCAACAGACATGGAATCTGCCGGCACCTTGAACTTGGACATCCAGCCTCCAGACCTGTGAGGAAAAAAATTTCTGTTGGTTCTATACCAGTCAGTCTATGGTATTCTGTTGGAGCAACCCAAGTGGACTAAAAGGGGGGTGCTGGGAAGATGAATTCGGGAGATAAAAATGACAGGTGTTGGAGATGGATTTTAAAAAAATATATTTTTATTGATTTCAGAGAGAGGAAGGGAGAGGGAGGGAGAGACAGAAACATCAATGATGAGAGAGTCATTGATCGGCTGCCCCCTGCATGCCCCCGACTGGGGATGGAGCCCATAAGCCCATGTGCCCTGACCGGGAATTGAACTGTGATCTCCTGGATCCTGGGTCAATGCTCAACTCTAAGTCACCCAGTCATCCACCCACCCACCTACCTATCCACCCGTCCGTCCGTCTGTCCATTCCTCTGTTCATCCTTCCATCCAAGTCCCAGATTTCCCACCAAGGTGCAGGGCACACAAGTGCCCACAACGGGGAGCCCTCAGTCCTGTTCCCTCTCACCCTTCCTTTTCCGTCTCCGGTGGTTTTTGTTTTCTGGCCCTGAAGGGATCCTGGGAGGTGGCTTCATGTACACAGGGTGACATCCCCTCTGGTATATGGCCTCGCTAAAGAACCCGAGACCCCAGCTTAATTATGATAGCATGAGTTAGCATTAGTGTGAGTTAGTATTAGTAATAACAGCGATAATAGTAACAGCGGGGTGGAACAGCCTTCCAGCCCAGGAAGAGAAGGAATATTTCTAGCTTCCAAACGACCCCCATAGTCGATCGCTCCCGACCCTCTCAGCCCCTTCTTCCCGGCTCACTCCGTCTCCTCCAACACCTGCATTTTCTTTCGGCCCTTCCGCCTGACAAACTGCTGCCCCCCGATGCCTTAAAGGTCAGCGTGGCACCTTCACGGGGACGGTGAGACTGTTTTCCGCCGTGCTACACTGGATGGTGAGCCTCACTTCCCTCATGCGACAGGTGGCCCATGTCCTGGCTGAGCAGACACCCCGGCCCGTGGCTGATTTCCTCCCCGACCTCCGCCACCCCCAGAACCACGCGGTTCCCCGTTCTCAGTAGCCTCTCCTTCCTGCTACCCCCGGACTTGCCTTTTCGTGGATCATGTATCCAGGAGGCTTTGGCAGGATGGTAGGTTTCACCCGAGCCTCCCCACACAGAGTCACCTATTCCTTAGTGACCCTCTGTAACCCAGCTCACAGACTAAGACCCACCAGGCCTTCCTGGAATCCTCGGTATCAGACGGTCCCCAGTTTCTTCTCTCTTTCTCTAGATTGTTTCAAAGCAGCTCGCAAGCCATTCTTTCGAGCTGTGCCAGCTGCAGCCCCTCTAGTTTCTGGTCTCTGCCGCTTAGCGCAGTTACAGTAAACCTCGCCCGGGTTTCCAGGAGCCGGGGCCACGGCCTTTCTTTAGAGCAGCGTCTCACAGTGCGTTCAGCCTTCCCCTAAACTCAGCCGACTCCATCAGCAGGTTCTGCACACGCGTTTTGGAAGCAGGTAGAGGCGTAAATCTTTAGGAAATAGATAGGCTCCATCGACTCGTGTTTACTGTGGCAGGTGATGAATTAGGGGGATTAAAGTTCCAGCGAGTGAGAGCTGTTAACACTGCACCGGCTCCACCAAAAAGAGGTTTCCTTGTGATTTTCCCTGGGGGTTGTCAAAAATAAAATGAACCTGCCTCTGATGATTTAGGGGGACAGATGAGATGAGTTTTTGAAATTTCTTCCAGTCCCAAGTCTCTGCTATTTGCCTCCCCATGAGCCTGCTCTCGGGCTTCGGAAACCTGAGTGGAGTCGTGTCGTGACGGACTGCACCCACTCTCCCCACCTGCAGTCTCTGTCACCCCAATGTTATCGATGGGCTGAGGTGGGCTTCTTGTGCATCCATCCATCAGTAACACATCTAAAGCACGCTCTGGTGTGTGTATTAAATCCAGGAACCCGATGGCCTTTTACTTCTTGCCCCCAAAGTACAATGAGGCATCTATTCCCATACTTGGATTTGCTGATTTTCTTTGCCCATGTTCATCTTTCCAGGTTTTGCTTGAATGGGCACGTCTCTGAGGCATTGCAAGTCTCCTGAGAAATTATTAAGCCATGAAGCTGTTTGCTGCGGAGGGTAACTATGAACCCAGAAGCGTATTCCTTGAAGCCTCCTGAATTTAAAAGCCAAAGAGAATTGACTCTCACCTCTTGCTCAGCACAGGCGTGTCCTGTGGGTTAACAGGGTTCATGCTACTCCAGTAATTCACTTGCTCCGTGAACATTAGCAAGAGCCATTCTGTGCTCAGCTCAGTGCTAGGGCGACTCCCCAAGACATAGGGCAGTGTTGGTGGCCCAGTGGTGAGCAGAACTGCCTTCTAAAGATCTGCCATGTTCTGCAACAGAGGTGGAGAGAGTGCCAGGGAGAGGAGAGGGGGTGGACTCAGGGAGCCAGGCACTGATGTTTCCCGCCAATGCCACCCACACCTCTCAGCAGTGTGACTTTGCCCCATCTGCCAGCATCTGCATTCCCAGCCTCCAGAACTGTAAGGAGTAAATGTTTGTTGTTTAATTTAAAAAATTGTTTTTAATCCTGCTAAGCCTCGGTTTCTTCCTCTGTGAAATGGGGATAAATCTGACACCGCTGATGTGCCTGGCAGAACTTGGAGAACTCAGGAGAAGTTCCTGAGTTGGGGAGGGACCTCTGCTGGAGTCAGGGAAGGTGGAAGGGCCTTACCATGATGGTACACACTCCACCTTTGGTTTCCTGGTGCTTAGGACAAGGTATGTGGCCATCACACTGTTATACCTCTTGCCTGTTAAGGAGTCCTGGGTCCGGTCCCACTCAAACCCAGGTTCATCATCTCCTCTGTCACCCAGGGGTCCGTGTCATCACATGGTGGCACAATTTAAGACCTGAGTTCCTCCTGCTGGCCCATGTTTAGCCATGGGTCCCCTATAATTTGTTTTAAACTTCCTCTGTCCCTGGGGTTGAGGGTCTTCAATTTCTTTAGGGTCTTCTCCAATTCAAAAGATATAAAAAATGGCATGGGGTATTTCCTGCTCAGTATCCACTGTCCCGGCTCCCCAAAGTTCTTTCCCATAAAAGGCAGGGCCCCAGTGATCATTTTATATAAAACCACTCCTGGGCTCCACACATCCATTGCAGGGCATCGTATTTTGGTCCCAGGAAGAGTTCTGGGGCACATAAGAGAGAGTGCCATGGAACGTGCTCAACTTATTGCCGGTAAAATGAGTGCTGTGTCCAAAGTCCAAAAGCGTATATGAGCGTCAGAGAGCATGTTCTCTAGTTTCACGTCTCTATGGATGATGCCCCTTGGAACTCCAATGTGGGGCTGCTGATCAGCAGATGTGGCTGCAAGGTCCAGCGACATGGTGACCAACACTAACCAACAATACTAACTAACAAGGTTAACTACGCTTGCTAAGTATGCTAACAATTAATACTATGCTAACACTAACAATGCTCACTATGCTGACTATGCTAATAAACAATAACTACACAATGTTCACTATACTAACCATACCAACAATACTAACTGTACTAACTATACCAACAATGCTAACTAAAAATACTAACTAAAAAAAATTAAAGCAAATAATGAGAAAAACAAAGAAAATAATAAAAAAATATTTAAAAAATTAAAATTACAAAAATTGACAAAAAAGAAAAAATAAAGAAAAAATAGGAGGAGAGGGCAAAGAAAAATAAGAAAAAGGAATATAACCAAAAAATAAAACTGAGAAAAAGAAAATAAGAGTAAAGAAAAGAGAAAAAATAAAATGGGTGGTAAAAGGGGAAAGCAAACTAACAGGTCCAAGTCCAATAAGTCACCAAAAATCGACTTCCCATGCTATAAAGGACAAATACCTCAGCCCAGCCAGGGCCTTTCGTAGGAGTTATTTGTGGTTTCATCGCAGTGGCACCTTTTGAGGTCAGAGCAAGGAATAGACTAATCATGGCTGGAGATAAACCTCAGTGATTTTTCTCACTTATTGGTCTCAAGGCTCCTTTACTCTGAAAAACAAAAGTACCTTAAAGAGTTTTTTGCCTATGTGGGATATTAAAGATTGATATTTACTTCATTAGAAATTAACGTCTGCAGGATGCTTGTGGCCTTTTCCTTTATACTTTGAAAATCCATAATCATTATTGTCTTTTAAAGGCCTTATAGCATCTATCATTAAAACATTCAGTTCCTTTTCCTTAGGCTCTGATTGGCCTCAAAATGATGCTACAACTTAACTGATATCGTGATGCTATAAGAAAATGTTCTGTTGCATTAGACACGATAAGGTACATTAATAATATCTATAAAGCTGAGACGAAGATAGCTTTCATTACATTTTCGCCAATAAGATCACGAGCAGATTTCTCTTCAGAAATGTTGGAGACTAGGGGCAGTGGGTTGATATATTCAAAGCACTGAAGGAGAAAAGCTGTCAACCAAGAATCCTATACCTGGCAAAACTGTCCTTCAGAAATGACCAGGAAATTAAGACATTCCCAGGTAAGTCAAAGCTGAGAGAGGTCTTTATCACTAGACCTGCCTGCCCTGCATGAAGGGCATCCTAACTCAAAGCCTTATGAAGAAAAAAATATCTCTATTAAAGTAAACACATGCATGATTATAAAAACCAGTACTGCCTGGCTGGGCGTGGCTCAGGGGTTGAGCATCGACCTAGGATCTAGGAGATAGTGGTTTGCTTCCCGGTCAGGGCACATGCCTGGGTTGCAGGCTCGATCCCCAGTTGGGGGTGGGCAGGAGGCAGCGGATCAATGACTCTCTCATCATTGATGTTTCTGTCTCTCTCTCTCTCCCTTCATCTCTCTGAAATCAATAAAGATATATTTTAAAACAAACAAAAAAACAGTACTATTGTAACTTTGGTTTGTAGCTACACTTCTTGATTTAAGAGACTAAAAACCCAATTGTTACCTATGTTTCTGGACACAATGCATAAATGTGTGGTTTTTGTGACATTAAAAAAAAAGAAATACAAGTTCTTCCACAGAAAGTTTTAAAGAGTAATATATGGCTTTAATAAATGTGTTAAGGAGGCGGACGGAGCCAGGCTCCCCGACCAGTCTCTATGCCTCTCTCCCCCTGGGATCCAGCTTCTCATCCGTGATCCCACCTCTCTACTTTTCACTCCTCGTCCTCAGCCACCCCAGCACTCTGGCTCTCGTGCTCTCCTGCCCACTCCTAAACCACCTCCAGCTCCCCCACTCACTTTCCCACAACCAGCAAACCTCCCCTGGGAGTGTCCTAAGCTGCTTTTAAGCCATGGCAGGCATTCACCAGCATTTCTACGAATTGCGGAGGCCGTTAGCTTGAGGGAAGTGATTTTTCCCACTTGTGTTCATCAAAACTTGATTTAAAGGAGAAAACCTACAGGAGACTCTGAAAGGATCGAGGAGGAAGCTGGAGAAAGGGGAAGGCAAGGTTTCCCCGTGCTTTGCAAATGGGCCCTTGTCCTTCCAAAGCAGGGAAGGGGTAACTGTTCAGTATATTCACCCAGGGAGGAAAGGAGTGTCAGGCATGACAGCGAGATGTGAGTGACCTGCATTTATTTCAGCTTTCTGCAGAAGCTCTGAGAACACAGGGGAGCACCCAGCACCTCTCTCCCCAGACACGGAGGAAGGTGCATCCATCCATTCCTCACTCATGTCACTGTCTTCCAGGCTCTGCACTCCCAGGCCAGGATGACTTCCTCAAGGTCACACCATGTCTCTAAAGAGGAACAAACCATTAAAGGATAGGGATTCTGAATGAAGTTGGTGTGCAGGGAACGGACTTTGGTGTGCAAAACCTCCCTGGGGCCCCAAAGCTTTTCATGGCTCCATTAACCTTGACTGTGCATTTAATCAGATGCACTTTAAAGGGCCAGAGGGTGAAAGGCGCCTGAGTTCATTGAGTGCATCCCATGTGCTGGGAGCTTTATGCCTGTAATTTATTGAATTCTCAGGGTATAATAGGTAGGTGCTGCTATTCCCTTTCATAGATGAAGAAACTGAGGCTGAGGGTTTTTAAATGACTTCCTTGAGGTCACAACACCTAATAAGAAGCAGAGTCAGGGTGTGAAGCCAGATCCATCTGATTCCAAAACTCCACAGAGTTTCCCTTCTTCAGTGTTTTGCATTAATATCAAAGCCTGTTAATGCGTATGGACCAACTTCACATATCCCTAAATGAAGGCTTGATAGACCCTCAAGAAAACCATTTTCACAGAAGAAAAATCTCACACACTGAGCTCAATTAAAATTATCGACCACTCACCGCTCGAAACATTGCCCATAGCCTGCCACTTCCATCTCCGAACTTATTGATTTCCTGGGTGTGTTCAGAACTGACAAATGATCAGATCTCTCAATAGTTGATAGAATTTCTGTGCAAATGGAGGAGGAAACTGTCCTTTTTGAGAACACATGGCCCAGGCCTCACCCAGGCACAGGCTCAGAGCAGCGTAAGACCCTTCGTTGAGGCAGTCTCCATGCCCAAATGATTCAGAACAGTCATGCATGCAGTGCTATCATTCACCAGTTTGGAAGCCAAAATAGATTGATCTGAGTAATCCGCCCCCCCAAATGTAGACTCAAACAGCAAAGCAACCTACTTCCTTCCTTTCTAAAGCACATTGCCCAAGTGAGCTCCCTTTGCTTGCTGGTTAATGAACTCTCCTCACTGCCAGGGGAAGGACTGAAAAAAATCTTTGATTAGAAAGAAAAAAGAGGGGTCACAGTCGTTACCTGCCCCATCTGGAACGCCTGCACAGGGTCTGAGGTGCTGGCTCTGTTAACACTTCCTTTCAAAAGAGATACTTCTCAACTGGCACCTGGCTCTTCTATTCTTGTATTTCTAATTTGACCTTGCAAATTGATGGAAGTCAGTGGGCTCCAAAATCTTGGTGCTTTTATCATTTCTCCTGCCCCTCGTAAGTAAGACTCAGCGGTGAACAGCACACAACGGCCTGAGTTCTCAAGGCAACAGCAGTTGCCACTTGCGGTTCTGAGTCTCCGTCTCCTGTGAAACTCCCGTGAGGACTCCGCCAAGGACTGTCTGCCACCTCCAGGTCCCCATAGTGCTATCTGGCATATCACTGACTCGGTATTAATGACAAAAATAAAAATGATGCTGGCACCTGCCAATAAAGGAACTACACAGTGCGGAAACCTCGGAGTCATCTTGGTGCGTCAGCAAACTGCAAATGAAGGACAATCATTGAAAACTCGGGCTGGAAAACACGTTACCAGCCGTGCACATGGCCGTGAAGAATGTGAACCAGATGGAAGGCAGAAAAAGCTCGGCCCCAGAGCACCTCTTCCACTCCCCCAGCTACTTGGAACAGCAAAGCCGCAGCCAGGTGAAGTACATATTGTGCACACAGCCTGTGTCAGAGACTTCGGGTCCCTGTAATTAGCAGCAGAGGGGAGTTGGCCCAGATGTATAGATTCCCCTATAATGAGAACATTATTTTATACACCTATCCCTTTCTGTAGGAGAGTTTCTTTATAAGCCCTTTACGACTTTCAGTCTGGCCCCTGCAATGTCAAACTCTCTCAAGCTGTAGGTTCTGCTTTAGTTTTCCTGTCTCTAAATTGGAGAGAAGCTCACTAGTTTATCCCCTGGACTGTTGAAAGGACAAATGTTTTAAGAGATTAAAAACACGCAATTCATAAGGTTCCTTTATTCTGAGACAACCAAGGTATTAAATAAACTCACTTTTGCCCTGGCTGGTGTGGCTCAGTGGGCTGGGCTCGTCCCATACACCAAGAGGTCACCAGTTCGATTCCCGGTCAGGGCACATACCCAGGTTTCAGGTTTGATCCCAGGTAGGATCAAGCTCTCGACGTTTTCTCTCTCTCTCCCCCTCTCCCTTCCTCTCTCTCTAAAAATCAATAAAAAAAAACTTTAAAAATAAATAAACAAACTCACTTTAGTAATATTTACTGAGTAGATTCTATGGTGGCCAGGAAGTCATCCAGGTGACACTGGTGGTGCAGCAGTGAACAGAACAGCTACATTCCTGTCCTTAAGGAGCTTACATTCTAGTCAGTGGGGAGAAAGAAGCTAATATCATATCATAATTTCAGGTATTGATAAGTAAGCCTAGAACATAAAGAGGAGTGAGGGCTGGAGGGTGATGGAGGGGGGAGGCTCTCCTATTTAGGCAGGGTGGCCAGGGACGGGCTCTAATTTAAGCAGAAACTGGAGTGAAATGTGGAAGTGAGCAATGTGGGTATCTGAGGAAGGAGCATTCTAAGGGGGGGAGCAGGGAAATGCAATGCTCAGCATCTCAACCAGAGAAAGACTCGCCTCCTCAGGTGGGCCAGAGAGAGGTGCAGAGCCCCCGGATCGGCAGGGGCCCAGGTCTGGATGAGATCAGGGGGTCTGGCTGCTGACAACCTGAGGCCGTGCTGAGAGGGAAGCTGTCGCTGTCTTCCTCGGTGTTCTGAGACCCCTGTTTCTCCAACTGTGAGGATCCTTAGGCCTCTTTCTGCAAAATGGGGCTTGAACTGTGTGCGCCTCCGAGGTTGGCAGTGGCCCCCTCTTGTCCGCCTGCGCTGTGCCTGGGAGCGGGCAGAGCCACGCCAGGGCCCTGCCTTGTGCACGAAGTGCCCGTTTCCCTCCCACCGAACATTGTTTTTGCCAAGGCGTCGGCTAAATTACCAGCCACTTTACAGCGCGAATACACCCCACTGTAGTGTGTGTACTATACTGAGCCATAAAATGTTTCGAGGTTTTTGGGGCTGGGAATAGGTATAAGATTACAGTCCATTATTATTATATATTTCTTTTCATTACTCTTTGTTGTATTTCTTAGGCCTAACCAAAATAATTCTTACTCCGCTGACTGTTTACAACCTTCAGATACAAGTAGATGGTCCCCGAGTTCCCTCCGATCATCATTTATGGGGCTCTACTTGTTCAGCTCTTTTCACCTTTCTCCATAAATCCAGCTCCTCCTGCATCACTGGGGTTGCTTTTCCCCAAACGCTCGCTCGGTTTGTCTGAACCTGGCTGGTGATCCGACGCCCGGGGCTGAGCACAGCCCTGCAGGCAGGGCCTCAGCAGGGTTGGCTGTTCCTCGGGTGTCGCTTAGCTGATCCATGTCCCTCTCCTCCGGGGCCCACATTTCACCCCAGACAGGAAAAGCCGAAGAGAGCACAAAAGGAACCAGCACAAATGTTACCCAGACCCAGAAAATGGGTCCCGGGAGGAGAGGTGACAGAGCCTGGAAGCAGCCACAGAAAGATGGTGCGGAGGAGGCAGGGATTCGTTTTCTCCACGGCAGTGCCAGCGACAGATCGGGTTGTATTTACCCCGCAGCAGAGACATTTTGTCTTAAATGGTATTAGGACCTGCCTCGGGCTGAGCTTTCTGCGGGTCCTCTCCTTCCACAAGGCGCTAGAGGCCTGCCGTGCGGTGAGGCGAGGCACCAGGAGGGCATCTCCTCCCATGGGCACGCCGAGGGCACAGCCCTACAGTTGGCTGCTTCTTGACCACGTTGTGTGTGCTCCTTGACCTTGTATGTGCTCTTTCCTCTCCCGAGTCACTTAAAGGGCACTTTCCTAGTGACTCACCCGCCACCATCTGGGGTTAGTTGTCTTTTCTGGAGCAGGTGTCTGGCAGGGCAGAAACCACAGCTCCGGGTAGCTTGGGTGAGATCATATGCACCGGTCATGCCCGCTGGCAGTTTTCTTAGCTTCTCCTCATCTTGGGGGCCCTCCCCACCCCGTGCACCCCGTCTGTCATAGGGTAGGTACCTGACACCTGGGAAATGGTGCGAAACAGTGCATCCGAATGCGGTTTCTAAACAGGCGGCCTGGGCTTGGTGCCTCACCCTCCTGCCAGCCGCGTGATTGGGGACAGGCCCCTTGACCACCCCAGGCCTCAGCGTCCCAGGCCCGAGACAGAAGCGCCTCATGGGGGGTCTGTGAGGCGCAGTGGGGCGCAGGTAGAGCCCCCCCACAGCAGGCATTTACACGAGGTGAGTTCTCCCCCCCAGGAGGGAAAGCCCACGGGGCTGGCTCTGGTAGAGCCCACAATCGCGCACGCTTACAAAACTTCCATAATCCTCTCTGTTTAGGGAAAGTTAGGGCTTGGGGGGAGGCAAGAAATTCACATACAGTTTGTCTAATCCCTTAGCAAGACTGCGCAGAAGTTTACAACCCACCTTTGATCTGCAGTTTGGAGAAGGCGTTTCCAGGTACCTGAGGGATCATCTCTCCCCCTCGATGTGATGTTGGGATTTAACTCCCATCAACCGTTACAGGCGTAATGAGCCGGCATCCAGGGAAACACACTCTCTCGTGCTTAATGAACACAAAATGCAACATTTCCTTTTATCTTCAATTTCTACGAGTCATTTGAATAATGATTTTCATATTCATGACTCGTAAGACCCTTCTGCCAGCTCAGTATTGTCACTAAGCCTCCTCTGAAATGCCAGTAAGCACACGGAGGTCTTTTTGACGACACCTTATGATATGGAAGCAGCTGCTGCAGGTGACTCATGGGGTCAAAGGTCAATAGAAGGTACAGAACATCCCACAGCCCAGTTAGCTGAGTCTTCCTACCCAGACCAATGGAATTGGGTGGCCTTGAGGTGATAACATCCAAACAGAGCACGAATCACCTTAGTGGAGCATATCATCCCATCCGTTCCCCATTACAAGTCTACGCGGGAGGGAGGGAGCATCGTTAGTTCCTTTGTAGAGACTAAGAGCTTGTTGAAATACCATCAGCGTGAGTGGAAGAAAAACCACTTGCCCCTGAGAGCTCTGGCAATCTGGACAGTAGTTCTGCAAGAAAAATAAGCCCCCAGGACATAATCCATAGTGGGAAAGAGTGTCCACATCCCCTCTCAGCCACCAACTGCCCAGGAGAACCTTTTTCAACCTCTCTGAACCTGGTTTCCTTCTCTGTGTCTACAAAATGTGAAGAAAGTAATATGCCTCTCTCACAGGGGTGTGGCAGAGTAATATAGGAGACACTGTAACATAAAACATCTGGCAAATGCCCGGCACAGAACTGCTGTTCCATACATGTCAATTATTTTAAAGAACATTGACATATAATATAGTAATTCATTTATTTGACTGGTGCTATTACGTGCCAGGCACAGCCCTAGTTGCTGGAGGTATTCAAAGTCCCTACCTTCCTGGAGGCTACTACCTAGTAGAAGATACACACAAAAAATTAAAAATAAATCTATAAAAAGGTCATTAAAATTATGTTAGGTATTGGTAAAATAAAGCAGGGAAAGGCCAGATAGAAAGTCAAGGGATGGTCAGGAAAGGCCTCTCTGAGGAAGTAACATTTAAGAGCAGAACAGAGTGAAATGAGGAAGAGGGCCATGGGTATACATGGGGAAGAGTGTTCCAGGCATAGGATAGAAAGTGCAAAGGCCCTGGGGCAGGAATGTGCTCTGATATTGCAGAGACATCAAGCAACTCCGTGTGGCTGGAGAGCAGTTTGCACAGGGATGAGTGGTGGACGACTGAAGGAGATGTCCTGGAGGCCACATCATGAGCTGGAGTGTTCTGAGAAGTCTTGGCGGTTTCATGTAGTTCATCTTGTTTCTCTGACCAAACTGACAATCTCTAGGGTCAATGGAGCAGAGCAGTTCTGACTCTCATCTCCAGTATCAGATGGGTCTGGATGTTAGCCAAGTTCACAACTTTATATCACCTTGGAAAGGTCTCTTAATCTCGCTAAGCCTCAATTTCCACCTCTATAAAATGGAGATCATTAGCCTTTTATGAAAATTAAATGAGAAAATTTGAGTAAAGACCTGGCTTTGAGTAAGTGCTCCAGACATCAGCTATTATTATTGAGGGCAGCAGAACCATGCTCTACACTTTTCCTTTATCAGTCAACAAAATGTATTAAGCCTTATCATGTGCAAACCTTGTGATATATAATCTCATACTCCCTAGCACTGTGTTGACCACACAACTTGACCCTTAGTGATTTGCTGTAGATTTACATAACAGCAGTAATTTTCTAACCTAGAGATCAGCCGACTGATGACTATATTCAGAACCCAGAAGGAAAACATGATGTCTTTGAAGTCCCAAAACACCTCTCAGAAAGATTATGCTCTAAAGCTATAAACACAAACCATTCCTTATTCGTTTAGAAACCCAAGCACACGCTTAGTCAGTCAAGTTTCTCAGGTTACAGAGAGTTGAAAGGGACAGTAGCCAAAGACCAACATGCTTAATGTAAAGAGAGAAACAGTGCAAAAGGAGACAAAATTAAAACTATCAAAAGCAGGGAGAACTCTAAAAAGGAACTCAGGAATCTACTTGCTCACTCCTGCATTCATTTATTCAACAATTCGTTCACTCAACGAATACTCATGGGTGACTTTTGTAGGCTGGGCGCTGCTGTTGGGAGCTGGGCACACACACCTTACAGGTGTGGGCAGAAGGCAAGGAAACAATCTCCATACAGGAGATAGTTCAGTGATAGACCAGGGTGAGCACAGGACACCGGAGGGTGCTGGAGGAGCACCATCAGCCTTCAACCCACCAAGGCCATTTTCTGGAGGAAATGGGGGCCAGTTAGTATCTGGGCACTCAGGCCCCAGTTCACTCAGTGACTCAGTAAGAATCACCACATGGCAATGATGGATGCTCAAGACCACAATGTTGAGTGCACAAGATACGGACAGTCAACACTCCCTGTATTATATTTGATAATGTGGGGAATTACACCAAGGTTCTCATTCAGTACTATTTCAGTACAATTTTCAGCTCTAAAATTGATGTGTTAACTGGAAATTTTTGCTAAGTTGGAATCTTACCCTTGTGGCACTAGCATTTATTTCATGGTGATATTAGATCTAAGAGGAATTATTGTTAGGTCATAGTTTTCAGACAATGCATGAGGCATGTATATTTTGTCTTGCACATAAGTATTAAATAAAGTATCTACTCTGGTCTTTATTTTTTTAACTATCTGCTTACAGGAAGAAGGTTTAGGGAGAAGCATCCTTAGCTATGGAAGTCCTCTAAAAGCTTGGTACTAATAATGCTACAGTTTTGAATATAAAACATAAGTAAGTCCATTAAATTTAACTATGTTTTGTAGCTAAATTATAGCCAATTGTCCATCTATTTGGTTTACTCAAAATATATGCCATTGATATTCAGTGCAGTGATGTTTTATTAGTGCAAAATACTGAAAACAATCTAAAGATCCAACAACAGGGACCAATTAAATAAAAGATGGCACATCTATAAATAGAATACTGTGCAGTCATTAAAAAGAACAAGACAGTGCCACCGTGGAACATTCTCCAAGATATATTTGTAGGAGAGAAAATAGTATCTGAGTGAAAAAAAATACGTATTTTGCAATAAACGGAAAAATGCACAAAACATTGGTGACAATGGTGTCCTCAGAGTAGGGGTGCTGGGTGACTGGGATTCAGGAGAGAAAAGGAAGTTATTTTACACTGGTATTCTTTGTGCCTTTTGAATTTTCTACTATTTGCATGCATTACAAATGCAAAAATAAATCTACAATTTTTTTTTTTTTAAATTAAGAAACTGTAAAAAGTGTGACCAATCCCAAAGGACACATGTTGGGGTGCGCTGGTGGGCCAAACTGAGCAAGTGTCAAGGGCGGGCTGTTCGAAGGCTGCCTTCTCCTTTCCCTGGCTCTGTCACTTAGGGTGTGATTAGGGGTCATAAGCCAGAGGCCTATGGAAAGAACCTGGTTCAGAGACTGGTGTGCTCCATGCTTTAAAAGTGTGAATGCAAAGAACTTGAATGTGCAATTATCCAAAGACAGTTTACGAAAGGCCAATAAACACATTACAAGATGCTCAACATCACTGATCATCAGGGAAATGCAGATCAAAAGCACAGTGAGATAACACCTCACACCCATTAGGATGGCAACTATTTAAAAACACACACACACAGAAAATAACAGGCGTCGGTGAGGAAACGGAGAAAAGGAAACGCTTGTACAATGTTGGTAAAAATATAATATGGTGTGGCTGCTGTGGAAAATAGTATGAAGATCCCTGAAAAAATTAAACCTAGAATCACCATCTGATCCGGCAATCCACTTCTGGGTATCCACCCAAAGAACTGAAAGGAGGGTCTCCAAGGGATTACTTGTGCACCCATGCTCACAGCAGCATTATTTACAACAGCCCAAAGGTGGAAGCAACCCAAGTGTTCACTGATGGATGAATGGACAAACGAAACGCGGTGTATGCGGAATGCTCCTCATCCTTGAGAAGCGCATGAACTCCCACACATGCTACAGCCCGGCAAACCCCAGGACCTTACGCTCAGTGAAGTAAGCCAGGCACAGGAACACAAGTACCGTGTGATTCTGCTTCTGCGAGGTGTCTAGAGTAGTCAGGTTCACAGACACCTAAACTAGAATGGTGGTTGACAGGGGCCAGGGCAGGAAAGGCGGGTGAATGGCTCTTTAATGGGCACAGAGTTTCAGTTTTGCGAGATGAAGATAGTTCTGGGCATGGATAGTGGCCAGGGTGGCACAACAGTGTAAGCGTGTGGAATACCACTAACCTGTGCACTTGAACATGGTTGCGACGGTCACTTTCATGGTGTGTGTATGTCACCACACTTAGAAATAAAATTTTATAATGTGAATTTGAATGTGTCCGAACAGAGCTTACACTTTCCAATCCCCAAGAAAACTCGTATGTTGTGCCATCGGGTTCACACGTTTATCTTACCTGCCTGGCCCCACGTGCATTCAATTTGTGAGCCTTAGGAAATACATTTAACCTTTTTATTTTCATATATACATATATATGTAACAATAATAATATATATATTATTGTTGACAACAACATATTACAGATGTCTCCCATTTTCTCCCTTTTTGCCCCCCTCCACTCAACCCCTGCCCCACTCCAGGCCTTGCCCACACTATTGTCTGTGTCCATGGGTTATACATATATGCACATATGTTCTTTGGTTAATCTCCTCCTGTCCCTCCCTCCACGCCCACCCCAAGATTTGTTATTCTGTTCCATGCATCCACACCTCCGGACATATTTTGTTCATCAGTTTATTTTGTTCATTAGATTCCACTTATAAGTGAGATCATGTGGTATGTCTTTCTCTGCCTGGCTTATTTCACTTAGCATAACAGTCTCCGGGTCCATCCATGCTGTCCCAAAGGGTACGAGATCCTTCTTCTTTACAGCTGCGTAGTATTCCATGGTGTGAATGTCCCACAGCTTTTTTATCCACTCATCTGCTGATGGGCACCTGGGCTGTTCCCAGATCTTAGCTATTGTAAATTGCGCTGCTATGAACACGGGGGTGCATAAGTTCTTTGCAATTGGTGTTTGGGGTTCCTTAGGATCTATTCCTAGAAGTGGAATCATTGGGTCAAATGGCAGGTCAATTTTTAATCTTTTGAGGAACCTCCATGCTGTTTCCCTTAGTGGCTGCACCAGTCTGCATTCCCACCGGCAGGGTGCTGGGTGCCCTTTCTCCACACCCTCGCCAGCAAGTGTCACTGGCTGCTTTGTGGATGGAGCCATTCCGACAGGTGTGAGGTGACCCCTCATTGTGGCAAAATGCTGTTTTGAGGGCGTCATGACTCACTGGGCAGCGGTAGGAAGCGATGAGAGTTCACAGGTGGGCTCCATTGTAACGTCTCAGTTCTGCTATTAAAACTCGAGTACAGCCACAGACAATACAAGAATGAATGAGCGTGGCTGTTACAATAAAACTTCATTTGTAGATAAATATAATCTTTAATGTCAAATATTTTCCCATGTGACAAGGCATTCTTCTTTTTTTTCTTTTTTTTAACTATTTTAAAATATAAAACTATTCTTAACTTTAGGACCATTTAAAAAACAAAACAGGCAGTGGGCCAGAGAGTACAAGACCCCACCAGCAGCGTCCTGATGAACTGGCCAGTGTCCCAGCTGGACCCCAGAAGGTGGCCCAGAGAGAGTTCATCAGCACCTCACTGGACTTCTCTGTTAGCCAGAGGGCTACAGCCAAATCTTCAACAATGCCTGAATCTCCATTTCAAGGGGAGAAGACTCTTGTCCAAATTTGTTCCTTCCTTGGGCAGTCTGTCTCAGCCCTAGGCAGGAGCTGCTCCTTATATCTGCTCTTCTCATAATCTTGGGAGTTTCTTAACCCCTCATAGTAACGAATCCTCTGTTACTAGTTGTTTATATTTTCCCTGTTCAAATTACTGTTGATTTCTGTTTTCTGACTGGACCTTGATTAACATACTGATATCCAATAGAAATGTGTATTATGTTCACCAAAAGCTATGTGCAAGAAATTTCTTAGTAGCACTATTCATAATAGCCAAAATCGCCATCACTAAGAGAAGAGACAAAGAAATTGAGGTTTCACACAAGGGAATGCTATACAGCAATGACAATGAATGAACTACAGATACACAGAGGAGCTGACAAACATAATGTTGAGGGAAAGAAGTAGAAACCAAAGAAAATATTCTGTAGGATTCCATTTATGTCAAGTCCAAAAGTAGGCAAAACTAATCTCTGGTGCTAGAAGGTAAGAAGAGCAGTTATTCCTTGAGGGGATCAGTGATTGGAAGGCTGCACGAGTTGCTGCTGAGATGCTGGTAATGTTCTGTTTCCCGGGTAGGGTACTGGTTATAATTGTTTCTGCAAATTCATTGCACAGTGCATTTTTGATGTTTGCATTTTTTAAATTCATTAGGCTGAAAAATATTACATATTTATTGGCTTTATGAAGTGTGAATTATTTTACTCAAACAAAAAGTCAAGCTCTTTCATTTATTCAACAACAACAAAAATATATGTACATATTACATACCAGTCACTCTATATTATGCTAAGGATCTAGAGGCGAATGAGTTATTCTTGATTCCTGTCCACAAAGGGCACAGTCTAGAGGGGGAGGGAGACTGACATGAAAACAGATAGCTGCAGGGGAACAGGATTCCTGGAACAGTTTAGGTGTGGATGGGGTGCTGGAGATGTAGAGGAGGGAACTGTGAATGGTTCATTGAAAAGCTACACACAGCTTTTGTGAGCAGAAAGTTCCCCTCCTCAGACATCACATTGCTGAGGATGTCAAATAAGCAAGTGGAAACTTTGAGACATGAGGGAGATTGGGGCTGTACGGATAGGTACGTGTAGGATCCCAGTTATATAGGGTGATGGTAGAAATTGTGGAGATGAGATCACCAGTAGAATGTGCTCGGGGCAAAAGAGGAGGGGGCAAACGATGGGACTCTGGAAGGAGAATTCAGTGGGCAGGGGAGGAAAAGCCTGCAAGGAAAACTGAAAAAAGGCAAGTCGGAGAACTAGAAAGAGGAGACTCGTAACTTCTAAGAAGAGGGACAAGAGAATGTCAGAGGACTGAGCTTTCATCGTCAAAAGCCATTTGCAAGGTCAAGTAAGACTGGTACAGTAAGTTCTCACGTAACACCATTGACTGGTTCTCAGAAACTGTGACTTTAAGAGAAACAATATATGTAATGAAACCAATTTTGTCATAGGCCAGAGATTTCCAACATTTTTCCTCGCATAGCACCCATAAAGTAATTACTAAAATTCTGCAGCACACCAAAAAATGCATTTTTTGCCAATCTGACACACACAAAAAAGGTATAATTTTGATTCTTTCACACCAGATGGCTATTGTTGTGTTGGCTGCTGTCACCTTTATTTGACCATCTAAGGGGAAAGCGCTCAGGTGTTGCGTGTTTTAAAAATTCTTGCGGCGCACCAGGGTGCCTCCTGGAGCCCACGGGTTGAAAATCACTGCCCTAGGCCAACTGATATAAGCCAGAGTTAAGTTGTGCCGGCATCTCACCGACATTATAACTAAACGACATTGAGCGACACATTATTCAGGGGCCTGCTGTACGTGGTTTTGACAATTAAGAGGTCAGTACTCTAAATGAAGCTATTTTTTAAAAAAAATCTGGCTTTGATCAGAATAAAAAAGCAAAGACTATGAATATGAATGAGTCCTGAAAGATATTTGGTGGTAAAGCGAAGGAGAAAGAGAAATCAGTTTGAGTATGATCGTAGGCGAAGGGGAAGGAAAAAACCTAAGGAAGAGTTGGGTCCCTGAGCCAGTGGGAGGGTGGGGCAGAGAAGCCTCCAGAGCCGACTGTGTTAGAGGCGCCGGTGCCTCCAAGAGTGGCCCGCAGACCAGCATCATCATCATCATCATCATCATCATCCGCAGCAGCAGCACCTGGGCACTTGCTAGAAATGCAGAATCCGGGGGCAAACTGCAGGTGTAATGAATCGGAATCCACATTTTAACGAGATCATCGCTTGCAGCCCTCGCAACAAGCGGTAAAATGGGCCTTACTGCTCCCATTTTCACCAATAATGAGACTAAGGCTCCAAGAAGCTGCCTGGGGCAGCTGAGCTCAGCAGCAGCGGAGTCAAGGTGCAATTCCAGCACTTCCTGACTGCAACCTTCCTTTTAAAGGTAGAAAAGTAAGTTCGGAGGAAGCTCTACTTTCACGCAATTCAGAATTGTCCCAGAGGCCAGAACGCCCGCAGCGACCGGTCGGGGCCGCAGCTCCCGCGCCGCCAGCTGCGCCTGTTCACGGCGACGGGCGGATCCCGTTCTGCGACCTCGGCGCCCTCGCCAGTAACAGTATCGACGGGGTTGGAACTTCACTTCCCAGCGAGCCCCGCGGCCCCCTATCGCGCGAGGCATGACGGTCACCTCGCCCCTCTCCCTTTCCTAGTGGAGCTGCCCTGCCGACGCGGGACACGTGCCAGCCTGACGTAAGGGCGCGCGGCATCCTGGGATGTGTAGTCTGGCTGGGACCAGAGCGCCCCCTCGAATGAATGGGGCGGGGGCGGACGGCGAACTACAGCTCCTCAGCAGGCGGCGTTGTTGGCGGCCGCCGGGGAAGGGGGCCCAGTGGCGGCCCCGGGGCCGAGTCAGCGCTCCGGGGAAGCGGCGATGTTGTGTCCCGCGGCCGAGGCAGCGGCTCGGCTTCCTGGGGTAGCGGTCTAGGCGGGCACTTCCTCCCCGTCCCCCGCGCCGGCCATGCGCCCGCTCTTCGCGGTGGGCCTGGTTTTCGCCGGCTGCTGCAGCAACGTGATCTTCCTGGAGCTCCTGGTCAGGTGAGTGACCCCCGCGGGCCGCACCGGTTCCCGGGGTCGCCCAAAAACAGCCGGAGGGGGGGCGTCCCCGCGCGTCGCCCCCGGGGCCGGAGGCGGCGGCACGAAGGCCCGAGCCCGGGGTCGGCTCTGCGCCGCCCGGGGCCCCGCCGGGTCGGCCCCTCCTGCACCTTGCGCTCCGTCCGCGGGCCTGTCCCGTAGTTTCACAGCATCCCTTGCAGGAAACACTTGGGGTGTTGCTGTCGTCACCCCTTTTTTTTACACATTGGGGGGTTGAATCCGGGTGAATTTCTCACGTGACTGGCCCCAGGTTGGCAGGGAGCTGGTGGCGCAATCCAGGGTCCCCCCAGCTCTTTTCTGCACCCTGATAATAATGCCACGTCTGACTCGGGCAGAGCTGTTTGGCTTACAAGGCAGACTGATTTTGTGCACGCTGCGAGGAAAGTTTCATGTGTATTAAAGTGGCCCGCAGAGCATTTTATTACCATTATAGATAGATGGGCATGAGTACTGTGCCCAAACATTGTCTCTCAGTGATGTAGGAGAACCGATTCTTATTTATGTATAAGGTCCGTCTAATTGACCCAAAAGAACATTTCCAGCTTTAAGATATTAGCCTTTAAATTTGGAAGCATGTATAAGGATGGGCATGTGTGCGGATAAAAAAGCTGTGGTACATTTACATAGTGGAATACTACTCGGCAGTAAAAAAAAAAAAAAAAGGAAATCTTACCTTTTGCCATGGCATGGCTGGACTTGGAAATTATTTTTTATTAATTTTTTATATCATTATTGATTTCAGAGAGAGGAAGGGAGAGGGAGAGACAGAAACATCCATGATGAGAGAGTCGTTGCTCAGCTGCCTTCTGCACGACAGGCACCCAGGCATGTGCCCTGACTGGGAATCCAACCCGGATCTCCTGGATCCTAGGTCCATGCTCAGCTGCGGAGCCACGCAGGCTGGGCTGGACCGGGAAATTATTGTGCTAAGTGGAATAAGCCAGTCAGAGAAAGACAAATACCATGTGATCTCATTTGTGGATTCTAATCAAAAAAATAATTTAACAAAATGGAAGCAGAAGCGAAGATACATAGACTGACAGCTGTCAGGGGAGGGGGGTTGGGGGGCTGGGTGAAAAATGAAGGGATTAAGCAACAACTATACACACACACACATATCTCACAGACATGGACAACAATATGGTGATAGCCAGAGGAAATGGTGGGGAGGTTGGGGGGGTGGAAGTGAGCAAAGGGGAGATAAATGGGAACGGAAAGAGACTTGACTTTGGGTGGTGAGCACACAATGCAGGATGCAGATGATGTTTTATTGAGTTGTATATTTGAGCCCTGTATGGTTTTATTAACCAATGTCACCCCAACAAATTCAATAAAAAAAGGAATGGTGGGGGTGAAGAGAGGGCGAAACCGGCGGAGGGGGAGAGGAATGGAAGCTAGACTTAGGGTGGTGAATGTGGCACACCTGAAACTTACTTATACAATGTTATCTAAAAGAAAGAAAGGAAAGAATGGCTTTACCAAAGGGAGACTAGGTTGGTTTTATTGAAATGGCATGCAAATAATGTTGAGTAATAATGTGCGAAGTTCAGTGGGTAGAAGCTGTTACAGAAAAGGCAACAGGTGTCCTGGAAAAGGCTCAGGACTAAAAATCTCAAAATTATGAACTTCATTCTTCGCTTTGCCATACCTTGGTTGTGTGACCTTTTCAAGTCATTTAGCCTCTCTGGGCTTCCATTTCCTGCTGTAAAATGCTGTCTCTGGTGCTATCTACCACCATGTTTCTGAATTGACACTTTATCTCCACTGATCACCACAACAATCTGTGTGCAATATAGCTCAAGAATTTTAATTTCTGTTTTACTGAAAATGAAACAGTTCCCAAGAAGTTAGATAGTTTTTTACTCCTTGTAAGTGGCAGAGGCAGAACAGGAATCCAGGATATCTAAACTCCTAGTCCAATATCTTTTTTCAACCTCCCTGTCAGTTTTGAACTTGGGCAGCCTATAGGTTTTGGTCACCCAGTCCCACCTGTGGTACCTACTAGAAATGTATTTTATTTTCCCGATACCATTGATTAAGTCATTGGGAAGCAACCAGCTTATTTAAGGTAAACTCTTGTACTGTAGGAGCTCCAACCCCGGGAGCACCATGCTGTTCTTTGCTAGTCTGAAAAACCCACAAGGGGGATCAGAGGGGAAAGACATAGCCTTTCTTACTTACACCTGAGGAAGACCCGATGGCAGCGGGCAGGGTGAGCTTCCCCGCCGGCCAGGGTCCTGCAGGGGGTTATCTGGCAGAGGGGAGAGGATGGGAGTCACGCTGGGCATAGCCTATGTGCGGGCCAAGGATAGACAGTCTGGAGAGGCTTGTTAGCCGTCAAGTACATGGGAAATACTTGGGTCTGCGCTGCTCTGTTGCTTGTGGCTGCTGGTCAGGCAGACACCTTTCCACTGACTGGGAGGGGGAATCGGGCTATAGCCTTGCTTGACCCTACAGCTCTGTAGGGGGTTAATTTTTGCAGTTACTGAGCTGGAAATTTTATTATGCAGAAGGTATTGATAAAGATCTTTTTTTTTTTTTTTTTTAAGAGTAGTTGATTGAGCCCTGGCCAGTTTGCTTAGTGGTTGGAGCGTTGGCCCGGGGCCTGAAGGGCCTCCCATTTGGAATCTGGTCAAGGGCACGTGCCTTGGTTGCAGGCTTGATACCCGGCCACTCCTGGGGAGAATGGGAGGCAGCTGATCTGTGTGTCTCTCTCACATCAATGTTTCTCTCTCTCTCTCTCCCCTCCTTTCTACTCTCTCTGAAAAAGCAATGGAAAAAATATCCTCAGGTGAGGATTAAAAAAAAAGAATAGTTGATTGATTTTTAGAGAGAGGAAGGGAGAATACAACATCAGTCAGCTGCCTCCTGCCTTCCCCCTACCTTGGGTCCATCCTGAAACCTGGGCATGTGCCCTGACCCAGAATTGAACCGGCAACCTCTCCGGTGCTCAGGATGATGCCCAATCAACTGAGCCACACCGGCCAGGGCCATTTGTCATTCTTGAGAGTAGGTGGTGAGGGATATGGGGGTAAAAAACAATGCATCCTGCTGTAAGCTGGTACATTTCAAAGGAAAGTTACTTTGGAAATTGATTTTAAATTATAAAAAGTGATATCAGGCCAGCCAAATAAAGATCAGAGAATAATCGTGTCATACTTGTGTTGAATATGCCATTAAATTAAACCTTGTCGAAGGTGGTGTGATGTCAGTTTTGCTAGCAGCTGAAGGCACTCTTTACTAGTTATGAGCACTTGGCTAAATTACTTGATCTCCCCAGTCTGTTTTCTCAACAGTAAAAGGGGCGGTGGTGGGTCGGGGGAGGTGATGGCTCTACCAGCCTCACATGGTTTTGAAGGATTACATGGGATACTTGTGCAAATCCTGAAGCATGCTCAGGCTTCCCCTCCTCTCTCACAACTTTTATTTCAGTACAGATATACCTTGTTTTATGAGTTTGTTCCTGGAACATTGTGAATAAATCTGACTTTACAGAATGTTTTCATGTATTACGGGAGCTTCTATTTAGAACACTTTGAATAATTTGGAAATAAATCATGTCATTTATCTTTTTTGTAAATCTGGGTTTTTGCATACAGCAGTGGGTTTTCATAAGGTGGTGAGGGTACATTTATTAATTTAATGAACAGTACACCAGATGAATGGTAGCTTTTTCTTGGTTTGCTTGGGCAACTCATGAATTCTCATGTTACAGGTCAATAAAACAAGAGCTGGTTGGACTGGATGGTCTCTAAAGTTCTTTCTAGTTTTGGCCTTCTCAGAATTTGTGACTTTATCTTGGGGCATCACAGCTCATAAATTTTTATAGAGCAGGAACTGTGCTTTTTATATGGCTTCCTTGGAAACATTGGGTGCCCTAATAAGTGGCAAGTAGAACACTATAAATATAAACGGAAATGCTGAAGCGACTTGCAGGAGAAGCGAACATTTTAAATCATTTTTCCCAAATTGAAAAACAAATGTAGGTTTTTCTGTCTGATGTTCATATGTATAATTGGGATCTAAAATAAAATACAGAGCCACAGTGCAGTGTGAAGAGCAGATGTGAATGACTGAGGGCCGTGCATCAGCTGAGTAGGCAAGGTACGGGGTGTCTCACATGAGGCAAACAGCCTGAAACATTTTCTTTAGCCTTTTTATTTCAGTCAGGTGCCTAATGCTGAATCAAATAGAGAAGTTTCCTAAATCTAGAATAAGCGCTAACAAAAGGCATAAACTATCTGCCCAATCTTTCTCTTCAAAGTTGTTGCCTTTTTTAAAAAAAATAAAAATTTGCCCTGGCTGGTGTGGCTCAGTTGGTTGGAGCAGCATCTCATGCAACGAAAGGTCGTGGGTTTCATTCCCTGTCAGGGTATGTACGGGAGGCAACTGGTCCATGTTTCTCTCTCTCTCAAATCAATAAAAACATATCTTTGGGTGAAGATTAAAAAAGAATGATATAAAAATAAAAATTTGGATTCTTGCCAGAGAGAATTCAAAGTCAGAGAAACTGCAGTTAGTGATTATAATTACTGAGGAATGAATTTCAACAAAACAAATGATTTAGGGAAAAGGGTCCAAGTTTTTACTCTGAAGTTTTAAAATGAATTATTTAAGTTAAAGTAAATAATTCCATTGGTATCTATACAACAATATGCTCCTAAAAAGCTCTGTAACTTGATTTTTTAAAAATGGAATTATGTGTGTGCATTAGGGAAATTTAACAGTCCTGTGGAAATAGAGAAAGGAGATTCAAGTTGTCAAGGGGTCACTAAGAAGTGACTTCTAATGAGTATGGGATTTCTTTGAGGTGTCCTAAAATTAAATAATGGTGATAGCAGCATGACTTTAAATATATTAAACACCACTGAATTGTGAAGAATAATAATGGTGATGATGGTAGTGATGGTGATGGGGTCTGCAAATGCCATTTTATTTGTCAAGTGGCCTTGGGAGATTTACCTAACTCGGTGTTAGGTAGCAATAAAACGGGCATAATAATACCTGCCTCCATAAAAATAAAGATACAATTAAAAATTGTGATGCCTTTTAAAAATCTTATGGTGAATACACTTGTAAAGTGAGTCTTTTTTGAAAAAAATTGATAATTGTTTCTTTATATCTTTTGTACAATTTTAATCTTCTAGATCGTGGTTGCTTAAAGTGAGGCAGCCCTGCATTCATTCGGGTGCTTGAGTGAAGGCCAGACGCTGTGCCCAGAGAGCAGGGGCACCGTCCTGGGACCATCCCTCTGTGGCACTGGGTCCTTAGCATCTCCTACTCCAAGTGTGGCTCCCTCATCACACTGTTCTCTTGAGGGCAGGGCTCAGGTCTCGTTCACATGGGGAACGTGCCGGCAGCTGGCCCCTGAGTTTATGCATAGTAGGATAATAGGTACTCTGTAAGTGTCCTTTAGCTGAGTCGACCTAAGCTTTTGGTAATGAGGAAATGGAAAGGAAAGCAAGGGAGTTTCATGAACTCCCTTAGGCTAAGTCTTGGGCTTGGCACTTTATATATATATTTTCATTGAATCCTCACTACAGTGTTAAAAATATGTCACTTCTGTTTTATAGGTGAGGAAAATGGTCAATATAAATATCTTTTAAAATGTTACTAGACTTCAACTGAAGGCCTTCTGATATGCAGGATCCTACATTTTAGTCGCTCTGGAGTTCTAGTCTCTGCCTTTTCCCTCCCTGGCAGACACTGTGGGAAGTGCTTTCCACGGGTAGGCTTATTTGCTCTGCAATAAAACCAACGAGATAGGCACTCATACTGTTCTCATTTGAAAGATAAGAAAACTAGATGTAGATGGTAATTACCTTCCACCGTCACAGGGTAAGTGACAGAGCTGCATCCTGCATGTCAATGTGCGATTTTAGCCACTGTGGAGCTCAGTATTTCTCAGCACTGTGTCAGCACATGATTACCTGTGCATCTTACACACACACACACGCACGCACACGCACACGTACCCCTCCTGGCCTTTCCCCCAGACCTGTCAGAGTGGTTCTCAGCTCTGGCTGCACATTAGAATCAAGTGGGAAGCTTTCAAAAGTACAGATTCCAGGGCCCTACCCCAGACCAACCCAATCTGAACTGGGACGGGAGGCTCCCCAGACACGTGGTTTTTAACGAGCGGCTGATGCAGAGTTGCGTGGACTGTGCCAGGAACTATCTAGAGCTCAGGTTCCTTCTCCCGTCACTCATATTGAGGCTAATGGCTTTAATTAGCTCCTTGAATGAGGTAAATGTCTTACATGGTTATTTATGGATTCCTGCAACCTGTAGCCCTGTCCCTTGAAGGTAAGAAGTGCTAAAAGGAATCACTTAAATGAATATAAAGCAGTTTTCAAGGAAGCCATAGGCAGTGGAGCCTGAAGAGGAGAAACGGCTCTGCTTCAGGATAGCTCTGTCCGAGAGTGGCTTACGCTTGGAGGTCTTTATTTTTATGCCTGATGGGTGTATTTAAGAATCTGTATACTTGGCACTGCTATTTAATATTAATACCACCAAAAGAGGATGAAGTTGTTTGTAATAGATAGCATTATATTAATGTTTAGAAATTACATCCCTCCAGTCACTAGCTTTGGGTACATGTCTTGGTGAAGGTGAAAAGACAGGATATGCAGGCTGAGTTTCATCACCCGGGAATATAGGGAATATGGGAAACCTGGAAGCTCCAGGAAGATGGGGCAGCTGCTCACTTTGAGCTTCCTCCAGTGACTGAGCAGAACCTGTGGAGGACACGCTCAAGAAAACCAGATGTTTTAAGGGACTCATTTCAGAGGGCCTCAGGAGGCATGTCAGAAGAAATTCTTCTGTCTTGCAGATTTTTTCCTAAGTCACCGTGAAAGATTCCCATTCCTCACGTAGATCACTGAAGAGGTTCAATTGAATTTCATGAATATTTGTTGAGTGCCTAATATGTTTGTGTTAAAGGTTGTGGAGAATAGTAGACTAGCATTGTCCTCTGTCTTTTCATTATTGCTCTTACCCCTCCCCTCACCCCACCCCAACAAAGGCCCCTTTTTAGATATTTTTTTCCTAGCCACCCCCCCGATATACTGTATATGGTTTATGTACTGTACATACATCTGTGCTTTACACGTACAAAATAGTAAGATTTCCCCCAACCCAGGAACCAGTTTTTGCCCCCACAGGGGAGCTGAGGTAATGTCCCTGTCATCAACACTGGATACAGATCTTCGATTGACAGTCGTCTTGGAGATTCCTGGGCAGGAGAATACATACACATTTCCAGGAGACCTGAGCACATCTCCATCCTTGGGCTTTGCTGCCTAAGCCGACTAGGGTCCTGACTAAAGTCTTCTTGGTTAAGTGAAGATCCCAGAAAGAACATGACTGACTTCCCACAGTTGGCTAGGAAGGTTGTGTCCTAGTTCTGGAATGAGTGTATCAGTGATCCTTCCTGGTGGCCTGCTGTGCAACAGAAGGGTGAGATGAGGCCGGACATTCTCTGTGAGGTGTACAGTATTGCTAAATGTGTGGGATCCATGGGTCATGAAAACTGAGCAGACAGTGGTAATGGAATCTATCCCCCTGTTCTGAACTGTCAATATAGCAAGTCAGAGTGGCCTTTATCTCAGGTTTTTGTGCCTTTTTTTCTTTTTGTTATGCAGGAAGCATCCAGGATGCGGGAACATTGTGACATTTGCACAATTTTTATTTATTGCTGTGGAAGGCTTCCTGTTTGAAGCTAATTTGGGGAGGAAGCAGCCGGCTATCCCAATAAGGTATGTACATTGAAGTCTCTTTTAGCCCTTTTCGTCTTTTTAAAGTTAAGAGCTTTTCTGGTATTTATATAAAAGGAACCTGAGACATCCTTTTATAAGATTTGTATCAAAGATATCTGTAGAGTTATTTTCTGAATTTAATATGTTGTGAAACTCCAGGGAGCCTATATTTAGAATAAAATTCCTGCCACAACACTTCAAATAACTGTGATGGAGACAACAATGTATATTCAGGGTGTCCCAAAAAGTATATATACACTTTGAATAATTATTAACTCCAATGAGTTAAATCTGAAAAGAAAGAAACATCAATTGAACTATCAGAAAAAAATGTGTATATATTTTTTTGGGACACCCTGTATATGTGAGTGTGTGTGTGTGTGTGTGTCTGTCTGTCTGTCTGTCTGAGTGGTATTCAGTTAAAGGCCTAGTGTGATCACCAGTTTTTTAAATAGTTATGGGTGCTTTCCTCATGTTACCGTATATGGAAGGAGTGGTATCACTGCTTCTCTTAAGAAACTAATGGCTTTTGGAACTAAATAAAGGTGGTAGTTATACAATATTGCAAACGTACTAAATGCCACTGAATTGTTCACTGTAAAGTGGTTCCAGAAAATGATTGGCAAGCTAAGGCAAAATTACTGATTCCAGACCTCCATTAGTCCAGATTTACATAACTGTACTCATAGGGCCAAATAGAAAACAGCAGTTCTTATAATAAGCAGTGTATTGAAAACTCAGTATTCTTGCTGTGAGAGACTTGAAATAAATGTAGCCCATCCAGTTGTGACTTGGATAGGATAGTGTTACTTAATCCCTTTGAGGGGGACCTTGTGGTATGAATGTTTGGATGCAGGCACTGGTTAAGGCTCGTCCTTGTTGGTATTATTTTGCAGCATTCCTGAGTAGCTTGCTGTAGAAAATCTGGCTGAATTTTGTTATTAATATTGTATTTTTAAATTTCCCAATGTGATGCTAAATATCCGAGTACTTTTTTGTTTGTTTCTGTTGGCTTTAGTATCCGCATAAAACTTTTTGCTCTCAGCACCAGCATGTACATCACAGGGGGAGCTCCAGCATTTTCTGATTCCTCTGACCCTTTCTGTCTTTGCATTCTGGCTGCCGGCGCAGTTCAGGAACGTACTCACTCTCACCATAGCTTTTATAATAGTATCCCGGCTGTATGACCTCCTGCCTGCCACTCCTCATCCTCTCTTTCAGCTTCTTGCCTTTGTGTCATGGGTCCCTCTCTCACAAGTGCCCAGGGGTCATCAGAGCGAAGCCCGAAGTCCCTAACCTGCCCTTAGAGGCTCACCATGACCCTTCCAGCAGCCATAATCCATGCGTCCCGTTTGTGCTGGCTCTTTCTTTCCTATCTGTGAAGCCATAGTGAAAACCTTGCTCATGTCATTCATTCCCGTGAGCAATTTCTAGGCAGTGCTGTGTTGGCAACAGTGAGGAATATAGTTGGAATTGATTATCCTGTATGACCTCGGTGAACTCACTCTATCTCTAAATGGAATCTTTTCAAGATAGGACTAAGAAAATTTGGCAAGAAACCTTGTGAAGTCACCAGTAATATGTGATTTAAAGCTGTGAAACAGCTATTGCTAGTAATTTTTTCACGTGTGTGATACCGTGTTCTGCGTTGATAGGGGAGCTAACTTGAGACTTGGTGCTATCACATTCTTTAGATGTGGGAAGATGAAGAACCAGGGGGGACCTGTGGGCATTTCATGACAAACATGGGACCACTTATTTACCTTTGTCCTGCATTCTTTAGCCATTTATTTTAAATATTATGTTGAATCAAATGAAGTTGTTATTATTCAACCTTTTTGACCGACAAAAATAGGTAATTTCACATGATTGAACCTGATATATATGAAAGGAATCCTAATTTTATATGGTTTAACCTAGTATGTATGGAGCAGGCATCTTAAATATTTTGTAGTTCAAAATGGGAGCGTACAGATGTAAAATTATTTAATTCATTTGCTCATAACTGTTCACTTGTATTTATCCCTTTATCTTTCTAAGGTATTAGAGTTACTGGGTTTTCTTCTTAGTGTTTTTGTTTGTTTGGTTTTGGTTTTTTATTTATTTAAAGACCTATAACTCTTAAAAATAGGGGCCCTAATTTTTAAATACAAATTTACACAAGTTAAATGATGTCCTCATTAATTTGGAGGCCAGTGGTTCAGAATGTGGGATAATTATTAACAGTTGCTAGGCTGAAAGTAACCCTTGACTTACCAAATATTTTCTTTAGAAATAGTGAAAATTAATCATATAAACAAGTGTATAGAAGAAATGTTAGAGAGAATTAACAATTTTCAAGTTCTTTAGAAGTATATGAAAATTATACAAAGAACTGATACAATAATAAAAATTATCTATTCACTTTTTTTTCTTAAGATTAAATTTATTGAGGTAGCATTGGTTAATAACATAAATTTCAGGTGTACAACTTTGACATCTGTATACTCTATTGTGTGTTCACCACCCAAGTCTAGGCTCCTGTCACTGTATATTTTACCCCCTTTACCCTCTTTGTCTTCTCCACTTCCCCTTTCCCCTCTGGTAACCACCATTCTGTTGTCTGTATCTTAGAGTTTGGGGTTTTTATTTGTTTGTTTTTTTCTTATGTTCTACATATGAGTGAAATCATACAGTTCTTGTCTTTTTTTTTTCTTATTTCACTTAGCATAAATATTCTCAAGATCCATCCATGTTGTCATAAATGGCAATATTTTCCCTTTTCATGGCTGAGTTGTATTCCATTGTATTTATGTCCCACATCTTCTTTATCCAATCGTCTAACAAAGGACAAGGTTGCTTCCATGTCTTGGCTATTGTGTGTGTGTAATGCTACAGCGAATGTAGTGGTACATACATCTTTATAAATAAGTGATTTCCAGCTTTTTAGGTAGATACCCAGAAGAGGGACCGCTGGGTCATATGGTAGCTCTAATTAATAGAGGAACCTCCATACTGTTTTCCGCAGCGCCTGCAGCAGTTTACGTTCCCACGGGTAGTGTGTGAAGGCGCCTTTTCTCCACATTCTCTCCAGCCCTTAACTGTTGACCTACTGATGGCAGCCATTCTGACAGGTGTGAGGTGATATCTCATTGTGGTTTAATTTGCATTTCCCTGATTAGTGATCTTGAACATCTTTTTATATATCTGTTGCCCATCTGTATGTCCTCTTTGTAGAAATGTTTATTCACATCCTCTGCCCATTTTTTAATTGGATTTGTTTTTTGTTTGTTTGTTTTTGTGTTATGTTGTATGAGTTCCTTATATATTTTGGATATTAACCCCTTATAGGATGTATCATTTGCAAATATCTTCTCCCATTCAGTAAGCTGCCTTTTTGTTTTGTGGATAGTTTCCTTTGCTGTGCAAACATTTTTAGTTTAATGTAGTCACATTTGTGTATTCTTTATTTTGTTTTTCTTGCCTGAGGAAACATATCCAAAAGGAAACTGCTAAAAGCAATGTCAAAGAGTTTACTGCCTATGTTTTCTTCTAGGAGTTTCATTGTTTCAGGTCTTATATTTAAGTCTTTAACCCATTTTGAGTTATTTTTGTATATGGTATAAAAAAGTGGTCCAGTTTCTTTTTAGTGTGTCCAGTTTTCCCTACACCTCTTACTGAAGAGACTGTCTTTACCCCATTGCCTCTTTTGTTGTAGATTAATTGATCATATAAGGAAGGATTTATTACTGGGCTCTCTATTCTATTCCATTGATCTATATATCTGTTTTTATGCCAGTACAATACTGTCTTGATTACTGTAGCTTTATAATATAGTTTGATATCAGGTAGCATGATACCTCTCTCTTTGTTCTTTCTCAAAATTTCTTTGGCTGTAACTACGGAATTCATTTATTCTAATAGGGTGTTTTTTTTTATGTCATGGTTATGTCATTTGCAAATAATGAGAGCTTTACTTCCATTTTGAATTAGATGCCTTTTACTTATTTTTCTTGTCTGATTGCTGTAGGTAGGATTTCCAATACTATGTTAAATAGAACTAGTGATAGTGAGCGTCCTTGTCTTGTTCCTTATCTTAGAGGAAAAGCTTTAAGCTTTTCACCAATGAGTAAGATATTACCTGTGGGTTTGTCATATATAGCCTATGTTCCTTCTATACTCACTTTGTTGAGAGTTTTTATGTTGAATTTTGTCAAATGCTTTTGCTACATCTATTGAGATGGTCATCTGGTTTTACCCGTTATTTTGTCATGTGATGTATCATGATCAATTTATGGATGTGGAGCCATCCTTGCATTTCTGGGATAAATCCCACTTGATCATGATGTGTAATCCTTTTAATGTATTGTTGAATCTGGTTTGCTAATATTTTGTTGAGAAGTTTTACATCTGTGTTCATCAAGGATATTGGCCTGTAATTTTCTTTTTTTTTGTAATGTCTTTGTCTGGTTTTGGTATCACGATAATGCTGGCTTCATAAAATGAGTTTGGAAGCATTCCTTCCCCCTCAATTTTTTAAAATAGTTTAAGAGGAGTAGGTGTTAATTCTTCTTTGAAAAGTTTGGTAGAATTAACGTGTGAAGCCATCTGGCCCTGGACTTTTATTTGTTTGGGATTTTTTTTTTATTGCTGCAATTTCATTGCTAGTAATCAATTTAGATTTTGCATTTCTTCCTGGTTCAGGCTTGGAAGGTTATATACTTCTAGAAGATTTGTCCATTTCTTCTATTTTGTTGAATTTGTTGGCATACAATTGTTTGTATTATTCTTTAGTGAGTCTTTATATGTCAGCGGTATCACTTGTAAATTCTCTTTCATTTATGATTTTATTTATTTGGGCTCTCTTTTTCTTAAGGAGTTTGGCTAAAGGTTTGCAATTTTGTTTATCTTTTCAAAGAACCAGCTTTTAGTTTTATTGATCTTTTCTATTTTTAAAATGTCTATTTTGTTTATTCTCTGATCTTAACTATTTCTTCCTTCTGTTTACTTTGGGTGTTTGTTTTTTCTAGTTGCTTTAGGTGTAGACTTAGATTGTTTATTTGGGATTTTTATTGTTTCTTGAGGTAGGCCTGTATAGCTATGAACTTTCCTCTTATAACTACTTTTAATGTATCCCATAAATTTTGAAAAGTTTTGTTTTCATTTTTATTTGTTTCATGATTGTTTTTAATGTCCTCTTTAATTTCCTGTTTGAAGCATTCCAGTTTTCTTGCTGTAGTTGATTTCTATTTTCATGCTATTGTGATCAGAAAAGATGCTCGATATGATTTCAGTCTTCTCGAATTTATTGAGGCTTATATTGTGGCCTAATATGAAATCTGTTCTAGAGATTATAGACTTGAAAAAAAAATGTATTCTGCAGTTTTTGTATGAAATGTTCTAAAAATTTATATTAAATCAATCTGGACTAATGTGACACTTAAGGCCATTATTTCCATATTTATTTTCTGTCTGGATTATCTATCCATTGATGTGAGTGGGGTATTAAAATCTCATACTATTTTACTACTGTGGATTTCTCCCTTTATGCTGTTAATAATTGCTCTATACGTTTAGGTGCTCCTGTGCTGGGTGTGTAGATATTTATGATTATTATATTGTATCCTCTTTTTGGATTGACCCCTTTATCATTAAGTATTGTCCTTCCTTGTCTTGTTAAAATTTTTTTGTTTTAAAGTATATTTTGTCTGATACTGCTACCCCACCTTTTTGTTTCTATTTGCATGGGATATCTTTTTCCATCCCTTCACTTTCATTCTGCATCTTTAGATTTGAAGTGAATCTCCTGTGAGCAGCAAATAGGCCTTGTTTTAATTAATTAATTAATTAAATTTATTTTAATTTTTTTGTTTGAAATATTACAGATGTCCCTTTTTCTCCACAATGACCTGTTCCACCCCATCCCATTCCCCTCCCCAGTCCCTCTCCCCACCATTGTCTGTGTCCTTGGGTTGTGCACATATGCATATAAATTCTTTGGTTACTCTCTCCCCCTCCACCCACCCACCCTCCTCCATCCCTCTGACATTCGTCAGTCTGATCCATGCTTCCATGTCATTGAATCTATTCCGTTCATGTTTATTAAGTTCTTTAGATTCCACATGTAAGCCAAATCATGTGATTTTTTTTTTTTTCTCTGCCTGGCTTATTTCACTTAGCATAATTTTCTCCAGCTTCATCCATACTGTCCCAAAGGGTACGAGATTCTTCTTCTTTACAGCTGCATAGTATTCCATGGTGTATATGTCCCACAGCTTTTTTATCCATTTATTTACTGATGGGCACTTGGGCTGTTTCCAGATCTTAGCTATTGTAAACTGTGCTGCTATGAACATAGGTGTACATATATTCTTTCTGATTAGTGTTTCAGGATTCTTAGGATACATTCCTAGGAGTGGAATCACTGGGTGAAAAGGCAGCTCCATTTTTAATTTTTTGAGGAACCTCCATACTGTTTTCCATAGTGGCTGCACCAGTCTGCATTCCCACCAGCAGTGTACTAGGGTTCCCCTTTCTCCACACCCTCGCCAGCACATGTTGTTTGTTGATTTATTGATGGCAGCCATTCTGGCAGGTGTGAAGTGATACCTCATTGTGGTTTTAATTTGCATCTCTCTGATGATTAGCGACGTCAAGCATTTTCTCATGTGTCTCTTGGCCATCCGTATGTCCTCTTTGGAGAAGTGTCTATTTAAGTCCTTTGCCCATTTCTTAATTGGGTTGTTTGTCTTTCTCTTGCTGAGTGCTATGAGTTCTTTGTACACTTTGGAAATTAGCCCCTTATCAGATTCATCCTTGGCAAATATGTTTTCCCAGACCGTGGGGTTCCTTTGTATTTTGAGGCTGTTTTCTTTTGCTGTGCAGAAGCTTTTTAGTTTGATGTAGTCCCATATGTTTATTTTTTCCTTTGTTTCTTTTGCCCTAGGAGATGTATCAGTGAAAAGTCCACTACGTGGGATGTCTGTGACTTTACTGCCTATGTTTTCTTCCAGGATTTTTATGGTTTCATGACTTACATTTAAGTCTTTTATCCATTTTGAGTTTATTTTTGTGTATGGTGAAAGTTGGTGGTGTAGTTTCATTCTTTTGCATGTATCTGTCCAATTTTCCCAGCACCACTTATTGAAGAGACTGTCCTTACTCCATTGGATACTCTTGCCTCCTTTGTCAAATATTAACTGACCATAGTGGCATGGGTCTATTTCTGGGGTCTCTGTTCTGTTCCATTGATCTATAAGCCTGTTGTTGTACCAATACCAGGCGGTTTTGATTACAGTGGCTTTGTAATATACTTTGAAGTCTGGTAATGTGATCCCTCCCACTCCGTTCTTTTTTCTCAAGATGGCTGCAGCTATTCCAGGTCTTTTTTGGTTCCATATAAATTTTTGAAATGTTTGTTCTAGGTCTGTGAAATATGCTGTTGGTATTTTCATAGGAATTGCATTAAATTTATAAATTGCTTTGGGTAGTATAGACATTTTAATGATATTAATTCTCCCAATCCATGAGCATGGTATCTTCTTCCACCTGTTTAAATCTTCCTCTATTTCTTTTTTCAGTGTCACGTAGTTTTCTGAGTACAGGTCTTTTACATCCTTGGTTAAGTTTATTCCTAGGTATCTTATTTTTTTAGTTGCAATGGTAAATGGTATTGCTTTTTTAGTTTCTCTTTCTGAAAGTTCATTGTTGGTGTATAAGAATGCCATTGATTTCCAGATGTTGATTTAGTATCCAGCTACCTTGCCAAATTCGTTTATCAAATCTAGTAGTACTTTGATGGAGTCTTTAGGGTTTTCTATGTACAGTATCATGTCATCTGCAAATAATGACAGTTTTACTTCCTCCTTTCCAATTTGGATACCTTTTATGTTTTCCTCCTGTCTGATGGCTATAGCGAGGACTTCCAGTACTATGTTGAATAAGAGTGGTGAAAGTGGACATCCCTGTCTTGTTCTGGTTTTTAATGGAAATGCTTTTAGTTTTTGCCCATTGAGTATGATGTTGGCTATAGGTCTGTCGTATATGGCCTTTATTATGTTGAGGTATGATCCCTCTATTCCCACTTTGCTGAGAGTTTTTATCAGAAATGGGTGCTGGATTTTGTCGAATGCTTTTTCTGCGTCTATTGATACGATCATATGATTTTTGTCCTTCATTTTGTTTATGTGATGTATCACATTTATTGATTTGCAGATGTTGTATCAGCCTTGCATCCCCGGAATAAATCCCACTTGGTCATGATGTATGATCTTTTTAATGTATTGCTGGATCCGGTTTGCTAGTATGTTAGTGAGGATTTTAGCATCTATGTTCATCAGGGATATTCGCCTGTAATTTTCTTTCTTTGTAGTATCTTTATCTGGTTTTGGGATTAGGGTGATGCTGGCCTCATAAAAAGAATTTGGGAGTTTTCCCTCCTCTTGAATTTTCTGGAATAGTTTGAATAGAATAGGTGTTAATTCTTCTTTGAATGTTTGGTAAAACTCGCCTGTAAATCCATCTGGTCCAGGACTTTTGTTTGCTGGGAGTTTTTTGATTACTGCTTCAATTTCATTAGTTGTTATCGGCCTATTCAGGTTTTCTGCCTCTTCTTGATTCAGCTTTGGAAGGTTTATGCTTCTAGGAATTTGTCCATTTCCCCTATGTTGTCCAATTTGTTGGCATACAGTTGCTCATAATATTTTCTTACAATCCTTTGTATTTCTGTTGGATCAGTTGTTATATCGCCTCTTTCATTTCTGATTTTATTTATTTGGGTCCTCTCTCTTTGTTTCTTAGTGAGTCTGGCTAAAGGTGCATCAATCTTATTTACCTTTTCAAAGAACCAGTTCTTGGTTTCATTGATTTTTTGTATTGTTTCTTTAGTCTCTATGTCATTAATCTCTGCTCTGATTTTTATTATTTCCTTCCTTCTACTTCCTCGGGGCTTTTCTTGCTGTTCTCATTCTAGTTCTTTTAGTTGTTGTGTTAGATGGTTCTTTAGATCTATTTCTTGTTTCTTGAGATAGGCCTGTAACGATATGAACTTTCCTCTCAAGACTGCTTTCGCCGTGTCCCATAGGTTTTGAGTTGTTGTCTGTTCATTTTTGTTACTTTCCATGAAGTGTTTGATTTCTTCCTTGATCTCCTTGGTAACCCATTCATTGTTTAATAACACGCTATTTAGCCTCCATGTGTTTGAATATTTTTGAGTTTTTTTATAGTGGTTGATTTCTAGTTTCTTGGCATTGTGATCCGAGAAGATGCTTGGTATGATTTCAGTCTTCTTCTTTTTGTAGAGACTTGCCTTGTGCCCTAACATGTGGTCTGTTTTTGAGAATGTTCCATGTGCACTCGAGAAGAATGTGTATTCTGCTGCTTTGGGATGAAATGTTCTGTAAATGTCAATTAAATCCATTAGGTCTAGTGAGTCGTTTACGGTCTGTGTTTCCCAGTTGATTTTTTTGTCTTGATGATTTGTTCAGTGCTGACAGTGGGGTGTTAAAGTCCCCCACTATGATTGTGTTACTGTCAATCTCCCCCTTAAAGTTCCCCAAGAAATTTTTAATATATTTAGGTGCTCCTATATTGGGTGCATAAATGTTTATAAGGGTTATTTCCTCCTGTTGGATTGATCCCTTTAGTAATATGTCATGACCATCTTTGTCTCTTGTTATGGTCTTTATTTTGAAGTCTATTTTGTCAGAAATAAGAATTGCTACTCCAGCTTTCTTTTCCTTTCCATTTGCATGGAATATTTTACTCCATCCCTTCACTTTTAGCCTGTGTGAGTCTTTTGCTCTCAGGTGGGTCTCTTGTAGACAGCATATATTTGGGTCCTGTTTTCTTATCCATTCAGCTACCCTATGTCTTTTGATTGGACCATTTATTCCATTTACATTTAAGGTTACTTTTGATGTAAACTTATTTAATGCCATTTTTCCCCTTTATGCTGATGTGCCTTTCTCTTACTCTTCCTCTTTTTCTTAAAGCAGTCCTTTTAGCATTTCTTGCAATGCTGGTTTGGTGGTACTGAACTCCTTTAGCCCTTTTTTTGTCTGGGAAACTCTTTATTTCACTTTCAATTTTAAATGATAGCCTTGCTGGATAAAGCAATCTTGGTTGCATGTTTTTTTGCTTTTCATTACTTTGAGAACTTCATGCCACTTTCTTCTGGCCTGAAGAGTTTCTGTTGAGAAATCAGCTGTCAGCCTTATGGGGGTTCCCTTGTAGGTCTCTGCTTGACTCTCTCTTGTAGCCCTTAATATTTTCTCTTTGTCCTTGACATTTACCATTTTAATTATGATGTGTCTTGGAGTGGGTCTCTTTGGATCCCTCTTGTTTGGAACCCTCTGTGCTTCCTGAACTTGTGTGGCTTTCTCCTTCGCCAGCCTAGGGAAGTTTTCTATCATCATTTCTTCCACCAAGTTCTCTATCCCTTGCTCTCTTTCCTCCCCCTCTGGCATTCCTATAATGCGAATGTTGTTTCGCTTCATGTTGTCCCAAAGCTCCGACTGTCCTCATGCTTTTTAAGTGTTTCTTTTTGTTGCTCTGATTTTTTCTACCTTGTCTTCTAAGTCACTTATTCTATCCTCTGCTTCATTGAGCCTGCTTTTAATTCCTTCCAGTGTATTCTTGATGTCAGATACAGCATTCTTTATTTCTGTCTGATTTTTGTTTGTTATGTATCTTTTTTTCATGTTTTCCCTAAAGTCCTCGATCTTATCCTCTATTGCCTTTTCTCTTTAAGTTCCTTGAACACCATCATCAGTACTCTGAACTCTGTTTCTGATAACTTGCTTAACTCCATCTCGTCAAAGACTTCTTCTGGCAGTGTTTCCTTTAATTTGGGGGTTGTTTCTTTGTCTCCCCATTTTGGTAGGTCTTAGTGTTTGTATCTATATATTAGATATATTTTCTGTCTCCCAGTCTTGTGGGGTGGGATTTTGTCTTGTGGGTCTAGTGGATCCCAGAGGTGTGCTTTCCTTATACTTCTGAGCTCTTTCCTCTAGGCGTGCCCCTCTTGTGGGTGTCCCTTTTGTGGTTTCTTTATGTTCTTCTGTTGTGGTTGGGTCTAGATTGTCGTTGATCAGTCCTTGGGACGACTCTCCTCTCAGGTTGGCTAGCTGTGTCTCAGCTCCAACCTCGTCGTGTAAGCTGTTGTATGGGTGTTCTAGGCAGCTGGGCTCAGCAGTGGCTCTCAACAGAGGAAACAGGAGTCAGTGGCCTTTACATGTAGAGATTGTTTATTTAGCCCTTTTTAAAAGGTCTTGAACTCCAGACACTTCAGATTAAGTCTAGTCCAAGTGTCTGAAGGGGGGGGGGAAAGGCAAGAGAGAAGGCAAATAAGAGAGGGGAAGAATCGCAGCTGCTGGGTGGTGCTACTGTTCTGAGAGCATTTGAGCTATTTTCAGCAGCCGGAGTTGACTCAGGCCTTGTTTTTAAATCCATTCAGCCACCCTGTATTTTTTATTGGGGCATTTAACCTATTTACATTTAATATAATTGTTGATAAGTATGTACTTATTGCCATTTGTTAGTTGTTTTTATAGTTCTCCTGTATTCCTTTCTTCTCTTGATCTCTCCCCTGTGGTTTGCTGGCTTTCACAGTTTCTTTTTTTCTTTACTTGTGTATCTTTTGTAGGTTTTTGGTTTTTGGTTTGTGGTTATCATGAGATTTATATATATCTATAGCAGCCTGTTTTAAGCTGATAGGCATTTAAAGGTGAATATATTCTATAAGGACTACATTTTACTACCTCCTCCCTGTTATATGTTATTGATGTTATGTTTTGTGTCTCCCTACCACTTATTGTAGTTTGAATTGAGTTTGATATTTCTTTCTATCTTAGTAGCTTTTTAAATGTCTGATTCACTGCGTTTATTTAATATTTGGCTTTACCTGAGTTTTTTTTCCTTTATCATATATTTTTATTTCTGGATATGGCCTGTCTTGTTCTGCTTAAAGAAGACCCTTTAACATTTTTTGTAAAGATGATTTAATGGTGATGAACTTATTTAGTTTTTGCTTGTCTGGTATACTCTTTATCTCTTCAATTCTGAATGATAACCTTGCTGGGTAAGTTATTGTGTAGTTTCCTTTCTTTCAAAACTTTAAAGATGCCCTGCTCCCTCTGGCTTATAAAGTTGGGGCTGAGCAATCAGATGACATCCTTATGGAGTTTCCTTTGTATGTAATACATTGGTTTGCCCTTGCTTCCTTCAAGATTATGCCTGTATCTTTAACCTGTGCCATTTTAATTACAATTTGTCTTGGTGTGGGTCTCTTTGGGTTCACTTTGTTTGGAACTCTGTGCTTCCTGGACCTGCGTCCCTTTTCCTTTCCCAGCTCAGGAATGTTTTCAGCTGTTATTTCTTTAAATATAGTTTCTGTTCCTTTCTCTCGTCTCCTTCTGGGATCTCTATAATGCTAATGTTTGGGCGCTTGATACTATCCCAAAGGTCTCTTAAGCTGTCTTTGTTTTTTAAAATTCTTTTTCTGTTTACTGTTATGATTGGTTGATTTCCACTAGTTCGACTTCCAGGACCTGTTTTTCTGTATTAGCTAATCTGCTGTTGATTCCTTCTAATGTACTTTTCATTGCAGTTATTGTATTCTTCAGACCTGCTTGGTTCTTTATTACACTTTCTACCTCTTTGTTGAAGTTTTCTCTAAGTATTCCAATTCCACTCTCAAGTTTGGTGTGCATTCTTCAGACCATTTCTTTGAATTCTTTATCGGGCAAATTACTTATCTCCATTTCCTTAGGGATTTTTTTTCCCCTGAAGATTTTTCTTATTCTTTCATTTGAGAGATATTTTATCTTTTCATTTTGTTTAACTGTCTATGTTTGTTATATGAATTATACAAAATAGCTATCTCTCCCAGTCTTTAAAAAGTGGCCTTATGTACAAGGGTCCTCTGTGGACGCTGTGTTTGCCAGGTGGTTTTGGTCAGCTGGGAGGAGCCGAATATGTGTATAAGGTGTCCTGGCCACTGGCCCACTGAGTTGAAATGACTCCAGGTGGGGAGGCCAGGTGCATGTAGTAATGACCTGTTGATCCTTTTTGCTCCCTTTGTTTGGGGCTGAAATGGGCTGGGGTGATGTGTTCAAGTGCACTCTGCAGCTACCTTGCTGGTAGGCCAGAGCACACCTGGACAGAGCTCCTGCCCACCCTGTGGAGGCAGAGGGGGGTGTAAACAATAGTGCTCACTGGCACCTCCAACCCCGGATAATTCCTGCAGTTTCCAGAGAGCTCCAGTGGGTCACCAGACGTCTCTATACAGTCTCTCTTGTTTGTTGTACAGAAAGTGGTCATATGTAGAAGTGACCTCTGTGTAGGCTTTAGCACCAGCTAGTTTTGGGAAGCCAGTTGGAGCCCAGCAGGGAGGCCAGGTGTAAGTGGTACCACCCTGTTGTTTCTGCTTGCTCCCTTTGCTGGGAGGCAAAAGGACTGGGCAGCAGACCTGGGAAAGCTGCTGTGATTTTGCAGCCAAGCCAAAGCACCTGAACAGAGATCCCACCTGCCCTAAGGCATTCACTATTCACTGGCTTCTCTGCCCGTAGAGTTCCTGCAGCTCCTGTGACTTTGCCAGCCTTCTCTATTTGCTCTCTTTGTTTGTTGTTCAGAAGTTGTTCATTAAGCCCTTCGCTGTCTTGCAGGAGTTGTTCTGTATACAGTGTATGTGTATATTTGAGTGTGCTCATGGGAGGGGTCAAGTTCAGACTCCTATGCTGCCACCACCTTGGACTTTTTTTTCCTAGTTTTTAAATGTGTAATGAATGCTAAGTTGTTTATTTGAGATTTTTTGTGTCTTGAGGTATGCCTGTAATGCTATAAACTTCCCCCTTTGTACTGCTTTTGCTGCATCCCCCAAATTATGGTATGTTGTATTTTTACTTTCATTTGTCTTTATGTATCTTTTTATCTCCTGTTTCTTCTTTGACCCAATAGTTGTTTAGTGTCATGTTGTTTGATCTCCACACGTTTGTGTTTTTCCCCAGCTTTCTTCTTGTAGTTAGTTTTGTTTTATACCATTATGGTCAGAAAATGTTTGGTATGATTTCAGTCTTCTTAAATTTATTGACACTAGTTTTGTAACCCAACATATGGTGTCTCCTTGGGAATGTTCTGTGTGCACTTGCAAAGAATGTGCACTCTGTCACTTAGGGATGGCAAGTTCTATAAATACTAAGTTCATTTGATCTAATGCGTCACTTAAGGCCAATATTTCCTTATTGACTTTCTGTCTAGATGATCGATTCATTGCTGTCAATGAGGGATTCATGTCCCCTACTGTAATTGTATTTTTGTCAGTTTCTCCCTTTGGGTCTGTTAGTAATTGCTTTATGTATCTTGGTACTCTCAGGTTGGGTGCATATATATTAATAAGTGTTATGTCTTCTTGATGAATTCTCTCCTTTGTCATTATAAAATGTCTATCTCTGTCTCTTGTTACCCTTTTTTATCTTGAAATCCATTTTGTCTGGCATAATGACTGCTACACCCACTTCCCTCTGGATGCCATTTGTTTGAAGTACCGCCTTCACCCCTTCCTTTGTGCCTGTGTTTGTCTTTGTAATTGAGCTGAGTCTCCTGCAGGTGACATATAGTTGGGTCTTGCTTTTTAATCCATACATCTACTCTGTGACTTTTGATTTGTGAATTAAGTCCATTTATAATTGGGGTGATTAATGATATATGAAGATGTACTACAGCTATTTTATCTTTTGTTTTCTTCTTGCTCTGTATCGCCATTGTTTGTTTTCCGTTGTAAGTCTGCTTGGCAGGTTTCTATGATTTTCTTCTCCATTTCCTCTTTTTTTAAATGTTTTGTCTCACCCAGCCTGGTGTGGCTCTGCAGTTGAGCATCGACCTAGGATCTAGGAGGTCGCAGGTCGATTCCCGGTGAGGGCACACGCCCGGGTTGCGGGCTTGATCCCCATTCGGGGGCGTGCAGGAGGCAGCCGATCAATGACTCTCTCATTGTTGATGTTTCTCTCTCTTTCTCTCTCTAAAATCAATAAAGGTGTATATAAGAAAAAATGTTTTGTTTCAGCCTTGGACTTTGTTTTGTGGTTACCATTAGGATTGTGTAAGATGTCCCCTACCTACACACAATAGTCCTTGTTCTTCTAGTTGCCTCTTCAGTCACCTGGACCTGCCCAGTCCTCTCCTCCTCCTCGTCTTTTATGATTTTGTCACAAGTTATCCCTCTTTATGTTGTGCCTTTGTTACCAAATTGCAGTAGTTATACTTACTTTAATGCCCTTTTTCCCCTTTAACCTTTATGTTATAATTATTTACTAACCTATTCTGAAATAGATTTTCAGTTTCCTGCTTCTATCTGTCAGTCATCTTATTCAGAGTTTGTATACTTTTGTTTCTAGCAGAAGAGCTCCTTTTGACATTTCTTGTATGCAGGTCCTGTGGTGGTAAATTCTCTCAGCTTTTGTTTGTCTGGGAAAGCCTTTATTTCTTTTTAATGGCTAAAGGATCCCTTTGCTGAATATCTTATCCTTTGCTGATAGTTCATCTCTTTCAATATTTTGAATGTTTTCTTTTTGCTCTCTCCTGTCTTGTAATGTTTTTACTGAAAACATTACAGAAAAATCTGGTGACTATAACCTAATGGGGTTTCCTTTGTAGGTTAGTCTTTATGTTCCCTGGCAGCCTTAAGAATTTTTTGTCAATTTTTGACAGTTTGAATAAAATGTGTCTTGGAGAAGGTCTTCTGCATTGATACAATTAATTAGGTGTCCATTAGCTTCTGCTATCCTAAAGTCTAGTTCTTCCCACAGGCTTGGGAAGTTCTCCTCAGTTACTTCTTTAAGTAGGATCTCTGCTCCCTCCTCTGTCTGGTGTACTGTGCCTGTTACCCTTACGTGGCTCTTTCTAATGGGGTCAGAGAGTTTCATTTTTTAAATTTTTAACTCTTCTCTTTCTTTTTCCTCATGGGTCATTTCTAGGTTCCGTCTTCAAGTTTGATAATTCTCTTTTCCACCTGGTCTGCTCTGTTTCCAATGCTCCCTAGTACATTCTTCATCTCATTTAGTGAGTTCTTCAGCTCCGGAATTTCTTTTTTATAGTTTGAATCTCTTTGGCAAAGTGCTCCTTTTGTGCATTAGTTTTATTCCTGAGCTCACTGAACTGCTTTTCTTTCTTCATAACTGCAATCTTGAATTCTCTGTCACTGAAACCACAGTCTTCCGTGCCTTTGAGTTTGTTTGCTGGAGATTTTTATTTATTTTCTTTCTGTGCTCCCAGGTTACCTTGGTTGCTCATGGTATTTGATGGATTGTTTCTGTGTGTGTGCATTTGCGGTAGAGGTCTCTTGTTTAGATACTGTTTTGCTCTCAACAATTCAGCAGGTTAGTAGGCAGGCTACTTTCTTTTCCCATAGATAGTTATAGCACATGGTTGTTATTTTTTTTGTATTACTTGTACTATTTATGCCTCTGGGATCATGGTGGAGTGGCATTGCTTAGGTCAAGGAAAACGCCATGTACCCACTGAGATGTTGGGTGTCTCCCCTGACCAGCTTGCCTCAGTTATGGGGCATGACTACTATGATGGGGGATGTGACTGGTGGTGAACTGGTTTTGCAAGCTCCCTGAGCAACTCCCTTTTTGCACTGTGTTTTTGGCTTTACCAGGCTCTGCCGGGGCATATTGGGCAGAGGAGGCAAGTTCACAATCTTATGGCTCTGCCCCACCCCCTTACAGTAATGGCTTCCCAGCCACCTCTTCCCAGCTCTGCTGCAGTGTGGGGGCAGAAGGGAGAGGCCTTTCCTAGGAAGGGAACTGCTTCTACCCTCCAGGTTACAGAATGAGGGCTACAGCCACACGAACCCCTCCCCCCCCCCACTATTGTACTATTGTGCTCACTGCTTGCTGGAGCCAGGGGGCACCAAACTGTTTACAGCCACCAGTCTGCCGCCACCGTATCTGTCCTCCCCCCATCACACCTCCCCTATTCATTCCAACATGCCCACCTTCAGATGTCCTGATGTAAGGATCTTTCAGGAGTGTTTGTGTGTTGAGCAGGGGATCCTTTGTTGAACTATAATTGTCTGACTTATAAATTTAAGAGGAGAAACAATGGAGTCTTCTCACTCTGCCATGATGCTGATGTCACCTCTCCATTTACTTTTAGAAACCTATTGATGTCTATTAGGTAACATTTTTTGAAGCCTAATATTTAGTTGCTATATATACTTGAAACATACTCTATAAACTTTTTCCATGTTAGTCTGGTTTTATGAAGTATTTTTATAGGCACTTATTATTAGACTTCAAATTATAATATTATGTCCTAATAAAGAGGAAATGAGCAAAATACTTTTTAACTAAAAACTGTGTATGTCCTTCTATGTTTGGTTTTCCTGAAGTAGTTGATTCTGTGTGATGAGCTGTGGCCTCTGCATTTCAGATACTATGCCGTCATGGTGACCATGTTCTTCACTGTCAGCGTGATCAACAACTATGCCCTGAACCTCAGCATCGCCATGCCCCTGCACATGATCTTCAGATCTGTGAGTCCGCTGGCCACGCGAGGCTGTTCCTCTGAAAGATACTAAGTGGGCAGATTAAACACAGAGCCTCAGTAGAAAGGGCTTGTAATAAGTTGTATGTCATTTGAGAAGGCTGCAAAGAGAGTAATGTGAAAGTGGTGTTTACTTTTATTTATCTGAGGTCTTATGGGTGATTCATAAAAGGAAAGTTAAAAATTTCTTGAGAAATAGATTTTACCTTTTAATTTCCTTCATCTGGTTGATGTTATATTTACACTTGTTATGCTCTGTCATTTTAACTTATTTCTCATGCCTTTTTGTTTGTTTCTTCCATAAAAGTACATTTACTTCTAGTAAATGAGACCCTTCTCCTTTCTGATTTTTTTTTTTTTAAGCAGAGACTTGAGATAAATAAAGGGAAATTCTTGATGGAGGTATGTTTCTCCCAAAGCAGTAGAGGTTTTTTTCTTTGCCTCAAGTATGGTGAGAGATCTGTGTTTAGTTTCTGTGTAAATAAGAACAGTTTTCCCTAAAGGGCAGGAAAGACCTCAAGGGAAATGTAGTTAGGATTGCAGAAGATTACACAAAGTGGCTGAGGATTGGAATGGTAACATTTTGGTGTGGTCTGAGATTTTTGTGAGATCCAGTGTGCTATTTCTAAAACGACTTTCCAGAGCTGATTGTAATAACTAAGACGACCTTCCAAGCACTGAGCACATGGTAGACCCTCAGTAAGCCCTTGATGATGGACAGACACCCTTCCAGAGAGGAGATCTCTGCACAACTTCTTTCATTAGAACTAGGGGCGAGGAGAAGCTTAGTAAAAGCTCTTATACATTAGATTGAAAGTTTGACAAAAATCAGTCCATAATATAATTTATTCTTGCTTAGCCCTAACTAGTTACTGAGAATTGATCATTTTTATTTTCATTGTCATGCAAGATAGATTTTTATGGTTTATGTTCGCTATCATAAGAACACCTGGACCTTACTAATTTATTCCTCTTAACCGCCGCCTTCCCAGCTGTTTTTCCCTCTTGTCCATGTTCATATTTACCTTGAATTATGTTGTCTTTCCTGAGTGCACTAAAACTTTCTCTCGTCTCCTTCTGCAGGGTTCTCTAATTGCCAACATGATTCTAGGAATTATCATTTTGAAGAAAAGGTAAACAGTGACTTTATATAATTTCTGTACAGGAAGCACATCCTGGGCCCCTGCATCAGCCAGTCCTGTGATTCCTTTTCTCCTAGTGAGGGCCTGCTCTTGGCCTCCTGTTAGTTCTCTGTGACAGTGACGCACACTCCTGATGCGGTTGGCCAGGTCAGAGATCCCACCTGTGGCTTCCCAACGTCTCTGTGTAGAAGTAGCTCTTGTCACCACTGAATCCTTAGATCCGTACTAACCTATGAAGTCAATTGGTCTAGAACTTCACTGGCCCCATGTGGTTACCACTAGTCACATGTGACTATTTACATTTAACATTTAAATGACTTAAAATTCAATAATTAGTTCTTTAGTCTCACTGGTCACATTTGATGTGCTCAAGTAGCCACATGTGGCTAGTGGTGACCATATCGGAGAGCCTAGCATGGAACATTTCCAGCCTCATAGTTGTGTGGGACAGTGCTGTCATAGGTGTTCATAGGTGTCACAGTGCTGTAATGGACTAAGGAATATCGTACTTAGTAAAAAGAAAATTCCTAATGGCCAAGAAGATGGAATCAAAGGTATCAGGACTATTCTACATGACTGTCACCAATGGAATGTCATGTCTGCTCTTTTTTTTTTTTTAATATTTCTTTATTGATTTCAGAGAGAGGAAAGGAGAGGGGGAGAGAGAGAGAAACATCAATGAAGAGAGAGTCATTAATCGAGCCCACAACCTGGGCATGTGCCCTGACCAGGAATCAAACCCCGATCACCTGGATCCTAGGTTGACGCTCAACTGCTGAGCCACGCCTGGCCAGGCTGCTCTTTTTTTTTTTTTATTTTTAGATGAAACAATTTGTTGGTCCACAGACTCTTAGAAACTAATTTAAGCAACACCATGAAAGGGTGTTTGTGGCGACCAGTCGGCACCTTGACTCTTCCACACACAGACTTACATGGACTCAGCTGGGAATCTGCATGGACTCATGGGGAAATTGGTCTCTGTGCCTTCTTAACGTGTTCTTCCCATTTCTGCAGATACAGTGTATTCAAATACGCTTCCATCGCCCTGGTGTCTGTGGGGATATTTATTTGCACTTCCATGTCAGCAAAGCAGGTGGTAAGAATCGGCTCACAAATCATTTACATTCACTGCTTGCATGGGGGCCCAGGTTCCAGATACTTATTCATGATGCAAAGAAGAGGGGAGGGAAAAGGGTGACAAATATTTCCCTGTGTCCAGGCCCATTGCATGCAGTTCTGGTCTCTGTACTTAGTATTTTTTTCTTATTTCCTAGACTTCCCAGTCCAGCTTGAGTGAGGATGATGGATTCCAGGCATTTACGAGGTGGTTACTAGGCAAGTATGCTAATTACAATAAAGATAATTGCCTCTGCAGTTCTGTTTGCTGAGTTTTCTCCTAAGGGACATGTTTCTTGGCAAGAAGCTTCAGCTAAACAAATTATGCCACAGAAGAGAGGCACCTGGGATCATAAATCTCTGGCCTGTGGTGTTCAAAAAATGACAAAAAGAAAACTTCCAGGTCCATGGTGGTGTGTTCTGGGACCTGGATCAGTGCTTCTCTTGGTTGCCGCTGGTCTAGGAAGAAAAGTAACTGCTGCTTGCCCAGCACACTCTGTGGGAGTAGTGGTTAGGGTGTCACCCAATTCTTCATGGTCTGTCTGCTGAGTACAGGCTTCCTCAGAAGGGCATGTTACAGTAGTTGACTCTGAATCTCCAAGGGACCCATTTCTAAATCTGAGATTTATTTTCTTGAGGAGTTAGCTATTCCATACGGCAGTGTTCCCAAACCTGACTGATTTAGCAGAATCTCCTGGGGAATGTATCTCTCTGCGGAAGTAATGAGACAGTCCTGTAGAGCGTTGCCCTCACATTGTGAGATACAGAAGTGAAACTTTCCAAGTACATTCAGTGGTAACAGTAGCAGTAGCAGATTGAGACTGACCAAGTGACAGAGAAATAGCAGGGAAAGAATTATATTCTCCTTGCTGCTTGGCTTTGAAACTCTGCTCCCCTCTAGATTGCTATTCTTTCTTTTTTTAAAAATATATCTTTATTGATTTCAGAGAGAGGAAAGAGGAGGGAGAGAGACAGAAACATCAATGATGAGAGAGTCATTGATCAGCTGCCTCCTGCACGCCCCTAACGGGATCGAGCCCGCAACCCGGGCATGTGCCCTGACCTGGAATCGAACCCCAATCCCCTGGATCCCAGGTCGACACTCAACTGCTGAGCCATACCCGGCCGGGCTAGATTGCTATTCTTAACATAGAAAGATCTTTATGAGCTATTAGAAGAATACTTTATCCAATAAGAAAAATTTGCAGAGGATTTGAACATACCATTCATGGGTGGGAAAATTAATAATTTTATGTTTAGCCTTACTGATCTAATAATCAAAGAAATGCAGATTGAAACCAAAATGCAGTGGCTTTTAATTTTTGATCTATTATATTGGCAAGATAATGATTATTCTCATTTCTGCTGAGGGTGCAGCAGGATGGCCATTTTCACATGAACAGTTTACAGTATAAATTGACATGGCCTTTCTGGAAAAAACTATGTATTGAGTAATTCCACTTATGAGAGTTTATCCTAAGGAAATAATCAACATTTTAAAAAAGATTTATGTACAAGGATGTACACTGATTTTAATGGTGAAATACTGAAAGTAATCTAATCACTCTCACATTGTAAGACATTTAAGTATGGTACATCCACATGGTAGAGTAATATGGAGCCATTAAATCATGCTTTTGAAAAAATGTTAATGAGTAACCTGAAGGAAAATCTAGGAGAAAAATCATGAAAAAAAGCAAGATATAAAATTGTGTACTCATTATGATCCTGGCTTAGCATAAAATATACATAAATGTAGAGAGATGTAGAAAACTATAAAGGACTGGATAGTAATATGGTTGATTTTTATTTCTTTTTAAAATTTTGTATACATTCTACAGTTAGTTTGTAATATTTGTAATACATTTAAACAATAAATGTTCTTTAAGAAAATATCTGGAAGTTAGTGAATGCAGGTGCCTGGTAACCGGATCTTTGTTTTGCAGGTATTGGAGCACTGACATTCGCCCTTCTGATGTCAGCGAGGATGGGCATTTTCCAAGAGACTCTATACAAACAGTTTGGAAAACACTCTAAGGAGGCTTTGTTTTATAATGTAAGCAATTTCTTGAACCTGGGGAGGGTCAAAATGACTGAGTTTTTAGTATTAATGTAACGTGTTTTCGATTGTAAGATGCCATCCTTTCCGTGTAGTTGAAGGATGGGTTCACCATCCAGTAAAGGGCTTTGGGCCCCCAGACCGGAGTGAGCGCCTTTCACAGGCTGCTGGTGCGCACGGGAGCCACGTTCTCTGCTCAGGTCGGGGGTCAGGGTCGGGCATGAGAGCGGCTGCCCACCGGGAACCTGCCCCTGTGTTCCTGCAGGTGAAGGGCTCAGAGCACTGGGGAAGCTGGGAAAGGAAACTCAGCTGCAGAAGCAGCATGCGAAGGGGATGTGTGCGAGGAGTGAGTCCCTCGGGTGGGCCTTTTCATTTTATGGAGAGTTTAGCAATTATACAGCTCCAGCTCCTTTGTTTTAAAGGGCTGATCTGGGGCCGCGCCTCTAACTTCTCCCTCTCCGGTTGTGACGATGCCCGAGCCGTGTAACTCCAGGTCCCCTAACCTCGGGGATTCCCTCACTGCCAGCTGTTTGTACTGAAGCGGTTTGACACTTTTAGTTGGAGCTGAGAGGACACGGCTGGGAATTTAAAAAATAAACACTCCATTCGTTCCACACCTTTCTTTTATAACAGGGGCACGTGTAGCTGTCAAGTAAATGTTCCTCGGAGCCTCGAGTCCTTATAAATTATTGTGGTTGTTGTCAAGCACATTAACCTCTGCTCGCTGGTCGTTCCCTCTGAAACCTTTTAATTCTTGTCATTTCCTTTCTCCCTGACACCGTAGTGTCCTCCAGTCTCTTTTCTCACTACTTTTCTAAACTCCCTGAAATCTGCCTCCACATTCTTTATAATTTTAAAATCCATTATGTTTGTTTAACTGTTCTCAAAATTAGTAAAACGTAATAAATCCTTTGGGCAGAATGACTGAGCATTCCCTTTCGTTGAAGAAAGGATGCTAGTCCATTTTAGTTTGTTTCGTGTGATGACCATCACACTCTATAAGGGTAAAAACCCTAATCTGGGGGTTATTGTGCCAGGTAGTGCCACGTAGTTAGAAGCCCTGGGTACATTTAACTTAGTCTCACTTGCTTGTCAAACCACTTGTGAAACTGAATCACTGTAAAAGCACTCCCATTATTCTGTAGTGTTTTTTGCATTTCAGTTTCTGTGACCTGTTTCTTCCCTCAGCACGCCCTTCCACTGCCTGGATTCATCTTCTTGGCTTCTGACATTTATGACCACGCAGTTCTTTTCAACAAGTCTGGTGAGTCTGGGGTTACCCAGCAGAACAGCCTGACAGAGTTTCAGTTTTACTCTGGACTTGACCACTGCTTTTTTATCCAAATCCCCTGGCCCACCTGAACCCATCCCCATGTCACTTTCCTGGAATATAGTGCCATTTATCTGTAGTTGCAGTAGCAAAAGCTTTTACTGGTGCTTCTCTTACTTCATTTGCAAATTATTGAGAAGATCCTCAACTTTTCTGTTTTGCCTTGGAATTTGTGTGTTTGCATTTGAATGTGGAAGGTTTGGCATTTTGAGAATGCAGACAAATGGTACTAGCACACCACAGAGATTGGAGCCCTGAGGGGGAGTGGGCGGCAGTCCAGCCCTCCCTGTGCTGCCCTGAGGGGTCCATCTAGTCCTTGCTACCTGGGGAAGGGGAAGCAGAAGCAGAAATGACAGGGCGTTTTTCCCAGGACACAAGTTAGATAGGCGGCAGGAATGAGCAAAATTAATTCAAAAATCTACAGCGTGTCAGTTGCCAGTTAACTTGAAAGAAATTACGGATATGATCTGATTAGCTACTAAAAGACATAGTGTTATATAGAAAAATGAACACATAAGGAACCAATAAACATTTTTAAAATATAAGGCTTTATGTTGCTCATGCCTAAAAAGTATACTTTGTACAATGGCAGTAGGCGCTCAGTAAACATTTGTTTGCTTTCTGAGCATGAGTTGTGAAGTTGGACTGCTCTCTGAATTAGCAACATGGCCTCTCCCATTCTGTCTTCCCAAAAATGTGTGATGAAGAAAGTTTTTAAGGCTCCAAATTACTGAGATAATTGACATATAGCTGATTTTTGACACATTGGTTTTTAAGGTTTCTGACAGTCCCCACATAGCAAAGAGCTATTTAAGTTGTAGTGCTGGGTATTTATAATTTTTTTTAAGATTCTACCTTTAACTTTTTCAGAATCATCCCTCAGTTAAATATACTTTTTTCCCCCATTGCTTTTCAGAGAGTGTGGAAGAGAGAGAGAAACATCGATGGGTTGCCTCCCGCACGCACCCCTACTGGGGCTGGGGATGGAGTCTGCACTCGAACCCGGGACCCTTCAGTCCGAGGGCCGACGCTCTAACCACTGAGCAACACTGGCTGGGGCTTAAATATACATTTTTTTCTCTTCTTGAGTTTTAGTGTCTCAGACCTATTATCCTTGATTTTTCTAAGAGAGCCGAATATCCATCTCAATATTTTACATCTTACTGATTGTCTCTGTCCTCAGCAAACTGATACAGTGGGTCTCTGAATTTATTAAACAGAAAATAACAGTTGTTAACTTTCTGTTTCAGTGCTTGCTAAGTGTTTCAAAGACAATAGAATACCAGATTATTGGGATTTCCCACTGGTCCAGACATACACTTCTAACAAATTCTCTTTATTTTTTGCAAAAGAAAATTAATGATCTTTCCTAACCAGACGTCAGTATCACCTTGTTGGAATTTCCTAAGTTCTGCTGTATGTTTCAAGCAGTATGAAAGAAATGGCCCGAGAGGATTACTGTGTCATTCTTGTTAACCTTGGGTGTTTTGTTTCTTCCCAGATCTTCACTGTGCAAACCTCATTATACAAAACTAACACAAGAATGTATTTAAAAGAAGAAAAGTTAGTTTCCTTCCAGATGCTATTTACATAAATTCTTACATCTTTATAATCCTTGTGTAGATATATTTTTATACTTCCTGCTTCACTTTCACTCTGAGTTTTTTGGTGACTATATCTAACCCTTACGGTTTTTTAAATAGGCTAAGTGCACAATGCCTCATCCAGTCAGAGCACCTCTGCTTACAGCCATTGCTCTGTCGTTGGACATTTAGATTGAGTCAGAGTTTTCCCTTATTATAAGTTATACGGCAATGAATGAAGAACTTTTTCCTTCTTTTGAATTATCTAAGATTAATTCCTAAGAATGGGTATCAATACTTTTATGGCCCCTTAATAAGAATTGTGAAGTTGACTTAAAAAACACACACAATTTATACTACCACCAACTGAATGGCTGCCAATTCCCCTTTTATCTTGCCATAATACAATATTATTTGTTAGCAATTAAAATCTACAAATAATATTCTAACTTAATAGATATAAAATTCTACAGCCTAGTTTAATTTAGAATTCTTCAGTTACTAGTAGGATGGACAGTATTTCCAAATGGCATCTAGTTACTGGTTGTCTTTCCTCTTGTGTTGATTGTCAGTTAAGACCACATCATATTTGAACTTCTCTGTAAAGTGGGGTCCTATTCAGGTGAGTGGTAAAGAGTTTAAAATTAAAATAGTCATTTGTTTTAAGAAAGCAATGTAATGACTCTTGAGGCTGATGTAGCCCTGAATCAAGGCAAGCAATGGTGTGTGGTCGAAATCTGTTTGCAAGGAAAATAACACTGCTATCTCTATGACGTTCAGTCTGTATTACTTTTTCAAAAAGATGAAAACTTTAGCTGTCACAAGTGATAACAACTGTTTCCCCTCTTAATCTTTACAGAATTATATCAAGTTCCAGTCGTCAGTGTGACGGTGCCCATCATGTGGTTCTACCTCCTCATGAATGTCATCACTCAGTATCCTTCACCCTGCTCTGCCCATGGTCTTCTCTGCGTTATTTGGCACAGGAATGTTTATTCCTCTGACAGCAGTGACAAGAGTTTCACCCTTGCTTTGGTCTGTTCTGCAGTAAGCAGGAGAAAGGCCCATCCAGCGAGCTCCCTGTGGAGGGCCAAGGACATGATAGTGGTGCTATATAGGTCAGTAGGTCACAGGGCACTGCAGGAAGTGCTCTGGGAGCAGGTGTAGAAGTCAGTGGATAATTAAGAATTAGTGTATGACATGCATGTTCTGTGATTTCTACCATCCTGGGATATTACACAAGCCACCACAAAATTCTGAAAGAAATGTCAAATTAACTAAAATTTAACTTTAAAAAAAAAATGCTTCGTTTGAATGACCTTAAGTCCTTTATAAAAACTTACGTCTTTGAAACAGTGAAACAGATGGAGATTGACCGCATTCCTCTCACTTCACCTCGTAGATGTGCCCCACAGAGTTCTTTTTGGAAGGAGGTGGGAGGATTGGGGACCAGATCGGATGACCTTGACTGAGTGTACCCTCTGTCGTTCCTTGGGAGGAGACCTTCACTGTAAACTGTGGGAAGGATCCAGAATAATAGTGAGAGGTTTTAGGCAGTTTGAGTTGGGATCCACAAATGGAATGGCAGGCCAGGAGTCCTGCACAATGTTCTACCCAGGAGCCTCAGAGCAGCTGTAGCCAACCCCCAAGTTTTCTGGCTCTTGGAAAGGAACATTTAAGCCAAGACCCCTGCTAGCAGGTTCTCCCCAGCTGATCTCTCGGTCATCTCAGAAAACCACCTTAACCCTGCCCTCCAGGTACGTGTGCATTCGGGGAGTCTTCATCCTCACCACAGAATGCACCTCCCTCACCGTGACGCTTGTCGTGACTCTGCGCAAATTTGTGAGCCTCATCGTCTCCATCTTGTACTTCCAGAACCCCTTCACTCCGTGGCACTGGCTGGGCACCTTGTTTGTCTTCATTGGGACCCTAATGTACACGGAGGTTTGGAACAACCTATGGACCACAAGAAGCCAGCCTCAGGACAAGAAGAACTGAGGCGCGCCTGGGAGACCGGGGCGGTAATGAGCCAGGGCCTGGCAGAGGTCGGGCTGCTGTTTCACCTTCGTTAATGCTGAATTGCCCGCAGTACTGAACCACCACATACCAGACAATCCTCAGGAGGGGACTTCCCAGATTTCTCATGGCTTTACAGACCAGCGTTTGTGGACGCTGAACAGAAACCTCTCAACCCTGAATTAGAAAACAGAATAGTGATCTACTATTGAACAACTGTTTGCCATTTGTTTTGTTTACCAAAACATTCAGTACTGTACCTGATTGTTGAATTGAGCCCCAGAGCTGCTAGTTTTATATCCATGGTCTTGGACAGATTCCCCCGTTTGTTGTTCTGGTGATCCTCTCAACAGTCCTCATCCTGTGTCCGCGTCCTTTTGTTCTGTCACCTTTCCACTCTGGCATCACCAGAAACAACTAAGTGACCAGGTGAGCTGAAGCACTGGTGACAGTGGAGGACGGGTGTTTTCTATGCAGAAGCTATATGTTTTCATATCTCTTGCTTCCTGTGCTTAGAACAAACCTGCAGCATATCTCTATGGCACAGTGTTAGTAGGAAATAAAGGTTGTATATGAATTGGGAAAGAGAGACATTTTTCCCCTCAGTCTAAACCCATGAGCCTAGAACTGAGCTGGTGACACCAGGATGGCCCAGGAGAAGCTGGCCCTGGTCATCACCCAGAGAGCTACAGCTTTCCCACCCCAGATATTCACAGGGCTCCTTCCAAGTGGGTAGGTTAAGTCTTTGAAAGTGTTCTTAACCACGAAGGTTTAACTCTGCCTGGCAGTTCTAATAGTCACAGGCTAATGAGTAGACCAAAATATGGTGGTGGTGTGGTGTATAAATCAGGTCAATCACAACTAAAATGGAATGTTTTTCTCATTTTTCTATAAAGTATCTTAATGTTCTTGATGAGTATTTGTGAGGGTGGGGGTTGTATGTGTCTTACTGCATGTAGAAAGGTGTCCCCCCTTACTAATGTGGTGGTCCTCCTGTGGCATAATTTTGAGACAGAGGAGACATGTCAGTGTGGTTTGTGTAGGTGAGTGAGTGTCCTCATGTAGTTTGTGTGTGATCATTTTGGAGAGAAGAGTATGACAGGGTTCTTTCCTCCTTAGTCCTGCACCTTAATTGAGCTCACAAAAGTAGATGCTCTTTTGTAGGCAGTTAAACTTACCAGCCCCTCTCTTTTGCCCACAAAGGCCTTTTTTTTCTGGGTGCAGTTGTGTTTGTAAGTCAAGATGTAGCTGTACGGGTCCCCTGGGTTCACCCCATGGTGGGGTATTTATATTCCAATGCCTGGAGCATTGGAATATGTTAGGGTTTGAGGTAAGTGTCCTAGAACTATGGGGTTACTTTGGGGAAGTCCCTTAATTGCCTGAGTTTGGGCAGGTCCAAGATAACAGCGTAAGAGGACATGGAGCTTGTCCCCTCCCATGTGCACATCCTGAATGCACATCTATATTAGAGTATTATCTCTGAGAGATAACTAAGGGACAATTGAAGAGCTTCTGCACAACAAAGAAGACAGGGAGAGGTCACCTAGAGAAGATTGGGGAACTCCATGAGCTCTCCAGAATCTGAAGGAACTCATCAGGATTAGAGGAGCTGGTGAGTGTCATTGTTTGTATTCTCCTTACACTTGGATAGTATTGGTGAGAGCTCTGGCCAACCTGCAAGGCCACAGTAGTGCATTCCTAGTCACTCCTGGAACTAGCTCCAGCAGGAAGAGGGTGCCTTAGTAAGCATACACAGCCTTCTCCTCCACCAATCTGGAGTTAGATCCACTGGGCCCAGCAGGGCACTGTGGCTCAGCCACTGCTGCACACATCCACAGGGCTGCCTGCCAAGAGCTAATGTGGAGCCACAGTGTACATGTATGCTGGGCAGCCCCACCTGGAGTTAAAGGGCCTCAGCAGGTCATCATTGTGCTCCTGCTCAGGGGGTGGTCCAGCTCAGACCTCCATAGCAGTCAAAGAAAGTGACAGGACATGCCTTGTGAGTGCACAGAGAGGAGTCCCTCCCAGAGTAAGGGAACCAGCAAAATGCTGCAACATGCACTTGTGGGCTGCATAGGCTGGCAGCTATCAGGACAACAGAGTGAGCTATGCACATTCACACACACACGGAGGCCCCTACCGGAGTGGGAGGGAACTGACAGAGTGCTCAGTACATGTTCACAGGGTTTCTCAGCCCAGACTGGCAGCAGTCGATCAAAATAACAGGGCAAGCCATGCTTGGAGTAGGAGGAAACCAGCAGAGTGCTGCAGTGCCCATGGTCAGGTATCTCCAGACCAGCTCCAGCAGCAGTCAGCCAAAACAGGGTGTGTCTCATGTGTATACCAGGCAGCCCCACCAGAATCAAGAGTAGAACCAGCAGGGCTCTAAGGCATACACACAGGTCAGGATGTGGACAACCAAAACAACAGAGAAATACCACTTGCACACCATGCTGCCCCACCCTGAACCTGCTCCTTCTGGCCAGGCGGTACTCCAGCACTACACGTGCCTGCCCCAATCACCCACTCTACACAGATGCCACTTTACACAAGACCAATTTTTCAAGACTGGGAGAGAGATCTATTTCATCTAATTCATAGGAACAAACACAGAAAGTCAAACAAAATAGAGGAACAAGAGAAAACCCCAGAGAAAAACTAATGAAATGGAGAAAGATAATTTGCCTGATAAAGAATTCAAAGAAACTGTCATAAGGATGTTTAGTAAAGAACTTCAAAAAAGAGTTAGAAAATACAATAGACCAATCAGAGATAAAGAATACAATAACTGAAATGAAAAACACTCTAGAAGGAATTGACAGCAGATTGGCTAATGCAGAAGAATGGATCAGCAACCTGAAAGAATAGGGGAAATCACCCAGTTATAACAACAAAAAGAATTTAAGAAAACGATAGTATGAGGGTCCTATGGGATAACATCAAGCACACTAACATTCACATTATAGGGATCCTAGAAGAAAGGGGCAGAAAGTACATTTGAAAAAATAATGGCTGCACACGTTCCTAATCTAGGAAAGGAAACAGACATCTACGTTAGAGAGTTCCAAGCAAAATGAACCCAGAGGCCTACACCAAGATAATACTATAATTGGCAAAAGTTAAATATAATAACACAATCTTAAAGGAACAAGGGGAAAACAATGAATTGCATACAAAGGGAACCCCAAAAGCCTATTAGCTTATTTCTCAGAAGCAACTTTACAAGCCAGAGGGGAGTGTCAGAAAATACTTAAGAGTGCTGAAAGGAACCTAAAACCTAGTATGTTATACCTGGCAAGGTTATCATTCAGAATAAAAGGAAAGGTAGAGCTTCCCAGATAAGCAAAAACTAAAGTTCATCACCACTAAACAGACTTTACACAGAAAAGAAAAGGCCATGCCAAAACAATAATAATGCAGGGTAAAAAAATCACAGGTAAAGGCAAATATAGAATTAACACAGTGCATCCGCCACCCAAAAATCTAATATAAAGATTAAAAGACAGAAGTAGCAAAATTAGCTATAATAAATAATCAGGAGCTACTCAAGACAAAAAAATATGTGATGTCAAAAATAAAGTGGGAGGTGTGTGAAAATGTGCTTTCAGAATGTGTTTGAACTTAAATGCCTATCAGCTTAAAATATATAGTTGGATATATACGAACCTTACGGTAACCACAAATAAAAATAACACACACAATAAAACAGAAAAAAGCCCTCCAAAACACACTAAAGGAAACCAATAAAGGAAAGATTAAGAGAGGAACAAAAACAATCAACAAAATGGTAATAAGTACATACCTATCAATAATTACTTTAGCCCTGGCTGGTGTGGGTCAGTTGTTAGAGTGCCATCCAGTGCATCAAAGGTCAAGGGCATGTACCTAGGTTACAGGTTCGATCCCCTGCCCTGGTCAGGGTGCATATGAGAGGCAACCAATCAATGTGTCGCTCTCACATCAATATTTCTCCCACCCTTCCACTCTGTCTTTAAAAAAAAAAAAAATCATTGGAAAAAATATCCTCCAGTGAGGAGTAATAACAGCAAAATAATAATTACTTTAAATGTAAATGGACTGAATTCTCCAATCAAAGGTCATAGGGTGGCAGGATGGATTAAAAAAGAAAACTAAAACACCCATCTATGTGCTGCCTACAAAAGACTCACTTTAGATTGAAAGACAGACTGAAAGTGAAGGGAATGGAAAAAGATATTCCTACAAATGGAAATGAGAAAGCTGGGGTATTAATATATCAGACAAAATAGGGTTTAAAACAAAGAATGAGAAGGGCCAATCCAAGAAGGGGATATAACAATCGTAGATATCTACATACCCAACACAGGAGCACCCAAGTCTTTAAAGTAAATATCAATGGACATAAAGGCAGAAGTGAACAGTAATACAATAATAGTTGGGGACTTTAATACCCCACTTACCTCAATGGGTTGATCACCCAGACAGAAGAAAATAATGGCCTTAAACTCCACATTAGAACAGATCAATTTAATAGACACTTACAGAACATTTTTCCAAACACTCTGGGTTATACATTTTTCTCAAATGCACATGGAACGTTTTTCAGAATAGATCATATATTAAGCCACAAAAGAAGCCTAAATAAATTTAAGAAGAATGAAATTTTATCAAGCATATTTTCTGATCAGAATGGCATGAAACTAGAATCCAACTACAGGAAGAAAACTGGGTAAAACACAACATAGAGATTAAACAATATGCTAGTAAACAACCAATGGATCAGACAAAATCGAACAGGAAATCAAAAACTACTTGGAGATAAATGAAAATGAAAACACAACTTTTCAAAATGTATAGAATGAAGCAAAAGCAATTATAAGGAAAGTTCATAGCTATGCAGGCCTACCTCAAGAAGTAGGAAAAATCCCAAATATAATCTAACTTTACACCTAAAGGAACCGGGAAAAAGAACAAACAAAACCCAATTTAAGGAGAAGAGAGAAATAATAAAGATCAAAATGGAAATGAACAAAATACATACTAAAAAATATTTTTAAAAATCAATGAAATTAAAAGTGGTTCTTTGAAAGGATAAAGTTAACAAACCCCTAGCAAGATTCATCAAGAAAAAAAAAGAGCCCAAGTAAATAAAATCAGAAATGAAAGAGGAGAGATTACAACTAGTACCACAGAAGTACAAAGGATCATTAAAGAATACTACGAAGGCAGCCCTCGGCGCAGGCAGGGCAGAACTAGCACTAGCTCGCCCTGTGGCTGCCCAGCTGTGAGACCAGGGAAGGGAAGCCCTTTAAGCTCCTAGGAATTTTAGATTTCAAGAACATTGCCTGTGCATGGGACTCAGTATTATGTGGTTGACAAGGATCTGTTGTGGTTGGCCTTCGACATTTTTTGTTAACTAGCAGAATTAGAAGATCATATGTTGCTAGAGCTAGTTCCACTGTAGGTATAATTATGCAAAGCTAAGAATCCAGGAAAGAATTGCCAGAGAAGGAATTAAAAATAAGGTGCTGTATGAAAGTACCCACTTTGATCCTGAAAGAACACAAACAAACGGCAACAGCAGCAATTGAGCAGACTCGAGCATAGAAACCCAAATACAACTCACTGAAGTTGGTGTGAACAAAGTTGAGATCAACAGTGTAAAACATCGGAGGTACCATAAGGCGGCTTTCAATCAAGTAAATAAAGTATGTGTAAGTTTTAGTTTCTTTTACACTTGTTTGAATACTTACAAACTTCTGGCCTTGTACCTACTGCCAGTATAACATATAGAAGCCTCGTCGAACTTAACAAAAAATACTATGTATAGTTATGTCAACAAATTGGGTAATCTAGAAGAAATGGACAAATTTCTAGAAACATACAACCTTCTAAGACTAAACCAGGAAGAAACAGAAAATCTGAACAGATCTATTCTTAGTAATGAGATTGAAGCAGTAATCAAAACACTCTGAATAAATAAAAGCCCAGGATCAGACCACTTCACAGGGGACTACTACAAAACCTTTAAAGAATTAATATGTATCCTCAAACTATTCCCAAAAATTGAAGAGGAGGGAAAGCTCCAAATATTCTTCAAGGCCAGCATTCCCCTGATGCTAAAACCAGAAAAAGATACTATGAAAAAGAGTATTACAGGCCAATATCCCTGATAAACATGGAAAAATTCTCAACAAAGTACTAGCAAACTGAAACCAGCAATACATTAAAAGGCTTATACATCATGATCAAGTGGGATTTATACTAGGGGTACGAGGGTGGTTCAACATTAGCAAAACAATGTGATTCAGCACATCAACAAAACCAAGGATAAAAACATGATCTTCTCAGTAGATACTGAAAAAGCATGTGACAAAATTCAACATTCATTGATGGTAAAAATTCTCAACAAAGCGGGTATAGAAGGAACTTAACATCATAAGAACTATATGAAAGGCCACAGCTAACTCAGTGGCGAAAAGCCTTGTCCTCTAAGGTCAAGAGCGAGACAAAGAGGCCCATTCCAATCACTATTATTGGATATAATATTCAATGTGGAGAGGATGCAGTGGTGTGATGGGTCATTTTCACTCTTCATGCAATCATTGCTAGAGTTTTTATAGGGGGCTTTAAACATTTGGTTATACAGAACACCAAAAGCCTGACAATGAAATAGATTGAACAAATCAGAATAATAAAACAATTTTCAACCCACACTTCAAAATAGTTCCAAGCCCAGAAAATAGCAGAGAATTTAAATCCTAATCAGCCAGTGGCGCTTGAGGCAAAACTGGAACTCCCCTTAAGAGAGTTTGCAAGTTTAAGGCATTTGCAAGTTTGGTTGTTTCTGATTCTACCTGGGAAGAGTTATTTATCCAGGTACAACTGGAGGTATTGGCTATGGCACAAACTTCTCCCTGGTGGCAAGCAAATAATCAAGCAATCCCGGTGTTGAGGACTACTCAAGCTAGGAAATCTAATTATGTTTGTTGAGCTTGAACGGCTCTAATGGCTGGGTGGGCTATTCTGTTAATGGTTCTGGGTAGATTTCACATCGTTTTGTCTAACCAGTGGTGCCAAGGCCAGCTAGTGTTGGAATTTAAAAGGTACCATTTACATGCACAGTAGTACCAGAGTCATACTCAGATTTCCATGCAACGTTCACCATGCAATTAGCTGTTTGTGGAATTTGTAATGGTTAATAGGACAAAATCTTAATGAACATAGTACTAATGTGTAGCAAATTATATCAATTAAGAAGCTCAAATGTATCAAGGTAAAGACCCAATATTCCCAAATTCCCAAGCATACATCTCACTGTTATCTTGGTTTTACCTAAATGTTACCCCACTGGGAGCGAGATTTTATATATCCCTCCCCTTCTAATACATCATACTTTCAGAGATGGAACGGGAACACTTCAATATCTTCACTATTTCTCCCCTAATCTCATGAATCTGATATAATATTGTTGTTACAGTGCTTAGGCTAAGGTAGGTGCTCTAAAGGATCCAATGAATTGAATCACTTTCTAGATTCCAGAGTATTGCTGGTATTAAACAATAAACCCATCTTCCAGAAAGCCATGTCTCTGGTTGAAACATTTCCTGATCAATGATTGAGGAGTTAAGACCAGCTGCCAGTAAAGACTGTTCCCTATGAAATAACAGTTTGATCTTTTCTACCAAAGATTCCACACAAAAAAAACCCCTACCAGAACTGATTACTGAATTCAGTAAAGTAGCAGTATATAAAATAAATATCCGGATAGCAATTGCATTTATATACACCAATGATCAACCATTAGAAAGGGAAACTAATAAAACAATCCCATTTACAACTGCATTTAAAAAAAAAATGCCCAGGAATGCACCCCTATGTTCATAGCATTATTTACAGTAGCTAAGATCTAGAAACAGCCCAAGTGCCCATTAGAAAATGAGTGGATAAAAAAGCTGTGGTACATTTACATAATGGAGTACTATGCAGCTGTAAAAAAGAAAGATCTCTTACCCTTTGCGCCAGCATGGATGGACCTAGAGAATAATATGCTGAGTGAAATAAGTCAGTCAAAGACAATTATCACATGATCTCACTTATAAGTGGAACTGAATGAACATAATAAATTGACAAATAGGTCCAGAGGCATAGAGGCATGGAACAGACTGACATATCTCAGGGGGGAGGGGGCTGGGTAGATGGGAAGAAATTAACCAAAGAACTTTCATACATATATGCACAACCAATGGACACAGACAATAGCGTGGTGAAGGCCTGGGGTGGGGCAGGGACTGGGAGGAGGGCAGTAAAGGGGGGGGGATTGGGAGGCATCTGAAATACAATAAACAAAAAAATAACATACCTAGAAATAAATTTAAACAAGGATGTAAAAAACCTGTACTCAGAAAATTATAAGACACTGAAGAAAAATTAAAGAAGATACAAATAAGTGGAAGCATATACCATGTTCATGGATAGGAAGTATTACCATCATTGCAATGTCCATACTATCCAAAGCAATCATAGATTCAACGCAATTCCTATCATAACACCAATGGCATATTTCACAGAACTAGAACAAATATTCCAAAACCATATAAGGAACCACAAAAGACCCAGAATAGCCACAGCAATCTTGAGAAAGAACAAAGTTGGAGGCACCACGCTCCCTGATGTCAAACTACTACAAGGCCATAGTAATCAAAACAGCATGGTACTGGCATAAAAAGACAGAGAGACCCCAGAAGTAAACCCACGCCTTTATGGTCAATTAACATTTGACAAAAGAGGCAAGAATATACAATGGGGTATAGACAGTCTACTCAGTAAATGGTGGTGGAGCCCTGGCCAGGTGGCTCAGTTGGTTGGAGCATAGCCCCATACACCAAAAGGTGAAATAAGCCAAAGAAAGACAAGTACCAGATGATTCCACTTATATGTTGGAATCTAATGAACAAAATAAACAAAATAGAAACAGACTCATAGATACAGAGAAGAGACTGATAGCTGTCAGAGGGGAGGGGAAGGGTGTTGGGGGGCTGGGTGAAAAAGGTAAAGGGATTAAGCAAAGGAAAAAAGAAGACTCAGACACAGACATGGTGTGGTGATCACCAGAGGGAAAGGGGGTGGGTGGGGGGAGGTAGAAGAGAGTAAAGGAGAGCTAAATGGTGATGGAAGGAGGCCTGACTTGGGGTGGTGAACACAATACAACCAATATACAGATGATGTGTTATAGAATTGTATACCTGAAACCTATATAATGTCACCCCAATTAAAACAAAAACATAATTTAAAAATTTAATTTCTTAGCAGCCAAGACCAGGTCTCATTCCTTTCCTGTGTCCTTTATAGCACCTGTTAAAGTGTTGTAGGCACGAGTACCATTTGGTGGATGATATCTGGAAACAGGTTTTTCCTTCTGCCTCAAAGTAAACACCAATCCATCACATGGCATATTTTAACTCCAATAATACAATTAACAGAATCATTAACTTTTTAAAGTTATGTTAAATGTTACCCATACTAATAGATATTTACCCTTATTCTCTCTGACATCACTTAAGATGCATTTCAGTTTTTAACACTGCATGCGGTAGAGATAAGGAACTCACAAAAGGAGGCAGTCTTCAAAATATTGAGTTCTATTCTAAATGTAATCAACCCTGGGATGGAAATAAGAAATGTTACAGCCTTAAGCTGGCAGACTGACTACTGTCGAGACGTCAGTCCTACCTAAAGGAAATTTTCTTCTATTTGAAATTACCTCTTCTCTTTCAGTTTAAGGTATTGGGACAAGAATGACACACATTCTAAGGTTGTATACAACAGTTTTTCTCAGCCATCAATTCCTGCCTTACCTTGTTTCTCTGAATCAGCTCAGTTGAGATGCAAGTCCTTTCCTGAAAAACTGGTCGACATCAATATTGGGGTTAAAAATCCTCCTAGCAAGATAAAATGACTCACATTTAAAACCATGTATATTCCTTAAACTAGTAGCACTTCATTCTACTGGGATATGCCAATCTGACTTCATTGACTATCGGAAACAAGGTCCAAAAGAGCTCCTTGTACAAGGGAAATGTACAGGCTACAATTTTTCCTTAATATCTAATAATTTCCCCATTGGGTGGTCTATGAAATTACTGGGACGTCAGCTTCGATGGTAGAGAGGCAAAGTGTGCTGTTTTCTGTCAGAGTGGCTTTAGAGAAGGGGTTTGATAAAATCAACAGTAAAGTTAGGGACCGTTGAGAAATTACTAACAGGAAAACTGTGGGATCATCAGTTTTACCAAAGGTAGAGGCAGACATCGGGTGACAAATCCAGCGTTCCAACCGGTTCCCTGAGGAGGCTGAGGTTTGAGAGTATTGTGCCATAATATTTCTACACCAAGGTGTCCCACTTACAAGGGTTAAAACAGCAAAAATTAGGGAGTACTATATAGTCGAGGGTTAATGATATGGAATAACTGGACCATACAACCTAAAACACAGGTAAGGTGACCAACTTGCCACAAGAAATTAATATCACTAATACACCCAGGAATATAATCATTATGATAATAGTGAAATAAGCATAAGGATTTTGCATGGTGGGATATGACTTTACTGGCCTGGTCTCCGATCTTGGGAAAGGTGGTCTGTTTCAAGTGTCGTGTCTTTTTCTTCTGAGCGGTTGTCTGCTCTGGATGAGTTTAATTTGAGGTCTCCTATAGGCTGGGATGTTCAATCAGGTGAGTGAGCTGGAAGTGTGGGAGCCTTTTTAAATGAGAAACATGAATTCATGAATTAATACCTTTTAACTTTGTAGCACAGGGATTAGTTAGCAATACCTGGTATGGTCTCTTCCATGAGGCTGGAGAAAATCCTTGTGGAGAGGTCTTCTTTTGATAAACCATGTATCCAGCTTGTAGGCCATGATTTTCAATGTCTTTATCTCCTGGGAGCAAGCTGTGAAAAGATTGCTCTACGAGCTGTGAATTAATTTCAAGAGCTTTTATAAGTCCTTTGCAATAAGTCCTTTGCAGGTCTCCTTAAGGCAGGTTCATACATTCCCTGATCTAGCCTCATTGGTCTTCCAAAATCAATTTTAAAAGGGGGAAATTGATGTTTACCAAAGGGAACAGATTTCAAGCAATACCAAGTCAAGGGCTTTAGGCAAAGGCAGGTTAAAAGAGTCAACAAGTTTCACCAACTGAATTTTGACTGCCTCATATGTTTGTGTTATAAAACCAGAAGACCAGGTATGGTAAGTGCAGTGGAAATGCTGCACTATTGGCCAAATTCTGCACACCTGGTGTAGACTTTGTCTTGCAAAGTGGGTTCCAGGATCACTATGGAGCTCTTTGGTGATTTTCCAAGCAGGAAAAATATCCTTTCTCGGCGGAGTATTTTGGTAACTGTTGTGACTGTAGCCCTTCGGCGTGGGAATGCTTCCACCCAATGAGGATGCATGTAAACCCTCACTGGTACATTTTCACCCTTGAGAAGGGGGCAATTGGATTAAAATCCACTTTCCAAAGTTCAGAATTTCAGCATATCAAACAGGCCTGATTAGTTTCATTTCTCTCTTTTATAAGGAGAGATTTCCTTATTTTAGTTATCCATTTAATTGTCCATTTACAGACTTCACAAGCAATTATAGAAAGTTAAATCGTTAGAAGCAAAATTTAGCTCTTTGAATAGTAAGAAGGTTTGGTTTACCCAAGCAATCAAAGACCTGACGATACAGAGCATAGGAAATAATCCTACCAAACACAAAATCCTTACTTTCCCATTGTATCTCTTACCAAGAGCACACCATTAGTACAGGAAAACTTGTCCTTGTTAACAGAGAAAACCTCAAATTCCAATTCAGTATCAGGGTACTTTTGAAATCAAAGAACAGTCACTTACATAAACTGGTTTCAATCCTAACAGCAGGACCATACATATGATTTCTTCAAGATTCTTTTTCCATCAACTTTCATAAACCTTTCAGCTTTTGTTCTTTTTCCTCTTATTTTAGAACAACCATTTTACTCCAGGACAGAATTACTCTTCTCCTTCAACAGAATGTATTTTCATTCCTCACACCTCCTTTTACCCAGCACACATCTCTTGTTTTTCATATATGATCTTTTTCAGTCACCACAACATCCTGATCGGGCTTTGTCACAAGTGTCTGGATTTTAATAGCAGACTTTAAGGTTTGAGCAATCAAAGATTTTTGGAAACAGCGAAAATTTCACCTAAAAACTTTTATCCCACTTTTCTCATTTGTTTTTAACAATTAATTTTAGATTCCTTCCTGAAGGTTTTGTGAGACCTCAAAGCAATTAGCCATTTTCTCTAAAGATGTACCTGTTTTAATTAAAGCAACAACCTGAAGCTGCTCCATTCACTGAAGATTGGTCCTAGATCACACGCATTTGAAAGTGGTTGGGTTAGTGCCTATTATTTCTGATTCATATAAGCGTTCACTTGTTTTAAGCCACTTGAGTAAGTTCCTTTACAACCCAATTCTGAAACTGCAGTTCAATCCTGGCAATACCATCCAGCTGGAGAAACATACCATATCTACAATATACATACACAGATAGACATAAACATACAATAAACAGAGGATTTTCATTTTAAAATGCTAGCTTAAAGTGTCCCAGGCCCAAAAATACAAAACTCAAAAAGAAACACTGGATCCAAACTATGTTTTTATCAGATGGACTAAGTTCATGTTTTGCTCCAGTGGCCAAAGTATTTGCATGCTGTAAGGATTCCTTTAGAGCTGTTTTGAAAGTGAAAGAATACATTTCCTTGTCTCTGAGAGTCTGAGATCTGCTCCTTCAAGGTGCCCCTTATGGTGCACTTATCGGTTAACACAAACGAAAATGGGAAGCAAGTCTGCACAATAAAGTTGGGCCCGGCCGGGCGTGGCTCAGCGGTTAAGCGTCGACCTAGGATCCAGGCGATCAGGGTTCGATTCCCGGTCAGGGCACATGCCCGGGTTGCGGGCTGCAGCCGATCAATGACTCTCATCATTGATGTTTCTATCTCTCTCTCTCCCTCTCCCTTCCTCTCTCTGAAATCAATGAAGATATATTTAAAAAAAAAAAAAAAAGATTAAAATAATAATAATAAAGTTGGAAGGGGGCCGGCTTTCATAGACAGGAAGAGAAAAATAATGGCACCAGCACCAGCCGGCTGCTGCCCAGCTCCCCTCCGCCGCCCAGAGACAGAGAAGATGGGGAAGGGAAAAGAGGCCTCCGAAGCCATTTAAAATAGGCCCTTCAGTCTGTTTTACCGGAGAGCTCTCAAGTTACCAATAAAAGGAAGCTTCCCGCTGTTTTTGCGAGGTACGGCTTTTCTTTTGTTCTGTTTTTGTCCAGAGGCCTAGCCGATTACAACTCTCTGGATGGCAATTTTTGGACATGCAATCAGCCAAAGTCCCCCCTGCTGCCACCAGGGGGCGCTGCCAGCATGAAAATTCTAGAGCAAGGGTTGTCCACTGTACCGGTTCCTGATGAAAGTGTCTCTTTGAAGCGGCTGGAGGCGTCCCTGCTCTGGTACCAAATGCAAATCCCATGGAGGCCCCTCGCAGTCCAAATGGATGGACTGAGGCCAAACTGGATGAGGGCCTCCTACCTAAACTGAATAAAGCCTCTGAGACGTCAGCCAACAGTGTGGGAAACCTTGCATCCGAGAGACTTCCCCGAGGGCTTCCAGCACCGCCGGAGAAACCACGGAGCGCCAGGGGCCGTGCAGGCGGCAGCTGGTTTCAGGAGGGCCTCGGTTTCAGGAGGGGGTCGGGCTGTCGCCTCAGATCCCACCACTGCGGACATTTAATGTCAGCTGGAGTTTGCCGTCACCAATTAATGAAATCGATGTCAACGTTCATTAAGAGGGCAAATAAACCATGCTGCAGAGGGCCAGGTGTATACCCAACCGGAGGAGAAAGGCCTGTTAAACGCCTCCTCTTTCTCTGGGTCAGGACCATGTCATTTTGTGCCCCAGGGTTAGAGGGTATAGTTTTGTTTGCAAAAGAGACTGGTGTTTGAGAATCCAAATCGTTACCCTTAGAGCAGAGATCAGATAGACACCAGCCAGAAAACGTGAATGTGCGTGCGCGTGTGCATGCGCCCACTGACCTGCGTCACCAGGGTCACAGGCAAGGTAACAGGAGAAAAGAGTGGATATTTGAATTAATTTAATGTCTACATGCCTTTACTACACAACACTACTGTCACGTTATAAATGCTGTGTTTTCCATTATTACTAATTTTTGATCTTTTATTTTTTTCATCCAACTAAAACCACCATTAATGCACTTGGTAAGTTTCTGTCAAGTTCAGAAGGATTTAGGCACAATCCAAAGCCCCCCGCCCGCCCTGTGACCCGAGGTGCGAAGCTGCAGCGCTTTGGTCAGCCAGGCCGCCCTGAGGGGCCCACAAGCCCCTTCTCCTGGGGAGATGCCTGACATTTGCTTAAAGGGCTCTAAAGCATCTCTTTCCTCTCCTCTGCCCCTTTTTTTACTTTCTGCCTTTTTTTTTTCTTCTTCACTTTCTCACCCCTACCTCCATTCACTTGTGTGGTTTTCTACTGAACGACACCTATAATAATTGATCAGTTTATGTCCCCATTATTTGGGGATTTTTAGAGTATTTATATGGGTGTGGCATGTGTTTGTTATACACTGTGACAAGCATTGGCCCTGGGGGGGGCGTCTCTGAGGGTGAGAATATTTGGCAGAGTATGTGAATATATGTGTAGATGAGCGTGAGCGTGAGTTAATGTAAATGTGTTTATAAGTCCTGTTGCAGCTCGGAGGGGGCTGAGACTCTTTACCACCATTCCAGTCTGTATTTGGAAAACAGTTCGCTCTTTTTACCCTACCTCTGGCGGACCTCGCTCAACAGCGTCAAATGCCTATGCGGGGGGGATGCATTAGCTCAGAGATCACTCCAAACCAATGGGTCAGCTCTGGGCTGGGGACGCTCAGCCGTGGACCAGCTGACACCTGGGAGAAAGAGCAGATGCGCGAACACACACAGGAGAAGATCCATGTCAGGGCCTGAAATCAAGATACTGTATTTGCTGGAGTTGGGTTCCCTTTGGCTTGGAGTAAAGAGAATTACGAGTAACTCTGCCCTAATCAGATAAAGCACTTCAGTCTCACCTGCTTTATCCTAAAAATCGTGAATGGCACCTGCGGTGGCTTGTTGTCAGGTTGAAAGAACTGTCAAGAGAGATAAAACCCATTATTATCACCGATTGGTGTGACATTCGAGACTGAGTATAAACATTACCTGTAAGTGAAGAACCAGTGGCAAGCCCTGGGATGTGCTCAGTCCCTACCAAACCCGGGAGGGAGGTGTGCAGCCTGCAGCCTGCAGCCTCCTCGCGGGGGACGAGTGGAGGAGGGACCGGGTCGTGTCTCACTCGGTTCTGCAGCGCCGGCCCCGCAGTGTCTGCCGTGCGTTACATGAACAAGTGATACCTGAATCAATGAATGCTCGCGAAGGTACTTCCTGCCCCCAGTTTCCGAGGAACCTTCTAATGGTCCCCGACACCTGCTCCCACACTTCATCGGCTGCTGGCAAGGAGGCGATTGAGCGGAAACACCTCAAATCGGAGCCAGGGAGGGAATTCGGGCCGAGTGGAGGGCGCGGCGGGATTGCTGTCAGCAGGTGACCTTTTGCTCTCTGCCGGGTGGTGGGAGGGAGGCAGGGAAGGACATTGTGCGTTTAGCGCCTCGCATCACGCGCTGCTCCCTGCGAGGAGACGCCTGGCAGGGTGGCATTAAAGATCCTTAGGAGCTGTCGGGGTGACCCTTACATCTCCACAGCTGGTGCTGGTGGTTCGTACTGGATGCTGCCTGGAGCTTACTGTCTACATGTATCATACTTGAGCACCTCCCCTGAGCTTTACCTATTTTTTTTTTTTTTAATATATCTATTGATTTCAGAGAGAGGAAGGGAGAGAGAGAGAGAGAGAGAGAAACATCAATGAAGATAGTCACTGATCGGCTGCCTCCTGCACACCCTGACCAGGAATCGAACCGCGATCTCCCGGGTCACAGGTCGATGCTCATCCACTGAGCCTCGCCGGCCGCGCTGAGCTTTACCTATTTACATCACTGACCATCCTACCAAACCTCCCTAATTTTAATCAAGTAAGGCAAGCTGCAAGGGACCAGGCATAGGTGAGGGGGGAAAAGCTTGGTCTACATTTAGAAGAAATAACACCCATACTTTTTTAAGAAAAAAGGCTGTAATAACTCCTTTGGCACCTTGAATTATTTATGTCGTTTGAGTTATAAAGGGCTCCTGTGAACCAACGAGAGGAGCGAGGGTGATTCCCCAGTGAATAAAAAGGCCTGCGCATCACAAGTCATTTATCTGCTAGTTGCTTTCATTCCAGACAACAGCATCTTCCAAAAAAGTGGATGGTTTTCAAGGTAGGGTTTCCTCCCTAATCCTGTGGGGGTGGGCAGGGGCGGTGAGTATTTGATTTATCCAGCTCTGATCACCTCACTCAGTATTACAGCTCAAGAATAGGCTGGGGGCGAGGGGAGCGGATGGCAGTGGAGTATGTAAAACAGCGAAAAGACATCAGCGAGTATTCAGCTTTTAGCCGCGTGAATATCAAGCACCAGCTTCCAGCCTGCGAGCTATTTGAGCAGAGCTAAGGAGAGGAGGGAGACTTTGCGAATAGAATGTCTTGCCAACAAACTAAATGAGTCTTTTTACCGTGATTTCTTGTAAAGAGCAATTCTCTACCTTCTGAAACAACTCAGCAGACACCTGGCTTTTATCTTGAATTGTACAATCATTGCTTCTTAATAAAAGTGATCCATTCCCTGCAGGTGTTTCCCATCACCATTACCTGCCGCGTGCCGAGTGCCGTTTCCAGGGCTCCTGGGTCTTGTGGTGCTGGTGCATTTTACTGCAAGCAATGATAAGCAGCCTGTTCTCCCAGGGCCCAGGAGCTGGATCAATCACAAACCACTTCGCAGGCTACAGGTCCATTTCTACCTCAGCCATTTAAAGAGGTTTTAGAGGTTTGTGGCAGTAAGTTTCTGCAGCAAATCTCTCGAAACCTCTTTGCCTTAATAGAAACATTGATTTCTGTAATACTGCAACAGTCCGAGCTCTACATCTCCAATCCATCGCTTTTAGAGAAAGCCACTTTCAAAGCGGTCTGCCACACCCAGGCTATTTTTCAACCATGTCATTCAGTAGGCGGTCGGTACAGAACACTAAAAGGAAAAGCAAATGAGAGATTCTGCACTTCAATGTAGCATAATTAAAATGAATCTTTTTAAAAATCGAAGCACGACTGTATCGGAACGGAGCTTGCTGTTCTTCAACAGCCCTGAGACTAATTGCAGCTGGAACATCCTGGCTGCTTCCGAGCCGCTTGGTTCTTGAGTCACATAGGCCCAGGGCCTGCTGAACTTGAAAATGTTATGAACCGCGTGCCTAAAAAAAAGTAAAGAACCCTCTGGGAGGCTAACACGGTTTAGTTCAGTTCTTTAGCAAGTCGTATAATCTCATCAGCAGCCCTGTGACTGCAACGCCAGCTGCAAACACAACCGCAGGTCACGGCAATATCTCAGCCCGAGAGGTCCCTCATCAATAAGGGCTCAGGCACGTGGACGGATGTCAGGAAAAAATCCCATGTCTCTGTCCCTGTCTTCCATTCAGCACTGAAGCCACGATGAGAAATGAGTCCAGACGGACGGGTGGAGTGTGCACTGATGTCGCAAGTCCTCTTGAAAAGAAAGAAGAAAGCACACCTGGCCCTGAAAGTGTTTAATACTCAAAGCTTTTCAGTGAGGTTCTTTATCTGCAAATTAACCTAATAAAGCCATCCCATCATTAACGTTATATTCATGTCTGAGGGTTTCTTAATCAGCACTTGCAGGATTTAGCATCTGGCTTCAGTGCCGCACGTGACTCCTTGGCGCACAGATGCGATCCACGGCCAAGGGAGCTGCGAGGACAGTGGCTGGAGTTTTGTTATTTCCTGTGATGGCTTCGAATGAAGTTTTCTGCATGAATGCATTCCTCTCATGCAGGCCACTCGTCTGTATCGATTTCCTGGGACCTTTAAACATTGTTAAACTAATGGGCTTCATTTCAGCAATTAAATGGGGACATAGGAGCTACGGTAAGCATATACTCACCACGTGTGGGTGCTCTGCTCGGCTGGCATGGCCATCTATTTAATCCTACGGTGAATCACTGACATGAGAACATTATCGTTTCACAGTTAAGAAAATAGGCGCAGGGGAGCTAACGTGCCTCGTTACTCATGTGTGTTGGAACCGGGATTTGAACCCGTGAAGACCGATTCCAGAATCCACGCTGTCTCGGCCGCGGCGCCTCCAAAATCTCAGAGCCTTTACGACCCGCCTGCGCCCCGTCTCCTGTTGGGTGTGAACACACGCTCGGTGTCAACAGTGAGCCTTGGCCCTGTCCGTTGTTGCTTTTTACCATTTTATACGTGTCTCTTCGAATTCCTATCCTAGTCTCTACCTTTCCTCTAAGAGCTTGTGACCTGTTCTGTAGTCTGACACAAGCAAGAAGAAAACAAAATCCAGGAGGGAGCCCAACCGGACTCTGAAACCGCTCTGGGTCTTAAATGTCCTCATCAGACGTTACCGATGGTTCCCGGGGTCTGAAGCCCACGACTTTCCGGTTAACGAACAGCATCAGATAGATGGTACAGAAGCTCAGCTAATCAAATCGCAAAGCTTATCAACGACTCGCTTAAGCAGCTGTAATTTACAGGATGTTTAACATCCAAGTTAACTGTCCTTTTAGTCTCCCCACCTTCTGCCTCAGAAAGCATTTAAATTATGTTATCTCCGCTACCCGCATAAATGCCATCCCTGAATTATACTTTGATAAGAAGCCTACAACCATTAGACAAAGATATCATTACGGGAGCTGTCACTTTCGATGATTCAGTGTCCTCGGCACAAACGGAGTTTAATGCGTTATCCATTACCCACTGGGTGGCCCGAGATGCCCCCTCCGAGCAGGAATCGCCGTTGCAGTGTTGCTCAAACTTTGCTTCTAGAAAACATTTGTCTCTGCAGATGTGTCTGCGTATGCAATTCTGTCGGAAAATGAAAACGTGAACTGTCATCCCTCTGATGCAGGTTTCATCAGGATTAAACTTAATGGCATGTAATGGAAACCCAAACTACAGCAACTTAGCCTAACGGTTTCTTTTTCACGAGGCAGGCAGCTTGGGGCGGCTCAGCCACCCAAGGGAGTGATCACGGAAAGCACGTGAAAGCTGCCGAAAGGTGGCACATTTGCAAAAGGCCACGCGTCTGCCCACCGTCGTTTCCGCCTTCCACTCACGTGGGTACATGCCACCGGGGAGCCTCTCTCAGAGCCCCGCTGGCGAGGCTTCTGGGCCCTGTGGGTTCCCAGAGCCTTTGGGCTGACGACTCAACAGCGACATTCAACCTTCAGGCGAGCCAGTCAGTTGAGGATTCTAATACCCTAATCTTGTGGCTGAAGATCTAGACCCTTCTGCAGTTTGGGCTCTGACCCTGCTTAAGTGACCAGGCTGTTTGTGCTTTAAAACCGGAATCGGTCCACCTGACTCCATTGTCTCTCACCACAAGGCTTGTCTAACTAGTTTATTCTGCAGACTCCCAGGAAAACCGAGGCGCTGTCCTGCCCTGTCATCCCGCCCCCCATATCCCGCGACTCTCCCTGCTGACCACGAATCAGCTGAAACTGCTCTTTTTCCTCTCTCCCCACCCGAGTGCTGATCACCGCGTCAGCCAGCCCGAGAAGGCCACCGGTCCCCACCAACCGGAACATGAACCATGTGCGTTTACCGTCCTGATTCCCTAGCAACCCGCGCCTGTGACCATCAGCTCCTTGCAATTCTCACGTTGAAAACCTTTGTCTTACCTTCCCCACCTCAGAGCCTGTCTTCTGCTCATCCTGAAAGCTACGTCCTCTGATTTGCAAATCATATCCGAATAAAACCCTTTAATTCCTCAGCGGAGCCCAGTGGAGCTTCTGCTTGCAGAGCGAAGCCGCAGGCTTCTGCCTACGATGATGCGGCGCGTCTCCGACAGGTGGACACGCTCCCTCGCTCCGGGTCCCGCACCCGTCTCTAGTCCAGGCGCAATCCCCTTCGATAGCCTGCAGCCTGGAGCCCGAAACTGCAAGTTCACCAGCCACACATCTTACAGAAAGTGAAAAGGGGGGAGGGAGGGTTGTTGCTGACAATCAAGCTCATTTGCTAACGTTAACACGCTAATAGATTCATAACAACGCAGGGAGCGAAATGTGCAGGCGCCTTAATAGTCCCCATTTGAGCGACTGCTCGTGAGGCCATCAGAGGCCATGGCTGGCGCTCAGCACTCACTCCCCTCCCCGCGCTGTGGCCCTCTGCCCTCTGCCCTCTGCCAGCTGCTCCCCTGACCAGGAATCTTTACCTCGTGGAATGACTCCGACCTTCATCCCTGGAGCGTCTGAGCCTGTCCCACCGGCACCAGGCCCTGTGGTGGCAGGACCCCTGTGTCCCGTTGAGAATCAGGCGCATCGCCCCCCAGCAGCAGCAGCAGCAGTTCTCCTCCTGGCCTGTTGCTTCAGTGACCAGGCGGCCGTCCGGCTCCACCGGCCCCTCAGCCGAACCTCTGCTGCCCCCGTGGGGGGAGCGCGCCCCCCTGGGAACCTAGGAGAACCTCCAGACCAGCAGCATTTAAAGCTGTGGGAACAAGGCACAAAACTTTTGCTAGCCGATAATGGTACGAATCTACTGACGTCTACACCTCCTAATTCTTGGGCCCACGTTTTAATTCTGTGGGTGCAAAGGGACCCTAAGAGCTCTTGGGCCGCAGGTTTCCACTGCCCTTCAGTATATTGAGACACGCAGTGTCTCTGTGTAAATGAACCCCGAAAGCTGCAGTTTTTCTTTCTCTTTTGAAGGCTCCCCAGCCTCCCCCCCTCCACACCCTCTTTCTTTGGCAGGCCCGTTTTAAATCTGTTAAGTTTAGGGAGCGTTGTCATCAAAAGGAGGAAAACAGGTGGGAAGGGAGAGATGAAAACACTCTTCGACGGTTCACTTCTGTTCCGCAGCTGTGAGAGCCGCAGACTTGAATGGTGTCGCCTCCCTCACCAAGTTAACTAATTCTCTTTTTTTTTTATAAAAACACAAAAACCCCACATCTCTTTCCTTCAATCAGTGTCAACAGCCAATTACAATCTTTCATCACCCGACGCGCAATAACACATGTCACCAGGGACGAAAACAGCGGGACTGGCAAGGCGGGCAACTCACTTTCTTAACCCTGTAACCACACGGTCGGCTGCGGTTTACGGGAACACGCCCACGTTTGCGGGTAAATTACCCCCCAAGGCTGTGCGTGGGTCCCCCGCGGCGTCCTGTCCGCTCTGGGCACAGAGGCACGTGCCTTCCCGCGGGGGACACGGGAAGAGCGCAGACCAGGGAGCCTTCTCGTCGCCCATCACCCGCTGCAGAGGGCTGTTAGTTAGGCAAAGGGGCCCCTGGGTGCACCTGTCACCACGGCTGGCGTGGGGGGGGGGGGGCAGCAGGAAACCGGGCAGGTGACAGCGGCAGGCGGTATTTTGTCAATGCTAAGATTAGCACCTGGCTGTCACGTGCTGGAAGACAAAAGGCTTCCTGCCTTTGGGTTTTTTCCCCAACGTCTCTGGGAACCCCAGCTTAGCATTCCGAGCTCGGAGCCCACACTCCCCACCACCCTGGAGAGCGTGAGTGTAGTGGGTGCGAATTTTGGGCCACAAACTGGAGTGTGAAGGGATTCCACGTATCATTGATAGGAAAAAAAGTGATTTAAAGAACTGATTTCCAGCCCCCATCTGCCAGGCAGCCCCCCCACCTCCACAGGGGGCGGGGGCGCCCTGGCCTCTGCTGCTGCATCGCGCCTGTCTCTTGACTCTAGACCCCGAAGGAGGATTTCTCCCTCTTGAGGGGCCACAGGAATTCCTGCCAGTCCCAGAGCATCCTGTCTCAGAGCCACCGCACTTCTTCCAGACCCCCCGTCCTGGGGAAGCTGGAACACATTTCCTCTTTCCCAGAGTCCCCTCCGTCGCTCCCGCCAGGGCACCCGAGGGCCCTCGTTGCAGGGGGCCTTGTGGCCCTGCAACTCGACAGCCCAGGGAGACATGGGATCGGGCCCCACAGTCGCCGCCCCTGGAGCCACACACTTTACATACCAGGTCGGACCTTGGCAGCCAGTGGGGAGTATGACACGATCGGAATATTTCTTAATATCCAAATTCCTGAATCACGCTTTTTCTAAAAAATGTTTGTTTTTTTTTTAACCTCTAGATGGGATGATCCTATTTTAAAATTTTTTATTAGACTCATCGGGGTAACACTGGTTAGTAACGTTATATAAATTTCAGGTGCACAGCTCGATAATACACCCGTACAGGCCGCTGTGTGCTCACCAGCCAGAAGCCAGTCTCCTTCCTTCCCCAAGCGTTGGGCCCCCGTCCCCCCCCGGTGACCACGCTGCTGTCCAGTAGAAAGAACTCGTACAACTCAAGAACAGAAAAACAGACGACCTGATTTTTTGAAAATGGGCTGGGACCCGAATAGACACTTTTCCGAGGAAGACACACGGGTGGCCAACAGATGCGTGACAGGACGCTCGGCGTCGCTGGCCGTTAGGGAAGCGCGAGTGCAAACCACTCTGAGGCGCCGCCTCACGCCTGTTCGGTGGCTGTCGTCAACGGCACAGGCAATGACGCGCGCCGGCGAGGTCGTGCGGGAAAGGGGACCCTCGTTCGCTGCGGGTGCGGATGGGAGCTGGTGCAGCCACTGTGGGAAACTGGGGCGGTTCCTCAAAACATTGAGGCTAGAGCTACCGTAGGGCCCAGCAACCCCTCTCCCGGGCGTCCGCCCGAAACACTTGAAAACATTTATTTGCAAAGATACACGCGCCCCTGTGTTCGTCGCGGCATGACTCACGGGGCCAAGACATGGAGGCAACTGAAGTGTCCTTTGACGAACGACTGGAGAAGGAAGTGGTGACATGCACGCAATGGGGTGCCACTCGGCCATACGCCGGGGCCGCCGTTTGTGGCACCGTGGGTGCACCTCGAGAGCGTCAGGCTCGGCGAAACCAGGCAGGCAGGAAAGGGCAAGAGCCACGTGATGTCACTCACGTGGGACGTAAACGGAAAGCTACAAACGGACAAGCCAGACGAACATGCGCGCAAAGCAAGCTCGTAAGTACAGACAAGATGCCGAATCGTCCTTAATTTGCCAAAATGTAGCCACCGCGGGTGACGTGTGGAAGACGTCACGGAGCTCAGGGGTGCTTAGTGCCTTGTGCGTGGCAGCCCCCGTGAAGGGCGAGTAAAAGCACAGCCGTTCCCGGTCAAACGACGACGGACGCGCCCCCCGTGGCCGCCGCGCACCCAGCTCCCGCGCCCCCCTAGGGCGCAGGTTCCACGATCACGCCTGGCTGTGGCTGCGGGCGCGCAGCGGGGCCGTGAGAAGCGCCCAGAGTGCCCTTTGTGGACGTGGCCTGCCAACCACCAGCTTTGCAGGCAGGGATATATGACGCGAAATGACATGTTAGAATGCACGGTCAGTGACGAGCTATTGATGACAGGCTGGGAAGGATGAGAATTCTGACTATTTTTATGTGAATTTTTTCCAGCTAATTGTGGAGGACCACGATTCACAGGCACTGTGCTAACCCATGGAAATGTCAAGCTGAAAAAGCTTCGTACCAATTCCAAGGCCCTTGCGGTCCAACGGGGTGATAATCGTACTCACTGGCGATTCCAACCACCCAGAGATGCTGCTGAAAAACACTGGTATGTTGCTTTCCGGTTTCCTCTGTGCCTGCAGACCATATGCCAAATTTAGGATCCCGCTAAATATACACTCTACGTTCTGTTTTATTTGGTTAACAATGTTTTGTGTGAATTTCTTACGTTCTTTGAAAACGTGAATTTTAATGACTTCACGACATTCTATTATGTGAATGTTCCCCGGCTGTTAGCACAGATTCATTATTGTTGAGCACTTAACAATTAACGTTTCCGAACTTACTTTAGTATAAATGATGGTTGTGTGAACATCCTCGCATATCAATCTGTCCGCACCGATCGCATTTCTTTCTTAGAATAAACGCATCCTGAGAAGCAGATTTATTGGTCCAGAGGCTACGAACAGTTTCAGACTCTTAAAGATTCGTGGCCGGTTTTTGTGGATCTGTGCTTCGCGTAACTCACTAGGCAAGTATTTCTTAACTCGTTAGGCACGCTCCGCCGCGCCAGGTCTGGCGTCGTGGACTGAGAGAGAGTCTAGACCCAACCCGAGGACAAGAATCTCTGGGGATTTAAGGTTAAACTCCGTGTGGCACTAAGAGCTTGGGTGAAGGAGGAAATAAAAATAAAATGAAAACTCTGACTCTCAGGATACCATTTGCGCAGATAATTCCAACAAAGGGCATTAAAATTTGCTGAGCATTATAGCTGCTGTCAGATGACCTTAAATTATGCTATTTACCCATAAGTTGTGTGCTCGGTTAGTGAAGGTTATGGAGGAATATTAGAAATTGGAGTCTGCTGGGAATTTCCACACAGTGATGCGACGGGTTGGGAGGACACGGGTGGGTTCCTGTCCTGCTCCAAACACAGAGATTCCGGGGGAAAGGGGGAGGGAAGCAGAAAGGAGCAGACAGGCTACAAGCTGGGAGAACGTGTCTGTAATACTCATGTAACGGACCGAGGGCTAATATCCGGCTTTTATAAAGAGCTCCTGACCCAAAAGGCAAGGACAAGCAACCCGATGGACAATAGGCAAAGACGACACAGTGTTTCACAGACTAAAAACGCCCACCGGCCACTCCACGAAAGGATGCTCAGTGTCCCTGATAATTGGGGAAGTCAGTGCACCTAGAAACCGGAGCGATGCATCACGTTACATCCCTCGGGCATGAAAAGTCAGGAAACAGCAAGCGCGGACGGGGGTCTGTTACAAGGGGCCTTTCCCGCAGCGCTCCCGCGTGTGAATCGGCGCGGCCCCACGCGGAAAGCCACTAGGCTCTGCCTCTTAAAGCTGCCAGCGGGGCTGCCCTGCGACCAGCAACTCCCCTCCTGGCTGTGCCCACAGCTGGTCCGCGTGCCCGCTGACACACCAACACCGCCGCTGACGAAAGGGGCAGGTGGGAAAGGGAGGACCGAGCTGCAGCTCCGCCTGTCAGCAAAGACGAACCTCCGAAACATGCCGTTGAGCGTCAAAAGCAAATCTCAGAAGGCAGCAGGCGACTGTAGCATTTTCACCAAGCTCAACGGCAAACGATATGAGCTATTAAACACACACACACACACACACGCAAGGTAATAAATAGCAAACTGCAAATGCAGAATCGTGGTTGTCTCTGCCCTCCCAGGGCTTCCATTTTCATTAAGGGGCCATACGGAGTAAACAGGATAAATAACTAAAATAACGTTAGATGGCGAAACGTGCTCTGGAGACAAATAAAGCCGGGGAGGGGCATGAGTACTGGGTGGAGTGGGATGGGGCCCCCAGACAGACAGAGTGACGGTCGATGGGGAGGCCTGGACGGTGAGGGGGTGGGCCACGCGGTCATCTCGGGAAGAGCCTGCGCCCGAGCTGCAGGAGGTGCACACGCGCTCGTGGAAGCTTAACTGCACATGTGACGGTCGCCTTATTAACGCTGGTGCATTGCAACCAGCCAGCGTCCCTGGACTTCGAGTTCCCTCGCCTCTCTTGCTTTTCTGCTTCCTTCTTTCATCTGGCTTCCCGAATTACACATTAGCGGGTTTCTAAGGACCTGAGCCAACAACAGGCCAGTGGAGTTACCACTTAGGTAAATGTGGTGATCTTTCCTTGGCACAATTCCTGGACAGATCAGGAATTTTGCTACAATTTTCAAGGATTACAATTTCGGGGTTGGGGGAAGACAGACTGTATCCCTGTTCCTAAGCTCAATGACCCAGTAAATACACAATTTAAATATTCCACAGTGGCAATCGAGAACATTTTTGACTTCACAATCGGTAGGAAGCACTACTTCTTACGGGAGTTAGGGAGTGAGATGCGTGCATTAGGGTAATAGAGTTTTCAAGAGAACCTCATGAACTAGGGTGAAAATGAGATGTGGAGCTTTAGTGTCTGGGGTTCTAATTTAACATGCCCTGGAACTCGCCTCATCAGATTGTGAACTCACCTCTCACGCCATCAACTGCCTGGGCTAATCAAAACCCTGGAGCTTTTCACATGTTAATAAATAAAATATACGACTGCAGGCTCTTCCCCTTAAATGCACGCAGGAGGGCGTGACCTTGCCTGAGCCACTTTGAGCTGCACTTGGTGAAAAAATACGTAACCCCAGGGAAGTGGCACTGGAGGGGGCCCTGGCAGGCTCGGCACTTGTCCTCTACCTTCCTCTGGCTGCACATTATGTTTATTTGTGGTTTAATTCTTCTACCTCGCTGACAAAGGCATTTCCTGGTACTTGTAGCTCTTTCCCCTCTTTGTGAGGGACTTGGGAAAGAAGGCCGGTTTAAGATGGGACAGTCGTGTTTCCGCTGGACACCTCCTCTGACAGGGCCCAGCCAGACAGCACGGCCCGCCTAGACGGCCAGAACTTTCCAGGCCTCCACCCCTCCAAGCAGGCCTCGGCGGCCCCGAGGAAAAGCTGGCCTCTTAGAAGAATGATCATTCCTGTGTTTTATTGAATCTCAGCTGTTATAAATTAAATATACGCCATCATTTTATATTCCACCAAGAAAGAAAAACAATGCTGCCAGTGCGGCCGTGGCATGCCATCCATTTTTCAATGTGCCCCGCTTTTAAAGATATTAAAATGTAAAATAATGTGACTCAGTCTTGATAGAATACTTTTTTTCCCTTTCATTTTCCGCCACTCGATTATTAATTTTCTTCCAAGACCCACCACAGTGGGCTGGAGACTTGAGCCTGGAGACCTGCCTGCTGTGGGTCAGCCTGGCTCACTACATACCCTCCCCCCTCCCCCGCCTGTGAAATGACGTCTCCATCAGTCCCTCCCGAGGGGCCCGCAGTCAAAATGACAAAGAGGTGGGGCCCTTGCCTAAGGGCAGACTCCTGGCAAGTGGCTGGATCAGAACTGCAGCTCAGAAATTCTGACAGCACTTTCTCACGGTTAATCACTATGTTACTGGGCCTCCCTACCTACACTTAGACAGGGCCTCTCAAAAAATTCCTTTTTCAGGTGGGGTGGGGGTGGGGCGGGGGCCATGGTCTTATATAATCTGCATTGAAGGAAATTTCAAAAGATGGCTGTGCCCCACTCGACTGTATTTATGGCCTGTAAGGCACTGGGAGCCTGGTCCACACGTTCATGCAGCGCCCCCTTTGGGAGAACTGGGGAAAAATGTCTCCTGGCCCTGGCCAGGTAGTTCAGTGCCTTAGAGCACTGTCCCCATACGCCAAGGTTGCGGGTTCGATCCCCAGTCAGGGCTCATACAAGCAGCAGCCAGTGAATGTGCAAATAAGTGGAACAGCAAATCGATGTTTCTCTCTCTCTCCCCCATCGATAAGTAAAAATTAAAAAAAAATGTCTCTGAGTCTCATTAACCAAGAAAAACTGTGCTGCTCTGGGCCAACGATATGACTTTATCTTGAGGTCACTATGAGTCTTAAGACTGTGGAACTGATGTTTTCTTCTTTACTGTGACCCCTGGGAAGCTTAATTTTGTGATCCATCTCTAACAGTGAAAGCTTTCGCTTTATACATTAGACATGGCTTTTTTCCCCCTTCCCCCCAATGTCCTTACTCTTCCATGTTTTATGTGATTGGATTGAATATACCACTGTAAGTGCCCTTCAACCTTTTTGGAATGAAGTGGTACACCCTTCACATACATACACATGTACACACATACACACATACATACATCTTTATGAACTTTTGAAGAGTTGGTGCTTTCTAGAAACTGAAACACAGATGTCCAGGTCACTATGGCAGCATGCTAGCATCTACCTATCCCAAGTCCCCAATCAATGGATTATGAAAGGCGAAAAATATCCAACGAAATTACAAAATCCAAAGAAAACAACAATAACAAAACTAACTGGCAGTAGGAATAAAATCCAAAGGCAAGTCCACATGCCAAGTCTTGGTACAGTCACTGAGCACAGCATTCTGGGAGAGCAGAAAGAAGATGTATTCTGGGAATAGCAGAATATATGTTGTAAACAAATGTTAAAAAATCCAGTAACCTCTCACCTCATCTCTCCTACTGGAATCCAGAGATCAAACAGATCCCTACATTACTGGAGAACTATTTTCTGAAATGCTCCCCTCCCCTCCTCACTTTCCCTCTGGGCTTTTAAATTAAGAATCCGACAATGAGAAAGCAATCACATAAAAGAATTGGTAGTAAACACTGAAACTACTGAAAAACCTAGAGAGAAATAAAACAACATAACTACTCAGTATGAAGCCAAAAGAGCTCTTGGAGATTTGTTGGGGGGAAAAAAGAGGGAGTGTTCCATAAACTGAGTCTACAATTCCTAATTAAATTTATAATTGTGAAAACAGGAAAGGCAGGGAGAAATAAAAGCATTTTAAATTCCGTGATATACATCAGAGCAGGGAAAAATATATCTTCCAAATCAGTATAAACGAAAAGAGCAAATATATAGCAAAAGACATAAACCAGCAAGTGAAACGGCTGTTTTTTACAGTCTCAAACTCACCACAAAATATAAGACAAAATGACAGAAACAGGACTGAACTCATCAGTATTCAAAAGAAATAAAAATAAATTTGCTCTACAACTGAAGTAAAAGGCAGAGACTTGGACTAAGTTAGAGAAGAAACCCAATGATGTCTCTTGCAACAGTGAGACCAACATCAAACTCCATGGAAAGGATATGGTTAGAAGGTTAGAACAAAATGAATCAGGCAAACAAGGTGGCACCGATACTATCAAAGGCAAGTTCAAGGCCAAAAGGATTCAATGAAATGAAGAAGAACCTTTCATACTGAAACAAAGTGAAGCCCATGATCCTAATAACAGTCCTGAGCACTCATGAGCCGATTAACGTAACATCAGCATTTATGTAGCAAAAGACTATTTGATATGTAAGAAGAAAGACACAGAAACACAACTATAGCGAGAGCCTGAAGTACCGACATCACCTATGACAGAGCGAGTTGATCAAAGGAAGGACGTATTTAGGTAGTTTAAACAATATAATTAGTAAAACCGAGTAACTAGATGCAGCAAAACTTTATACCATAGGCTTTCAAGTCCACTGATGTTTTTTAAAACTGAGCACATACCAAGGCGTAAAGAACATTAATAAAGTTTATAAAATATAATTTTACAGGCCACATTTTCATTTCATCATTATAATCCTTTGAAACTAGAACTTATGAGAACAAAAACTCTTAAAATAACGGTCAGGTCAATAAAACCCCCCAACTATGACCATGAACCCCTTAGATTTGCACTGTCCCATGTGCTGGCCACTAGCACATACGGTTATTTACACCTAAATTAATAAAAGTAAAATAAAAAATTCAGTTCCTCAGTCAGAGTAGCCACAGGGAGCCAGACTGCGGCTGCCGGACTGGACACGGCGGACATTCCTATGCATTTATATCATCACAGAAAACTCTCCTGGGCAGCGCTGCTTTCAGAATTCATGATAACCAACGGGGGCCAAATAGTTAATATTTAATACATATAATTCTCAAAAAAATATAAAACATTAACATCCCAGGATGACAATGTAACAAAGACACGAACCAACAATTCATGAGGGGGAAATACTAATAAAAAATACATATGAAAAATATTAAACCTAATCAGTAAAGTAACATTTTTCAACTAGCAAGCCGGTAATGATACAATTATAATGTGCTTTATGCTAATGTGTGTGGCGACATGGTCACTTGTAACCTGCTGAAGGCAGATAATAGAAACTTTGGACCGAATCGTTCTAGAGAGACGCCCTCGACCACCTGGAAGTGGCCCTGGACCCTGGCTGCACGCCGGGGTCACTCTGGGGACTGCTCAGAAAGGCAACGCCTCGGTCCCCAACCCGCGGGCCCTCATTTGATTGGCTTGGGATGGAGCCTGGGCTGTGCTGATTTTCAAGCTCATGGAGGGTCTGATGTGCGGACCAAGCTGAGAACCGTCACCCCAGAGACATACCTTCAGGGTCCGGGTACAACAGAAACCCCAGCTGAGTGGGGGCCCCAGGGCCAGGCCTTTACGCCCCCTGCCTGGCCTCCCGTGCACAGGGCCCTGCCCCACAGCCTGTCCCCGAGTTCCCAACTGTCCACGAGGTGGGACTCGGCGAGGAATGTGGAGGCAGCGAGCGGCCCAGACAGAGCCCTGGACCCAGGGGGACACGGGGAGCAGCTGGTTTATGGCGCTTTCGGGGGGAGGAGAGGGGCTGACATACCTGCAGCGGTCAGGCCGGCGGGGGCGCGGCGCGGCGAGGCGATGGGTCCCGGGAGCTGGCAGCCCGCGGCCGTCCTCCTTCGCGCAGGGGCCACTTGCCTCCCCCTGGTGCCCTCAAACCCGGCAGCCCCCTGGAAGCTGGAGGCAACCCCGGTGGACACCAAGGGGGAGAAGCAGAACTGACTGAGATGCTCTTGACTTGACTAACAGCAAGACCCAGGGGTGGGGTGGGGGTGGGGGTGTGTGTGTGTGGGTGTGTAGGGTGTGTGTGTGTGTAGGGGGTGTGTGTGTGTGTCTGTGTGTGTGTGTGTGTGTGTGTGTCTTGCTCACTGCACATGCGTCATCCAGCTTAAGGACCACGAGGGCCCTAACAGGCACTCCGGCTATAACCCCAATTTTATAGAGGAGGGTGCTGTGGTTCAGACAGAAAGCAATTGACATTTCTAACGCTTCTTGCTTTATATCCTTTGATGTGACAGGACTCAGTTCATGAGGGTTTAGACTCAGAGATACAGACAGCAGGCTGGAGGTTACCAGAGGGGAGGAGGGGCGGAGGGGAGGGAGGAATGGGTTCCCGGGGCCCAATGTGCGGTGAGGGAAGGAAACTAGACTTTTGGTGGGGAGCACGTTACGATGCATGCAGATAACACATAATGTTGTATACCTGAAAATTATATAACGTTATCAACCAATGTTACTGCAATAAAAAAATAAAGTAAAATTAAAAAAACAAAATAAATGCCAAGTAAAAAAATCATGGGGCTTCGTGACTATATCTTAGTCATGGGGTGCGTCCGGTTTAATGTAAAGGGGTATTTTATGTATCATTTACTGTGGGGTTTTTTTGTCTTGACCTATTGCTTTGACTATGATATTGCTACTTGTTTATTTGTGATGTTACTTTGGATGCTTCTGTAAGCATTTCTGTTATGTGCCCCTAACTTTTCTATAGTCAGCAGGTAATCCCCAGAGGGAGGAAGGGAAGGAGGGACAGAAACTCAATCACTGCAAGGTTTTTTTAAAAAATACATCAGTATGAGTAAGTTGAAAAAACTAAAAAGAAAATGATTTGATTAATACGACTGAATTAATACATACCTCAAACTTCTGTACCCTGCAAAGAAAGCACTTCCTTTTCATTCACAGTAAAACTTACAGTAAACCAGGCATTAAATGAAGCTGCTTTTTTCAAAGAATTTTATCTGCCAAAAATTCATAGCAAATCTCACACTTAATAGTGAAGCATTAGAAATACTCTTTTAAAAATCAGAAGTGGATAAAGGTGCCACTATCACGGCTTCTATTCAGCATTGTATTCAAAGTTCTTTCCAGGGCAGTTTTTAAAATGAGAAATGTAGTTTTTTAATTTCTTTAATATATTTATATGGTTATTCCAATTATCTATCTCATAGTGGGTAAGTTTGGTAGTGTGGTTTTGAGGGACTGGTCCATTTCACCTAAGTTGCCAAATTTATGTACGTAGCGTTGTTTGTGGTATCCTCTTATTATCCTTTTGATGTCTGTAGAGATTGCAGTTTCATCCTTTGCTTCATTTCTAATATTGGTAATTAATTTTGTCTTTTCTTTTGTCTGTTTCACCAGAGAAAAGTTGCCAATTTTATTGATCTTTTCAAAAACTAGCTCTTTGTTTTATTGTTTTTTCTCTATTATTTTTCTGTTTTCATTTTTATTGATTTTTGCTCTTATTATTTCTTTCTGCTTGTTTTGGGTTTATTTCACTGTTTTTCTAGGTGCTTGAAGTAGAAGCTTATTGATTTAGGATTCCCCTCTCCTTATGTATGCATTTAGTGCTATACATTTCCCTTTCAGCACTGCATCCCACAAATTCTGATATGGTGTACTTAAAAAAAATTTTTTTTAAAAATTTTTAGAGAGAGAGGAAGAGAGAGAGGAACATCGATGTGAGAGTGAAACAATGATTGGATGCCTCCTGCACACCCCCTACCAGGGATTGAGCCCACAACCCAGGCATGTGACTTGACTGGGAATTGAACCAGCAACTTTTCAGTGCAAGGGACGATGCCCAACCAAGTCGCACTGGCCAGGGCTGATATAGTGTCTTTTCTTTTCTTTTTTCTTTTCTGTTTTTTTTTTTTAGTTTGTTATATTTCTTTATTCCCTAGAGGATTCCTCATAGACCCATGAATTATTTAGGAGAGTTCCGTTTAGTTTACAGATGTTTGGAGATTTTCGGGTTATCTTTCTGTTACTAACTTCTAGTTTGATTCCATTGTGGTCAGAGAACAACTTTGCATGATTTCAATTCTTTTAAATTTAAGTTTTTTGTTTGTGTGTTGTTTTTTTACGGTCCAGGATATGGTTGGTGTATCTTGATAAATGTTCCATGAGAATTTGAAAAGAATGTATATTGGGCTGTCATTAGATGGAATGTTCTATAAATGTCAATTAAATCCTATTGGTTGATGATGTCGTGAATTCTTCTATATCCTGGCTGATTTTGACATAGGGTGGGAAAGGTGGAAAATGCCTTATTAATGCTGGGCAAGTTTGGAAGTTTAGAGTCCCCACCAGGCCTCCACCGAGACCACCCTGGCTGGGAGGGGAAGGGGCCCTCTGGCACTGCGAGGAGATGGGTCCGTGGCGAAAGTCCTGGATCTCCACAGACCTTCTCTGATACCGCTGAAGGGAAGGGGCCGAGGGGCCTCGTTACTGCCAGGTGGGGAATGAAGTGCAGGCCCCTAAGTGGCCTTCAAGGACACTGTGGGAGGGGTTCTCATTAACAGTGAGTAGCAGTGAAGTTTTACTCTGCACAAGACTTCCTCGGACGCTATCCCAGCAGGGAGGGCAGGAGGACATTGTTCCAGCCACAGCTGTATCGTGGTATTTGGCTACAGTCAGTCGGTTCCTGCCTAGGAGTTTTCTGTTGTGCTCGGCTGCCTGTTCCTCGGCCTGCAGCTGGAGACAGCAGGGTTTTTCTCGAAGCCGTTGTTGTCTGTCAGCGTTCGGGGTTGCAGCTTCTCCAGCACCCAGTTCAGGCTATTTGAGGCAGAAAGACAGACCGGGGAACTCAGCGCTGTGCCAGGCCTCAGGTCCTGAGGTCCCCAGCTGGTCTCTGCTCCCTTTCACCTCCCAGTCTCCTTATTTGCTTTCTACGTAATTTCTAGGGCTTAAGCTGTACTTAGTCGGAGAAACGGGGAAAAGTGCACCTCCTCCATGTTGCCTGAAACTGGAACTTATTTTCGTATCTTCCAGTGCGTCTGAAATATCTCACAATAACTTAAAAAGATTAGATGATGCCGGTGAAAGTTAAACTATTCTTTAAGATTTGGGGGGCACCGGGGTCCGCGCTCTGCGTGCCCACCTTCCCAGGGAGGGTTCCCTCCCTTTTCCTGCGCAGCCCTGTTCCCTTCTCCATGGCCCCCATTCCCTCCCTCCAACCCCAAGGGAAGGACTTGGGGCAGCTCCTGCTGAGAGCAGGGCCTGGCGAGAGACAGACCGTTGCAAATCACGCTACAGCTACAGCTACAGCCACATCTGAGTCACGGGAGAAGGCGCTCAGAAGGCAGTTTTGATATATTAAAAGGGGACGTCATTAGAGGGTTTGATATCTAAAATGTATAACAATTAGTATATTTCTACTGAAGGCTCCCAACCCCAGCAGTCCTCCTACAGAGAGGATTGGAGCAGAGACCACTTGTCAGTCCAAATGGATCTGTTTCAATGTTTTAACAACCAGGACAATCTCCCTGGCACATACCAGCTGAATGCCAGCCTTACCTAGAACGACTCAATATTTTTTTCTGCAAACTGCAAGCAGTGAAAGCACAAAGATGATAAAAGGTGTTTAAAACATTTCTAATGACAGGCAGTACATAATCAGTCAGGAAAGGGTGAAATAAAAAAATATCTGGTACTTTTTATTCCCTCATATTGTTAAAGCTAGTAAAAAACCATGAAAAATGACATTAATTCCCTTTGAGAGATGCAGTTGATATCATATTGGGCACAGCTATGTGGAACTCTACAATCCTTTCATAATCGGAGGAATAAAATATTTCAATTCCCTAGAGTGTACGCTAATGTTATAAATGGACACATTGAAATTTCAAGAGCACAATTCCAGTTGTATATATCAAAAAATCATAGGGGGGAAATAAATGGTGATGGAAGGACACCTGACTTGTGTGGCGGACACACAATACAGTGTTCAGACAATGTGTTGTGGAATTGTGCATCTGAAACCTGTATAATTTTGTTAACCAGTGTCACCCCAAGAAATTCAATAAAAGGAAAAAAAATTAAAAACAAAACAAATCACTATGCACACAGCAACGCAGAGATCCTGGGAGATTTTGCCATCCGATATTTCAGAGCAGGAAGCAGCTGGAAAAATCATTAATAGCTAGGCGAAAAAACTGAAATTACTTTTCTAAAAGCTAAGAATAACTTATGTAAAAAAAATAAACACTATTCAGAGAGTCACAAAAGAAACTGATTGAGAGAATTAAGGCACATAGAACATTCTTTTGCAGGTAGTTGGCTGTGTGAGAAACAGCCAGGATCCACGGCCAGCTTAGACACAGGAACCGGACATGCTCAGAGCAGGTTTTCCATGTTAAGGTCAAATGTCAAGTGCCGGTATACTTGCGGCCCTGAGGGATGGGAGGAAGGGTGGGTTTGGTGTTGGAACTTGGGCGACTGACGACTGACACCGTGTGTCGTCTGTGTTGGAGAGTCCCTTTTTCATATTGGAGTGACGGTTTATGTGCTATAAAACATTAAGAAAAAAAAGATACAGTACATATAGTTAAGCTCTTGCTACACGAAACAAAGAAAACAAGCACTGTATGATATAAGCACCAGAATAATATTTAGAATTATTTCATAACAAACTTTAAGGAATAAATGACATCCAAACAAGAAACAGAGAGGGTGAGGTTCAGAACGCATCATGTGTGGGCTTGGACAGGCCCTGGGTTGTGGAGACTGGCGCAAGGAGCAGAAGGGGGGCACAGGGACAAGTCCTGGGCCGCTCCTCTGCCCTGCTCACAGCCCCGGGACAGCGCCCGGACCCCACGTTCACAACCGTGCAGAAGTACACTTACCATGTGCATGCACACACATGCACGCATACACATGCATGCACGCACATGCACGCACACACACAGGCGCACACGCACATGCATGCACGCGCGAGCACACACATGCACATGCACACATACATGTATGCACACATGCACGCACACACGAGTGCACACATGCACGCACAGAGCGTGCAGAGGCCTCCCCCCCCCCCGGAGAAACCTCACCTAACACCCTCCATGGCTGCCTGTTCCCCGAGGATGGAGGCGCCGAGGAGGCCACGGAGCTAGGCCCCCCGAGGGCTGTTCAGCAGGAGTTTGGGCACAGAGACGGAAGGCGGCCACACCGCGGCCACAGAAGCCGAATTCTGGAAAGTGCGGCAGAGGGTCCCGGCGGGAGGAAGGAAACCCGAGGGGCCTGCGCGCGGGCTCAGGGCCTCGCTCTGTCCATCCAAGGTGCTCAAGGGCCTTCAAGGCCACGCGCAGGCCGAACGGCACATTCCTTGAGAGAGGGCGTCATGCCCACGGAGGCCAGAAAAAGAGGAAGGGAAAGAAAAGGCTCCTCCTTGTTTGCTTTTTCCCACCATCAAGAGATTATAAACTAGAAAGGGCAACAAAAGCGCCTTGAGATAGTCAAGGCCCAAAGAAGAAAGAGGAGCGTGGCGGGCGGGGCCTTCCTTCTCCATCAGCACCAGGGTCTGCGCCCTGCAGGACCAGCCTGGGAAGCTGGAGTCACTTTACACAAGTGATTTTAATTGGTTGATTAATTTACTTATTTTTAATGCTCACCCAAGGATATTCTTTCCCTTGCTTTTCAGGGAGGGTGAAGGGTGGGGGGCGGGGTGGAGAGAGAGAGAGAAACATCGATGTGAGAGAGACATGGATTGGTTGCCTTCCGTATGCGCCCTGACCAGGGCTGGGGATCGAGCCTGCAACAGAGGTATGTGCCCTTGGCTGGAATCGAACCCGAGACCCTTCAGTCCGCAGGCTGATGCTCTAACCACTGAGCCAAACTGGCCAGGGCTACAGAAGTAATTTTAGAGTGTCTGGTCTCTGAGAACTCACTGACAGTGAGAAAAGTACTGGAGACAAATAATATTGCCATTTAAAAAATAGAAATACAGTGGTGCCTCGGTTTTCGAATGTAATCGATTCTGGAAGACGGTTCGAGTTCTGAACTGTTTGAAAACGGAGGTACCACTGTAAAGGTTCACAAGCCAGTATACCTGACTCTAAAACTTAGCAAATTTGAGTTTATTAAAGAAATGGTTTGTGTGTTTAGAAAATAGGGTAGTGAGAGATAAGCGTTGAAAAGGATTTGCGAAAGAAATTATTTCAGATTAACTTAATTTCCCTTTTACTATGGCAGGGGGCCAACAAACTATAGCCCATAGGCTAAATCTGGTCTGCAGCCAGTTTTAGTAAATTAAGTTTACTGGAAACCAGCCCACACCTATTCATTGATACACTGTCCACAGGTCCTCTCATACCACAATGGTAGAGTGGAGTGGTTGCCAAAGAGTCCAGGTGACCCAGAAGCATTTATTGTCTGACCCTTTGCAGAAAGCTTGCTGACGTCCGAGTTCGAAAATCCCACAGATATAATATGCCTTGATTTCTGCAAGGCACCTGTCACAGTTTCTCATGTAAACGCACCAGAGAGATGTGAGCGGGAATCAAGACAGTAAAGGGACTTGGGCACAAAGCAGAATTTTCTCTCCCTTCTAACCACTTGTTTTTCCTACCTTGACATGGAGAATTCCACAAGCCTGCCTTTTTCAAAAAGCCCATCTTTTCATGCAAGTCTGCTTTGTCTCCAGCTTATGAAAGCAGCCAGGCAGAGCCGGCCCCAGAGCCAGTTCAGAGGACCTTTGCTTCCTCTGTGCTGCCTCCTCTGTGCTCGAGCATAAGCTTAATAAAATCTGTCTGAAAGCTTCTCTGTGGTTTCCTCTCAGAGAACCCCAATGCCTGTAACAGAATCACATACCAGGTAGATTTCCCTGAAACTGAGTCTCTAGAGACTTGAATAGGATGCTACTCTTGGCCAAGTCCTGGATCCTATTTTTCCATAAATTTTATTGATTGTTTGAGAGAAGGAGGGGAACACCGATTTGTTGTTCCACTTACTTATGCATCATTGGCTGAGTCTTGTATGCTCCCTGACGGGGGATACAACCTGCAACCCTGGCATATGGGGACGATGCTCTAACCAACTGAGCTACCAGGCCAGGGCCACTGGACCCTATTTTTGACAGTGACCATGACAAAGGCGTAAGTGGCATGCCTGCTGGCTTTACAGAAATCTCTAAGTAGTAAATATGGGAGATGAATCAAGACCCAAAATGATTTAATCAAGCTACAATGTGGGACTGAGACTAAAATGATAAAAAGATGAACATAAAAGTTGCATTTACGTAAAAGAGAACCAAGTATGCGTATACGGTCTGATAGAAACCTGGTCTGGCAGTTCATGTGAAAAAGACGTGAGAGTTTGACTGACCCGGAGCCAGCAGTGTGATGCGACTGATGAGAAAACCGCCAGCGAGGGATGGCAGGTAGATGGCAGACCAGAAAGTTCCAGGCCCTCACTATCCCAGGGAGACATTAAACAAACAACTAGAGACCGGCTAAAATAACTTTATAGGAGCTCTGAAAACCAGGCAGAGGCCTACAGCAGCCAAGTGAACAGCCAATCAATGAAAAGCCACATTAAAAAAGTAGGAAATACCGGGGTGTTTTTACTCACCTTTGCCTCACCCCCTGCCCTGGTGGGCTGAAGCACAGTTCCGAGGAAGGGGGGCCCGGTTCCCAGTTCCCTCCCCTGAACCAGAGAGTAGAGGAATGTTCCCATCTGTCTGGCGCTGCCTGGTTGGTGTCTGCGGGGTTCAGCTGAGTTCAAAAGTGGTGCAGCTGGAATCTCAGTCTAGGGGAGCCACAGGAAGCCACGGAAGGGGCTCATGGAAACCACAAGGGGGGCGACAGACCCACAGATGTGGGGGCAAGAGAAGACCAGTTGAGGAACAGGACGGAACAGCTGAGGCCCCAGGGAGAAGCAGGGGTCTCTCAGGGAAATGAAGACATTTTTTTAAAGCACCTGCGTACACCGAGGAATTGGAAAGAGCCCAGGGAAAGTGCGTGTCCAGGAAAGGACTGCCAAGACCCTGAGCCTTGGAGCTGGGCTGATTCTGGGCTTGGCACACGCCCTGCTGATTGGTCAAGGTCCCCCCTGCACTGAGCCAGTCTGCAGACTCGGGGAGGAGGCCGCCTTTTCATATGCCCAGCTTTGAAGCAAAGACCACAAGACATACGAGGAAACAGGGAAACATGGCTATTCAAAGGAACAGAGTAAGTCTCCGAAACCATCACTGAGGAAACTATCACGACCTCCTGCTATGCATGTGAAAATGGGCAGTCGTCACGCCCAGCAGGTATCTAACACCTTCTTACGTCACCATGCTCGTCCTGTCTGGCTCCGTATCACTGAATTACATGCCACATCATGATACACGTGCATCATGGCGGTAGACAGGGGTAGGATATTATTCTATTACTGCAGGACAGACACTTTCATTCTCAGACACTGACTGACTTGCCCAACAGTAGACAGCAGACAATAGTAGAAATGGAAGCAGAACCCGGGCCTTCTGATTCCTAATCCAATGTTCTTTCCACTGTACCCCCCGCAGGTAACAGCCCCACTTTGCTGTCGGGTTCAGAATGAGAATACGGGCAGAGAAGAGAAAATGAGACGGGGAAGGTCTAGACACATTGTGCAGTGGGAAGCCTGGGCTGTGACAGGCTGTGGGAACAGGGCCCCTGGGTCCCCTCAGGTGCTGGAGTGGCAGGTCGCAGTGTTTAAGGGGTCCCTAGAACACTCGCCCCTCCTGTAAGATGACAGAGTGTCCACTTGAGAGTCTGGGATTATTTCCTGGAACTGCAGTCCTGGGACCCCAATACTTGTTGCTTTCCCTCCCTCAGGAGTGAAATCCTTGAAAACACCTTATCTCCGCCAGCTGTCCCCAAGAGAACCAGAGCTAAGGAGGGAGTCGCCTTTAAACGGGTTAGAAGGTGGCTGTTTTGGGACCCTCTTCCTACTGGAGGTGCCATCCGTTGCGTCCTCTTGTCCCTGGCAACCTAACAGGTCTATATTCTGCTTCTGGTTCCCCTGGTCACCTGAGCAAGCAGGGGGTCCTCATGGCCTCTTCTGGGCTCAGGCCGGACATCCCACCCCCACCTCAGGCTACAAGCGGAGGCCCCCTCCCGGCCCCCAGGGCCTGGAGAATCCCCCCATCTGCTCATTCCTTCATCGGCTGCTCCCCGGGCCCCGGCTGCCTACACGGGGCCGCTTTCTCCTCTGCTCTTTCTCACCTCCAGCCTTTCGGTCGCCCCCACACTGTTCGGGGCCTTCGCTCACTGTCATCTATGAGCATTGCCACCGAGCCCAGGGACGAAGACGCAACGACCGCCTGTCTGTGCACGGAGACATGCATTCACGTGTGTGTCGGGGAGCGATGGGCAAAAAGGGGGCAAAGTGGGGGGCGGGGGGAACTGGGCCCGATCCTTCAAACCTAAAACCATCAGGGTTCTCCGAGAGCCAGAGAGGGTCCGCAGCCTGAAGCCCGCAAGCTCCTCGCCGTCCCTAAAGGAGCCAGCTGGTCACCTCTCCCCAGAGGGCACGGGCCCTGCCCTAGGGGGCCCTGTGGGCAGCACCCCCGGCGGGCAGAGCTACTGGCCTTGGGCACATGCCCGACCTTTCCCAACGTTCCTCACCATGGAGACAAAAACCCACCCTGCCTACAAGGAGAGATTCTGACTTAAAACACTCATTTAGTTAAAAAAAAAAAAAAGTCTGTAACAGTCAGAAAAAGAGTAAGAAATACATATTATAATATTACTATCTATACGAGAACCAGATGCAAGACGACTCCTACCTTTTAGGGCCAGATCCCCCTTAATATCACTTGTTCCTGGAGGCTCAAAAGGCAATTCTTTTAACCAGGGACAGGACTGAAACAACGCAGGATATTTCTTGGTAGCATGGGAATCCTTGTCGCTGAAAATCGAAAAATGAAGGATACCCGTTAGATGGGAAGCTACTGATGGCCACACGACCTGTGCCAGTGACTTCACTGGGTTACCGTTATCAAGTCCTGTCAGTGGTCTGCGAACAAGTCTCTGTTGCGCTCAGGTTTTCACTGGTATCTGTAGCAAGGCCTAGATAGCAGCTGACAAAGTACTGTTCGTATTAGCAGGGACTTCTCATCAATTATACAAAACATAACCGAATAGCTGCTAAGGGCAAGGCCTCGTGATAGGTGCTGGAGTGTAAAACAAGATGCGTGAGGCTCAGGTCCCAATTTCTAGGACGTTAGAATCAAGTGCAATTTAGATACAGGGGTTCCTGCTACTTCAAGGAGAGAGAACATGAAAGCATGTGAGGGGGCCTGATCTGGAACACACACTGGGCATGTCTAACGCTAGTTTGGGGACTGTGATTTCACCCGGTTTTTAGGATAAGGTCAGGCTGTGGCCTGGGTGGCACACTTCCTCCCAACAGGTCGCTCTCCTGTGGGAGTCCCCTGCTCCCTGGCTTTCTGTGAGCTTTGTTCACAGCAAGACTGAACACTATTTCTTGTGTGTATTAATTAGCTTGTCTCCCATATTTTGTAAACTGTTTACGTCTTTTCCTCATTTATCCTTTGAGGATGTTCGTGTTTTCCATATCAATGTGTGTGAACTCCTTATATACTGAATGTCAACTCTTTGGTTGTATTTTAAAGAGCTTGCTGTTTTCCTTTTAATTTTATCTTGAACCTAGAGAAACTTAGAATGTTTACATCATCAAAATATATTCATCTTTTCTTCTGTGATTTTTCACATTTCTCCAAAAACATTTCATTAACCCTTTAATCAACCTACCATATGAATATAGTTAAAGTTAAGTCATATTATACAGAAGGGCTTATAATAAAAAGTGGAAATCACCCCAATTTCACTCTCCTGAGAGCCAACCATTTTTAACTATGTCTGTTTTAGATGTCCTGACAACAGTCTTCTGATTTCTAAATAATATGTTACTGACATTTACTGATGTATCAGCTTTAGACACGGCTTTGGTAGATATGGATTTCTGCTCTGGCTGGAAAGGATTCAGCCCACTTAATAACACTTCCCCGACATTTCCTCCCCCTGAACAGTTCTATCACTATTTTCAGTTCCTCCATCTGTCAGATCTTCATCTTCACGTATCATATTTAAAACCTCCACTTCTTGTTCCATCAACAGCAGATGATATATATTGACTTTCCACCCCCACCTCCTAAACTTTGTCCTTAGAGCTCTACTTTTCAGTGTCAGTGTTGATTATATTAAGTTTTGACCTCATAGCTATGTCTTTTCAGGATTTAGCCAAAGGTTGATTTAAAATGTTGAAAATTCATAGATAGCTGTTTACTGGAGACTAATAGTTGGCTGTGATTACCTTTCTTCTCTACAGTTTCATGTAATAATTCCAATCTCCACAAAAAAATATGTTTCAAGGGTCAAGTTCAAGTTGATCTCCACTTGTTCACACTCCACATTTAAGTTCCTATCTGGCAGGAGCAAAGGCTGATGCAAGTGGAGTCTGTTCAAGACAGAGCCTGCCATGCAAACGAGGTGTCTATGGCAGCCAGGATGATACTGTGACTGAAGCTGAGGAGAAAAGGGTAGGAGCAAGTCTTAAGGAGGTGTCTTCAGGAGTTCAGGGCTCCACCGCTGGAAGCACAGTCCAGGTGGCTCTCCGGGCCTGTCCTTGACCCAGGAGGAAATGTAGTGGGTGGCATATGCATACTGAGGGTGACATGTCCAATGTGGGCCCAAGCACATTGTCTGTGTTATGTCTGAATGACAAGCAGAGGCTACAGCACTTGGGTGGTAGCTCATGACTGGAATCCAGGACCAGCTCTCCTGCAAAGCCCCCGTCCAGCTGAGCACGGACACCTGCCTCCCGCTGGACCTGAGCTTCCTATCAATGACAGCAAAGGCGAGGTGGCACCAATGTTCCCATCCAGAGAGAGTCCAGGATGGGCAATCTCCCTGCACCTAGGGTTTCCGCTCGATGGATAGAGAAGTAGAACTGCTTGCTGGATGGAGGAGGCCCCTCTTGGACTGAGTTCTTGGGTCTGTCTTCTTTTTGTTAGACAACAGCTTTTGGAACCTCCTCACAGAACGCTAGCTCCCTTCAGGTAGGACACCCATGCTCCTAGAAGACTGTCTCCCAATCTCTTGCTCCTACAGAGTTATTGAGCTTGGTCAGGAAGAACTTCCTAGAAAAGTATAAACTGAGACCAACATTGTCAACACCCGGAATTTCCAGTAACTGAGTAATTCTTTCCCCTACCCCTGGCAGTGGACAACTGCCATTATTAACCCATGCCTGGGCTCTTCTCTCTAGAAGTATAACTAGACTGAGCCTTGCTCCTTAAATTCAGCCTTAGATACATTCATGTTTTATGGGCTAGATCTTTTATTCTAACCCATAAAAACATAAAGATGTTTTTCCTCCTTTGGTGAAAGACAATCATCCATAGATTTTTATGGCGAAATCTCAAATGATATATAGTATGTTGAAGGGGACACAGAAAGAAAATTTCAGTGGACTTTCACTAATAGATATGATATTAGTTTTATAGGGTCATCGTAACAAAGTACTGTGAACTGAGTGGTTGAAATTTATTGTCTCACGGCTCTGGAATCTAGAAGTCTGAGAGCGATGTGTGGGCAGGGCTGTGAGGGAGTCTGTTCCAGGTCTTTCGCCTAGCTTCTGGTGGTTTGATGGCCATCTTCTGTGTTCCTTGGCTTGTGCATTACCCCAAGCTCTCTCCGTGCGTGTGTGTGTGTGTGTGTGTGTATTCAAACTTCCTCTCTTTCTATGGACACCAGTCATATTAAATTAAAGGTTCACCCTACTCCAATATGACCTCGCCTGAACTAATTACACCTGCAATGACCCTATTTCCAAATAAGGCCACCATCTTAGGTGCTGGGGGTTAGAACCCCAACATGTGAATTTTGGAGGGACACAATTAAACCTGTAACACATATGTTTTGGTCTCTTACTTTTGGAAAACAATACCTCTTCATTTAAAACACACACCAAAAAAGGATCGCAGAACAAGTCCTGCCTTTCAACAATTCCTTTTCCTTTGTATCAAAGAAAGTATTAAATAAAAACGCTTAGGAAGAAAGTCACAAGTCAGAAGTGGTGGAGTTGAAAGTCACACGTATTACCACCCTTTTCACCATGGGGACGGGTGATGTGTCTAGAGCCCACTGCGGCCTTCCAGGCATTCTTTTCTGTTATGGACTAAACGTTGTGTTCCCTCCCTAAAACCCCCTGTGTTGAAACCCTACCCCCAGTGTGGTAGTCTAAGAAGGTGGGGCCTTTGGGAGGTGACTGGGTTAGGAGGCGAGGCCCTCACGAAGGGGATTAGTGTCCTTAGGAGAAGGGACAGGAAGACAGCCTGCTTCCTCTCTCTGTTTTCACCACGTGAGGACACAGCAAGAAGATAGCCGCCTGCAAACCGGCACGAGGAGCCTCATCACAAGCTGACCACGCTGGCACCCTGGTCCCGGACTCCTCAGCCTCCGCAGCCGTGGAAATGATCGTCTGTTTGTCATGGCCCCCCCCCCCCCCCCCCGCATCCACAGTAATTTATTACAGCAGCCTAAGGGAGACATTCGCTTTCCCACTGCATTCCCATCCACCTGCCTCACTGTACTAAAAATTCCGAGCTTAAATAAATCCGCAGAGATCCACAGTTTCAACACTGTCACAGAAACCTAATTAGCTGATCATAATGCCCGAGTCTCTAGTGCCTAGTGAAATGTGCAGACTGGGGTGGGCCATTTAGAAGTGACAGCTATTTTTCATCATTAAATTTTGAGGGAAGCCCAAAGTGTTACAACAATAAAACTCAGAAATGAAAGAAAGCATGACTCATTTTTAAATTGTCATTCTCATTATGACACATCACCACCATAACAATATCCCTTTGTTGTGGCAGGCTTTTAAAATAACTTTTCAAGCTTATATGAACACTTTGAAAATTATAAAAATTATAAAATGGGAAAGAACAAAGAAAATTAAAATTGGCCATAATTTCATCATTAAAAGACAGTAACTGATAAAATTCTGGTGAATTTCTTTCCTGTATTATTTTTTCTGTACATGCACGTGACTATTTTTAGAATGACATTATACTTGATATACATTTGCATTGGACTTTTAACACTTATTATATTACAGGCACTGACTTGTGTTTAACTCTTTATAATTTATCTAAAAATTTTTAACATATAGAGTGATATGAGAAATTGTACCTAAAGGACTAATTTTCTCCATTTTTTGAGTATTTCATCAAATTGTCATGGATTTTTTAAAAGTTTCTTAGGATATATAAAAATAAAAAATATAGATATCCTGTGTAGACAAATTAGGAGTTACAGAAAAGATATAAAGAAGAAAATAAAAATAACTGATCATTCTAGAGGACTATCCACTGTTAATAGTTTAGTGTACTTCCTTCTAGTCACACTTCTTGTCTAGTGTGTCGCTGTGCATTCACATACATCAGAGAGGCTGTAAAGGCACAGACCCCTTCTGAAGAGTTCTTTACTTGGTTTCTGTCACTGCTCTGGGTACAGATGATTGGATCAAGGATGGGTGCTTGACACAGGGGCAACCGGTCTATAAACCAGCCTGTTACCTGTGAGGGCCCTGGTTAGAGATCTCTACCCAAGAGTGACGCCCCACAGTAGACGGCGGTTGACTCATCCGGCCAGATCTTTGCTTGGGAAGTGTGGATTCAAGGTCTACAGAGAGATGGCCAATTGTGGCAGGCCCAGCTGAAGTAGAAACGGAGTGCAGTGGGATGCCCACAAAAGCCGAGCACTATAATCAGTAGTGGAGGGTCTGCTGTGGTCTATATAGAGTCCTCAGCTTATACGCAGTCAGGTTTTGAACCACACTTTGATATGTTAAGCACTGGAACCCCAAAATGACATTCTACATATCGGACATTAGTTAGTAAACATTTTGAAATACAGCATTGTGTCCATCAGGGGTGTTGACTGCAAATCAGACGTCAACTCTGGCTGATCTGAATATTAAAAAGAGAGTTATTGAAAAGCTATTGGGTAGTTTATAGACTTAATGGAAAACCAGAGAAGCAGGCTTAACAACGAGGCGCCAAGACACAGCTGAGGCGCGGTGCAGGAAGAGCCTGGTACACACCAGGCGTGTACTTCCCAGTGGACTCTTGTTCCACCACCGCTGGAGACCTGAATGACCTCGAACTGCCCCTGCATCTTTTTGTCACTCCCTCAAGATTCACAGTCCCAGAGAGAAGCTTCCTATTGTATGAACCTAGGTTATACACCGGTGCCCCCCTAGAGGGCCAGCACCTGCTCCCCCCAGTTCCGTGGCAGGAGGTGGGGCCCTGCTTCCCAGATTCAGGTTTGTCCGAAGCCTCGGATGGCGATGTGATCCTAACTGACCAGCAGAAACAACCCTCGCCACCCAACGAAACGCAACTCACCTCTTTTCGGGGTATCCAAAGGAGGTTTTAAAATATTCTTCAGAAAGCTCGAAGCCTTTCTGGAGTTCTAAAGTTGAGAAATAATGCAAACTATCCATGGGCGCTGGTACTGAACCCCTGAAATTGGAGATAACAAAAAAATCCAAAGAATTTTGTAATGAGAGCAAGTGTACACTCATCTAATACCCAAACACGGACCAATACATTCCGCGTAAGCGCAAATGTCAATAAAATCCGCTCATAAACACACGCCTCAGAGCTGGCGTTATTCCATTCTAATTTGTGGCGTAAGCAAACTTGTATCGGTGTACGCATTTCTTACCCATTAAACCATTAATAGAGGCCAATTACCTTCCTACTGATCGGTATGTATGTTATTGTAAACCCTAGTCCATTAGTGATGTGAGGCCCAGCAATATATATACTAACTACTATAAAAATTGAAATAGGTATTTTCAATTATTTTTGTAACCTAATGCTTTGAAATAATACCAGAATAAAATGTTTCTAAAAATTCTAGTATTATACTCCACTGAAATACAGTACAAAATATTCTTTTTTCAGCTATACTGGCCTGTTTCCCCAGAGTGACTTGAAAGAATCATTAACCATTTTCAGGGAATAAATTCTGCCACAATTCGCCCCAGACCTGCTAAACAGACTGGCTGTGTGCACATTGGCCCAATTGCATACAAATGCATGCAAATTCAAAGCACCTATCTGACCCAGCGTGACCCATTTGGAGCTCATATTTAAAACTGCTTAGTTTCTCTGCCTATGAAGTTTTAACAGACATGGCCACTCTGCGAGTGAGAGGTCACGCAGGCCCCAGCTTTCGCTGCTCTGGGGAACACCGCCTATCATCTGGCCACCACCCTCCCGGCCCCCAGTAGAACCCTGTATATAGCAGGCAGCCTGTCCTTTGAGTCAGGCCATCCAAAAATAGCCTCCCAATGTGGAGGAAATTAATCACGCTTTTTCAGATAGAGCAGATAGAAAGACAAACTTACTATTTATATTGGTTAAAAATTTGTCCACAGATAGCTTAAAATTACAGACAATAGAAAGAACTATAATTTAAAATAAATTTAAATTTAGAGGTCCTTTTTATTCTGAATTACTGGGTTCATTTTAGTATAGAGGTCCATGTTTATGCTGATGATTCAGGATTCACTCGCTATATTTGGATACTAGAAAGTCACTCTAGGGAGGGCCGGGTGTCAGTCAACATGAGAAGTCTCTACCTCTGAAACAGGAGCGTGTGATGCGGAGGCGTCTTTCCCATCAGGGCCTGCCGGGCTGCCTCATACTGTCTCTCCATGGAATTCCCTTCCTAGGCGAGAAATAGGACCAGAAAATTAGACTGATGTTAAAAATGTGTCAGGTGCGTAAAATGGCTATAATCATTCTCTTCCTACTGGAGATTGCCAAATATGTGCAAGGAAAAAGGGAAAACAGGTGGGCCTAAAAAAACAATTGCTGTTTGTCTGGAGGGGGGACTTTATAAATAAGATCAAAATACTCTTGTGAAGACTGGAATTTAATATATAAATTTTATATGACATCTAAATAATGGGGCAAATTGTTAACATTTCATGTTTATATTTTTTACCTTTCTAATGAGATTCTCTCTCAAAGAGCCAGATTATTACTGTCTTTTCAGTTTTCCCAGATCTTACACAAAGTAACTAACTGACGGGACAAATCCAACCATGTTGACGTCTGAGGCTGAAGTGGGACAAATTGGGAAGTCTTTCTCCTGTGTGTCACAGCACCACCATCGCCATCACCAACTCCTCAGTGAGCATTTGATGGGGATACCAAGATATAAAGGACATAGCCTCAGCATTCAAAAGGTTTATAACCTGGTGGTAAATGGAGATTTAAAAAGATGGAAGGGAAAAGAAAAGACAGCACATGCTGTTTTATAAATGGCACGACGTGTGTTTACGCAGATTGTCTGATGGAGTGAGGGCCTATTGAGCAACTGTCCATGTCCTGGGTGTCTTCACTTTAAGCAAAGCTAATAAATAAAATTCTTAATCTACAGAAATATAATTGGAAAGTGCTTATTTGTTTTACATAAAAGACTATTCATTGATAAAGGGATTTATATTAACTTTTATTTAAACAGCAAGTGCATTCAAAATACACTAATCTTTGCTTGCAGTAACTTTATCTGAAATAAACCTGACTGTTTTGATTTTAATGCCATTACTAGGCTTCTCTATAAATTGATATGCAATTAAAATCACATGGGAAATAACAGCAAACAAGCATGCCATGAAGGGAACCACGCCATCACTAGGAACTTTTTGGCGGGGAACCCAGCACTCCAGGCGCCCCACCTGCTGGGCCTTGGGGTCCAGCATAGCTTCAAGAGTTTGCACGTCTTTGGGGGGAATTTTTTAAGAATCGAGTTTTAAGGATTAGGTTGATGTGATTCTAAAGACGTCTTGGCATTTCAAACACTCATCTGCATGAGTGGCTCCGCTCTGCCTGACGCCAAGACTGACAGTGTGAGCTTCTCTGGGCAACAGCTCATGCCCTGGAGACCAGAGTCCCCTGCATGCCCTGCGCATGCACATGCCCCTTAGCACAAAGCAGGAGCTCAACCAATATTTTGAACGTCCAACAATATAAACTTGGGAGGACAATATAAACAACGAATCATGTCTGCTACTCTGCATAATCTGGACTAGAATTTGCTGCCAGCTGCGACTAGCTTGAGAAATTCTAGGCCAGGGTTTTGAATTCGTCCCTTGGAAACCGTGACACACGAGAGCTAACGCCGGACCCCCTGACCTCGGCTCTCAGTGAACGTCTGACTGCCGAGGCCATTTCAGCGTCTCCCCGACCACGGGCTCCGAGGTGCCATGCAAGCAGGATGGGGGGACCTCTGCTGGGTGGGAGGCAGGGGCTGAAATGGGGCAGGAAGGGAAGAAAGACACGCTCTTTAAATGCCACCATTTAAAGGCTATACGTTTACGTAACTCCACAGATACGTCTATATTGTTCATATTGCTGTAAGGCTACCAACACTGACCAAATCTGCGGTCCTGCTCTCGTGGTCACTTCGGCTTCTCCCTCCAGCCACCCTACCCCGGTACGCACAGGTACTATTGTGATTTCGCTCTATCCCCTCACTTCTCCCCACACCGATGCCTGCTTTCAATGACATCGTGCCTGGGAAGGTGACAGTGGAAGTGGAAGCATAGCTTTAGGATCTTCCAGAATCTCCCTATAAATATAGATACAGCAACTAAATAGTAAAATAAAAGACATATCAAAACATTTGTAAGAAAACAAGGTGACCAGGTGTCCCCTCCAGCCCCCAATACAGGTGATAATAGTCACAAAGCCAACGTGGTATCCGTCTCTACGCAAGAGGCGGCCGGGGAGGCGACATGACAGGGCGACTAAACGGCCTGAGAAGGGGAGGACCCCAAAGAGCTCAAAAGTCTTGGCTGGAAAGAAAGGGGGCAGTTTGGGAACCGGCGCTGAAGCGTGTGAGGGGCTGTCCCCCCAGTAGCAGGTAGGAACAAGGGTCCCCAGTGAGCGCTGAAGGAGCCAGGTCAACCGTGTTCTTGAAACGGGCCCACTAGGGTCCCCTCCAAGGGGGCCTCGCCCAGGAGAGAAGCTGCGGGGCTGGAACAGATGCGTCAGGGCAGAGTCGACAGACAGGAAAGAGAAAGTCTAGACCAACGTGCGGGAGGGAAGCAGAGCCAGGGACTCTCAGAAAGAACGTTATTTTATATTTTATCACTATTTGAAGAAACCATGCAGCCTTCTAAAAGCCCGAGAAAATGGATTGCACATAAATATGAGAAATTTTCTGGTCAAACCCATAAAAAAGTTACTATAAGAAAAAGGAGGCAAGGGGTAGAATAACACCTGCACTTACAGGGAAGCCTACTCATAAAGCAGATCAAGTCCACAGGCTACCACTTCAAAATAAGCTAAAAGGCATTAAGAAAACGATGCGACACGCTAAGGAACAAATAAATTACAATTTTACAAACTCAGAAAGGAGGTGTCAGAGCTCAGGAAAGACTCAGAAATGTAAGGGGGGGAAAAATTCCCTTAGAAACAAAAACTGGACTAGAAAGAACACAAGAGTGGATGAACACGACAAATAAGGCCGTAAGTAGAAAGCCAACAGAGGAAAGTTCTAGAACTAATAAACAAACAAACACATGAGAAGGATTTAAGAGAAAATGATGGATATTTAGGATACACAAAGAAGACCCAACATGCAAACCGTAAGAGTCCTTGACAAAGTAGCCCCAAACAGAGAAACAGGATAAAAACCGCAATTCGCCCAGACGGCGTGGCTCCGCGGGCGAGCACTGACCCAGGGGCCAGGAGGCCGCGGTGCGACTCCCGGGCAGGGCCCGCGGCGGGCTGCGGGCTCCACCCCCACAGGGGGCGCACAGGAGGCAGCCCATCGGTGTTTCTCTCCCACCTACGTTTCTCTCTCTCTCCCCCTCTCCCTTCTCTCTCCAAAATCAATTAAAAAAGTACTTAAAAACAACACACACAATTCAACGATGAATTAAATTGTGTAACAGGCTGCTAACAACAGGCGGTATTCAGGAAACGCTGTTTCGCAGCCTGTTCTGTAGCTACTAGAGAACAGGCTTAGGAAACGAAGCAACGAGAGAGCCAGTTACCTAAGTTCTAAGGGCGAGTATCGGGCACCTACGGATTTGCGAGCTAAGACAAACAGGTAAAAAGGAGCAGGTATATAATGACTATGTGCTCTGATGCTGTTGCTATAATTCAACCAAAAATAATGGGGGCGGAGGGAGCACTTGGCCCCGATTTTTTAAAACTGTCCCCAGTTTTTATAACAGGTGCTGGTAATATTCGTATTGTTATTCTGTGTGTAATGTGGATAAAACAAATAAAAAACTCAATGAGATATTATAATGTAATCATCTCCTACGTCTTTCGGAGTCAGGATTTTCAGCGTGCAAGGAAAAAAAATATGTAATAGAGAAGCTAGGTCAAAATCCGAAAGTCCTGCATCTGCATTGGAAACATCGACTTGAACTCATGATATATTTTATGTACCCACAGAAGAGGCCCAGAAACGATGACCACCCAACAGCAATGAGCATGAGACGACCCCTACCCCCACTTTAAGACGGCAAAGCCCTTAGAGAAAAGGCTGGGTGCAGGCCTGGGGCCCGCAGGGAACGAGGGGCGGAGAACATCTTCTGGGTCACGTTGGACCTGCCGACCTGCTGTTTGGAGCAAGAGCTCGCCCATCGGCCGCCTACTTTAATGCCCTTGAATATTAAATGAAAGCGTCTGAATAAACTTAAATGTACTCTATTTTGTCGTATCTGATATTTATATTACCATACGTCGAAATTAAGCATATAGTTCGCCATGTCTCTGGAAATACTGCCTGGCGAGCTGAGAAAAAGGCACACATATCGCAGAGGAAACCAGGGACAGCCGAAATCAGTGCCGAGCGCTGCAGCGGCTCCTACCTCGAGCCTCTCATAATCTGAGCCTAAACAAAGAGCACGCCTTTCAAATTCTCCACTGCTTTCAGACCTTAAGTTACTTAAATTAATGTTAAGTGCACACACAAATTATCTCGTGACCGGTCAGCAAGGTGTTAAAAGCACTGGAGCAACTTGAAGGGGCTCTCACTGGCGAAAGGTACAATAAATGCCAATCAGGATAAAAAAATGCACTGGGTGGACAGCCTCCAGTAGGATGTGCCTAAATCAAGATCATAAATGACGTTTTAAAATTAATCGGTCACCAATTCATTCTCTTGAGAAAAGCACTTGGACTGCTGCTCTTACAGGAGCTGTCCCACTTGGTACGCGGGGGCAGGTGAGAGAAGCATCTCCTTAGGTGTCATTCCAGCTAAGAAATAGGGCGCTGAGCACTGTGCACTGAAAATGCACCCGAGCAGAAGAAAGTCCTTTGCTTCTGGAGTCAAAATAGACTCTTCTAAACGGTGTAATCTTGGCGAAGCTCCCTGAGCTGACTGCCTCGCGGTGTTGAAATAGTGCCTAGCAGAGGCAGGTGGCCAATATTTAGTGACCACAGACCCACTTCTCACTGGGTACTTTATAAAACTGTGCTACCTCATCTGCTACACACACACGGATTTGCTAAGTTGGCGCTGAATGCATCGGCCACTCAGCAACTTTTTCTATAGAATTGGCTTTCGGTAACCTGGCCGCTTCAGGAGCAAGGGTGTCCCCTAGGAGGGCAGAGCAACTTGCTGAAGAAACAGATACAACTGAAATCCAGACAATGGGGCTACTTCCCGAGGCAAAGGCCTAGTGACGTTAATTCCAGAGCGGAGCCTTCACTAAGCCACCCTCACCTTCCCGTACCTTCCAGGGAGCCGACCCCGCAGGAGGGGCCTGAGCTGCTCTCAGGGGGGCAAGTGGAGCACAGTGACATCTGACAAGTCAAACACAAGAGCTCAGCTCTCTGTAACCAACAGTCCATGTGCGTATCGTGTAAGTAAAAACTTGTCACTGGATAGTGTTACATACTTTTTGCAGCAATAAAAAAAGAGTTGTACATATATATTTTTTTTTTTACTCACACCTAAAAAGAAATTTGTGTTTAAGAAGTAAGGCTGATTAAAATTATATTTACAGTTCTCCGAGAATCTTTTAGAGACGTTCAAATTAATGTGCTTTGGGAGTCGTTCAGAAAAGTAAATACCATTCAAGCTTTGAAGAGAGAAAAAATAGAGCAACAGAGGACTGCACAGGCAAGGAATGAGGAAATGGAATATTTGACTAAATTATTTAAGACCACACTAAATTATGGTCATATTCATAGAAAGCATTGTATATTGATAAACTATTGGAGTAACGAGCAAGAAAAGTGATGTCAGTATGGTTTTGTTTTGTTTTCAGACTTGAAGAACAAAGAGGAATATTCCCGGACATTTATTCCCAAGAAAGACAAGTTAGTCGAGTAAAGACCCAGGGATCTCAGAGACAAGGAACAGAGACCAGCTGTGGGTACATCAGGAGTCGGCGACACTGAGGCTCTCCATGCTCCGCTAGCCCGTTTTCTACTTGTAGGAAGAAGGCAGGTGCAGGAAAGCTGCAGACGCACTGACCTGACCCTTCCATCGACAGAGACCGCACCTTCCACGAGGACAGGGACCAGGCCCATCTGGTTCTAGAGTCTAGAACAGGGTGTGGTCAGCAAACACCTGCTCTATCCTGGAAAGCAAACCCACATCCCACATACAAGGCAGGAATTACACAACTTCAGGATGGTAGAGAGGGATGCAGGAGGGGAGGGAAGGGGAAGGGAATAAATGTTGCTATTATATAAAGATCTAATTTAGTTTGTATATTGACATTGTATCTAATAACCTTGTCAAATGCGCTTATTTCCTCAAAACACCAATTACTTCTTCATACAATCGACATGTAACAGTGTGTAATTTAAGGTGTACAACAGCCGAGGGCCTGAGCCCTCTCTGCCCGCCCTGCCAACCACGGTCACCGCAGCAGCCATCAGCACTTGTTTTATGGTCAGCAATTTAGAAAGAAGTCCCATAAGCATTTGGTATAACAACTTTGTAAGGTAGATATTATTAGAGCTTCACTTTACAGAAGAGAAAGTGACATCTCATGGCAGACAAGCGACTTTTATAAGATCACCCGGGAGGTGGCAAGGCTGTCACGTGGGCTCAAGAGTTTTGCATTTCCTCTCAGGTGAAGGCACCAATAGGTAAATGCAGACCGAAGCAAGTTAGACCAAAAATACACACACACACCCCCCCCAATACACACTTACCCAACCAGTTATGACATGTGCATATGTGACTCCCAAGGAACAGAATGGTTTCCGTAAGGCGCAGACATAAGCAGCCGCATTGTTTTGTGATCGCTCCTTGACACACCCGTAGTTACGACCATGCGCCACCCCCAAGGTGGCCCCTTCTACTCTCACACAGCCTTTTTATCGCAGTCTTTCCTCTCCGGGTTCTCCATACTTGCTGCCCATTAATTGTATATTGAAATGTTGGAGATGAATTATTGCAAAGACCATAAAGTGTGGCTTTAAAACACACACACCACAATCTCCGTTCCTCTGTTCTCACCCCTGGGTACCTGAGTGCCCTTAAGCAGAGAAAAGCTATCTTTAATTAGGCCTGACAGCTTTCTAACAGGTAACATTCAGATGGGTCATGTTTAAGTAAATCACGAGTGCCCACTAACTGGCAGAGGAGTGCAAGTCAATGGTGCGTTTCTCATCGGCGTGTTGAGGCCCAGCTAACGGGGACGTGAGCTGGTCTGGCTCCAGCGCAGAGACTCATTGGGAAGAAATGAAGGTGGCCCATGGTTTGTGCTCTGGGGTTTACACTCGGATATGCCATGTACTAGGGGAAATCGAAGAACAATTTATATTTGAAAATCTAAGCTCCAGGAAGCATAAAGCCAGGCATCTAAGGAGGAGAGGATACCAAGCGCAAAGAGAAAGCAGTAGGTGGATCTGCAAAGAGCTGGATTTCCCAGGACTGGGGGGTTCCTTATGTAGAGGGAGGGCCCCTGGGGACGGCGAGATCTCAGAGGTACTAGGAAAGGTACCAGGACGACAGGGTACGGAGAACGGCAGAGCCACCGGCTCCGAATGGCACGCGGGGTCTCAGACAAGGCGCATCTCCGGGGTATCCCTGGAGGGCGGTCCAGAGGCCCAGGGCTCTCCCGCAATTTCCCAGGATGGTGTGAGCTCAGGACTCTTGAACTGAATCCAAAGACTGGGCGTGATGCCCACTCCTAACGACTGAAACTTGCCTCCCCACAGATCCTAGGTGGACGGGAACAATTCCAGATTTATTTTGCATAAATACGTGCTCAAATATCAGGGAACAAATTCGCATTTTTCGGATGTCCAGAGTCGACCCACGGCTCCTGTAAGAAGCCACCGTCTGTACCAGGGGGCCCCTGCCCCTTGCCTTGCCCCGGGTAACTGGGCACGGCCTGAAGCATCCCGCGGGGCCCATGAGACTCTCTTGCCTTCGGAAATGCGAATGAGAGAGACAGAGAAAATTTTCTGGAAACGTGGGTACAGAGCTAAGAGGACACGGAGAGTCGGGGCTGGGGTGTGCGAATGAGCGCAAGTGGCCAGCTGGGGGGAGAGGGGACAACGAAACAGAAAGGGCAGCAGAGACGCCAGGAGCCCCAGGCCCCGGATGCAGAGCCACCGGCCTCTAGTCCCAGCGCGTCTGCGAGGCCTGCGCTCCATCCCCGCTCGCCGTGGCCGCCACAGTCGCTTCCTCCGACTGACGCTGATGTGAGGGGTGTTTCTCACACCTCCAACACATCGCCCGTGACTACGCCGGAGCAGGAGGTCTACACCTGTCTACCCGCGGCTTTGCTCCTGGAGCACCCCGCCTGAGTCTTTTGACCAGTGCCTATGGTTCTGACCTTAGAAGAGGATAATTTTTTGCTTAGAACACGCTAGGCTTAAGGAAACGCATCCAAGGTGACAACCAAAGTGGAAGTTCCATTGCTTGTGCGACAACTGCAATGGCTGAGATCGCGTCGCACTCCCAGATCACCAAGGGCAAACCGTCACCCGCGGAAAACGGGCGCAACCCAATTTGAACGCAGCGCCAGCTCTGCACGCGATCCTCCCGCACGTACCGATTTCTCCGGGTCCTCAGAGACTCGGGTTGGGACTTGGTTACATGACCGGTGTCAATACTGCTGTGTCATGAAACACGGGCTCCCTCTGACTCAGCACGTGACCACTAAAAATTATATCCCAGCAACAAAGCCAGTTTTCCCTGGACCTACGTATCCTACAGCATTAATCCTATTGCTGTGCTTCTCTACTTCTGCTCAACAGAAGAACCGAGTGTTAGGGTTTTGACCAGGTAATAAAATCTAAACGGAATATTCTATTTTTAGAACTCATGTCTATCCTTAGAGGCATGGAAGGGGGGGGGGGGGACTGGTCTTTATGTGCCACCAGTCAGAGAATAGTTTTGGTGAAACTTATTCGTCTGCAAATAGGAAGCCCTGCTCCTGTCTGACACCCTGCAACGCTCAGCTGCGGCCTCCCCCATCGGCACCTCCTTACCACGGGTGTTTTTTTGGTTGTAAGTTTGGCCGATAATTTCACCAAGTAGTTTCTGTCTGTGGAATCCAGGAAATCACACGAATTCAAAGAACTAGACTTCTTAGATGGTTTTCGCAATTTCAGCCATGATTTATCGACTTCTGGCAGGGGAGAGAACACACCACAGTTTAAAAGACACAAAATAGGATAAAGGAACTTTGTGAAGTGAGAGATATGGTTTAGATCTGGCTTTGTCCAAACACATCCGCCTGCATTTCTGAAGTCTGGACAGTGGTCTAAAGCGATGAGGAAAGGCGTTCAGATGCCTGGGGGAAAGCTTCCCGGGCAGAGGGGGCTCTGTGGGGCCCAGGCCCACGCTGAACTCAACAATGAGCGAACCCAAGGCCGACGCAAGGAGCAGGCCGGATCCTGGGCTCACCTAACAAAACCAAAACACCCTCCCCTTTTTTTTTCCAATCCTCACTCAAAGATATGTTTTTACTGATTTGAGAGAGGCAGGGGGTGGGGTGGGGAGGGGGAGTGACAGAGAAACATCAATCAATTGCCTCCCGTAGGCACCACGACTGGGGATCAGACCCGAAACCTAGATCCGTGCGCTGACCGGGAATTGAACCTGCAACCTTTTGGTGAGGGGATGACGCTCAGACCAACTGAGCTCCCGGCCAGGGCAAAACCCTTTCCTTTTGATGGGACTATAAGAATAGAGCATTGAGGAAACAGACCAGGTAAATTTGAAAAAAGTTAAGATAAAATTTAAAGAAGTAGAAGCTATATTCATTGAAATAATTTCTATGGAAAGGATCCTCTCTCTCTCTCTCTATGTATATATATACATACATATATATGTATATATATATATAAGCTTATTTAAAATATAGCGTTCGTGCCAGGGTCCCTCGTTCCAGCTTTCTGAGACACAAGCCATTTGTACCACGGTGGAAACAAGCCAGGTTCCATCTGATGACACAGTGCAGCTGCAATTCTAACAATTTAATGTTTTAATGGTTTCTCAGCAACAAAACATTTTGGGTAAAGATGACTATTATCTGCATCGCAATGCCACCACCTTAATGACTTTATACTCCTGTAATAAACAGTTTCATACAGTTCTTAATATAGTGTCTAATGTCTCAATACATCCATGGACAAGAGATGCTACCTCTCAATTAAAAGGACCGCCCCAAAATTCCCAGTGTTAATGGCCCACAACAAAGCTTCTTAATGTCATCTTGTTCAAAATACCGAAGTTAAAGTCAACCCTGAGGCAACACTCAAAAATATCAATTACTTTACAGTACACAAAAATACCAAGCTCTTCAGTATGTAGGCTAAATTTATTTAAACACCTCCAGTGAAGCATGAATGAACTTAATGACGCATGACAGATTTTAAAGTCATTTTATGGATTAGCATCATTACCATATGCAGGAAAACATAAATGAAATATCTGGAACGACCAGAACTACATCTCAAATTAACTTAAATAGCTTAGACCTTTTAGTTAGAATTATATCTTTTGGCGGTCAAGTGACTTAAAATAGTACTTTTAGAAACCATTTTAAAAGAATAAGCCCAGAGCCCAACCTAAGTAACAAAGCAGTAGAAGCCACGTAGCCAAGAATAAAACACTTGTATGTGTGCCTAATATATTATCATGGAAACTAAACAGGGCCTTTTATGCATAAAGAAAGGAGAGAATAAACGATGCCAATGACCTAACACCACAGGGCCACAGCCGTGTCAATAACTAGTAATAGAATTAGAATCTGGGGATCAGAATGTGAATACAATTGACCCTTGAAAAACACGGGTTGGAACTGCGTGGGTCCACTTATACGTGTATTTTTTCAATAAATAGTGTAAATGTACTTTCCTTGTGGTTTCTTAATAACATTTTGTTTTCTTTAGCTGACTTTATCATAAGACTACAGCATATAATACATGTAACATACACAATAGGCGTTAATGGACTGTTTAAGTTATCAGTAAGGTTTCCGGTCTATGGTTAGCTTAGTAGCTAAGCTTTTGGGAAGAAGATATACATAGGTTTTTGTTTTTTTAAAAATATATATCTTTATTGATTGCAGAAAGAGGGAGGGAGAGGGAGAGAGAGAGAGAGAGAGAAACCTCAATGATGAGAGAGTCATTGATGGGCTGCCTCCTGCACGCCCCCTACTGGGGATGAGCCCGCAACCCGGGCCTGTGCCCTGACCGGGAATCGAACCCAGATCGCCCGGATCCTAGGTCCGTGCTCAACCGCTGAGCCCGCCGACCAGGCGATGGACATAGATTTTTGACCACGTGGGAAGCTACTGCCCCTAACCCGTGTGTTGTTTAAGGGTCAACTGTATTTTGAAAACCAAATATCACTATTTTAATAACCAACTTTTCTATATTAATGAGATTATATATACAGCAAAATAACTGAGTCACACTCTTATTAAAAACATGAGACTTAACATGTTTAAATACAATTTTTTTAACATTTAAATAAAATCTTGCAAAAAATGAATCAACGCTAGGGTTTCTCTTTGAAGACACTTGGAAATGTATGACTTGGAAACAGCCTTTAATTTTCAGACCAAAGTACTTAGTTAGCCAGATGACTGCCATATTGTTCACTTATTTTCCCACTCAAATGGAGCTTTTAAAAAACCTGTTCATTTAGGTAACCGTGAGGTAATACTAATAGTATTAGGCAATAAAAATACGGTGTGCAATTTTTTAACAAGAGCAATTTATACCTACCATGATTAAATACGTATACATATATAAAATGCAAATACCTATAAAATCCCTGCAAGAGAGTCTCAACACTGAAATACGTAACCATAAAAAGGGCCAAAACAAAGCACAAGAAACTGCCATAGAATTAAAAACATTTATTCATTTTTAATAGGATAGTTACATACTTTATAAAATTAAGGGGAAAGCTGTTCATTAGGAAGTGTTATTACAAATCTGAAGGCATCAAAAGAATCTATTTTTTCAGGACAGAATTAAATCTTAAAAGTCTTGTCTATCTGTGCTTGTAAGAAAGGAATGCTAGCAAGTAGAAAAATAGCCATTTTACATAATATCCATAATTATTTTCCATAGCAAAATAAGCTTTTAAAGTAGAAAGCTACCACGGAAATGCAGTAATAATGTTCACATTACATATGGTAAAATGAATGTACTTAGTAAACAGTGAAGTACTACATTCCTGAGTGTCCAGTCACAGAAACAATCAGCTATTTAAACAGAGAACAGATTCTACCCAGGGCAAAGCAGAGCGTGGGAACGCGCATCCTCACTTGGGGAGGGGCACAAAACTGTTTCCTGCCATTGAACCTCCTACTTCAAAGGCGGCGGGAGCCATGACCCTGGAGTGTCTGCAGCAGAGCTGAGCTAAGGGTTCCATATGTGGACACTGCATTCAAAACGTCCCGACCCAAACATATAACAGACGTACCTGAACTTCAGCTCTTTAAAATGGATGAGTTTGCCATGAAGCAGTTCATCGACACCTTGAGGGAGATGCCATAGAGGACAGGCCAAGGTCAAGGGGAGGAGCTTGATACAGAAGGTTTGGATGCAGAGAGAATTGGGGAAACGGGAAGGAAAGGGCAGCGACGACCGGCAGGAAGCAGCCTTGGGGAGCCTGAGCGCACACTGAAGGCCTCCTCTCCTTTGAGCGATGTCGTTTGATACCTAGAGCTCTGATGTGATTTCCCCCCAGCCCTACATCCCCACCTCGGGGGTGACTGAGGTCTTTGCTTGATAAGGGCTCATCTTTCAAGAACAGCTCTTTCAGAGATGTTTCAGCGGCCCATTCCTCTAGCAAAGACCTTTTTAATTTTTTGCCTTTTTTTCACCTTGCTTTTCTACTCTTGCCTTTGGGAACTGGTGGTCTTTAGATCTGGCGGCTTGTAGAAGGCAGTCTGTCTCAGCCCACCACAGAAGGAAACAAAGGCCCACCATCTGGCAGTTTATTCCCGAGTCAAGTAACTTGACAGCATTTACCACTTGATCAGTTTGAAACATAAAATATAAATGCCTTTGATTTTTATCAGTCATTAAACAGTAATAGTAAAAACAACAGGTAACATTCATTGAGCATGTCCTATGGGCCAGGTGCTATTTTACGAGTCTTTTCTGTGTGTGTCACAAGTTTCAGTGCTGCCTGTGAATACCCAGGAGAATCTCTTGATCTAAGTAATATTTTGCTGAGCCATAATTTCTTTCCACTATTATTCTAATTCTGCATAAGCTCCTTCATTCAATCAAGGTTGGCAATGTTTTTAAAAGGATTTTCAGAGAAGACCATCCCATTTGCCAAATACTTACACCTAGTTTGACCAGTATTGTCCTATTCCAATTAATAATAAAATGCTACTTTAAAAAATGTGTTTAGATATGGAAACAACCCAAGTACCCATCAAAGATGAGTGGATAAAAAAGTTGTGTATTGCCCGGCCGGGCGTGGCTCAGCGGTTGAGCGTTGACCTAGGATCCAGGCAATCGGGGTTCGATTCCCGGTCGGGGCACATGCCCGGGTTGCGGGCTCGATCAATGACTCTCTTATCATTGATGTTTCTATCTCTCTCTCTCCCTCTCCTTTCCTCTCTCTGAAATCAATAAAAATATATTAAAAAAAAAAAAAAGTTGTGGTACATTTACACAATGGAATATTACTTGGCCATAAAAAAGAATGAAATCTTACCATTGGTGACAGCATGGATGGACCTCGAGGGTATTATGCTAATAACTCAGAGAAAGACAAATGCCATATGGTATCACTTATACGCAGAATCTAAAGAACAAAATAAATGAACAAAACAGAAACAGACACATAGATATGGAGAACAAAGCCTTTGGGGACTGCATGAAAAAGGTGAAGGGATTAAGAAGCACAGATTGGCAGCACAAAATAGCACTGGGATGTAAAGTGCAGCACAGAAATATAGTCAATAATATTGTGATAACTATGTCTGGGGCCAGGTGGGTGCTGGAAATACCGGGGGAAACACCTTGTAAAGTATACGATTGTCTAACCACTGTGCTGTACACCTGAAACTAATACAAAATAACATTGAATGTCAACTGTAATTGAAAAATAAAACGTAAAGTTCTTTTCAAAATTTGCTTTCGCTGCTTACATGTTAATACTGACACGCACTCCTATCAGCGCTACTGCGTGTCAGACGTTGCTCCGGGCGGCTTTCGATATACGCCCGCGTTTCATCCTCCAGTCACCTCGAGAGCGCTGACATCATCATCTCCATTCTAACTTGCCCGAGGTCGCGCAGCTAGATCACCCTTTCCAGTGATTACGCTGACATTCGGCGCTGTCTGAAATCGTGAGTTTCTCAAGTTACAACCTGAAAAGGTCTTCAGCTTTCCCGGGCATGACTACGCCCTCCGCGTCGCCTGTAAGGTTAACGCTCTGGTCTTCCAGCCCGGCTGGCATGGCTCAGCGGTTGAGCGTTGGCCTAGGATCCAGGAGATCGGGGTTCGATTCCGGGTCGGGGCACATGCCCGGGCTGTGGGCTCGATCCCCAGCAGGGGTCCCGCAGGAGGCAGCCCATCGGTGACTCTCATCGTCGATGTTTCTCTCTCTCCCCCCCCCCCCCCCGAAATCAATAAAGACATATTAAAAAAAGCAGCTCGGGTTTTCCAATGTTACTTATCTGTCATCAGCATAAAGACACAGGTAGGCTCTTCTTCTTCTCTGAACGTCCGTCAACAAAGAAAAGCGACTGCTAGAATTACGTCTTTCAAACTGAACTAAGCAGCTCGTTAGGGTCACAGACGCCCCCCCCCCCCCCCCGATGCCGTGTGAGAGCGCGGTCGCCGCGGGGACCTCTGCAGGGCGGCCTCTGCCCTCTTCTCCACGGGCCGCCGCAGCATGACTGTCGTGGCCACACAGCGTTTCAGCTCTTGGCTGTGCCACAACCCTTTCCAAAACTTATTTTTACAGTCCCAATACATGGCTTATTTTCGGATTTCATTATAAAGACATAGGAGCTGGTGATCTGTTCTACTCCTTTCCCTGGACCACAAACAAAATGCTGTCCAGCTGCACTGAATCTGAGACACTTATGCCACCGAAACCACAAAACGTACGCTCTCATGGGCCCCAGGGAAGGAGGCCAGAGCTTCTCTCAAATCAAGTGAAGAGAAATTTGGCTTCTCACTCCCTTTAGTACCCTAGTGAAAACGCAGCCAAATGCCTCAAGGAGCCTCAGAAACAACTGCCCAAAGGGGAAACCAAGTAAAAATTTAGAGAGTTAGAGTTTTTCACCTAAGCGAGGTATTGGTGCCTCCAAAATGCCCCCCACACAGCTCCTAACAAAAAGGTGGTTACCCTTATTTTTCCTTTTTCACACTCTGCCCCACACCACCCCCCCAACCCCAACAATTCGCGACTCTCCACGCCTGCCACAGTGCCTCACTTCAGGCCCTTACTGTCCCGTCAGGGCTATTACAAGAGCTTCTCGGCCATTTCTCCTGCCTCCTGTGTTGCTTTCCTCAGACGTATCCTCTACGCCGCCGCTGAACAGATAAACACTTACCACGCCACAGCTCCCCACCGCTGGAAGAGCACGCTCCCAAGTTCACCGGCGTAGCACACAAGGCCCTTTGGATGTACATATACCTAGAGCTCTCCCGACGTTTAGGTCATCAGAGGATGCTATGCTTTCGCGGCCTCCAAGCTCATACGCTGCTCGGTCTCCTGAGAAACCTTCCCTCTCCCCGATCGGTCCGCTGGCTAATTCTGCCCCTGAGGGCTTAGCTGACGGACCACCTCCTCATGTGTCTCATGATTCAATTTCCACGTCCCAGGCAGAACTCAGTGTCCTTCCTCGGTATCCTTAAGACATTCTGGAAAAGTTAATGAATAATAATTTTCGTGCCTACTTGACGCTGAACTTAGCCTCGCATGCTGCAGGGCGCCGACTGCCCGCGTCGCATGGTGTTGTAACGAACCCCTTAACTGTCGCCTCGTCATCTCACCATACGTAGCAACTACCACAGTGCCTGGCACACAGGAGGTGCTCCATCAATGCTTACTGAATGGACGAACGTAATAAAAATAAGTTACACGTTTAAAATTCACCTTCTTACTTTCACCTTGGACAAACCAGATAAATCAGAGGGTAATTACAGGTAAAACACAGGCTTTTAGTTTAACGAGAGGATCGCCGAGTCGCGGATTTAAAATGTCAATTTCCTCTACTGCCCTTGAAATGACATTTTGCATACATTCAGTTTTGTGGACACACACCTTTTGTGTAAGATAGGACACACTGACACAGGCGCCCAGTCATCAGTTACATTTTGAAATGCAGAAAGCTACACACGACTTAGCACACCGCTGTCCACTTAGTGTAACAGGCATTCAGTAAACATCTTGGAACCTCTGGGCTGGCTGCTGTGCTCACAATTATTGTTTTTCTGGGAGTGCAGGCCCTGTACGCCCCAGGAGTGGGCACCCTGGGCGGTGTGTACACGCGACCCTGCCCCAGCTGCAGCAGGCTGCTTTAAGAATGGGCACCTGACCCAAGCTGGGCCACAGTCCTTCCCTCGACTTGTTTTTTAATCTTATGATCAAGGAACATTTAAGTTGGTCCCTTGCTAGCAGTGGGAGCCGCCAGCTGTTAGATGAGCTGTAAAACTTGAGAGGTGTTCGTGGCCGAGTTGCCTGCCGTGTGCGGAAACCGAAGCGCAGTCACTGGTATCACAGAGCATACAGCCAGCAAGGAAAGAAGGCGGGAGAGCCGGTGAGTCCAGGTGACAAGAGTCCAGGAGATAAGAACCAGTGGATGACAAAACACTGCAGACGACAGGCGCACGGGTTACGCCCATTAACCGCCCGACCTCTCTGCGCTCCCCAGGCCTGGCCGTGCGAGTTTTCCCGTCCACTCCCTCTTAAGAAACGCGCACAAGCCGGCTCGGGGTGGGCGCCCGTCACCGGCCAGCAAAAGAGCCCTGACGCTACGAACACAGGAAACGAATCTGCCGGCATTTCCCACCCCCAACAGTTCTCATTCGACCAGCTGGTTCGGCGTAATGAAGGCATCAGCCAATTTACACGAGGCCCCAGTTCCGAGAGGGGAGGCATTCACTTCGAAATGCATTTCCACCACGAGCGAGCTTAAAGCGGGATGTGCCGGCGGCACCCGACACGCCGGGTCACGCGGTGAGAACGGGCCTTTCCTTCAGAAGGCTCCCACACATCACCTGCGGATCTGGAACCTCTCTCGGAGCTCCTGCTTCTGGATCCTCAATGCAGGGGGCGCGAGAGTTTTCTAATCTAGAAGCAATTTTTCTAACGAACAGAACAAAACTTGATGGCAACACGGCACCGCCTCCGCCAGAGCTGGAGTCCCCGAAGGAGCTGGGGCGCGTCTGGGCACAGGGCTCCTTGCTGGCGCGACCTTTACGACTGGGGCTACCAGCAGGCGGGCCGCTGCTGCTGGCGTCCCCCTTCACCGGGGCTGCTCTTCCCGGCTGCCACCATGAGCCACAAGAGAGGCACCGAAGGGCAAAGCCTGGCTGCCGTCTAAGAACCAGCGGCTGGGCAGTGCTGGCGGCCCTCCCGTGCCAGCTGGGGATGTGGAGGGAAGTGCGTGTGTGGACTCGGCGCCCTGGCCAAGTTCTCTGTCCTGTGACAGCACTTTGGGGGCACCGGCTTGGCTAAACCTTGGTGCTCTGGCTGCCCCTCGCTCGCAGCCTCCCCTGCCGGCCGGCCTGCTCCTCGGCAGACACCTGATCCTGGGGGGCAGCAGGGCTTCTGTCCTGTGGCGCCCCGTGTTTGCGGGTGCGCTTCTCTCTGGTTTGCTGCCTGGGAGCACCGTCCCCTTGGGCAGAGCTCTCTCTGGTCTGACTGGTCTCCTGGACGTGCTGTGGGGCGGGGGCCGTGCCGTCCTGCTCTGGGAGGTCTGAGGCCGGCTCTCTCTTCTGAGACCCTCCCCTTTTATGAACCTCCGCTTTTCTCCGTGGCCGCCCCATGGGAGCAGACCCACCCGGCGTGGGCTCCGCAGGGGCCTCTGCCTGCTGGAGAGGCTCCCCGAGTGCGAGCTGGGTCTCGCGAGCTGGCCGGTCACTGCTGAGGGTGGCTTTAGTTTTCTGAGATAATCGTCTAGGGCTCTCTCTTTTCACAGATGGCCCTTTTTTGGACACAGCTACCTTCTGAGCCAGGTCGTTTGTGGGGAGGTTGGCATGGGCCTTTTTTCTGGAATATTGTACTTTTCCCCTTTCCTCTCCCTGTAATCGGGGATCTCCAGGCGATGGCTCAGCGTGGGGTGGCTCAGGCATTTCTGGGCGAGGGACTTTGCTTCTCTGGTTCCGCTGAGGGCCCCGGGGAGGGCTGGGGTCAGGGTGGGCGGCCACCTCTGGGCAAGCCAGTCTGCTCTGGGATTCTGGCTGCAAGGCTGGCTGGTGGCTTCCAGGCGGCACCTTTTTCAGGTGCGCTGGTCCTTTAGTTGTCTCTCTTCCGATAGGAAGTGGTTTTTTCCTAGCTCCTGCCTGCTGCACCAGCTGTTGGTTTTGGGGCGAGGCCTGCACATCTGGAATCTTCCTGCTGGAGGAGAGGCCTCCTTTGGGTGCTTGCCACTGCTTTGCAGGCTTGGACCCACGATGAGCCCCGGGGTTCTGAGGCAAGGGCGTGGGAAGGCGAGGGAGCCTCACGCCCGGGGCCTGCTCGTCCTGGGGCAGCTCGGGGCCAGGCTGTGGCCTGTGCTCCTGGATGGGGGGGCTGATCAGAGGGAGCTTCACCTCCCCGACGTTCTCTTCCTGGGTGTGCTGAGGGCTGTGGCCCTGATGGGGGCTCAGGGGTGCTGGTGGTTTGGAATGGGGAGGGCTGATGGGAGGGAGCTTACCGGCATCTCCTTCCTGGGCAGGCGGGGGCCTCGGAGAGGGAGTCATGGTTTGATCTGAGGCTGCTCCAAAAGCCTCCCCCCGGCTGGGTGAGAGGAGTTTGGGGGTGGGCCTCGGACTCTGGAGGGGAGCAAGGACCCGAGGCTGGGGCAGCCTGGAGGGAGCCAGCCGGCTTCTGGAAAGCAAAGTCACTGGGTCTTCCCTGTCCTGGGTCAGTTTGCCATTTGTGGGGTCTTGAGGATGTGGCAGTCCTGGGAAAGGAGTGCTGACCTGGACTTCTGCTTTGGGGGTTCCCTCCTCCAGAGGTTCTTGAGAATCTCCCAGAGATGGTCCGGGCATCTTGGTCCCTTCAGGGTCGGAAGGCTCTCCTGGAGGGTCATGATGGGAACTGCTGGGTGGCAGATTGGCTGACTCAGTTTCCTCATCTTGGGTTCTCTGGGGGCCGAGGGATGCTGGGCCCGGCCCCTCTGGAGGGTCAGATGAGGGCGGGTGGGTCAGGGTTACCTCGACTTCCCCCGATTCCTCATCTTGGTCCGGCTGAGGGCTGTGGCCTGGAGGTGGGTCAGGGCGCTGAGGCGGCCCCGGGGAAGGAGAGGCGGGAGCCTGCGCTTCTCCACCTGCTGTCATCTCGGACGCCTGGGCCTCATTTTCAGGGAGATGTGTGGTTATTATTTTTGAAGAAAGATCCGATTGTTGAACATGCCCTTCCTTCTGGCTTGGGGGTGAGTCCTGGGCCCTCTGGGAAACACTAAGTGCCGACGAGCTGGGCTGCGGAGGAAGCTCTTTTTCGGGGGTCACTCCCTCCTGAGTCAGCTCCTGGTCCTGGGAGGGAGCCAGGTTCTGATTTCCTGGGGCCTGTGCAGAAGCCTGCACTCCAGAGAGACGCTCTGCTGCTTGGCCATCTGCTTGCAGCTTTGCCAAGCGCCTTGGGGAGGGCACCAGGTGTGCTGGTACCCCAGAGGGCATCTTCTTGTTAGAGGGATCTCCTGCTTTGACATAAAAAGAAGTTAGCTAAAAACAGCTTAACAAGTACAACTATGCAACGTTAGAAGTTAATAAAAAAAATATCTTTCCCTTTGATGCACCTAGGCCATTGAAGAGCATAAAATTACACATATAGGAGAATAACCTTTCCTTCTCCTTGGGGCACTAAGTGCCTAGAATTCTCTTATTTAGTGGAATTTAGAACAGTCTTAGTCAACTGAAAACATGAACCTTAATGAATAAACATAAAGAGGCTTAGTCACAGAACCAAAATCTATATCCAGGTCTGAGAGGGGCAAGAAAATTTCCTAAGCAAATGAGGTTTAAATTTTCACCACCTTATAGGCCAAGGCTGCTTTCAGCGGCACACACTAGAAGATGGACATCAAAGTCCGATGTGTTTCCTTGTTTAATGGCAGCCCCTCAAAGAAACTGAGCTCTGTGGGAGTCATGCCAGTTCACCAACACCCAGCAAGGTGCATGAGGCTGCACTCAGCAAATAAGGGCTGTCTGGAAGAAGGAAGGAAAGAGTAGGTCCGATGGCACCCTAAGGCACCATGGCTCAGACTTGCTGCTCCCAGGATGTCCTGTTCACCCCCAGGGCTGCCCTTTTCCCTCCGAATCTACCCTGGCATCCAGAATGGCTCTCAGAGGCCACCAACGATGGTGATGCGACAAAGGGGACTGCTTCCTTTGTTCACCGAGAGTTCTGAGTGACTCGGGTCTCACAGACAGTCTCAGGGGCACCACACCCCAGCAAGCGCTTGTTTAGGATAGAAGCCCAGTTGTGCTCTAGTGGTCCACATAGCTTAGCCCAGCCTGAAGACCATGGCTCTGCCGCGCTAGTGCTCGGAGGCAGCACAGTCTCAGCTCGCTCTGGGGGAGACCTGCTACTTAGAGACTCCAGTCAAACAGGCCTCCGAGGTGGCCCCCGGGTGGGCCATCCCCAGACACGAACCAGGCTCTTGGCTGCCATCCCCTCTCCCCTCCAAAGCAAGATGAGCCTGGACACTCTGGTTCTCACTGAACCTCTTAGTGGAGGTGCTGTACCCTTGGCACCCCGTCAAACAAGAAGTCTTGGTTGGGGAGGCAGGAAAAAGCTTGCCTCTCGGTGGGGTTTCTGGGGGATGCCCTGTTCATCATTCGTATCTCCCTAGTTTATACTGCTTATAAATTAAAACACAAATTTAGTCACGAAACAAGTTAGAACAAAATATAATAACAGTGGAAGTATCTAGAACAGGCAAATTCATAGAGACAGAAAATAGACTAAAGGTTACCAGGGCCCAGGGAGGAGCTGTTACTTAGTGGAGGCAGTGTTTCTGTTTGAGGTGATGGAAAATTCTGGAAACAAGCATGGAACAGACTGAGGGATCCCAGAGGGAAGGTGGGGTGGGGAGAGATTAATCAAAGAACCTGTATGTTCATAAGCATAACCCATGGACACAGGCATTGGTCTGGGGAAGGCCTGGGGGTGGGGTGGATGCGGGGTGGAGGGGATCAATGGGGGGAAGGGGGCATCTGTAATACTTTCAACAATAAAGATACATTTAAAAAAATTTTTGGAAATAGTGGTCATGGTTAGGAAACACTGTGAATATAATTAATGACACTAAGTTGTACACTTAAAATGGTCAAAATGGCAAATGTTATTTCTTTTTACCACAATAAAAAAATTGAAAAATATAATAAGAATGAAGCCCAATGCTGAAGGTTCTTTCCATCTTGAAGTCCTCGAGGTTTCACACATACAGGATTCCCCGCCCCTCACCTTCACAGTTTAACAGTTCATATAATTGGCAAATGGTACCATGCCCTTTATTAGAGATAAAGGCACCACTTTATGAACTAGTAAGTTGATCAGTTTCCCGTTGGACCCATCACCATCATCAATTTCCTCTATTATTAGTCAGAATTCTGAATAATGATTTGAGAATATAATTTCATTTTATGATCTCTAGAGTGAGATCTCAGGGTGGAAGTTGGATCAGCTTTTAAAAAGCTTTACTGGAGCCCAGCTGGCATGGGTCAGTGGTTGGGGATCAACCTATGAACCAGGAGGTCAGGGTTCGATTCCCAGTCAGGGCACATGCCCGGGATGTGGGCTCGACCCTCAGTAGGAGGCGTGCAGGAGGCAGCCAATCAATGAGACTCTCTCCTCGTTGATGTTTCTCTGTCTCTCTCCCTCTCCCTTCCTCTCTCTGAAATCAATAAAAACATATTTAAAATAAAATAAAAGCTTTACTGGAAGCATTGACTATTCCAGAAGCAGGCTGCATAGAGACACTTGGAGGGTAAAAATACCCCTTACACTGAGTTGTAATATAATGAGTTTAACTAATTTTATTCAAACTATATTGTTTACTCAGGTTTTCTTAGTCTGCATACTTTAGAAATGAATATTTACCTGCACTGCCATAGGAAAAAAATAAGACAATTTTGTACCTTAACTGATATACACTGTTAATTAATGGCATATCTAAAGATCTCAGGGGTTTATAATTACTCTGTACCTAGAGTTACCATTTTATACATGCATTAAATAAAGGTTCAGTTAGCTTCTCCCCTGCTGAAGGCTTACATTTCTGGGGCGAGGCTCATAACCTGCTATACTCAGGATTGATAACCTAGGCTTACTTTTACCACTCTGTGCCACTCTCATCGTTAGAGTAGAAATTAAAATGGCATCCTCAGTTACAAGTAAGCAACACAGAACTACTAGAGATAAAATCATCTATTATTACTTCAAATGTCTGGGAATAATTTCCAGTTTGCATTGATACAGGATCCCTGTTTCTATGAAAACAATGCCGTTGCCATCAGGTTCCTGTGTGTACTGAAGCCTAACACATAATAGAGATGGTCTAACCCAGCTGGGGACCCTCAGCTCTGGAAGGCCAGACTCAAACAGTGTTCCATAATATTATTATTTTTTTAATTCTCATCTGAGGATATTTTTTCCCTTGTTTTTCAGAGAGAGTGGAAGGGGGAGAGAGAGAGAGAGAAACATTGATATGAGAGAGACACATCGATTGGTTGCCTCCTGCACACACCCCAACCAGAGCCGGGGATTGAGCCTGTAACCAAGATATGTTTCCTTGGATGGAATCGAACCCAGGGCCCTTCATTCCACTGGCCAACATTCTAACCACTGAGCAAAGCCAGCTAGGGCCATAATATTACATTTTTTAAAGCAATGGGATTGTGATTTTTCTAAATTAATTATTATTGGTGACATTGAGAATACAAAATTAAGGCTTCCTATTTCTAGTCTAGTTTTCTAACTGCTCAGACAAAATTGTCTTTTCAGAATGTTATGTTTTTAAATTCCACTATCTTACTATTGATAGCTCAACTATATATATAAAATATTCCACTATACTGAAATTATTGATTTTTGTTTCTAGGGCGGTCCCACTTATATAAGTAATACAAGTATTTATACAAATATACCTTAACTACAAAAATTAAAATCAGAGTGCTCCGGCTCAGAGCCAGGCAGAGGTGAGAGCCAGCAGGGCCTGAGGCGACGACCCTGCTGGGAATCATGACATTCACCTGGAGGTGATCATGCTGGGGCCGCCCCTGCAGTGAGCCTGTAAACACCGGGCTCAGGCTCCTTGGCAATGCTTCCCAGAGAGGCCCCTGGCTCTACTCCCGGGCTACCAGAGACACTGTAGAAGCTTAGAACAGAACTATGTTAATGAGAATTTTTTAATACTCTCTTGAATAATGTTTGGCCTCCACAAAGTTAAGTTCATCCTTAAACCATCAAATGAGAGAAAAAATAACTTCCTCCACAGATTAACTGTATGAATAAGATAGAGTGTTTGGCTCCTTAAGAAAAACACATTATTTTCTAAAATACTAAACCTGCCAGAAAAACAGAGGCAGGTGGAGTTAGTGATTTAATATATTAGTCACAAACACTCCCACCTACTTCTGTAAAGGTGCAATTCTGTTAGTCAATTACTGGATGGCCCTGTTTCAGTTATTAAATGATCTGAGCATTACAAATTCTGTAATTCATACTTTTCATTAAGTCAGACAAGGCTAACCTAATTAGTCCAAAAAAATGAAGTTTTATAACAGTTAAAAATGGGAGTCCATTTTCCTATGCACACATTATCTGGTCAGAGTTTTGGGTGGTTGTGCAATAAGAAACGATGGAGATGAAGCCCCGGCTGGCTGTCAGCGCAGAGACAAGTCCCGCACACTCGCCTCCATTCAGAGGTGCCTCCAGGGCCACCAATGCAGGAGCATGCTTTTCTCCGTTACTCAGAACTGGTCAGGCTCGGGGGACTGACTCATGTTTATCCGAACCCGCAAGGGGCTGATTTAAAAGCCAGAACACCAATTTATTAATTTACAGTGGGAGATGGGCCTGGCTCCGGGACCAGGGCAGTGTGTTCTAACGTAAGGGACAGCCCTCATGGGGACAGGCCCACCCAAATTAAAGATCGGAAAGTTGCTGGGCTGGCAGAGGTTTAAAACAAAGGGAGGCAGATTTCCTCAAGAGAAACTTCCATCAAGCTGTGGAAGCCTCGGCAGGGCACGGGTTTCTAAAGGCTGCCGCCTGATGCGGCGCTGGGCAAACGCGCCGATGGGCCCCTCGGCCGCGCACAGCCCCCGCTCCTCCGCTCGTGCCTGTTTCAGGCAGGGCACACTTCCTTCGGGTGACCTATAGAAAGTACTCTGGCCGCCGTCTCCTAAGGGACACACACGAGGGAAACTGTCATCATCTGCTGGGTGCTGGGTGTCACCGCCTCGCTCCCGAGCACGGGGCGCCTGACCTGGGCAAGTGCGCAGAACAGCAGTGAGTTTAACTGGCGGGATGGGGACCTGGCCTGTCCCCGCCCGGCTGGGACGCACGCTCGCAGGCAAAGTCCTGCTTGGTCAGGGTCAGGAAGGCTAGAAAACACGTGCGCACAGAGCTGCGGGATAGCCACACGGCAGCGACGCCTCGAGTTAGCAGTTGAATGTGGCTCGTCCACTGGTGGCACCTTCTGTTTTATTATCATTATCACACGCCACATAAAATTTACCATGTTCACCGTGTTCAGAGGGCCCGGTTCATTGGCCGTAAGTACATTCACAGCATTGTGCAGCCATCACCACCACCCATCTGCAGGACTCTTTTCATCTTTTTAAATTGAAACCACCTGCTGAGCAAGGACCCCCCCGCCCCAGCCCCTGGCACCACCGGCCTAGTGTCTCTAAGAGGCTGACCTCCTATACGCAGACTCATATAGTATTTGTGCTTTTGCGACTGGCTTATTTCACTTAGCATAATGTTCTCAAGGTTTATTCATGTTGTAGCATGTGTCAGAATTTCTTTCGTTTTTAAGGATAAATAGAGATCCATTGCATGTATCCACCACATTTTGTTCATTCATTCATTCTCTGATGAACACCTGGGTTGCTTCCCTTTTGGCTATTGTGAGCAATGCTGCTATGAACACAGGTGTACAAATATCTGTTCAAGACCCTGCTTTCAGTTCTTCTGGGGTATGTACTCAGAAGTGGAATTGCTGAGTCTTATGGTAATCCTACTTCTAATTTTTTGTGGAGCCACCATATTGTTTTCTCAGAGCAGCTAGACCATTTTACATTCCCAGTGTGTCTACATCCTTGCCAACATGTGTTACTTTCTTCTGTTTGTTTGTTTTTTATAGTAGCCATCCCAGTGAGTGTGAGATGCATTTGGGGAACTTTTAAATACATTTCAAATTACTCATGTTCCAAAATTCTAATTCAGGGCTTAGGATCCTAGATTCCAAGGAGATGCACTCTCATATCCTACATCACTGCTGCTCACGCACGACCCATGAGGCAAGTGGGGAGCATTAAACCCATTTAGAAGTCAATGCTGAAGCTCAGAACAGCTGAGCAACTTGCCCGACGGAGCGTCAGGGCAGGGCCAGGCTCACAGGCTCTGACGGGTGCTCTCCCCACTACACTCTGTGGGGCAACCTTCTGAGGACTAGGGCCATTCAGAGAAAACCGGGAAGAAATCTCTTGCACTAAAACAATGCTAAATACAAGCCCGCCAAGCAGATCACCACCTCAAGGGACCCCATGGGAGCTAAACCTCTGGAAGGCTGAGTTCTGACCCATGAGGCTGACCAGGCCTGATTTACTGCCGACTCCTAGGCACTGCCTGCATGTCCCTGAAGGGCAGTCCTCTGAGTTCCACTGTGATCACCAAGGCAAGCAGAGGTGCAGGCCCAGAGGGCTGACTCCATGCAGCTCGTCTGTGGGGAGGATCGCCCCAGAGGAAGTATGGGGATTAAGGAGTTAGAAGCAGCTTGAGCCTGGTTGATAAGTTCTCAAATAACCACTCAAAGATTTTTTTCCCTCTCCTCACACACACAAATTCTGGCACCAAATGCTTAGGACAGTACCTGCAGCTGGAGCAAAACTCTTGGGGGTTTCCTCACCAAGTCCAAGGTATTCTTTAACGAGTTGATTCAGCTGTTGGTAGGAAACATCCAGATCATCTACAGTAAATGAGAGAGAGCACATTAAGGCACCAGAATCCTATCAAAGTGCAATCAAGTTGCAGCTGTTGACAGTAATTTATTTTTAGCTCCATTTAATTTTATGAATATTGTAGTAGGCAGAGTTCTAGGATGACCCCAAGGCAAGGACAGGACCTGGGGACATCCCCAGGACTGAGGACAACACCTGCCAGAGAGCCAGCAAGGAAACAGGGCCGCAGTCCTACAACCACAAGTAACCGCATTTAGCCAACAATAATAATATACCCTCAGAAATAAAACTTCACTGAAAGTTACCAACCTGCATTGATTACTGCATCAAAAAATCCTGGAAAATTCTGATTAATTTTAATATAATAGTCCACTCTGGAGACGGCAGAATCAATCTCTATACGACTGAATAATCCCTTTCTCCGCAAGTGCCCCTCATACTTTTTCTTGTTCATGGGTAGCACCAGGATATACCGAGGCTCAAAATAGGTGTGCTTCAGACTTCTCACACCCTACACATTAAAAAAAAAGATAACTTAGAAACAGATACAAGATTTAGAAATCATTCTGGCGATGCCTGAAAACATAAGATATCATCAGTAGGATTAAATTGAAGAATTTCTTTTTATCTCTATAATTAGCTATTATTTCCCTGTAAATATCTTATAATTGGATTTGGGTTACTTCTCCCTGGTCATCAAATATTAAATTATTGTTGGAAATATAAGAATTCATTCCACCAGGTACCCTCTAACTACTCAATCTAATGAGTATGACCGTCCAAAAAGAAACCTGCTAAATCCACACAAGGTGGTACTACATCTTTATGACTAAAAAGTAGCTTCAGTTCTACATTTCAAAAGGCATCCTGGCAGCATCAGGACAAAGATCTTACCAGAGAGAAAATGCTCCTCTGTTACCCTCTGTCATCTCCTTGGGACTCTAGCTGTTCCTCAGCCAGCCAGCCACCTGCCTGGCTACCCGAAGGCTGAGCTCAGGACGCCGTGATGCCGGGAACTCACGGCAGAAGCAGCTGCAGGTAGTGGTGTTAGTGGGGTCAGGTGAGGCCTGGGGGCGGGGTGAGGCCTGGGAGCAGGGTCAGGGCTGGCCCCGGCCCCAGCAGACCCACGCCAACCCTCACCTAAACACGAGTCTCCTCATTAGCGAAATGAGAGTGTTACTCCAAATGGACCCTTCAGCTCTTTCCAGCTCAATCCTACCCCCGATAGTTTAACTCAGTGTTCAACATCTTTGTTTTAAAATTTCAGGGGAAGAAATACAGGCTTTCAGAAAAGCAGTTTCTAAAAGAGTCAATGACAAGAGCAGGTTGGGAAAATGCTTTCGCTGGAGAGAATCGGGAACAAAGCCTGGTTTAGGAACGAAACCTCTTGGAAATGAGCAGGAGAAAGCTCCAGGGGGGGAAGGCCGTGAACCAGGAGGAGCACTCAGAACCGCTCGACTGGGGACAGGTGAATACGGGGGAGGGGAGAGCTTCTGGATCAGGAGGAGTCAAGAGCTGGGAGAGCGTAACCCCTGTTGCCAAAGCTGGGGACGCCTGCACCCACACAAGGAGCAAAACAGGAGTCACCGTCTCCGGCTCTATGAGGTCAGGAGGAAACAAGTTTTAAGAAAGAGTTGGTAGTAAAGGAATACTAGACGTGCCAGCTTTGGTTTTCCGTTAAGTTTGGGCTAATATGGAACCATGTTTAGGATATATTTTTTTCTGCCTACAAAAGTGTTAGTCTGTGAAGGTGACTCGAAAACAAAAACAACCGTCCTTGAAGATTCAAATAGTAAAGCCGTATTTTTTAAAACACACGCGTGGAATACTCATGCTTTTACTCTGGATCTTCACTTCGGAGAAACTTGCGGATTAATGTGGAAGTTAGCGCAGGGAGGTGAGGTGCTGGGGCGGAGAGGAAACCCCCTGAATTCTGCATGTGTAACTTGCTAACAGGAAACACTGCGACCAGCGGACAAGTGGAGTCAAGGGCAGCACAGCCCGCACATCTCCCACGAAGAATGAAGGGACAGGGTCACCTGCCCGGGCCGCCCCTGTCCTGGGGGCGCAGGGGACCGGCTCCACACCGTGAGAATCAGGCCTTCTCCAATATCCCTCTACAGAAACGGAGCCCGGGCTCTCAAAAGAAAAGGGACAATTTCATGAGAAAACAGCTTAGAAAATAAACCTGGAGCGGCAGTTTTACGCATAATGAATGCACTATGAGTGAGACATTTATTATGTATTACATTTCTTGTATTGTCATCTAATTCCTGTCATTTAACTTTTCAGGTGTCTTGCCTCCCACAAGCTAATTGCAAACTTAAAATCTCACACTTTTGTAGGCATTCCTCTTGGGCCTAGCAGGGTGCTACCCAGATGGGAGCCCCTCCTCAACCCCGAACATAAATATACAAACACACACACATGAAAAATAAGTTGATTGAAAGAAAAACACTTACTTCTATTTCCATGTGAACACAGCTTGCTAAACCGTCTCTGGCAATACCTTCTATGGTGTCCCTGCTTAATCCATAACTGTGATTACCGTAATTAAATGTTAGAATGAATTTCCCCTGAAATTTGAGAAGTACAAAGATTTTCATGCAACAGCTGCCATAATGAAATTTAATATAAAGAAAATTACTTCATGTCTTACTTTTTTATATGATTCCATAAAACTTACCAATATTACCAATGATAAAACAATGGGCCTATGAACGTTAATATCAAACTGTCATAGAGAAATTTATTCAGGATTCTCTGCTGGCCAAAAAAAAAAAAATAGGTTTTTGGAAATACTGTGCTCACAAAATGTTAGAGAGAGTGGAATGCAGAACAGGTCATTTTGCTTACTTTCCCACTTCCTGCCAAACCTGCTCTGCAAACCTTCAATAGAGAGAGAAAAACATACAGTTTGCCTGCCCTCGGCCTCAGCCATGTCGGCTCTGCCAGCAAACCAGGGGCCCAGAGGAGCCTCCCCTCTGAAAGCTCGCACTCCCCGCCGAGCGCGAGGCGTGAGTGACAGGCCAGCCTGGAACCTTCGGGTGCTGAGCCGAGCCGTGCGGAGCAGACCTACCCTGCTCTCCTTATAAAGGTGGCTCCTTCCTGAGGCTGCCCACTGAACGGCTGTGTGCCCTGCTGCCCTCGGAAGTATAAAGGCTGCCATCTGCCTGTATTCTGGAAGCCCAGCCGTTCCCAAGCTGCGTTCCCTTGCAACAGCAGCAAAAAAATGCAAGTAAAAACACATCTTGCCCTGGCTGGTGTGGCTCAGTGGTTAGAGCGTCAGCCTGCAACCCAAAGGGACTCAGGTTAGATCCCCTGGCCGGTCGGGGTGCGTGCGGGAGGCAACCAATTAATGTGTCTCTCTCACACCGATGTTCTTCTCTCACTCCTCCCCCTAAAAATCAACGGGAAAAGTATCCTCAGGTGAAGATTAACAACAAAACAAACCAAAAAACCACATCTCTCAAAACTGCCAACTTTTTCTCTGACAATATTATGGTTGTGAAACCACTAGGTCTAATCTCAGTTGGGAGGCTGACGACAGGAGTAAAAAACGTGGGCAACTGACTCCTCATAGGCATGATTTTGAAATAAACACTGAAGCGACGCTCCGAGGCTGGACCCCGCCAGTGGCAGCCTCTCGAGGGGAGCAGCGCGGGCAGGGGCCTCCTGCCTGCCCTGCGCCCCCTGAACCCCGACGTCCCGGCCGTGCGTGGGAGCCAGACGCTGCCTGTCGGGTGGGGCGGCAGAGGCCGGAGCCACGGTGGCTCTCGGGGTGGGGGGGCGCCTGGGATGCGTCTGCTGCGAAAAATGAGGACACTCCTTCCCCTCAAATCAGGCGAAGTTTATGTCGTACATTCTCGAAGCTAAAGGCTCAACGACACGTATCCTTAATAACTTGCCCCCTCCGTGCCACACCCTCTTTGTTGTGCGGATCAAATACTGGGACTCCTTTTAGCCTGTGTACTATATCCAGGCAGATGGGTGGATAAACGGATACACACAGGCAGGGATCTGGATTTTCTGTCAGGTGCGTCCTTTATCTTGTTTCCTGTGGCTCACCCTGTTTTCAAACGCACACTTGGACTGGTTTAAGATACACACTGTACGTGTACTTGTGGGGACACGGGCCTCCCTCTGTGAACCCCAGATACGTTTTCTGGAAGGATGTAGGGTGGGGAGGACTCTTGCTTTGTCCTTGTGCATATAAAACAGCCCTGGTCATGTTTACTTTAAGGATTAGGATTAAGTGACCTCCTGCTTCTGGATAGTGATACAACTTTCATCTCTCTGGGCCTGTGAATTTCTTAATAACTAGCAATAGTCACCTTTCAGAAGCCTCCAGATCTGTGTAGGCGACTGGGTTTGTGGGCACGCTGGGGGATGATCTGTGTGAGGAGAGGGTGCACCTAGGGGAGGGTGTGCCCAGGGGAGGGTGTGCCCAGGGGAGGGTGCGCCCAGGGGAGGGTGCGCCTAGGGGAGGGTGTGCCTAGGGGAGGGTGTGCCCAGGGGAGGGTGCGCCTAGGGGAGGGTGCGCCTAGGGGAGGGTGTGCCTGGGGGGGGGTGCCTAGGGGAGGGTGTGCCTGGGGGAGGGTGTGCCTAGGGGAGGGTGGGCCTAGGGGAGGGTGCGCCTAGGGGAGGCTGTGCCTGGGGGGGGGGTGCCTAGGGGAGGCTGTGCCTAGGGGAGGGTGTGCCCAGGGGAGGGTGTGCCCAGGGGAGGGTGCGCCCAGGGGAGGGTGCGCCTAGGGGAGGGTGTGCCCAGGGGAGGGTGTGCCCAGGGGAGGGTGTGCCAGGGTTGTCTGTCCAGGGGCCACAGGTAAGGGGGGAGGGCAGGCCGCCTGGGTGGGTGTCCTGTGGGGGGCTCTGTGTGCAGAAGGCTGAGTGCGGGGACACGACTGGCAAAGCTGACAATGTGTCTCGAGTTTATAATCTCTGGGTTTGTCTCCGCGTCAGACAGTCCTGAGCTCACTTTAAAGAAGACGCCAGAAGCAACCCTCAGGCTGCAGGAACTGACAGTAGAGTGAAGTAACGTGTCAGCAGGAGGGGTAAAAACGAATGAATCTCACACTCGAGGATTTCGGTAGCGGGAATGAACTGTGGGACTACATGTGAGTTAGAAGTACAGGGATCTCTGACAGGACCTGGACCGGGCTTGATTACAGGCATGACAGCTGAGGTATGGGACATCAGGGGGGCACCTGGGTACCGAGAGCAGACGTGCCAAACCCGGAGAAAATGCCTCCGACTCTAACGAGAGAAATCAACATCGATTCTGGGAACGAGTGGTCTTTCAACCCAAGGAGTCTTAAGAGAATGCTTCTTACTAATAACAAGATAACTCCTCGGATCCCTGTTTAAGCTTCTAGAAATATGAAATCCCAGAGTACTCTTGATACATTAAACCGAACTGTCAAAACAGAGCCCCAGGAGAGAAAATTACAAAGAATTTCCAAGATGTACTTCTGACAAGGTCAGAGGGAAAATGGCCTAGGGACTGTAAGACTTTCTCACTTGGGCTTCTCTGCAAATGTAAGAGAAAACATGCGTGTACAGCCGGTCATTCCAGCTTAAACGCGTAGAAACTGCAGAGTCTATGCTCAAATGCTCCATGCGTATGTGCACCGAGGTGTAAGCCAGGTCCATTACTTGGGGGTGGGGCACAGAAAGGAGGGAGGAAGGCGGGGAGGAGGGGAGGGAAGGTGTAGCTACAAGAGCATCACTGGTTGGATGGTGATCTTCCAAAAGCAGAAACGGAGACTCATCCTTAATCTGGTCCTTTCAGGGGGGAAAATGTGGTGTAGGATTCATTTGGTGATGGAAAAATGATAATATAAATAACATTAAGGCCCTCGGGGAAGGGAAAAAGGCTTACAGACTCATGGGCAGTGATGAAGATATGAGATATTCCTTCAGTTTCACTGGAGTCATGGGTAGATATATATTGTCTTTAGCATTCACTCTGACAGAGAAAACAAACAAGGGTCGTGTGGATTCCCTTTGCAGGTGAGGGTGAAGAAAGAACAAATAAATTATCATGAAGAAAATGAACTCAGCAACAACCAATTAGATTATCAGAGTTTCAGGAAAAAAAATAATTGAGTCAGATTGCCGGGAGCGCCTATGAAACAGACTAATGCAGGGTGGTCAGCCTCACATTGTGAAGACGCAGGCCTCAAAGAAATCGGGAACCTTCTCCAGTCTAATAGCAAGGGCTTCCAGGTCACCAGGGAGCTGCCGGCCGCCAGGCTCGACCTCTCAGACAGGGGTGTCACAGTGGACCGTTAAGGATGCACCCGTGTCCGGGACAGGACAACTGAATGAAATGCACCAGGATGATATGGTGCTTAAGGTCACAACAATTAGAAAGCACCGCCGAGGGCAAACAGTGGGGGCTCTGCACAGAACACCCCACCCCCTGGACGCTCAATTCCCAGGCTCCACGCGTCACCTCGGCTCGGCCAGAACCGTCGTCTTGAGTAAAATCTGACTCGTAACAGGAGCACCTCATAAACACGGACCACAAGAATTTCTCACGGTGCTTTACTCCTAGTTTCTCAAAACAGCGACTCATCAGACTTATTGAAAACTTACAAGATGTTCTCCAAGATCATAAAATGAAAGCAGTATGTGAACAGTGATGTATTAAGTGGATTAAGGAGAACTACCCAAAGGAACACATCTCTCGTAACACACACAAAATTTATTTGTTCCTTTTATCACTATTTCCTAATATTCTACCAGAGAGCATGGATTTCTTGTGCAATAAAAAATAAAGGAGAACATTCTTACCATGTTTACCATTTCATTAAAAACTTCTTCGGAGACAAAATGGTAATCAACCCGGTCCCCTTCTCCAAAGTAAGGGGGTCTCGTGGTGTGACAGGCCCTGAAACACAGAACAGGCCATCTAGTTTGTATCGACAAACCTGAAATTCAGATTGGAAGTGGTTCAGTACAAAGTACATTTGAAAAAACTGAAATTGACCCGTAAATCATAAGTGATAAAGGAACGGCATGGGGAAAGCCCGTGCTTTGAAATGCCGCTGTGCCCCGCAGGGCTGATAGAGTCTGGATTATCAGCGTCAGTATTTCACTCCTTGTCATTTACGCCCCTCTGACCCGCCTCCTCCGCCATCACATACTCCTACTTTGGGAAGTAGAACAACATTTGTTACTGACATATTTCCTACCCAAGTGTTTCCACGTTGTCTCTGACCTATGGGCATTATGTGCATGTTCCTCTCATCGCTCCACCTGGCTGGCCCGCTGCCTTTCGGGACTCAGTTTAAGTACCAAGCCCCTAAAAAGCCTTTCTTGAGCCCCTGTGGCTGGGTCACGCACCTCTGCTCTACACTCCCGCAGCTGGCGGCCGGCTCCTAGCACGGGGCCCGGCTCCTCTGCTGCTGAGGGCAGTGAGCTCCGCACCGAGCTGCCAGGGCTGGTCAGACTGTGCACGAACCTGCGCTGGGAGCCCACGATTCAGTGCTGAGGAGGGTCCTCAACGCAGCCAGAGGCCTTTCCTGACCACTGTCTGAAATATCGTCGCCACTCCGCACGGCCACACCCTGCCGGACCTGCCAAATTCATCTTCGTTCTCTGGAGTGCTGGACACAACTTAAGAGATCAGCAGCACCGGAGATTCCAGCACAGTGTCTGAGAATCAAATCCCAGGAAGCCACTGCTCTGTCCACTCTCCAGGAACGACAGACCCCTTTCTAACGCACACCATCATCACCTGTCACTACATCCTAACTGGTCTCCCGTCTCCAGGCTGCCCTCCCCGAGCCCCCCCAAATGCATGCCAACAGGGTGTGCTTCCTAAAATTCGGCTGAGCTCACGACACTCCCCTGCTCAGAGGCCCCGTATGATCAGACCGCTGTGTGTCTCTCCAGTCCTACCTCCTGCCATCTCCCTTCATGCTTCAGGCTTGGCCTCTCTCAGAGTGCGCTTCTGGTTAATCACATGGGCCTGTTCGTTCTCTGGGATGCAAGCCCCGCTCACGCCCCACATCCCACTCCTCTTCTATTTCTCTCTCACAGAGGCGTTTGCTCCCCTCGTTAGCTCCCATCAGACTAGTATCTCGTTGGACAGCACATACCCAGACACTAGACTGTGAGCTGCCGGGAGGACAGGACCCCTGTCTGCCTGTTTTACAGTTTCATCACCGGCACATGCACATGGATGACTAAGTGAACCCCCCTACTAGGCTGCCACATCTGTAAACACACAGGTTAGACCAAACTGCATTCAGGCAGGAGTAGCTCATAGCGGTGCATTTGGCTAAACAGCTGTGGTCTTTTGCTTTGCTGTATGACAGTGTTAAAAGTAAAATATATTTAGCAGTCAACATCATGCAAAAGGTTACGAAAATTCAAAGTGCTATAAAACAGATGTAAGGAAAAGTAAAGTTTTTCTTTCATGACCATTCGGATCACGTAAAGGGTCTTAAATCTAGAAGGTGAACGGCATGCTGGTATTGTTGTGTGTTTCCCTCATTACCAGCTCTCTTCTAGGAAGCCACTGATTTGGGTGCTAATATTAAGGCTGGAAATAGAGAGACTGAAGGCAGGAAATCCGTATTTCCAGGCCACTAATAATACAGAACATCCAACCTACTTCTAAAACCAAGAACAAACAGTAAAGTTGAACCTAAGACAAGAGCACAATCTCTCGGCCACACCGACATCTGTTATACCACCAGTTACGTTTTTAATATTTATGTATCTGGATATGCAACTCAGCACATGAAAATGTCAGTGAATGCCTTGGTCTTGGGTCACTGCGATGTAAAAAAAGAAGACAAAACACGAGGAGAAGATAAAATAAATGGCCCAATGTCCCTACCCTCACCGGGCTTACAGATGAGCCCTGAAAACAGACATTAAACAAACCAGCCACAAGAATGATAAACAGCATCCTACTAGGGGAAATACAGGGCTTAATGAAAATGGATAACTGGGGGCCTAGCCAGGTGGGACTTAGAGGCAGACTGGATCAGAGTCTGTGTGATGAGTTAATAAATACCTCCCAGAACACGTGCCTCCACAGTGCATGCCACAAGCAAACACGAGGGACAGGCCACCAACCATTGGCAGCATAACTGGTACTCAAGATGTGCAAGGAGTTCTAAGCAGAGAAGGCCCTGGTTCTCCTCAATTTGGTTTTCTACAAGGTTCCCGGTTGACGTATCAGCACAATATCGGGATGCACCCCTTCGCCCTAGTCTGACCTTCCATTCTTTGCGTTCCACTTGTCTTTTACGACAGGTTCAGTACTCCTACATGAGTGTGTGGCATTCTATATGTTTTTATTCTAAAATTAAGTTTTAATTTAGTTACTTCAGGGTACTTAAAACATATTAATGAGTAAATTATTCTTTAGTATTTGTATCCTATGGTTGTTTGAACAAGGAATATAGTTTTAGATATCTGAATAAATGGGCCTGTTTAAAGAGTATTTGCATTGTTTGAACATGTGTAGCTGAAGGGAAGGAACTTGCCTGTAACCGCATTAGAAAATAATTTGCATTTATTTCTCTGGCTGTCCTATACATCTTCGCAGTCACATCCTCGATTCATGGACAAACACCACTAATCTGAAAGTAATTTCTTTGCATACAGAGAAAAATAGAGGGGGAAACCAGTTTCAAAGACCACAGTGATGCCTGGCCAGAGCGGCTCAGTTGGCTGAGCATCTTCCCAAGAACCAAAAGGTCTCAGGTTCAGTTTCCGGTCAGAGCACATGCCTGGGTTGTGGGCTCAATCCAGTAAGGGGCGTGCAGGAGGCAGCCGATCCAGGTTTCTCTCTCCCTCAAATCAATGAAAACATATATATATATAAAGACCACAGCGATCATTCTAAATGTGATTCTCATAAATTTTTCAGAAGTCTGCAAATCCAGATGAAGGTTTCTTTTGGATGGTTCTAGTTTTTTTGGCTATTTCCTCTATTTTATCTGGGTCATTAGGGAATCGTGCAGGAAAACACTTGTTCCAGAAAACTAAGTGTGCTGAGTGCTGACTGAGGGAAAGGAAAAGAAAGCCTTCTGCTCCCCCTCTGCCCTCCTGAAATATGCCTCAAACGGGGAAGCCGGCGCAGGGATGAGGGAGCCGAGCGCTGCGGGCGTGGCTTCCGCAGAGACCGGGAGAGGCTGCGTGTCACACGCCATAGCCCTGTGAGCCGTGCTGGCACCCCGCACCGCGACGGGATGAGCCGCGTTCCAACGCCACTAGGCTTAATTGAAACACATGTATTTCCTAACCTTGGAGCGTGATTTCGGCTGTCACTGAATTAAAGTTACACATTTGCAGGATTAAAGTTAAAAAAAAAAAAAAAAAAAAGTACAGTGTATATCTCCGTGCAATAAACGGCAAAGACGCAGACAAGCCTCCGTGCACGCGTCTGAACTGCTTCAGACGGACGGCCAGTCAGCGACACCGCCCTCCCTCAGCCTCCCGGCCCGTAAGCGGACTCACCCGTATCGGAAGTAAGCGCTCAGCTGTCTGCAGAGGCGGTGGGCGAGCTCCCGTTTGCCGCAGGCCTGAGGGCCGGCCAGGACCAGCATGGGGTAAGGGGCGTCCAGGCTGGGCAGGGTGCTGCAACACAGGGCAGGCGGAGTCAGCGCGGCCTCACCGCACCCACGCGGGTCTGTGCCGGTCCCAGTGCACTCAGCGGCCAGCACTTGCTGGGGGCGGGCCCCGCACAGCAGGCGGACCTCCTCCCCAGAAGCGAGCTGATGGCCACGCTGGGCCAAAGTTATATTCAAAGCATAGATAGCCCGTAAAATCCAAGTCTGTGTGAGTGTACTAACAATGCTTTTAAGAGAGGATATATGGTAAGGCATGTTCATTCTTGGTTGATGAAGCATTGCCCCGAGAATTTCAAAATGAAAGAAGTGAGGCCGCCCTCTGAGAGTTAGACTGCAACATCCCTACCGGCTGAATTAAACACCGACATGCAGAGAAGCGGTAGTAACTCAAACTCACCTGAGCAATTACTATGTTCCAGGCACTTTTCTAGGGGCCCTACGTGTATCAGCTCATTTAGTTATCACAGGAAGCTAATGAAGGGATTTCTATCGTTACCCCCATTTAACACGTGAAGGCTGAAACAGAGAGGTTGATTAACTTGCTCAAAGTAACAGCTAACAAACGAGAGCTGATGCATGAATCTAGGCATGGCTCCTGAGCCTGAGAGGATGGCCTGCAGAACGAATTTGTTACTCAAATCTCCTGCAACACGAGGAGCTGAAGCGCTGGATCTCACTCGTGACACGAATTATAGAACAAATGCAATAGTTTAAATAAACATACGGCTGAGGACTGAGTTCTATGAATGGGGTGGGGCCGGCGTGATTTCTCAATCCCTCTGAATGCCCACAGAGGAACAGGAAAACTCGAGAGCAAAAGCCCAGGGGAAACCTGTATAGCAAACCGGGGGACAAGGTATCTCCACGAACCACAAATCGGCGCAGGAAGAGGAGGGGGGAAGCAATGGGGCAGCATCTGACGGATCTGAGAACAAGGGCACCCCAGCCAGCCGCTGGGTACCCATGGGAAGCGGGCCGGCTGGAGCCGCACACGCACAAAACCTGTACCTGGCCGTTCCCGCTCCCGGCAGCTGCGCGTGTAAGAGCCAGACGCTGGAGTCGGCCCAGAAGAGTCGCTACACTAACTGTGGGGCACCCACCCCAAGGCATGCTACTCGGCCGTCGCAAGGAATGAAGGGCTCACACGTTCACCAGCTTGGATGACTCTCCAGGGAGTGAGGCTGAGGCTAAAAAGGCCAATCCCAAAGGTTATGTGCTATCTCGTACCAATTCCATGACGCTCTTGAGATGACAGCATTATACAGAAGGGGGACAGGTTACTGGCTGCCAGAGGTGAGGGGAGATGTGGCCATGGCTTTAAAAGGGAAGCACAGGGATCTTGTGACAAAGCTCTTCTGCATCTTGGCTGTGTGCCGCTCGTATGAATCTGCACTCGTGATAGAACTGCAGGGCTCCGGTAAGGCTGGAACCCATCAGTGTCAGCCTTCTGGCCTGAGGCTCTGCCACAGCTGTGCAAGATGCTACCCCTGGGGGAGGCTGCGAAAGGGACACGGAATTTCTCTGTATCGTTTCTTACAGCCGCATGTGACTCTAAAGTTGTCTCAAAATAATTCCTTGATGAGTCAAGGGAAGAGGAATTTGAAAGTGACAAATACTGAAAAAAGACAAGGAGATCTTCCTGAAGAAGGAAACCAAAGCGAAAGGACAGAACAAACACTACAGGCTGTAATTAAAGAAGACTTTCCTGAAACGCAAAATCAAAACAAAACTCTACCTTGCGAAGGGACACCCAGCATACCTGAGAATATGAGCCCAGGGTGATGGGTACAAAGTAAAATTACTGGATGTAGAAGGAAAAAACTGTCCGGCTAGGAAAAGGGAACAGATGACTTATAAGGGAAAGGAGACCAAACTGTCCTTAGGTTTTTGACGGCGATGCTTTGCACGAAAATAAAATGAAGTAGCATCTTTAATACATTGAGGGGAAAAGTATGAGCCATGGATGCTATATACTACAGCAGAAATGACTTTCAGCACAAAGGGCAGAGAATATTATCAAGACGGGGACACCGATCCCATAGACCTTCCCAAGGAGTCCCCTCGAGCGCGGGCTTCACGCAACCAAAATGACTCGAGACAGCAACAGAAGGGCTGGAGGGGAGCAGTTACCCGCAGAACCGGGACTAAATGCCAGCAACAGAGCAGCTTGATGGGTATGTCCTGATGATATAAATGCAGGGCACTATTTTTAACTTGGGGTGATTGACACTTATATAAAATACGTACAGTAGGCAAGTTCACAGAGCCAGAAGGTGGATTAGAAGCTGCCGGGGACCGGGAGTAGCGGGGAATGGGCGTTATTGTTACCTTCCGTTCGGGGCGATAAAAAGTTTTGGAAAAAGATGGTGATGATGGCTGTACGACATCGTGAATATAATTAATGTCAGCGAACTGTACACTTTAAAATGGTTAAAATAGCAAATTTTATGTTATACATATTTTACTGTAATGAAAAATGAGGGGAGAGGGGGAGGCTAAGTATGTTCGATGCTTTCAGTAACCACGTCGGTGGTGGTCTTAGTATTGATATTCTGACAGTGTTGTGGTATAAGGTGGGATTAAAAAAAATTATGGGATATTCTAATTGCATCGTCTGCGTCCTTGCTGGGGAAAAAAGGAGATGCAGATATAACAGAGGGGGGTTAGGTAAAAGCTCAACTGTAGTCTTGACATTGAACTGCAAGTATCGGTATGAATTGAGGAGGTATTTTATCACCTATCTTTAGATTGATACAGATAGATTGATCTAGATACAGATTAGATAGATATAAACACGTTGGACAGATACAGATAGATAGGTACAAATAGGATAGATAGAAGAGATGAATACGTGGATGGAAGATCGAAAGGAAGGAGGGGAAAAAGGAAGGAAATAAATAAACATATTCCCAGCCCTGTCCACTGCGAGGCCTAGAAACAATGACGAGCCCGACAGCAATGCTTATCTCAGCTCTCAGACTGTGACTGGAAAACACCATCTCCCACTGAAACAGACCCAGGCCTCCGGGAGGAAAGGGTGATTTCAAGGTTCAGACAGGACGCGCACAAGACGAGCCCGGAGAACCTCGTCAGTCCAGAGAGCATGAAGCTCTCAGCGGCCACCAGGCCAGAGTCAAGGCTCTGCTGGGTCACCCCAACCACGCAGGCGCAGGGACAGGGATTCCCTTAAAATGCAGCACAGAAGTCCCAAGGCCAGGAGTCAGGCTTCCTCCTGGGCAGCCAGCGAGCTGTGTGCTGGGCCAGCGTGGGACCGGCAGTGACAGGCCCGCTCCTGCCCCCGCGTTTGTCACAGTGAACACTGCTCCATCCGGAAGCAGCCAGGGCTGCTCGGCCACTTGCTCTTATCTGCTCAACAGCTAGAAATGATCACAAAATACGTGTTTATCAGGCACTGTTGTAAATTTCTTTGATACATATTTTTATATAAATGTACCCTAAAGCGAGAAACAACTAGCAATCTTCATAAACTAAAAAAGAAATACGGTGAGGACATTAATGCTCTTCTTTTAAAATCAAATGTGTTTTTCCAGATGTATGCAAATAAATGATAAATCACTTCACCTAGAGGGCTACCATAAGTGTATAAAACTGTCAATGTCTGTATTATTAAGTTATAGGTAAAAAAAATCACATCCTGGATGCGAAATAAAACATTCTGCTCTCCGTGGGAAACCAACCATGCGACGTATAGGCGCAAATATCACACGAAAAAGAGAAGCCATTTATAACCAAGAGATCTCACAAGTATTTTTAAAACGCCTTTGGGTATTGCTGGAATTTCTGTATTACACTTATAGCATAAGTGGCCATCTGCTCCGACAGATTACTTAAAAAGGAGAAATCGTGGTAAATCTGTCTTCGAACTGAGAGGCGAGAGACTGTTCATGGGTCCAGCCAAGCCGAGCGGCTGCTCCGAGAGCAACCACTGGGCCTCCCAGGCTTCCTGGGGGCCGGGCGAGCCGGCTTCCTCCGAGGGACCCTCTAATAACCCGCACTCATGGGGTGCTTCTTGGCAGGGCCTCTAGCATTCACGCACAGCCAAGGAAAAATTTACAATGGGCAGAAATGATCACAATGGTCTGTGGTTCTATCCTACAGCAAAAAACTCAACAAACTCTTTTTCATCATTATTATTTCACTGTCCCATGTCACAGGCTAGTCACCATTCAGGGGCCAGATGAGGGAGGGAAGGTGAACCCACTCACCGCTGCACTTGGGAAGACACCGAGAGAGAGCCCATGTTCAAGCGGGTGGTCATTCGCTGCCAGTGAGCCCACACAGCCTATCCGATACAGGCCTGGCCCCTTCCCTCGGACAAGGGCACCAAATAGCAGCACAGGGGAACTGAAGGGGCTGTCCTGTGCTCCCCGCCCTGAGTTCTACCCTCGGGACCCCTGGCGATTACCTGTCAAAGATCCTCTGCGGCTGCAGGACGCTGTTGAAAACATTGGTCAGGTGATCCTGGGCTGCGACCACTTCTGGGGGAGGGTTGTATTTATTCATTGCCGCAACCTTTCCCAGAATTAGAAACGCGAAAGGGAAACAGGTTTCATTTCTCAGAAGCACACAAGGCTTAGATTTTCTTGAATAAAATAGCTTAGACATGCAACCAGGTAGAGAAATAATTTAATGCGTGCTCATGAACCTCTGTGCTCAGTCTTCGTGTCCACTCTAACTTCCCTGAAACCTAAATAATGGTAATTATTTTAAAATATTGAGCTGGAGTCCCTCGGTCCCTACCTCCTTATACTCCCAAGTTTGGAAGGGAAAAAGCAAAAACAGAAACAAGACCTCTAAAGTCCAAGATTACTTTTAATACAGTAAATGTCCCAACTTTTAGTATAAGAAGAAATAAAATCAGTTCCAGATTCCAGGGAGTTGATGCTGCAGAATTTCCTCCTCATGCCAGCTCACCAAGAACTATGCCGATGATCTCGAGTTCCACCAAAACCTCCTCCTAAAACTTTTAGCGTAACTTTCTCTGTTCAAAGACACGGGCCTTTTTCTTCTAAGGCACAGCTCCCCATGCCCTTGCTTTGGTCGTCCTCTAAACACATTACCCGTCTGCCACACCTTTCCTTAATCCACAGCTTTGAATTTTATTGCCTTTGTAAAACATTAAAGGGAAAGAGAAATCTAGTAAGGGCCTTTGAGTATGAGAATGATAACAGACTCCCATCTGTAAGTATTTTTAACCAAGAATTCAGAAAGGCCTTTATGAAATGAAATATCTGCTTCTCTACATAGGGATAACCGTTTTCATTCCCATCTCAAATTTGCATCCAGTGTAAGAAACCCCTCATTAGTGGAGACTGCAGGTGGCACCAGCCACTAAAGCAAGACAGAGCAGTGAGCACAGGTAAGGCGGAGGGGAGGCAGGGGCTAGCATTCAAGGTCCGGTTACTCTGAGCTGTGTGCCCAGATGAATTATTATCTCAAAAAGCAGAACTAAGGATTTAAAACAGTGATTCATTTGTGTGCCTTTTGAGTATATAGTGGAATGACATTTCTAATGCATTTCATTATTAAATGAATTCTTAGAGTAACACATAGAATGACACACCCTCTAAAAAGGTTATCTAAATCGACAGTCTGCCATAATGCCACAGGCCGATATAAATGGAATGCTGCTGCTGAATTTGGGCTGGTGTTCAGCTTTGCAGAGGGTTAAACAGACTGATCCTAGGACACGGGAACACCCCCTGAACAAATAATTAATTTACATGTTGTAAATTAATTATGTGTATTATTTATTGGTTTTATTGGCCCTGCAGCAGGCAGCATAAGCTTTTCAGCTTATCAGCTAAGAAACACATGAAATAATACGATTACATACCTTTTCTTCCACTTTAATCTTCTTCTGATCTAATTCTGTTAACCGCAGTAGCATAAAAATGACGAATAACCAATATTCACATTTTTCCTATTTAAAATATCAAGAGGAGTATTCAGTGGCCTTCATTTTCCCAAGTTAACAAGCACCAGCATTTTGCTTTCATGAGCACTGGTCTGTCACCTGCTATCTCCTGTCACTCTCTCACACACACACAGAGGCCTCTACATTTTCGCACTTACCAGCCCCCTTATATTAACAACTCAAGAGCACACTGTGCTTGCAACTTATGAAGCTCTTCAAATGTGTGACCTTGTTAGTCTCCCTGTGAGATAAGCAGGACAGGTGTGATTATCTTCAGCTCTGAAGAGAAAACCAACTGAGCCTCAGAGAGGTGATGCTTTTCCTAGTGACCTGTGGTCAGTGACTCAAACCCTACCTTCTTTTTTTTTTTTTACTTTTAAATAATTATTTATTTGTAAATTAAACCCTACCTTCTAGGGTTTAATTTAGAGATTAAATTAAACTCAGAGATTCTCAACCTTTTCCATTTCATGGCACATATAAGCTAATTACTAAAATTCTTCAGCACACCAAAGAATATATTTTTTTGCTGATCTGATAAAAAACAGGTACAATTTTTATTGATTTACAAAGAACAATAATAGTAATTACCTACCCATTTTGCTCCAAAAGTGACTTTTAAAAAATAAGCCAATCAGAGAAAGGTAAGAACCATATGATTTCACTCATGTGCAATTTAATGAACAAACTGAACTACCAAGCAAAACAGAGACAGACTCATAGACAGAGAGCAGACAGACAGCTCGGGTGGGGGTGGGGGTGGGGTGGAGGGACTGAGCAAAAAAGAAAAAGAGAGAGAGAGAGAGAGAACTCATGGACAACAGTGTGGTGATTGTGGGGAGAGGTGAGGGGGGTTGGAGGTGGAAGAGGGCAGAGGGGATAAACGGTGACTGAAAAAATTACTTTGCATTACATTTAAAAATAATTTTAAAAGGAAAAAATAAATAAAATGAAAAAAAATCAAGTGCTTATATTTTTGTATATAAGGACTTTTGGTATCAAGAATTAACCAGTCAGATGCACCTTTATTATGCAGTATGACCAGTAAGGTGCAACTCTGTTATATGATCTATATATTTACGGTTGAAGACAGGGCATTCACACTGGACAGCTATTGTTGTGTGGGTGGTTGTCATTTTTTTATTTGACAATCTAAGGGAAAAGAGGTCAGTGCCCCTGATTAAACAGTCAGGTGTTGCATTGCATGTTTTAAACATTCTTGCAGCACACCAACTAAAAAGCTGTTTCAACCCCAGAAAGTTTCATTATTGCAAATAACGAAACATTATTTATTACTTTGTCATTTACTTATGACTTTGTTTTATTTTGTATTAGTATTATTTATTATGAATTTGTTTCACAGTAATACACTGATACTCATTTATGGAATGAATTCCTTACAACTCCCTACCATCTGCTGTGTTAGGATTATCTGCCTTTTAAAAATACAATGAAAGTTTTTTGTATTATGAAGCTATATATTTTTGAAGGGAAAGCCATTAGCAACCGATGCATTTATAGATGAGAATACGCATTAAATGAATACTACTCTTCGTGGATCTGAAGCTGGGGGGTGACGGCTCTTTAAGCCTGGAGGCTTTCTTTCCGAGCTGCTTTTAAATTGCCTGCCACCATTCCCATGCTAAGGGTTTTTATTTTTAAATCTTATTTTTTGCTTTTAATTTAATTTAAATTTTTTTTGCCTCTCCAGACATATTGGTCAAGATACACACACAAACAAAGGTACTCGGAGATGCATACAAAGTCAGTCCATAGGAAGGTAAAAAAGGGTATAGGCAGAAAAGTGGAATGAAGGACAAAAGCACAAAGCGGGAGGGACAAGGGCCAGGAGAAAGGACCTATAAGTGGGAAAGAAGACGGGGCCTGAAAAAGTCATGGGTCTCGGAATCTCCGATGTGAAGAGTCCAAGGGAAATACAGTTTCTTCTATAGTCATTTTACAACAGCACCTATTTCCCAGCTATATGCAGACAGTTACTCCAGGTATCTGATCCTAGACTTTCCTTCCCCTGCTACAAAACAAGAACCATATTCTGTGCGCCTGGTGCAGGGGATGTCAGGGGACATCATTGCTCCAGCATCTCCAAGCTCCCTGCAGTCAGCCTCATTACCGCCCGGGCGACCCACAAGCAATTTCCAGCGTCACCTCCACTGCGGGCCCAGGGCGCGGCCTGGCTTAGCCCCAAGCGCTCCCTAGGGACTGGGGGTGGAGAGACGCGGGGCGCTCCTGTTCCCGGTGCTCTTCCTCCAAAGCGCTTGGGGAGGGGGGTCCAAGAAAGCCCAGGCCCTCCCCCGAAGAATGATCTCTCACCTGCACTGGATTGTTCAGAAGATTGAGGACTCGAAGGAGAGGCAGGTTTTCAATGTATTCTATCTCGCCCAGCTCAGCGATCTGTTTGATCAAAGAGACCCAATATCATCAATAGGCTGAGTGCACAAGGATAACAGGACGCGGAGGAGAAGAGGGGATGCTTCGGATCCTTGAAATTCGGCTTATTTAAAAGCTGCTCTGTTGAATACCCAGCTTTTTAACGAGAATTCTACAGAGTTTCATAGAACACACATTTTCTTTCGTCCCCTGGCTACAGAACAGTGAGGTGCTCCTCATCGGATACACGTTTATTTAAAGGCAGAAGTAAAATGGCACACAGAATCAGGGAAATAGTGCAGAAAATGCTGCGTTTCCCCGCCGCCTGCCCCTCCTAACCCGCCAGCTCCTCTGCGCGCCTCGGCCTGCTCCGCTGGCCTGGTTCGCTGTGCGGGGGAGGCCTCCCTGCCGCATGTGCACGCACAGCTCTGCTGCTTCTTAATAAGAGAGAATTCTTTTAAGGAAAGCTCAAGATGGAATTGTCTGACATATTTCTTGACATGGCTGTTACTCAGGTGTTCACCTTAAAATTTTTTGTTAAACTGTAGGTGCTATGTTTTATACTCTCTTCTGTGTAGGTTAAGTTCCACAACTTTTAAAAGTAAGGCAAAAAAGGGTCCTTAATTGGACCAAGGATAGAGCTTGGGTTGCAGCATGCCTGAATTCTCCACTAAACTAAAGACAAACACTTCTACTCAAATTTCCTGTAGTTAGCATAATTATCATTTTATTTCAAATATATTGAACTTTTGCAAAAAATTAATAATCAGTTTTCATTTATATTTCTCCCCACCCAACTCATTTCTGCATGCATTATAAAAGCCCTCCAACAGCAGAGCCTGAGAACTCCTGAGTTAACCAACCATGAAAGGCAGCGAAAATGTAAACAATTCCCAACAGGCAAGAACACATGCACCATGTTCGAAGGATGCCATTTCCAAGATGCAATAAGAAAGGCAAAATCTGAGTCACACTATACAACCTGCCCACATTAGTGTGGCTATAGCAATGTTATATTATACAGTCTTTTCCCTAAGATGACTAGCCTCCCCCTTAGACTGCCATTTGGGTCATCTACAACATAAAAGGATCAATTTTTTAATTGTAATATTCAGGATGGTAGAAAAGTAAACGTGAGCCCAGCTGGTGTGGCTCAGCGGTTGAGCACCAACCTAGGATCCAGGAGGACATGGTTTAATTCCCAGTCGGGGCACATGCCCGGGTTGTGGGCTCGACCCCCATTAAGGGGTGTGCAGGAGGCAGCCGATCAATAACTCTCATCATTGATGTTTCTCTCTCTCCCTTCCTCTCTGAAATCAATACAAACATATTTTTAAAAAAAGAAAAGTACACTGGCTCAGCCATAACTTTCGGACAATGGATTGGTTTCTCTGCAGTACACAGCTCCTGGGCTTGGACCTAACAGAGATGTCAGGTGATATTTCCCACAGTCACCATGTCTCACCGAGGCCCGGCCACGTGCACTCACAGACATGCTGGTGAGAGTGGACAATGGCACCTTCTCTCTAAAGGGCAATTTGTGTTAAAAACACATAAACTATTAACCAGCTATGCCGCTTTAGGAGATTTATACTGAAGAGATAATCGGACAGGCAAAAATTAGGTACAAGAACGCTCTGTCTAGTTAGTGTTTTTAGTAAAAGTTAAAAATATTCTAAATTCCTAAAAGCACCATCATTATGTGATTAAATGAGCCATGGCACAGTCACATAACAGGAACACTATGCACCCAAATTACAAGATGGTGACATCTACAGAGACTGACATGGAAAGAACTCTTTCAAATGCTACAAACAGCACGAACAGAATGGTCATGGCCTACAGACAATTATATTACCACTACGATGTCAGCTGGTCTTTCAAGAGTCAAATGAGAGGAATCCAGCTTCCCTCCCAGTCCTTTTGAAGGCAGAATGAGGCTGGTAAGGGCAGAGGGGAGCAAGTGCGGAGTAGCCTGGCTTCAAGTTCCCACGGCTGCCCAATGAGCACATGCACCGGGCTGGCTGCCGTGCATGTGCCCTTCCTCTCCTGCGGACCCCCAGCAGACCTCCTCCACCCGTGTCTTCTCTCTTCAAACGCCAAGACCCACAGCTATGTGTATCACAGCCGATTCCAGAGGGAGGAGGGACACAGCACCCCACTGGCCTACAGTGAATATTGCCAAAAGCTTGTATTCTTAAAGGAACTTCAGCCATCCCATTAAGAATGTCCTGCCAGCAGGGCTGATCCCCAGATTCTCGTCTGCCCCTCTTCTCCCGTTAGCTACTCCCCACCCTCTAAAAGCCCGACAACTTGGACTTCAGAGGGAGAGCAGTTGAGATGACTGCTTTTTTGCCATTTCCTTCTAGGTCATGTTCGCCAAGCCTTACCATCCAGACCTCACAGGGCCTGTGAAACCTTTTCAATAGATGATAGATAGATGATAGAGATAGATAGATAGATGATAGATAGATAGATAGATAGATAGATAGATAGATAGATAGATAATAGATAGGACAGCTAGACATTTGTGAAATAATGACACTAAATCTCAGAAAAGTAAAATGACATTCTCTAAGTAACTCCCAGACCAGTATCTTGTTTCTAGAAGAAAGGACCGAGGTTATGATAAACATTTTTGGGATAAGTTTTAAATGCTAGAAATGACATCAAATCTAACAAGGACCGTAGAGCAGAGAGTGACAAAGGCCCCCAAATCACTAGTTGATGGTAAACATTTTCAAAGGCACTTAAAAGACACGTTTAAATGATCACGTGAAGTACGGCAGTGTTTCAACAGCTATAACCAAGTAAATAATACTGATGAAGGTGCTACAATAAAACAACATTCCTAACATCAAATTAATCACACGAGAAGCAACAGCTACGTTATATTTCTTTTAAATGATAAATTTTCCACCCTGACGCATAGCATTCTCAGTAGTGCTGGAGAAATCCCTGAGGAAATCTTTAGACAGCTCAAAGAATATTTCAGAGTACTGTCGGTTGCTCCCCGACCTGCCCACTGGGGAGCCCGGGAATTATGTTATTGTTACAAACCCAGTCATCGCCGAAGGATCCCCACCTTTGGGAAATGCGGCCACTTTTTATTTTAATGCAGCCTCTTTAATATTTAAACATTATAAGCTCCTTTCTTCATCACTGTTTTCTTTAAACTTTTTCAAATGTAATTTGAATAGTCTCTTGAAACTGAAAAGAACAATATATTATTTGTGGGGTCTTTCCAGACCAGCGCTATGCCGTGGGGTAGGGTCTAGCCACAAGTGGTAACTTGGCGCCTGGCACATGGCTAGGATGGGCCGAAATGTCCTGTAGTGTAAAACACACCAGATGTAAAAACCTTAGTGTGACGCACAGAAGATCAAATATTGCATCAACACTTTTTTACATAGATTACATATTGAAATGGTAATATTTTGGGTGTATTGAGCTAAATAAAACATATTATTAAATTTAATTTCACCTATTTCTTTTTAGCTCTTTTTGTGGCTACTAGGAAATCTAAAGTTGCATACATATTCATGTCTCACATTACATATATATATATTTTAAATATGATTTTATTGATTGCAGAGAGAGGAAGAGAGACGGAAAGAGACAGATAGAAATATCAATGATGAGAGAGTCATTGATCTGCTGTCTCCTGCACGCCCCCCACTGGGGATCGAGCCCATAACCCAGGCATGTGCCCTGACCGGGAATCAAACTGTGATCTCCTGGATCCTAGGTCGATGCTCAACCTCTGAGCCACGCCAGCCGGGCTCACATTATATTTTTATCAGAAAACACTCTTCCAGGACATTTCCACCATCCACTTTTCTGAAAGGCGGGCCATTAGCATTTCATTCACTGGATTATCTTGCAGGGTGAAGAGCACTGGCTCTAGGGGCAAACCAGTCTATATTTCAATCCTGGCTCTGTTATTTGCTAGATAAACAACTTTGGACAAGTTACTTACCTCTCTACATCCCAGTAGCAATAATAATAGGGTTATAGAAGATGAAATGAAGTACATGTAAAGTGCTTAGAACAGTGCCTTGTGCATAGTATTCAGTGCATATCACAATTATTTGATGACTGTAATTGCTACTATTAGTATCACCTTCGCTGCTTTTCCTGAATCCTGGGAGCACTGAGTTGGGAGCACCTTCCCAACATTCTCCATATATACATGAGAATCATGCTAATGGCAATTTCATGGAAAAGAAACTAAAACCATATGAAAGAGAGACGATGCTGACTTCATAAGACACACGGCACAGGAACAAAAGTTGTCCATCAGAATTAACTTTAGAAGCTGACAAAACAATTTAACATGAATCAAGTGAAAGTGAGGAGGAACAGTTTTGTCTGTAATTAAATATCTACTTCTTCCCGGACATAAAGACTCCCTTTTCTTGATTTTTAAAAAACCTAATAGATGCCCTGCTGGGTAGCTCAGTTGGTCAGAGCACCATCCTGATACGCCAAGGTTGCAGGTTCGATCCCCAGTCAGGGCACATACGAGAATCAACTGATGGCGCATAAATGAGGGAACAACAAATCAAAGGTTCTGTTTCTCTCTCTCTCTCCCCCCTCTAAAATCAATCAATAAAAAAATAATAAAAATAAAAACCTAACAGAGATGGAAGTTCACTGGAGAAAGAGCCACCAGACTCTGATGAACACCGTCATGGCTGAACAGAGACAGGTCTCCACAGCATCACATCTCACCCCAAGTAGGACCAACGTCTCCTTCAGGGTCAGCAAACTTTCATTTTCAGGAGGAAACAAACATTCAACTTCCTTAGAAATCTTTCTCAAGCGTGATGAAATACTCAGTATGAATAAAGTCACAATGCAGACCTTACTGCCTAAGAAATCAGAAATAGGTACCAGCTCAATACACCAGGATTAGAAGTTCAACTGCTTTATTAAAAATAAAGTACAATCAAGAGTGAAAGCTAATTTATATAACTTGTGACATAACGTATACATTAAGCCAGATGCATAAATTTGAGTAAGTCCAATCCCCAACTCATACAGCTGGGCAACATGCACGATTACAGCGATGCCTCGGTTTTCGAACGTCTCCGTTGACGAGCATTTGGGGTCACGAACGCCGTAAACCCGGGAGGAAATGCTTCGGTTTTCGAACACGCCTCGGAAGTCGAACATGCCCCACGGCTTCCGCTGAGGGCGAGATCCTGAGGCTCAGCTGTCGGTTTTCAAACGGTTCAGAACTCGAACAGGCTTCCAGGACGATTACATTCGAAAACCGAGGCACCACTGTATTCCACGGGATGTGAGGATTCACTCCCTGTGCCTCTTTCCTTTCAGTGGCAGGGTGGGCGGCACAGCCTGCGGCCACTCCCCCGTCTAGCTTCCCCGTGTTGACATTTCAGGCATTCCTATCGCTCTCCTTCTGCACAAAACCTCACAGGGACACATTTACCTCAGGTCACGTGCACTTGGTTGCAGTTGAAACGTTTAAAACCATGTAATGTGGAATCATCAAATTTTCAAAAATTAAGACTTGTAAGTACAGTATTTATTTCTTTTTTGTCCTTCAGCTACTGCTCCAGGTTTTCCAGAATGACGTTTCTGGGCTGGCATTTGATGTGACAGCCCTTGAGCAACCAATAGCAGGTCCAGATGTGTGCTCCTCGTGGACACGGGAGCCGGCACGCGTGGGGCAGGACCTTACCTTGTTACTCTCCAGGTTGATCACTTCCAGGAAGTCGTGATTCTCTAGGCCCTGGAGGCTGCTGATCTGATTGTGGGACAGGTCCACGATCTGCAGGACTTTCAGTTCGTCCAAACCCGTGATCTTCTCAATCTGGTTATGGCTCTGAAATGGATAAAAGACAATGTCCTAAAGGCCTCTATAGGAAAAGGTGTAATGACAAGTTTCATTCAGAACACTGCCCCAAATCTCTAAAAGTCAGTAAGCCACTCTTGTCCGGCCCACCCCCCATTTCCATCATTCACCACCCTAAACATATATACATACAGCCCAGAAAGAAATCCCAATTTTTCAGCTGGAAGACTCAGAATATAATACTTTCACTAAAGTTAAAGCAAGATGACCATTCAAATCAGTAGGACAGACAAAACTAGGTAATATAAGTTCTTTACATTGCATAATCTAATGCCTAACAACAGCATAAGTCCATGTTTATCTTTAGAAATAAAATGTAGCCAAGCTGGTGTGGCTCAGTGGTTGAGCATCGACCTATGATCCAGGAGATGGCAGTTTGATTCCTGGTCAGGGCACATGCCCGGGTTGCAGGCTTATCCCCAATAGGGGGCATGTAGGGGGCATGCAGGAGGCAGCCGATCAATGATTCTCTCATCATCGATGTTTCTCTCTCTCCCTCTCCCTTCCTCTCTCTGAAATCAATAAAGACTTATTTTTTTTTTAAAATGTAATACAGTTCTTTCATCAGCATCACAATAAACCACTTGATTTTTGTAATTTCCACATACACTTTGTTTTCTGCAACATTCTAAATATAATCGCTTCACAGCGTGAGGGCTGTGGGGGTCCCTACAAGCCTTCAGTTACTTGTGCACTGTCCTTACTTGCTAAGGGAGGTGGCTGCCACAAGAGCTACGTTTACCGCAAAAGCTGATGGTAGACAATTAACTATTGGTGTGTATAGTAAATTGTTCTTTTTTTTCTAAATCATAAAATAAATTATTTTCAATAATAAAGCAATTGGTTTTCTGACCCCACAAATTAAAAAAATAAAAGCATTAAAAACTGTTGAAACGAATGTGTATCATTTTACTTTATAGATTTTATTAACATATGGAGGGGAAAAAAAACCTTCCTATTCTCAAAAACTTTAAGAAAAATTAATGATGGCATAGCCTGGATTTTCTAGTTCATCTTGGGTAGGGGCGGGGGGCAGGGACTGGGAAAAATCCACCTAATCCGTTTGCAGAAAAAAATAAGTCTCTTACCTTTTTTCTAAAAGCTACCTGCGACATGAAACTGTCAACATGGATTACTTCTTTAGTTATTGAAACAAAGTCTTAGGGAGAAAGTGTTATGTGTTGTTCTTCTTTTGTTTTGTTTTTTAAAATTGATTTTTAGAGAGAGGAAGGGAGAGGGAGAGAGAAACATGGATGTGAGAGTGAAACACTGACCCGCTGCCTCCTGCACGCCCACTGCCGGGATCCAGCCCGCAGCCCAGGCATGTGCCTTGACCGGGAATCGAACCTGCAGCTTCAGGCGCAGGGACAACGCTCAGCCAACTGAGCCACACCGGCCAGAGCTATCTACTATTCTTACTAACGAGTTCACCCCTCGTTCCCTTAAGCACACCCCAGAGCTCTTTCTCCACTTAGAGTTAATGGGAATGCCGTTAACAGAAAAGCTATGTAAAGAAAGGGTAAGCTACACACAGAACAGTACAGGCTGCCAATAATTCTTCAAATTGTCACAACTTTGAAACGTGATTTTTAAAAATAATTCTTAAATTTGCAATCCAACTTACCAAGTTCGTTTTCATTTATGCTTTGCTAGTATGCCTTAGTGGGCAGAAAACATGCAGCCTTGGGGCGATGATTAAACCTTTCCCGGGCCTCATTTCCATCCTCGTACTGGGAACCAGTACTTTCCCCTCACCTAACTCCCTGGAAGGAAGGAAGGGTCCTAAAAACACACTTCATCTCCAAGCTGGGGGGGGGGGGAATTAACACAGGGCCATCCACCAGCTCTCTGCGGTTAAGTAAGTCAGGGATGGTATACGGCGTATGTCAAAATTCTGCAGAAAACTCCAGGTGTCATTTCAAACAACAGCTCAACACTCCTGTGGGGTAGTTGGCATAAGAATTTAACAGGCTACCAGCCTCATGGCTTAGTATCCCCCCTGCCCACCTGTGACAGGTATGATAACAAATAGCAAAGCCATCTAGGTTAAGGAGTAGGAGGAAGGGGGAAGGGAGACGAAAAAAATCCCAGATAAGCCAAAAACTGTATGATCAGCCCCAAATTAGTGAGCTATGCTGTTATATCAAAAATACTGTGTATTTGGCACTATTATGATCCTGCTGATTTCTTCTGTAAATTCTGTCTTCATTGAGCCACAGTCACACAGCATGTTATATAGCAAAAGAGGAGTGCTCTCTATGGGGAAAAAACAAGTTTAAACTCTCTCATTGGAACCGTTATTTATTCTCAGCCCTAATTCTGGTTGTTAGAAGGGGGGACTAGCATATATTAATATAAAAAGACTGCAAAAATTCAGTGCCCATCTTGTGGATCATTTGAAAGTAAGAGTGTTAACAGCAATAAATATAATGCTTAAATGTTATTTCACCAATAAGACATTATAAAATGTATTTTTAAATAATTGTTACAAGTATACCTTTCTTTCTCAATGTAATAAGTCAAACCTCTGAAAAATTGAATTTGGATAACAAATTAGAAAATCATTTCCCTTTAGCATAAAATATAGATCACACACACACACACACACACACACACACACACAGATATGAAAGGAGCAAACGAAACTGAAGACAGTATTGTACCATTAAGGAATTCTCTCTTTATAAAGCCGAAATTTCCTAAACAATTATAATTCAAACATTCACTAAAATGTTAACTAGGACTTCTAAAGAATAACCCTGTTTGTTGGACTCACCAGGCAGAGTATTTTGATGGGCAGCGTGCCCAGGCCGTTGATGGCTGTGATCTTGTTCTGGGCCAGGCTGAGGTGAGTGAGATTGCTGCACAGCTCTAAACCGCTGATTTCTTCTATCTCGTTGCCTATGTACCAGGACTACGTTTAAGGAAAATGTTGTTAAAAACACTTTAGAGAAGAAAGAATCGGTGTTCAATCAGACAGCAGGGAAAACAGAGCAGTATTATGTGCCAGTGTAGCGTAAACAGCAGGTGTTGAAACACAGTTTTCATACAGAAGTTAATACCAGCAGGGCTTAAAATGAACGTTTAAAGGCATATTTTCTGAGTGTGCTTGGTCACATTTGCACGTGACTCATTTAGTCGGTGGGGAAAGAAACTGCAGAGGGGCTCCCAGCCGCCTCCTCGGTGCCTCCAGGTGCCCGACGCAGACGGGACTCTGGGTCGGCCGCCCGGGGAGGCCCGCGCAGCAGCTGTCCCTCCACCGCCAGGGCCACAGCCAGGGCCACAGCCTGGGCCACAGCCAGGGCCACAGCCTGGGCCACAGCCTGGGCCACAGCCAGGGCCACAGCCTGGGCCACAGCCTGGGCCACAGCCGGGGCCACAGCCTGGGCGACAGCCGGGGCCACAGCCTGGGCCACAGCCTGGGCCACAGCCAGGGCCACAGCCAGGGCCACAGCCTGGGCCACAGCCGGGGCCACAGCCTGGGCCACAGCCAGGGCCACAGCCTGGGCCACAGCCTGGGCCACAGCCAGGGCCACAGCCTGGGCCACAGCCTGGGCCACAGCCAGGGCCACAGCCTGGGCCACAGCCTGGGCCACAGCCAGGGCCACAGCCAGGGCCACAGCCTGGGCCACAGCCGGGGCCACAGCCTGGGCGACAGCCCCGGCAGCCAGCAGGCGGTAGGAACGGCCCTTTCTCGTCTCTTTAAAGCAAACGAAGCCAGAACTCTGCCTTAATTTCCTCATTCACTAAGTTTCTATTCACTGCTAAAATGTTAACTTATCTCCTGTGTGCCACCCTTGTGGGCACCTAAAACTGTCATCTCCAAGTCACTGGATCCTCTCGCCTCTCTCTGTCCTCGATCCCCTTGGCAAATTCCTAGGATGTGATATCATTGTCCCACCAAAGCTCAGTTTTCCCTCCCGAGTAGGCCGAGGCATCACCGTTTTCTCAGCCACTTGTAAGCTTCAGGGCAGCCAATCAGTCTCTAAACCTGGCATTTTTTGCTTCAAAACATCTCTTTAATTATTCCCTTCCTTTTCATTCATTCCTCTGCCAACTTAATTAAGCTTTAGCACCGATGGGTACCTGCAGCATCCTGTCCCCAAGTCACCTTACACACTGTAGTTAGGTTAATTTTTTTCAAAATACTGGTTGGATAGTATGCTTCAATTAAAAAATTCTCATAGGATTAATTCCAAATTCCTCACTCTAGCATTTAAGGTTCTTCACTTTACACAAAACCTATTCAGTCAGTTTCATCCCCTTTATAACCCGATGAGAATTCTCCAGTTCTGCCGGGTGAACATTCTCAGTGGTTCTGGGATGCACCGGCAACTCTTCTACTCGGCGGAGTGTCTTTTCTTCACACTACTTTCCAGCTCCTTCCTAGGCCCCGCCTTTCTTTAGGCGCAATGTCAAATTCCGCTTTTGTTTTTACTTTTTTTTAACATTCACATTCAACCAACGTCTTCAGTATTTATTTTTGGTACATAACTTCATTTTCTTATTTCTTTTTAATCACATTAGTAGGTACAAATGATAGATTGGAAGAACACATTCACAGCCTCTATAGTAGACAAAGGACTGCCATCTAGAATACATAAAGTGGCCGTAAACAAATAGGGGGAAATACGAAAACAACCCAACTGAAAATGAAGAAAGAATACGATCAGGAGATTCCCAGGAAGTTCCCAGAAGAGCAGATCTGAGTGGCTAAGAAACATGTGAAAAGACACTTCACCTGTGGTCAGAAGATACAGGTTAAGACAAGGAGCCATTCTCCGACCATCAGCTTAGCAAACACGTGAAAGGCTACACACCGTAAAGGTTCTAAAGGACAGATACGTTCACACCGCTGGGCGAGAGGTTCATTAGGATGCAGCCACCCTGGAGGGGATTTGGCCGTAAATATGTCACAGGATCTCCACGTCTTGGTATCCACTCTACACAGACCACTTCTTGAAAGCTTTTCTGTTCCATTTCTAACCCCCCAGCCATCTCCATCCATGAATCAGGGTCAACAGCCACAGAATCAATTTGTCAAAAGGAAAGGAAGGGATCGTAAGCATCACAAAAGCATACGTTTCACCTCGTAATTATTTGTAGTTATCCTAACTCTACTTATGAGTTATGTGATTTGACCTCTCTCTGCTCAGATGCGTCACTTGCAAAGTGAAGATAACACCAGGCGGCCCTGAAGGCCCAAAGTTAGATCATGAGGAAAAGCTGGGAAATGGTGCGACTGAGTTGCATGCGCCATGAAGCACCCACAAGTGTGGGGCACTGTCGCCCTTCCTGAGTTGCAAGCACGTGAGGCCAAGGAATCCCATCCTCTGTCACTTGGCCAACAGCATGAAATGCAAGATTCAAGGCCAGGATTGATTCTGAAAAGAACCAGGCCAGAGAAAAAGGTAAATTAGGAAACTAGAAGCAACGAGGAGCAAATGTTGCCGAATGAACCAGAAACTCCTAGATTGTCTTCACTGGTTCCATTCAGAGTTGACTGTTAGGCGGAAACCTAGTTCTGCTTGTGGTCAATACCCATTTTCAAATCTACCTGCGCAGAGCTTCCTGCCAGGATAGCTCTGCAAATAGACGTCAGGCTCGCCAAGCTCCGCTCCTCTCTGCTTCCATTCTTTTTGGTTATTTAAATAATCATCCTATTGCTAAACCCAAGACCAGGCCTTTGCAGGCATGGACGGTAACACAGGGTGTGAAATGTAGAAGATGGGAGGTTAAACTCTCACACAGCCAGATGAAATAAAATGTCCTCGGAAGAGGCAATCTCTGGCAAGAAAACCTTCCAGTGCCATCTGTCTCGGTCTAGCACAGGGAGCAATAGTTCTTAGGTCCTATTTCAGGAGCACTAGTGTCCTGGTGGCTGTGCCCCAGCCGAAATGAAGACACTCTGAATTATGACAAAGGGTACACACAACACATGCTTGCGGGTAGCTGAGCCAGGAAGCAATCCCGTGGGAAGCAGGAGAGGATCAGAAAACTAGGAAACGGGCCCTGGCCGGTGTTGCAGTGGTTAGAGCATGGCCCACGCACTGAAGGGTCCCGGGTAGATTCCCGGTCAAGGGCACATCCCTGGATTGCAGGCTCCATGGCCGGCCCAGGTTGGGGTGTGTGCGGGAGGCAACCAATCGACGCAGCTCTCTCACACTGATGTTTCTCTCTCGCTCTCTCTCCCTCTCCTCCTCTCCCCTTCCCTCCCTCCCTCCCGCTCTCTCTAAAAATCAATGGAAAAAATATCCTCGGGCAAGGATCAGCAACCAAAACAAACGAGAAAACAGGAATCCTGAACCTATGACGAGATCATGGGAAATGAAAAGGAAGCTTGTTTACTGTGCACACGGTAATTTCCCAAGACACTAGAGGCTAAACACAGCTCCCTCGGTGCATCCAGCCGACTACCTCTGACTAGGGTGGCAAGTCCCCTTGCCCGACGGCAGCACTGCGGGCAGGAGGAGCAACACAGGCCTCCTTCAGCCACAACCCTGGGTCCTGCGGCTCCCACCACCGTCACAGCGGGGGCCCGGCGGCGAGGAACTGACCGAGCAGCTCTACCGAGAAACATGCTCATTTCAGAAAAACTGTCTGTTTCCCAACTCTTCATTCCCCTTTAGGCGTCCAGGAATTTCAGGCACCATCAATTACGGAGGTTCTTGAGTGAGGAGTATTTTCTACAGTGGCACAGCAGCTTTCCCGCCTAGTGACTCCCAGTCTCCTCGTGTGACCACCAGCGATGGTCACGGTCAATGTGCAGGACGGTCCAACAGTCCCCACGGGCCACACAGAGCTCTGAGCTCACAGCCTGCTTTCAGGGACACCTTTATCTCCCCAATCGCCCGCTTTCTTATTTTAAGAACCTTTACGAAACAGCACTTGCCCTTTCTCCTAACATTATTCTTTCCTGTTCTTTCTTAGGTCTTGGGACTTTCGGGTAAGAAGAAATATAATCTGATAAGTCACTAAACTATTACAATGAATTGGCTTACTGGGTTAATCCTCTTAGGTATGTTTTAATTTTCAAAGGCCACTATCAGGAAAAAGACTCGAAGAACCCCAAATTATCACATTGGATTCCAGCTCTGAGCTTTTCGTTCTGTGAATAAACCTCCTCCACTGGAATTTTAGACCCTTGAGGAAACTGAGCGAAAGAGCCCAGAGGCACACGGGCGGAACCGCGCAGCAGGGAAAAGCCCAATAATATATTTTTACATTTTGGCGGTGCTGTCAGCAGTTCACAGCGCTTGACATGAATTATTCACTAGTTCAGCATTCACTCTTATTCATGTGTCTGTGATCAAAAAATATGGTTCGGGTGGACACACAGTTACCAGAAATATTGGAAATCCATCACGATTCTCTTAGTGGGAGGCCTGCAATGATGGCTTTCATCAAACCAGTCTCGAAAGGTCTATATCATCTTCCAGGGAAAAGTGTCCTTCCCGATGGGAGTGAAACCCTCTAAGAAATGAAACACGCGCACCCTTCAAACGGCGAGGTGGTAACAGGGTAATCACTCAATGGCGGCAACATGGGAAAAACAATGGAATTCAGAAGACGAGCCTCAGTTCAACCATTTTCCAAATAATCTCGGACAGAGAACCTCCCTGAGTCTCGGGCTCCTTCTCCATAAAATAATGGTCAGTGCTGGATGGTCTCTAAAATCCTGTCTGGCTTTAAAAATTCTAAGAATTATTTTTAAATTTCATAATTCTATAATCGTAAATTCCAATGACCAACCAGTCAGGATTTACAGGTAAAGAATAAATTGCATCCTTTCTCAAGGATAAATAAATTTACGTACACTTGGCAAAGTTTATCATCTTGCTATTTAGGCTGATTATCAATTAATCATCAGTTATGCACATATGAAAGGACAGAACAGCATAATAAAATAAACTACAAAGTCGATAGTGACTCAACTGAGTTAACTCATTCTGAGGTATTAATATAGTTAATCTACTATAATTACATTATCGGTATTACTAGCTTTATTAACTACTTTGTTTTTAAATAATTGTTCTGTTATGTTTTCTATATTGATAATTACACTTTAACTTCATTTTAAAGAAAGTTGCACTTTTTCCCTCAAGTAGTGAAGTCATATATGCCCACTGAGGAAAGCTTGAACAGATATAAAAAGTATAAAAAAGACAGCAGTCAAGTTTCGGAGCGATCGGACTAGAAGGGCATCCCTTGCGTCTGACAGAGAGGACTGACCGGGTCAGAGCTGGGCTCTCAGTGCGGTCCTCAGGCCGGCAACAGCAGCACGACCCGGGAACTTGCTAGAAACGCGGAACCCCAGACCTACGCCATCAGCAGCTCTGAGGACGGGCCAGCAAGATGTCTTAACGAACCCTCCAGGGGATTCTGACACAGCTGACGTTTGAAGCTTGGTAAATAACTGTTTTCAAAGAAATTAATTTATAATTTTCAGGCTTTTAAACGTGTTAACTGACATAGGTACATCATTGGTCCACAGGTGGCCTGCTTTTTATTTACTTTGAAAAATATAATGAATACCCTTGAAAACACCATCACCATCACCCCACCCCCAACCCAAGAAGTAGAACATGAGCAGGAACTTACTCACCCGTCTCTGCACACCTCCCCCGCCCCACCCTGGGGTCCCCCCTCGGAGAGAACCGCTGTGCTGAACTGTCTCTTTCCCCTTCCCTTTCCCATTGGTTTCATACCTAAACTATATTTAGTTTACTCGGGTCTCTCCTACTGCTCAAATGTGCTTCACTCATTTTCACTACTGTATAATATGCCAGTGTATCAGCAAAGCACAACTTAGCTTTCTCTCACCCATGAGCATCTGGCCTGTTCCGACGTCTGCTGTTACACACGATGCTGCTCTGAGCCTTGTTAACTGACACACAAGCCTCCAGGCACAAGGACGCTACACTTCCCACATGTGGGAAATGAAAATGTTAGGTCACAGGGGATCTGGATGTTCAACTTTCCAAGACAGTATCAAATTCTCCTCCAAGGTGCTTGAACCGACTTCATACCCATGAGCAACGTAAAAAGAGATCCCTTTGATCTACACGTTCCCCAACCCTTGGCGTTTTTAGATTTCTTAACTTTTGTCCACTAATCGCTCATTTGCACACAGAAGTCCTAGAGGGCGTGGTCCTATGTTCTAAGCGTTCCACCAAATGTGAAGAAAGGTTTTTTTCCTACAAAGTACGTCTTCAAGAAAATGTACCTTCTGTTCTCCCCCATCTCGGCCTCCCGACGGGCGTGATGTGGCCTCGCTGCTGCGCCACCCCTGGGATGGGGCGCCTGGGGCACCCGCTCAACCCTCTCTGCCCAGAAAACCCCCAGGTGGCTAGAGAGAGGCTCCCTGGGCAAGGGAGGGCGCTGCCCCTCATCGCCCAGAGGCTGATGTCCCCAGCGTAAAGAAGAGGCTCGAGCTCATTAAATTCACAGGCCCCGTTCACCCCTGAGGCTCTGGAAGCTGGAGTGCGCAGCTGAGGGTAGGCAGTCTGTTCGCGTGCAACAGACCTGTTCCTGAAGTTGGTTGCAAATCAAAAGTTGTTCTTTTTTAAGTGAAAGCACATTTTAAATACACCAGAGAAGCTTGCTATTTAAAGGGAGATTAGTATGAATTCTTTTGTAAAAGACATAATAATTTTCCTTACGGCCGTATCTGGATTTTCAGATACTGAATTTATATGAAATAGGGTGCAAGTTTAAGTACACTTGAAAAGGAGTCAGATAAAACTGGACTTCTTATCTGATTCTAGAATTAAACTCCGCCTGCGTTGATCGGAATGGCCGTCCCGCTTAGCTCTTCAGGTGCAGAATGCTCTCGCTAAGCTCTGGCTTGCAGCCTTATCCTTGGTAAATAAAACACCTTTCCCTCTTTGTGGTTATTAATTCTTCATTCTTTAAACGAGTCACACATCCCTAGTAAACTGCCTCTCTGGCACTATCCCATGCCATCTGCACATGCTCAGTAATGGGTCTGTTAACCAAATGCTCCCCTTTACTTATCAAAGGATACTGTCCAGAATGAGTTTCGTGAGAGCCTGGTATGCCGACAAATCACACATTTTAGAAATGTTGTTGCAGGAAAAATCCACCTTCTGAAGAGAAAAAGAACCGATAAGTCATACTTTATTTTTCATTCATCTTAACCACAACAAGTAAATGCACAGTAAGAATGCGTTTCTGGGTGTAGGGTTAGAATTCTTCATTGAAAAGACACTAAAGCGAAAATATTTCCCCCTTTCATCATTGTCTAACTGGGATCCTTTGAGAGATCCTACGAAGACCCCTTCCTTGGGGGCCGAGCAGACATTCCACGACCCAAACACTCAGTTCCTGCAGCGACTCTCTCCTTTTCGGCATTTATTTTCAACTTTCCTGATCTTCCTTCAGGATTTACCTCGGTTTCCCCCTCACCACCACTTCCTTCCGATTCTCTAATGGCCAGAGAACTGCATTCACTTAGTTTATAGCATATCTTGTTTCTCTTCTTTGCCTTTCCTATTTTTATCTCAGTATAGTCTCCATTCGCATCGTGCCAAGCTGACTTCTGTCGCCCTGACATGCATTTACATAGTTGCAGCTTGTATGTGCATGAAGTTTTGTGCTCTGATTTTTTTACTTAGCACAGTTTAGTTCCCACATTTCTGTTCTTCCCTGGTTCATGCGTGTGTATTTTACTGGCTATGTATCTAGTCCCACTGCTCAATTGTAATCGACTGAACATCTTCCTAATTCATCCCTGGGTCGTATCACGACTTAACACCCTTCTCAAAATGGACTGTGTTAGGAAAGCATTTCCAGCAACACCCGCTGTTCCCACTCAAAAAGATGAGGTAACAGAAATACAACATTCAACAGCTTCATTTAATTAGTCACCTACTGGCAGAGGATAAACAAAAATGATCTTTTTTTTTTTTTAATTAAAAAAAAAGGAAAAACACTCTTACTTTGTTGAAACAGGGCATTGATCACTTGCAGGCGACTTTATAACCAGTTTCTGGGAAACTATGAAGCAATTATATCATAAGCACTATGCCTACCTTCTTGTGCCCTTTAAGACAGTAATTCCACCCCCAAAAATGTGCTATGGTTATTTTATCAATGAACTAAATACTTTAAATACTAAAAACTCTAAATATTGATTCTTAAAAACAGAAAAATTGGCAGCAACTCAAGTGGCAAGAGTAGAAAACTGGTTCAGTCGATTACAATAGAGCAGTGGGACTAGATACACAGCCAGTAAAATACACACGCATGGACCAGGGAAGAACAGAAATGTGGAAACTAAACTGTGCTAAGTAAAAAGATCAGAGCACAAAACTTCATGCACATACAAGCTGCAACTATGTAAATGCATGTCAGGGCGACAGAAGTCAGCTTGGCACGATGCGAACGGAGCTTCAGGCTCACTTTTTCCTTCCTTATACTAACGATAAACCAGAAATAAACTTATAATTATCCGAGCTTACTTCAAAGTGGCACTTTTTCATCAAGCCTTTCATTTCTTGTGCCACGTGTCTCCTCGTGATATGTGTCCAGCCACACCGGTCAGGGCTGCGTGCCAATGCCAAGCTCCCCGCGACCTCTGATGTGGGGTTTGGTGACTCCTTACAGGGCTGAGAGCGCTCTGCCTCCCCCTGGGAGCTCCTCTGGCTCCCAGAGCTTGCAGGAAGCACCCCTCAAACCAAACGAACCTCCTTCGCCCACTAAAGCACAAACACTCCAGGAAACGCGAGTGAAGCGAGGCGCCTGCTCTTTGGGACGTGTGTGCCCTCTGGGTGGTGGCACAGGCTCATAGGGAATAAGGAAGGAGGAAGCGGGCTTCCCAGGAGGGTGGGACATTGTGCGCAGGCCTGATGTTCTGGGAAGATACAGGTTCTCGGTCTCCGACATCGGGTTCAATCCCCGCCCCACTACCTCCCAGTGAAGACTATTAGCTACTTAACCTTTCTGGACTTCAGTGTCCTCATCTATAAAGTGGGCCCATTCGGCTGCCTCACAGCTTTGTTGGGGGTCGGAGTTAGATAACGCACTGAAAATACCCGAAGGCCTCCATCGCCCCCCAGGTGCACACGGGGTGCTCACAGCCCCTCCTCGGGCCGTCCGGCGCTCCTCTGAAGCTGCCGATATACTTGCTCTTATTTTCTAGGAGCGTAAAGACGGGGTGTGGGGTACCTGCATAGTGATGGGCGCATGTCATTTCACATTTGTCCAAACCCCAGCATGTATGCCGAGAGGGAACCCCAACGTAAACTATGGACTTGGGGTGACGGTGCTGTGCCAATGTAGGTTCATCGGCTGTAACAAACGGACCCCTCTGGTGGGGGGGCACCGATAACGGGGAGGCGGTGCCTGCGTGCGGGCAGGAAGAATATGGGAAATCTCTGTACCTTCCTCTTAGTTTTGCTGTGAACCTAAAACTGCTCCAAACAAACGAACAAACAAACAAACAAGCTGGGGTATCTGATTAGTTTTTTGTTCGTTTGTGGAGACTTTTTGAGAGAGGGTGAGGTAAAGGTGTGAATGGAAGAAACTTCGAGGAAGTTCTTCCCAGGGCAGAGGTCACCCTGTGGCCTTGACCAATGTCCCCGGGGCCTAGGGCAGAATGGAAAAGCCAGGAGGAAAGGTGAGACAGCTCTGCCAGGACAAGTCCCGATAACCTGGAGACCGTGGGGCCCCACAGCGGGCATGAACAGGCACCTCGCGTGGGTTATCTGGACAGAGGAATGTCACCCTGGCATCCCTGTAATTTCAAAGAGGGGAAAAACCACTACTGATAAAAATGGAGTGATGTGAAAGAACAGAAGAAAAATTAAGAAGGGTGTCTCACTGGTAGGGGGGATGTTAGATTCTTGATCTCATATTTGTGCAAATGCCAGCAGAATACTTTGGATCTAACTTAACTTGGTTTGTAAATAAAACTAGCAGCTAATAAAAGGCAATAGTTGATATCCATTCCTAAAAAAACTTTTAAATTAAATATAGAAGAAGTCCTCTATTTTTAAGTCCAATAGAGGAACACTGATCCTAAGCCCTGAGGCACTGGTTTCCAAATCTGTCAGCACGTTAGAGCCCCCAAGTCCTATCACTACCCTGGGTCACCTGAACCAGAATCTCTGGCAGCAGGACCCAGGCATTGTGGCTTTAAAACTCCCCAGGAGACTGGTGTGCAGAAAAGTCTGGGAACCAGCACTCAATGACCTCCTGGAAGGTTGATGGAAATCGCCCTCCCAGGCCCCAACCCAGGCCTCCTGGTCAGAATCTCATTTCCACGGGAACCCTGGTGAGCTGCGTGCACACTGAAGGTCATGACTAAGCGCCCTGCAGCGGAGCTAGCTGCTCGCCGCCCACTGCGCACAGGGAGGTTAATTCTGCCCAGAAATGCAAAGGCCACTGCAGAGAGGTAAGAATGGAGACCGCAAGTCACCACTTCCTAGGAAAACCAAAGGCTGGGTGCACAAGGAGGCGAAATCTGAGCCCCAGGAAGTTTTTACAGACTTTTCACATTAAAATTATTCTGCCATAATAAAAACACACAAATAATAAGCAGCATTTAAATGAGGGAGAGGGAACAGCAGGAAGCTAGTTCTGTGGTGTGAACACTAGACTTCAGCAGAGCTTCCTGTGAAGGCTACCCACTGACAGACCATCTCCCTTTTCCAAAATAAATGATGTTTAAATCCTCTCCCTTTTATTTGGCCCTACCTCTCGTTCTCTCTGAAGGTCCTATTTTAGTGACATTTTGCTTATCAATGTACTTTGCAAACCAGTTAGCATATGTAACGGGTATATTGAAAAGGTCTACCTTGAGGTTTTTGGGTGGCTTGAAATCGAAGAATGTAGTCAGTTTATTCTGAGAAGCATTAAGTTCTAGAAGATAAGGCATATAGCTCACACAAGACAAATCTGGGGAGAGAAATAAAGATGCAATAGGTGAGCCAATAAAATGAAAATTGGACAAAGTCATTAAAAACAGCATGTGTTACATAAGAACATTTTAAAATTATACCAGATGCAAGCACCTCTTAATTATTCCAGATGAGTGACATGAATAGGGTGTGTGAAATACACACACACACACACACGCACACGCACGTGCATGTGGAAAACTCTCCAGGAGCCAGTAACTAAACTTTCTTCCCAGGGCCTCCCCACCTCCTCCATCCCCTTTGTCCCAGGACAGCCAGGTAACAAATAAGCGAGGCCTCCTTGGTGCCCCAGATCACTCTAGCAGTCAAATCTTCAAAAATTCCAGCCCTAGAGGAAAGGATAAGAAACTAAAGCCGTAGATAATCCCCTTGATAATTAGCCCCAAATAACAGAATCAGGTCTTTTCAGAAAGACTGAAAATGCCACAATTAGAGAACTTTCTTTGCTATGAATTTTGTTTTAGTTGGACTTAATCCTAAGTCTCATTAATTATCTGTAGTGATTTAAATTATTGCTATTATTTTACTTTGATTCTGGATTGGCCCAAGTGTGTGAGTTTTGCATTTTATTCCAAGTAAATATTCTGAACCTCAAGTACTAAGGAAAGGGCTGTCATGCTAATACTCCCAATGAAATTACATGTGAATAAATAAGTAAAAAATAAATGGCCCAGCCGGCGTGGCTCAGTGGTTGAGCGTCGCCCTAGGGTCCAGGAGATAGAAAGAAGTTCAATTCCTGGTCAGGGCACATGCCCGGGTTGCGGGCTTGATCCCCAGCAGGGGGCGTGCAGGAGGCAGCCGATCAATGAGTCTCTCATCACTGATGTTTCTCCCTCTCTCTCCCTCTCCCTTCCTCTCTCTGAAATCAATAAAGAAACTAAAAGAAGATGAAGGGCTGCGTTGCCTTTCGCTGCCCTAGGGGGCAGGAGCGGGAATAGAGAGCAGCGGGAAGGAGCCGGGGAGGGCCCCCTGCCCGCTGCCAGCACCTCGCTTCTCCCTGAGCCGCAGTGAGGACGCCCCCTCCTCTCATCCTAGACCCGGGCCAGGGGCACAGTCGCTGGCGCTGGAAGCTCCCCGCCAGTTTCTAACTCATTTCCCCGGCCTAAACCACACCCTTCTCTGGCCTGTCTGTTTAAATCAAACTGTCCTAGGAGTGACGATGCATTAAAACATCAACCCTTGGGTGGGAATTAATGAGCTAAGCAAGGAGAAATGGCCATTGCTTCACGAGTTCTGCCTGTCTGTCCATCCGGAGCTCAGCTCCTTGTCGGTCAGTATTGGTCGCAGGTCTCTTAATTTCCACCAAGCCCTGTACCCCCCTTTCGCTGATCTTTCTGTGGGCAGGTAAAGGCTGTAGATCTGTCTTGAAGCTGAAGCAGCCACAGCTACCACTCAGATGGACACGAAGAGATGACAAGTACATTTCATACTGTGTAGACGACCAGTGCTTTCAAATCACTCACAGAAATTCATGGTCTGGTTGCTGGGCTTCTTTCTCAGGCCCATTAATTCCCTGCTTGGTGTAGGGACCTCCGTGCCCACCAGATGGCAGGAGCACCCCATGTCCACATCCAAGGTTCCCAAAGTGTGGTCCTGGCCCAGCTTCACCAGGGAACTAACTAGAAATGCAGATTCTCATTTCCCACCCAAGATCTGCTGAATCTGCAACCCTGAGGGTGGGGCAGAGCCATCGGTGTTTTAACAGCCCCCACCCCTATACCCCTGGTGATTTGGATGCAAATTGAGGCTGGTCTACATCAGTTCATCAGTCACAGTCTACACAAAACGAAAAATCTCCTGTGCTTTATAGACAGTAGGTCCTCAAACACTTGATGAGTTAATAAAACAGGCCATAAAAGATGAAGAGGAAAGCGTCATCCCAAAGGGTGGGCTCCTTGCTCACGGCCGGGTGAAGCCCACCTCTTCAGTCTTCCCCGGCGTCAGCACTGAAGCTGCCCACCGGCCTGGAATTCCTTATCCAGTAAACGCAACCAACCTTGGAGGTGTGGGGTAGGGGGAGACTCCTGCCAGCAACACTAAAAAGTCTTTTTGACGCTATGATATCTGAGATTTGTTTTCAAATAATCCTGGGGAGGGGGGCAGGGAGGTACAGATGGAGCAGGATAGGCCATGGGCTGGCAAGTTTTGGACTTGACTTTTCATGACAAGAGTCTCTCCACTTGTTCATATGTTTATAATGTTTCTTAATAAAGTTTTACAAAATTGGGGGTGAAAGTCTTTCAAAACAGTAGCATTTTAAGAAAAAATAGAATATTTCTTAGTCAGTGAAATAAAAAACTTACAATGAGCCAGAGAAGACCATATCAGCAACGTTTAATTGTTACAGGAAAGACAGACGAAAGAGAGCTGAAAGATTATCAGTGAGGAAAGCAGGGCTTTAAGAAATAAGGACTTGCTTCCTTCCTCAGAAGTCTGAAGAAAAGAAATTGTAGGTGAACATATCCCCCCAAAATGTACACACATGTTGAAAAATTATTAATTCCAGTGGGTTAAATCTGAAAAGAAAGAAACATCAATTGACCTCTAGAAAAATGCATGTGTACACATTTTTGGGGGTCACCCTATACTTTAACTTCAAATAAGATCAGAAACTTAGAAACAAGGATCAAACTTTCAAGAAAATGTAGCTAATTCCATTAAATGTGGACAAGGTGTCATAACAAATAGATCATACAGAACTCCAAATGTCAACCTTAAGAGTTTAAAGAATCAACTAAATGTACAGAGACAGCAAACATAGAGGGAAAAATTCACTTGCGAATCCCTCGTGCTCAAACAAGAACAGAAGTAGATGGCCAGGATTAAAATGCTGATGCAAATGCAAAATAAAGGAAAGAGCCCATTAGAGGAAAAAAACAAAAAACGAATTCCCCTACACTGAATAAGCCAAAAGAGGGAAAGAAAAGGGAATCGTGGAATATTCAGGAAGCACTGAAGAAATAATGACCCATCTGCTCTCAACCACAGCACTGCAGGCTGCCCGACCTTGACTTCCTGCAGTCACCAGCCATGGGCGCCTTTCTTACATGGAAAGCGCAGGCCTCGATGTGTAAATGGATCCACAACAGCATTTATGTCACGTTTTGCAGTATTAAACTACATCGCATACTGCAAAGCTTACATTTTGAAATGACTCAGTGATCCATCCATTTACTAGAACGACAGTTGCATACCTTCGATTTTATTGACGGAAAGATCCAACTTCTGTAGGTGAACATATCCACAGAGGATGCTGATGTCAATTAAGTCACGACTCTGAGAAAATAAAGGGTAAAAGACTTTAACGTCGCTTTCACAGGTGAGTACTCAGCTATCTCACGTCTATATAAACAACAGCTGACAAAACAAATCCAGAGCCTCTTTTATAAAATAGAGGCCAGAGGACAAACATCTTAAATCTACTACTAATAGGGTCGCAAAACAGACTGTATGGCCCGTGAAAAATGCATTCATCTGAAGAAAATAGTAGCTTAGAAAATTAGCGTTGTTAGCAAGTCAAATACAGCATGAAAAAGCAAATTAAAGCGGTGTTGTGAAGACCTCTAGAGCAGAGTTTTATATTAAAAAACATGTAATAGTAATAAAGCCACAGCCTTCATCTGGTTGAAGAAAAAGCGAATGCCTAGAACTTAAACGAAATGTTAAAGAGGGTTCACGCCTAATCAGGGGATCGTTAGTGACAATACCACCCACATGCCCACAGGGGTATTTTTCAAAGCTCGCCTGAAATAACCTCAGCTGATCAAATAAGCCTGTGAGATCCCCAGGGCAGAGCAGTCCTGACTTAGAGATGAAGAACAGGAAGTACAGAGAGGTGAGTAAACAGCCTAAAATCACACAGCAAGTTAGAGACAGAGAAGCAGGTCCCAGGCTCCTTTTGTAACATTCCTTCCACGACATGTTGCTTCCAGTGAAGTTTGACAGGGGTTCGAGGGGGGTCCGGTCCCTTGGAACAAAGGCTCATATCACTGGTTTATGTTGTGATGTCAGAAAAAGCCAGCCACTGAAGTGTCGTCATAAGCAAGTTCTCGAATATCATAACAGCAGCGTTTAATAAATAAATACGGGAAGCCGTCCATGTACAAGGCCTGGTGCGTGGCATGAGGAGAAATACAATGACACAGAGCCGCACTGCGGCCTAAGAAGCCACACACACAATAAGGGGAGGAAGTAAAAAATAACGTGAAACATGCCTAAGATATTGGGGGGGCGGGGGGTCACTAACCCAGGCAACCCTAAGAAAGCGTACTCAGTAAGGCAGGTTATGAAGGCAAATGATTCAACATGTAGTATCGCACATGTAAGGAGGTCAGTGGCAAAGTAAGTTAAGCTGCGGCGCATCCAGCTGAGATAAGATTTGAAGAGTTGCTTCTTTTGGTGGATCAGTTGAAGGCATGGCGCTACGCACGAAGTGGGATAGTGATCGAAAGGGGCCGTGTTGGCTGCTGGAACGCCTGCCGCTCCAGGGCCTGTCGGCGCAGCTCACACAGCGCTCCCCGCGCGTCATCGCCGGCGGGCGGAGGCATCCGCAAAATGATCCAAGTGGGGACAGGAGGAGATGAGAGCCCCCGGTGCTGTCCTGGGAGGGCTCGCCGCGGCGCCCGCGTTTCCCGGATAGTTTACCAGCTCAGGTCCAAGGCTGCACAGTGTGACTGTGAATTTCATACACTTGAGCCAATTCTGGTGCCGCGGCAAAACTTCAGTGCGCTTCTGTCACCTACGTACCTGCATTTACCCAAGGACTGCTTAATGCTTTACAATGGAAGGAAGCAATAAGAGTTAAGTTGTTTTTCTAGACTACAGAGGAACAACCTGGGGCTCGGCTGGTGTGGCTCAGTTGCTGAGCGCACGTCTGGGCTTCAGGCTTGATCCCCAGTGGGGGGTGTCCAGGAGGTCGATGTTTCTCTCTCTCTCTCCTCTCTCCCTTCCTTTCTCTCTCTAAAAAAAAAAAATCAATAAAAACAATTTTTTTTAATAAAAAAAAAAGGAAGAAAACAACATGAGAAAGAAGCTGAAGTCCTCCGAGGATTCTGCTCTTATGATAAAATTGGTGCCAAGAGTCTGGGCTATACTAAGACTACTACTGAAATCTTGAAAACTGATGAATAAAAATACTTTTTTTCGTTAATAATAGGTATCTTTAGGAAAGTGAGGGATAGCTCAGAGCCACGTATTCCTCAACACACTGAGGGCGGGGAGGAGGGCTCGATACCGAAACCCTTTGTTCTCTTGGATTCAGACATAAACTTTAGTCCTGGCGCTGATCAGAGAGAAAACTCTTAGAGAGTTTTTGATTAGTTTTACAGAATCAAATTCAACCTTCTGGAAAGAAGGCATTGATTGCTATAAAACAGACCACTTAAGATGAAAGAAACAGACTGTGAAGGAATGAAACAAAGGAATTCGAGAGGCTGATTATTGGACTGGCCGGGGCTCTTTGATGTCTAATATTTACATAAATAATTCTTATCACCAGTCTCCATCCCATGCAAGGCTCCGGGACTTGGGGCCACCGTAAAAGCTATGCGTACCAGAAAAAGTGGATATGGCCCAACCAGGGTCAAGATGTAGCCGGACAATGGCGATCTTGTCACACTCACCGATAAAGTCAGATTGAGGTAGACCTGCTCAGTCCCAGGACCCGAGCGCCCCAACTGGTAGAGCGCCTCCGCCACGACCTCCTCTCTCAGGACCCCATCGAATTCCTCCTGCAAAAGAAATCGGGGGAGGTGGACAGGGAGGATTCCGTCACCAAAGAAACAAGCCAGGTCCAGCACTTCCTCGGTATGTGACACATCCAGGAGCCGAGCCCTCCAAAATTTACCAGCACCCTAAAAAATTCTGTGTTGAAGGCACACGCAGATTACGTATGATTAAACCAATACCTATCATCAAATCAATGTTTCCATTGCTACTAAATTTTCAAGTGGTCACTTGCATTAGGTGTTCAAAGTGGAAGGAGCACAGTAGTAGGCACATCAATATTTGTGGTGATAGTTACACTGAATGACTGTGTCTCCTGTGCTAAGAGCTCTCAATGGATCAAGTCATTTAATCCCCCTGAAGACCCTCAGCTAGGTACTCGTAGCTCCATTTTAAGATGAAGAAGGCTTACAGAGGTTAGTTTGCCTGAAACCACATAGCGAGTTTGTGACAGAGCCAAAACACGAACCCAAGTCTGTCCGACCCCAGGGCCATCCTAACCGCTACACTTGACCGCCTGCTTACACCCTGAAGGCTGGTTTCGTCAAATTAAGGCAATGACTTCTCTAACCCTGGTATTCTTGCTAGAGAAAACAGGTCCTCAGTTAGCTTCTTATTGGCTAATTTTCCTGGATTCATACAATTGACAAGATTTATTAAGAGAGTAATAATCGTTTCCATAGAGGTTGGCCCTTGCTCTGCAGACATCCAGGGACCAGTGGTAACCCAACATGCCCTTTCCTCAGTAGTGACAGAAAAAAGAGGTAGCAGGTGGGTCAGCGCTGGGTTTGTGCTGCCTTCAACTCCACAATGCCCCTCGCGTTAGAACTAACATTGGCACAAGGACACCAAGTACAGAAACCACACCAGTCACACAGCACAGCTAAGCAGGCCTAGCCCGCGGCCTGTGACGGCAACATCGCTTCCAGGTTTTCTATACTAATTGGGGTACCGAGGACATAAGTGGGTAGGCCTGCGCTACTGTCCAGGTTTTAATTCTCGCCAAACCTGTACTAACCCAGGGACGCAAATACGGCTCGCATGGAGCTAGCACACGGGCTTCGGGGCCGGCAGGCTTGCCTCGAATGCTGGCTCTGCCACTGTGGACACATGGCTTCGGGCAGATAAAATTTTCTCTCAGCCTCATAGCCTTCACCCAGAAATAGAAATATTACCTTCTCTTAATGTTTTGGCGAGAAGGAAACAGTCTAGGTACAGCTCGAACGCAATGGCTGGGACATAGCAAGTGTGCCCAGTAACGGCAGTTGTCACCCTAATTGATGCAGTCAGGACTCCCCCATCTTAATGTTTCATTCATCCATACCAAACAACCTGTTCACAAAATGGGGAAACATTTACTTTTCTAAATAAAGTTCCAATTTCTTATAAAAGGGCTGGGAAGAGATAGAGGTGGGGGTGCTACCTTCCCCCCAGAACTTTCCACCTAAACCTCTGAAGTTTACCTGGCCCAGGCCCCCCACTTCTTGGATAAGAGAAGACGCCACAGCCCTTACTTACAGCAGGTGGATGTGGTTCTCGGTGTAGCCAGTGATGTGGCGACGGGCCACACTCAGCATCTTCCCAGATCCCCCAGGCAAGACTCCCCACCAACCCCTCACACCTTTCCCTTCCGGCCTTTGGTTATTTTCAGTCCTTTTATGTCCTATCTCTGCATTGGGTGGCTTCAGAGCCCCAAGGATGGCCATTCAACACCCCTACTACCCAAGCACATGTACATACACACATTACTTTCTCGACCTCAGACACCTTAAAACTGACCTCCCCCCAACTTCAGCCACTCACCCCCATGGCCGTGCCCTGGACATGGTCATCATGCTAAACGGCTCCACCCTAGAAATCTCAAACCCCAGCCTCCATTACTCTGTGATGCCACAAGTGCCCATCCATCAACCTTCCAGCACCTACTGAACCTGCTCTTGGCCCACAACGGGATCTCCAGTCTGTTCAGCCTTCCCTCCTCAGAGTCCACCTGTCCACTCCTGACTACACAGTACTTATGCCCCATGAGCAAGTTCAGTGTCTCTGCTCTCACCTCTCTGACTGCCTGTCCCCTGACTGCAATTACCAACATGCATACGCAAACCTGAATTAGGTTCACGATCAAGTGCTGTGCGGGGATTACTCATGCTCGTGACACGCCAGGCAAGGACACAAGCACCTTCAGGACTTTGATAAACGTTACAATAGAGGTAAGCGGGGTGCTCTGACTATAAACAGGGAGCCCTTTTTGTAGGTCCTAGTGGGGAGCAGGAGAGTAGCAAAGGCTTCCTTGGGGAGAGAGCGATTAAGTGGAGACACAAAGTTGTGAGTTATTCTGGAAAAGGGGAAGAAGGGGCGGAAAAGATTCTGTACCGCAGACAAAAGGGGAAACCTACAACATCTTGAAGGCAAAGGTGACCATGGTCCATTAGGGGGACCACAAAGAGTTCCAACTAGCTGAGGCATAAAGTGGGAAGGGGGAGTCCAGTGCCTTGTGCATACAGGTTGAAGAATTAGTGAACCCGCTCTCCCCGAGCTGCTGAGAGGGCTAGGACCGGCCCCACAGCCACGCATCCTGGTGCCACTCTAAAGTCAGCTTGCAGCTGGGCCCTGGTGCTATTCCAGGCCCCCCCTCTTCAGCTGCCTTCAGCTCCCCATCTCTCTCCTCGGGCTGCCCAGTGCCTCTACTCCTTCGGCGAAGTGGAAACGACCAGGCACTACCCCCTCAGTGTTCTGCACCTGCCCCAGAGCTCCTCACCTGCGTCTCAGGTAAGCCTGCTGCTCCTCCACACTCGGGGTGCCCCTCCCTGTTTCCTCAGGGACCTTGCTCAGGGACTGTCCACTTTGCCCTCTTTTGCCTGTGGCTTCAGCCAGTCACTCTCCAGCTGTACAAGGTGTGAGTCTCTTCCGTCCTGAAAGGGCTCCCTCGGTCCTGCATGTTCCATTATCTATGGCCATCCTCCCCCTTCACAGCCAGGCTCCTCGGAGACGCCGGTCCACCCTTCCGTTCCCCTTCTCACCTCCACTCTCTTCAGCTCACTGCGGTTAGGCCTCTGCCTTCGCCACACCACGCAAGCACTGGGCCTAGGTCTCCAGTGGCCCTCAGGGAGGCGAAGCCATAAGCACTTTCCAGGACTCCTCCCGCTTAACATATTGGCAGCAACACCATTCCCACGTCCTCAGGCTCTTCCCTGCCTCGCTTCCCTCCCACACAGCTCTGCTTTCTGCTTCTCTCGCCAGTCCTCTCCAGTGTCCGCCCCTACCCCCCCTCACCTGCAGCTACTTGGCGCCTGTACCCCAGGGCTCTGTGCTCGGCCCTCCTCCTCTCCTCCCCTCCCCTCCCCTCCTCCTCTCTCCCTGCCTGATCGCAGACCCCAACGCTGATGACTCCCGGTCTTCTACTCGGAGTCCCTCTCCCTGATTTCAGCCATACGCCTCATATACCCGACTTCTTAATACACAGCTCTACCTGTTCCTGTTTCTCATGGTGGCTAATGGACTTATCTCCCCACCCCCACCCCACCCAGACCAGGCCATGGACCGAGCAGTCGTCCCAGACTTCCAATATTCAATTAGTGGCTGTCCCATCGCAAATATATTATGTGTTTCCATCTTTAGCTTCCTTTCCATTTCCACTTCCACTGCCTTCGTCCAGACTCTAGTCTCTCCATGGATGTTGCTAGAGTCTTCTCACTGACCTCCCTGCTTCTAACGTAATCCCCCTGGGCCCAGGGATCTCAGTCCACAGTCCGTACAAAAGCACAGAGCCCCCCACAACCGGGCCCCTCCTCGGCTGCTTTTTCTGCTCTCCCCTCTAGCTCATCAGTGGGAGAAGCTGCCGTCCGCCTGCCGGGCGCCACCTCTCCACCCCAACAGGGGCCTACTTTGCCTAGAGTCTTCCACGTTCCTTCCCTGCAGTCCGGCTGCGATCTGCGCACAGCTGTGTGTGTGACACTTCACATCATGACCAGCTATGACGTACTCACATTCTGGTCTCACCTGGAGGGCGACCAAGCATGTCCTCAGTCATGTTCTCACCATCTCTCTCATTATTGTTGCTATTAGTATTATTACGTCTGTCATTTTTTGAGTCAACTCTGTATCAGACATTATATTAAGAACTTCAACATAGCTCCCCATTAAATTTGATGTTCATAACTATCCAATGAGTAGGCATTATTACCCACATTAGTTACTGGCAAAGAGTGATTTTCATGCTTTAGACATATATAATGAGCTCAGACACTTCTTTTGCCCCATATAGTTAAAGAGTGCTTCCTACACAGCAATCATTCAGTGAATGTTTGTTCAATGAAGTCTGAATTAATTAAATCACTTAATGGGCTGTAGTTAGCAGATAAAAACACAGAAGTTATTATTTGTATTAGTAACAGTACAAATGATAATATTATGCTAAGTAGTTTACGTGTAGACCCTCACAACTCTCCTGTGAGATAGGTATTATTATAATTCACATACTACAGATGAGACAGAGAGCGGTAAAGCAAGTTGCTCAAAATCTCACAGCTAACAAAAGGCTTTATACGAATCAAAAACGGTATTCTGAACAGCTGGTCTGTACTCCCGCCTTAAGTCCACAAGGGCTTCGGGGTTTGAGGCTAATTGCATCATAGGCACTCAGCAATCACTGTGACCATCGCGGCATTATAATCTAAACTAGGCTAAGGCGTGGATGATGAATCACCGAACATGCAAGTTCGAATGTTTCCCTTTAAGCTTTACCATTTATTCGGTATATTAAAACGTATGGGATACTATAAAAAGCTAAAATAGAATGTGAAAACACAAAATAAATATTATTCCTTAGAATTTAAGTGGAAGACTCATAAACTTCCCCCACATACATGCTATAAGCCAAGAAGGAATAACTAGTTGGAGCCCCCCCAACCCCGGCTTGTTAAAGGCTTTCTGAGGACGGACTGACAGCCCTAAGAGCGCGTGCTAATGAGGACCATAAACCGAGCTGGCGATTCACTCGGGAATCCCTCCGGGTGGAAGCTGGTGGAAACCACACAAACATCTCCACCTGTAAACACACCGCTACAGCTCTGCCACGGTCACGGTGAGGGCTGCAAAATAAATCAAAAGACGAGCAAGTACGGGTGATTTCCTACAGCGCACTTTAAGCAGAGCTCGTGTGCAAGGAGCGCACGGAAAGGAAGGTCGGGGACGAGGCAGGAGGCAGGGGGGCCAAAGGGGCCAAGTGCTGAAAGCGAGCCCGAGGGCGCTACAAAAGCGGGAACCGAAGCGGGGTGACGTGTTAGGGGTTCAAGGCAGAGTGGGAGCCACGAGGCACCGCAGGCTGCTGGGGGAAGAAGAAATACGTCTAAGGAGGAGAAGAGGCCCTGAGCGCGGCGGGCGGGACCGGGAGGCGCTGCCCGAGGCGGGCGGGCGCTGGGAGCCCCGTCTCTCCCCCGCCGCCCCCGAAGGGCGCTGAGGCCCGCGCCGCCGAGGGGGGAAGCGGCGGAGGGCCTGTCCGCGGGAAACGACTGACACCGGGAGAAACGCCGACTGGTGTCCCGGCAGCAGGACCGAGGAAAGCCAGCGGTCCCGAGGAGCAGCAGGTGGGCGGCTCAAAGCAAACAGCGGGCCAGAAGCCGGGGACGGAGGCGGGGTGCTGAGGACCCGAAAGGGGCGGGGACGGGCGGGAAGGAAAGGGGGGCAGGGCGCGGAGGGCGGGGCGGGGGGCGGCGGGAAGGAAAGGGGGGCAGGGCGCGGAGGGCGGGGCGGGGGGCGGCGGGAAGGAAAGGGGGGCAGGGCGAGGAGGGCGGGGCGGGGGGCGGCGGGGAGAGGCGCCGCGCGGACGCGAATCCGCGGTCCCCGGGAAGGCGAAGCCGCGCCAGGCGATGCAGGCGGGACGCGGGGAGCCTTCCGCGGCCTCCAGCGCTCCCGTGCGCGCGTGTGTGCGTGTGTGCGCGCGTGAGAGCGTGTGTGAGAGCGTGTGTGAGTGTGCGCGCGTGTGTGTGCGTGCGCGCTGCTTGATAATCCATCATATGCCCCAGGCAGAAGTGATATATTAAACTTCCAAGTCACCTGCTGCTGGAGCGAGCCCTGCTCAAGTTATTTCAAAAGCATTCAAGACCCTCCCCTGGAGCAAAGAGGACGGGGGCCAGCCGGGCCAGCCGGGGCCAGCCGGGGCCAGCCGGGGCCAGCCGGGGCCAGCCGGGGCGCGGGGCGGGACGCCGAGGACCAGCCCCCGCCTGCCACGTCGGCGGCGGCGTGGTTTTGACAAAGTTGGAGCCCAAAGTCCCCAGAAATACATCATCTTCCCTAACGACGCTGCCTAACTTGGCTCTTAAGAAGCCAAATGTGCTCATGAAAAGTAAAGGGGATGCTTGGAAATACGTCCACGACGGGAGGACACCAGGTAACTGAAGCGGGGAGGAAAGGGGGGGCCTCGGAGCTGCCGCCGAAGTAGCCCCCCCCCAGCGGGAGGGAAGAGCGAGGGGTGAGGGGTCGGGGAAGGCGCACCTCCAAATTCGGCACTTCGGACTCCTCGGACTCCTCGGATTCCATCTCGCCCTCGTCCTCGGCCTCGAACTCCTCTTGGTCGGCTTCCGAGCCCTGGAAGCGGTGAATGAGGTGCTGGAGCAGGTAGGAGGAGGACTCCCGGTAAGTGCCTTTCGATCGCTGCCCCATGGGAAATGACGCCCAGCGATCTTTATCCGAGCGAAACAGTATCGCTTGGGCTCCGCTTCTAGAAACGTTCACGCCTCCCTGGAGAGAGGTAGGCCTCGGCCTCGGGGGATCGCCCCCGGAGGTCGCCATCTTGTTTACCCCGGGTTGCCTAGGAGACTGGCCCCCAGGGAGGAGGCGCCGCAAGGGGTTCTGGGGGCTGTAGTCTTCCCCCTCCGGAGTCCCAGCTCTCCGTGGGCTCCACCGCAGGCACGAGACTTTCTTTTTTGTCTGCCTCTTCTTTTTGTTGTTTTTGTTCTTTTTAGTGCATTCGTTCTCTGGCTTTGTTTCTTTTTGCTGGTCTTTCTCTTTTCACCACTTTTATTTTTTTATTTTTGTTAATCCTTGCATGAGGATATTTTTCCCATTGATTTTTTGGAGACAGTGGAAGGGGGAGAGAGGCAGAGAGAGAAACACTGATATGAGACAGACACATTGATTGGTCGCCTCCCACACGTGTCCCAACCAGGGCCAGGGATTTCCTGCAACCTAGGTCCATGCCCTTGACGGGGAATCAAACCTGTGACCCTTGGGTGGTGGGGTGACGCTCTAACCACTGAACCAAACTAGCTAGGGCTCACCTCTTTTTTACACACCCCTTTTCTTTGTGTCCAACTCTGTTTCCTCCAGACCTCGAAGACCCTCTTAGAGATTTTTCATCCCACCCAAGGTCACCTGTGAGCCCCACTGTTGCATGCACGAAGGCTCTTTCTGCAGAGTCACACCTTGGAGGTGTTAGATGTCTAACACTCTGTCCGAAAGCTACTAACACTGGAATTTTACTCTCCACAGAGCACGGTGTTAAGAGATGAGGGTTTGCATAAATGAAATAAAAGGCATGGCTCCCAACCTTATGGTTTAATTACAGATAATAAAGAGAAACTAGCAGTCAACAACTGAAAGCTCATTTGCAATTAATTTACATTTTTCCCTGAGACATGATAAGCCCTGTCCTTGGGGAGAAAAACTGGCAGTGGTCGAACAATCCAATCCAGAGAGAGAGGGGGAAAAATGACTGTCAAATTGACACTGTATCTGAGAGCTTCTGAAAAGCTATTAGCATCCCATAAATAATTGTATTAGTCAAGTGACCTGCACTGGTTATTATCTTTGTCTTTTTGCATAGGTTCTCTTTGCAGTTTCATAAAATACTCTTGTAAGATTACAAAGTGTGATTTTATGCTAGTGTGATTTTATGTGGCCCAAATCCCATTGCCTTAAGCTCCACCAAGTAGACACTCTATAGAAAAGCAGAATGAAAATTGTAGTAACTATTTTTGCCATCTTGATGACAACAGAGATCCTTGCAGGGAAGTGTACTCATCGGCCTGGCCTTACAGGGCCTTTTCTCCATGCTTCAGTGATAGCAGTTACAAATAGAAAATGATCCTGCCAATGGCTGTCAGGGGAGGAGAGAAAAATCCTATGGATACCGTCCATTGACTATTATCTTTCTCAGTGCTTGAGGGGCCATTAAAACAGACATAAAGCTTTCAGAATTACCTTCCTTCATTATCTTGCTAGTCATAAATGTAAAGGCCACAATGAAAGTATCTTTTTCTGCCATGCTCATCTTTGCAGCTTGCTTATTTCTTTTTCCAGTGGGTAGAGACTCCTCCAAGGCGTATTTCCCCACCTTCACCCCCTTAGGACCTGGCTCTAGCTAACTGGCATTAGGAAGAGGGGGAGAGAATATATAAAAATGGAAACCCAGTGTGTGTCCCCCACCCAATAACTTAACATTTGTAGCAAAGCAAAATTTGCCAATATCAATCTAATAAGGAACGCATCTTAAGTCAGTCAGTTAGGACCTGTCAGAGGATAATTTTCAAAGAGTTAAATATATAATTCTCATACAAAAAACAGAATGAAATGTGACTTTATTCAACTCATTAATGAGGAAACGAGTGTGATGGTAATAGGGTATTCATAATCCACAAAGAAAGATATCCCGAAATAAGTTCACTAAGAGATAAGACTGGTTAATGCCTTTCAGGACATTTAACTAGAGCCTTTGGGGTTATATATTTCTAAGCATTTTGTCTCTTTTCATCTTCATGTCTATCCTTTGTCTACTCCCATTTGACAGGTGAGGTAACTGAGGCCCAGGTAGCTGGCCCAAAGTCAAGTGCTGGTGTTAAAATCCAAACCTAGAACAGCCAGCTCCATAGTCTACCTTCAACTACCACTTTTGCAGGTGGAAAATATGAGGCAAGAGAAAGCTTCTGACAAGAAGTCTCATAAGAAAACACATGTATCAGTTAAGGTTCTTAAGTATCAGTAAAAGAAATCATCAAGAGAATGACCCTTCATATAGATCCACAGCATATCAGAACTAGAAGGAACTTCAAAGCCCATCTTATCCCAATTTTTCCTTTTACGGAAGAAACTGATGGCCCTCCAGGGGCAACACCTCCCCCAAATCGCCCAACTCGTTAGCAGCTGAGCAGGAATTAGAATCTAGACCTCTTGTTGCTCCATCTTTGTTCTTGCTGGTTCATGAAAATGCTCCCCAGGCTGAAATTTTATCAATAGAATCCCTACTTTGGGATTCTGGGCACCAAAATTGAGGGCATTTGTTTCTATAAAACAAAATTATTTCTAAAAGTTATTTTACCAGATAGAGAAGACAGAATTAGGCAAAGGAGAGGAGGTGTTTTCCTATTAGCACAAAACATCAATAATCACTTCCATTTATGCACTGCTTATTGTAAACCAGGCCTATGCTGACTGCTCTGTAGACACCTCAGTTGATTATTCCAATTGTTCTCTGAACTAGGAACCTATCCCCCAGTTTACCGAGGCAAAGAACGATGCCCGAAAATGCTAGCAAGTTGCCCAGATACACTATTTGTGTCCAAATCAAAACTCCAACTCAGGTCTTCTGGGATCCAAAGCCCCCGAACTTAATTAGTACTTTCTTTTCTCTAGAAGTCTGAATTCAGGAGCAATTGTGAGGTACAGAGAGCCTGGCCCTTGGCCCAGGTGAGATAGAGTGTGTGTGTGTGTGTGTGTGTGTGTGTGTGTGTGTGTGTGTGTGTACACGTGTGCACACGTGCTGGGGGGCAGGTTCCTGGGGCCAGGGAAGTGGAGTAAGGGGGGCAAAGGCAGTGGGATGTGATCATCCAGGCGACAGGCTCCTCTGATAGCTCCGGATCCTCACCTACTTGGGTGAGAGGAAAGAGGAGGTGGGAGAGTCCCCTTGACACCCGAGAGGACATCCAGGAGAGGCTGTCGGGGGGGAGAATCACAGGAGTAAAGAGCTTCAGGTCGAAAGGGGCAGACCACCCTCAGCTCCCAGGCAGCTTTGCCCGGGAGCACTATCCACCCTTATCCCTAACTTTTCTGTGCGGAGCAGGGGCGTCTGACCGCCTGGAGCCAGTGCCTGATGCAGGGCCTTACTCGCTGAGAATGGACAGGAAAGGCAGGGATGATTTGAAAGGTCTGTTTTCTGTACTTGGGAAGACAGTCTTCCCAGGAGTGCAGACCTTGGGCAAAGCAAAGAATGTGTGCCCCTGCCCCTTTCACTTACCCGCACCCGCTCCCCAATCTTGTGTAAAGGAAACTGAGATGGCAGCGTCTTGAACTCATGATGTTTTCTGTGGAACACTATAAGTTTTACAGAATACCACGAAATTGGGAGAGCAGACAGGCCATGGAAGGCACCACTGATATAACAGTAACAATGGAAACACAACCAGAAACAATGTTCGTGAGTAATTTCTATGTGCCAGGCACCCGGCCAAGTGCTCTGCATGCATTCGCTCGCTTTAGCACCGTGTGCACCCTGGAAGGTAGAGATTAATATTCTTAGCCCTATGTAACAGACGAGGGAAGATAGGGACCCATGGGTTATGTAACCCATGCAACCCACTTTGGCACACAGTGGCAAAACCAGGACTTAAACGGAGTCTGGTTTCCCAGCCCACATCCTAAACCAAAACACTGTAGGGTCACTGGACTCCTGTAGTAAAACTTTATGTAGGAGGATATAGACCGAGCTTTTGTGTTCCACGCCCCTCCCCAAAGGCATAGGTCGAAATCTAATTCCCAATGTGATGGTGTGAGGAGGTGGGGCCTCTTGGGGTGATCAGGTCGTGAGGGTGGGATCCCATGAATGGCATTAGAAGAGGCCAGAGAGGCACCCCTTTTTCTGCCATGTGAAGATACAGGGAGAAGGTGGCAGTCTGCACCCCAGAAGTAGGTCTTCCCTGGAACCTGAATGTGGCACCCTGATCTTGGCCTTCCAGCTTCCAGAACTGTGAGATGTGAATTTCTGCTGTTTATAAACCACCCTGTCTGTAGCAACCCAAACTGACTAAGACAGAGGAGAACCTTGGCTTCAAGAAAATTCAGTGCATTAATGTTTCTTCCTTTTATGTTTAGTTATCCCTTTCTGTGAGGAAAGGATGTTTCTTCATAAGGAAGCAAGTTCCTTATCTAACAACAGCCTATTGGATCTGCAGAATTAAGCAAAATAATTACACAAATAATTATCTAATTTTAATTGCCATAAGGCCTAAGGAGGGAAAATAGAGGAGCCATGAGAACATCACCTGGTGGGGAAGGGTCCTTCAGAATGTCAGAGAGACACTTTGAGTCTCATGATGATTATCCAAAAATGTTGGGAAAAGACAGTACATCACTTGAGGAACTTCATTTGTTATCTTTGCAGAAATCACCTAAAGTCAGATAATCATTGTAGTAATTAATTGGGCTGGCAGAGCCTGATAAGGCCCAGGCAGGACTTGACTGAGCCTAATAATACCTGTTCTAAGCAGATATCAAAGGCATTTGGTGGGGGTGAGGGGGTGGGGGCACCCACTAATAGATACCCTGGATCAGATATTGGTGTTGGGCTCAAAGATAAAAATTGTAGTCTCAGAAGAGATCATCAAAAAAGTTCACAGACAAAGGTAGGAAAATTGAGCCAACGAAGAGTTGTTGGCAAAGGAATTGCAAACATCAATCAAGTCAGTAATAAAATCTGAACAGAGGACTAGATACGATTACTGAGATTTTCTAGCTCAGATTACCTTCCCAGGCCGAAGGGGAATTTCAACAGAGAAGTCACAAATTAAGATCAAAAACGATTCAAGTGTTAAAATGATGACCAGAAAGGGCTGTCTGAGATATTTTGGGAGAAGATATGAGGGCTTGAGGATGTTATGCTAGAATGTTCAGAAGATCAAAGAAGACCAGAAGGAATTCAGAAAGCAAGAGTCACAGGAGGTGGCAGAAAGGAAAGAGCTTGAGAGACACGAGGCTCAGTAACCAAAGCCTCCCAGTGGAGCTCGACAGTAAAAACAGGAGGAAGAGCAGACGAACGAGCTGCGCAGGAAATCCCACCACGGCCACGCGCTTCGAAACTCGCGATCGCTTCATCCAGTTGCAACGGCGCTGCTTTGTGGAGAAGCAGATCACGCAGCTCTGATGCAAAGCACAGGAAGCACCCTGGTCACCGCCGTCACCACCTGGTTACTCGAGGCCCTGCTATGCAGATGCTGTTTCAGGCGCTGAGGATGCAAAAATGGGCCTTCATTCATGAGATCTGCATTATGGTTGGGCAGCAGGATAGAGATTTTGAAAATGAATGAAAAGCACACTAGAGAAGGTGAGTCCCACCCAACCCACTTCGAGTTAGTGTTGCAGGCCTTCGGGGGGCCTGGGTTGGAGGCACATGCAGACCAGCCCTTCTTTCTGTGCTCTTGGCAGACAGGCTCACTCCCCGTGGCAGATAAAGCAGCGCCCCAGGCCAGTCCATGGCACTGGCAGTTGAGATAAATCTGTGTCCCAAGACCAGGATGCTCAGAGGCTTCCCGGATAAGCTAGGAGTTGAACGAGGCCTTCTAGGAGAAAAGACACACAGGAGGAGGTGAGCAGGCCAGGAATGGAAAGTGGCATCAACAGAGGCGAGGAGGCTGGACCAGACGTGTTTCAGGAAGGGCCTCTGGGAATTAACTAATTTGTTAGAAATAAAACCTGTTCACTGGAGGCTGGGAAGAAGGGGAGGGTACTGCCTTCCTAGGAGAAAAGGGGCACGAGTGAGGAAGATGATGACATTGTCTCCTGTATCAAAATGTCTTAGCAGAATCTAGAGGATTACTTTTGAAAAAAATATGGAAAAGATGGGACTGATGAGAGATTCTGACAGCCACGAGGAGAAAGCAGGAACCTTATAATCCTTGGTTTCACACATAGATGATGCTTTCCCATGAGATTAATAGGAGACTTTGTTGGTCTTTGATGTACTGTATATTTTAGGCACTTTACACAATTTACATCTACACTTTGTGGGCAAATTTTCTCAGTTACCTTTCTTCACTGAGGACCCCTTCCTTCCTTCCTTGCAAAAAGTTCCCTGCACATAGTAGGTGCTTTATAAAAATGTATTGACTGCTCAAAGCTTAGCCTTATAGTGATTATGAGACAGGTTAGTAAGTCGGGAGAAGTGGAATAGGGAAATTGAGACACATAGTTAAACGTCCAAGCAGTGTACAGCCATTTAGTAAATCACAAAATCCTACCTTCCTTAACCAAGGATACTTAAGAGTAAATGGTTTACACTTCCCCTCCCCAACCAGAGGATAAGTAGCTTAAATCACCCTACTCAGGGAGACAGATAACAGAAATCCAATTAGTGCTATTTGCATCAAATCACACCCAAAGAAGATAAAGTCAGGGGAATAAATCTCATTTTGGCACATCAGCATAAAGCTGATGCATATTCTATCAAGTTCCTCCCCTAATATCTTGCCTTTTGAAAACAGGTAAGAACACTCAAGACAAAGACCCAGCACAGGCTCTCTCTGGAGCATGCCCATGCCTTCCTTTCCTCTCAGGCATGCATCTTTACTTTTCTCTCCTAAACTCTAAGGGTCCCCGCAAGACTTGCAACCAGGGGAGCAACAGGCAGCAGCAGCTCATCCCAGTCTAACCCCCTGAACCTGTCTCCAAGGCCCCCTTTCTCTAACTTACCAGCGAGCTAAAGGCAGCCTTGCCTATGCTCACTACTGTCAGTGACATTTACTTCTCAGGGAGTTCACGCAGCCCAGCGTGGCTCACTTCTTTCCTAGAATGTTTCTAGAGACCCAGAGAAGCTCCGCCTAGTCTCTTTCCTGTTGCTTCTTTTACCCTGAGCCTTTCCTTTGTTTGTCCCCAGCTTTAATAAACATACTCTCAAAATCACCTGGACTTGCATTGTGTAATCTTTTCTGCATGAAGTCACTACTGGCTGGCCTGAGGCAGACCTACTCTGGCCTGTCCCTTTCCCATGACAATTACTGAATGTAACTTATTTCATTCCTCCCGAGTGAACATCTGTGCAGATGAGTGTTTGAAATAAAATTAGCAGGATTCCTGTCTCAGAAAGGAGAACCTGGACTCCAAAGCCACCAAAGAAATACAGAGTTCACAGGGTCTAACAGGACTTGTTTAGAGTCAGACCTCAGATCTACTGCAAGCCAGTCCCGGTGCCTATCTCCCACAGGCTCTCATATAAAGCACAGGAAACACTCCGGTCACCATTATCACCAGTTGTTACTCTGTGAAGAGGTAAATGAAACGAATATAAAATTGGCTGGACTGGTGTGGTAAATTGCAAGTATGGCCCCCAATTCCTTTCATCCGTGTACACACACCCCTTGCAATGCGACTCTGCAGCCCTCCCATCAAGAGGTGGAGCCTATTTCTCCACTCCTTGAATCTGGGCTTGGCCATGTAACTTGTGTTGGTCAACACGACAGTAACTAATGTGGCACCAGCAGAGACTTTAAAATGCTTGGGCACTGGGCTGCTCTTTCTTGCTCCTCTTACAAACACTGTGGTCCCCCTGCGAAGAAGCCGGGGCCAACCGGCTGGGCAATGAGAGACAATGGGCCTAGTTCCCTGGGCCTCAGGCAGCTGCCTCTCGTTGCTTGCCAGACATGTGAATGAAGACAGCCTAGGTCATCTAGTACCAGCTAACCTGCCAACTGACCCAAGATTCCCGAGGGAACCCAGAAAAAACCAGATGAGCAAAAACCAGACCAGAAGAACTGTCCAGTCAATGTAAAGAATCATGAGCTAAATAAGTGATTGTTTTAAGCAGGTAAGATCTGGGATGGTTTGAAAGGCAGCAAAGTTAACTTATACATAGAATGTGTGGATTTCCTTCAGTCTCACCCAACTGGTTAGCAACAGATTGAAGTTAGAATCTTTATCTTCTAACTCTCTTTCCAGTGATTATTTCCATATTGGGCTTTGCTACTGTCAGTATGATCTTCCATCATAAACAAATCTTTGCTACTACAAAAGTTAAAAAAAAAAAAAAAGAGCTGCAAATTGTTCCAACAATGCAGGTATGTTAGTTAATGTTCTGCAGAGAAACAGAACCAATAGGAGATAAAGTACAGGAATTGGCTGACATGATTATGGATGCAAGAAGTCCCAAGAGCTGAAGTAGGCAAGCTGGGAAGCCGGGAGAGCCCGGGGCATAAAGTGCAGTCTGGGAGAGGAGGAAGACAGATGTCCAGTGCAACAGTCAGATTTCCTTCACTAAGTCTTTTTGTTCTATCCAGGTCTTCGACTGATTGGATGACGCCCACCCACATTAGGGAGGGTGCTTTGCTTTACGCGGTCTACTGATTCAAATGTTCATCTCATCCAGAAACACAAATGCACCCAGAATAATGCTTGACCAATGTCTGGGCATCCTGTGGCCCAGTCAAGGTAACACATAATATTAACCATCACAGAAGGTGACCGTAATGGGTGGTTTCTAAGTAAGGGACAGAAAGAAAGTCTTTTGGAATCTGTGAAAAGCAAAGAACAGGTCTCACATATTTTACTGTCTTTGTACCAGTCACCCTGTCCAGTCAAAGGGCCCATGGATGTTCTGCCTGAACTTCATTCTTCCCACTGTCTGGGGAGCACACTTGCCTTCCTTAAGGGCCAAGATGATGCAAACCACTGAGAGCATTAGAAGGTCTAGGATGCACATAGAAATAATAATAATAATAATAATAATAATAATAATAATAATGACAATAATAACAGAGCCACATGCATGGAATTACAAGTAGGCATGAGGTGGCTTTGGAATTATTTTCCCTTCAGATGAAATGTTATTTATTCAGAAGCGGGGAGAGGATTGTAAAAGGGGAATCACACCTTGAGTCCTGTCCCAGGGCCTTTCAGGGAGTCATGGACTCTGGCAACGTACACACCTGGAGAACAGAAACAGTAACCCTCAGAGGCCTGGGCTAGAACCCTGACCTTTGGCCTTTTATTGACCAGGTGAGCAAATTTGCCCTTGAATTATTTATCCACTTTGTGAAGAGCCTTGCAGATACAAACAACATAGTATGAATATGCATAGTATTTTCATTATAAATAAATGGAGGCTTGGGGCATTTTTCAAAGTTCATCAATTATTGAAGCCCTAGCTCTCTGTGCCATGTGCTTTGAGTAACCAAATCTAGTTACTCAAGAGTCCACCTTGATGGTGAATTCATTCCTAAAGTGATTTAAAGCTTTTATAAAATTACTTTGAAGAAAAGTCATGTTAGAGAAATTTGATATTAACTATTTGGGTACTGTCTTCATGCTACAGCTTTTTATGGCAAAATACACATAAAATTTCCCATCATAACCATTTTTAAGTGTACGGTTCACTGGCATTAAGTATGTTCACACTGCTGTGCAGCCATCACTTCTATTTCTCCCCAGATTTCATTATGCAAAACTGAAACTACTCCCATCAAACAGAAACTCCACACTCACCTTTCACGCGCGTCCCGGGCAGCCACTGCTCCATCTTCTGCCTGTGAATGTGAACAGCCTAGTCTCCCATGTAAGGGGAATCATACAGACATGTCTGCTTGTGACTGGCTTATTTCACAGAGCATAAAGTCCTAAAGGTTTATGAATGTTGTAGCATGTGTCAAGATTTTCTTCCTGTTTAAGGTGGAGTAATATTCCATTTATCTGTCAGTGGACACTTGGGTTGCTTCCGTGTTTTGTCTACTGTAAATAATGCTGCTATGAACATGGGTGGGCAGAGACCCTGCTTTCAATTATTTTGAGTGTATACCTAGAAGTGGAATTGCAAGATCATATGGTAATTCTATTTTTAATTTTTTAAGGAACCGCCCTACTGTTTTCCGTAGCAGCTGCATCATTTTACATTCCCACCAACAGCGCATGAGGGTTCCAGTTTCTCCATGTCATCACCAACACTTATTTTCTGAGTTTTTTAATAGTAGCCATTCTAAAGGGTATGAAGTTGTAGCTCTGATTTTCGCCTGCATTTTTCTAATGATTAGTGATGTTGAGCATTTTTTTTATGTGCTTATTGGCCATCTGTATATCTTCTTTGGAGAAATGTCTACTCAAGTCCTTTGCCCATTTTTAAATCAGGTTGCTTGGTTTTTTGTAGTTGTTGAGTTGTAGGAGTTCCTTTTATGTTCTAGACATTAATTTTTTTCAGACATGATTTTGCAAATATTTTCTCCCATTCCATGGGTTGCATTTTCACTCTGTTGACTGTGCTTTGATGTGCAGACGTTTTAATCTTGATTTAGCCTAATTTATTTTGACTTTTATTGCCTGTGTTTTTGGTGTCATACCTGAGGAATTCAGTCAGATCCAATGTCATGCAGCTTTTCTCCTGTGTTTTCTTTTAAGATTTTTGTAGTGTTAGCTCTTATATTTAGATCTTTGATCCATTTTTAATTTTTATATATTCTGTAAAGCAAGGATCCAACTTCATTCTTTTGCATGTGAACATCCAATTTTCCCAGCATCACTTCTTGAAAATACACTACTGCTTATTTTAATGTTTAAAATTTTCAAAAGAAACAAAGATAGCCTCTTTAGGCAGAGAGCATTAACACTGTGCAAGATGGGACTGATTACAGGCAGGCACTATGAGCACTAGGCCAGTATTAATTTCATAATCTGAAAGGCATAGGCAATGGCTAGTCCTTCCCTCACACCTCCTGCATCCCTGTGGCTGTGCTTCCTGTCTGGAGGCTCCTTCCACAGCTTCAGCTCTCATCGGGCTCTGAAACACTGTTTGCTTCCCTTGATCCTTCAGTTCCTGCTACAGCTAGGCCCAGGTATCTCAACAACCTTGTTCCTCTAGTCATCTCTCAAAGGGACTGTATCTCTCCTTGACTCACTTCTCTTCAATGCATTTGAACCTAACTAATGGGTAAACTCAGTCCACACCCAGGCCTGCCTCAGTTATTGAACTAATATGAAGGGACCTCTGCCATCCAGTTGAACTTGAATTAAATCATCCTGTAAACTACACCCAGAACTTTGTACCCTATGGGTGAAAACTGGGAACATATTTAGGCAGAATTACAGCATTTCTACACTGCCAGTGACCGCCATTGCTGACTCAATCCATAAGACAGTGCTTCTGCACTTATAAATATGCCCCAACTACCTCCCAACAGCAGCTATGAGAATTGCACGCTTACACCTCAGAAGGGAATATTTAGTGGACTACTTGTAGGATATTTCGTAAATCCAACCTATTCCAAGGATGACAACCATCACAATTTACAAGACAAAAATTACTCTTTGTGTTAAAATTTAAAAAAATAATAAACTGATATGGACCAAACCTAAAAATATAGATAGAGAGATCTTCTCCATGCCCAATCAGCTCACACTTATTCAAATAATGATTAGGGGCTTTGAAGAGAGGATTTTCAACTATTCATATCTCCCCATCCAACTATTTCTCAAAGTAGCTGCCAATCTTCTTAGAAAGATCCTGAACAATATTTTATATTTTCATTATGATTGTTTTTAAAAATGAAAAAGAAAAGACAGTATTTTTCACCCTGACAATAAACCTTCACAGGCAGAGAATTAGGTGTCAGAATCTTTGGAAGCAGCCACATTATTTAGCTGATGAATTACCAGGAATTTGTGGGAGAGGAAGTTGGATTTAAAGTTATAGCTGGATAAGAATGAGGTTTTAGTGTCCTTAAAATTCCACTTTCATCTGCTACTGATTTTCTTTTGAATACAAAAGACATTCGTTTTTCTGAGTAAAGAGTAAAAAACATCTAGATTGTTTGACAACAGTGCCCACCGAAGAGGCTGCCGCTGTCATAAGAGATGGTAATTCGAGCTGCGTGGAAATGAATAAAGGAAAGCCTCCTTCTAAATGGACTTGGGAAGCCGCGAAGGTAGGGTTCTCATGCACATACCACTCGTTACAGATGACTCTACAAACCCACACAGAAAGAAAAAAGATTTTCTCCCTGCCTAGCAACAACTCAGCCAATAAGAAGCGACCACAATTCTGCGCACTCGCTCTCCTCCAATGAACTGTTGTTCAAAACGGCCCCTCCCAACTTCCTCCCTTCCTCTATAAAAGCATGGGTCCCTTCCTTTGTTTCCCGGACTTACCTATGGTTCACCATTGTTTGCATGTCCCAAATTGCAATTCCTCTGTTTTCTTGGATAAACTTAATTTTCCTAGCTAAACTGCTTACCTTTTTGTTTTAAAGGTTGACAAGCGAAATAGATGAGCAGAAGAGGGGAAGATTGAGAAAGAAGAGAGGCCCTGGGTGCATGTGAGAATCCTGAAAGCATGGGCAAACTCAGGTAGGAAACAGTAATACTGTTTCTAGTAACAGGCAAACAGATGAATGAGTGTAAGGAGAAACAGCAGAGGCCCGTCTGTCTTGACACGGGGGCAGAAAGGACTGGACACCAAGGCGTCCATTAGGAAGAAAAAAATCAGGTGCTTTGAAAGGGAGGGTTGGGGGTGTCACGCAAGGCCAAAAACAAGTCCACGTAACTCCAAATGACAGTATGGCTGTTGGTTTTAAGATTTTAACAAACTTCCATCACTGAGATACTGGTTGGTATATGGAATTTACTTGGGGAGCAAAACTTGGGTTTGCCGCATGATTCTGCTTAACACCTTTCCCTGCCCTGCCCCCAAACAAATACTGGTCTATTAATGTCACCAGGACTAATCACCTACCTAATTCCTGATGAGAGATGATAAATATGGAAACTGAAGACATTTCATTGTTAAGCAGGTCCATTAATGTATTAATTGAGAGCAAATTGAGAGCAAAAGAGCATAAACATTTTAATGATGTGACAAACTGCAGAAGCTCAGCTGTAGGCTGTCAAAGCTCCCATTCTGGGCTTCATTCAGAAGTCGAACCATCCAAGGTGAGGAAACATTGCGGCAAGTGTAATGTGTGCAAATCCAAAACAGGGAGAGGTCTCCACGGCCAGACCTCAAGGGCACTTGGAAAACTGGACACTCTCCTAAAGTGAGTCTGGTAAGCACATAGCTCTTGGGAAAAGCAGAAAGTTGAAGAAAACGGATTCCGTAAGTCTTGAGTCACTCTACCAGAACAGAGGAACCAGACCTTCCTTGCAGGAGCAACGGTTAAAAAGAGAGCTGCCAGGGGATGCTGACATAAGACAGGAGTGACTCGGCAAGAGGCTGGCAGCCCCTTAGAGACGAAATGTGGGGCAGAGCCTCAGCCCTCCCTCGCCTTCCTAATGGCTCCTCCGGGGGCAGTTCTGTTAACTTGGTGGTCATCCCTTAGAAAGGAGAATGAACATCTCGTGACCTCATCACAGCACTAAAAGGTGTCACATTTTAGTTAGAAAATGGCAATCTCTCTTTATAATTTACATACTGAACCGGCCAGAGCTCCTGGATTCCTGGAATCTCCCTTAGGGAGACTTGGTAAGTAAGAAAAGGTGCCTGTGTTAACCCACATCTAGTAGGAGAAACTGAACTGTGCACAGGTGATTCAAAAGGATGGGTGGGGTTTGTAATACAAAGTGCGGATGCCAGTGATGGAGCTTTGGACCAAGTGCTAAGGGAAACACATGTTCCGTTTCCTAATACTCAGAGTAGTAGAAATTATTGTCTGCAGTTTGCTGACCAGAAAACAGATGAGAAGGTTAAGTGCCCTGCCTAAGAGAATCTAGGCCAGTAGGTAGTCCTGTACAAAACGTAGTCAGGCCTTCTGATCCCAAAGCCCATGTTCTTTCCACATTATGTGCATCCCACAGAAACGGAATCAAGTGCCACTGAAATCCCCTGGAGGGAAAAGGCTGAGATTACATTATTGCCACAAGCAGAATTAAAAACCAGATCACAGGATACCTAGGCTGGAGCACACCCTGATATTTGCCAACCCAACATCGATTACCCCCAATCTCCATTCCTCCCCTCCTTCCTAAGAACCTCAGCTCCCTCAGGCACCCCCTTGGGGCGGCCACTTTTGCTGCTTCCTGTTTCCTGAGGCTGCCCCCCGCCCCCCAGCTGCAGGCCCTGATGAGGGCTGATTGACTGCACCCCATCAGAGTGTCTGGTAACTCGCTGGTGATCGGTTTAGGATGGTCACACGAAACTCATCTGACCAATGGTATGTCTCTTCTGGAAGGGCCTCTGAGAAAGGTTTCCCAGCTCTGTAAAAACCAGTTCAGAGGCAGGATTGGTGCCACTTCCACATAGGACTGTTGGGACTGTGCCGGCCCTAGGCAGTGGGAGGGAGCCTGGAATTCCAAAAATGTCCACCTTCTGCCCAGGCCAAGGACGATCTGGGTCCTTCATGATTTCCTTTGATGATGGGAACTCTCTCGGATGTTTCTAATGGTTAACCAGCTACCTGAGCTATTGGGCCTTTTTTCCCCTTCGGTAGAATCTGGGGCCGTTAATCGCTTCCTATTCATTTTCCTTGTGTAAGTTATAGCGCTGTCGCTGTGAAATACAGAGCAATGTCACAGACGCGGCAGGACGCTTCTCTCCCCCACGGTCCTGTGTAAGATCCAACAGTATGTGTCCTCGAAGAGCAGCCGCCCGGCCCGAGCTCTCGAATGGGGTAACCGACCGCGCCCGGCCCCACTTCCGCGAGGTCTGCGCCTCTCCTCCCGCTTTGCTCCCCCTCAGCATCTCCGGCTTCTCGCCCTCAAGTTCAAATGCCTTCCTCAGCCTTCTTTGTGTCATGTGTGCTCTTGACCCTTTCATTTTACAACTTTCTGCTCACAGGCCACCCCCGACTTCTCTCCTTAAATTCAGCCAACGCTCATGGACTGCCTGCCGTGTGCAAAGCACGGTGTGAAGCCCAGTGCAAGATGCAAAGCCGAGCGAGGTCCCTGCCGCAGTAAGCTCACGCTCTAGCGAGGGGACTGGGTCAGGGTCAAGGGAGGGAAGCAGAAAGCACACATCAGCGCCCATCTGTGACCAGCTGGGGCAGGAAGGGCAGGTGGAGCTGGGGGTGCGCGCAGACAGCAGGGACCGGGGAAGAGAGGACGGCCAGCTCCTCGTGCCTCCTCCAGTTTGCACACCGGCTATGGACTGACTGCCGGTGACAGACAGACACTGCCACAGTGCCTCTGCCACCTCACCCTTTCCGTGACCTCTCTTCTTACCCGGCCTGGTGACCCTTTTTGTGCCTTTCTCCCTTCTCTCTCAAATGAGGCGCTCCCTTCAATTACTGTTTAATTTTTTTAGAAATATATTTTTATTGATTTCAGAGAGAGGAAGGGAGAGGGAGAGAGAAACATTGATGAGAGAGTCATTGATCAGCTCCCTCCTGTCCCCCCCAACTGAGCATCGAGCCTGCAACCTGGGCAGGTGTCCTGACCAGGAATCAAACCGTGACCTCCTGGTTCATGAGTCGATGCTCAATCACTGAGCCACACCGGCCGGGCTTTAATTACTTTTTAAAATATTATTATTATTGTCATTACCTTCAGTTCTTTTTCTCCCATAAGCTGGGAAGCTCCTGGGGCCTTCTAAGGCTGGGTGCGAGGCAGAGCCAAGATGCCAAGTCAAGTCCCATCCGTCAGCCTGCGGGATTTAACAGGAGAGAATGGTTTAGCGGGAGAGAAGGGCTGAGGCTTCCCGGGTTAGTGCAGCTGCTCAGCCTCCGTCTCTGGATAATGTTTCTGCCCCCTGCGGGGCTGTGCTGAGTGGACCGGGGTGGTGCGGTGTGGGGTGGGACGAAGGGAGGTAGACGACCCATGTGCCTTGATCAGAAGGTAAGACAGCCTTGGAGTGTCACAGGGCTCATCCCCGTGACTCATCCACTGCTGAAGACCAGGAAGCCCACCGAGAACCACTGTCTGCAGGGCTGGCCTCTGAGCTTATGTTACTCAGAGCTAAAGGGACCATTAGTACTGAAAATCAGGACCTCTTGCTGGCTAGCTGTTACTGACAACACATACATGGGCAAGGTATTTAGCTTCTTTTATCTTCAGTTTTCTGAAAAATGTGGGTAATAAATGTATTGTGCGGGCTCAGTGTGAGAATTACATGAAGTAATATAAATGCAGCCCCTAGTACAGTTTGTAACCCATAGAAAGCCCTTTGTAAATGCCAGCTCTCATCCACCCCCAAGTCCCCGTCTATAAACATTTACTTGAATTCTAGTCTGGCCTTAGCACAGAATAATATTAGTAAACTGAGTCCCACAGACAACCCTTAAGCAGGAGGAAATACTGTGCAATTTTGGAGAGATTTCAAGCAAATTAATTGGTCAGTATTTCTGATGAAAGATCGTTTTTGAGGGTGAGCTAGGGACGCTCCACTAGAGAACCAATGTGGGCAAGCAGTTCGGCAGGGACTGAAGCCGGCTCAGAAAAGGGGGTGGCTGCCCTTTCCCACAGGGGCCACGCGCGGCCCCTGAGCCCCGGAAATGGGCTCGTGTGACGTGAGATGCGCTGGGCAAACATACACTGGCTTTGGAAGACTTCATACAAAAATAAAGTAGAAAACCTCAAAAATGTAAACATTGTATGTTGAAATGATGATATTTGGGACATTAGGTCAAGATTTTACTAAAATGCTATTAAATTTTGTTAAAATGAATTTCATCTGTTTCTTCTTACTTTTTGTTGTTGTTGGCGTCGATCCTCACCGAGGATATTTTTCCCATTGATTTTTAGAGAGACTGGGAGTGGGGGGGGGGCGACGCACCACCTGTTGCCTCGTGCACACCTCCCGACTGAGGTCAGGGGTTGCACCTGCAACCCAGGTACATGCCCTGGACCGTGAATCAGACCCGCGACCCTACAGTGCACCGGCTGGCGCTCCAACCAAGGAGCCCCGCTGGCCAGGGCTCGTCCTACCTTTTTTATTTATTTTCAAAAGTATGTTTTCATTGATTTTTTATAGATGAAGGGAGAGGGAGAGACAGAGATGGAAACAACCGTGGAAGAGAGAAACATCGATTGGTTGCTTCCTGCATCCCGAGTGGGGATCGAACCCGCAGCCTGGGTATGTGCCCTGACCGGGAATCCAACAGGCAGCCTTTCGGTGCAGCGGACGACCCGCACCGGCCAGGGCTCTTCTTACCTTTTCCAGGGTGGCTGCTTGCGATGATTTAGTTACTCATGGCTCACATGATATTCTATTGGACGACGATGAGGGAGCGAGGGGGTTACGTGACGACCGTGTGCCGTCTCAGCCGCTGTAGCTTGGCTTACTTAGTACGTTTCGGTGAGACCTTGGGAGGTACGCCTCACCCTTGCCTGGCTGAGCACTGGGCGCAGCGGCGTTGAGTACAGCCGCGTGTGAGTTAAACACACCCTTCTACTGCCGGTCACTGCGGCACCTAACCGAGGCCTCCCCCTCCGCTCTAAAGGAGGTCCTTTCTCTCACTCTGGTGCTGAAAGCATCCAAGGTCTCCTTCCCCGCTGCGGCTGCTTTTGTCTCTCTCCCCGACCATGCATCCATTAAGAACGCGCGGGTGACCAGAGCTTCATGTCAGAGAGCTCAGTGCCGCCAGCTAATGAACTCTCCAAAGAAACCGAGCTGCGGTCACCCGGGCTTTGCGTTCTCACTGCCTCGGTGCCCTGACTTCCGCTTCCCTATGGCCAGGAGAACAAAGTAGGGGGTCACCCTGGGGGCTGCAGGGCCCCAGGCTCGAGCTCACGCTTCATCTTCCCACTGGGGAAAGCGGCATATTCATTTTGTTACTCCACCCTTCCAGAGAGAGGAAGGAATTTGCCAAAAGCCAGGGTTGAGCAGTTTTCCCCACTGACCAACCTTTTCTTTGCTAATAGTATTAAAACAACAAAATAACCACCCACATTTGAACAGGTTAGAACAACCCTTAGATGGATTAACCTAGGGGGTCCCCACTCCCCGCTCCATTTAATTCATTTCCTATTTAGTAGAACTGTTATTTTTCAGTTGACTTCAAAATTTCAATTCTCTTGTCCAGGTGAATGATGTCATGTTTTCCTTCAAGTTCATATTTTCTTCCAAGTTCAATTGCCTGCCAGACTCCTGCACTTGGGAACCCCACAGATACCCCAATGTCAGTACGTGCAAAGAAACTATTAAAAAAAACCATTTGGATATTTTAGGTCTTTTTTTTAAAATGTTTTTATTGATTTGAGAGAGAGAGAAGAAGGGAGAGGAATAGAAAGATCCATTGGCTGCCTCCTGCAGGTCCCCTATTGGGGTTTGAGCCAGTGACCGAGGCATGTGCCCTGACCTGGAATCAACTTGGACACCCTTCGGCGTACAGGACAACGCTCAGCCAACTGAGCCGCACCGGCCAGGGCGGCAAAGGAACTCTTGAACTCCCCCCACCATGGTCCTCCCCTCCTCGATAAATCTGGGAATGGCACTACTGTCCTCCCAGTCACAGGCTCAAAATGTCAGCGACATTACGGTCAATTCCTCGCTCCCTTCGTCTCTGCTCACAAACATTTGCCAGGTGAACCTATAATTTCCTCTCTGGTCTCTGTCTCCTCTGTCCTGCCACAGTGGCCTGTCCCAGTCCTTCTCTTCGATGACCGCTGCAGCTTCCTTCCTAGGCCGCTTCTGGGCCCTCATTTCTCTGAGCAGAGGAGCCCAAGTCCGTTTCCCCCGGAGGCTGTCAGATCACCTCCCAGCACGTCCGCTGGCTCCCCAGGACCTAAAGGCAGACCCTCAGCCACTTCCTGCCCAAGTGGGTATAATAAATACAAGCACAGAAACAACTGAGAAGCAAACTGCCAGACAAGACATTTCGCAGCATCCAGGGCTCTCTCCTGCCTGTCCCAGCTCATGTCCTCAGGCTCCGTTCCCGCGGAACTGGACTGCTGAATGCTCCTGACGTGCAAGGTCGCTCAACTCAGCAGGTGTGTGCTCTCTTCACCGAGGCTCTCTTTACACACGTCTACATATACAGTCCTACAGATCTGAATTACTTCGCTAGGGCTGCTCTAACAAAGTGCCACAGACCGGGTGGCTTAGAACGACAGAAATTTATTGTCTCACAGTTCCTGAGGCCAGTCCGAAATCAAGGTGTCCTCTGGAGGCGCTGGGAGGCATGAGTTCCAGGCGCTCTCCCAGCTTCTAGTTCAGTTCATTGGCTTGTGTCAGCACAATTCATGTGCCATCTCCCCGTGTGTGTCCAAATTTCCCCTTTTTATAATTACACCATTCGCATTGGATCAGGGACCCACCCTACCCCAGTATGACCTCATCTTAACCATTTGCATGTATAATGACCCCATTTCCAAATGATGTAGCTTTCTGCCATACTGGGGGCTAAGATCTCAACATCTGAATTTTGAGGAAATAGTTCAATCCATAGCCCCATCCCTATAGCCACGCTCAAATGCACCTCCTTCTGGGAACATCCTGCACCCCCTCTCCCACCTCTCTCCTCCAAGCTTCACATAATCTCTACCCCCTTTGATGGCCTCTGGCCTCAGTCACCCTGTAACTTTTCTGCGCTATGACACAAGCACGGGCTTTGCATCTGGTTCAGGTATTTGAGTTGGCTCCAAGCCATTTTTTGGAGGGAACGTTGACCCTGGTCGCAGGGTCTCTGACTCCCACGGCCCTCTCTCATCTCCCGGGAAGACGAAGGAGAAGCCTATATGCTTCAGGAGGGCTCTCCTTGGCCATTCAGATCCGCTGTGTACGATGACGCGTGTCCCAGTGGGGATTCCCTGCCGTGAGAGCTGTCCCCGGAACCAGTGCAGGAGCTCTGGACAGCCCTGAGGACTCCTCCGCCTCTAGCTGCTGGAGGCTGCCCTTCCGACCGCTGCTGCTGACGACGTGAGGCCGCTGCGAGCCAGCCCCGCCCGGCCAGCGCTCTGGGCCAGCAGCTCTCCCACCCCGGGCGGTTCACCTGCTCGTTAAGATGCAGATCCTGATTTCCCTTTACAGCCTCCGCAGCCACATTTTGCAGTTTTGATTAGGAGACAGCGCCCTGGGCGCGGGAACTGGGCCGGGTCACACCATTTAATAAAGCTATCACGACTGATGCCAGCACGCCACGCCAGAGGGAGCAGGAGTCACAGAGTGTACTCTTGGGGGCGAGAAATCATGCAGCTTCCACTTGGGTGGGGAACCTTTCTAAGGTCACAGGTGAGGGATTAAGTCATAATTATGCGGATCTGAAATAGCTTCCAGGAAACCCACTGGCGTCTCTTCATTAACATCGCAGCAGGCTTTAATTCCAGCCCGAGACTGATGGCCCTGCAGCCACCCGCATCCAGCCTGCAGGGCAGGTTGGGAACGAAGACTCTGGTTGAAAAGAACATCGCTTTTGTTTCAGGCTCGATTTTGATGAATAAGTGTGTGTCCTGCTTTCGTGACAGTGCTGGGGAAGCGTGTTTGCCTCGCTCCACACATTTGGCTTCACTGCCCAGAGCTCACAGCACTGGGATCTGAGAGCCCAGCGGTGCCAAGCAACTCACTGCTTTGAGATGTGATCTGAGACCTGGGCTGTCACTGATCATCTGAGTTCTCATTAGAAGGCAGCACGGCCCCAAGTCAGATTTCTTTTATGACTAAGGTGGCCAACTGATACGACCACAAACATCTTTTAGGCCCAAATCACACACAGAGGCAAAGCTAAAAAAATCTTGGTGTCTTTTCGGGCATGTGGAGGCAGCTCCCACTGGTGGTTGCTCCGTAGTTCAGCTGTAACCTTGATGGGGCTGCGGGAGGTTTGGAGCACCACGTTTACCTAGGCCGCTGTTTTGGCCAGAACCTTCTCCAGGGTGTAGAAATAACCAGGAGAGGCGCCTGGATAAAAGGGACCTGCCAGGAACTTGGATGTTTCCATCTCATATCATCAGGCGGTGTGGGTTGATCCCTGGTCAGTGTGCAGGATGCCTTAGGGCTGGTTAGCTTGACTCTTGCTTTGAGTCTCCCAGAAGCTTGTCTCAGCGAGGACTGTCCAAGAGGCAAAGCCACCTCCTCCATCTCCCATTCGGGTGTACCAAGGACACCACCTCCCCACATTGGCAAGATGAAGGAGCCCTGATTTAGGAGACTTCAAGGCGGTCCCTGTAAGTGACAGTGGGATCCGCTTTTCCCCTCCCAGGATGGAGCTAGGCTTCCTCATCTGCACCTTAAGGGATAAGTACCCATGTTTTGTTTTCTATATGTAACGGAACATTCTTCAGCTTACCTTAAATCAGGTAACGTTTAGCCCCTGACAAAATCACAGGGGAGGAGTCGGAGCTGGGAGGGAGAGTCTGGGCTAGTAGATCTCCAACCAGAATTAGCCAGTAGGCTCTAAGGAAGGAACCTATTGACAGTCCTGCTCTAGATCTACTGTCAACATCTCCCGTGGTTGGGAGTAACATTTCTTTTTCTTGAAGCTTCCATCAGGCTCAATTTTAATTGCAACAACTCTAATTCTTCTGTGTGGCTTCTGGTCCCTGCTTTTTACTTTTAATCTTAGCTTGTTTATGTACACATATCACAGCTCCAGGCCACTACAAATTCTTTCTGGAAAACAGAATGTAGTGGGAGTGGTGGGTGTCAAATTATAAGTAAAATTAAAAACAGAGGTCATTCACAAACACCACGTGCCCACTGGAGAAGGAAACCACATCTGACATCTGTGATGGATGGCCATCGGCCTTTGCTTGGCATCTCTAAGTGCCAAGCCGCTCACTACTTTAAAATGTGACCTACTCCAGTGTGCGCTGCCTTGTATGGAAAGAAAGTTAGCTTTCTGGTGACATTTCTCTATTGATCTTCTTTCCTTTGATATTTCAGAGGATTTTTCCTCTCAGCATGCATTAGTTACTATTGCTGCATAACAGATTACCCTAAAACTTAGCTTAAACAACAGTTTCTGTGAGGTATGTAGTTTCTGAGGGTTGGGAATCCAAGAGCCAATTACCTGGATGGTTCTAGCTCAGGGTCTCTCATGAGGCTACGATGATGACGACAGTTGGTGTGGCTCAGTCACTGGAGGGCTTGACTGGAGCTGGAAGACTCACGTCTAAGATGACCCACTCACACGGTCATTGGCAGGAGGCCTCAGCTCCCTCCTGTGCAACTCTCTCCACAGGACCGTGTGAGTGTCCTCATGGCATGGCCGCTGGCTTCCCCCAGAGCAAGGGGAGGCCCCCGTGTACTGAGGACCTAATTTGGTGACACGCCATCACCTCTGACACACTCTACTTAGTGGAACTGAGTTGCTAACTGCGGCCCAACTCAAAGGGAGAATTAAGCTCCGCCTTTAAAAAATAATCTCATCTCTTCATTGACACTCTGTTTGGCGTGCCAATATTCTTTCCTTCCCTTCACTCCTTCACACCCGGGTTGCCGGAGTTCTTTGACCGAATTAGTGATAGCTGATGGAGTCTTTCTACAGGAAGGCCAACGTCTGGGACAGCTCCCAGGGACCGCTGCTTTTCCTGGGGATGGATGGGCCATATTTTCCTGTTTGAGTGTCTCCATTTCTTTGTTGAAACCTTGACATTTTCTTAAAAACATTGCTTCGGAGATATGTCACTTATCATAATATTCGTCTTTTGAAGTGTACAATTCAAAGGACTTTAGTACATTCAGAAGGTTGTGCAACTACCACGACTAATTCCAGAACATTTCTGTCACCCCCAAAGGAAACTCAATACAGTACCTATTAGTTGGACACTGGACATTTAAAATAATACAGTGTGGCAACTCTGAAAACCAGAAACCGCCTTCCGCCAGGGTTTGTTTTTGTTGCTGTGCTGTTGTTACTGCTTGTTTAGTAACTTCCTTGGACGAATTCTGTAAAATATGTCTTTCCTGCCGTGTGTGGCCACTGGGAACGTAGATGGCAGGCATCTACATTCAGGGAAACGTGCCCGAGGCCCTCCTGCTACAAAGATAACCCGAGGGCAGCCAGGTGCCAACGTGTGCTGAGGAGATCTGCCGGCCTCTAGGGACTCCTCTGATCAGCTTTCCCAGCGAGGTCACCCTGTGTGTCTGGTAGTAGCTCTTCTCCTTGTCTGGGTGGTGCCCTCCCAATTTGGAGCCGTATTTTGGCCAGTCCCTCTGGAACCCTGGTAAGAGGCTTTACGCCATCTCTGTAACACTGACAAGAGACAGGCCTCTCTCTGCTCTTGGATGAGTGAGGAAATATCCGTGGCTTCTGTAGGAATATTCTAGAATAACTTAGGTCCGTACATTCGACTTAGAAGTAGCTGCCTTCAGAGTGGCCGGTTACGGCTGGCGTTCGGTGTGCTAATTAATCGGTAGAAACTCCAGCCTTGGCTGAGCCTGCTTCTGGAAGTGAATGACTGAGACCGGCTGATTATATCTGTCACAGTGAAGAGTCTTACTGGGGGAGCCAGCCAGCCTTGGTTTGTGTCACACACAGGTATTAGAGGGATATTAGAAGGGATCTTTTTTGTTTGCTTTAATAAGCCTAATCATCTATGGAAAAAAAGGCTGAGAGATTTTCACTCTGCAATACACACAGGGATGCAAATCGGCCCACCCAGTGGAGGGGTGGAATACACATGCCGATCTTGCCCTCTTGGCGGGTTAAAGACGGCTGTAAATTCTTTGATATCCCTCCTCCTATTAAAAGGTGGGATCTATTACTATGGCCAGTGTGATAACGACGCTAGTTTTAGAGCTCACCTTTGAAAGGACTGTCAGTTTCTGCCTTGGTCTCTTGGTGCCGAGCCATCCTGAAAGAATCGTGCACTACCTGCTGGAGAGACCATGGGGAGAGGCTGAGACCTCACGGGGAGGGGAAGGGGCCCAGCAGCGCCCAGCCTAGAGTCATTCCTGCCAAGGTGTCGGGCATGCGGGTGAAGCCATCGTGGATGCTCCAGACTAGCCCAGCTGCCGAATCAGTACCACCCACTGGCCCTGATTGATGCCACACGGAACAGAACCTCCCAGCTAATTCTGGATCCACAGAATCATAAGATATAATAGGACAATTGTTTTAAGCTATTAAGTGGCGTTAGTTTGCTACACAGAGATGTACAACTGGAGCAGGAGCCAGTGCCCTTCTGCGAGAGGGCTCCTTACACATGAGCAAGGACCAGAGTTAGACTCCGACTTTTCTGCAGCTGCTTCTAGATGGGGTCCTCAGAGACCCTCCTAGGATGGCAGGACTATGGGGCCTGGGCCTCCCTGTGTAAAGCTGGATGGGGCTCCTGGGTACCTGCTTGCTGGTACACAGCTGGCTTCTTGGTGGACAGCAGATCCTGTGCTTATGACAGGCAAATAAATACTTAGAAGAGAAACTGCGGAGTCATAAGCACATTTCTAAGCTCCGTGATGCATCCTGCCAACGCGCATTCCAGAAAGGTCCTGCCAATTTCAGTCCCTCCGTCTACGAGCGCCTGTTCCCTGCGCCCTCAGCAACACTGCTGTGACCAGCTGTGGTAGTAACTGTGATCCTAGGAGAAATGTCACACGACCTCAGTTTGTTCGTCTTTGTATCCATCCTGCCTGGCATAGTGTCTGGGGCAAAGCAGGCACACTCTGTCCTATTTTTTGAAAGATAAAAGACTTCGAAGGCTACAAAACCTATTCCTGCAGCCAAAGCCCTCTGCTTTCTGCTCTTGTCCTAGATGTCCCACGAGTGCCTCATGTTTTCATCCTCTCAACCTTGAGTCTCCCCTCCCGCGTGGTGGCCCGTCTCGCTGACTGGCACACCACCAGCTCGGTTAACCTGGCCACAAACCTGGGAGCCTTCCTTTGCTCCTATGCCAGGTCCTCTACCCCTCCCATCCCACCAATGATCACATCTTGCTGGCTCTATTCATCATTCACCCTTTCACTCATCCTAATAATATTTCTCTATCATTTACTATGTGGCAGGGATTGTCCTAGGTAAAGCCATTGTACTTTTAACCGTCCCTTGAGCCCGTCCGCTTCTCTCCGCCTGCACTGCCATCGCCCTGGTCAAGCACCACCATCCTTCTGCGGGATTATTACCAGTCTCCCTGCCATCCACCTTCCAACTCATTATAGATCTGCCCCCCAGGGTGATATTTCTAACATCACAACCTGATCCCACTGTCTTGCTTAGAAGCCGTTAGTAGTTACTCCAAACTGCCCAAGGATAAACACTAAAAACTCTTCAATATCCCTTACAAGCCTCCAACCCCTTCTCCAGCCCTTTGTTGTCTCGGGCCCTCCCAACGGCCGCAGCTACCTACGGATTCTTCGATACACATAGTGCCGAACTTGGGACAACCTTCTCCAAGACCTCGTACCCCACACAGAAGGTAATGGGGTTTTCTTTTTATTTAGTCTTTTCAATTTGGATATGAGATGCATTTTAAAGAACCTGACTCCCTTTAAAAGAGCAGTTCATTCAGAAAGGATAGGCTTGGGGACAGGGTGAAGTTTTCTAATCAGTAAGATAAGAGCTACTTGCAGGTGAGGGATGTCTGTGGTTTAAGTCAGGGGCCTCAGCTCTACGTTACTAACAGGCCACAGGGTGGCGGCAAGGCCCTGGATACTAAGAACATAAGCTAGATGGGATCTCTATTTTTTAGTTGTAAAAGGTAAAAAGTTTTTTATTATGGTGGTGTGTTTTTTTGTTTTTTTTTTTTTTTTAATTTAAGGGCTCTAACTCTTGATGTGATGGGGTACAGAGCTCCGCATCCCTGGAGAGGAAGCCAGCAATAGGGGTTAGGTTGGGGGTGGGCGCCTCTATGAACTAGTTCTTGGGGTGTGTGAGTCAGGCCTCTTGACTGTGGGTGACTGGAGGGAGCAGGGAGCTCAAGGGTCAGGAAGCACTATATCACTGGGGCCCATCACAGCCTTGTTCCTGGACCTATTAGTGTCCCTGTGCAGAGGCAGGTGGGGACCGCACCCGGGGTCCTGCCTTGCAAATGCAAGTCATAGAGCCATTGCACTTTGAACCGTCCCTTGAGCCGGTCCGCTTCTCTCCGTCCCAAGGTCCAGTGGGCCACTCAGAGCAAACCTACGCCCACATCTAGGAAAATGGCCATGGGCAGATGTCTTACTGAGGGGATCAGAGGCAGTGACACTCCCCCTGAGGGGTGGGGTATAAGTGAGGGGCAGGACAGCCCGAGTAGGTGGCCCCCGGAGAAATGCTGTTTTCAAACACCAGACTCAGGGGCCCTACCAGAACCTGCTTTCTGAAGGAGGCTGCGGCAAACTTCAGGTGTTCAAGAACCTGTGCTTGGCTGGTCTGACTTTGCCAGCTTTTCATGAATAAATGTTAGGACAAGTAAACCCAGCGCTTGGCAGCTATGGAGCAGCACTCTGGCTCCCTGGTGCCCTCCAATGAACAGAGAACTCTGTCTCTAGACCTGATTAGAAGGTGAGTGTGGTCCTGCTGACAAAACACTGCTATGCTTGTCTTGGAGTCAACATCTGAACAGAGATGGTGGTCAGGGAGTGGGGACAGAGTGGGGACTTCACTGAATGCACAGAGCACTCTACAAGATGACCTTCGTCCCCGCTAACCGATGGTGCCTGCTTACTTTGTAGCACACCGCCGGCTGGCAAAGCTGCAGGAGGAGGCATATGGCTCCTACTTACTTCTATGGTTGAAGGCTACTGATGTTTACCAAGGGAGCCTGACAAATAGGAACGTCAGGTTGGCCTGAATGTTTCTGTTCTCCCAAAATTTATATGTTAAAATCCTAGTACCCAAGGTGATGGTATTAGGAGGTGAGGCCTTCTGGAGGTGCTTAGGGCAGAACCCTAATGAACAGGATTAGTCCCCTTTTGAAAGAGATCCCATAGATCTCTTTCACACCATGTGAGACACCATCTGTGACTCTGGGCTTCCCAGCCTCCGGAACTGTGAGGAATACATTTCTGTTGCTTGTAAGCCATGCAGTCTCTGGTATTTTGTCACAGCAGCCTGACTGGACGAAGGCGATCAGTCCTCACTGGAGGGATGGGATGAGGGGTGAGTTGCTTAGATTCTCTTGCTTCCCTCCTGAACTCTGAGTAGGGTCTGGGGACCATGTGTAACTATATCAGGGCTGTGCTGGGGCAAGGCCTGCACCATAACTAACTGCATCAACAAAACATGGGGGTGAAAATTCAAGAAAATAACAACAGTTAATAACGTAAAACTTAAGAATTTCTGTAGCCCCTGTGAAAATAATTTAATGTTTGCTGTATCGTAGATGAGTGAGTTGCAGCTCTGTAAGTACCCAAAGGCCCAGGACCTCGGGCTTTATGAGTCTCTTAAAACAGAACATCATTGTTTCGTTTCCTCATTTTTAAATTGTAGCTACAGATCTCCTTCAACACCATTAGCATTTGCTTCCATGGGACATCAGAGGAATAAAGGAACTCTGAGCTGCTGGAGAACAGAGTAGCAAAACAGAGAACAGATTTTTCTCTCAGTCTTTTTCATGTTTGGTGAATGGATCTGGGTTGTCCGAGGATAAAGACTGAAATCTGCGGACTGGTACTGAATGGCACAGGGATAGAAAGCTTCCAAAGGAAAAGGGGTTGGTCCAGTGAGATGATCAGACCTCAATGAAAATTTAGGATTTTTAAGCTTTAATAACAATTATAATAGTATGAATTTTTCTTTTTATGTACTGAGTGTATTTAGAAGCTTTTCTATATAGTTAGAAACACTGAACTAACACCTATGTGCATGGCTCATTAGTACTACAGAAGTTAAAGGAAGGAGGCAGAGAAAGCAAAAGACAGAAATAAACTGGGGGCTCCAGGGTCAATCATTGCGTGAGCAATACATCCTTGTTGCCTCTGCTTCTGGGGCCAATGTGCTGACTTGAGCACTGGATATTGGCAAAGCATCACCTCTTCTCCCTAAACCTCTAAATCTGGCTCCTATTTCCATCACTCTGCAAAATAGTTCTCTTTATGCAATAACTTCACCATTGTTTAAAACACCCTCATCAAGGTCAGACCCTTTGTTGTGTATATTAGTCAGGATAGGCAAGGATAGGCTGCAGTAACAAATAACCCCAAGATTTCAATGTCTTAAAACAACAAAGATTCATTTCGTGCTTACATCACATGTCCACTGCAGGTCAGCGGGGCTCTGCTCTGCATCTTCTTCCCTCTGGGACCCAAGCACACTGAGCGGTGGCTGTCTGGGATATTGATGGATGCTGTGGCGGAGGGGACAGTGAGCTCTGCAGAGTTGCACATAAGTAATTAAATGCTTTGGCTGGGAAGTGACACCTTCTGCTCACAACTCACTGGCCACCTAATCATATGGGCCCATCCCAACACAAAGGAGCCAGAGAATGCAATCCTACTATATTCCTGGAAGGTGGAGAGCAGGAAATACTGAGTCTGATAAAAATCTCAGACTTTTTATTTCAGATAGTGCATTAATATGTCATCCCTCCGAATGCTACATACATGTAATTCCAGGGGATGCAAAGATCCCCAGCAAGGTTTAGAACATATAACTAATGAACATCCAACGTGCTGGGCCTCCTCCCTGACTAGTTTCCCTCTTAACTCGTTTTCATAACTGTACTTAGCTGTTCCTCCTTAAACTTCTGAGAGTTTTCCTTTTTTTGCTTCCTTTTCTTTGTTTACTTTTAAAAACTGTAGGGTTTGTAAAAATGCACCCCTTCATCTCAAATCCACCCCCCCCCCCACTACCCCAGCTCTACACTTTCTTCAAGACCACAGCCCTGTTCCGCCTCCTCCCTTGAGCCGTGTCTGGCCAACAGTCTACAATAGTCCCCCTTTCCCTGAATTCCTCGAGTAGCAGCCTGAACCACGCAATGAGCTTCCCACACCATGCTGACTGCTCTGTTCCACAGCTGCGTCCTGAGCTTGCCCTGTGCTTTCCAGGAGACGGTCATGTCTTCGAAGGCAGGGCTTTGCCTTCTAGCCCTGTACATGAGGCACATCTGAGCTCCCAAATGCAGACTCCCTTGGATTGGCTGTCCAGAGATTTGGGTGCTGGTCCTGCCTCAGTCACTAACTAGGGGTTCCCACTCCCTTCTCTTGGACCTCTCCTCCCTTGACCCCTCAGCAAAGTGAGATGGTTGGGACTAAAGCTCTCTAAGGTTCTATCCAGCTCTTATGAATCCACAACAGGTGAGTGACTGAGAAATTATTTGAGGTCATCTCTGCCACCTTGTGGAAGGTTATCTGTGACTGCTCCAGAGCCCTGGCTCCTTCTACCCCCAGGGGTCTGGCTGACAAACTTCCTGTTTCAGAAAGAAGAAGGAGGGAGGGAGGGGGAGAGAGTCACTTGGGAAACTCCCTCAAGCAGGCTAGTATTTTGAAAGGTCTGGGCCTTGGGTCTCCCAGGGGCAGGAAGGAGAAGACTTTGGCTCTGATGGAAAGAGGGGAGAAATGTCTAACCTGAAGTGTTGGATCCCCCAGGGCGGAGAAGAGACAGGTTGTAGGTTCCACGGTGCCTCCCAGAGGGCAGGACCTTGGGTGGGGATGACTGAGGGGTTACCTGTGGACACTGGGCACTGCACCTGGGGTCCCCTGGACGAAGCCTAGAGACACTAGAGAGGACCTCTGGATCCAGAGCTGCAGCACCTGAGGGTGGTGGCCTTTCAGAGCAGAGGTGACAGAGTGATCAGGACATCATGGTAATGATACTGTCACCGCCATCTTCCTGAGCTGCTCCAGCAGCAGAACATTGGCCTCCCCTCCTTTTCAAGGAACCACAACAAATTACTGAAGCTGGACTTCTGCTTGGAGTAGATTTGGGGGGAGAGGGGGAGTGACAGCTTTCTCACCTCTGTTTTGTAGAGCTCTTTGTGACCTTACTGGAGTTTTGTGTGACATTCCCGGCCTAGGTGGGAACTGTAACAGCAAACTCAGGCCCAGGCAGAAGGTCATCACGTCTGTTAGAGCCCGGTCCCTGCAGGTATCGGCGCCTTCAGAGTTGAATGAGAGCGCACAGTACAGTGGCGGGCAGAGACGCGGACTCACCGACGGCTAAAAAGGAAGCAGGCTTGAGGGACCAGAATCATAGTATTACTTACTATGTGTGCGGAACATTTATTATATGCCAGGCACTGAACACCTCTTTTACTTTATTCAGCAACTGTTGGATAGGAGCTATTATGATGACCCCATTTCATAGATACAGAAACTGAGGCACAGTGCATTTAATAACAGCAAACCCCTTGGAAAAGGCTGGGGTGACATTTGGGGTGAAGGTACATCAAATTCTAAGACCAGGTGGAGGTGTCAAATACAGCATGTAAAGTCCCCTCCTTTTGCCACACGGAAGAGGGGGATCAGCTCAGAATAGAGAACAGAGGGCTTCGGAGGTGAAGTCCGGCACTGGCATCGATCGGCGCCAAGGCCTTCATTTGAGCCCGTTTCCTGTGCAGAGCAGAGAGGCCGGGATCTCAGAGGACTACATGAGGATGAAGTGGAATCACGTGGGAAGCATTTAGCCCAGCCCAGCGTCCAGCAGCTGCTCGGCGAGCAATTTCTAAACCGGTGCAATGGCAATCATAAAATAAAACAACGAAAACCAGGCCCTGGTGCTTTAACGCTTTCCTGGTCTCCCACAGTAAGTAAATCCTGAGACAGAAAACTCAGCCTCGTGGGTAAGAGGGGGGTGAGATCGCCAGCTTTTCTCCTTCTGGGGTATCTCTGCGAAGTCAGCGGGAATCGGAGGCTGTGTTTGTAAACGGGGTGGAGTGTAGTGGGCACTACACTCGCCCGCAGCGCCGAGCCCCCTTGCTTTTCTTCTCAATGTGTGAACGCACATACGCTGTCTACACAATTAAAAAGTACACGTGCAGCTTCTACAGGCCATTGCTTTCTCGGGCCCCAGGGACGCCGGCTCCAGGTGCGAGTGTGTCCTGGCAGTATTTCTGATCACAGACTTTGGCCTAGGTATGTTAAAGCAACTTCTTAAACAACGCACTTTCCTCGCTTCCTCACAGTCACACCTAGCTGTTAGCAGAAGCTTTTCTGGGGTTGTCATCTTTTTAAAGATGTTTCCAGCTCAGTTCCAGTGGCTTCTGCATCTCATTGCGCTCTTGGTAATCAGCTCTCGTTACACCCCAGCCCCGCTGGATGAGCTGTTCTCAGGTGCGAACCCGTGGCTGCCTCTTCCTGCACCTCTGCAAGTTCCAGGCGGCCTCCTCCCTCGGCCAGTGGGGACACCCACTGTGCCCAGCTGTGCACACCTCACCCCAGCTTCCATTCCGGGAAAAGACTCTGCTGCGTTCCACATCTGGCCACACGCTTATTATGTACGTCTTATAACAACTGGGCCTAACTGGGAGAGACGCAGGACCTGCGCTGAGCCCACTCATTCTTTGTTTTCTTGTTCCTGGAACCTCATTTCCCTCCCTCCAGTTCGGCCGGTTTTTTGCATCCTGCCACATTATGACAACTGCTCCCAGGAGCGTGTACTCCGCTCACACTTTGCCTCTGAAGCAAAACCTTGTTGCTCAGGATGCTCCTCGTTTCTGTATCCTGCCCGGAGGAGAGCCGTTTTGCTGGTCTTCTCAGATCAGCCCCCAGTGGAGTGAGTCTAGCTTGCCTGAGTCCTGTCACCCTCTTTCTAAATGTGGAATGTCTGTGCCCTGGCCCTGGGGAGGCAGCCACAGTGATGCTTCAGAGCAGGGATCCTGAAGGCAACGGCCTTGGTCCATTCAGAGCCTGCGAGGCAGGAACCCATTCTTCCATCAACAAACAGTAAAGGGGAACTTCAGGCTCTGTGTAGCCAGGGAGGGGACAGTGAACAGTGAGATGCACAGTTCGAGCTGCCAGAGGGCAAAGCTCAGGAGAAAGCAGCAGAAGGCTGGGCTGAAGATGTCAGTCTTCAATCCCATGAGATGTCTTCCTAAATGAAAGGATAGCTGTGGCCTACTGGGAAGGACATAGGGACTCTGGGGAGGACAGTATCAGAGCAGAAGTCGTATGACTCTCCATCAGGGTGAAGTACAAGCTCTATGTGACAAGGGACCGTCTCTTGCTTGCCACTGCATGAATCCTGTGTCACCGAGCTGTGACGGGCAGTTATGCCTTCTGACTGGCTGAGTGAGTGAATGCATTAGTGCCGAGATACCCATGGATATGACCTGACAGGGGATTATCAGGATCAGTTGCCAATTCAACTTGGCTGTAATTGCGGGTTTCTTCCCAGGCTATCTGAGACATGAATTAGTGACTGTCAGGCTGAGAAAATATTTCAGACAAGGAGGTCCTGGAGAGGAGCTGGGACGCCTGTGACGGAGGCCACTCAGAGGGGGCAGTGTTCCAGGTGGAGGGTCTCCCCTCACCAGTTTCTGGGTGACTGGCTACCTCAAGGGTTGGGGCTGTGGGAGCGCAGTCCGGCTCTCATACTCTGTCCTATTAAAGATGATAAGAGTGTCCTCACTGTGTAGTGTCAGCCCACACCTACCAGCATCTGGCACATATATGGTCTAAGGAAATGTCTGCCGAATAAAAAATAAAGAATGCAAGAGAAACAACACACAACAGTTAAGCTTCTCAAACTCTTTAATTTTCTTTTTTTCCACCAAGACCAAGGTTACACAATCAGGTGTCAAATTCTGGACCATTAGGGTGTGAGTCATGACGACATGCGGTAGAAGTCCCTCCTGCTCTCCCTCCCACCTGTTCTCAAGGTGTGTCTCCGTCAGCACCTGGGGACCCGGGACAGTGGCGAGGAGCAGTGAGCGCTCACACCGCCCAGGAGCACTTTGGAAACGGATTCGGCTGGCGAGTAACAGAGGAGGCCCCCTCCTCCTAGCCCTCTGCTGAGCAGACTGGGGCTACTCCTTTCTCGGGTGAGAAAGACAGAGGGGCGCCTAAGGAGGGTAAACGAGCACCTAAGAATCGGTCACGCCCAGACAGTGTGTCCACTGAGATGCAAAGTTCTCCAGCCATTATTTTCTTTTGGGAAGTTCAGGGGAATAAAATCAAGACGACTGAATCTCCTTTCATTCTGCCATTTTGTTCATTAACTTGATGGCTCTTGGTTTTGATATGGCAAAAATAAAAACGAAAAGGTTACAGACTAACTCATAGCCTGTGCATGAGCTACTGCATATAAGACCGTCCCAGGGATTGACACGAAAGGACCTTTCCCAGCCTCGAAGGGGCCCTGTTCTGGTCAGGGACATTTGTCGAGAGCTCCATCCTGCTGAGAAGCCCCTCATTTGATCTTGGCAATCAGACAGAAAGCAACGCACAAGCATACACTTATTTCACTGAATTATAAACTGACAAGGCTAAGCGAGTAAAAATCCCACTGTTCATGTAAGAGACCCTATGAAGCAGATTTAGGAAGAGACGGAAAGTTAGGTAGCAGTCTGCTTTCCAAAAACTGTTGGGCATTACTACTCGTGCATTCATTTTTTCAGAGTCCAATTTGACACAACCCTCCTCCCTGTCCCACCCGAGTCCCTTTGGAATCCACTGCACTAAAGCAGATGTTAAATCAAAACCTTCTGTACTGCAAGCTCCCTTTGGAGTTTATGTGAAAAGCCAAAACTAAAGAGAGAAAAATCCTTACACCTTCTCTCCATGAAAGCATCAGTGTAGAGAAAACTAAGCTCAGAATATACCTAATAACATGCCAAAGAAAGAAGTATGACTAAGTAAACAGAAACGCCCCCCCCCCCCCCCCGACCCCACGCAGGCCCCATTACACCGTGGTTATCTTCTTGTCCTTGGTGGCCTGCTTGATGGCCGCCTGCTCACAGATGATCTCCTTGAGCCGCTGCAGCCTCATGTTCTGGGTGGTCTGGTCCCCCACCCCCGTCTGGCTGCGGTGCAGCAAGGTCAGGGCGTGGATGTACTCCAGCTCCGTGTACTTCACGCCCTGGTCCACCACCAGGTTCAGGAGCTCATCGGCCGTGTTGTACAGCATCTCGTAGTACTGCCTGCGGGAGGGAGACAGGACACGGCTCACCACCTCGTGCCGGCGGTGTCGGTGGGGCTGCGGGGGACGAATCTGCTGGTCCTCCATCACCTGGTTTACTTATTCCCCAAACACTTACCGACCACTAGGCACTGTCCCGGGCCCTGTGACTCTACCGCAGAGCAAGACAGACCCAATCTCTGTCCCCCTGGAGCCCGCAGGAGCTCCCTTCATGACAATAAGGGAAGGCCCAGGGAGACCTCACATCTTTCAAAGTTCAATTAAAACTGTCTCCTAAGTTCGCATTTACCTCCAAAGAAAGAGCAGTAGGGTACAAAACCAAGAAGGAGAAACAGTCATCGGGCAGGCACTGCCAGCCGCTTCTGTCCCATTCGGTCCCCACTCATTCACTCAGTCACTGCAGGCTCTGTGCAGCCCATGGTCTCCTCCATCCAGTGGGGTAAGAACAGCACTTGCCTCTTAGGGTTATTGGGAAAATTAATTCATCCAAATAAAACTCGTAGAATGGTGCCCAACACAATTATACGTGCTCCATAAACATTAGCTGTTATTAAAAGTGTAATAATACTAATAATGTATTAATAGTGATGCAATAATGGTAACAGCCGTATATGATGCTGAGAGTCAAGCAGGAGAGGTAAGGAAAAGCAGAGAAATAACAATTGTGTTTCTGCTGACAAGTTAATTCCATGTACTGTCATTGGCCCTCACGGCACCTAGTGAGCTATTATTCCCCTTTCTCAGACAGGGAGACTGAAGGCACAGAGAAGTGAGAGGACGTGCCCAGTGTCACAGAGATACTGGGTGGCTGTGCCGGGATATGAACCCGGGTTTCTGACGCTCAGTCAAGAGGAGCGGGAGTCCCCTGTGCCACACGGAGGTGTTAGTGCTGTGAATTTATGGCAGAGGAAGGGGAACTCACACCACGCTGGGGGGCGTGAAGGGTCAAGGAAGACTCCACACGGGTGGGACATTGTCAGGCACGGTTTCCAGGGAGGAAATTCTCGATGTAGGGACAGAAAAGAACATTAGCAAAGGCAGGGAAGAGGACCTGGGTAGCCTGGGAAGGGCAGCTGAGTAATGGGAGCTGCAGGAAAAGGCAGTTGAAGTCAAAAGGTAGAGAGTCTGACATCAGGCTAGGTAAGTGGCCGCCCTTCCCCATTCCCAAGGCTCTGTTCTGAGCGGAGCTGCCATTCCGAGTTGATCTGGAAGATTAATGAGACACGGTACATAGAATGGTCTGGGAGGGGAACCACTTGGCCAGGATTGAGGGGACACAACAAGGCAGTGGGTTCAAGGCAACTCAGGGGGTGAAGGGAAGAAGGGATCTTGCGAGTCTATGCGGACCATGTGCTCAGAAATCTTGTACTACTGGGCTGGGGGCCATGGATTTGTTTCTCCTTCTTCAGGAACATCTTGGAAGAAGGATGTCCTAGGGGAGAGCTAAGCTATCTTTGCAGTAAGGAAGGCGTCCTGGGGGTCCCAAAGTTTCAGGGATAGTTCATGAATTGCTGCTATAATGCGGCTGTGGGCAGTAAGAGCACTGACATGTCTTCTCACATGGCTGTCTCCCTTTCCTGCTCTGCCCACTCCTTTTCTAATTAATAAATTTTTTTTTTAATTTTTTTTTTTTTTTTAATAGGAGAAATACTTCTCTTGTGACTATATCCTAGAAAGTTGCAGGAATGGGTAGTGCTCATCTTGGATGGCAAGTTTATGAGTGACTCCTGGCAGCAACTCATTCAGCATCCTTGTGGAGGGTCCTCGTGGGGCTAATTCTCTGCAGTGGCTTCAAGTGAGTGTTCGGTTTAACCTCATGGAACCACGTCTTTAGGCATCACTACTCTGGGGTAACCTTGAATGTAGACAGAGGCACTTCCGATAGGAGAGACGTGTGAACTCTAACTTCCAGAGGTCTGGGACCCAATATTGGTACAGTCAGGAACTTTTTTGAAGCTTCATGTTAAGCATAAAATCCACACGAACTACTCTTACTCCACAATAAATATGTTGTAATTTAAAAATACTAATTTGAAGGGAACTGAAGAAGCACATTGAAACCGGTAGGCGGGGTGGAGAGGCGGGGCAGAATCTGGGCTGAATCATCGAGACAGTCGCAGTCCCACACCCTGGTGCCGAGGGGTAAAACCAGGAGGGATATCTTGGTCGGTGAAGGTTTCCCAGAGGAGCAAGGAGTCCAGCCACACATGAGGCCCCCCAGTCTAGGGTTCCAGGGCTGGGAAGAGAAGTCCCCACAACTTTGGGCTGTAAAAATCAGTAGGGATTGAGGCTGAGTGACTCGGAGGCTGCTGGAGGCCCAGGCAGTTCCTCCTAAAGGGCCTGTGCATGGACTCACTCAGACACTCCCTGTGAGCTCCAGCCCTGGGCAGCAGCTTGAAAGGAACCCAAGACATTTGGGGAGGAATTAACTTGCCTGAAATCAGGGTGAGAGCTGGAGGGGCAGCTTTCTCACAGACAGAGGATCTGGCAGAGGCCATTGCTCCTTTGACGAGCCCTCCCCCTGCTGAGTGGGCAGGCAGGCACCTTCTCTGAATCTCCCTCAACCTGACTCATGCCTTTTGCCCCACCCTGGTGATTCCCGAAGACCCTGTCCCTCCCTACCTGCAAACTCATTCAAGCAACAGATGGTATCTCAGAGGGAAGAGGGAAGGGGGGTGGGAAGAGATTAACCAAGGAAGCTATGTGCATATATGCATAACCTATGGACACAGACAATAATGGGGTGAAGGCCTGGCGAGGGGGTGGGAGTGAGGTGGACGGAGTCAATGGGGGGAAAAATGGGACACCTGTAATACTTTCAACAATAAAGAGAAATTAAATTAAAAAAAAGTATTCCAGAGAGATGAACATTTGAGACCTTGCTCTTGGCATATGTCGCCAGTTTGGCTCAAATAAAAAAATTAAATTAAATTAAATTAAATTAAAATTAAAAAATTAAAAATAAAAATGTAATTTTTTTAAAAAAACCTGATGGTATAGGAAAAGGCATCATATTTACCCTCTGGCTTCCTCCTTATTTGATAAATGAGGCCCCTCCTGATCTAATTCTGTTTCCCTTAGATGCACAGGTGAGCCAGAGACTGCCCATTTTCAGAATTAAGCACACATTTTAAAATTGCTCAAGAAGAACACCTGTCCAAGTCTAGATTTACCAAATGGAATGACAGACCTGGGACCTTGTGTTTCTCCCAATGCTAGAAAGGACTGGACAGCTCTGCACTGGAGGTTCTCAACTGCAGAGTACCCGGAAGCGTGTGTTAAGTACAGGCTCCTGAGGCCCCTTCCCAGGCCTCTCACTCCCAGAGGCCTGAGGCAGCCAGAAGGCCGAGCCAGGGGCTGCTGGTGTGGGAGGAGATACAGAACATTCCCGTCTCCTTGAGCCAAGGACCTAATAGCATTAGGGAAGGAGACAGAGCAATAAGTGGGTTGTGATGCTTTTCAAGAGATGAAACCTAAAGAACTGGGTTTCTATGTATTATGATGTTGATAGTCTCATCTATCTTAAGAAGTAATGCTGAACCCATCAGACCACATTAAATTAGATTTCTCTTGAAAAAATCTGGTGAACTGTTTCCAGGGGTAAGTGGCTGGTTTTCTACAGGGACCGCTGTTCCACGCTGGGAGCAAACAACAAAAAGAAGATGCCTGGACTTCTAGTCCAGGGTCCTTCCGTGTGACAAGTGATAAAGCGCATGCCACTTAAGGCCTTAATGTTTCAGTATCCTCTGAACAATGAAGACCTTTATAAATCCCAGAATGACACTTGGAAGGGGACTGAGAGACTACAGGAGTCCTCAAGGGCCTCGGATAAACAGTGCTCAGAATTGCGAAGCTGAGTTATTAAACAAAATTGTCAGGTAACTGATGGTGTATTTTCTATAGTTAGGGAAAAAAATCCCCATAACCACGATGATATATTAGATCATAAAGAAGCATAAATATTTAAAGAGAGAATGAATTTCATTCATCTTTCAGAATAGTACCCAGTCGCAAGGACTGTACTCAATCAGCACAGCAGCAACGATACTTGGAGGGGGGAAAGGGTGCTACCAGGTGCCCTTAGGAGAAAACAGAAAAGGCCCCAAACTATACAATTAGAGTGAGCTTCTATGATCAACACAGCCACACTGAAATGAAACCATGCAGCCCAATTGGGGTAAATAATTTACCAGCACTTATTGAGGCCTCAGGAAAACGCAAGCTTGATCTTTCATCATTAAGGATTAAATCAGCAGCCACGGCTTCCGAGGCAGGCACCATGGTTTAGGGGACAGCACTTGACAAAGCTGCCAGGACGGGACACCTGAACATACATTCAATTTAGACCCTTTTTGGCTCATGACTTGTGGAGCAAGTCTCTCCATAGCCCATGACATCAAAGGGTCAGCTGCTCCACCTGGACCAAATTCCTGTTGGAAACCAGAGCTCTACATCTCCCTGATGGGTGGGACATTCTGTGAGAGGTGGCTCCCCTCTTGTGGTTTCTCTCACCCTTTGGCCACATGGTAATATTAATAATAACATCTAACTTTTAGCTGCATTGACACAATCAACCTTTTGATGTAGGTACTGCAGTCATCCATGATTTACAGACAAGCAAATGGCACTTTACGGAATGAGTTATTTGTCTAAGGCCTCAAATGAAGGACTCTGAACTCTAGACTCACCCCAAAGCCGCCAGAATACAGAAATATCTGAAACTGTAAAAAGCAAAAGTACTCATTTCAAAGAACACTTGTATAGCTAATTCATTTTTAGTATCATTTAAGAAACAGGAATTTAATAAAATCCACATACTGACTCAACTGTCTGCCTTCCATTGTGATGAAACAAGCCAGGATTGTGGCAATTCAAGATTCATTTATCCACTTTGCAGTAATATTTGAATAACTGGACTTGATCTGGGAATTCAGTTCCCTAGGCCAAATAATGAAGTCACATTGTAAATTCAGCATTCGGGACTTACAGGAAAGCTTTTTCATTCATTTTGTCACCTCCCTTTATGTCTCCCTTTTTGCCCCTTCAAGCTAGTAATGGACAAGGTGACCTTTCTTTCCAAAAGTTGGCTGCTCTTCTGATTCATGACTTCCTCAAGGAAGGGACATAATTAAGTAATTTCATTGTTAAGACTTTCTCATCTAGTCCTTCCTGAGATAAAGACAGAATTAATATCAACAAGACACTTAGGCTCTGAAATCGACCTCTTAAATGTAAGTTTCAAAAGAAGAAAAACTGACCCGAATATAGCTTAGCATTAACTGTAGCTCCCCGCATGCCTTTTAGCCAATAGTTGCAGCATTTTGAGCACTGAAATAAAAAGCCAGGAGTAGATGGGCTCCCGAATTATCAGATAAAACATTCAACTCTGGTTTTCTTGCTCACTTGGTGGTACATATGGTAATAAGCAGGGAGAGAGAGAAAAGAAAGGAACTGAATAATCTATAAACTAGATAATCACCCCATAAATAATTGAGAGGTAGTTATAGCGGAAAGACTTAGAGAAGCAAATACATACTCAAGAGATCAACCACACTCAGATTCTAGTTAAGTCTCTCATTCCCCCCAACCAGCTGTGTGACCTTGGGCAAATGCTACCAGCTGTGTGACCTTGGGCAAATGCTACCAGCTGTGTGACCTTGGGCAAATGCTACCTGCTCCTTGGGCCTCTGTTTCCCATATGAAACACAAAGAGGTTAGAGGGATGCTCTTTAAGGCGTTTTTGGATTGGAAAGCCTTTACAGCATCCTCTGCCTGGTCCTCTAGAATCATGGGTTTCCACCGGAATTGGCGGACGCTGGTTTTCCCCAAGCCATGGCTGCGAGGTGCAGCAGTGACGGATTTAAAAACATTATGAGCAAGCGTAAACTTCGCTTGCTGTGCTTTCCAAATAACCCGGACAGAAACCCTGTGTGCCTGAAGAATGAATCTGCTCATTAAACATATACTATAATCGCTAACATTTGTCTTCCCCTTCAAAAAGCTTTGCATTTATCACAGACACGACTGAAGATTCTAAATCTGAAATAGTGGAAGTTATCTTCACTTTTTAGGAATGAGAAAACCAAGGTAGAGAAAAGCTACAGACTTTTTAGAGAGTTAGGGCTGGAGTGAGGGTTAGATTCTATGCTGGCCTACTTTTTAACACTTCTGACAGTAGACTGGGCAGGTTTCTGTTGTGACCAGGACGCTCCAAAAGAAAAGGGAAGTGTGGTCCTCAGAAATGTCAGTGCAGAATCCCCTCGGCTGGCGGCGATCGCTCAGGAGGCAGAGAGCCTAGGATGCTGCTGTAAGGCTCGCACGGGCTTCCTTGATGGATGGTTTACCCCTATTTTCTTTACAGCAAGTGACACGCACACACACCATGGTCCCTCGTCAGTGGCACTGTGCCTAAGCGGCGGCCCCCTGCTGGTCTGGTTCTGAGACTCCCCTGCTGCAGCAGGACTGGGGGGCTCCTGGGACGACGCTAACAGTGAACGCAGCTGTGCTCAGCCCTGTCGGGAATGCAGCCTGGAATCTCTGAGAGCAGCAGCCACAGCCTTGCCGCATTTCTCTTTAAAAAACAACCACTGGACACCAAGGAATTCCTCTGAGACCCATGCCTTGAGATGATGACCTGACCCAAACTCAGTAACAGTTGCTGAAAGGGGAAAAAAATTTCTTTTTGTTCCCTTAGCTACAAACTTTGCCCCCCATCTTTGGAACTCATTCTAAATTTATAAAGAACTAGGGTAGAAATGACCTCTTTAACAACGTAAGGATTCATATGTCACTCTGCTGCATCAGATAATTTTTTAAATTAAGTTTTCTACAACAGGGCTGGAGGAAGATCTGCATTTTCAATTCAATACAATTAAAACTGTCTCTCTTAGGTCTGGGCACTGCCTTTGGTCAAACCTCAACTGTATGAATAATTATTCAGCCCATTAAGAAGTCTGCTCAGCTCCCTCTCCATTCTGAAGGCTTTAATAAATATTGATCAGGACCATTTCTGTTTGCACTTGCCAAAGCAATTCTGATGGGTTCATCTTCTGATGTTATCAAATAATGAAATATGAAAGAGTGAATAGAATTACCCTCTTGTTCTGCGATTTTTTATTTAGGTCCTTCATTTTACTTTCATAATTGTGTTTGTCTCAGACTCTGGTAAATGTTCTTTTGATTATCAAAAGGTGAGTCCAGGTTAAGGAGAGCTGTGCTGTGCTAAATATCACTTTAGAGAGTCTTTTCCATTAAAAAAATAAATTATCTAATAGCTCAGGTTGATAAAAGGACCTAGTATTATGCACTCTGGTGGCCTCAAATCTACATGTTGTTTACCAATTAGCACAAGGCCCTTATTGGATATTATCTGCTAAACTATATATTTCTCAAATTAGTGATCTGGGAAACAACTGCTGAGATCTGCTGAATAAAAATAATTCAGATGCCTGATGGCTTTTAGTTTGAAGTAATGAAATGGAATTACTGCCCTGGCTGGCGTGGCTCAGTTAGTTGAGGGTTATGTGGTGCACCAAAGGGTTGCCAGTTCCATTCCCAGTCAGGGCACATACCTGGGCTGTGGTTGGTGCCCAACTGGGGAGGGTATGGAAGGCAACTCATCAATGTTTCTCTCTCTCTTTTTCTCCCTTCCCCTTCCTCTCTCTCTAAAATCAATTTAAAAAACTGAAATGGAATTATCAACTTTTCAATAAATAATGCAAAGAATTTCTTCAAAGGACAACCTAGTATTATTATTACTAGTGCTTAGGAAGCTCTAATAACATTTTAGATTCAAATATAACATATTAAGGTATAGTCCTTGTTGCAAGAAGCTTCTTTTATCTACACTTAAAAAAAGTCCAATGCAAGCCCAGATCAAAGGCATCTAAGGCACTAGGCAAATGCTTTCGTTTAAAGTAAGATAAATCTGGGGCGTGCCAACCAACCTACCTACCCACACTACCCCCAAAGAGTCCGAGGGCCCAGGACAAGGTGCAGAGCCCAAGGTCTCTGCTCCAGGTGACTAGCGGAGTAAGTGACAGGATGGAGAAGTGAAGGGGTAACGGTGTTGGGTTTCTGTATTTAAGGGATGGAGAAGGGAAGGGGTAACGGTGTTGGGTTTCTGTATTTAAGGGATGGAGAAGGGAAGGGGTAACGGTGTCGGGTTTCTGTATTTACAACACGGGGATCTTTCCCCACCTGTATCTGGGGAGAAAGGTCAGGGTGGATACGGATGGACTGCATGGCTGTGAAGGGAAAACCCGACCACTGCAGCATTATGCCAATGAGGTCAAGGTAAGGGACTGACTCTGGTAAGCCAGTTGATTCTGTTCTTGAGCCACTGACTCTCCCCTTGGCCAGCAGCTCACAAATGCGTGATGTCAAGGACTGGATGTGGTTGAGTGCAGGGTTCACTGCCAGCCATGACCACTGCTGGGGGTACTAGATGCAAAGACTGCTATTCAGCCAGTCAGCTTAGTCAAACCCCGACTCCTGACCTCTCGGTCCTATCTAAAAACCCTAGTGTATGTCTTTATATTGTTATAACAGATTTCTTTACTTTGCTGAGAAAAAAGACCATATCTTTTAGGATGGAAGGGTCAGAAGGGAAAATGGTTTTGGCAGAGAAACCAAAAAATCAGCAGATTATTTGAAAAGTGTGAGCATATGCAAATCAGTAGTTCCCAATGGCAAACACTCTGTGTGTTTACTAAACCTTTAAGGTTATTTATGAAAGAGAGAAAACCTGAACAAAACAAAGCTACAAAATGAGCCACCTGAGATCCAAGGACACGTGACTCAGGATGTCAATTAGAAAAATAATAGACTAAATCAGAAGGAGCTAATGGAAATATGTACAGTATCCAGCAGGGTTTAATTAAAGACCCAAATGCTCTGTCAAATGTGATGGAGATCTTTGGGCAGTAATGTGAACTTGGGAGATGAAAAGACCACTGTGGATGATGTATATTTGGATGTCAGTGAGACATTTTATACAGTGCCTCTAAAAACAAATGTTACTAGCAAAACGAATTTACTTGGAATGGCTCCCCCTGATAGGACACACGCTGAGAAATAAACCAAGGGGAACGATGGAGGGAAATCAACAAATTCAGAAGAGAAAGCAGCTGGCGAATGCTTAGGACACTGGCTTATAACTGACCTAACTTAATAACTCAATGTGCAAAGACATATAAAGCAGTGGAAATGGCAAATGTTACCAAACAGGGAAGGGCCCTGAACAGCGACAAAGGAAGAGAAATGCTGTCAAGGACTCCAGAGGAGCCCAAGTGTATTTGTCTGAAGAATGTCCAGCCTCCGATGTCCCATAGCTGGGAGAAACTCTAGAACAGTACTGGTAGAATTGGTCCATGAGGCTGTACGTGGGGGGCTAAGGGTATGGAATCAGAGCACTTCCTTCCTTCCTGTAAAGAAAAGTGCCAGTTATAAGACAAGGAGGTGATGAAAATCTCTGTCTTTGTTGTACTTCATAGTTGTGGATTGCTTTATACCATAAGCCAATTGAAAGGAAATCAGAAAAGAGCATCAAATGGGATTAAAGGGGCAGAAGGTTGGAGGAAAAGAGATTAAAAGAGATTCGGTCCAGTTTTGGCTGTCAGCTTATCTGTAAGTGAGGTTTTCCCTGACCGCCTTATCTGAAATGATACCTGCCCATCATTGCGAAGCTTTGACATTTCTCTGAGCTTTACTTTTGTTTTTAGCAGTCACCTCCATCTAAAAATGTATATTTCCAAAAATATTGTAAATATGTCTTTTATAAATATATGTATAAAGTTAGAGATACAGCATAAGACAGTGGTTAAGATCATGGGCTCAGAAGCCAGGGCCTGGGTTCTGCCTATTTGTATGATCTTGGGCTACACTAATCTCTCTGTGCCTTACTTTCTTTATGAGAAAGAAAATAGTAAGATGGGGTGCTTACAAGGATCAGATGATGAAGAACAGAGGCTGGGAGAGAGTACGTGCTTACATAAACACATACTTGCCCCGACCCCTTCCTAGAATACAGGCTTCATGAGACAGCGTTGGACTCTGTATCTTTCCTTGTTGCCCCTGGGCCGGAAAAGGGGCAGGTAGTGGTGCTGAATAAATAAAAAGGAATGAATGAGAGAGGGGCCAGCAGTCAGGAGATCGGAGATCTCGCTTAGTGACGGCGCACAGCGTAAAAGGAGGGGAGGAACTAGGAATAAAATATCTCCGTGCAGAGCAAAGCGGTTCTGATACAGCTCTGAGCGGGAGACTGGCGCATGAAGGGAAGGGGCTAATGACGATGACCTGCAATCCTCAGCTTCTCTCTCCTTCTCTGGTGCAGACAGACAGGAATCCTTGGATATTTGTTGACCCGTCCGGACTTCAGTTTCTCCATTTACCCAATGAGATAAATAATGTTATATTCCAGGTTAGGTCTGAGGATGACATCGAGGGATATGGTAGGACACTTGCTGTGTGACAATGGGGAGTCAACAGCTAACTGTCCTTGTACTCTGACCCGCCACACGTTACTCCTTCCTTCGCCACCGTATGAGGTATCGTGTCCTGTGCACTGCAACGGCTTTCGGTGTTTTATTAATCCATCCCTCTCCACTCAGAAGAAGGGTTTCTTTTCTTTCTTTTCCTAAGGTTAACTCTACACCTTCGATCCCAACCCCTCCCAATGCCTATAGGGCCCTGCTGGGGTTCAGTTTTGTTTTCCGTTCCCTGTCTGGTGCCTACCCCTTTCACTGGCTCTTTCATATCCGCCTTCAAACATCTCACATCTCTCATTCTGAAAACGAAACAAAGCCAAACAACAAACCCCAAACCTTTGTGATCCTGTGTTCACTCCCCCTCTCAGAATTTCTCTTCTCCTTTCATTGTTAAATTTCTAGAAAAACCATTTGTACTCACTATCTGTCCTTTAAAGCCTCCATTTGGTCTGAAACTATATTTTAAAAGGTGACCAACGACATCCTAGTGGACAACACAATGGCCTTTGCTTAGTACTTTTCCCCTTGACAGTTTTCCATCCTAAAGTCAACTCCCGATGAGCCCCGTTGTTTATACTCCTCTCCCAGCTCCCCCAGTTCTTCTGATTTTTTCCAGGCTCCTGCCCTGTCTGCCCCCTTCAGGCATTCCTGCCAGTCAGGCATCGGCTCTTTGTTCTGTCTCTGCTTCCAAAGTCTTATCTGCACATGAGACATCCTTTCTCTCTCAAGATCTGGTCTCTTAACAGGTCAAAGCTTCATTTTCTCTGATTTGCAGACATTTCTACCAGGTGCCCTTATCAGGTCGCCTCCCTGACTTCCAAATTTTGCTTAATGGAAGTGTAGTTTACAAAACCTCAAAACGTCAGTACTTTTGAGTTTCCGCTCCGCCATCTCTTTTGATGATGGCCACCAGGTCTGTCATTATAACATCTTTTATATTCACTTCTTCTTTCCACTCATTATCACAGATCTTACTCACTTCTCACTGGGTTGTTACAAAGGCTTCCTATTGCAGCCTCTCACAATCTTTAACTCCAGACCAACCTCCACTTCAACCACAGTTGCAACTACAACAGCTTGTGTGTTCGCTAGTGGTAAAGGGTTAAGTCCAAACCCCAATATCCAGGGCCTTTTAAAGACCTGGCCCCTATTCCACTTTCCTCCCACCTTCCGCTGCATCAGCCTGCCGTTTAAGCCACGTCGCGCTACTCAGCGTTCCTCGAGCACACCCAGTGCTGTCTGCCTCTGTCTGTGATTCCGAAGCCCAACGGCCCTTCCAGGCCGTGGACATCCTCTGTCCTCTGTGAAACCATCGAGTGATTTCTTCCTTCTGTTACTCACTGCATGGGTCACCCATTTAACATGTGTCATTCGGGTTAGTGTCTGTTTCTTAAAAGAAGAAGTTCTTTTTGACCTGGTGGTATAATAACGAAAGTTGTCAGGTATTTACTTATTACCTGTGCAATCTTGGAAGTTACTTAACCTTTCTGGGCCTCAGTTTCCTCATCCATAAAGTGAGGATATAGATAGTTCCTACTCATAGAGGTGCTGGAAGGATTAAGTGAGTTAGTATCTATAAAGTGCTTAGAATAGTGGCTGGCACATAATATACAAGTGTTTGTTAAATAAGCAAACAACACGAAAAAACAAACAAAAACAAAAGGTACAAAAAGCACACAGTGCAAAGTCTCTCCCACCCCTGTCTGCTGGTCACCCACCCTGTTTCCTTTTCTGGAGACAGTCACTGTCACTAGTGTCCCGGGTATCCTTCTGAATACATTTTATACCCGTACAAGCACAGCTGTGCGTGACTGTGTGTGTGCACACACGCACGGCATTTAGAGAAATGGTGTTTACATGCTCCACTGCACTTTGCTTTTCCACTCAAAAGTATATCTTGGAGATGGTTCCACTTCAGTACACACTGACCTGCCTCATTCTCAGAGGCTGCAGAGGACTCAACTGTATGGATGTACCATAATGCCTATTTATTAACTGCTCCAGAATGCGGCCTTCGTGACGACAAAGGCTATGTCTCATGACTCTCTGCAGCTTATTCAGTACTTTTAAAAATTCTTTTTCATTTGTTTATTTGCTGAACAAATATTCAAGCATCAATTACGCATCAAGCAGTCTACGGTAGGTACTGTGGGCACAGACGTGAGTAAAACATCGTCCTTGCTCCCCGGAGATGCAGAGTCTGGTGTGACAGTAGCCATGTAATTGCAGTTATGTGACAGCAGCTTAATAAAGGTACAAAGGAGACTCTGAGACCGCAAACAGGAGGGCTGGAGACTTCTTAGAGCAGGCGGGCAGGGCTTTGTGGAGGAGACGTGAATGAAGAGGCGAACAAGAGAAAGGAGTACTGGATGAGTAAAGGAAACGGGGTGTGAGTGCGGGGGAGGAGGAGGAACATGGTACTGGGGGCGGCCAATGGTTTCTCTCTCACTGGAGTGCACGGGGTATTGGGGGGCAGGCGTTAGCAGGGGAAGCGGGGCCAGCTCACGAAGGACCTTGCTGTCAGGCCTGATGATGTGACTTCTCTGCGCAGGTGGACAAAGCGGTGGAGGGAGAGGCTGCGGAGAGCTGTCAGCCTGTCTTTTGCACAGGTTGTGAGACTAAACAATTATCTATTATTACCAGGACTTAATGAAAGAAGATATTTCAATACTCCTCAAGTAGAAAAGAAATAATCTCTTTCTTTTATGAGAAACTCAAACTCCCCACACTGTCATTATTTTCCTAACTCTCCAGGGGATGGGACAACCTCGCTTCAGGTGACACCCTGGCACTTGGGACTAATTCTGTGGTGGATGCGGAGGAATGTGAAGACGGAGGATTTCAGAGAGAAGTTGGACATGACGACACGTGTGATGCAGAAAGACCCCCCCCAGCAGGGTGGAGGACGACAGTCTGAGAAGCAAGGGCGCCTGCAGGCCGTCCGGTGACCCAGCTTCTCCTTGCTGCTCAGCTTCCCTGTCAGACCATATGGATCTTTAGGTTTCCTCACAACTCATGACCCCAAGCTGGACAAATCAACCTCAGAGGGAAAGGAGGTGCCACCATCTCAGCAGAAAAACCTGCCGATGCTCTCAACTCTAGTACCTTCCATCAGGTCAACAGCGCCGTGGAACTGTTACAACACACACAGCCGGACTGAGATGAGGCAGAGAGGACAGGGAAGGCTGGAGGTGAGAACTGAGGACAGCGGGAGGGACACCTCTTGCTCAGAGGCACCTGCCATCCCTACCCGTCCACTGGTCTGGGTGAGATGTGAGGGAGGGAGGCCCTAAGACGCATATAATTGTACATAAGGGTATAGGTTAGGAGTACGATCACTCTCTTGTTTAATCTCTGACAACCACACACGGTAGGCTTGATGACCGTAGTCTGGCAGATAATAGAGGGTCTGAGAAGGTTACAGTGTCATGTGACCGAGACGGGACTGAACCCTGGTTCCTTGGATTCTCCACAATGGCTACGGGAGCTTCTGGGAACTCCACATGCCAGAGCAAGAACTTACAGCAGATCCTTAGCTTAGTGTCCGATCAGTCCGGGGAGGGCGTCTGGAGGGAAATGAGATGCAATAGGATAAAACCAAGCATGGGAAAATACTCTGAGGGTCAGCAGAGGAAATGAGGCACTGAGGGACAGAAGAGCAATTTTTAAACTGGCCCTTTCCATATAAAAAGACTAGCACTGAGACCTCTCAGCAACGCTGCTCTCCTAAGTCTATACATAGAGAAAAGACCTTGGATGGGGAAAATATGTATAGCATTTGCACTCTTTTTTTAGAAAGAAGAAAGTATTGGATTTGAAAGAGCAATTTATGAGAAGGTCTTTGAGCCTTTAATGCCTCTATTTAAATGCTAATGCTAACCTACAGCTCCGGACAACACAAAAATGAAAGATTTTGAAAGACCAAAAAGTGAATTTAAAAGAAAAACTTGATTTCTTGAAGAGATTTTCATTTTTGAAGAGAAATGAACAGGTGGGATTTCACAAGAGGAACACGCTTCTGATGGGGGTAAAATCCCACCTGCCACCCAGCAGGTTAGTGTGAAGGCAGGAACTCGCCAGCACTGAGTGAGCAAATGGGAGTTTCCCCTCAAAACCTTGCCTTCGGAGCTCCAGGGCTGCCACAAAGTATATCTGGGGGAGGGGGATGCTTTTTCTGCCGCCTGAGCTGTTTCCCTTAAAGGCCAGTGCTGAGGGAGCGCTACTGTTTGAAAGGAAAGTGGGAGACCCAGGCGAGGAGGGAGCAAAGGCCTGGGGTCACTTGGCCCAAGACAGGAGGACACAGAGGCACAGCGAGGGCCTCCCGAGAGCAGCAGGGCCGCTGGATTTCCCACGGGAACCAACAGCAGTGAGTGCAGTGCTGAGGCCCTGGGAGCTGGGGGAAAGGTCTGTTCAGAATCAGAATCAGGATTCAGGCGGGGAGGCCAGGAGACCTCGTGCCACAAGCGGGTGCCAGGGAAACCAGCTCAGCCAAATAAAACAAAACAAAATCAGAAAATACTTGCAATGGAGGAAATGACTAGGGAGGGGGCCCAAGGAGGCTTCTGGGGGAGGGGATTCTCCTATTTTACATATTTTTATCTGGGTGAGGGTAATCAAGATGCACAGTTAAGATCTGTACCGTTTCCTGTATGTATGCTATGCTTCAGTAAAACAACACTGCCTTCTCCTCCTAAGCCCTCCCTGCAGAAAAACATGAAAGACAAAAAAAAACAAAACAAAACAAAGAGCAGGACAGTAGGCCAGGTGATGGGTGGTACCTGGATGTTTATATTTAACTCAGTCTCATACCCTAACATAGCAACCTTGAAAGCATTACGCTAACTGAAAGAAGCTAGACACAAAAGGCCACATGTTGGCTGGTCCCATTTACATGATGTGTCCAGAAAAGCAGACACAGAATGTACCCTGGCGGGTGGGGGTGGGGAGAGGGGGAATAGGGAGTGACTGCTAGTGGGGCAGGGCTTCTTTCTGGGGTGACGAAATGTTCTAAAATCAGCTAGTGCTGATGTCCGCACAACATTCTGACTATACGAAAAAAATCAATGAATTGCATACTAGAAAGGGTTAATGTTTATGGAATGTAAATTATAGCTCAATGAAGCTGTTATAAAAATGCTAATTTTGTAACTAGGTCCCCAACTGTCCACAGCCAACACTGTTTCGAGACAGATCCAGTCAGGACTTTTGCTGCAGTTCCTATGATCTTTTGCTGCAGTTTGCTGCTCCTGTGATATTTGCAGAAAAAATTCTGTAAACTGACAGATATGCAAACATTTTCACCAGCTCAGTTTCACTAACTGTCCCTGAAATGCACTACAGCCATTTCTCAGGGCTCCACACTGTCGTGGGTTCTGTGACCTGGTCACTAGGCCAAGCTCCATCGCTGGCCAGGCTGGTCTACTAACCAAGGTGTTGCTGACACCCTGCTCCCAATGAGCACCGTGTTGGAGCTGCAGACACGCAGGGGAGGAAGCAAGGGAGCCTTGTCTGTCCTTCCAAGTGGACTGTGCTGGCCAGTTTCCTGCCTCCTCCCTCCACTCTTCCTTCTCAGCACTCAGTCTAAGTTCACAGGCGTAGGGAGGAATGCACCTGCTGCCCACAAAACTCACCTGAACCACAGCACTCCTCAATGTACCTATTAGAGTTCAAACCCCAAAGGTGTAAAAGTCTAAGGTCATGTCGGGAGACATTACACGTCAAGTACGAGCCAGGAAGGAAATGCCGTGCCTGGCGGTTCCTGAATGTTCCAAACCAGGTAGCTGCTGTGTCCCTCGCCCTCTGGGCTCATACTTCTGTTGAGAATCTGCTTTACTGGCAAACATTTCTAATGTTTGCAAAGAGAAACATTTCAAGCGTGGTGGGGAAACAAACATTAGTTTGCGACCCAAATGTTCTTGCAAGTGTTTTTTCAGGCTGGGGAGTGCAAATGTTTACAAACCATGTGGGCAAGAAAACGGCAGTGATGTGTGTCTGAAAAAGTTGCTCGAGGGGAAGAAATCCCAGCGCTACCACGTACAGTCAGGATGTTATTAAAAAGTGTCTACCCAGCCGGGCGTGGCCCAGCGGTTGAGCATCGACCTAGGATCCAGGCGATCGGGGTTCGATTCCCGGTCAGGGCACATGCCCGGGTTGCGGGCTCGATCCCCAGTCGGGGACATGCAGGAGGAAGCCGGTCAATGACTCCCTCTCATCATTGATGTTTCTATCTCTCTCTCCCTCTCCTTTCCTCTTTCTGAAATCAATAAAGATACATTAAAAAAAAAAAAAAAAAAGTGTCTCTGTGCTCTTTTGTATTCCATGTGACAGTGTGGGCGTGACATGACACCCCTGACCCACCCAGTCCTGTCCTTGCCCTGCCACGAGCTCACCAGTAGTGGTTATGGTTGTACCACTTACCCCCATTGCTCTCAGTTTCCATATCTGGGAAAAGAAATGGGTTAGACTAGAGCAAGAAACACCTAAAAACCATCCCACTCAGGAGGGCAACTGAAGTAGGGAAGGGGCAGCACTGTTAATATTATTTCTATTTTCTGGGAAAAGAACTATAGGCTGAGAGAGGTCAGGCCCCAGGTCACACAGCTACTCCACAGCAGAGCTTTGATCTCTTCCTCTAAGTCCCCAAATATCACCCCACACGGGCTCTCCACGTCCTCCTGGCTCCCTGCTTCTGCATGCCTCTTATTAAACAGCGGTGTACCCAGGCAGAGATGGTCCACATGTGTCACTTATCCTTTCACTTTCATTGTTTTCCTTGCAGGCATCGTGTCCCTCACTCTGCACTGAGAAAGCCCCAGTGCTTCTGACAAGAGCACTGAGTACCCTGCGAACGTGGTGGATGCGGCCTTACTTCAGCGCCTGTCAATCGGCTGGAACCGTGGCTTCATTGGGATAAAAAGCTTTATTGTGCTTTGTAACAAAGACACAAAGCATTTAGCTGAAATCATAGTCTTTCAAACTAATCTGCTTTGTACTCCGCGGCGAGACACAGATACAGGGAATTCAAAGCGATTTCTACAAAATGATTCACTCAGAGAAGGCAAGTGTCTGAGCGGGAAGCTCAGCTCTGCTCAGGTACCAGCCCCTCTCAGGTGAGGGATTCTTATCTTTCTCTTGTTCTTCTGTGTTTGTGGCAGGCACTCTGATCTTCGCCGATGTTTGTTCTACTGTGAGGACTGACAGGCTTCCCAGTAACAGCCACTCCGTGCTGTGTGATCTCAACCAGGAATCCGGTACTGCGCACCTCCAGCACACACACACACACACACACACACACACGCACACTCTCACACATGTGCACACACGACGGCCAGCTCAGTGGGAGGAGAGGAAAATGAGGATTTTAGCCTTTAAAAAAAGATTACACCGTTGTTGGACTGCCCAGAGATAGAGAGTAATTAAAAAGCTCTTCAAAGAATGCAGTCAGTCCATTAAATCCCGTTAAATAATTTTTCAGAAACTCTGCAAGAAGCACTCCTTGCTGCTTCGTTCTCTCACAATGAACCGAAGGAATAATATCTCATTTTCCAAATGGGACTTTACGGCGTTTTCAATAAGCCCCCTCAACACTTATCTGCATCTTTAATTAGTTCTATAATATACTGATGATATCAAGCCTAATTAAATTTATAGAGATAAGGCGCAATGAAATTCTAACCAAGTGAGCTGGAAAGCATATATTAAATAGTAAATTTAATGGTTCAAGTTGATAACTACAATTTTATATCAAAAAATTAAATTCAATTTATATGTTGTATTCAAATTGATTTTGAGTGTGCAAATTATTGGAAAAATCTCTAGAATATATCAGTAAAGTTGCTAATCCAGCCTGTTTCAATATCAGTTATTAATGTCTGCATTTGCAAATAAGCTACACACATTTGCATATAGTAAAAATTTATCTAAACCCAATACCATTTTATTAAGAATACTAAGTGATTTTTCTTTTGGTTTCATGCATAAGTTAAGGAGGCAAAGAGATGTCTATTGGGTCTAAAGAAGGGAGTCAGCAACTCAATATACAGCAAGGCGAAGATTATATATATATATATATATATATACTGCTGACTAAAACAGTTTCTGTTACTCTTTGGGAACAGCAATGATGACAATAAAATTCTTTATTTAGGATCAGCTGGAATGGAACTGTACACAGACTTCTGATACGATAATCACAGGGAGGGGTGGACGCATACAGATTTGATGGTATTTACCATCAGTTTGGGGAAGGGGAGGGGAATGTGTTATGTTTATCAGAATACAGGTGCACATCAGCTGATCACATTTCACAGTTCAGCCAAGGAGTGTGTTGGGAAGCTATGTTGAATATTATAAATATTGTTCACTGAGTTGCAGCGACCTCAGAATTAGTTGCATATTTTCGGTGATTGCTCTGGACCAGCCATTATCTGCTTTCCCCAAAATATACCTTTATTACTCTGGGATTCCACTGGTTGGAAATCTATATTTGAATAATCAAATATTTATCAAATATCTATTATATGTCATGTGCTTGCATTGTGGGAGATACAAATAATATGCCGATGACTTCAGAGAACAGAAAAGTGAGTGTCACCTGGGGTAGTCAATCACTCCAGGAAAGGGGTGGGAGTGTGATGCATCTTGGAGAGTGAGAAGTTTAATAAGTCAGAACAGCCAGAACAAAGGCCTGAAAGTTCAACTAGAAATCACATGGAAGGAGGACAATGAGATCAGGGGGACAGAAGATTCTGGAATAAGTAATGAGAGAAGAAGCTGGCTAGTTAAGAAAGGACAGTTATTAGGGGAATTTCTATGCAAGCTTGACATGTTTGGGCTAGAGTATTTTTAAAAAGTCACTCTGAGGATTGAACAAAAAATTAAGGAAAGCAGTATTGCAAAGAGCGGCTTAGGGGAAGAGACAGAGACAAAGACATGAAGAACTGCTGCTTTATTCTGGATGTGAGGTGGAAGTGATGAGGGAACAGCAAAACAGGGATCGTTTAGAGAAAGACAGTCAGCAAGTCTGTGTTTAACTGGATCTAAGAGGCTGACAAGATGGGTGAACCACGGACAGTGGCAGAAACGCTTGTAATGTAAAATCTAAGGGTGAGGGATGGGGGGTGAAACAGAAGCTCAGATTTGGCAGGGCTTGAGCTTTTGCAGAGAACCAAATCCAAAGTGACTGATAACTGAAGACTCGGAGGAAGAACCGTTGGACCAGATAAGGAAGGCGAAAGAGAATCGGGGACCAAGGATTCTCCAGACTTCCCCCCAATGGAGAAGGCTGTCAAGTTTAGAAGTGGGCACTTGCTGCGAGAGAAAAGAGCAGCTCTTTTCAAATGCATTCTCTTCAGTGAGGTGAAGGCTTGTGTATTCTGAGACTGTCCCCACAGTGGTTCATTCCATCGGGCAGCTAAGCACAACACTGAAGAGCTGGGAGAGGGGGCCTGGGCGGAGGCAGTGAGGAGGCAGACAGGCCTGCAAGGTTACACCCTTTCAGACTAGTGTGACGGCCTGTCCTGATCCCTAACTGTATGTTCAGAATTTTCCAAGAGGAGAGAGCAAACGCAGAGGGCCAAAGAGAAGGGACTGAGAATCTCACAGTACCTTTGGAAAATTTGGTAAAATCATGACTGGCCAGAAAAAATGAACATCATCCATCCGTCCGTCCATCCACCTGTCCGTCCATCCACCTGTCCATCCATCCATGCATTTATTAACAGCACCGCATGGAGCTCTCCTTACCCTCTTCTATTTCTGATTAACCAGGATCTCTCTGCACACCACATGAAGGCAGGAGCGTGGGGCAGTGGAAATGTGGGTGGGTCTCTCCACGTCACAGCAGGAAAATGAAGGAAGAAGCCTCAGTGTCTCCAGAATTCGGAACACGGGTTATGGGCTGTACTGTCTGGACACATACCTGTATATCTCTACATGTGCGCTTGGAGTGCTCTGAGACTGCTGGGTAAGCAGATGTTCATTTACCTCGATTCTTCGGGTCCTTACCTAGAGACAGTCAAGCCCTAGAGAGGTCTTGGTTCAAACTTAGAGCCCAGGGAGCCATTCTTGCTACAGGTCTCCCTTCTGTGTCAGGACAGAACAGGGCAGATGACCTGCTCAGTGCAGGAGGCCACGAGGCCTAGTCTTCCCCGTCCGGCTTCCACATCCGCCCATGTCAGGGGACCCAGAAGCTCCCCCCCTCCCATCCTGTCGCCTGGTTCGGTTCTGCAGTTGGCTTTCTTGATTCCCTGACAGTTTGTCGACACTGTGGAGGACCCAGGGCCTCGCTGGCGCATTCCTATTCCACAGCTGACCCTGCCTCTGCCCCCCACGTCCTTCTAGTGCCTCCTCTCGCCCCCCAGCCCTCGGGAGCTCTGGGTTCTCCCACGGTTTGCCTCAGTGATAATTTGGTGACCTTTCTTCTCACTTGGGAGTAAATAAAGCGCCTGTTGATTTTTGAATTTAGAAGCAACAAGGACGTATTTTGAACCCTTGGCCACTTAGTGAGGGAGTTTGTGGCACAATGATAGTCGGGTGACAAAGAACAAACTGTGAAGTGGGCCCCAAGGGAAAGCAGATGGGGAAGACGCTTGGAGCACTTGACGCAGGCTGCTCCCCAGACAGAGCAGGAAGCCGGGCCAGGAGGGGAAGGGCTCTCCCTGTTTTTCAGTGGCTGCACTTGAGCTAAAACACATATCCCTCCATTTCAAATGCATCCCTCTCTGTTCCCAGTGGCACTGACTCTCTCTTCTTGGTAGAAAAGAGCCTTTTGGATGCTGTCTGCCCTCTCCATGGAGAAAACCACTGGGCAAACTAATTCACAAACTAGTGAACTGGGGCTGTAAGGTCTTCAGGAAAAAAGATTTGTGTGTTTGGGGAAGGGGGCCATGTGTAGAAAAAACAACAACCTATAGCCCAGGGATCTTATAAGGGCCCCTCGTTATTGCTGATGGTAATATACCAGGTGGGGGAAACGTAGGTTTACATTGTTCATATGGAAAATAGTACAATAATTAATAAATAGTAATACAAGAATAAACTCTCACGACTGTAAACCTCCTTTTGCCCGCCCTGGATGAAGACTGGGAGCATGCTGTGCCTGCTCTGCTTGGGACGGCCTCACACTGCAACCCGGGAAGGCGAGGTCGAAGGAGCATAACGTAAGAGACAGGGAAAGAAGTAAAAGAGAGGAGAAGACAGAGGCAGGGAGAGATGAGACATCAGAAGGAAGTCACAGAATAAAAACTATTTTTCACAAGTGATTTCTCAAAAAAGATTAATTTACCCACATGACTTTAGAGAGCTCAGCACTCCAGGACAATTAAAAAGATACGGAAGACGAATTAGAGAAGCCCATAGCTTCTGCGTGACCAACTACACGCAGTGGTTCCTGAAGAGCATAAACGTACCTAAAGTGGCCCAGAGAACCAACAGCACGCGGGGAAATCTTTTTACTCTGCAATATGTAACCGACCCTGGAACCAATAAAGGCCTGAATCTCTTCATGTGTCCACTGGATCTCCACGGGAGAAGTCTCAGGCTGCATGTTCAGATCCGAAATCTGACCTGTCGAAGCTGAGCAACGCCAGCCCACCTGGTGCACGCCTCTCAGCTGAACGCGTTCAGACAGTCCCCAAGTGCCAGACACGCTGACTCTCAAACACTCGGTACCGCGGCTCCCGGCCGCGCTTCTCAGAAACGGGGTGCCTGCTCCACTGCGCGGGCCACGGTGGGCGGAGCGCCCGACTCTGCGCTGAGTCCCCACCAGGACCTTTGAAAGGAGACGGTGGCAAGGCCGGTTCTCCGTTTTAGTTCCTTGCATTTCAGTGCTAGGCATTCTGAAAAGAACTGCCTAGATTCAGAATCGGGTGTAAGCAGTAAGACGCTGAGGGCTGCTGCTTTATAACTGGGATCCTGGAAATAAAAACGTGCTCTTTCAAGAACTCTGGGGCCACACCACTGGGGAATCACGACTTGTGAAAAGTCGCAGGAAGCCTCCAGAGTGTTTTGCTGTGGCATCCTGTTCCACAAGCTGTCTGAACCCAGAGCAACCGCTCCAAGGACGTGCAGAGAAGAAACGAGAAAGATGATGCCTCCGCTCAGAACCAAGAAAGCCACTGGGAAGGGACGGGAATGGTCCACTTCTAAACGGCGCCTACAACGTTCTCGGCAGCACACATACGCCGCGGGTTACAGCCACAGAGCCCTGCGCTGTCCCGCAGCCTGGGTGTGGGATGGGAAGGGCAGAAATGCCCACCAGCCCTCGTCTCCACGGACTCCTATTCTAACTACCGAGATGATACATTCGGACTTCTCTGAACCTCCCACCAGGGAACGATGCTACAGAGATTCAATTATGATTGAATGATAATCCCGTAACATATTTTACCCATCAGCTCATGCTTTAGATTATGTGAGTTTGATTTCTTTTTATAATTCAAAGTGAAGAAATGCAGCTGCCTGGCCTCCTGCGAGGAAACCGTCCCACGGAGAGCCCTTCAGTGGCGGCTCCCTAGGATCCGGCCCCGGGCACTGTGGGAGCGGCGGGCAGCCTTTGATTGAGAAAAGCTGGTCAAAGGCACTGGTATCTCCGCCCTTTGGTCTTTCCCACGCAGCTTTTCATCTCTCCTCTTGTTACTACATTCATGTTTCAAACGAGAATGAAATTCCTCTGCCTTGCCCCTAATTTGACTCATTTTTAGTAATGTCAACTATCAAACAGATGAAAACTGAAAGCCACCTGCTGGATGTCCTCACGTCACAATGGGGAAAGAAGAATGGGCCATGTTGACATCTCCTTATATTTATGCTCGGCACTTCTGCTCGCAGTTTTGTTTCATCCTTAAAACCACCCAGGCCCGTACACAGATTGTCTGTATTCTAGAGGTAAGATAACTATAGCTACAGTGTTAAAAGAGTAAGAAACTACTGGAGGTCATGCAGCTACCAGTAGTGGTAGAGCTTGGATTCGAACTCTGCTTCACATTTGCCAAGATGCAAAACAAGGAAGTTCTGGGAAGAGACAGAATCCTTCTGTGTAGACTTCGGGATGCCAACATCGCGAGGGGTGAATGAAGTGGGGCTACACGATATAATTTCACGTCTCTACATTTTCATTAGTCCCTGTTTTCAGTTCCTCCATGCATTCCTACATCTGTTTTAAACTGTTTATGAGCCTGGAACTTCTCCAAAACACTCATTATATGTCACACATAAAAACTGAGCCCCCCTACCCCGTTTATCCATTAATTGTATCCCATCTTCCCACTTTCCAGAAATCTGTTGGTATCTCCTGTTCATTGGTAAATCCCCTGTCCTTTCTCAATGTGGATTTAATCCTTTTGGTGTCTCCATGAAAGTACAGTCGTGGGATCTGCCATCTTGAACCCTCTGTACTATTAAATCCTCACAAGCTTTTAAAAAATGGAGATGATGAAGAATATTTTAGAATATCTTCTAATGTATGGCACTGGAATTCAGTGCACGGTCAGGGAGGAGCACAGTTTTGCTTATTTTGCGACCTGAACAGACCCACAGTGGGGAGGGAAGCTGCCAAAGCTGTCCACTGTGCTTAGACAAATAGTTTTCAAATTGCTTTCATCTCCAGAAACAAAGCGGAGAGATGTGCTGGCCCTTAAAAGTGCAGGACGCTTTGAGACCCCAGGTCCAGGCTCACTGTGAGGCCCACCCAGTTGTTTCCACTGGTGGGAAGGTGACAAACTCCCTTCAGCAGCAAAGCCACCCAGCTCCGGGGGTCCCAGCTGGCGACATCCCTTTGAGGGTGCTAATGAGCAATGGCAGTAAAGGGTGTCAGATGGCCCGGAGTCTGGGGTGGTGAACGGCTTCCGCACCTTGATGTGGCCTGGAGAGGTGCCAATCAGGCCCATGAGCAGCAGGACAGTGGCAGGGGCGACAGCCTGAGTGTGACGGTGATGACAGCAACAGTGAACAGGCTGGCAGCTGCCACAGACACCAGAGCAGCCGCCACTGGCCAGTGACAGCAGCTACAACCCTGGGAGAGAGCGGTGACAGGCCTAGGGTGACACATACCTAACGCTAATGCAGCGACTTTCAACCTTTCTCACCTCATGGCACATAAACTAATTACTGAAATTCTGTGACACACCAAAAAATGTATCTTTTGCCAATTGACAAAAAAATAGGTATACTTTTGATTCATTTATACCAGACGGCTACTGTTGTGTTGGCTGTTGTCATTTTTTAATTTGACAGTCTAAGGCAAAAGAGGTCAGTGCCCCTGACTAAATAGTCAGGTATTGCGTGTGGTAAAAATTCTTGCGGCAGACTGGTTGGAAATTGCTGCTTTAATGTAGTATACTGAAAATCGCTTTCCAGGTAACATGGTTGTAAGAAGAGACTTGCCTATGATAAGGGGCCTCTTTCTAACACCAAGGTCCGAGGACCCTATACAGAGCCTTTGACACCATCCCCATGTCACCGATTCTGAGTTTCAGCTTGCAAGGGGTTAATCCCTTTCTAAAAAGGCCAGTTCTTCTAGAAGGGCTGTACTCTTTGTTGTCATCAGGTGGCAATAGTCATAATTTATAATCCCAGACGGTTTGGGTTAGTAGGGAGATCAGACAGTATTTTAAATCACGGCTTTGTAACTAAACTCACTGTCTGATTATTAAAACAATCTGAACTGAGAGATTGGGTAACAAATGAAAACTTAGAAACAAAACGTCATTGTAAACACGAAACAAAAGAATTCCCTTAGATTTCTTCAGCTGTTCTTAGCTTGATGGGTGTATAATGGAGTCTTAGATTCATTTGCACAGAAGTTTCTTTCTCTTCATTAGATGCAGCTATTTTAACTTTGGAATTGCTATCTTTGGTAGTTTACTGCACCATAGCTCCTTTTCTAAAATGAGACAGTCTTCCTCCAGCAGGGATGGAAGTGTGTGTCAGTTTGAATTAGTAACACCTGTCTCTTCCCTCCCAAGTGTAATCTACTCTTTTTTTAGCTGGAACTTCTTTAGTCCTAATTAGCTCCAGAATCAACTCTTAATAATTATTTAAAAAATCACCAGGACTACTAAAAGCATCCCCTTACTGCCAGAGGTCGTGTTACAAACCTTGTGTCTGTCTTTTCTCAACCATAGAAAGTGTTTCCCTTTTGGAGAAGAAGACAGACAGAGGGAGAGAGGAAGGGAGGCAGGGAGGGAGCTCCCTGCCATTCTCTACCACTACTTTCAATTTTTGTCTTTATTAGTTTTTTAAAAATGAAATCAGCTTTATTGAGATGTAATTCACACACCTTATAATTCACCCATTTAAAGTGTGCAATGTAATGGCCTTAGACATCTTTACACATCTGCAGCCATCACTGCCAGCAATTCTAGTGCATTTTCATCGCCTGGGAAAGAAACCCTGTCCCCTGCTCCCTACCCAGCCCCGGCAACCTCTTGTGTATGCTCTGTCCCCACAGACCCCGCTGTTCTGGACTTTCATATGAATGGGATCCACGTGTATGATCACTTTCTACTGGTTTTTTTTGCATTTAGCATAATGTTTTCAAGGTCCATTTATGCTGTCGAATGAGTCAGTACTTTAATCTTTTATGGCCAAATAATAACCACTGTGTGGACATGCCACGTTTGCTTACCCATTCATCCCGTGGTGAGCACACGGCTGTTCCCACCACTCGGTTATTATGAGTAATGCTACATAAACACTGGGGGCCAGGTTTCTATGTGAACATATGCTCTAATTTCTCTTGGGCATGTACGCCTAGGAGTGAATCTTAGGAGGTTTTAATGTTTTTTTCTTACCTTAATCGTCTCCCTCGTCAGTCTTATCCCACTGCAGGGCTCACGTTATTGAGCCAGCCTGCTCCTCTGCGCAGAAGCTCCAGGAATGGTTCGCTCTTACTGTTCAGTGACTATTTGCTGTATGAATTATACGAATGAATGACCCCTGCTAATTTGTCATAACTGCCTTGAGCAGCCGACTTCTTCGGGAAATGCTTCAGATACCGAACCAGTATAAATTATATGCTTTGGGGCTTGTACATGGCTCTACTCATTAAGAAAATCAGTGGTAAGAAGCTCCCAATGGTAGGTGGCTCCAAAGATATTTAAGAGCCTAACAGGCTGCTTTAAAAGGACCACCAAGGTGCTACAGTGAGACAGTGGCTTAATGTACAATAAACAAGGGGGGCATCAAGCCACACATTTTGAATAATGAGAATGTCCGAAGAAAGATCACCCACTGGATGGGCATGTCTCGGTCTGCATAAGGTCGGCTTCCTGTTTCACAGAGAGAAAACCTAGGTAGGCGCCCCATGCTCAAGAGGCCCGCTGCTCAGAAGGACCGCTTTGGGACCTACGGGTCCTCTCAGGTCTCTTTGCTAGATATGGCTATGTATCTGAGAGTGTTCTTACAAGAGAGTTGGCAGGTATCTAAATTAGACTGGATGGTTGCCTCTCAGAGGAGGTAAGAATCTGAAGGTTTTGTGTACGTGACCCCAACACGAATCGTCAGCGCTCCTCCAAGTGGGTCGGAGATGATAGATTCTCCCTGTCTACCTGGCACCTCTCTCCATTATTTCCATGAACTCTGAGGCTCAGGAAAAGAACCGTACACCCTGTGGAGAAGTCTTCACTGGAGGCAGAAGACTGGTACCCGGGTTAGCACTTAACCAGGTGGTGACGACACAACTTCCCAGCCTGTCCACTGCACTGTGCCTCCTGGTACAGGAGTCCGGTCACCCCCGCACTGGAGCTGGCCTGAGACCGCAAGGTCCCTGGATTTGACTTTCCACCCTTAGAGCAGGAGCAGCCTCCCCACAATATCTCTCCCTCTCACATAATTGCGGTTTTATATATTTTTCTTTTTGATTGAACTTATTGGGGTGACAGTGATTAATAAAATTATATAGCTTTCAGGTGTACAATTCTATAATATATCATCTGTACAGAGTTTAGTAGAATTTAGACAGTAATTAACTGTGTTATCATTTCTACTCTAAATTACTTAAGAAAAAAGATTCAGACTGACGTGGGCAGAGCAGATATTTATCGCTCAGAGAGAACATGCAATATCAATATCAAATGTTAATAAAACTAATAGTCTTCCTGTGTCTACTTAGTCACAAGGGCAAGACTGTGTGTAGATAGCGCCCAGAGGTCACAGTTATTATCACACAGTAATTTCTGTTTATAAGGAAGCGTCCAACAGCAACATTACTCTAGTTTTGGAGAAGAGAAGTATCATGGGGGTGGGATTAACCTGACCCCCTTAGGGTTGTATCAGAAACTGGGCAGGGGAGGGGTGGTGTCAAACCACACAGTGATGTCCCTTCCCTCCAGGCTGCCTGTCACTGCCCAGGGCCGCACACTGTTTCTGATGAATGTGAATCTGTGGGAGCTTCTGGCATCAGCCTGCAGGGCGCATGGAGGTCTCCAGAGGGAGCCCTGAACCAGGAGTTAGGAAATCTGGGTTCTGTCCTAGCAGAATCCTTCCGGGCCAGTTCATCTCTCTAAGCCAGCTTCCTGCCTGCCAGAGGAAGGGGCCAGGTGAGGAAGCCTTCACCAAAATGAAGACACCCCACTGCATGGGAGGGCACGTTCGCAGATCCATCTGATAAGGGGTCAATACCCAACTTATCAAAGTCCCATCTAATGACTTTTTAGGTTACTGGGAAGATAATAGGATCTAAGTAGTCTGAGAGCCAATCAGGACTCTTCTTACCAAATTCTAACTCATCTCTGCCCTTTAGTGACTTCTCCTTTCACCTGGAGCACGAAAACTAAGGGCAGTTTGGCCAGGTCAGTTTCTTCTCCCCTCCTCCTCCTCTCAGACCTCTTTCAGAGTGTGTGTGTGTGTGTGTGCGCGCGCGCGCGTGCGAGCAAGACAGAGAGACAGACGGGGGTGGGGGTGGGGGGGCTGGGGGTGGGGGGGGCTGGGCTCCCTTTCCTTCCTCCTCAGCATTTGAGGGAGGAGCTAAATCCATTCACATTCCTGGCCACCTTCAGCTTCACGGGACTGTAAGTATAGAAATACAGATTACCATTATTTCTGGTAATTCTGGCACTGCTGTTAATCCAGGTGACAGAGGACAACAAGGAACATATATTCTGAAAGGGCTCTCCTTTGATGAAAATAGCCTTGGAGATTTATTTTTGTCTGAGCCCCTTAAACACTTAAAACACCCACATGTCACACTCAGGGTAAAAAAAAAATGTCCTTGGAAGCAGCAACTCATTCTGCAACTAAAGAGTACAACGCACTATAGTGACAAAGCCCTTGATTTTCTTTTTTTTTTTTTGATGACATGATATATTTATTTATTTATTTATTTATAATTTTTATTTTTGTTTAAAGTATTACAGATGTCCCTTTTTCTCCCCAATGACCCGTTCCCCCCCCCCCCCCGTTCCTTCCCCCTCCCCAGTCACTCTCCCCACCATTGTTTGTGTCCTTGGGTTGTGCATATATGCATATAAATTCTTTGGTTACTCCCCCCCCCCCCCGTCCCCCTCCATCCCTCTGACATTTCGTCAGTCTCAACTATGCTTCCATGTCATTGAATCTATTCTGCTCGTCAGTAGAAAAATATCACATGATCTCACTTATACGTGGAATCTAAAGCCCTTGATTTTCTTAAAGATACGGTTTAAGGAGAGCAATAGCACCCAAAAATTAAACTTTATAACATTTTCTGCTTTTAATAGTTTTTGATTCTTGAGATGGTAACCTTTCCTCTGTCCATAATATCCATTCTTCCAAATCTCACCTCTTTCAAGTACAGCTCAAAACCAGTTTCTTCTATAACACTTCTCTATTTCAATGTGGATTATTTTAATCCACTCCGAATAATGTCCCACCAGCACCTCTATCAAATTCTTTCCATAAAGTGGCTTCCAATAAAGTAATTTATAACGTGTCTATCTTCTTTGGCACATAATAAACTCAGAACTTTGTCTGTGTCACCCACTTATTACTCAAATTTTATTCATTCAGCAAGCTGCTGTTGGGTGTAGTAGTTAGTTATCTCTTGGTTTTGTTTATCCAGCATTTGTGCCACTTCTTTTGGTAGCAGAATCTTTCCTTTTTTCTGGAATATGCTCTGAGGTCCAGGTTGGACTGATCAATCCTTCACAATAGGTGTGAACGTTTCACGTGGACTGTCCAATCAGAATGCTCCATGCTTCTCAGTCACAGCAATTGGCTGAGAGACGGACAGGGCCCATCTGAGTCCCCCTGTAACACTTGTTATATTGACTTTAGAAGAGAGAGAGTCTCTCTTTTCCTAAGATTTCCAGCTACAAGTATGATACAAGTTTGGGGCTACTATTTTGCCATGGAGGGGATAGGCTATGTAATGATAAAGGCAAGCAGATGCAAACAGAAGAGTCTGACAGAAAAAAAAGACTGAGTCCTGCTGATACGGTTTAAATCCTTGGGTAAAACCAAGTCTAAGACCAATCATCCCTTGACTATTCTAGTTTCATGATTCTATAAATTCTCATTTTGGAGCTTAAGCTGGTTTGAATTTGGTCTCTGCTCCTTGCAACTGACAGGATCCTGACAAATACATTAGATGTCTAGTACTGAGCATCAAATCTAGGGCCTGAAGTCTGCATATAGTGTAGTTAATTCCAAAGATAACCCCTAATGAACCATGCCTTCCATTATTCATGCCCTTGCGTGTCCCTTCTTACATTAAATCTGAGCTAGCGCAGTCTAGAATATAGTAGCAGTGACAGTGTGCCAGTAGTGGGTCTATGCCTTAAAAAGCCTGGCAGCTTCTACTTTCACGCTTTTGGGAGCCTTAAGTTATCATATAAGAAGACTACCCTGATGGAGAAACTACATGGAAAAGCTATGTGAAAAGAGGGATCTCTGAGGTTACATGGAGAGAAAGAGAAACCCAGCCAACCCAGTATGCCAGCTGAGCCCAGCTTTCCAACTATCCCCACCAGATATGTCAGGTGAGCCTCATCTTGGATATTCCAGCCCCAGCTGCGATCATGAGAGGCTCCACAGCTGTCCAGCAGAAGAACCATCCAGCTGAGCCCTAGTCAATCCGCTAAATTAAGAGAACTAATATAATTGTTGTTGTTCTTGGTATTAAGTATTGGGATGATTTATTACATAGCAATAGATAGTGGAAATAAATATATACATCCAATAGGTAAGTCGTCCCAGCTATGGGGAACGGAGCTTCAGGGCACACAATCAGCTAGTTTTGCTTTACCTTAAAAAAAAAAATTCTTGAAAGATATTTAAGTATTCTATCTAATTGACCAAGATTAAGAGATATAACATTTTATCAAAATTTTAATACTACTGAGTAATAATCAAATCAGAGTTGAAATTAAAGCTTCAATAGTAAGGAGTAACAATGTAAGACTCTGAGCCCTGCAGAGGACTAACAGAATTAAAAGCTAAAACTTACTAGATTCATTAGATTTTACTATATATGCATATAACAGTCAAGGTTGTAAGTTGCACAGAAGAAATTATTGAAAAGATACTGGGTAACTCATAGATGAGCCCGAAAGAATGGAGAATCAGGCTTGGGAAGTGAGCAGGAATACACAAAGCCAGGCAGCAGTTGTGGTCACGGCCCAAATCACTCCAGAATCACTCTTCAAAGACAGGTTCGTGAAGGTACCACCACCGCCACTGCTAAGCACAGGCGCCAGGTCTTGCCCTGCTCCCAGCAGAAGTGGATGTTGACCGCCCATGGCTACTGACGCTGCCATCACCTCACCAGGTTCTCTGCTACCCCTGCCCTCGGACGCCCCAGCTCCCCGCTTCGTCTGCAGTAGGCGCATCTGAGTGGCCCAGGCTAGGTTACGGCTCCACATAGTGAGCCAGCCTGGACTTTGTGTTTTTATGATGGAAGGTGGGCTCTGCCTCCCTCCAAGGCTGTATTGTGGGAAATTCCCTAAACACAGAAAGAGATTTAGAAGCTAGTTGGTAAAAAAAAATGACGAATTCCAATCATATACCTCTGCTTTTATGTCTTTTAAAATAGCTGGGTTTTCTATTGATAGGACTAAAAGACATAGCTTCTTGCTTTCCCCTCCTTTCTGAACATCTTCAACTCACGTAGGAAAACATAGTAACTTCTTAAAAGCCATTTGAGGACAATTTCATCAGTCACTGTCACCACCACATGTAGGTGCTCTGGTGATACTGTGGGAATTGAGGTTTGCACCTGGCGGTGGGCCTACGCTCCCCGTGCCGTGTGGCCCACCCTTCCTCCCTGACCTGGGCACCCACCTGGCGGTGGGCCTACGCTCCCCGTGCCGTGTGGCCCACCCTTCCTCCCTGACCTGGGCACCCACCTGGCGGTGGGCCTACGCTCCCCGTGCCGTGTGGCCCACCCTTCCTCCCTGACCTGGGCACCCACCTGGCGGTGGGCCTACGCTCCCCGTGCCGTGTGGCCCACCCTTCCTCCCTGACCTGGGCACCCACCTGGCGGTGGGCCTACGCTCCCCGTGCCGTGTGGCCCGCCCTTCCTCCCTGACCTGGGCACCCTCCGACGCGGCTGCCATGCCAGGTTTCTCAGAGATCCTCACCGGTCCTGCCTCTGTTGGGCCTAACGATGACAGTGATCATTTCTACACAGGCCTTAGGTGCTGTGCTAAAATCCTCCCTCATAATCTTTCTTGGTCTTCTTTGTTTATCCCTGCAAGCCTACAAAACAACATCTTTCAATTTCTCTCAGGGATGATGATAATTGTCACCCCTCGTTCAAGCCCTTTCAGCTTGGAACATCCCGTCATCACCATTTAACAGAGTGTGTAAAGTCGCTGCAACCGTGGCGCATCTTCTTGAAATACTAATACATTCCATTGCAACAGGCTGTGTGGCACAGCAGTGAAAACGCAGACAGAGTTGGCTCTGAATCATGGTTCTGTCATTTACTAGTTGTGCAGACCCTGGGTTACTTAATCTTTCAGACTCAATTTTCCCACTTGTGAAATGAAAATGCTAACACATGCTAGGTCATTTTAAGGATTAAATAAGATACTGTGTGTAAATCGCCTCAGTAGAGTGTCTTACATGAAGTCGGTACTCAATACATAGTAGTTACTAGTAATGACATTAACAATAATAAAAATAATAAAAATATTTATTTTTAAGGACTTGTTACTACCTAGAGAAAGAAAAACTCCACCATGCACATGAAAAGAAAACTCGGGCTTACAGTTAATCAGATACTCTGGCTTACACTGAGAGATCATGTTGAGTCATCAATTTTTAAGACAGAATGTAGTAAAATATATATAATGCCTAAACTACACTAAGTGCAGTAGTTTCTTTGATGATAGACAGGGTCTTCTGGTCTTAAGGGCAAATGCCAGGAACCCCAATTATCATTGTGGTGAAAGAGCACACAAGTCCCAGCTAGTATGGTTTTCCACACAGAAGAATTATCCATAAGCAATTCTTTCTGTTCTTCTATTGGGTCCTAAATGTAAACAATAGTTCCAAGAAAGAGATGAATATTGGAAAGGAAAGAATACACTTATTGTTCTAAGAGAGGGATAGCATGATTTAGGAAGTTAAGCAAACCTTTGGAGCTAGGACTCACTGATCAGGAATGGACAAGGCAGATTAGACGGAATAGAAAACTTAACATCCACACTACTTATTTGAGTTAAAAAGAAATGCAAACATGTAGCTCCTATTTTTAAGGGCGAGCCAACCTTAGCGCCAACTGCAGGATGCCTGTGTGTGATAAATAATATGTCAGGCTGGAGGTATAGTCCTCGCTACTGTGTCTGCTTAGGTGATAGTTGCCAAAAGGAAATTTCTCCCTCATTCTACAGGTGAGCTAACGAGAGCTCAGTATTATCCACGCAGATCTGCACAGGCCCCACAGAAAGAAAGGGAAACCAGGAGAGGAGCTATAGATTTTACAGGAAAACTGTGTGTGTGTGTGTGTGTGTTTAATTTAAAAAAGGGGAAGAGCTATTAGAGGCTCTTTAGCTTCAGGGCCCATAATTTAAACATATGCCATAGGTGAGAAGGAGCCTTGAAATGCCCGAGAGCATATTCTTTCCCTCTGCACAACAAACAGTAAATATTTAAGGCTCATTACAGGAACTGGCAAATAGCTGATAGCCAATAGCTACAAACTTTAAGGCAATCAGCTTCCTGGCAGACATATGCTTCCCTTGTTCAAATGGTAGTTATGTGTCATTATCATTTCAATACTTCCATCCCCGGAGAACTAGGAAGCCAAGAAATTTTAAAAAAAGGCAAAATTTGTGAAAACTGCAAAATAAAAATTCTCCCATGCTATGTAATTAAAGTTAACAAAAGAAGCAGACCCACTGCCACATACATGGAGCGGAGAGGAGCTGAAACTTCAAATGACTGATTTATCACAGCAAGTAATTACTTTATGTTTTTCACAAACATTTGAAACCCATTATTACTTTCACCAATAGGAGGCTGTCACCTAAGGGAGAAATGGGAACTGGGCTGTAATTAATTTCTGGTTGAATATATCATGAAACCTTTAATGTTGTCAATAAAATGCTCTAGCAACGAAAAATCCCCAACCTGTCCCCTCCCTCCTCGGTCCCCAGTACCCCAACATGTTTAATCAGCATCTCCGGGAAAGCTGGCCTAGAGGGCAGGAGGCCGGGTGCGAGGCGGGGGCGCCATCCAGGCCATCGATCCACTCCCTCCCGGCCTGCGGGCGGGGGAGAAGTCAATCGGCAGCTGGCCTCGCCTCCCCGCCCCGGGTTCCTCCGCTTGACTCCATCTCCAGCTGAGAAAGCAGAAGGTGCGCAGTTCCCCGGGGGAATTTAAACATGCAGATGCGGGCGATGGAAATCATTACGCAGCCACGCAGCCTCGCTCCTTAAAGGTTAGAACACGGAGCTTAGCAGAGCCTGGAGGAAGGAGCGAAAGGCCGATGCGAATTAAGCCGGCCCCCATCGGAAACCGCGGCAGGCCAAGGGGAGGCGGGGCTGCAGCAGGTGTGACATTTATAGTTTTCAGCACCTACATGTTTATTTTTTGAATTACTGTTCAGAGCCTTCTAAGACCTTTATAGTCACGTAGAAGCGGTAGCCAGCTTCTCTCTCTGGGGAGCACACGCTGTGGCCTGGTCTTAACTGGGAAAAGAAACAGGCGCCCACTGCTTCCTCTCTCCTTCAGGCAGAAAAATCCTCACCTCTACAGTGTCTTCATGCAGCTGAGCTGAGGCTAACCTTCCTTTTGAAAGGCCCTCCCGCGATAGTCTCTTTTGAGAGCTTTAGCCCTCTGCGCCCCACCTCTGGCTCTATATCATGGAACTTGGGCAAGTCATGTCTGTATGAGGTCCTACAGTTAATCAGCTAATTGAACCCTTTGTTTTGTTGAGGAAACTCCAGCCAAGAGAGCTGAAGTGACTTGCCCAGGTTTGTGCATTGATGGGTTGAATTTGTTTACTGGCCAACCACTGGATAAATGAAATACTATTTAGTTCACCCCATTTCCAAGAATATAACCTGACTCCAGGTGCCTGCCCTGAGGGATAGTTTTAATGGTGATTCAGCTTAATATGGGGTAGTGCTTTCAGGTCATAATTCCCTTTACTTTCCTCAGCAGGAGGCAAAAGGAAAAAGGGGGAGCCAAGGGAGAGTAAGCAGCAGGGGGAGAAATGGCCTAGACACTGTACAATATCCTCAGACAACACAAGGTGAGGTCAGTATCTCTCCAGGAGCGTCTGAGAACTTCTGCATCCGATCCCCTGGGCTCTTGCTAAACACAGAGCAGGTTTCCGGCCCTACCCTCAACCTTCTAAATCCAGAATTTTAGGGATGGAGTCAAAGAATTCCACTGAAAACCAGTCCTTTAGGAAAGTCTCATACCCTTGAGCTTCTGAGAACGACAGTTATCTGTTTGGTGTTTTAGAGGACAGGGTGTGGACTTGGGAGTAATGATAGAGCTCACCTATGATGAGAATCATGTGCCGGTTCTCATTTGTGGGATGGTCCCAGACAGTGATGTTGGGCGTCCATTGCTAGCGCTTCAGGACAGTTGCTTGGAAGTTTGGGCAGAAAACCTACAAGCAGCACCCAGAACCTGCTGGCTGAGCAAAACCAGCCCCAACACATTCCAGCGTAGCAGGGTCTGTAGAGCCCTCTGCAGTGAAACTTCTAATTAAAGCTAATTAGAACTGCCAGAGACGGGTGCTCAATGAAAATCAATTGGGAAAGACACACAACCAGAAAAAAAGACAGGAAAAAAAAGTTTGAGAGCTAAGAGGCTAATTGAAGAATGAAATCATATTTTAATTAAACAAAGCAAAAGAGAGACCCAGTATTTACAGACGACAGCCCTGATTTCATATGGTTAAGAACAAACATAGGTTTTGGAGTTGGACTGGGCTAAGTTTGAATCCTGACTTCGTCATATGTAAACTGGGACTTCGGCTGGGTGTTGACCAGAGTTCACTGTGGTCCTCTGGCCTCCCCTCAGTACTTCGGTTTGTTTTCTTTAGAACTGCAAAGGGTGTTGGTTAAGCAAAACAGAAGCTGGGAACGGAGAGAAGGGCTTTCCGTATAAGATGCAACAAGGAAAGGTTGGAGCTGGGCAGGGAGTCTGGCCTTGACATGGTTGGTGAGGGGTTGTAGCTCTGCCTTTACAGCTGTAACAACTGTGCCTGTTTTCTTTTAAGCATCAAAATTAAATATTTTACCCTATTTAGAAAACAAGAAAGGTCAGCTTCCAGCATCAAGTTTTGCAGTAAAAATTCTAATGGAGTGAGTAAATGATCATGTGTGGGCTTTAGTCACAGAGCAAGTTTAAGGTCTTTTCAGTACAATACAATCCTCTCCTGGCAGGAAATGGCCTCCCTGGGTGAATTAGTTTAGTTTCCTGACAGTGACAACTACAGGAGTAGTGCAGGGTGTAAAAACAGCACAATTAGATGGGAGTTTTGGATAAGTTACTTCTGATATCCATTTCCTGGGATCTTTATTGGAAATAACAACACCTATCATCTATGCTAATCTCTGAATCATTCCAATTGCAGCATATTACTACAATGGGAAGACACTGTCTGTCAATAATCCCTAATGAGGTATGGCAACATTAACAGAGCACAGTAAAAAGGAATCTGACTTAAGCAAAGCCTCACACCTGGTATGTCCATGAGAAACCAAACACTGATGCTGACAGGTATTTTTTTGAGAGCATTAGAAGTACTTATTGTTTGGGGTACTTTATGGGGGATATGCAGATCAGTAGGCATATTCACCTGACTTCAAAGAGCCCCGATTAAACAATCAATTAGAGATCGATGGCTAGAATATATAGAACCTACTCTAAGTGTAATAAACAGAAAAGGGAGATTACTAGAAAGTGGAATGGTCAGAAACAGGGTAGCAAAGTCAAATGAAGGTTTAATGAGGAAGATGTAATATTATTTAAATCTACTTAGACAAAGATCTTTAATTTTTTCTGAGATCAAGACATATAATTTTTTGTTTTATTATTAAATTTTATTAACTGGCACATTTCCTTCTATCATGTAGCAAAAGCTAGGTAACCCATCATACTTCTCAATTTACTCTGGCTCCTAGGAAAGTCAGGGCTAACTTTGCATCACCATTAAATTCAAGAAGTACAACAGAATTTTTGGGAACATTATCATGAAAAGAATTTGGGTAACGCAGTAACTTCTCCTACAAAATCAATCACAAATCCATACAGTTAATAATCTTGAGTCAAAAATCTTGAGTGTTACAGGTAGGGCTGGAAAAGGGGTAGGTTACCCTGGAACTGAAAAGACACATAAATCAATGGCAGAATAAAGCTGGGGGGGGGGGCGGAGGAAAAACAGAGAAAAAGATGTGAAAATAATCTGGTTTTTTTTTCAGTAACAAGATTGCCCCTCTGGCAAGTCAGTCAGAGAACATTTCATTCGATAGGCAGAGTATCTCACGTTTCCAGCCAGGTCACCTCTCACACCTACTTCGGGGCAGCACCCATTCCTAGGACACTGAATCCACGGTGCTCACTTGTCTGGGTGACTGGGTGTGTCCAGTAGATGGCAGCATGTCACTGCTAATCCCTGGTCACACCACACCCTGGTCACTCCAAACAGGAAAACCTACAGCCTTTTCCTGCAGAAAGGCAAAGTAATGACCCTGTGCAACAGCGTTATAGAAAACAAGCCTACTAAGCAGCTCCCTGGAAGGAATTCTACATTCTCAGCCCTGCCAGAGATCAAGGTGAGGGACAACGCAGGGGTCCGAACTGCTCTTTTGTTTGTAGGCTGGCTTTGTCGCTCACTCTGTCACCTTGATGAAGGCACCCAGACAGTTTACTTCACAGAGGAGTTGCAGGACTTACACTGAGAAGGTGCTTTAGTTTACAGGGAAGTCAGATGCCACGTCCTTTGTGGGGAAAACACCGGTTCAGCGCGGCCCTCCTCTGGCTCTCGTGCTTGGGAACATTTCTTTCCTGTGCTCTCAGGGCTCCTCTTCCTCTCCATGCTCCTGACACGCTGGTGTTCCCAGGGTCTGTTCTCTACCTACAGTGTTTATTTCCTCTAATGCTTTAAAAAACAACTCCATGCTGATGACTCCCCCAATCTGTTTGTTCAGCAACTTCATACTTCTCAAATCTGTCTCCTCCATCCCCACCAGTCCTGAGTTCAAGCCCCACACGTCTCTCACTTGGCAATCACCTTCCAATGGGTGTGCAAGCCTCTAGTTCTATCGCCCTCAAACCTATTTCCCACATAGCTGCTGAAAACGTCTACTTAGAATACAGATCTGACCATCTCCCTTTTCCACTTAAAAGCCTCAGTCACTGACAGGATGAAGCCCAAACACCCTACCTTGACCACCCAGGGTATGTACTGAGTGCCAGGCACTGTTCTAGGCCGGGGCTGTGGAGTGAATAGAGGCTTTGCCTTAGGAAGCTCACAGCTACCTCTGGTCGATGGGGAACTGACATTTTTCGAAAGCAGCTGCACTGCTTCATATTCCTGCAGCCATGTGTGAGCTTCCATTTCTCCCCTCCTCTCCAACACTAGCATTTATTTTCTTTTAATCCTCACCGAGGATATTTTCTCCATTGCTTTTCAGAGAGAGTGGAAAGGAGAGGGAGAGAGAGGGAGGGAGAGGGAGGGAGAGGGAGAGAGAGAGGGAGGGAGAGAGAGAGAGAGAGAGAGAGAGAGAGAGAGAGAGAGATGTGAGAGAGACACATCAATTGGTTGCCTCCTGCATGGGCCCCAACCTGGGCTGGGGATCGAGCCTGCAACTGAGGTATGTGCCCTTGGCTGGAACTGAACCCGGGACCCTTCAGTCCGCAGGCCAATTCTCCAACCACTAAGCCAAACCAGCTAGGGTGACACTTAGCATTTTGGTCCCAGCAATTCCATTGGGTGCAATGTGGGTTCTCACTGTGGTTCTAATCTGCATTTCCTTGAAAGGGAGTGATGGTGAGCATCTTCATGTGCACACTGGCCATCTACGTACCTCATTTAGAGAAATGTCTATTCAAAGCCTTTGCTTATTTTTTTAATTAACAGATTTCCCCCCAATAGTTTTACATTTAAAGAAAAATTGAGAAGACAGTACAGAGATTTCCCAGATAACTTACACTCAGTTTCCCTATTATTAACATCTTATATTAGTGTGGTAAATCTATCAAGATGAATGAACCAGTATTGATACGCTGTTATTAACTATAGTTCATAGTTTACTCACATTTTCTTAGTTTTTACCTAATGTCCCTTTTCTGTTCCAGGATCCCATCCGATTGCCACATCACATGTAGCTGCCATGTCTTCTCAGGCCCCTTTTGGCTGTGATAGCTTCCCGTACTTCCCTTGTGTTTTTATGACTGCGCCAGTTTTGAGGAGTACCAGTCGGGTGCTGTGTCGGACCCTCCTCTTTGGATATATGCCTGATGGCTTTTCTCATGATCATACAGGAGTCAGGGATTTTGGGAAGATCACAGAGGTAAAGTGTCATTTTCATCCCTTCTAACAAGGGTACATCTGTCAATGTGATTGATGCATGTTGACATTGACCTTGAACACCTGGCTCAAGTACTATTGGTCAGATTCCTCTACTATAAAGTTACTTTCCCCCAGTCCACGGTGTTCTTTGGAAGGGAGTCACTCTATGAACCCTAGACGTAAGCAGTGGGAGGTTAGAACCCCCTCCTTCAGGGTACAGTAGCGACAGAATTTATTTGGAATCCTTCTGCACAGATTTGTCTCTTTCTCCTCACTTACTAATATATTCAGTCACTTACTTTTACCACTGTGGACTTACTGATTTTTTTTAATGCTTTGGGTTAAAATCCAATACTACTTGTTTTGATTGTTGCTCAAATTGTCCAACTTGGACCACTGGAAGCTCTCTCAGTTGGCTCCTGTGCCCCCTGACACACCCACCAATGTGTCATGTATGTTTTCAGTACTTCCTTACTTTGTTAGTGCAGGATGTTCTAGGCTCATCTTGTATATTTCCTGCCCCAGTCCTAGAATTATCCGTTTCTCCCAGGAGCTCTGGGTGCTTTTATTTGAGAATAATACTGAATCCAAGATCTGGGCACTAGGTGTACTTATTGCTACTGGGGTGCTTTTAGCTATTCTTTTATTGGGCTATTTGCTTTTGTATTATTGGGCTGTAGGAGTTTCTTATACATTCTGGATACAAGACTATCAGAAATAGTATATGCAAATATTTTCTCCCAATCTATTGGTTGTCTTTTCACTTTCTGATTCAATTTCTTTTTGAGTTAAACAAATATGGTATATTGCACGTCTTCATATAAACCTGTGTTCAGAGGAGGCATTTCAGGCAAGGTTTTTTCTCCTTTGGGTTTTAGGTTTCAAATGGTTCTTTTTCTACCAGTGACATCTTTCTGTTGGCTTCTGCGGAGCAAATGCTACTATGTATGGGCGCTATACACAGGCAACATAGGTCTTCACTGGTTAAATGAACACACATAGACCAGCTCCAAAGCTAACCCAGGGTGTCTAGAAGAGGGTGGGAGAGGGAGGGGTGGGGCACCCGGGAGCAGAGACTGCTCATCATTAAAAATGAAACTGCCAGGTATTTATTCTTCTAGAAGGATCACAACTCTGCTTCATGATGGGAAACACACGTGAGTACCTGTGCCAGGAAGTGCAGAGCTTTCTCAGTAACCATCTAATGAGAAAAGAGAAGCTGCCTTTTGTTTTTTTGCATATCACAACAGAAACACTCTAATAACTGTATTCTCTACCAGGGAACTGAGGAGGGGGAGCCTGCTCCCAAATACACGTGAAGCTTGTTTCTACACGAGGTGAAGTGTGCAGTGAAGATAAGAACTGCAAACCAAGGCTCTTCAGGCCTCTTGTGGGGCCCGCCGGTGGCCAGTTCTCTGTCCTGAGCTAATGTAACCTGGCAGCAGCATGTGATGCAGATGAAGACACCCCCTCTTCGAACACTTTCCTCACCTGACTTCCAGGACCCCCCCTCCTGGTTACCTCCCTCCTCCGCCGCCTGCTCCCTTTCAGGTTCCTTCGCTGGTCCCTCACTCCAACAGCCAAAGAGTGGAGCGCCGGGCTCTTGGACGGCTGCTCTTCTTTCTCTCCTTGTGTTCCTGAGCTCTCGCCTCTCACTCGGCCCCACGGCCTTAAATCCCATCCTCATGCAGCTGGCTCCCAAGCCCCTTTCCCGCCTGGGCCTCTTTCCTGAGCTCTAGGTTCGGACGTGCAGCTCTCTCTTCCTCATCTCTATTCAGGCATCTAACGGGCATCTTAGACGTGACTTTCCAAGCCCGAACTCTTGATGTCTCCTTCCTATCTGCCCCTTCGCCCCTCCCCAACCCCAACTCACCCTGCCTTTCCAATGGTCTGGCTCATTTTCATTTCTGCACTGCTCAGAACAAGAGCCCTGGAGTCACTGGTTCGCTTCCAATGCTTCAGCAAATCCTATCAGCTGTCCTTTAAAAATCTATCCTGATCTGACCACCTGCCACCCTCTCCCCTGCTACCACCTTGCCGGGAATTACCACTATCCTTCACTTAGATGGCTGCAGTAGTCTCCTAGCAGCTCTGCCTGCCTTTGCCCGGGCCTGCAACCTCCCCTTCCCAGTCCTCTATTTTCAACCCGGCAGACAGAGTGACTCTTTTGCAGTGTAAGTCAGATTATGGCACTCACTGCTCCTAACCCTAACCACCTCCTGCCTCACTCACAGCAAAAGCCGAGGACACTATAGCAGCCTTCAGGCTCTCAGCCCCTTACATTAGCCCCCCCCCCCCAACCTTCCCCACCTGCTCACTGCAGCCACACGGGCCTTCTGCCCTTCTTCAGATGCCCGGCACACCCCTGGCGCTGGCTCTCTGCTCAGTCTCCCTCTCCCGGTGTGCTCTCTCCTAGATGGCCACATGGCTTGCTCCCATTCTGCCTTCAACTCTGTCCCCAAATGTTACCATCTTACTAAGGAATTCCACAAACACGCGAAAATCGCAGGGTACATTCATTATACCTGGAGTACTCAAGTCTCCTCTCCACTGCTAACTTTTTACCATAGCATATACCCTTATCTGACATACATGTATTTTACTTATGTCTGTCTTGCCCGCAATAATTCACATTCTATGAGGGAGGACCTATAGAGGAGGCGTGCTCAATAAAACGTTTGCTGAATGAGTGAGTCAGTGAGCAAAGGAAGGACTACAAGGGCGGGGAGGGCTCCTGTGGGTGAGAACTCCCTTACCACGCCTGAACCTTAGCTAGCATGTCCTTTGTCAGGAGAAGAGAGGCAATGGCAATGGGAGAGACAGACACAAAGGGAAATCGGGGGGGGGGGGGGCGCGAGGAGGAACACTCTGGGATATTCCTTTGAGTAATGGCTTCACTTAACCTATAAAGACGGCCAGGTCCGCCCTGGGGACTTCAGTGCCCATTCAGGCTTCTGATGTACACCGCCCAGACTGTCTTCGGTGACCCAGCTCTGGAGAAGTGCGTGACAGCTAGGGGCAAGATGATCTCTGATGAAAGGAATTAAAAAGCACACTCATAAAGCCTTCCACTTTCTAGTTAATCATAGTAATTTTCCAGGACAAAGCATCTTTTTGAGTCTGAAATTTAACAGTGGAGTCAAAAGGGTCAGAGCCATAGTAGAGATCATTACCACAGGGGACAGGGTCTCTGTAATTCTCATGATCATATAGGTCATCTTGATCCTTTGCTCACCCAAGACTTATCCTCCCACCAGAGGCTAGTAAGAGCACAGGTGTGTATAAAAAGACACAACTTAACAATACCATGAGCAGCAATTCCAATAAATGGAACTGCTCCGGAGCCCTCATTTCTTTATTACAGAAAGACTGCCACACTTTCCACTGGCGGGTAGGCTCTGGAAGTGGAAAACTACAAGAGCCTTACAACTTCTTGTTAAATACGTTTTCTGACACTTGGCGGCTGGTGATTAATTACTGTGTTAGAAGATAACATTCCTATAGAGATTGGCCGGAAATACAGCTGCTGCCCACGCTTGATTAGACGTTGCTTACGGAATGCTGAGGCACACAGCTTCAGTCTATTATTTCTAGCTATTCTGGGTTTGCTGTTACGTTTATTTTACACAGCTCCGAGTTCAGTAGAATTGATGGAGCCCATGTCACAAAACTGTCCCTACCAACAAGAGGAAAAGAAAGAAGATAAGGCTATAAAGTGTGTCTATATACGAGTGTATGTATGGGAGCAAGAGAAAATGCGAGACAAGGCCTAGGCAGAGTAGGGATATATTACTCCTTTCTGTGACACTTTCTGCTCTACAAAGAAAGGACTGCAGGGAGAGGATTGGTTTCTGATAAGCCTGGAAGAAAACTGACCCATGTCAGCTGATTAAAACTTTCAGGGCATTAAAGACAAAACTCAAGTTTGTCATTATCCAAGCCCTTGACCAGCGCCAAAAGAAGCCTGAATTTGGTACCTATTCATTCATCATGATGAGCACTTACTCTGGTCCAGGCACCGAGGAAACAGGAAAGGTGTCGGCCTTTGGGAGCTCACAGTGAGGTAAGAAGACATCTCCTGGACCAGGATCGGAAGGACAGAATCACCCAATGCTATACGTTCATGCCAGCTTCATAATCCACTAAGAGTGACGAGTAACAACAGCAGCAGTACCTGTCCCAAATGGTCACCTTTCAGCTAATACCCACTGCCCTGGACATCGGTCACAAATCCACCCGGGAAAGGCACGCCTCAGGGGCCATCAATTATTTCCTGAAGAAACGTGTCACTGGCCCTCAGCCCACTGATGCCAACCCCAGTACTGCCCAGGCAGCATTCCATTATTCAGATGTCAGTTTTTTCTAGTGTGTGTTCAAGCCCCATACTGTCTGCCAAAAACCATGTTAATTTGCTTATTTCAGCTAAATAAAAAAAAATCATTTAAAAAGGATGATTGAATTTAGGAAATTACATTCCTCCGAGAATTAGTAATGCTTCTCTCCAACCCTCAGGCCTCCCTGTTCTCATGCTCCCCTTGTCGATGTTATTATGAGACTAATTCAATAATGACATAATTCCCCATAAGAGCGGCCAAATAAACGCAGCTTTCAGTCACACCTGGTTTCTCCATCTGAGCAAGGGAGGCTTGTCACCAAACTTAGCCCAAAACAGGGAATTTAATGAAAACACACACACACAGAGGAAAAAATAAGGCAGGGAAGGAGGGCAGAGGAGCAGAGGAACAGGTGGCAGCGGAACAAACGGAGCGATGGATTGGAGAAGATTAAGCACAAGGATGTATGGTCATATGATTCCAAAGCAACCTACCATATGTCTTAATAATTGTCAGAGTAATATCATACTTCATCATTCCCTCAAACATCTCAAGAATTGCTTCACATTTCCTTGAACTTTTAAGGAATCAAAATATCAAGTGAAAAGACACCGAAGTACTAAATATTAGGCAGGCACATTCGGGATTATTAAAAACAAATGACACCCTAGCCATAAAGGAGTCTGTGGAATAATTCACCTAGCTATAAACGGCGCTGAGAGCCACAGTCATCACCCAGCCTCGTCAAAGCTGGTTAAGCTTTCATTAAAATACCTAAGGTCTGATGACTGAAGAAAGGTCTAAGTGGTGTTGAGAAGCATAAAGTGAGAAGAAAATCAACCTCAAATTCGAAAAGGCATGTTATAAAGAATCAGGAAGCACTGAAATCAGCAAACCTAGAAAACAGAAAGTGCTGCTTAAAAGCAGCCGCTTCAATGACACGAAGGGAGAGCAAGCACGGGGACTAGTAACCAACCCCAGCGGAAACCGGAGGAGCTGGGTTTCAGCAGGGACCAGGCAGGCGAGACAAGGAAACAGGTTCGTGTAAAACACTCTCAACACCTGCTACTAATAATGAGTGAAAAAAAGGGGAAATCCAAATGTCTACAAATTTGCAAAGTATCAAATAAACAAATTATGGTTTGTTTATACCATGGAATTAAAAGTAATATTTTCAAGGGATATTAATAGATAAGGGGAAAATCATATTTCCAAAGAGTATTACTGATATGGGAAAATACAAGGAAATAAATATAAAACCACATTAACATAGTTTTAATTTTGTAAAAAGAGAAATCGTATCTATGCACATGTATGAAAACTCACCTACACCCAGAGCACGTGCACAAAACCCAGGAGAAAGTATACTCAATATCGTGGTCTCTAGGTTAAAAGTTTTGAGTAATGTTTATAGTCTTCTCTGTAGTTTGTATCACATATATTATGCAATAAGCATATATGACTTTTATAACCAAAAACAAAAGTTAAAGTTTTGTAGTAAAAAGAACTTAGGTTAGACAATAGGAAAAATTACCTGTGTAATGGATGTTAAACGTCGAATAGAATTGTATATAATTACCTTCTCTATGACTGAGGAACATCTATTTCTTTCTTTCTTTTTTTTCTTCTTTTTAAAAACAGATATAACTGACGTATAACACTGTTAGTTTCAGTTGTACAATATAATTATTCGATACATATATTGCAAAATGATCACCACAAAAAGTTTAATTAACATCCATCACCTATTTTTCTTTTTAAACTAACTTTTAAGAACAATAATCTACTTTTAAAAATGACTTCACAGGCAGTGAGGGCTTGGCTTTGGGGCCGGCCCTGGGCCTGATGTGCGCTTACCTGGCGAAGTCCAAATCTGCCTCCCGCGACATGGTGATGTTGGTCAGGTTCTGCTGAAGAACAAAAATGTTTCTGCACATTTTCTTGATGCCAGACTCACTGATGCGCCGAAAGTACTGGGCACCGTTCACGAGGATGCAGGAGATGAGGTGTCCTAGGCCTGAGGGGCCGGCACAGGGTGGGAGACGAGAGAAGATGGGTTAGCGTCATCCTGCATAACTGGCACACAGGATGTCTCGCTTCCAGTCCTCCAAAGGACACACGTCTCTGACGCCTGCACCACTGATGCCACGGCGATTTTAGAGTACTTACACACTGTCCTGGTGCTTACAAATGGGGAGGCTCTTTGCTGGCAACAAAACCTGGGAAATGCACAGCTCCAGCACCGCCACGTACGCCTGGTCAGCACCCGGGGCTTAGGGAACAGACACTATCACAGTGCACAGGGACTCGCTTCCAGTACAGACATTCCGGGAGCAGGGAGCACATGTAAATTCAATGATGTGTGGGCCTCCGCTTCCTCCCACAGAGCAGACAGGAGAGAGTACGTCAGCTCAGACGCTGACTGGGAACCTGCCTAAGCAAAAGTAAATCAGTAAGAAGCTGGGCTACTGGCATTGGCGCGAATGCACCCCAACAGTGACAATGGGGCATATTCCTGAAGCGGCAGGTGGAGGGAACGTAAGCAGAGGCAAAGTGCGAAAGAAAAGCGACCGCGGGTTAACCGCTGCGTTCCCGCGAGACACCTAAGGATGTCTCTGGGTGTCATCAGTGACTGGCTCTCGCCTCCGGCTGTCCTGAGGTCTATGAAGCTGACCGAAGAGCAGGTGCGAACATCAACAAACCAGGCGTCCCGTTCAGGGTACCCTCTGCACCTGAGTGAGGAGCTGGCTCAGGGCCGCCGAGGCACATGGAGATCGCCATTTGAAAACGCCAGCTTTTATTTCTAAACACTTGGAATTACGTCAGCTTCTCTTTCGTCTTCTCCCTTTATTCTTGCAGAGCTGGACTCTAGCGGGCTGTTTCCCCCAGAGCTCGAAAGCTAGTCCGACTAGTTGCAAGGAGTCTGCCGTATTCACTTTCCTCTTCTGAGGCCATAGTCCCTCCATGGTGACCCTGATCAGAGCCCGGGGTGTGTCTTCAGGTGTCATGGCTCCCTGGCTTCCAAGTGAGTTTTCCCTCCATTAGGATGAGGTAGAAAAGGGAGAGGAGGGTGTGTTCTCTCTTGCTTCTGCTACACTCACCAACACTGCTTCGAGACCACAAACCCACTTGTATGTGCTACTACTTGAAAGTAAAGTAAAAACACGCATGGATTTTTACAGTCAATACCAGACAATTGGCTTACGTGAAAAATCTCTGTAGGTCAAGTTCCAGCTGACACTCCTGAGCCCATAACTATAGGTATAATTCTGTTCTGCTATATGCAGTAGGTCCTAAGTGTAGGTAATGGGTGGGGGTTGGAGGTGGATTGTTTGTAAAGAATAGTAAATGCTAATAAATATATTATGTAAATAAGTTTATATGATGAATAATAATAACAGAACCAATTAGAAGTTGGTCTGCTTTATGTATTACTATATACCAGCAATTCTAAACTTCAGCTGGGATGAAGTGCTCCTCCTTGCCACACCAAGGAAGACTGAGACCTGTCACCTCCTCCCCCACCTCAGGAAACTCAACATTATACTTTTTGAATTTAGAAAATTATATCGCAGAGAAATAACTGGCTTTTTAAACAGTCTGAAATGTATGATTTCCTAGTGAAAATCGATTCCAATCAGAAGATTATGCCTAGATTTCAAGACATAGTCTCCCAGCAGGATTGCATGTGAAGAAATGCCTGGGTAAATTGGAGGAAAACTGGGAAAGTGAATGTTGGGCTTGGAAGAGCCCCGGTCAGGACCAAGGACACTGCACAGCAGGGAGAAGGGATTCTAGGTGGGCACTGCAGCCTCAAGCCACAGAGGTGGCACCTGTTCACAGTGCCACGGCTCACCCACAGGAGGCCTTTAACCTCTGTGCTCTCACTAACATCTTTCAGGGATAGTTCCTATCAGGACACATCTCCATCTTTATGACAAAATTTACTGAAAAGATAGGATTTTGGGTCCACATTTGCTGGAATATAACTGTCTCACGCAGCCATCAATGGCCACCACCATCACTTCCTCTCTTCAGGCTGCTACAATCCTTAGACAATGCACCTTTTTAATTGTTCTAAATAACACTGGTTTCATTCAGCGAGACACCATGGATGCTTCTAGCACCTAGGTCTGTATACAAAGAAACCAAAACAAAGGAAGAGGGAATATAATCTGAAGCCCTAAAAGGCACCCTAGGAAGGAATTCAGCAACAGTTACTGGGTCGGCATCCTGTTTTCCCATCCTCGAGGCAAATGCCTCAGAAGGTGTGTCATTCACACCCATGCTGCCCGCCCGCCCTGAAGGCATTCATGGGACAGCCTTCCTAAAATCCCCCCTAAATCGCTGCCAGTAAGAGGCTGCTGCTGTTTTCTGACAATAACACGCTCTCTGAGAGAAAACTCCCCCTTTCAGTAAGGATTTTAGCCACGAGGGTTTTTCAGGGCCCTCTCCTCCTGTGTGTTTCTTTTCCTTTTGTGAGCTCCTCTTGAGTGAAGTCGTGGCCCTCCACACATTTACCCAGCTCTCATGAGTGGCACGTCAGGGAGGCAGCCGGGCTGCCATCTGCCTTATCTTGGATTAAATCTCCTTATCAACCAGGAGCAGATGGCAGCCATACTGTCGTCTACCTGCCCTACACAGAGACACCAGGTACTGCAGCTTTAATCAAAAACAAAATAAAAATCCCAACAACCTTTTCCACAAGTTTTGAACTTCAATGACATAGAAAAATCAGGGAAGCCACCCCCTTCCTCCCGACACCCAGGGCCAGGGGAAGGGCTGACCTTCAAAGATGTACTGGAACTTGTGCTGCTGAAGGCTGGCGCCCATAGCCTCCTCAATGGCACTGATGTCTTTGTTGAGCTTGACCACCAGAGGGTCATAATCCATACTTTCCACATTAGCGACAATGGCATAGTTCCCCTCCTTTGCCAGAGGGATGAGGTAGTGGAAACAGTGAACCCTGGAAAAGACAGAGGTAGGGAGAGCAATTAGCAATACATCTTTCTGATGAAAATAATGATCTTTTGGTGTCAGTGCACTCAGGTATTTACAGAACAGTGGGCCTGTGGAATTTCATGTGTCCCTCCCCGTTCACCAGAAAGCCTTCATAGTTACTCCACAGAACAGCTCAGAGATGTTGAGCAAGTCAGCTTCTGCGATCCCTGCTTATTTGATCCACACATTGTGGCTGAGAAATAGATGGGCCCTGAAATTCTTTTCAGTGACAGGACTGTATGCATGTGTGAAAGACACGATATCTTTCAACAGATGTCGTAGTGGAAAGGAAAGGCAGAAGCCACAGGTCTTAAATGTGTAAGCTTCATAATGAGACTACATTGGTTGCAATTCCCAATTCCAACACTTATTAGCTGTGTGACCAGGAAGTTGTTTTCTCTCTGTCTCAGTTTCCTTATCTGTGCAATGGGAATGATAACAATACCCAAGAAGCTACGACATAGAAAGTGCATCGCATAGGGCCTGGCACGAAGGAAGTGCAGAGTAAGTGCTGGCCATCATTGCTGTTAGCATACTTATTAATATTAACCTATTACTTAAATAAAACATCAAACATCCATGAATTTGCTAAAGATTGTGCTAGGCCCTGAGAACGTAAGACTCACTTTGTGTCCTTGAAGACTCCAAAGCCTGGTGGGACCCACCAAGAAAAAAATGACCAAAAGAGGGCAGTGTTCCCCTAAGAAGCACATACACTGAGGGTGTCAGGAAAGGACAAGTCTGAGTGAGCTGGAGGGAGAAGTGTATTTCAGTGTGGAAATGGCCTGAGTCAGTTTGATTATACACCATTCTTCATTTATTTTAATGAATTTATTGGGGTGACATTGATTAATAAAATTATACAGGTTTCAGGCATACAATTCTATAATACATCATCTGTATATTGTATTGTGTGTTCACCACCCCAGGTCAAGTCTCCTTCCCTCACCATTTATCTCCCTATACCCTCTTCTACCTCCCCCCAGTCCCTTACTCATTTATTTTTGGTAGATATCAGTAACTGCCAAAGAAGTTTGAGATGGATAAGGATTGGATATTTCCTAACCTTTGTATTAAGCTGAAATGAAAAGCAAGTTTCAGTCCAAATAATTCTACCACACACACAGGTATTTATTTAAAAAAGAACACCACCACCATCCATAGTTCAAACAGGCCACTCTGTGAGCTCAGTGAAGTCCTAACTCCCTATTGTTTTGGATGCTCTGTCTGATCTTGCCACGGAAGCTTCCCAGGGGAGAGGTATGACGACAATTCGGGTCAGGATTCTATTACCCTTATAGTTGGCATCAGGTAACAAGAAATATTCCTAAGCAAATGGCTGCAAAAGCCTTGGGCATTGTCCCCAATGATGCGAACACGGGCTTGACTACCATCTTTCTTATTTTAAAGTCAGATTTATTGAGGAATAATTTACAGGCAGAAAAACTCACCCTATTTAGAGTACTGTCCTCTGAGTTTTGACAAAGGCATAAGTTGTATAAGCACCACCATAATCAAGTTACACAACAGTCCCATCACCTCGGAATACCCTTGTCCCCTTTGAAGTCAACTCTACTCTCACCCTAAGCTTCTGCAACCACTGACCTATTTCTGTCCCATAGCTTCATCTCTCCCAGAATGCCGGGTAGAGGGAATCATACAGAATGCCGCCTTTGGAGTCTGGCTTCTTTCATTCTGCCAGGGCGTCTGAGACTAACCCATGCTGCCCATTCCTCGTACGGCTGAGCGGCCTCCCGCACGTGCACGTGCCGAGATTCCACTACCCACCAGCTGACATCTGGGTTGTTTCAAGTTTGGGGTGATTATGAATAAAGCTGCTTCATGTACAGGTTTTTGTATACATTTCATTTCTCCTGGGTAAATACTTGAAGGTGGATCGGAGGCTCATAAGGTAAGAGTCTGTTTAGTTTTATAAGGAACTGCCAAACTGTTTCCCAAAGTAGCTGTGCCATTTTCCTTTCCTACCAGCAACGTGCGGGAGTTTCAGTTGCTCCGATCCTCCACCAGCGCCTACTGTAAGCTTTTTAAAAAATTTCAGCTTTATTAAGGTATAACTGACATATAAAACTCTAAGATATTTAAAGTGTTTTGATGTAGGTATACATTCTGAAAGGATTCCCCCATATATTTAATTAACACCTCCATCACCTCACATATTTATTCTTTTTAGTGAGCACATTTAAGTTCTACCCTTGTAGCAAATTTCAATTACACAACACAGTGCTGTCAACTGTAATCACATTTTACATGAGCTCCCAGGCCTTATTCCTCTTATAACTGAAAGTCTGTACCCCTTTCCCAACCTCTCCCTATTTCCTCCATCCCAGCCACCCCTTACTTTTCTCTATTTCTATCAGTTCAACTTCTTTTTTAGACTCTGCATATACGTAATATCATGATTACTTGTCTTTCTTTGCCTGGCTTACTTCACTTAGCATAGTGCCCTCAAGTGTTTGTCAGTTAAAAGAATGTTTCCAGTCACTCTAATAGGTGTATAGTGCTATCTCATTGAGGTTTAATGTACGCTCTCCGAATGACTGATGATGGGCTTATTTTCCCGTCTATTGGCCGTCCATATGTCCTTGTGTTCACATCACTTGCCTAATTTAATTAGATTTTTTATTTTCTTACTAACTTTTGAGAGTTCTTTATATTTTCTGGATGCAAGTCTTTCATTAGATATGCATTTTGCACATATTTTCTCCTAGTCTTTCGTTCTTTCCTTTTTCTCACATGAGAGTTCTAAGTTTATTAATCCTCTCATGAAAAATCTGCACAATCACCACAGATACAGTCAGAAGAATCTTAACTCCTCTGATGTCCAGTCTCCAGCTCACTCTGCAGCACCAGCGCTGGCCTTTGCAGCCCCGACTTCCCTCATTCTGTTCCTGCCTTCCTGTCTCGTTTTCTTGAGGTCTTACCCTCACACAGGCCACGTCTTGCAAGTCTATGTTCGGGTTCATTTTCCTTTGTGTAACCCCAGGAATCATAAATCATGCCCAAAGCCAGCTGTCTTGCCACCACCCAAATGGGTTCTGAACCCAAACTCAAAGATGACGTCCGGTGTGGTCTTTGACATTCTGGCTACTTTTCCCCGAATATCTGTCTCGGGTACTGTTGCCTTCCCAGGGTGAAGGACGTCAGTGACCGTTTGTTTCCACAGGAGTGGGCTGTTGGTCATGAATTTCCTGGTCTGTACAGTTACTGTGTGTTCACGACGGTGGCCGACCTTCGAGCAGCCAGTGAGGAAAAGACTCACTTTTCACCTTAACAGTATCTTTCAAAGAATGATTTCAAATTTTGATGAAGTTCATTTATCATTTCTTTCTTTTAGGGACAGTGCTTTGGGTGTTATTTTTAAGACTCTATGCCAAACCAAAGTCACTAAAATTTTTTGTAAGTTTTCTCCTACAAGTTTAAAAGCTTCAGGTTTTACATTTAGATCTATAATCCATTTTAGGCTAAGTTTTGTATAATATGTGCTATATTCTTATAACCTGCTCATGCAAGGGAATCCGAATATCTTGACTATCAGTTCATTTTCATGATAGGTAATCATCTTAACAGCTGCTAAGCAACTAATGGCTAATTGCACCAATAAAAGCTCATTCTGATATTCATGTGCTAACTGGTAAAATGTATAGTTTTGATTGAGATCCCAGTAAATGCACTGGTCACAGATCCTTCTGGAATCTGATTTTCTGATATAATGAAAGTCAACTAACCCTAGAGTGGGATTAATGACTAGGGAAATTCATTGGTACTGTGGTTGAAATTTAAACCAAGCAGCTCTTAGTTGAAAATAAAATCAAGCCATCAATGCTGAAGTATTTTTACAGTAAATTATAAACATTCTAACCCAGACAATAGGAAGACCATGGACAATGGCATGAGGTGTGAAGGAAGGGCAGTTACAGGGGGTGATGAGCGGTTCCTTCTGGTGCACACAGAGCACATGACAGTGCATGAGGTGAGCTGGGGAGATGGGCACAGCCATCCAAGGACTGGACTTTGAGAAGCCATAAGGAGCCTTAGGAGGATTTTAGGAGGTGAAATGGTATAATCGGATATGAGCTTCGGCAAGATCACTCTGGACAGTACAGACCGTGGTTTGATGGTGGAGGGTGGAAGACACTGGAAGCAGAGAGAAAAAATAGGAGATTATTATGAGTTGGAAGTGAGAGCTTATGAGATCCTGAAGTGAGGGCAGAGGGGAGAGATAAACACTGTTTTAAGGTATTATCTTCCTCTCCCAAAATGGTCAAAGATGAAAAAAAAAATTAGTCACTGACAAATGTCATATTTTAAAAAGTGTTTACTTTCTTTTTCTTTTGAATTCTGGCAAGTTGTTGCTGACCTTAATATGACTTTGGTGTTAAGGTTTTCTGCAAATATTGCTGATCGCACAGCAGGATGATGGACTTTCAGAATGTGCACACTTAGGATCCAACAGTGACAGGTGGTGGCTCTAGAACCCACCTGGGGCCCTGCTGATAGCGAGAGAACCAGCTGACAAAGGGGACATTCTTGGCATCTTGGACTCAAATGGCAACATAGTTCAAATAGGAAAAAATACTGAACTATCTTTTATGGTCTCGCCATGTCTTTCATTTCTTGGGGGTGTAATTTGCTTTATGTTCCCAATCGTGGAAAGGAGCTGCTTGATGTTAGATGTGACCTACAGTGACATAGGTAAAATGTTGAATGCTCTATAGATGGGTCCTTCAATACAGAACCTATTGGATTTGAGGACACTTTTGAATTGAACTTTAACAGTAGTAAAGAAAAAGATGGACTATGGATATAAAAATATTTGGGGGAAATAAGATGAATTTTTGACATCTGAAGTTGTTCTGGACTTCTTGCTAGCATTTCCCATTTATTTTTTTTGGCGTGTGTGTCTGATGTCTTCCTGGGTAAAAATGCAGGAGACAGTGCCTAACCAGCCACTTCTTCATTGTACCAGCTCTGGACAACAGGTCCTAAGTTCTAATTCTTTCTTAGAGCAGGATGGGAGTAGAACAAACACGGGCTGATTATGATGACGAGGATGATGTTGGCCACACAGTACCTGTGTCTCTCTTGAATACATGTAGAGAACTATCGAGTGAAAACAGATTCTCTAAACCAATTTCTTTAACAGAAAAGGTTTTGTTTGGGGAACAGCACTTATTTTATGTGGATTTGGTTTCAAACCAGCTAATTCTCTAGAGTCACTGATGTTTTTATTGAGCACCTATTATGCAGCAGGGTTCTTCCTGGTTCTGGGGCCATAACAGTGAACAAGACTCACTTGATTCCTGCCTTCGGGGAGCTAACAGTCTCTTCCACAGTCACCCACTGTGGGTGCCCAGGGCCCCTTGCAGTCTGCTCTACTTGAGCATAATTATACGACAGCATAATGACTTGCTTGAGGTGTGTCTTACTCATTTTGTAAACTTATTCATCATCAACAGTAAAAATAAAATAAAAGGCTTAGTACTGTGACAAGGAACAAATAAAGTACGTGAACATTCACTATCTGAGCCATACATGGAGTGTTCTGCCTAGTTTTAAATATCATACTTTAAAGAAACAAAGACAAACGGAGCATATGCATAAGAAAGCAACCTGAATGTTGAAATCATGTTATGTGAGGAGGTGAAGACATTCCATTTAGGAAAAAATAAACACGTTTAGTGTTTGCAGTAAGTCAAGGAAAGATAATTCTGCATCCAGGACTCTAAAACTCAGTGTTTTTTGTTACTCATTCCTAAAATGATCTTCTTCTGTTTTTAGATTAATGTTGAAGGAGATGTAGCAGTGGGTGTTACTGCACCGAATGGCTCCTTGTGGAGTTAATAAATAACGACGAAAACATGCCCAGCATCATAGAATAGTGCTGCCAAGATGTGCAAAACAAAAAGGGCAGGATAGAGGTTAAGGATTTAAAAGATTTTACTCAAACGTGTTGAAAATATCCCACTTGGAATTAACTGCACTACAGGCAGATAATTGTAAACATAGAACACACCGTGTGCCCGCAAATCAATAGCATGATTCCAGGAGCAGCGATGGTAATGAATTTGATGTTCCCTTGTTTTCCTGTGCAGCCAGGTAACAGAGACATCAGAATGTTACTGGTGGTTTCTTTTTTCTTTTATGCCTATTGCATTTATCTAGTCATAGAATACACATACCATCCAATAAGTAAATAGAAAACAAATCTAAAAATTATCGTAAATCAAATCAGAAAACACAGAGGGAAAGCCTTATTTCTGGACAGGTGAATGTAAGAAATAAGCTCAGAAATACGATAGATTCCAAATCTGCGATGCTCTTTTTCTTGCTCTACTTACAAGGTGCTCACAAGCAGTAAAGAAGTAACTCACTGGACAAAAAAGTGATGAAAAAAAAGGGGGGGATTAAAGATGGCAGCGGGCTGAGTGGAAGCTACACTGACACTCTCCTGGGACCAACCTGGAATGGCAACACTATCATTCAAAATAGATTGTGAAATAAAGAGCTTCCCAGACAAACAAAGGCTAAAGGAGTTTATCACCACCAAACCAGCATTGCAGGAAATGTTAAAGGGACTGCTGTAATAATAATAAGAAATAGAGAGAGAAACATAGGCATAAAGAATTCAAATGGCAATAAATAAGGACCTATCAATAATAATCTTAAGGACTTTAAAGAGGAGATTGACAGCAATAGAGTCATAGTTGGGGACTTTAACACCCCACTGACTTCACTGGATAGGTCTTCTGGATAAAAAGTCAACACAGAAACAGTGACTCTAAATGACACACTAGATCAGATGGATTTAATTGATATTTACAAAATATTTCACCCCAAAGCTGCAGAATATAAATTCCTCTCAAGTGCACATGGGACATTCTCATAGATAGACCACATGTTAGGACACAAAACAAGTCTCTACAAGTTCAAGAAGACTGAGATCATATGAAGCGTCTCGGACCATAATGGCATGAAATTAGAAATCAACTACAGTAAAAACACTCAAAAACATTCAAACACATGGAGGCTAAATGGCATGTTATTAAACAACAAGTGCATTATCAATGAGATCAAGAAAGAAAGAAAACTTCCTGGAAACAAATGAAAATGAACACACAACCCAAAATCTATGGGACACAGCGAAAGCGGTCCTGGGAGGGAAGTTCATAGCACTACAGGCCTACCTTAAAAAACAAGAAAAATTTTAGTAAACTCTCTAACCCTACAACTTAAAGAATTAGAAAGCTCCCCTGTGAAGCTGTCCAGACCAGGGCCTTTGTTGCTGGGAGTTTTTTGATTACTGCTTCGGTTTCATCAGTCATTATTAGCCTATTCAGGTTTTCTGATTCTTCCTGATTCAGTTTTACACAATCTCACTCATATGTGGAATCGTATAAACAAAACAGACTGAGGAACAAAATAGATCCAGAGGCATAGAAGCATGGAACAGACTGATGAATCTCAGTGGGAAGGCAGAGGTGGGGGAGTAGGTGGGGAGGGATTAATCAGAGGACTTATATGCCTATATTCATAACCCATGGACACAGACAATAGTGTGGGGAAGGTCTGCAGGGGGGAGGTGGCACGCAGGGTGGAGGGGATCAATTGGGGGAAAAAGGGGGGATATCTGTAATACTTTCAACAATAAAGATAAATTTTAAAAAAAGAATAAAAAAAAGCAAGGTGCACACAAAAGTGACAGCAATACATTATCAATTAAGCTTTGCCTGGGCACACTGGAAAGATATCCAAGTTCTAACAGGAGTGCAAACATATGAACTAAAATCCTTATAAATTGAAAAAATCTAAATCTAGTAAAGACTTCAAAAGAAAAATAATACTCTATCAACTTAATAATGTCTCATGGTCATCCACAAGAAAATGTATTACTATACACTTCTGATCCTAAGGTTTCTGATTCTGAAGTTTCAGAAGTCTATCTGCCCTGGCTGGTGTGGCTCTATTGGTTGGGCATCATCCTGAGCACCAAAAGGCCGCTGGTTCAATTCCCAGTCAGAACACATGCCTGGGTTGCAGGCTTGATCCCCAATGCAGGATGTTTCTCTCTCTCTCCCCCTCTCCCTTCCTCTCTCTCTAAAAATCAATAACAAATATTTAAAAAGAAAGCCTACATCCAACTGCCTATTTGACATTGCTACCTAGCTGTCAACTGAACATCTCCAAAATGGAATTATTGACTTCCACCCCTCGCCAACCTTTCTCCTTTCTCGGTCTTTCTCAACTCCGTCAATGGCCCTGGCATCCACACGGCTGCTGTGGCCCTAAAGCTGGTGGTACTCCTTGAGCCCTGTTCTCTCACTGCTTCCAGCTCCTGCACCCAATCTCATATATCAACAAATTCTATGGGCTCTACCTTCAGAATGTGTCTCACGTCCAGCATTTCTCACACTTCCTCCTCCATCACTCTGTTATCAACTAGTCACTCTGCTTCCATTCATCTCTCTCCCTGAAATTCCTTTTCCATTTACAGCCAAAGCGATCTTTCAAAAGTGTGAATGAATGTCCGACTTATTTCGCTTAGCACACTGTTCTCAAGATCCATCCATGTTGTCGCAAATGGCAGTATTTCGTCTTTTCTGACGGCTGAGTATTCCACAGTATATATATGCTACGTATATCCAGTCATAAACATGCTAAGTGAAACAAATCAGACAGAAAGTCAAGAACCAAATGTGGGATATGAAACTGAAAGCAACAAAGGAACAAACAAGAAAAACAAACAAACACTCGTAGACACAGACAAGAGCATGGTGGTTACCAGAGGGAAGGGGTGCAGAGGGTTGGTAAAGGGGAAAGGGGGCTAAATACACGGTGACAGAAAAAGATTAGATTTTAGGTGGTGAACGCACAATACAAGGCACAGATGGTGTATCACAGAATTGTATGCTTGAAACCTATATAATTTTATTAACCAATGTCACCCCGATCATTTAATTTTTTAAAAATTGAAAAAAATGTGAATGAGTGATGAATGAATGAATATGTCTCCCTGTTTAAAAGCCTCTATGGCTTTTTAATGCACTTGGAATAAAATGTGAACTATTCACTTTGCCTGTGAGACCCTATAATGATCAGGCTCCAGCCCTCTCCTTCCCTTCCACTCCCCACTCTACTCTGGCTCATGGGGCAACAATCACTTGGATTCCTCTCTCTTCCAAGCCCGATTTTGTCTCAGGACCTTGTGAGGGCTTCTCCCTCAGGGAGTCTGAAACTCTTTCCCCTAGGTCTTTGTACAGATGGCTCCTTCCTGTTACCTTGTCACATTTTCTCTGACCACTCTATCTAAAAAACAAAGAAAAAATCCCACTTTCCCATCCATCCCAGCCACTCCCTGCACTGCCCAGAGTGACAGCACTGGCCACATGGAGGCGCTGGAGCCCTGGAAACATGACTAGTCCAACCTTCAATGTGCTCAGTGTAAAAATCTGCAGGTTTCAAAGGCTTGGAACAAAAACTACAAAATATCTCATTAATAATGTTTCTGTTAATTATATGTTAAAATAATATTTTTGTTATGCTGGGTTGAAGAAAATAGTTGCTATAATTTATGTTTCCCTCTTTTTTCAAATGTGACTGTTAGAAAATTTAAATTGTGTGGTTCACATGTAGCTCACTTTATGTTTCTATTGGATAGCACCGCTGGATTCCATTTTGCTATTTGTTGCTTTAGTTGCACTTATCTGACATCGTCTTTTTTTACTCCTTTTTTGTTTCTCCCCATTAGAATGTAGTTCCATGAGAGCAAGGGCCTTGAGTTTTTTTCTTCACTGCTACATCCCAACTTTTAGAACACTGCCTCCCACATAGAAGGCCCTCGATAAATATTTATTGAATGAAGGAATCAACAATTTAAGGCTCCCTAGTCCTTTCTTCCTACCATTCCATATGTGTCGTCACAGAGGTCACCAAAGCTAGTCAGAATATTCTACACTGCAGGGGAGGAAACAAGAGACGAGTATTTTCTTGAATTAGTATTTTAACTTAATCTCTCCTACTGGGTTTTAAGTTCTTGAAGGAAGGAATTGTGGTTCCTGCACCTGTATACTCCCTTCTTGATCAGCAGACCACCTCAGCAAAAATACCAATGACAATAAAGTCACCATAATTGCAAAGCTACCACACTTTGCATCCTTACTATGTCGCAGGCATTGTATGACGTCATTTATAAAATCTACAGGTTAGGAATTATTGTTTCCATTTTTAGGATGAGGAAACTGAGGGTTAGTAAACTCAATTAATGGTCTTAAGATCGACTAGCCAGCTGGTACAGACATTCAAATCCAGGCCGTTCTGATACCACAGGCCTGGCAAACTCTGGATCACCGTGTTCACGGCACAACGTGTGGTCAGAAAACTTCAGAGCGACCGAATAACATTAAAAGTCACTTTTGGTATAAAAGAAGGACAACATCAGTAATAACCAAAAATCCTGGTGACACTCCCCAGAAATAAGCAGGCGCTCTATGACCCCAGGTGCGTTTCAACCTCAGCCCGTGCGTCGCCGAGTCCTACCTGACCTCCAGGTGCAGCACCAGCAAGCAGCGGTCGGCCATGTCCTGGAAAGCTTTGGCAAGCTCGCTGAGCGTCTGCATGATCTGCTCCGACACCGGGGGCAGATCCAGGTTCGCGTGGCCATCTTGAGCAGGAGACAGCACTGAAAAGGGGGGAGGACAACACACCAATCACTTCACTACATGTCTACTGATTCTCTGAAATGACATGTTATTTTGCCGCTCATCATGTTGTTTTCACCAAGTTGGCTAATGCCAGTGTTGGCAGCATTAGACGTCCAAGACAGGAAGGACTATTTCTGTCCTTGATTAAACACAGAAGCCCAGATGATTCAATCTGCTCACAGAATGTCAAAAAGAGAACTTCAGAGTTGGAAGCGACCTGAACAGTCGTCTGGCCCAACCACGTGGTCGATGCTCGTGTCATTTATACATCTGCAAATGGCTGTTCAGTGTCTGGTTGCACCCCCCACAGATGTTTGTGAAAGGAAACTCAACACCCCTTCAGGCAGCCGAGTCCACCTCTGAAAGATCTGACCGTCCTGCATCAGGCCTTTTCTGTCTGTCATCATCAACTTTTAATCGCTGGCCCTGATTCTGCCAACGCTGCAGTGATTCTCGTGTGTGTCAGCACAAGTGCTAAAGACATCTCCTCCCTTGGCTTCTCTGAAGTCTTCCGTTTTCCAGACTACATGTCCCCAGTTTTTATGCTATTCTTCATATAAATGAATCAAATAATTTTACAGTCCTCATACTTCACCAACAAAAATGTTCCAATTGTTCTGTATCTCCCCTGAAACGTGGGGTGCAGGACCACACACAATAAATACTGCGGAGTGGTGTGGCCTGTAGAGAGAGCCGTCTGCTCCTTCGCTCTAGATACCACACTGCCTGCACGTAAGCCTACGGTGTTCAGGGGTGGGGACAATGGTCATATATTCTACTTGAACTCATATAGAGCTTACAGTCAACTAAAAGTCCTACAAAGGTCTTTCAGGAAAATTTTATAAAGCTACTTTCTACATCTTTCCCAAGTAACTGATATAATATTTAATGGCACTTGACACCACATTCAAGAAAATACTGAGCAGCAGAAATGTGAACTACATTTGGTTATGTCTAGACTTCTGTTGTCTACCCAGCTTCCTAGTTTCTCAAAGGTCTCCAACAGTAACTTGGAAATTTCATTCAAAAGTTCTTTCATTTCTCTAGAGCCTCAAAGACTGGCCTTGAGTCCTGTCCCCACTATTTACTAGGTGACCAAGAGCTAATTTCTAAGTTACTTAAAAGATAATTCCATCCATCTTGAAGTTCAATCTCCATTTACCAGTAATTTTTGCCTTTCCACCTAAAAAGTATATTCTCCTTCTCAGAGAATAGAGTGCCCTTTGGATATGGCCAGGGTCTGGCGGTGTTCACCTTAGAGGGTGGGGAGTCAACATCTGGCTGCTGCAGCATCTACAGTTATGGGCTTTCGGTGCTGCATCTATCCCTAGACTCTCCCCAAGCCCAGAGAAGGGACCCGAGAGACAGCCAAGACTTATAAGGCTAAGTTCAGCTCTATGGAGTCAGACTTTAATAAGTTATCACAGCAAAGATAAAAAGACTTTTGTTTAAAGGAACTGATGTGTAAGGAGGAAGGGAGTTAGCGATGGAGATTTAAAATGATCACCAGCCTTGGCATCATCTCAGATGTTCACTCACTCGGTCTGCAGGAGGCTAGATGTGTGGCACTGCACTCCCTCTGTAACGGGAACATTATTTACCCTGTTTCATCACCGCCTTCATAATGTCTTCATTTGACCAGTGGGTGAAAGCACTACAAGTAACACTGATCAAATATTTCAAAGCATTTTAGGGCTTTTGAGCTCCTGGATTCCTGTGTGTGTGACACCAACTGTGGCATAGAGAGCTATGACATATCAGTGACAGAGGCAGAAACCAGGTTCTGGAGAAATCGGACCCATGGTCTGAGTTAAAAGTTCTCCAGTCTCCTTTTATCTGCAGGGGATCCGTTCTGAGACTCCCAGTGGATGCCTGAAAGCAAACAGTACCGAGCCCTATGGAGACTATGTTTTTCCTGCACCCTTTCCCCTGAAGAAGCACTTTACAGCTCCTCTTTGGTATCCAAATTGCCAGTATCTTCCACCACTCTTGTGTGTTGGGGCCATTATAAAGTAAAATAAGGGCGACCTGAACACAAGCACTGCGATACCACGACAGCTGATCTGGTAACGGAGAAGGCCACTTACTTCGTGACTAAAGGAAGGGCCGTACACACAGTGTGGAATCACTAGACAAGGGGGTGAGTCACAGCCCAGGCAGCACAGAAAAGGGTGGCGTGAGACTTCATCATGCTCCTCAGAACAGAGCGCACTTTAAAACCTATGAAGTGTTTATTTCCAGAATTTTCTATTTAATATTTTTGGACTGTACTTGCCTGAGGGCAACTGAAACCATGAAAAGCAAAGTCACAGATAAGGGGGGACTACTGTACTAATATCCCAAACTCTATCAGAGGCATTCTGGACAAATTCCACCAAGAAAGTAAAAAAAAAAATCACTTTCTTATTATAGAAATATATAATGTCATTATATGTAGCAACCGATCACTGCCAAACTATGCCATTAAAAAAAACATGCACAAAAGACCAAGCAGAGTAAGTTAACGGCAAGATGAAACCTGCCGCGAGCACGGTGGGAGTTCAGAGAGCAGCACGCCGCGCGTCTCGCCCGGCTGTAATCCACAGCGAGAACACAGCACTGGAGCAGGGCTACATGAAGAGTTGTGCCCGAGTTCTCCTGGAAAGCCGGCTTGTGGATTCTGGAGGGCTCACTGAAGTTTATGGAGTTTTCTTAACAAGGAGTAGTACACTGAGCGAGAAATGCTGAGCACAGCAAACAATGACAACACACACAATGAACGAGCTCTTAAATGTCAAATGGAAATCGAAAAAAAAGCAAGGCTGACAGAATCTGCTGTTGGGGAGATTACAGTCAAGAGAGGAGGTTACTAGACACAGACACACACTTGCACAAACCCTTTTAGGGGCTACGCAGTTGTCTATCTCGGGGATTGCTTCGGATTGGCAGAACACACGTATACTGTGGGCTTTAAAAAGATTAGCACTTGATCATTTTATTGCGATATGCACTTTGAGCTAGTTTTCTGATACTGGGGATGGGTCACATTAGATCGTTCACAATATCCCTGTGCCTCCAACAGCCACTGCATAAAGGCAGGCATGTTTGAGATCCTGGCTGACTAGCTGTGGCAACGTGGCTGCAGCTTTCTATACTAACCTGGCTGGTCAGTGAGGAAGCTGAACCTTGGTCCCCGGGGCGAACACTGCTTGTTAGGTGAACCCACAGACACTTCCAACTCTCCTTTGCTCACTCCACTAGAGACTGGAAAGCTAAAAGTCTGCCTTCCCAGCTGTGCTTGGTAGCTAGAGGTGGCCACGTGTCACCATCCTGTGGCCAAGGACCCTCTGAGTAGATTCTTCTTTGGCAGCTTGATCCAACCCTGGGCTATCTCTGCAACTCATCATTTGACAGGGAAACAAAACAACACAAAAGCATGGATGGTTGCCATTAAAACTTTCTGGATTTTATTGCTGAAAAAGTCTTCAGTGTCATTTGTTCATCTTTCCCTAGTGCTTGGCCAGCTCCTTTCCCTTTCTCAGCAACATCCCCAAATTCATGCTGCTCTCCCAGGCCCGTGTCCTTCCTACTCTCTGTCACTCCTCTCTGAGGACCTCAAATTCTTATACAGACTTCAAAAAAATGGTCAACACTTGCTTTCTCCACAGGCTTGCCTTCCATCAACTCTTCCATGCGCCATAGTCTGATTTCTGCCTTCCCCTCTTTGTTAAATAATTATCCAGATGATCATCACCAATGGCAGCCTAACTGCCAAATCCATGGAGCACTTTCCACTATTAATCCCATTCAACACGACTGGCATTTCCTCCTTGAAATTCTGTCTTCTTCTGCCTCATATGGCACCATGTTCCTCGGGGTGTCCTTTCGCCACCCCAACACTGCTTTCATAGTTTCCTCCACTGGATAGTCTTGCTTCAGCCCACCCACTAATGCTGGTGTTCACGAAGATTTTTTTTCTCCTGGTCTCCCTTACTTGTCATTCTATATGTTCGCTCCGAGTGAGCTCATCCATTTTCATGGTTTTTGCTATTACCTAGGAATTGATGACTCCTAAATTTTATTTGATCAACTGTTTGCGAGCTATCTTTACCAGCGCATCCCACAGGCATCTCAAATGCAGTGTGCTCAAAACTAAACGCATTATCTATCCCTAGCATCTGTTCTTTATCCTGAATTCCCTTTCTATCAGGGCCATATCAATTTAGGAATCTCAGCTACAAACAGAGAGTAATCTTTGAATCTCTTCTCTCCTTTACTCCCTTCAGAAAAGACTGATTTCTGCCCACTTTATTTCGTAAATGTTTTTTTAATATATTTTGTCTTTTCTATATGAACTGTCGTTTTCTTGGTTTAGCATCATTTCTTCCACAGACTACTGGAAGTCTCCTGACTGATGTCTTTGCCTCACGCCCTGTCTGTACCTTAATTCAATACTCCATATTTAGCTAATTAAATGTGAGTTAGACAGAGTTATTTACCTAAGACACAAATTTGGCTATGTGATTTTTTTTTGGTAAAAGTCAATGCTTTTTTAATTAAACAGAATAAATGATTTAACTGACCCACATAACATGGCAAATAATTCACATAATAACAAATTAATAAAGATCAGGAAAGAGAAGGAATAACTTGCCATTTACAGCTATAACTTTCTCCTTAGTTTCTTGAATGTATGCTAGGGAGAGAGTGGGGATGGTTTTCTGGGCTATTTGAAACCTTGCAAGACTAGTTTAAAGCAATTGTGGTCAATCCCTACAGCCCAATCCCTATAAACTGGGTTGCCTTTAGAAGTCACTTTAATTTCATGAGGCCATCTTGCTGCAGCTCAGACTTGGGGTCTCCTCTCTTTTCTCCTGACATAAAATCCCTGGCATATCAAACACCCGGCATCTCCCAAGGAAAACCAACCTCCTAACTGTCATGGAGAAGCAATCAGCGTAGGTCATTAGGATGTCTCAAGTGGTTCCACATCCTAATATTAACCAGACTGAAATCTGTTTAGGTCTTAAAATTAGTCAAAATTGGACTCATTCAGACCCAGAGGAGCATCTGTTTTCAAGGATGCAGCTGCTACACTTTCAATGGCAACTTACTGTGACTTCTTTAATTGATTCATATGAGGATGTCCTTGTGCATCTGTAATATTATCTAAAATTGCTACAATATTAGCTTAGACCGGGATCAGCTGTCATCAAAGTAATAAATTGAAAAGGAGAAGATGGTTATCACAGCAGGGAAAGAAAGGTTAACTCGGCGAATTAGAACTTTTTAGAAGATGGAAAAAGACCATGAGGAATGATCCCATGAGATTTTCTCACTGGAAAACGTTTCAGAAGATCACATTTTGGTTCAATCATTTCTGACTCCCCTTGCTATTTGTACAGAGAAATGCCAGTCACCACAGTGATCTCTACTTCAACTTGGATAAAATCATTTCATTTCCAATCTTCAGTTTTCTAATTCAGAAAATTGTGGTACCGGCACCTTCCTAACTCCTAGAACAATGTGTTATTAGGTTTTGTAAATAATTTTGACATCCTTTGGTTTTGTTACCTGGATGACATTATTTTAAAAGTAAAAATGGGAATATTGGTTAGGCCTGTGACATTAAGAACTACGGGGCTTACAGAGTCAATGGGGCCTGTGACGGGAGACCCTCCCTCTCACCTCTTCCCTCCTGTGAAATGCCTGTGGGATGTGCTGCTATGCAGCCAAACACTGGGGTAGAATTTATAAGCGTCAGGCACGATAAAACCACCGTTCCAAGTGGAACTGCAGTGTCAGCTAGCTCTAGCCTCAGCCTGCGTAATTTCTCCGATACCACAACCCCTGCTTTTCACTCATTCCCTAGAATTATCTGCAGACCTATAAAAGCTAACCTTCCCCCCACCCCAGGGTTTTGTACCTAGGAGGCACTTTATAAGTGTTTGTTAAGTAAATTATTTATCAATAAACCTGCTAGTTTCTGGAATGGATATGTGATCTTCACATGCTAAAGTATCTACTGTCTTATTAGCATCTAATTTGGATTTTCTTAGGCTAGAGATGTCGTTTCCTCCTTATCTAAGTCAATGGCTTCAAATTAAAATTTCATGGTGACACTTTTCGATCACTCTTTCTCTTTCCTGAGACACATTTTTAACACCTAGCGATTCTTTGCCAACAGTCCTGGCTTTAGCCAGGATTATCAAGCCGTTTAGTCAGACACTCCTTCCCACCCGCCAAACAATCCGTAACCTAGTTTTAAGTTCCTTTGCTACGTTTCTCCACAAGATGGGCCTTATCTAAGATACATGTTTGGTAGGTTCTCTTTGTTTTGCCTCCTATTTCAGAAGCAATGGTTCTTTTGTTCCCAAATAATAACTATTTCTTTTCAGTCCAGATTTCCTTAGAAGTTTTGGGTTTGAGCTAGCAAACCCAATTGCTTTCTGAAAGCCAAAATGCTGACTCAGATTATTCCCTGACCTACAGAGTTAATAGGACTGCAAAGAATGGGGACACGGTACGCATTATTCAGATGAGATCCCAGACGTGCGTCTGCGTGTGTAACCAGCTCTGGAAATAGAGCCTGGTCTCTGAGACGTGACACCCCCCAATGAATCCTTTCACACCTAACAGCTGTGTGTGAGAATAGGAAGGCTTTTCACTGCTGCCTCAGGAAGGGGCCTCTTTTGTCCACTCCTACAGGGGAAGAAGGCAAATGGAAGGAATTTTTAAAAAATTGGGGTGGGGAAAAGCAGATGAACTTCATTACCAGGAAGGAAAAAAAGATCAGGATGGGGGACGTGGAGGGTGAGGTGAAGGTGTCTTCTTTATATTTGCTTTTCTAGGGTCTATTCACCTAATTGATAATATATTTATGGTAAAAAAAAAAATGCTTCCAGTGGAACAGGAGGCAAAGACCTAGGGGGTTTCTTTTCTGTGGTACTCTCTGTATTTAAATGGGCGTGTGTGGCACCTTTCCCCCTATTAATCACAAGACTATGGGCAACGCCACTTCGCAGTGTTCTCTGGAACATCTCTCCCTCATTCCTTTCTCTCTTCCTCTCCTCCAAAATGTCTTATATTACCCTAATTACGGATAGGAACTTTGTGGGGAAGAAAATATATGCCTGTCCTACTCACTGCCCAGGTGATGACTCGGATGGCCCATAACATTTGTTTGAGAAGCATTATTATGAGGCCAAAAAACCCAAAGATCAAATTTTTACAAATAACTGTAAGGATGCTGCTTAAGAGTAATTTTCATCTCCATGAAACCATACTCTTTCCTGCTGCTTCCCAGAGAAATAAAATATTTTCTTTCACTTTTTATTTCCTCTAGAACACATTTCCAAACAACTTGAAGTCTCATTTCCCGCATTTGTACAAGTTAGAATTGCTGTGGGGACCAAAAGGGGGGCGGTCGCCCCTTACAAGGTGCTCTGTCTGGCCGCAACGTATTTCATCTCGCACTGTATTTGCCTAACGCAGTGACTGCCAACTGGTGTGCTGCAAGAATTTTTAAAATACGCCAATACCTGACTATTTGGTCAGGGGCACTGACCTCTTTTCCCTTAGGCTGTCAAATAAAATAGTAACAACAGCTAACACAACACTAGCTGTCCAGTGTCAATGAATTAAAACTATACCTATTTTTTCTGTCAGATCGGTACAAAATGTATTTTTTGGTGGGCCGCAGAATTTTAGTAATTAGTTTATGTGCCGTGAGATGGAGAAGGTGGAAAACCACTGGCCTGAGGCATTGCTGGTGGACTGAGACCCGTGAGAACAAAAGCAATGCCCCCAGTTCTGCTTATGCTCAGCAATAATGCCCGCTGAACTTAATCTTTAAGGACAAATCAAAAAATTTGATATCCTTTTTGTCCATTATATCTTCACACAAAGCCTTTGACCTAGCGTCTTCCAAATAGTTCACTGGCCTGGAACATTCTCTTCTTCAGGGTAGGAAACTAAGTTCCAGAGAAGCTGAGCGTCTGAACTGACGGATGATTCCAACATTGACCTACGTGGGGGAGCAAGGGAGGTTCGTGTGCGGCGCAGAGAGAAGAGCAAGACAAAAATGAAAGCCACAGTGAGGACAGGCGTCCCCTCCACCGCACAGGATAGAGGCCAGTTCCCAGCCGCCAGGACGCACTAGACGCCGCCTCGCAGAGGGAACCGCAGCCAGTTAGTAAGGCAGCAGCGGGCTGGTAGTAAGCGGCCTGCGCAGGCCCCGGGCCTCCAGCCGTCAGCTTTAGGCTCCTGCCTCCGCTGCTGCAACTGGCACGGACGCGTGGCGTTCACACGGGAGCCACAGGACAGACCTCAGTCGCTTTTGGGTCTGGGGGGAAGCATTAATATTGATTTTTCTTTTATTCCAAATAATCCTCTCTGAGGCTGTGTAAAAACCTAATCATCTACTAAGAAGGCAAGTAGTGAGGCCAAATCAGCTCCTGCTGGAAATGAAAGTTTCTGGAAATGGGAAAAAGCCAAGGAACAGCTCCCATCCTCCTGGGGAAATCACTACTGTGGAGCCACCTTACATTCCCACGGATTCCATAAGCCTTGTGTGTTTCTGTAAGACCTGCATCAAAGAGCATCTCAAAGTGTTAACAAGTACTTAACCAGGTATTTCAGATAAAGAAGCGACACAGGTGTGAGTTTTAATGGAATTTTACAGGCAAAAATACTACATGTCAAAGAGATAACATCCACCCATGTTGTTGACAGCACCCTTCCAGCGTAGTCACTGTGTAAGTTAGAAACACTGGGCCCATCTGCAAATGGTGAAACTGAACCCAACAGAAATAAAGCTCGTTTTCCAACACGACACAGCAAACAAGTGCCACAAATACAGATAGAACCAAAGGAGTTAGACTGAAAGTCCTCTATGGGGTCTTTCTTCAATTCATCTTTTCCAGCTGCCTTTTGTCCTGAGTTTCCTGTTCAGGCAGCTGCCTCGTTCATAAATTTGGACCCAAGCTGAGGAAGAATCATGACCTTCTTGAATGAGAGCAAGTGCAGCCTCCCTTTTAGCCTCGCATCCCCAGTACACAGTGCAGTTTCTGGAACCGGCAGGTAACTATCAAGTGCATTGAACAAGGAGGTGCCCTTTGGAAACAGACACACCTGAGTTGAAATTCTGACTTTCTCATACAGCACTGGGTGAACTTCTCAACAGATTCTCCAGCTGTAGAGGAAGATCATCACCCCTAACTCCCAGGATTCTGATGATTACATGAGAAAAGATCTAAATGCTTGGAACAGCGTTTAACCCACAAGCGCTTAATATATGGCAATTACTGCTACTACTACTTCTATTACTTATTCAATATAAATGTGTTCAATAAATAAGTAACAAAACCCCAGTGTCCTTATCCTCCATTCATAGCTTTAAGTAGGCTTTGAACAATGACACTAGCTTTATACATCTAGTGGCAAAACCTGATAAGCTACTGTGGCTGCAGAGCAAATCTGGCTGAATCCTAGGAGCCCTGGTCACTCTGATCGGATCACTGTGTGGACAACAGACTTACTGGGAGTCAGAGCTGACCTTGCCACTGAGCACACATCACCAAGCCTAGCAGTGGACTGGCACAGCCTTCCTTTGAGGCAGGAGGCAGGAAGTAGGAAACAGAGGCAGAATTAAGTTGCTACCACGGTGCAGGATTTGCAGGTGTAAGTCTGGCTAAGAGAATTTGCCGTCAGTGAGGACAGCGCGGCCACTGCTCCAGTATGTGGTGAAGGTAACAGTGAAGTGCTGCCCCTTTAATCTTGCTGTGACAGATACTCGGTGCAGGCTAAATTGATGAGTTGCTGCCAAACACACATTGACTAATGCCTTGTGAAGGTTAATAATATACAGCCATATTTCTGTCTTTACACATTAGTAACACATGAATACTGTTCACACATCCATTCCAGTCTCGCTATGTAATCCCTAGAATAATTAACAGTTCATATAGATGCTTCCAAATCAAGTTTTCTAAAAACCGAAAGATAAATAACCCGTTTTTATACCAGTTAAGGGTAAGCGACATAGAAAAGCACTCATTTATCTGTCAGGTGATTCTGTAGTTTCAGGATATTGCCTGAAATCTAAGTAATCTTCTCATTAATTATGAACCGGATTTTCCCACCTATGACAACACTTCTTTTTGATTGATTACCTATGTGCAGGCTCAGAAAGTGGCTGAATTCTGATTCAACCACTTTATGTAACCTTGGGCAAACTGTTAAACCTGTGAATCAGCAACAATTTAAGAGGATCACTGTAAGCATTCAATGAGATAAAACACATAAAGCACTTAGAACAATGCTTGGCACACAGTAAGTGCTCAGTAAATCTGAGTTACTGTTGTTGGGCCTGGTGAGGACCCTGGAAGACACATCTCCTAGGCTCATCTCATTACTCATCAAAACACCTTGCACAAAACTGGAGCACTGTGGGCTTCGCTGTTCACATGGCTAACAGAAAGGAAACACTATATTGATAGATTACGACATTTACACTGTGTAAACTCATGACCTTTTGATCTTAAAATATGGAATCACGAAAATATCAGAACTACAGAATTCTAGAAATGTTCAAATCAGTAAAGACCACAGGAGAAAAAGGGGATTAAGGTTTAAATTTTATCTTTTTACCTACAAAAGGGGAAGAACACCTTTCTCCAGAGTAGCCAATTTAATAAAAGAGGGGGGCACTGCAGGCAGGCATGGGAAGTGGTCGTTTGGTGGGAAAGCAGGGAATGATGGCACTCAGAGCTAATGTAGTGTTTCTCAATTATTTTGAGGGAGGAAGGGTGGGGATCTCTCTTTTTAAGGAAAGGATGTCTGCAAGGCTCAGTTCTTTAGCAAAGTGAACTTGGGAGTTATTTTAGCAATGCAAGAGGATACTCAACAAAGCTTTGAGACTGTTTATGTTTTTGGGAGATCAGGTCTGCCCTACTCAAACAGGGCCTGAAAGGTCCTACTTATATTTTGAATCAGCATCTGTTTCATGGTCACAGTTTATTTCCCCTGCCAAAGGCACTGTGAGGAAAGCAGAGGAGAAATACACATGGGGGTGTGTGCATATGGTATAGAAGGGAGGAATGATTATAAAGTCTATATGGCCGTGACATTTTGCTCTGAAATGATAGAAATTATTTTCACTTGAGGAGACAGAAATTGTGTTATAAATTATTTCAATGTGCACATAAAGACACGGACAAGTCAGGACTTCCATTAAGGCTAAAACAGATTCGGCTTATTTTGGAAAGATGTTTTTGTATTTACTAGCACAGGAGATGTGTTATTTTATTCGCTTTCTTGGGAATATATTCCCCTTGATAATACACTAGATTAAATTTATTATAGAAAGTCAGACAGGAAAATACCCTGTGCCCTTGTCTACTGTCAACTCAGTATCATCTCCACCCACTGCCCTGGAAGCTGGGGAATATGGGACTCTCTCTCTCTATAAAATGTACACATGGAATGTAGGAATATATTTTCTGACTTCTTGCTGGCAGGGTTTTGGGTTTAGATTCTGGCAGCGAGATGTGGCAGGCACAAAGAAAGGAAGGTGTTCTCCTGCATGGTAGAAAGATGCTCGCACAGATGGCCCGAGGAGAACTCCTGCAGTACTGCTTCCTCGCTGCAGGTGGAGAGCCTCTGAGCTTTTCCTCATTCCCTGCAAACCAGAAGCTAGTTCTCTTGCTCTCTGCTTCCATCCAACTGTTTTCTAAGGCCTTTAAACAAATTTTAAAACATCTAATTCCATGTGTTAAATTCCTTCTTACTGGAAAAAACCTAAAAATTGTTTGGTTTCCTGACTGAGCCTTGATGGATAAATATAACCTTCTACTCATGAGATATTTCTGAGCTACGGAAACTCAGGACTCAGAGGAGCTGGAAGGAGTGGATGAGGGTCACTGAGAAGGCACCTCCCAGACACCTTGCCCGCAGGCTCGCCTTCCATTCTGTGTGCCTGCTGTGTACTCATCCGTGATCACAGGTCTCTTCTTTCCTTCTTATGTTCTCTGTGAGCTATTCAGAGAGCTCTTTGGATGCTCTACAACAGTGTGGTGGTTAACAGTACAGGCTGTGGAGGAGGCATACTGAGTAAGTTCAAGTTCTGGTTCCACTACCTAATAACTTCATGTGTCCTTGGGTAAGTTATTTCACCTCTCTGTGCCTCAGTTTCCAATTGTAAAAATGGAGATAATTATGGTATCTACTTCATGGGTTATTGTTAAGGGGAGGGGGGAGAGAGAGAGAGAGAAAGATTAAGAATATACTACACCGTGGCATAGAGTATTTGATATTATTTTTGTTAAATTACTTAGCATTTTTGGTTCAAATTTTATGTCTGAGGGCTTTCCCACCCCTCACCATACACTACATTCCCTTTGATAGGTTCTAATCATGGGATCACACCTATATTTTCTCCAAATGCCTGAAAATTTAACTTTCTGAAAACTAAACACCCAGCTACGCCTGGTGTTTACTTTCTTGCTGTGCAAACTCCAACATGAAATGGTAACATTCTCCAAAGACTATAATAATTTCTCCTCCTCAGTGAATTCTTCCTTTTAGTCTCATTAGTCCCACAGGATAACTGGTCTCCATAGTCTTCCCTCTTGAGAAGAAAAATCACCCAAAAGATGAAAAAAACTTACTTCTCATCTCGCGTTAGCTGAGTGAGACTCCCCATCACCACCACTGCCACCATGTCAGTGTCATCATCATAACAGGGACGCGCCATCCAGGGCCTATGCCTTACTGACGGGTCTAAGTGGTCTGCAGGATATGCTTTTACATCAATATCACTCGCTTCTTCCTTTCATGTTTGTTTTAGACTTAATTTGAATGTTGCTTCTAATGTCTTCTCAGAGGGGTGGATTGCCACAGAGTATTTCTCACATTTTACCCATAAGCTGTGCTTCCCTCCACATGAGATATAAAACTCAGAATAAATGTACAGGAATTTCTAGTGAGTTTTAATTTCTTTGGGTGCCACAAATGGTCCATTTTGTATTTTGCCATTACTTTAAATGGGAGCACTAGTATACACAGCAAATATGTTAATTAGTAGTAGGGAGGGGAAGAGAAAAGGCAATGAAGTGAGAGAAAATATGCTTTGAACTTAATAAAGAAATTCTGATATTTCAAGTTGGTTAAAATGCAACTATACTTGTTTTTTTTGTTGTTAATTTTATTTTTGAATTTTTAAAAAATGTGTTTTCCAATTATAGTTGACATACAATATTATATTAGTTTCAGGTGATTAGATATTTATATACCTTAAGAAGTGATCACCCTGATAAGTACCCACCTGGCACCATATATAGTTAATACAGTATTATTGACTACATTCCCTATGCTTTACTTGTTTTTATCAGGTAAAGAAACAACTTAATGATAAGAAAGAGAAGTAAAATACTTTCTAATCCAGAAAGTAAAAAGCATGTCCAAATAACACCAAAACAGAGTTTTAGGAGGAAATACAGTACTTCAGACGAAAGATTGGTAAAAATATGTCATATGAGAAAGTAGAAATCACAAATAGAGTGGAGAGACTAATTGTCTACAATGACGCGTGCTGAAGAATGTAAAGAATATGAGAAGGAAATAGAGAAACAGAGTAAAATTTCTTTGTTAGTTTAATGAAAAGTACTGTGTCTCCAAGATCAATGTCCCTGCTCTGTCCCTGGCTAAGCATGGTTCACACTTTTATGCTTCAGTTTTTCCATCTGTAAAATGGTAATAAAGATGCTAGCTTTTTAATTAGCTCAGAAAGTGGCTGTGGGGATTAACCGATGGAGGACTATATAGTGCTGGAGCGTTTCTGCTGCGGACACAACAGAAGATCAAAGGGAAAGGGAAGAAAATTAAAAATGGACAGGATAACTTCCTAGTTTCCTCGGTACCCCTGGACTGCTCATTTCAATGAAGGCAGGAGGGAAGATCAACAAAGCTCAGAAAGCGATGTAAACGAATGTGAGATGAGCTGTGATAAGCAGGCCCGACCACGGTCCCCATCAGGTTAGTAAATGGCAATGACGAAGGGGGTGCAGATGGCCACTGGTGATAAAGAGCCAGCTAGACACGCTATTCGCCTTTCATTTTGTGGGCTGATGTTCTTCATGGCCAGCGCACACTACCCAGGAATGAACTGTCTCCTTAGAGCTGCCGGGGTACCCCTCTGCCTCTGCAGGAAGGCGTACATTTCACACGGACACCGGCACGTTTACGCAGGCGGTGACTCCTTTAAACCAAGTTTGCTTTCAGTTAGCTTCTGCAAACGTCCTGCCTTATGAAAACCTGCCCCTTTTTCTCCTTTCTTCTTCCCTTCCCCAGTTTCTCTTATAAAATTGAAGGGAAAAGAGGGAAGACAAACCTTCATAAAATTTTACAGATAGAGAGAGAGACCTGGTTTATTTAAGAGCCCAAAGTGAGCTAGGAATATTTAAAACCACCACCACGCTCAAGGCCTATTAGTCGTCTACACAATAAACAGAAATCAATCTCTTACTAGTGGTCTTGCACATTAAGCCTGATGATTGGGTTTTTGCAGTTTGCCAAGGTCCCTAAACCTCTCCCCTGCAGAATCAGAAAGTTGGGCCTGGGCCTCCGAGGCACATAATCGTATTTCATCTCTCCAGGGTTTACAACCACTGTAGTCATGAAGGACTGCACAGTTAGGGCCGAGGTGTCCAGCCTCCCTGTGGGATCCTCACCAGAAAACACTTCCTGAGGAAGCCTCACCGGGGGCAGGTCAGGCCGTCTGGCCTGCAGTTTTCTGGTGGTCGCTGTTGGCTCTGTGGTTGACAATCTTAACCAGGGAGGTGCAGACCGATAGAACAAAACCAGGTTTAAAAGCCTGAGAGAAAAATACTGCTATTTCTTCAACTCAGCTGGCTTTCTTTTTTAATATAAAAAGTTAATATCAAGGAGACTGGATTGTATTCTGACAAAGAAAATGAGATGAGAAGCCAGAAGTCTGAGTTCTGTGACTGGGTCTCCTGCTAATTTTTCTAAAAGGGTTTTGGATTTATTTTCCTCCCCAAAGATTTATATACTGCCCATTTTCCTAAGAACCTGGAGTTCTTTCTCATATATTACCTCATATTAGCCGTGCAGACTTTAATTAAAAAGATTCCACAGGGGCATACATACATAAGAAAAACAATCTCATAAAATATGCGACAAGTCTCTTTCTACCCGTCAGGCTCTTAACATTCATCCCTGCAAGAGAACTACCCTTTCCTTCTTGCTTCCATCTTCAAAACTTCCCAGGTAACTGTATCAACATAAAACAAAGCCCTCTGCGCTCATTTAACCACTTGTGTGCATTCATGACGCATGCAGACAACGGCCCCCTAGGCTGAGACCCCAAGGGCCCGGACCATGTATCTTTTGCTCCCATTGACACCCCATGCCAGCCCTGTCCTGGGCACAGGCAGGCTGACCCACTGAAGTGACAGATGAAGGAAGGGACAATAGCCCGTCTTGCTCGGTGCCAATTTCACCCTCCGATTTCCCTTCTTGGGAGCTCTTATCTCTTTCTTTTTTGACACCTAATATCATGGATTCTTCTCTAATAAGTATAAAGTCGTTCTTTTCCTCACATCCTTGGCACTGCAGTTACCCCCCACCCCACCCTGTTTGGCACCCACGACATTACTTGTCAGCTTCCTCGTCAGAAGCTCTCCTGAGTGCTGGCATTGCTTCTGCCCCGAGCTGTCTCTAGTCTAAAGAGAAGTTCCTAAGAGGTCAAGTTCCTGGTTCCTCTGGGGGATGCCTTTTATAGTGGGTTATATTACAACAGTGTGCATCTGAGGCTGATGGTTTTCTTGCTGGTCAATTCGCATTTACTGAACACTTAGAGCATACTTTAAAATGTGCTCTAACCCTGAAAAGCATTCAGGGGTGGTTTTTTAAAAAAAATGTCTTGGGCCTTTCAACATTCTGAGCCCTTTAAATATGGAAGCCCCATGACCACCCTTCTGGGGTATCAGCTACAGGGGAGAAGGCGGAGGCACGACTGCGGGGAGTGATCAGCCGGGGGCCACCTGGTGGACAGAGGAACCATGGGAAGTAGCCACAGGCTGCGACGTCGCTCCCGGAGTCATCCGTCTGTGTACAGCCTGTGAAAACATATTGCAGTCCTCTGCAGATCATCACACATCTGCTCTAAGAGGCTGAATGAGAGATGCCAGAACATTAACACAGGATTTCCTAACTTGAGTGCAATTAAAATCAGCCACAGTGCGGAATTAATGTAGCCCTTTGCGTTTTAAATACATATTTTAATTAAATGACACCCATCTGTAGAATATGAGACTGCATTTTTATCGAGGATTTCGAATGATATAATCTATTCCTATGAGGCGTAAATGGCTTGGTGATGTTTCCAGAAACCTCAGAAGAATTAGATTGCTCTGGCATAAGCACATGTGGGGACACTCAATTTTGCTAAGTGTTGTTTGTGTGATGAGATTTAGAGTGTGTATGAAAGTGACATAAATAAGAGCACAGTCCTTTAACAGTCTTGGATGACTTCTGTGGAGTCTGTGAGAAGGAAAGACAGGTCAAGGGTGGCACACTCCGCCCTGGGGGAGCCTCGCAGTCACGGTGTAATCTTTTAACTCGTTTGATCCAATGAGAAGCCTCATCTAAGGTGAGTGGTATGAACCTAAGTTCTAAATGCAGACAGGACAGCTACTGGGAACTGCATAATTACATCCGACAGGAAAGATCTGGGGAGGCGAGTTTCTCAGGAAACTGGCCTACGTTAACAAGAGGCAGAGAGCAAACGCACGCTTGCCTCTAGAGCTGCTATTTAGCATCTTTGCTGCATGTGGCTCTTGACCTGTACATTCACACTCAGTGGGTTCTTCAGGAAGGTCAAGTCCCAGAGGCGGCGGGAGGGGACCTCGATTCCAGGCCTGGCTGTGGCATCGTGAGTTGTTTCATAACTTTGGGTAGATCAATGTTTCAGGTTTACATTATTAAGACTAGATACATGGTGAATATAAGAGGGGAAGGGGGTGGGGCAGGTAGAAGGAAGTGCACAGGGGATACATGATGATGGAAGGAGGCTGGACTTGGGGTGGTGGACACACAATGCAATATGCAGACGATGTATTACAGAATTGTGTACTTGAAACCTATATAACCTTATTAACCAATGTCACCCCAACAAATCAATAAAACGAAGACTAGATAAATGCTACTGACATTAAGGCCATATAGCATCCCATGGCTCCCCCCTGCACAACAGTTTTGTTTTTTTTGGTGCTAATAATAACCTTGTTATTTGTTTGCTTAGTTGTTTTGTTTTGTTTTAATGTGGCTTAGGGATCCTTCAGCCCCAGATACTTCCCTGATTGGACAATTTCCCTCTCAATAAATCTAGGCCCATTGGGTTTCTATAATACATCATCTATATATTGTATTGTGTGTTCAACACCCAAAATCAAGTCTCCCCAACATCCTCCTCCTGAACCCCTCTGAGTCGCCCCTGTCTGGATTAGTTACTCCCTATGCCTGCTGCAGAGCTGCATCTTGGCACCTCCCGCCATTAGCATCTTGGGGTTCTTTCTTTGACTTCCACTTCTTGTACACCATACCTTCCTATTTTTATGTAAACTACTTCAGTTTGGTAGACCTGAGGAAGACTGCATGGAAGGTAGGCTTTTTGAGATCTTGTGTGCCTGAAAACATTTAAATTATTTTCTCACACTAAGTGTAGTTAGGCATACAATTCCAGGCTGGAAATCATTTGCCTTAGAATCTAAAAGGTATTTTTCCATTGTCTTCTAGCATCCAGTGTTACTTTTGAGGAGTCACTGCTTTTCTGCTTCTTGAGTATTTCTACAAAGCCTTATTTTTTTTCTGGACAGTTGTAGGATTTTCTCTTTATTCTGAGAGCTCTGTAATTTTGCATCGACTGCCTTGCTGCCAAACTAGGTCTATATTCATCCACTACACTGGGTACTGTGGGCCCTTTAATTTGAAAATTCCTGTTCTTTGTTTTGAAAATTTTCTTAGTTTTTCTTTGATGACTCTCTTCCTTTTATTTCTCCCTCCTTTCTCTCTGTGCCCTATTAGTCTGTTGTTGGACATGCTGCTCCATAGAGTCTTTTTAATTTTTTTCCTGTTTTCTCTTTGTCTTTATGTTTTTCTAAACATTTCTTCAACTCTATCTTCTAACCTTTTTTTCTGAGATTTTTATTTTCACCTCTTATTTTTTATTTCCCAGAGCTCCTTTTTGTCCTCAGGACGTTCCTTTCATGTAGTACACTACTCTTGTTTCATGAGGCAGCATCTTTTCTTCTTCTAAGGATATTAATAATAGGTTTTTTTAAGTACTTTTTTTTCAGAATAATCCGTGTTCCCTCTAAGTGACTTTTTCTGTTTATTTTGGTCCCTGTGCTCCAAATTATATGGTTTCCCCAAATACATACTGCCGTTGATTGTCTGATCATATTTAAGGGGGGCTGACTGAAGCTCCTGAGTCTGGGAGAGGGAGGTTAGGAACTGTGGTCTTCACTGTAGGTGACATAGCTGGTCTGTTTCATTCAAGTTGTTGCTTTTTCTCTTGGGCCAATCAGATTCCTCAGAGACTTTCCTGTCTCTTGTCTGAAGTTACGTAGGGGCAGCCAGCCAATCAGGACAAGGAGGCAGGGTCTCAACAGTCATAAAGTGAACTGTGAATGAACTGCCCTAATTTCAGATTGTGAGAAGGAAATAATCTTTTCTGTCAAAGGGCTTGGAACAGGCCAAATTGAACAGACGCCCTCCTCAGCACCCCCATCTGTACTCAGGGTCTGTGCAGGCGATTATCCACCCAAAGGTCCGCCCCACAAGTTTTCCAGACAAGGCTGTGGGTTCAGACTGTGAGCCTCGCCCTAACCAACAGGCCCTGCGCAGTGGCACTCGCCTTGGGGATGAAAGCCGGGGCGGCCTGGTTCGGTGGCTGGCTTGCCCGATTTGGGTAGCTCCGCACCCTTCTGCAGAAGTAAAGTTTGCCTGCCCAGTGACTCTCCATTCCTTGTGTCTTTATTTGTGGCAATGTTGAAACCTATTCCCAACAAGATGGCAGCCCCGCACTCAACTATGACTTATGTCCCACAGTCCAAGGAACCTCTGTTTCACCATTTTTAGGGAACAAACCTCCAGTGCCACAGCTATGTGAAATATGGGAGAAACCCGAGGAGAACTGTCTCATACACTTTCCACAAGTCTTCCTAGTTTTAAACCCATGTTCATTCCCTCTTTCAGAGGGAACTTTTTATTTATTTTTTATTTTTAAGTAAGCTGAATAGCTTCTTGGTTTCCCTAGTACCAGTTCAGAATTTAGCCTTTTTGGATTTTTTTCTCCTGTTTCCTTTGTTCCTGTAGACTTACACCTTTAAAAATCCCTTTTGTTTTGTTTCAGTGGGGTTAATGAGGGAAGCGTATATAAATGTGTATATTCATTCATCATATTATTTTTTGTAATTATTTAAGGTTCATACTAAGTGACAAATTGTTTATCCTTATTAACTTTATGGTTATTTACTGTCAGTTGGACCTGGGGTGCATTTTACTCAAAATGGCATTCTCCCACTTCCCCCAATCTACAGATCCATCGGTTTACTGAACACCCCTCTGAATTCCACACCAGTCCTTTCTAGCAAACTACACGCTGGAGTCTATCAAAGCCACATTCCATGCAAGTTATGACAGGCTTCAGGCACCATAACTGACACTGTTATCCCTTTTACCCCAGTGTCTTGGGGAGAAATCTTCCGGGAACAGCATAAAAGACGAATTTGGCAACTTTTATTGATCTTTCACAGCCTCTGACTCTGTGGACATAAACGATTCACAGCCAATTCTATGGCTTGAGATCAACACTAATCTTTGTTGCTGGCAGAGAATTCAGAAGGGGCTCTGGTCAAAGTAAAAGGTGGAGAGCCTAGGACTACACCTGCTCAACATCCCTCTAAACTGTCCAAGAACCACTGTTCTATGGCAAAAAATTTTAGGGTCTAAATGAACAATTAGTTAACCTGTTAGCGTGAACCTAGAACTGTTTTTTGAGAAGGATTTTGACCCTTCTCATAGCTTCTACTTTAGCCAAGCACCAGCATTCTTAACTGGCTCTCAAAAATATTTACTGGATCTGTGCCACAATATTGCCCAAGTAAGAGAGGTTGTTCCTGTTTATAGTTCACATTATTTTAGGTGTAATCTCATGGTAAGTTAACTGCTAGAGATGCAAACTAGGGGAGATATTGAGACATATAGGGGTAGCAGGTGGGGAGGGGAGCCTTCTCTGAGGTAAAGGTTGATTAGCTTGTCCATTTGTCTGCTGATTAACAAAATCCACATTTTTTGAGCCCCCTCTATGTACCATAATAATTGGTGGAGTAAAGAGGAAAGAGATAAAGTCCATCTAGTCTAACTGGAAAGACATGTAGAAATAGATAAATGGTATAATATAGCATGTGAAATGGTAGAGATAGCTCTTGGGTATTATGAAAGGTCAGATAAAGGTTGCTTAATTCAATCCAAGAGGGTCTGAAAATGATTCTTGAAGTGCTGGTGCTAACGCTGACTTTCAAAGAAAGAAGAGGAATTAACTGGGTGAAGGGGAACGGGAAGGGTAGGAGAAAAGGCATCAGACTCCGAGGAGACAGCCTGAACAACCGCAAGGTGGTGAGAGATGGCGTGGCCTGCAGGAGGCCTACGGGCAGGGCAGGCAGTTCCGTGTCCATAAACCAGGGCCTAGGCTGTCAGGAACTTTCTATGACATGCTAAGCATCTTGGACACTTCCTACGGGATGCTGAGAAGAAACCACTGTATCGGGTCACCTGGCCGTATCTGCATTTAGATGATCACTTTGGTATGGCCGTTGTGTCATAGGAGAAAAAGGGGAAGGGAAGCAGGCCAGTCAGTGGGAGGTTACTGAGATAATTCAGGCGTAATTATCTGAAGGTGTAAATTAGGGCCGTGATAGTAGGAATGAAGGGGAAATGACAGAGACAGAAATATTCAGGAAGTAAAATTAGCAGAGCTTCATAGCAACTATAAGAAATAGACATTATTATTATACTTAATTTACAGATGAGAAAATTAAGACTCATGGCAATTAAAAATCCTTTCTCATATCTCATAACCAGAAATAACAATGTTTCTATGAAAGAAATACATTTCAGAATTCCCAGCAGCCAATTTTAAAAAGAATTTCTGGAACACAACAAATTCATTAGTCAGAAAGTAAAATTTGTTCCAAAACAGGTACTGAGGGAAAAACTGTTTAAGGAAAGAGAAGACAGGTCAAAGTAGGTCAGGTAGAACATTTTCAGGAAAAGAAAATCCACATTTAGCAAGGGATAAAAGAGGCACATAATTAAATATATTGCTTTAAATAAGGAAGTTAATGGCCAAAATACTGTGGAAATCCAAAGGCAACTGTGCTGTTTAATCCCAGGAGAAAGCCTTAAGGGAGATAACGGATGACTTAGGAGGAACCTTTCTGTGCTACATAAGATTTTATGTTACCATCACTGCTTGAAATGAGAGGGAAAAACGGGGAATGGTGGTACCGGCAGAAATAAAAGGGTTGGCTCATTGTAGACACATTTACCAGCCAATTCAGCAAATGGAAGAAGAGCGGCAGGTTCAGGATCTCATTGGAAGCACTCTGTTAATTTAATTCAATTTGCTGAAACATCTACCGAGTACCTGCTATGCCGGGAACTGGTTTTATTATGGATGCTGACAGGTGGACTGGCCTCGCCAGCAGCCCTCTTGGCGTGGGGCTCCGGAGGCCCGCAGCACCCCCGGGGCCTGGCTCCTGCCTGGGCCCCGCTTCGTGGAGAATGAGTGTGGGGGGGTGTCTCGCCCCGGGGCTGACGGCAGCAGGGCTGTTGAGTAATTCACGTGACTAATGCAGTGTGGAGAGCACAAAATTAAGTGAATTGCAACACGGGTAATTGACCTGTAATGAATTCACGCCAAATAACTGTTTCCATTATTCTTGCTTCCCAGCCCTTCTAAGTATATTCCCGGGATGCAGTTCTCAACTGTTTAGGTGTTTCCAATGGTTCTGCTCAAGTTAACAGATGCTCCATGATAATGAAGCCTTTCGGCTGTTTCATGATGTATGTGAAACCTTCAGAGGTGACCCTTAGTAAAGGGTTGGTATACAAAGGAAATCACGGGATAACCCATTACCTTAATGGTAGACCCAGAAATACCACATGAACACTTAAGAATCTAAACTTAATCCAACGGCAGAACGGCTTGAACTCCTTAAACGCTTATAGGGAAAATCCCACTTTAGACTGTTATACTTTGCCAACAGGATTTTATTGAAGACTAAAGACTATAATTATTAAAAATTAAGTAATTTAAAGTTATGGTAGATGTTTTGAATTAATGTATATTCCTTATTTTAAAAATTCCACTCTATATGGCATTAATGAAGTGCCAATATTCTGTTCACCTTCCCAAGTCTATTCATGGCCAATCAGACATTTACCAGTTTATAGTTATTCTGCTTTTAAAAATAAAACAACTTATAAGTCCTCTAACTGAAAAAAAAAAATCCATATGGACAATTAACTCAGTGAGACACGTTATAAGTTAATCTCTAAGAAGAGAAGAAAAACTTTGACTACAGGGAAATATATGTGCATTGAAAAAATTAATTCAGTTAATTTTAAGTCATAAATATAAAGATCCTTTGAACATGCCATTGAAGCATTTAAAAAAAAATCCTCACCCAAGGACTTGTTCATTGATTTTAGAGATACAGGAAGGGAGGGAGGGAGGGAGGGAGAGAGAAACATCAATGTGAGAGAGAAACATCAATGTGAGAGAGAAACATCAATGTGAGAGAGAAACATCAATGTGAGAAACATCAATGTGAGAGAGAAACATCAATAGGCCGCCTCCCGTAGACGCCCCAGCTGGGGACCACACCAGAGACCTAGCCATGTTCCCTGCTCCAACCAACTGAGCCACACTGGTCAAGGTGAAGCATCATTTAATTGTATATTTTAGTCCTTAAACACAGTCCTATACTGACGAAAAAAAAATCATGTGTATTATCATTTGGAAAATACAATGCTTTTATAAGGAAATGCACAGAAAACAGTCTTTGTTCAGTCCTAACTTATTAATTATAAATAAGTGATATATCTTTTCTGGCATTATTTCCTCAATTCAACAAGAGTGCTATAATAAATGTACCACGATTCTTGCAATTCTTTTCATCAAAAAGTAAAGTCTTTCCGCATCTCTTGATTCTGGACTGGCCTTATGGCTTGCACTGAAGTCATGCTTATGGCTGAAGTCATGCTTGTGTGGGTTCCAGAGTCTGGGCCTTAGGTATGTGAGCATCTGCTTCTGCATTCTGGGAACTGTCCTGAGACCTCTGAGCACTAAAGCAGCCAGGATGAAAGACCACTTGGGGAGAGAGGCCTGGCTTTTCCAGAGAATACAGCCCCAGCTGAGCTGCCCAGCTGAACACAGAGCTCTGGTGAGGCTAGGAAAACTGCCCAGCTGCCTCCCTGAATTATGAGAAATATCTGGGGTAGTTTTTACTCAGTAACAGAAACTGAGACGTGAAGTCTCTGTACACTCCAGCACACCTTCTTTGGCCATGACATGTTTCGCTTTGTAAATTAAAATAGACATAAGAGCTTCCGTAAAGGAAGAATAATTTCAAAATACTTCAATTTAGCAAGGTTAATATAACTTAGCTGAGATAAATGTTGCTGTTTTTCTGTTTTGTAGAACATGGGAGAGAAAGCCAGATAGTTATGACTACCTAAAGGTGGGTGAGGTGAAGGATGGATCTATTGCTATAGTGGCAAGCTGTTTCTAGAATTACTTACCATTATGATCACGTGAGCTTAAACAAATTGTTGGAACATTGCCTGTGTTCCAGGTAGGGGAAATTTTCTACAATAAACATCTATTTCAAGGATGCTTTTCCTCTCTCTATGAGAAAGGTGGTTGGTTTCTGATTCTCTGCCAGAGAATCTATCACATTTGAGTCACTTCTGTCTTTACCACTTAGGTTATGTAAAAAGCACCTGGAGGTTACAAAAGTCCTAATTATTTCATAATTTCAGATAAAATTCACAGTGCTCATGCAATAAAAAATGAAGATACACAAGAACACAAAAAGCAATGGCAGTGCTGTCCTGGTCCACTTGGAGACAATACTTTCTAGAGCAGGAATTTCTAAACTCCTTTGATTAAATATTCTAACAGTAAAAAAAAATCTTCTGAGCCTGGATCATCAGTACATATACATTTAGTTATTTATAAATTATACATTATATACATCTATTATGGTACTAAAATATAAGTAAAAATTAGTAAAGGATGAGCTGAAGATGGAACAAATAATGTCCTTAAATGTCTTCCTAGTCATGATGACTTCAAACCGATGTTAGTTAATATATCAAGGCTCATATACGCTTAGGGCAAAGTTCATGTCAATGGCAGTGGATATAAATCCATATTCCAAATAATATTCTTGACAAGTTCAAGTTCTTTTGCCAATTTCCAGTCATATCTGATTAGACGGTTATTGCTGATTAGATAACATCATAACATGACTGATGAAGAGGTCTACCAGGAGCAAGAAAAATGTCAGCTCAGCCATCTTCTCATTGCTTGTTCTTGCTTATATTTTCAATCTAGGGCTCCCATGTCGTCTCTTATATTAAATACACTGTTTTAGTTTTAAAAAGTATAAATATATGGTCTCATATTTCCCCCTATGCCCCAGTGTATTGCTTTTCACATTCCTTGGAGCCATAAAACCTATATTGAAAATAACTTATCTAGAGACCAGAACAGTAATCTTTTTTTTTAATCCTTACTCGAGGATATGTTTATTGATTTTAGAGGTGGGGGAGAGAAACAGCAATGTGAGAGAGAAATATCCATCAGTTGCCTCCCACATGCACAACAACAGGAGACTGAACCCACAACATTTTGGTGTATGGGACAACCAAATGAGCCACCTGGCCAGGGCCAGAATAGTAATCTTGAATCTTAATTGTAAATTGTCAATTACCTAGGAATGTAAGGACGACAATATCTAGGGCTTTAAAATTGTTTTAAGTCCACAGCTAACATCGTTCTCGATGATGAAAGTTGAAAACTTTCCCACTAATATCAATTACACAACAAGTATGGCTACTCTCACCACTACCAGTATTACTGGAAGTCCCAGTCACAGCAATCAGGCAAGAAAGAGATATAAGACACTCAAATTGAAAAGAAATAATTAAAACTGTCTCTGTTTACATATGACATGATCTTGTAATAGAAAACCCTAAAGATTCCAGCAAAAAAAAACCTATTAGAACTAACAAATCAATTCAGAAAGTTTCAGGATACAAAATCAACATACAATAATCAACTGCATTTCTATACACTAACAAAGAATAATCTGAAAAAGAAAGAAAACAGTCCCATTTACAATAGCATCAAAGACAATAAAATACTTAGGAATATATTTAACTTATTCTATGCTAAATGAAATAAGTCAATCACAAAAGGATAGACACTGTATGATTCTGCTTGTGTGAGGTTCCGAGAGGAGTGAAATTCAGAGACAGACAGAAGAATGGTGGTTGCCAGGCGGTGGGGGAGGCAGGAAAGAGAGGCTAGAGTTTAATCAATACGGAGTTTCAGTTGGAAAGGTGAAAAACTTCTGCAGGTGGACAATGGTGATGGCTGCACACCAATGTGAATGTACTTAATGCCACTGAACGGTACACTTCAAAATGGTTTAAAAAAAGAAATACATTTCCATTTCCAGCTAACACAAAGTCGTAGCAGAACTGGGACCTCCAGAACCCCCTGAACGTTCATCAAGAGACATCATCTATGCAAGCACTTCGGGGGCTGGGGGACAAGTAGAAAAGGAGGTATATTAAGTAGTTCTGTCACCCCTGAGGCAGTAGAGAAGGGTTACCCCAAGCGCATCACTCGTTACCCCTGTGGGCCAGGCCCGCCTGAAGCTCGGGTAAGTCTTGCCAGAGCTGTCCATCGGCCTGCCGAGTACAGACAGAGCCTCGATGTTGAGGCCCGGAGCCCCACAGCTGCTGGAGGCTGTGGAGCTGGACGGTCTGTCACTTTTGTTACTGTTTTTACTAAAACCACGATGCAGCAGCGTCCTCATTTCCACATCCCCTGATCCAACGAAGTGCAGTTTACAGAAAAGTCACTTAACGAGAGCTGGAGGTTAACCTCAAGTTTCGCTCATTGTGGCCCAGAATAAACATCTTACCCTGTGCCCGAGTTCAAAGGCCACGTGGGTTTTGGAAGGCTGCTTAACAGAAGCGCTCCGAGTCTCATTTCAAATGCAATACACCCAGGATCCCCTGACAGGGAGATTAAATTATTAAGCAGGATGGCCCAGCTGTCAACTAGAGGCAGAGCTGGGCATTTCACACTGGGCACCACTGCGGGCAAGTATTGGCAGTAAAATAAAGAGAGCCAGGAGGAAAATATTCTTAGGGCGGCTAAGAATAAGGTAAAAGCTTTAAAAAGAAGAAACAGAAGGAAACAAGCGCCAGTCGCCGGGGGATTGCTGTCTGCTGTTCGCTGCAGCGCTGACGGGCACGCATTAGCTCACCGGGCCCTCGGAGCAGTCCCGGGCGGGTTAAAATGCAGGCCCCGGGCGGGGCGAGGGCGCTGGCGCCGAGGCCCAGAGCCAGGGCCGAGCGCACCATCGGATGCTGGCGCTGCCTCAGTGCTCCGCGGGCAGCGTTGGCCCAGGGAGGGGTGGGCTCGGCGCGGGAGGAGGGCCCCTCTCCCCACGCACGGCCTGCGGGAACTGGCGGCGCCTTGGCGGCCATCTGTCTGCAGTGACCCGGCCCCGCTGCCAGGAGGGGGCAGGTACCAAAGCATATGCAAAACCGCGCAGGGTGTTGCTCCAGCACGCCTGCAAGATTTCTGTGAAAAGCCCAAGAGTTGTTGGCTTGAGCCAAAGTGTTAATTGGGCTTGTGGTTCCTTTAAACAAATAATACCACAGTGGAGTTTTCTCACACTCCCTTTTTTACGAAAGACACAAGAGAAGTCGGGACATCTCTCTCTGGATAAAATCTCAACAGTTTTCTGCATAAAGCCAATCCTAAAAGATGGCCTTTAAAATCGGGGTCCTGAGTAAAGACTGATGTCATTTCTGTCTTGATGCTTATACCAATAACGCAGGTCTTAAAATTAGTATTTTGGTGAGAATCTCTCCATACAACGTTTCTCAGTATCCTGATATCTCTATTTAAAGACTGTACCATAACAGGTCAAAATCTTGTCATCACAGTCCTTGAGTGAAGGTCTGTATTTCCCTGAAAATTGTGCAGGAGACTCCTGGAGAAAACAGGCAGGTCCTCACTAGGTCCAAGGACAGAGCTCCTGGTGAGGGATGCGGACACGTGGCCATTTCATTCTGACCCTTTTCCAGGCTGCCTCAGCTAAGCCTGCCAAGGATTTCTCATTACAAAGAGAAGGGACCTGTCTTAATTAGAAAATAGCACTATAGTAGGGGGGTGCCCAAGATAAAACCTGGAATAAAAAGTAAACACCTGGAAGTATGTATTACAGATCAGGTCCCACGCTTGGATAAAGCATTCGCATCTTTTAAAAATAACTCATTTGGGACCAGAGGGAGCTGAATTTTTCAAAGACTTACAATAGTTAGAATTCTCAATAATGATCTAAATACAGGAAGGGAACTGTTTGAGCTGGCGTGTCTCCCTCAGGTATCATGCTAATGACTTTGTCATGTTCCTTTTGGGAAGTTTCCCACAGAAAGACAATCGTTGAATAGGGAGACGCAGTTACGCAGCTTATCGTCACCTTTCTGAGGGTCTATAATATAATAATTCCGGTAGTGCCTTCTCTTGCCTTCTGACCACGTGAGGCTTCATAATACCTCATCGTGGCCATGCGCTGTGTGCTTTAGAGAGAATGAGGTTCCAAAGAGATAGAAAAGACACACATATTGAAAATAAAAAAGGAGAGAGGAAAACCCCAGTTGCATTTAGAATGCAATCGTCCTCCATCGCACGTCCCAAAGCTAGTTAATACAGACATTTCCAATAACTTTAATCTTTAAGTGGCGATTGTTGGGAAAAAAGAAATCACGTTTGCGTTTCTTGAAAGACAAGAGGGAAGAAAATGACTTGTCATATCTGACTGGTTGGAAATGTAAAATCCAATTCTGAAGAAGCCGAGATAAGGCAGGTGCCATCAGCTTAGCAAACACTAAATAATGAGCAATGCAGAGACTGGCCAGCGCGATAAAACACTCCATTAGAGGGACTGCTTTTAAATGGGCGATAATTGTGGCACCGCCACACTGAAAGGTTATTGAATTTTTATCTGTGGCCCAAAGCTTTTGACGGACTTGCTGAGAAGTCACCTACAATAGTGCCTCCTTTAGATGGATCTGACAAGGGGGTGTCCGAGCACGTAGCGTCTTTTTGACATTTACAGGGTTTCCGCTTCCCTGAAGAATCTCATCAGATAGTGTTGGTTTCTAGAAAGACACTTAGGTTTTTGTGAGTCCTGGAGAAAAGTCCTCTTTCCTCTTCCTTTCGTAAAAACTGGGTTAGGTGTTAGTTAAGGATGTCAGTCAAACCTACCCAGGATTCAGCAACCGGAGCTCAAAGATGTTAGTGCACGGAGTGAACGGCTATTAATAAGCAACGCTGTGTCCTGAAGACGTATGGTATAATTTATAACAATGGATATAATCACAGTATTGAAATCAGCTTAATGAAGTAAAAGAAAACCTTTCCCTAAATATATGACTAGAAAATTTGGTTCCAGAATAGACCATTTCTTAAAGTGGGTGAAATGTTAAGATCATGCCCCCCCTGCCCACTTAAAGTGCAGTCAGTGCCATTTGTACTAGGGACACAGCATCACACTCACCTTGCGGCTGTCATTTTGAGTGTCTCTGTGGGGCACAGAGGCACACTGGTGTGGGTTCTGAGGCACACTAGTGATGGGCCATGATGTCTTCTTAGACACTATGGTCTGCATTCTAAGAACGATCAGCTTAAGCCTAGACTTTGTCATTGGCTCATCCTGACCTTGGGCAAACAGCCCAAAACATCTGTGTTTCATGACCACACTCAGTAAAACTAAGGGAATAATGGCTGGCCTGTCAACTGCAGCTTGGGGCGAGAATAAGGAATTAAGAATTAATGAACATCAAGGTCCTTGAAAGTATGAAACACAATCTAAGTGTTGAGAGCCATCAGCATCCGCATGGCCTCTGGGACTGCTACATACACACACGACCACACACCACCCTCCATCACCTTTTCTAGGGCCAGCAGTCTAGAGAGGGTCTTTATGCACCACCGATTAATAGCGACGCTGGCTGAGAGAGCACATCCGGCTTACACTTAGGACATTTTTCTAAATTCAATCCCACAAAGTGCTGGAGATTTCTCCCATCAACTCGAGGCCCACCCTCCAGCCGCTTTCTGTTTTCCAGGATTCACCTCTCCTGCTCGCTGAGCTGTGTGCGACACCTAACTCAGTTTCAAGGCTGAAGACGTGAAAAAGGCACCCCCCTTCTTCTGGAAAGGAGTTATTAAGCCATAGCTCACCTCGGTTAGTGGGCGCATCGTGAGTGTTAAAGCGCCAGCCCTCCGGGGGCCTTTCTAGATAAGAGCTTAGGTTTAATAGCACATCAGTGCTTCTCACTGAGAGAGGCTTTCTGCTTGGCAGTCAAATCTGTCCCCAGATTTCTTGTTCAAATCTAGCTACCCTAGTAGCCACTTGTCCTCGCTGCTGCTCGGTGTCGCCTGGGGTCATTCTGCATTTCTTCCTCCTCAGGCTGGCTAGGCAATTTCCGTGTGACACTTGAGGGATGTCTCTTGCTTTCCCACTTCATCTGCCTCTGCCTTTTCCCAGAGATTTTCACTCCTATTTCTTCTTCCTGTTACCATCTTAAAGTTTTGTTTGAAGGTATAATTTTTCAGCTGGAAGCTTCCAGCCACCAGACTTAAGCATCCATGATATTATCATATTTTAATAAAATATTTCCCTTATGGATACAAATGTTGGCATTTTCAAAGAAACAGCCACATAACTCTTCATGGGCAGATACTTAGGACTCCATAATTAACTGAAGCGCCCACAGCACCAGCCTTCTGTGGCTTCACAATTGATGAGCACCTCCTTGCCCAGGGAGGGGTCTGCTTTCCAATCAGAACTCAGCACAGGCCACTGAAAGCTGCAGATGACCAGCTGATTGACAGGAAGGGAACTGGTTCTGGTATGCTTTGGTTCTGGTACGCTTTTTAAGAACAAAAAGGTATCCTTTTGAGATTTAGCTTTCGTTTCTCAGATGGACAACTTGCAGACAGAGGTGACTGTCAGATGCAGACCTCAGAGACATTTGGGACTCTGGTGGAGTGACAGCCATGATTTACTAGGAGTGGTAACAGTTTTGGAGGCAACTACAAGAATTGAGATAAAAGAGAAGCCTGAAGAGGTGGAAGGGAGGTGAAGGGCCAGGATTAGGGAGGAGTGAGGGCCCAGTGATAAGATTCATAGGAGTGACCCAGGAACCCCATACTGAGTACCCACTGTGTGTCACACACTGCTAAGGACTCCAAGTTCATCATTTCATTCCATGGTTACAGTAACCCAATAAGTGTAAGTGATTATTTCTATTTAACAGAAAGCTATTTAGTTCAGAAGGGCTAATTCTTCTTTAGTAAGACAATAACTTGCCCGATTTGCCCCAAATATGCCTGACTTCAAATTCAAATCTGTCTACATGCCTCCTAGACTAAGGGACGGGTATGGGAAAGGTTCTATGAGTTAAAAAGAAGAAAGATGTTTAGAAAGAGGCAAAGCCAACCAGTTGAGAAGCTGTGTGAGGACACTCAATGAGAGGAAAGGGGGAAAAAGAGTAGAAATGTTTTAAATGGGGACTAACCCTTGTGTATCAGTATTTAAATTGCGCTGAAAGCAGAGGAACTCGGGGCCCCTCTGGTGAGCCTGAAGCCTGGCTGATCAGCAGCAGCAGTGTGCAGCACTTCAATGGGAGACGGAGCTGGCGGGGTCAGATGCTTTTCCTTAAAAATGAGAGACTTACCAGCATCTCTACTGCTTGTAACAACATGGGTTTCAGAGGTGTCCTAAGAATAATCAGGTGAGCAACCTGAGCAACTTTCCACACAATTCTTCCTTCATTAAGATCAATGTCAATTAGTTTGTAAATAACAATAGAGTATAATTAAGACCAAAAATGAACAAAACTGAATCATCATAAAATTACCATTTGGAGTTTTTATTCCTACAAAACATATGATTAGTTGTGAAATTGGGTACAGCGTGAAAATATATTTGAAATTGTTTTAAAAAGTGATAAAGGTTCATACAAAAGTAGTAGTTTCAATTAGATAAGATCAAAGCAAATTCAGAATGTGAGCAAGTGATTTAATGTTCTTGGTAAACAACGTGATCGTGAAGTTAACCAATGACAGCGAACTCGGAAGGTATCGCCAACAGAGGGAGCAGAAGGACAAGAGTGAAGCCACAGAAAGAGTCAGCTTTAAACAATGACAACTAGTAAGGCTAAAAAAGGGCGATGGCCCGGGAAACCTAACCTTGGAAAGACGATTAGAGAAACTAAATGTGTCGAGTCAGGCTAAGCAAATGCCTGAGGAGGAGCTGTCTGATAACAGTCTACAAATATTTGGAACTTGTAAATACTGAAGCAGGAGGGGAAATTACCAGGCGTGGAGTTTTAATTAAAAATAATCAGATGAAATTATGACAGGGAAAATTCTAGCTTAATGGATTGACAAAAGCAAAGCTGAAACAGGACAATGTCTCATGAGATCTTGGCTAGGGACATTTTTATTCTCATCTGTGTCAAGGCAGAAAGACAACAAGGCGGGGGTCGGGGGTGGAGTCTGCATGTTCTCTTTCACTTACCATGAAGGCAGAAAAAAGCCCATGACAGTGCGCTCTAGTGTGGGAGAATTCATGTTCCATCTTCTAGAAAATGTTAAACCACGGCAGGCAATGCGTACGTCTCCATGTCTGGCACACAACATGTACAAGGGGGGATGTGCAGACACACCTGGGCCTTTCCATCTTTATTTTCAATGATTTGACTGACTTGTTAACACTTCCACATTCACTCAACTGGTTTGGTAATCAGCCTTCAGTGTTAAAGAGACACTGATTCTTTGTGCTCTTCTCACTTATTTGCCTTGAAAAGGGTAAGGGGAATGTTTTATTTATAATCAGGTTTGGGAGACAGGTTGACTAAAAACTGCTAAGCAGAATTCTACTCTAATGCAGAATCAAAGACATCTCTGTGTCTGGTGTTCTTGTCCATAAAATGAGAAGCCATGTGAAGCCCAAGCTTTTGAGAATAGAACTGGCAAAATGATTACAAAGGATGTCCCAAATATAAAGAGCTATAGAAACTGAAGAAGTTTGGAGGTGCTCTACGTCAACCTTGGCTATGTGCTGAAATCCCCTGAGGAAGTGTTACAAAGCGCAGTAGTCTGCACATCTGCCCCAGATTCTGACCGCAAGCTCAGTAGCTGGTTCTAGTATAAGCCAAGACTGAGATCCCATCCTTTAAAAGAGTGGCTCTCGACCTCTGATTTGTTGGTTTGGGGATGCCCCGGCCACACCCTGGAACAACTAAATGAACATCTCTGGGAGTAGCCCAGTACCAGTCTTTCCCTAACACCCAGCATCAGTCTTTTTAAAACTCTCCATTGAATACAACTGATGTGCGGCAGACTTGCAAAATGCTACTCTACAACACATTAGGACCTAATGAAAATGGGTTAAAATGAGGCCATTTTTAGGGAACAAAACTCAGGTAACACTTTTATTCCCAGCATGGCTGTGTCTGAAATTACTATGGTCGTGTACACTTACCAAGGGCTGTTTAGCACTGTGGTAACTAAGAAATAGTTGCAGGCCCTACGCTAGTGGCTCAGGGCAGAAAAAACAGCTCCTCCCACACAGCCTTTCGGACCCCCAAGATTATAATCAATATCAACTGCATAATTGTTTAAGGTGGACAACCATTTGTTTTAGCAGCTATTCAACTTGTCCAAACATTGGGCTTATAATAGATATATTCGTCATGTTAAAAAAATAGTCACTAGAAAGATAAACAGACAAAAGCAATTTGTGGTGGGAAAGTGGAAAGTCGATCAGAATTCCGAGGGAACTGTCTGGAGAGGATCACAAGGATTGGAGGCATAAAAATCAATCCCGGAGCATCATTATGATAGTCACAGTGATAGGCACTACCCTTGATATGATGTGATGAGAATGGCATTTTATTTTTGTGGGTTTCCTTCCCAAGCCCATAAACCCAGTCTAATCAATGAAAAGAGATTAGACAATCCCACACTGAAGGACATTCTGCAAAATATCTGACTAGTACTCCTCTAAACTGTCAAGGTCATCAAAACAAGGGAAGTCTGGAAACTGTCACAGTGTAGACAAGCCTAAAGAGGCACAATGACCAAACACTCTAGGATGTCCTAGATATGATCCTGGAACAGAAAAAGGACATTAGATAAACACTAAGGAAATTCCAATAAACAATAGACTTTAGTTAGTAATACTGTATTAATATTGGCTTGTTAGCTGTGATGAACATCAGATGGAGAAAATGGGTACAAGATATGGGGAATTCTGTACTATCTCTGCAGCTTTACTCTAAATCTAAAACTATTCTAGATAAAAATTTTATTAAAAAAATCAGTCCCAGGAGCCACATCAGCACTCGTCAGGGAACTGAGGTGGGAATTCCATCAGTGGCTAGGACCTCTGGGAACCGTAAGAACAGTACAATGCTGGGCAAAGGGCTGTTCAGCAGCCACATCTGAAACAAGCAAAAAAGGGAGCGATCATCACTTCATACTGGTTGAACGGAACTTCAGGCCAAAAGTCTTTACAGCCAGAGATGCGCAGGTAGGGGCCAAGGAAATGTTTTCACATACATTAAAGTATTTTACAGAGAAAATATTCAACATTTAACTTCTGAATAGGACAGAGGAAAGAAATTTAGACTGAAGCCAAGGGACTTTAATAAAAAATAGATAACCTCCTAGAGGGAAAGGTTGCTTAAAGAGCCGAATATATAATCAAGGAAGTTTTAGAATCTCTAATCCTGGAGACTTTTTACAGAATCCAAGACAGAGAGGAGGCCCGCTGAGGAAGAGTGCAGACAAAATGAACCCTGGAGCCCCTCCCCGTTCTCTGCAGTCTATTTTTAAAAGCAACACATCCTTAAAACACAGCATAAAATACAAAAGAAAATCATTAGTGTTCAAACTGAATGCACTCTAACAATTTTTATGTAGGTCACATTTTCCTAAGAATTTTCTTTACCATAATGGTTAATCTCAGTCTTTCCTCAGGATTCTTACTAACAGCAGGTACTGCAATTAGGTACAGATGCCATTACGGGCCGTTGCTCCAAGACTGGAGTTGTGATCAATGGGGGAAAGAAAATGCATATCAACCTAGATCCTGAATGCTCAGCCCTTGATATGATCCTGCTCAACCTCTTTGCACTGAAAGCATGTTTGTTAAAGCAGATCCCGAACATAAAGGAGTTCTAGAAGTGGGTGCGGGAGACGGAGACAGAGACTGAGTTGTGGGTGGACGAAGGAGTCAGGAAACAAGGCCTATATAGAGAACCAGAGGGACCCATGAGGAGGCAGTCAGGCTGGGTCAATCCAAGTCCTCTCTGGAACTGTTTCTGGAGCTCTTGGCAAAAATGCTTTTAGTTTGGGGTGAAACAATCCTGGGGCTGCTGCTGGTCAAGGATGTTGCCATTTGGAAAGCATTCGCCTCAGATGGAAAGCAATAAAGAGAAAATGCTGAGCGAATAGAGAAAGGGGGAGAGGGGGAGCAGGTGTGTAAACATGTCCGTGACATGATGCTATCTTGTGAACCTCTGGATCCAGCTGCGCCTGAAGCCTTCCGATTTACCAGTTCTATGAATCACTGCATTCTCTTTCCTCCAATTGGTCTGTGACTTTCAGTGGGAAGAACTGTAAGTAGAATAGGTTGAAGGGGATGGACGGGGGACACCAGGGGAAGTGGGGCAGGAACCAGGGACTGTGGGGAGACAAAAGTAAGAGCCGCGCCTTTGGTGCAGAGTCTACATGAGGGGAGGGGGCCCTTTAAGTGTGAAGCAGACAGAGGGACATCTGGGCAAATGCTCAGAGAGATGGGAAAATTAGCTTAGAAAAATGGTCCACTCTGATCTCCTGGACAGATGGACAGCCACTAAACATGACACTCTTCAGTATGACAAAGGTTTCGGGTGGACGAGAACCCTATCGCATGGGAAGAGATATTCTACTATGAAGAGGATTCCTGCCCACTTCCTCCACCACACGGCAGCTTCGTAACTGTGCAGGGCGCCTGCCACATCAAACGGTTAACAGGATGCAGGCAAGAGCTCAACGTGTCATCTTCTCGTCTTGATTTCTTCCCATCCCTCGTACCCACAGGCGCTAGACAAAAGCTGGCATTTTCTTCCTGCTACCTAGTCTCCAGACCTGGACCAACTTTTTTAAGGTAATCAGGTTCACTTTTCAAAAGAATAACAGAGACTGACACGGCGCAACTGAAGTGGCCCATTATCCGAGAACTCCCTGCTTTGCTCAAATTTCAAACGCCAGTGGACACGCTCCTGGGAATTCAGGTGTGAGCGGCCTAGGCTTGGTGGCAGAATAAACCAGGTTTGCTCGCTGCTTTGTTTTAACAAAGACAATATAAGTAGTGATTATAGTTCACTGGGGTTTTGCACTGGTCCTCAAAATGTTGAGTTACTTAAGTCACCCACTGGGTGGAATGATCACCCTGAGAGGAGCTGAGAGGGTACAGCTTACGTTATAAAATGGAACTGAGCACAGGAGACAAAGCATTAGCAGGGTGGTAGAAGAGACCTTCGTCAGAATAACAGAGATGGTTAAAGGCATGAATTAGAGAGCAACTGTACTGAGCACTCCTGGTGACATGAGAACAGCTAAACTGCACAATGACAAAGCTGAGCACAATTCTGAGAGTTTCTCTCTTTCTGAAAACAGCTGATGCAGGTTACCTGTCTGAGCCACCCAATGGCTTGCTACGGAGGCTGTGGACCACCTTGCCCAAGGAGCCCTCTCAGAATGGACAGAACAGAATTCTGGAATGCTGTGTCACTGGAAATAAGATACTACATCACAAATATTAGACGTCGAAGGTCACCCAATGAAAGGACACCATCTTATGATCACTAGTAAACCTCCCCAAGCAGCCCTGCATTTGCAGGAATCAAAGGAAATCAGGAAAAGAGGCATCTGGTCCCTTTCCAGAGCTGCTTATTTTGCAATTAGCAAAAGGGAAATTAGCTATTTCCGACTTTTTTTCTTGGTAAAGTGAGGTGGCCCTGGGAGATAAAATGGATAGTTTAGACTACTGCTGTGACAGAGTGCCTGATACGACGGGATTATGAAGTTGAGGGTCTTTCAAGGAGACCTACTTATGCACAGTCTGCTCAGACTATTAACAGGTGCATATATTTTCTGTTTTTATAGATTCCTGGAATAAACATGTATAGTTTTATGAACAAATAAAAAGTAATATTTAAAATAATAAAAAAGTATAAATAAAGAGATATTTTAAGAAGATTTTAAAACAAATTATACAATCTTGCTCAAAAGCCCCCCTCCTTCTGTTGACCTTCAAGATAGATGCACAATCAGCATGAGATCCTAAGAAGTGAGCATCCCAGGGCCCTAGACTCTGCCTATGGGGGCCTGGATTTCCAAATAATTTATCCCCATGAATTTCATCTACATCTCTTCCTTCTCAATCACTGGAAATGATTGTTAATCAAGTAATAATAACTTTTCAAAAGACAATGAAAAATGATTTACTTTGAAGTTCACATTCCAAATAATGAAGCATTTTCCTTCCAATAATCTTCGAATGTTTAACTCTAATACTAACTTCAGAGCGGATTCTGTTTCTTTCATGTTCTTGCTGTTATTTTGCTTTTTCTACCCTGTTTCTGTCTCCCCATTTATGCATTCAAATCTGCCATCTCCTTTATTCCTTCTTCATCTCAGTTTTCCTTTGCCTCTATTATAACTGCCTAACAAATACTTTTGAACTAATGCCTTTAAAAAGTATTTATTTCATAGTTACTGAATAAAGTTTATGTGCCCTAACGTTTTCAAATTCTTTTTCTCTGAGTCATTGGTTCTTGATAGAAAAAGGAGTTTCACACTTTTATTTCATATTCTATTCCTTAATTTACTTGAAATCTATAATTAAGGTATCTCTCAACCATCCCTTTTCCGGAGTAACTATTTTCTCATATTCTCTATTTTCTAGCACCTTAATCACTTCTATTATTCTCTTTTAGACACTGTTTCATTAACTTTGTAGCTGCTGAAATGAACACATCAGCTGCATGCTCAGCTCTGTGCTCTGAGACACAGTCCTTACCCCTGAGAAGCTGTGAGGACAAAAGGTACTATGGTTAGTTCCTGAGACACAGCGGCTCAGCCTTCCATGGTTTTGTTTCTAAGGTTTCATCTCAAGCTATGTTAGCATGGACCACTTGGCGCTTCCAACACCCCACACAGGGAAGCCGAGATCACTTCCTTTCACAGATCACCAAGTACCAGAGGCTCGGCGCAAGCAGAATTCTGGCACAGATCTGACAACCTGGACACGTCCCCATATGGTGACACACAGTTCAAATGAAAGTACTCAGTCTAGTTCCTCAGGTGTCCCCCGACTGGTTACTTACTCTGGGATGTAGAAAGATTGGAGAAAGCAGACTTCGTTCGGCCTGCTAACCATTCCAGGCTCTCGTGCATGTTGGCCAAGGCTTTGAGGTCACTGACGTCACGCAGGATGTCTTGTGGAGGGATTAATTTATCACCCAGGTTCCCAATAAGAACTTCCGACTCCTTGCCAAAGGCTGCCCTGCAAAACAAACCAGAAACACTTCACATACAGCACGGAGAAGACTGCAGCGGGCAATGCCTTTTAAGACATGTCCAGCGCAATGCTGTTAGAATCACTGTACTACAGCACGCTGTTCTTCCTAGGTTTAATTTTATGAGAAAATGACCATATACCTGCTTAAAATTACTCTGGTAGGAGGAAGAGTCCATGGAAGCAGCAGCAGTGACCTGATGCCTGTACCTTCAATAGCAGCCAGCCTGGCCGCGCCTACACAGTGCTGGTCCCTAGGGATGCTCCATGCCCGCTCTTAGGGGCTTTCCCTTCCTGCTGTGGAAACTGATGCACAGCTGAGGATGTCAAATATATATGTTGTTTGAAGGTTGTTGAAGTAAATAAAACCACCAAGTTGATCTGGCAGCTAGAAAACCTGATGTATTCAAAAGCAAAGAGGACCAGGCCTCTTAAAGGAGCAGATTACAGTTGAGGTGGATGGCAGGCCTCATTCATTCATTCATTCATTCATTCATTCATTCTAAATAGGATCTGGGGCAAGTAAACTAGGGAGCATGAAGGCATCATTATTTGGAAAGAAAACCTAGTAAAAATCAATGCCGGGATCCTTCTACTGACTGGAAAAATAAGAGTCGGGTGGGTTTCACACAGAGCCCAGTGTCCATAATGTTTTTGGAGGGCTGAAAAATCATGGTACGTGGAGTGGCAGAAGGATGAGTTGGAAGGGACCCCAGACACCGCATGGCACGGCCACTGCACAGATGGAAAATGAGGCTCAGAAGGTTAACTACTTTGCCTGCAGGACACGTAAGTGACAGAGCTGGGACTCACGTCCAATTCCCAAAGCTCCCTCTCTTTCAAAAAGAGAAAGGACTGAAATGATGAGTGAGGATGTCAGGGAGAAAAATCATGTCTTTTCGGGAAAGCTACGCACAGGTGGGTAACAGAGCTCATGCTGGTGGAAGTGGGAACAGGTACCTGGAGTTTCCATACGAGCCTCTCCAAGGCTTTTAAAACTCAAGATGCTTTAAGTGAGCAGGAGCTCTACTTTAAGTAGAACAAACCAAATTAAGTTTCAAGCCAGCAGTGATTAGTAAGAGCTGATGTATATATTCAGAGAGAGGCTTGACTGACAAACAGGCATTTGGCGCCCAGCACTACAGCAGGCACCCAGTGTCGGAAGAAAGAGCTGCTATGGATTAAATGCTTATTAAAAATGTTTACGCCACTAAGCAGTGATTCATGATTAGGCTTATTTCAACAGAAGCTTAAGGTTTAAGGAAAAGTCATAATTGAGTTGGGTGAGTCACGGCTGCGGAGGTGATACAGTGCTGTGGACAGAGCACAGAAACTAGAGTGGAGTTGGGGGTCATGTGAAAGGTCCTGGGGTGGGACCCGGAAGCCTGCATTTCAAACTAGTTTCAGGCTGCTGGACTGGAGAGCATGCTTCCTTTGAGTAGTAAGGGCTGGAGCACACTTCAAAGTCAGGCAAACCTGGGTCTGAATCCTGAGTCAGCCACTTACTTGCTGTCTGCTGCTGCTGAACCTCCTGGAGCATTAATAGCTAGGGGTGATGGCACCCACCTCATAGGAAGTACTTTAAGTAGACGAGGTGACGTTTAAAATCTTTACTGGGAAAATTCCAATTACAAAAGGAGAGAGAAGAGTGTAATCAACCTCCATGCGGTCACTGCTCAGCTTCAATCATTAGTAACTCATAGTGAGTCTCTTTCATCTCCCCTTATCCACAATTTAAAAAATATTTTATTGAGTGATTGCGAGAGAGATTTATTGTCCCACTTATTTATGCAGTCATTGGCTGTTTCTTATACGTGCCCTGACTGGAGACTGAACCCGCAACCTTGGTGTGTCGGGTCGAAGCCCTAACCATCTGAGCCACCTGGCTGGCGTTCATTAGCCACAGTTTTGAAGCAAACCATTCAGATGATATTCCTCAGTGCATAACACAGAGGAACTTGGTGAAGGCTAACAAGTTGCAGCAATTATTAAGTCTGTTGAGATGACTGGTTTATTTAGTGTCAACCCGAGGTGTCTGTGATGAATAAATGAAAATAGGTAAGAGTGACCAGAAGTAAATAAATTAGATCTCAAGGGCTAGCTTTACAAATGGAACTGTGCAACATCATAGCAAATGTCACTGTGTTTCAGAGTCCATGCTTTTCTCAAAATCTTTAAGAGGTAAATTATTATGGCAGAAACCACTGGTTGGCTATGCAATATCCATTATCCTATGCCTTCTTAGTAAAGGACCCTGACATTGTTGGGGTCAGCATGTACCCAACCTAAAAACAAAATAAAACAAAACAGAAAATGCCACTCAATTTCCCAGCCCCTCCTGCAGCTGTGATGGTCAATAAAATAACTGAAGTCGTCAGTAGGTGGGCTTCCAAGAAAGCTCCTTCAAGCAGTCTTAGTTGGCAAGGACCTTTTCAGCCTCCTCCCTTACTGGGCCACAGCCATGGCATCAGGTGACCTTGAGCATGAAAATAATGCTGAGAATAATGGAGCCAAAGACAGGAGGCCTGGGGGCAATGACATCATGTAGCTGCAATGCAGCCCAGACAATGCACTTCTAGGCTTCATCTCATAGGAAAGTGAAACCTTATTTGTCTCAGCCATTGCTATTCCAAGTTTCTGCTACAAGCAGCTAAATGTAATTTCTAACTGACACCATTATCTAATTAGCATAAGTGATGTCATCCTTGGAAAACTGTCTGAATTAGATTTCCCTAAAATCGAGTTACTGGGAAAGGCAAAACAATGTCTCCTCCATGATCTGAGCCCAGCAGACAGTTACAATACCTTCCCCCCCTTGGCTGTCACTCAGTCTGGTTATAAATACTTAGTTTTCTTAATCTGTCCTTATATATCCGCTCTCGGCAGCCCCTTAATCATGTTTGATAGATATAACACAAAAAATGCCTCTGAGCTAGGTGGTTAAAAGCAACAGGAGAGGCAAAAGCTTAAAAACCAGGCTCGGAGCCATTTTTATGCGTGGAGGTGTAACCCTGGGTGGAATGTGACAATCAAGACAAATGTATTTACGTAGAAGTCTAATCTGCTGCGTGGGGATCTGAGGGCCCTGGGCATGTCTGCGGTGCGTTTCCAACGCCAGATGCCTCGCCCATTCCCTCTGGCTCACTGAGATCTGCTTAACCGGCTCTGAAGGGAGTGCAGGAGATAGAGAGAAACACCACTGCCTCGTGTTGAATACATAGCAGACATCTCATTTGACAGGAATCCATAATCACCCCCTAACAACCTGGAGGGAGCACGAAACCATGACACTGAGAATAAATGATTGACAGCTATAACCATTTCGCACACAAAATCATTCCTTGGAGGATTTGTGTGTGTCAAAGAGCCTGCTGGACGGTTTTTATGTGTTAAAAAACCTTAAGGGGATGGCTTTAGCTGCTAGACTACTGATATTTTTTCTAAACCCTCTCATTTATTAAATAAATTATGGTATATCCACACCATGGAAAAGTATGCAGTCATTAGAAATTACATAGTAGAAATGACTTGATCCATAGAAAATGTTGCATATAGTTTATTTTTAGCCATGATACGCAATTGAGTAAAATAAGTTGTTATAAAACTGAATGCACCACATAATATTTACAAAAACTAATTATATATGAACTGAAAAAAGGCTGAATACCTATATACCAAAATGTTAACTGTGTGACTGGATCACTGTCCTTTGTGCTTCTCCATATTTTCTACATTTTCTCCAAAGAACATGTTTACTTTGTAATTAAAAACAAAAACTGGAAACCCTACCACAAATGAGAAAACCCTTCAAATGGACACATGAAGACTTCACCAGGGGAAACGGGAAGATGGGTGCATGACAGCCACCGGGGCGGAGCTGGGAGCAACGGGGCTTGGTCTGGAGGCTGCTTGGGCCGCTGCCTCAGGGCGTGGCCAGTGGCCACTGCGAGGGGCTTGCTGCCTGCCCCCTGACCACCCCCAGCATCTGGGCCGAGGCTGTTTCTCTTTCTTTTTATTTTTTTATCATCTGCTTATTAGGAAAGCACAGTATTTAACGAAGACATTACATATTTTTGAGTGAAATGGGTAACAGGATGATCACGAAATAAAGTGACAGGTGCTCAGTAATTGCCCAAAGATTACCTGACACAGCCAAACAGAGACTTGTTTGCTGTGGGTACCTCTGAGTCCCACGTGAGGAGTCACTGTCACCATCAGTAGGCCAACATGCTCACATAGGAGCCAATGAAACTGAAGACTATGGTAAATCTGCTAAGTTTAATTTTCCCACACAATTACAATCTTTAAAGAGGTCTCTCTGACAAGACTTCATTTAAGAGAATTATGCCAAGAGCGTAAAACCTGTTTAACTTAATTTTACCACACAATCATATCTTTAAAGAGGTCTATCTGACAAGAATTCATTTAAGAGAATTTTGCCAAAGATGCCTAAAACTGTCCCCATTTAGTCTTTAAATAATTCTGTTATCCTCTGAAATCTTAAGAAGGCAAAAAAAATAAAAAATAAAAATCTGCATTTCAGCAGGCTAAATGCACTTCTGAGAGAAACATCACAAATAGTTCCTAAGTGACTGATTTGCAGAACTGCTATATTTGGTCACATAATATACACACTCAGACTCGCTGCTCTCTCTCCCCAAATCACCCACGACTGCTTCCAGTTGCTGACCCTGCTGAGAGGCGAGCACCCCAAGAGCCCAGGGATCGCCAACTGAAGGCCAGTCCCCCTGTGATCCAGACAGAGCAGGGGAAAGGCCAGGACTAAAGCCACCCTCATGGGGGTGAGGTGGCATTTCCCTGCAATTTCAGGAGGAGCTGGTAGTGATTCACTTTACCGTTTAGTTCAGGTCACCAGATACGAGGAGTCACATCTGACTTGAGGTGGAGGACAGTGGAGATCCTAGACTTGAGAGGAATGCAGTGGCTGAGAAGCATGACTCACTCTTGGGGAGAGGGGAGAATGCCTCCATATGATGAAGAGTTGTCACCGTGTACTAAGCAGAAGTATGATGTTTTAAAATACAGGTATAAGCGTGAGAATAGAGACAGAATAGCAAAAGGGTGGGCCCTAAAAGTCCTAGGCCTGTTTGCCCTAAGGTCCTTCCTCTCCTCTCCCCTGCTCTGGTCTGTATGGGGACAGGGGGAGCTAACCCTGGGTGGTCCTCGTGGGACACTGAAGGGCAAGAGAAAGGAGAAGACAGGGCATTTATCCCCCCCCCCCCCCCCAGCCCTGGGTGATGTCTCCAGCAAGGATGTAGCTCCTTCTTGGCTCCATCTAGCTCCTACCATCCCCATCTCCCTCTGGGTACCTCTCCAGTAAATGCTGCTTCTCTCTGGCATTCCAGCTAAAGGGATAGTGGCTTCCTGCTGTTGCTAACCTGTGGGTTACCTTAATGCCCCCTGCGTGATGCTCAGATCCCCATGAACCTGTGTAACTCATTCCCTACATTAAATCCCCTCTAGGTAAACACTACAAGTGGTTTCTGTTTCCCATGTTAGAGCCTGGCTTACTCAAGGCCTACTGATGACGTCTGACCGTACACATGCTACTAGAAATGGAATAACTTTTTGGCACGGGGGTTAATTAGTTCTGTTATGCAGGCAGTGAAACCGAGATGTCTCAAGGTGACCTGTGAAGATCACTTAGCCATTGTCTGTCAGAGTCTAAACTGATGAAGGTTACGTAAAGGCCAGGTCATCTTACCTAGATTCATAAGAATACCAACTCCTTCTTATGCGATTCGACAATGACACTTCCATTTATCACTTTGGCTTTTTACAACTGCTCAATCTTCAACACTTTCAAAAGCTGTCTAATTTGTCCGTGTCAAAAATAATGGGGATAGTAGCACTCTGATGGGTCCTTTAATCAGGTTTTCACGAACTCTTTTTCTAAAATGATCCTGGCTAACCCCTTGTAAATAGGAAGTAATACCATATCCAGTCACCTTGATTATAACATTACTTTTGTCCTGGGACCTGCTGAAACTCATTGCTAAGTCTGCCCTTCAATGGTTTTTGTGCGTGTGCATGTGAGCAGCTACTTTTCACATTTAATAAGTAATTGCTCCTCTTTAGAAGGTTGTCTCCTTCAATAATCACAATCAAAGATTTTTCATTTGCTTTCTTTGCCTGCTGTTTTCTACCGTATAGAAACTTGCAATGCTCTTGACTGGGGAGGTGAGGCTGAGTAGTCTACAGTTGTGTGCAGAGGCAGAATTGGGAACAAGTTGGGAGGTGTGGTTCTCAGGTGTTCTTTGCAATCAAGGTGAATATGTGAAATATCAGCAACTTCTCTTAGGATCTGCTTGAGACTTAAAAAAAATTCATTATTTTCCTCTGGTTCCAGGGAAATTGGGGTTTCTGGGTTCCTACCCACTCGGAGATGATAACCAGAGAAACTGATCATGATCATCATTAAGGTGTGTGTGTGGGGTGACCATCAGCTCTTCCCTTGTGCTTTTAAATCAGTCTGCTCACTGGGACAGGCACAAAACACCCGATGCATGGATTTATGGTATTCTGGCACTGAGAGGGATCTTGGTAGTTAGTCTAACCCAGTAGTTCTCACTGTGGCTATATGTTAAAAGCTTAACTAGGAAAACAAACAAAATACCTGATGCGGAACTCCACCTACAGAAATTCCGATTTAATTGGTCATGGGTGGGGCTCAGCCATGGGCATTTAAAAAATAACAGCTTTATTGAGATAAAATTCACATGACATAAAATTCACCCATTTAATCTGTGCAGTTCAGTGGTTTTTAGCATAGTCACACAGTTTTATGCAATCATACCACAATTAATTCAGAACACTTTCATCTCCTCAACAAGAAATCCTATACCCATTAGACTGTGCACTTACCCCAATCCCCAGCCCCCAGAAACCACTAATCTACTTTTTGTCTCTATAGGTTCCCCTATTTTAGACATTCATATTTAATTACTAGTCATATAAATGGAATCATATAATATGTTGTCTTTTATGACTGGCTTCTTTTACTTAATATGGTTTCAAGGTTCATCCATGTTCAAGCATGTAGCAATACTTCATTTCTTTTATTACCCAATAATATTCCATTGTATGGGCTTACCACATCTATCTATCTATTCACCAGCTGATGGACATTTGGGTTGTTTCCAATTCTTGGCTATTGTAAACAATGCTGCTATGAACACTTACATATGAGTTTTGTGTGGATGCAAGTGTTCATTTCTCTTGGGTATACATACCTGGGAGTGGAATTCTGGGTCACACGGTAACTCTAGTAACCCTTTGAGAACTGCCGATTGTTTCCAATGTGGCTGCCCATTCCCATGTCCACAGTAGTACCCAGGGTTCCAGTTTCCCACATCCTTGCCAACCCTGTGACTGCCTGTCTCTCTTCTTCTTACAGTTGTCCTAAGGGATGTGAAGTAACATCTCCATGGTTTCGAGCTGCATTTTCTTGCTGGCTAACAATATTGAGCATCTTTTCAGGTGCTTGTTGATCATTTGTGTATCTTCTTTAGAGAAATGTCAATTCTGGTCCTTCGTTAATTTTTTAGCTGGCTCATCAGTCTTTTTATTATTGAGTCATTAATTCTTTAGCAGATACTTACTAGGAATGCACCATTACCCGGCCTGTCCTAGTTCCTACAGGAGGTTCAGAGCCCACTAAAATTATTTCCTAACTTGCCAATATGCCATGACATGACCCAGAGTTTGAAAAATACTGTGTTAAAGTCTGCCTGCCTTTGTGAATGTGTCCCTCGATTGGACCTCCCACAGATGGCGAACATTTATCAGGCGTTTCATAGAGAATCTGGAGCGCCCAGAGGAAGATGTGCTCATTTGTTCGCTGTAGCAAAGGTGGGAGCAGAGCTAGGTCTGTTCTTAGTTTGCGAATCAGGGCCACAAGCCACACTGCCTCTCATGAGTTGCAGTAGCTTTAGTGTTTCTCTCTGCCCAGGGGTTCAAATAGTCCCCTCCCACCCCCCAAACCAACCCAAACAAAGCATGCTTTGAATCATGGATCTGGACTTTCCTAAACGCTGACTGTCATGTGGCGCTAAAGGAGAGAGGACATGCACAGATCTGTCAAATCTGAGCAGAGGCCCTTAATAATACAACAGGCACTTTCCGATTTTTTAGGACCAGAGTGTTTGCTTGATGGTCAATCGCCTAGCGGTAAAGTAAATCAAAGCCTCCCGTGGGAAAAGAATACTTGTTCTAGCTCCTCGATATGTTTACAATCTACAAATGATTCGAGAGTTTATGTAGGACACAGAGAGGGAGGACACTCAACTCCTCTGCTCAACAAGAGAGAACTGAAAGGAAAGAGGAGTAGCAGGAGAGGCTGGTGAGCGGGCAGCCCAGTGGGCATCACCTCCACACAGGATGAGCATGTCCATTCGGCTGGGTCACAAGTCATCCCTGAGCAGTCGGTCGGCCTGACCCACAGGTGGGTGTGACAATGACGAGGAGCCTTTCCAGAGTGGCCTGATCCTTTGCCCATTTAGCTAGCTGCCACCCCAGTCTTCATTTTAAATTAATTTTTCCATGGAGGGCCAGTGGGAATAGTTATGCTTTAAGTCTGTTCTTGAGTCACAGGATGTGTCACATATACTTGGCTCAGGAAACATGCTTGGAGAGCTTTTAAGAGAAAGGAACCACAAGAGATATAAGAGCACTCTTTCTTAAAAGGAAAAAAAATCTCAGTACCCAGCTCCTCCAGCTCTTCCACTATTTTAGTCATGCTCCCAGGTCATGCTCCTGCAGGTGGATGCTAGTAATGGCAGCAACACAGTGTTAAACACACAGAACGGAGAAAACTGAATTGCTTTACGCAATCACGTCTCAGAAATGCTGGAAGCCCTTGCTATTTCTGAGGCTTCTTGGAGCAGCTACTTACCCCCAACTCTCCCATCCTGACCCTTAATCTGAACGTGAAATAGAAAGGAAAACATACGTGTAGGCTAATGAACATATTTGTAATCAAACATGATCATCTTCAAACATTTAAATCATTTTGATGTGACAGCACCCAGAGTAACTAACCACCAAGTGTCCATACTAATATCTGAGAGAAGGCTTATCACTCTAATATTATTACTAGAGTATTGCATAGTCCAATACAAATACTTTCGGTTCACTTACAACCATTCTTCCTTCTCACCATGAAGCTTTCCTTCCAATTATGCCTAAAGCCACCAAAGAGATGGGGGGGGGGGGAATGAAGGCGGAGGGAGGGAAAGAGGGAGACAGAGGAAAAGCTTTTTTTTACAGAAGAACGTCAACTAATAAATGTTTCAGAGTTCACCAATGGATGCTAAAGTTATGGGCTGAAAGGCTGTTGGAGAAGGGGAAAGTCACATGGCCTCACGTTCCCACCCCATATCAGTAATTACTCATAAAGGAAGTTAATGCGCCTGTCGACAGGGGACTCTGACTGTCCAGGGGGTGGCCAAACCCGGCCCCGCCGGCTGCAGCCCAGGCAGACCTCATGGGAAGTGAGGCAGCGGGAGGCACAGAATGTCACCGGCGTGGTTTCCATGAGATGTGCAATGGACATGATCCCAAAGGAACTGTGAGGTGACCTCACAGCTCTACGTAGTAACTGGCCTGGACTCCGCACCAAAGGGTTCCATGTCCTGAAAAGTGCAGGGAGCTGATGGGGCTTTGTACATTAGAACTAATCGGAATTACTGGAACTCAGAACTGTGTAAGTCGGTGACAAGAAATTCTTTATATTTTCTCTATAATTAGTTTAACATTTTTCTTCCTCTGCAGCATAACTTTTGTTCTTTCGCCTTTATTACTAATACATCCTATATATTAAACTGTTAGCTTTTTTTATATCTGACTAATTTTCAATCGCTAATGTAGAATCACAGCTCAGATTTTAGGCAAACAGTTAAGTATTTGCACTTTGTTATGGACTGAAATGCATCCTCTCCCAAATTCATATGGTGAGGCCCTAACCCCCCAAAGTGATGGTGTTTGGAGATGGGACCTCTGGGGGTAGTTAATTCATGAAGGGGAGCCCTTATGATGGGATATCTACCCTTATAAGAAGAGTCATGAGAGAAGTATTTCTCTCTCTGACATATGAGGACACAGCAAGAACACAGGCCCCTGCTAGCAAGGACGAGAGCCCTTGTGAGGAACAGAAAAGGGCTGCACCTTGATCTTGAGCCAGCCTTTAGAACCGTGAAAAAGAATTTCTGTTGTTCAGGCCACCCAGCCTGCGGTATTTTGTGAGGGCGGCCTGAGCAGACTAAGACACAGCCTACACCCTAAGGTTCCTTCTATCTGTTCCCCTATTTAACTCCATTACTTCTATGTCAAGTAATACATGCACCCAACAAGCATTTATTGGACAAATGTGTGACTCACTCTACGCCTGCCATTCGACACTAAAATTCTAGAGCAACGATACTAGCTAGGTACTCTGATCATGAGCTCTACACCTTTGCTATTAGTGTTGAGTCCTTATTTGATCAAGGCACCTGTTTTCAAAATCCTTTACAGGCTCCTTCTGCTTTCATGACAAGGTTTTTCTAGAAAATAACAATCATCAAAGAATTGACCACAGTTTCTTATAAAAACGGCTTTAAAATGGAAGGATGCAATTGTGAGAAATCAAATAAATGATGAATGGTTACAAAAAATACGCCATAAATAAAAACATACTAAACCTAGAGCCCCAAGAAACAGCTAAAAAATAGTAAAATTATATTCAACATTCGATAAAATGGAAAGAATGCAGTAGATATAACCGATTATACAAAGGGCTCCAACTTAAGTCTAAAATATAATAACACAACATAAAAACACAACTTTATTAGACAGTAAATATGACCTAAAGTGCTAGTTAAAACTGACAGACACACACATACACTCAGAAAACAGCCTATAAGTTGTAGAATCGAAAGCTGTCATTCACAGATCAGGGATGGAGGTGCAGAGGAGCGAGGGGACCAGGCTGAAGACACACCGAGACTCAGGGGCAGGTGGAGCAGAAACCCAAGACTCAGTCTCAGGGTTTCCTCCACACTCCATCCCCATTTTTGTGGTATGGGTAGATGAGTACACTGATGTATCAGTGGGTAAAGGCAATGAGGACTTCCATGAAAACTGAAAGGAGGTAACAACAAGCAAAGAGCTCATTGTGACGCCGCACATGCACATTTTCAGGCTGAAGGCACCTGCCCAGATTCCGACATAGACTCAACTTGGAAGAAGGCTGCATGGAAATGCTCCGTCAGTTTGAAGACGAGTGCGTCTTTCTCTAGCCAAGCCGCTCAAGCCTGGCTACTAAGTTTTCTTTGTAGGATGTTGTCAAGTAACAGTGGACACAAACAATAAAGCTACAAGGTTTTTTCTGTGTGCTAGGACTTCCAGGTGCATGCTGTTTTTATGCCAGGAGCCACCATAAATTATGTATCTACTCAAATAGCAATCGTTTTCCATAAAGAACATTTCTTAAGCTTCAAAACAGATCAATACATAGGAATAAAATAATGAAAAATTGCTTATCATAAATTGAACATACACTTTGGTTTTTCAACTACCAAGAATGATTACAGCTTTAAAAGTCAAAATTTATATAGCACTGAACTTTCTCGTCTGAGTAGTCCAGCTTATTGCCCACTCTGGTTATTTCTCAACTTCCTACGATTTCCTTTTGAAGACTCTAAATCTAGTCAGAAGCACAGACATTAAACAACTGATCTCAAGCAAAGGCAGTAACCCCAAACGAAGCAACTAAGCGTCAGGTCTTCAAGGTCTCCTGGAACAGAGAGGGGGAGGAACTGATGAGTGGGAAAGGCTGTGGGGGTCTTAGGAGAAAGACAAAGAAAGAGATGGGCCCTTCGGGCAAAGTGAGATACTACAGAGAAGGGAAAATGCTTTGCATAAAACTGGCAGAAAGGTGAAGATGGTTTACAATGACGACTTTTTCTCGGGGATAAAATTATGTTAGAATGATAGTGTATTTGTAGAGAACTGCTGAACCGGCAGTGAACAGTCACAGGGTTTGAGAATGTGTGGGGAAAACTGTTACGCAAGTATAAATTTCGAACCTCAGTAATAATCACTCATGGTTAAATAAGCTATAATGAGCAGTGACCCCTGGTCCCATCCCTCCTCATCCTTAGTCCTGTGCCCCCAGAAGAAGTACCTACAACTTAAAAATTATTTGTTTCTAATTCTTCTATTGGTTATATCCACCTCATTACAGAATCTGTGGAAACTGCTACTTGCTGATACGTTAATTTTAGACATTTTATTCTGACCTGCTGCTCAGTGGACGGCTGAGGAATTAATTAACATACTATGTCCCCTTTCCACATCCCCAATGATCTCCCTTCTCCTTCCTAATATAGGTATATTATGATTTTTAGTTTTTACAGTGGTTTTAAAAATATATTTAGACATAGCTTTACCTCCAGCAGGAGCACTCACCACACTATAAAATGCTTAGCTGTTTTACTCCCAACAACTACGGGCTCCCACCGCAGGGGGTGCAGGGTGGGTGTGCAGGGGACAGGGTTTCAGGGAGATGCTGCGCCAGCTGGTGTCTGAGCTGAATCTTGACAGCTGAACTGGGCAGGCCCAGGAGGTGGGCGTGGGAGGAGGGAGGGCACCCCAGGTAGAGCAATGGGCGTGGCAAAGACACAGCAGTCAGTGGGAAGGGGCACGCGGACCGGGGCCCTGAAAATGTTTAATAGGGAAAGAGACACGGTGAAAAGGCCAGGGCTCCTTCCTGACCTGGGGGGAGTTCAAGCCCGCAGCAGAGACAGACTGGGGAAGGGGCAGCAGGCATGGCCTTTCCCCAGTCTCCCTGCGCCTACTCTGGCTGGATAACAAGGGTCCTTCCCTCCGCAGTGGCACAGAACGTCATGACCAGCCCACTCTCTGAAGGGCTGAGTGGGACTAAGTTAGAGGGATTAATTTCTCCCTTCATTAAGAATGGTATTAAATGTACACCTACCTGAAAAATTAAATAATTGCCTGATCTAAAATTAAACAAAAATAAAATGTAGAAGACACTCTATAGTGAGTTTCCACGATACTACCAGATGATTATAATCCTCAAATAACTGTCTAAATAGACTAGCATTTATGTACTGTATAGGAGAGGTTTTTTAAGGTTTTTCCTCATTTACTGCCAATCATGCTAACAAGAGTCATATCATTTTGATATAATAACAAAGTGCCTAATTCAATCTTCTTGAACATTAATTGATACGTTTGTAGCTGAGTCTCCAGTTAATTACCTGTCTTTTCTGTTTAATCTTGAGATTTAAGTCTGCGTCTCACCCGGCCTGGCTGGCAGTGTCCTACATCTGCCCGTGACCTTCATCTTGTTTCATTGTGGGGAAAAGAACATTTTAGCAAAGCATTCTCTACCTTTGTACTTATTTAATATATTCATGTTTTCTGGTTCATCTTTCCTTTTATAATTATATTTTAAAGTAATATTAAACAGCAGAGATAGTGAAATAAACGTCTCCATTCTAGTGAATGTTTTGTTTAAGCTAAAGCCTTTATTTCCTGCCCCAGATCACTTACTGTTTCTTCAAATGTATCCGAAGATTCTTCAAAAGCTGTAGTTATCTGGAAACTCGAACAGCTGTTGCTTAGGTTGCTTTGAGAACTTTTTAAATTTCCAAGTGGAATTTTTTAAAAAATTTATGCCCTACTTTATTCATACCATGTTTTACATCTAGGCACAGCAGATTTCTGCTTCTTTTAATTGTCTAATCTGAGCTGCATATAGAAACTAAAGGGGTATAAAGACCTACCAAAGGCAAAACATACACACACACACAAACAAAAACCCCTCTGCGGACTGGAACTCGGGCTGTGAGCTTCTGAAAGGAGCATGCTGCTGGACATACAACTTTTAGGGAGAACACTGAAGGCACTTTCTCCCAGTAAGGCAACTGGCTCATCAGTCCTTACAGTTTGTTCTTTTCATTGAAGAGGGGGTGATCCTTCCTGTTTTTATTCAGCTTCGTTCGTTCAGCATTTACGGAGGATCTCCGTCCGATATGCGTTAGGGTTCCAGAGAGGAAGGTACTGCGCAACCTGCTTTCTGCTTCTCTTATGACTTGTCCTGTAGTCTCTTTTCCCTATCGGGACTGGGTCACCCTCTACCTGGAACCCACATAATTTGTTTTATATCATTTTTATGTTTTCATTACCTTTGTATTGTCTTCTTTCTCTTTTCAATAATGATCATTTTCTTTTATTTGATTAGGCAAACATAAAACTCAGACGAAAGATAAGGCAATTAGTTTGAAAGCACCTACGTCCCTGGTTTCAATATATTGCCACCCCCCAATAGGTGGATATTCTGTTACCAACTTGTTACCGAAAGGGAGGGAACCCAAAATGATATAATAGAGGAAACAGAGTACAATGGGCACTAGTGATAATGCTCTAAAGCTAGGGCCAAAGCACCCATGTGATACAAGCTTGTGGCATAATAGAAAGTGGTTAGCATATCAGTCAAGATGATGCTGAACACTGGAAATGAAGCACTAAGGCGAAAGTCCAAAAACACAAATTCCTGACCCATTTTTAGGCTGGTTGAGCGCAGTGTGGTAGCTCTGGGGGCCAGACCACCTGGGCTCAACTGGCGACATCATTCCCTGGCTCTGTGAAATGGGGAAGTTACTCGTTTCTCTGTACCTCAGTTTCCTCATCTCGGGAATGGGAATAGTAGTGCCTGAAGGCTCATAATGCTTCTGCACAGTGCCGGGCGCGAGCTGACTCCAATTGCTGTAACCGTCGAAATGGATTGCACAGTCTTTCCAGAAGCTTAGTTCTCTCCTGCCCACCTCTCTGGGTGCTAGAGTTCAAGACTAATTTGTAGGTTTTCTATTCAGGGGTGGGCAAAAGTAGGTTTACAGTTGTTTGCATGGGAAAATAATGAAATAATAAACAATAATACAAGAATAAACTCTGTTTCGCATAGTCACAAATGTATTTTTTTTCCCACTTTTACCACCAGAAAACTATGGTCCAGGCCCTGACAACTATATCTATTAACTTAAGGATTTTCAATCCTGCTCGAGAAAAACGATTCTTATTCTTTGATATTCTGGGGCCCTGAGTGAAATGCGGCTAAAAGATTTTTAGGACAGTGTTTCTAATACACATGGCCCTGCAACTCCTAGACAACCCCTGCTCATAGCCTTTACTTCTCCCAACACCTTACCCCTTCTGTTAATACATCTCCAGAAAGTAGGGCTGCTTTTATCAGTGGATAGTCATTGATCTCAAAAGGAGAAATATGTGCACGTATATGACACGTGCAAAGACAATGGCTAAAAGCCTGCTTTCAGCTTCTGGGGAACAAAAGGATATTTGCTATTTTTCTTTTTTCTATTAAAGCTCTGGCTTGATCTATTTCCCCCCCCCCCATTTAAAGTTAAGCCTGGAAATAATACATTTTATTTTTTAGTTAAAAATAAGAATGGGAAAAGGCCTTGTTTAGTAATGAAGGGAATATGACCTTTATTCAATGCAAAGGGCACGGGATTCTGTGTTCATCCATCTGCCAAACAGCCCTCTAAGCTTTAAAAACTAATTATAGGAGGCGAGTGTGACTTTTCAGTCTTTGGCTCAGCCACGCTCCTTGGTACTCAAGTGGGCAGAACCCGGGCTCCCTGGCACCGCGACCGCGTTGAAGTATCAATGGACTGCTCCCTACCACTTACTTCCGCTTCAGCTTCTAATCAGGACAGAGAACATGACAGACCAAGAGGAAAGAATCAATCACATGCCAAACAAAGCAGAACTATAATATTACTCTTCTTCTGTTAAAGCAAATATAATTTGTTTTCAAACCATATCTACATGCAAAAATGTGGACAAATCTCTCAGGCATACTGTCCAGCAAAACCAGATACTGTAATTAAATTTATATAAAATCTGAGGACAGTAAAAACTAAACTATAGTGATAAAAGCCAGAATAGTGGTTCCCTTCAGAGCAGGCCTCTGGGGTCCTGGAGAAGTTCTTTATGTTGATCTGGGAGGTGGTTACGTGGTGTAATCACACATAATAATTCATTGAGTTACACAGCAAAGTTTACTTTTTACTTCATGTTTAATTAACCAAAAATTTAAAAAAATATGTATAATTTGTTTTTCCTTTAAATTTAAGATGGAAAAGTGATACAGTTAAGGGGCCAAGACAAGAGTAAAGAAAGCTAGGGACTCGATTCTACCCCCCGCCCCCTAAGTCAGAAGCGTGGGCAGCACACGAAGGCGCATCTCTAACCAGCAGGCTTCTTCCTGGGCAGGGCTGGACACTCTTCCCCTCAAGTCCCAGCTACTGAAGAGAGCTAATAAAATGGATTGAAAATCTTTGCAAACATGAAACACAATTAAGGAGTGACATCATAATAAGCCAAGGGACCGCAGAAAGAAGACTTACACTGATTTAAAGTAGCCTGAAAAGTTGAAAAGAAACAACTCATCCTCCAGAAGGTGCTTCTAACACAACTATGAAGGTTAGAGATGCAATTAAATGAGTCTCCTAAAGGGAAGAAGTGGGAATGTGCTTGTCCAGATGTCTTAGAGCGCTGGCAACAGGAAAACGTGGTGGTGAGACCGAGAAAGAGTGGAGTCCTGTGGCCCGACCCCGTTCCGAACGTCAGTTTAGTTATTTTTACTGGGGGCTCCAATCCATCAATGTCTCAATCATTCTTTACCTCTCTTGAGAGAAAAAAATTAAGAGGCTACTCTCGCTATTATGGCCATGACAACCTGATCTAAATTAAAGGGGCGTGGAGAATGGGCATAGGAAATAAAAATTTAAGAGTTTATAATTTATTTCAGATGCTGGGGAAGAAGATATTCAGCACAATAAAGGTTTTATAGAAAAACATCTCTGTGACTTGGGTATAAACTAGGATTTCTATATAGGATACAAAATGTCTCATTCATTAAAAAAATAATTAATTTGACTTATTAAAAATTTAGAAGTCTGTTTATTAAAAGATACCATTAAGAGAATAAAAATGCATCTTGCAGAGTGGGAGAAGATGATATCTATCTGTCTATGTATCTATCATCTATCATCATCATAAAAAAGACATATCCAGATTTATAAAGAATTCCTACAAATCCGTAGAGAAAGGAAAGAGAGCCTAATTAAAAATAAGTAATAGATTTGAATAAATATGTTAAAAAGAATATTCACATGGCCAGTAAATTCATAAAAATACATTAAAAGATGCTCAACTTCCATAGTCTTGAGAAATGCATATTAAACCAATGTGACATACCTATAAACGTACTAGAAGGACAAACTAAAAAGATGGAAAATATCAAGTATAGATGAGATATCGAGCAGCTGAAACTCATGCACTGCTATGAGAGGGCAAGTTCTTACTCCCACCCTGGAAAGCGGTTTGGCAGTGTTACTAATATTAAACATGTGCATAGCCTATGACCCAGCAATTCTACTCCTATAATAGAACCAAAAGAAATATTTATATGTGGTTATCAAAAGACATATAGAATACTCATGGGAGCACTATGCAAAAATAGTTCCAAACTAGAAACTACCCAGGTGCCCATAAGTAGTAGAACAAATGACTATATATATATATCCATACTTATGCAAACAAATAATAAAGCATAAAAAAGTGATGTATTCACACAATGGGATACAATATAGACTACTATAGACTAAAAGGAACTTATTCACAACAGTATGGATGAATCTCACCAACACAATGTGGAACAAATGGAGTGAGTCATAAAAGAACACACACTGCATCATTCCTTTTACAGGGAATCAAAAGACAGACTGAAGTGATCTATGAGTCTAGGAGTCATGTAAGGACTATTGGGAAGGTCAGTAGTGACCAGAGGAAACCTAAAGGATCCTGGTACCTATTACTCTGTTTCTTAATCTAGGTGTTGTTTATACAATAAAAGTGTGAAAATTTACCAAGCTGTGCCTTTGATATGTGCATACATGTTATATATATGTTCAATAAAAAGTAAACTATAGTCCTGCCGGTGTGGCTCAGCAGTTGAGCATCGACCTAGGATCTAGGAGATCTTGGTTCGATTCCTGGTCAGGGCACATGCCCGGGTTGCGGGCTCAATCCCCAGTCGGGGGCATGCAGGAAGCAGCCGATCAATGACTCTCTTATCATTGATGATTTTTATCTCTCCCTCTCCATTTCTTTATCTGTGAAATATATGTGTATGTGTGTGTGTGTGTGTGTGTGTGTGTGTGTGTAAACCATAGGTAATATAAGCAGAGAGATGGAAACTCAAAGAATCAAAAGGAAATGCTAGCAATCAAACACATTGTAAAAAAAATGAAGAATTCTTTTGCTGCACTGATCAATAGACTGGGCATAACCAAGGAAAGAATCAGTGAGCTTGAAGAATTATCAATAGAAACTTCCAAATATGAAATCTAAAGAGAAAAAAGGGTGAAAAGACAGAACAGAATATCCAAGAACTGTGGAACAATTGCAGAAGGTGAAATGCGTGTATAATGCAAATACCAGGAGTAAAAGAAAGAAAAAAACAACAGAAGTATTGCAGCAATAATGACAGAATTTTCCCAAACCAGTGATATACACCAAACCACAGACCCAGGTTGTTCAGAGAACACCAAGCATGAAAAACACCAAAAAATATACATCCAGGCATATACTATTCAAATGGCACAAAATCAAAACAAAGAAAAAGCCCCTGAAGGAAGCCAGAGGAAACAATCACCTCACCTGTAGAATGATAAGAATAAAAATTACATGGGACTTCTCTTCAAAAATTATGGAAGCAAGAAAAATGACGTGAAATAGTTAAAGTATTAGAAAAAAGGAATCACCAACCAAGAATGCTGTCTGTACTCAGTGAAATTCTTCTTCAGATGTGAGGGGGAAAAAGTCTGTCTCTAACAGACAAAAATTGAGAGCACTGGTCACCAGTAGACCTGCCTCATCAGAAATGTTAAAAGAAGTTAAAAGAAGGGAAAAGGGAAATGATATAGGTCAGGAAACTGGACCTACATTAGGAAAGGAAGAGCACGAGAGAGAAACAATAAAGGAAAATATAACCTTTTATTTCTCTTACTCTTAATTGATCAATAGATAACAGTTTGTTCAAAATAATGACAACATTGTATTTAGTGATTATAGCTTGTGGATAAATGAAATGAATGAGAACAGTGTCACAAGGAGCAGGAGGGAGGAACTGGGAATGTTGTGTTACAAGGCACTTGCATTCCCCATGTAGTGGTTCAGTGTCATTTGAAAGTGGACTTGGATTAGTCTAAATGTGTGTTGGAAACTCTAGGACCACCACTAAAAACAGTAAAAAAAAAAAAAAAAGGTATAGTTTATATGCTAACAGAAGAAAAAATGGAATCCTACAAAATGTTCAATAAAAATCATAAGGCAAAAAAGCACAATCTGTAAGATAAGAAAATCAATACGTTTGAATTCAATTAAAGGTGGGAGTGGGGCGTGGGGGGAGAGATTAATCAGAGAACTTATATGTGTATATGCATAACCTATGGACACAGACAATAGTGTGGGGAAGGCCTGGGGGGTGGCAGGGGTGGATGCCGGGTGGAGGGGATCAACGGGCGGAAAAAAGGGGATATCTGTAATACTTTCAGCAATAAAGATACATTAAGAAAAAGAAAAGAAAAGATGGTATCAGAAAATTTTAATGGTAGTATCAGATTAAACATTCTCACTTTATTCTTGATCTTAGGGAATAAGCATTCCGCCTTTGACCATTAAATAAGAGGCTAATTGTAAGGGGTGAGGAACAGAGGAGCAGGTCTGTTTTTTAATAGATATCCTTAAATTAAAGAAATTCCCTTTTTGACTTCTGGGAGTTTATTTTTATTATGAATAAAGGTTGAAATTTGTAAAAAAAAAATTAAAAACTTCTGTTCTACAAAGGACATTGGGAAGAGAATGAAAGACAAGGCCCAGAGAAAATCTCTGCAAAACATATCGATAAAGGACTGGTATCCAAAATGCACAAAAAACTCTTGAAACTCAAAAATAATAAAATACACAACCGATTAAAAAATGGGCAAAAGATCGGAATAGATATCTCACCTAAATATATATATAAAATATATATCTATATATCTATCACATAGGCATATAAAAAGATGCTCAACACATGTCATTAGGAAAATTAAAACAATGAGATACCACAACACACCTATTAGAATGTACCAAATTCAAAACACTGACAGCATCAAATGCTATTAAGGATGGGGAGCAACAGGAACTCTCATTCATTTCTAGTGAGAATGCAAGTGGTACAGACAGTGTGAAGACAGTTTGGCAGTTTCTTGCCAAACATACTCTTACCATATGATCTAGCAATTGTATTCCTTGGTATTTACTCAAATGAGTTGAAAACATACCCACACAAAAACCTGCACATGAATGTTATCCATAGGTGAATGGATAAACAAACTATAGTATGTCCATACAATGAAATATTATACAGAAATTTTTTAAAAAGCGTTATCAAGCTACAAAAAGACATGGAGAAAACTTTAGTGCATATTGCTAAGCAAAAGAAGCCAATATGAAAAGGCTACATGCTATATAATTACATGACATTCTGGAAAAGACAATTATGGAGATCATAAAAATAAATAAATAAAAAATAAAAAATTAGTGATTGCCAGGGGTTCGGGGAGAGGAAGGCACGATTGATTAGGCGAAGTAACAGAATTTTTAGGGCACTGAACTATTATTTTGAATGATACTGTAATGGTGGATCCATTCATTATACATTGATCAAAACCCACAGGGTGTTAACGAACAGAGAGGACCCTAATGTAGACTACAGACTTTAGTCAATAACAATGTATCAATGTTAACAACTGTACCACACTAATGTTAAAAACAGAGCACACTGGGGGGCGTGTGAGGGGATTTATGGGAAGTCTGTAGTTTTTGATAAAATTTTTTATAAGCCTAAAATTGCTCCTCCCCCAAAAAAGTCTATTAATTTAAAAAGTAAGCCATAATATACAGGTATAGTTTTCTTATATTAAAGTAACTGGTTGACAAGTTTCTCTGAGATAATGTGAATAAAGAGAAATAAAAATGCAGATAGGAAGGCTTTCGATTAAATTACAGGCGACTTTTTGAATATTGTGATTGGAGAAAGCTTTAAATGGCACTATAGCAAATTTTCATAATAAAATGTTGGTGAAATATGGCACCACTGTATATAAATATGGTTAACTTTGTGACCAGTGAAGACCTATTTAGCTATAGTTGCAAACCACGAGAAAGAGAGGAGCCTACATCAGTCTTACGATAAATTAAAAGGTATCGGCCATTACTTCTCTTATTCTTTCATTTGTCATTGCTTCTTTAAAGTGCTTTTATTTTATTTGCACTATTTATTTATTCACTCAGATAGGCAAAGACAATAAGAATAAACTTAATTTTAATGTTAACAGCATGGCACCTCCATTTCCCCCGCTTTACAGAGTAGGGGGAGAGTTTCACTGTGGCAAGCCCTGCATGGAAAGTGAGTTGCTTCATCAAATTAGGCCCTAAGTAAAGAATTTAAATTGTACTCAGGTAAACACTGAGTGATAATGTTGAAAGAGAGACCTTGCTTTTGTCAAAACAAGCTGAAAACTGTCAGAGATAATACAACGTACATGAACAGACATGGGAGGCACATTTGTATTTCCAGAAATTGCGACTAACATTCTGTGAACTGAAGAACATGCTAAGAACTGTAACATGCTCTGTATGGGCGGCAACTATTCTTATTAACTGTCCGCCATATGCCCAGGGCATGGTGCATAACGTGAAGTCAGCTTTGCTGAGTGAGTGAATAAATTATATTTGTCCCCTAGGAGGGGAGGACGATCTGCAGATTGAAAGATGCTTTAACTCGACTTAGCACTGCTCCCAATGTGACTCACCCATCCTGCCTTCCACAGGTCTGAGCACCAGGCAGACTTGCATGGGAAGTGAGGTGTATCAGGATGGAAACGGACTTTACAAAGTTCGGTTAATTGCTACTTGATATTTAGAATTGGCCCAAATTTCGCAAAAGACAGAACTGGCTAAACAGATGTTTTCCCTCCTCTTGTTCAGTACAACTTAGGAAACAGCTTTTACCTTATGAAATCTTCCTCTTCTTCTCTCTTTGGCCTCAGCTGTTTGGGTTGAGCCATGTTAATCCAGTTTGGTAGAGATTTCAGGAGTCGGCTGATATCATCATCTTTTGCCCAAGATGCACTGATGACAAGTTTCTCTTCCGATTGCACGATGCCCCTAAACACAACCACAGAAAAGGCGCGTCAGCACATTGCTTAGTATCTGGTGAGCATTTGTCACCTACCTTTGCTGCACAGAAAAGATACCTCATCCCTCTCTCCTGTTAACATAACCCATTATCCGGGTTGGGGCAGTGACACCCATTAACAGGTCACATTACTGGGAACAATCATTTCTAGATTTCATTCTGAGATTCTTCATTGTTGAGTAATCATGAAAGCTAATAGTATTAATTACTCCTGCTATATCCCTTAGGATAAATAAAAGTGCATGGTGGATTTTGGGGGGATCTTTCAAGAAAGATGTTAAAAAGAGTGGAGCAGCCATATAAAAGAATGCTATCAAGTGACAACATAAGCGGTGCCTGAAGGGTGACAGTGTCACAAAGGGTTGTCCTCTGACTTCTTGTTTAAACTACCAATTAGTTCTACTTGAAGTGATCTTTGAACTATGGACACCCCTGCATTCAACTCACCACCATAGAGAAACCTCCCACCCCTGACGTCGGGCAGCGTCTCTGGCTCTGGCTCTCTGCAGTGGGCTGTGATGAGTGACTTTTAATAGGACCTGAGGGTTAGATGGACACTGCTCTCACCAGAATGTACCTGTAAAGTCACCTTAAACATTCAATTTCAACTTAATTAAAAAGCTTCTCTTTCTGTTCAACATCTTTGTCCCTCTAGCTAATGTGAATGGTCTAAAATCTTCACCACCAGCTCCAGGTGACAGAAGTGACAGTTATTTACGAAGGGAGTGCTCATTAGCTGGCGCCCCCTCTGAAGCGGACAGGGCTCCAGGAGGTTCCCCTCCCGCTCAGGCAGGGATTTGTTCTGGTATCAGGGCTACATGGGAGGACACCCCGCAGTTCTCGCGTACAACCCATGCAGGGTGTGCTCTGTGATTTAACCCATCCACTGCTTTTTGAGAATTTTTCAATTAACATTTTTCATTTCCATATTTTCTGTTTAGCTCTTTTACAAATCCACTCCAAAATGTCCTGTTCGAGTATTATGGATTCTATTTCTTTGTCCCTTCAAATGTTTAACAGCAGCGATTGTAAAGCCCCCTCCCATGGATCTATACTTGGCAGTTGGCCTTCGGATGACAAATGCCCTTTGCTGCGCCTCCCTCTCGTCCTCAGGGTGGCGAGCTTTCTCATGGGGTCTGTGTATCATTCTGCAAGCTCTGCCTCAGTGGCATCTGTCTCCTGCAAGAACCCACATTTGCCTTGAGTTTTGGACATGTTACTTTTAGGCCGTTTGCATTGGTCTCTTCTGGATCCTGTGGGTTTCACTAGTTCTAAATAAGTTTTTAAGGTTTTTTTAGCTTAAAAGTTTCTCTCCTCACACAAGTAGTGCAATTTGCATGTATCACATGAGTGGAATTCTGATTGCTTTTCAGGGCCACCTTTCCTACTCCAAGTTTGGTGGCTCTTTCCCAAGCCCAGAGTTTTCCTGGTTCCTTTTATGAACGGAATGCTCTTGTATAACTTCTGCACAGATAAAACTCCCTGGCAATGCCAGCCCTTATTTGGTTCTTGACCTCTCATATGATCTGAAATAAAATTTACATATTAGAATCCTAACACTAACGTGACAGTGTCAGGAGGTGGGGCCTTAGAGAAGTGATTAGGTCATGAGGGTGGAGGCCATATGAGTGAAATTAGTGCCCTTATAAAATAGATCCCAAAGTTCCCAGCCCCTTCCATCACATCAGGATACAATGAGAAGCCTCTGACCGGAAGAGGGTCCTCACAGCACCATAATCTTGGTCTTCCAGCCTCTAGAATTGTGAAAAATAAATTTCAGTTTCTAATAAGCCATCCAATCTGTGGTATTTTGTTAGAGCAGCTCAAAGAGACTCAGACAACCTCAATATCTGGTCCTGATACCTTTAGGGGCGACTCAACTTCAACATTTGCTTTTTGCTTTGGATTTTAGTTTCTCTTTCATTTGAGGCATCTGAAGAATTTCTTCTTCCTTTTGAATTTGGATACATATTAAAACTTTTTTTTTAAGTCACATTTTAATCTGGACTTTCTATGTGTTAGCAGTAGGAAAGGGGCTTCCTAAATCTACCCACACCACACTTTTGACTGAAGTAAAATTCAGCCATAAATCGATTGCTGCCCTGCCTTCTAAGTCTCAGACCTGCATATCCAAAGGCTTACTGGAAAACTTTACTTGAAAGTCCGACCAGCATTTCAAATAAAAATGAGTCAAAAGGAGCACATGTATTGTCCACCTCTTTCTGTTCCACTAAACATCTCATATTCCTATTTCTGTCAACAGTCCAACCATCCACCGTGTCAGGAACTCAGAGTCCTCCCATCGCCCAGTCACCGCATCCCGCCAGTCCACCTCCTCAGAATCTTACAATCCGCCATTTCCTGTCCAGGTTCAGTCATAACCGATATTTAGACCCTCATCATTTCTCACTTGGACTTGGCAGTAACCCTGTAACTGGGTGTCTTGCCTGGAGCTTCAATACCATCAGCCCAATGGACCACACTTGTGTATAAGAACTGAGCTGGAGATAAAATAGCCCTCTTCAGGTTTAGGAGTCCAGATAACACACAAACTAGACCAACTTAGTGGTCTTCCTTTCCTTCTTCTCTGCACTAAAGGACTCGGGTGAGCTATCAGGCCATTTGGCATCCTGGCCAAAGTAGAAATCGCGCCCCAGGCTCTCCCCAAACCTCTCTGTAGCAGAATAACGAGTGTGCTTGTGCCTTTCACTCTGAAAAACATCCAGCATAAAACAGTCCCGACTCAAAACAAAGGAGCCAGGAAGTGATTGCTGATAGGCCCTCCCCCTGCCACTACTCCCAGGTGATCCTCCCAGGCGGCCTGTCATCGGAGGGCCTCAAAGTCTCATGCTCTCTGTGAAGGATACGTCGGCCGTCCGCGATCTCTCCCTTTGGAAAGCAAGCGAACAAAAAAACCCTCCTTTGATGTGCATCACCTACAACTTCACAGTTCGAACTCTGTCCTATACAATGGCCTGAACAAGCCATGGCTGTCAGTCAAATCTGCTCCATCAGCTGACTGGGTATATCCTGTAAGCTATAAACAGTGTTCACATTTTCAAATGCTTTTTAAAAAAAATCAAAAGAAGTTCTTTGGTCAATCTCTTCCTGCCCTCCTTCCTGCCTTCTCTCTCAGATCTGTGAGTCTGTTTCATGCTTCCATGTCTGTGGTCTTATCTTGTTCGGCAATTTATTTTGTTCCACATGTGAGTGAGATCTTTCTCTGCCTGGCTTTCTCTGACTGGCTTATTTCACTTAGCATAATACTCTCCAGGTCCATCCATGCTGTCCCAAAGGGTACGAGATCCTTCTTTTTTACAGTCACATAGTACTCCATGGTGTAAATGTCCCACAGCTTTTTTATCCACTCATCTACGGATGGGCACCTGGGCTGTTTCCAGACCTTAGCTATTGTAAATAGTGCTGCTATGAACATAGGGGTGCATATACTCTTTCTGAGTGATGCTTTGGGATTCTTAGAACTGATAAGCATATATGCACAGCCCATGGACACAGACAATAGATGGGAAGAAGTGGAGAGGGGTGGGAGATGGGCAGAGGCGGGTAAAGGGGAGAAAATGGGGGATATCTGTAATACTTTCAACAATAAATAAATTTAAATAAATCAAAAGAAGAAGAATATTTTGCGACATGTGGAAATTATTTAAAATTTAAATTTCAGTGTCTGTATCTAGAAAGAACTTTGGCTGGGTGGCTCAATTCCTCTTATACTCACACTACAAGCCAAATTTTGCTCCACAGAGTGAGAAGCCCAAACCTAACTCAGTTTTCCAGCCTCTAAATCTTTGAGCCCATTCATCCAGGCCCACTTTGACCCTAGGGGTTAGTAAACAGTTTGGGTCTGCAGGTGTGGGATGGTATCACACATTTTGGGAATCTAGAATTTTTCATTTTGCACTCGCTGGAATGAAAGAAATTAGCTTAGTGGGGTACTATGTTAAAGGCACTCACCTTATTTACTTATATATTTTTTGGAAGACTGGATTAATTCAATAATTCAAATACTATATTACTGCCTTCGCTAATATTCATCGATCTTGTCTTATTAAAAAATGCAATCCAAATTAACTAACGTGCTACCTATATAGTGCCCTCAACAATAAATTATTAACTCATAATGGAATAAACATCCAATATGCAATTCCCAATATTATACTTTGAAATACTGCTATTGATTTGCAGCATACAATTACCCTAAAGGAAATTTTTCATTCAAGTGGCAAGTTTCCATCCTGATCAATTGCATTTATTGGTTTATAATTTTGTGCTAAACTAGATTGTGTGGGCTACAAAATTCCGGGACATAACCAAATAGCCTCAAAAAAGTAGAGCTAAATCTCCAACAATTATTCCACGAGAGGAGTGGGGTTAATTACCACTACCAGAACCATAATCTACTAATTAATTCACAGCTCACTGGGCCACAGGCAGAGCCATCTGTGTAACTATTTGTACCTGTTCCCAGGAGGAAGCGGAAACTAGGTAGACCTCTTGGAACAGGTGATAAGGCTGCCATGAGAGGGGTCCACCCTCTAGACACAGCTGAGTAAATTTCATTTGGAAAACATCTGCTGGTGGCGACTGGCTCTGATGTGCTTTGCTTCCTCTCTGGAACAGTAGGGACATGCAAGTGTGCCTGGTCCCTGGACACAGCTGGGGTACTGAGTCTTTCATTAGGTAAACAACCAGGGGCAGGTGGGGCTAATTGGATTCAACGTTTGGTGGCAGCCAGGGCATGATGTTCACTTTCCCAGACTGAATCTTTCAGACTCTTCAAACACTAGAAGCCATGCTAGACAAATCATCCCTAGACAAAGTTAGTCCAAATGAAGCTGCTGTCATTGATTTTCCACGGTGAACGACTGGACCTGAAGCCCGACAAATGCAGCGCAATGTCCAGCAACACAGTTGTAATGACAATGAGAGATGCAAAAATAAGAGTCAGTACTATGCTGCTGATTAAAACAAAACAACATAAATGCAACTTCAAAACCAAAATATCCCTAAGGTAAGACGGAGCGGAACAAACAGGGAGAGAAACATCAGGTCATCTTCTGTATCACGCTCAACGCTGGCCGGGGAGCTTTATGATGGTGTGTATTTCTACTCAATAATCACAACCGAGGAACTGTCTGATAATTCTGGAAATGGCACATGGGAAACAGGGGCGACTTGGAAGACAACTGGCATGGAGCTTGTGGAGGCTTTCCCGGACATGGGCCCTTGGATGTTTGAAGTTCAAAATTAGTTTGTTGGCAAGGGCATCAAGGCAACCCAACTAGGTCCTCACGCCTGCAGGGCCCTGGCCTGTGGCTACACAGGAAACCCGAGGCCTCCTGAGCCACCACACCCCTGGTGTCTAGTCTTTGCTACACACCATGGGGCTACCGCTTTCCGCACACACCACTTGGATGGGGAGGTCGTCCTTCCCATCCGAGCCTGCAAGTTGTTCTTTACTTAACACGGGAAGTTTCCAGAACTCCCTTTTCCTCACATTCCTACCCAACCACACTGCCTACTCAGTCACTGTGACTTCTGGACCTTCTCCCAGCCATCGCGATGGACATGCTACCCCATCGCCTGCTCACCCTACTCGGTCTGTCAGGAATGTCTGCATTCGTTCGGCAAACACACTGAGGGCCAACGAGGCATCCCGCCCTGGGTCAGCCCTGGGTCCTGCCAGCAGCTACTGCAGTTGATCCCTATGTCCCTCTTTATGCTCTAGTCTGAGTTCTCGGTCCCCTATGGAGAAGGGGTGAAAGGGGGGCCTGGGGGAGGGACCTTCTCCTAACAGAACGTGCTTGTGTGTTGTATCAACTGAGCCTCTAAAATCAGAACGACGCTTTATTTGTGCTCTTTACCAGGCTTAAAACAATGCAGAAAGGAAAAAAAATTAAAAAATTAATGAACTGATGCTAAGTTGGAAGAGACAGAAACTTCAAAAAACTGTGATTTCCAGTTTTTAAATGACTATTTTGAGACACAAGCTGCTGGCTGTGCCTCAGGACAAAGAGGGCAGCAACGGGAGAGAAGTGCTCAGCCTGGAAGTAGCCAACTAATGGACCAACTGCCCAATGCTAAGAGAGTGAGGTCCAGAATTCACAGCTGAGTGTTCCTTTAAGCCCCAGGGGTATGGCTAATTAAGGAAAAAGCTTCGGGTCCTCATTTCCCTTTTAGGAAACCTCTCTTTATCCAAAGCATTTTACATGATATCATTAAATAATAGTCTTTCTCCCCAGGATGAGGTGCTCATAGAAAGGCGAGCTGTTTCTGACCTCTCCTCGGACCTCTAACCTCCAGTGGATGCCCAGGTTCTCGGTAAACTGGAAAACGAGCCAGCTCTCAGCAGAGGGCATTGTGAGCTTATGGATTGAATCATTTCTGTAAAAGCTATCTGCTGCGGGAGAATCAGACTGCAATGTCTCCCAGCTCCCTGGCTCCCTTCCTCCTTCCCTGGTGTTAGATCATTTTGGATCATTTGAATTGTATATGGCTTGCTATTTAAGTCAGTCATTTGCTGGCAGCCAAACTAGAACATTTCCTGTTTTTCCTCTCACTGTAATCAGGATTTGGCTGTCCAAATTAGGACTGCCCTAATTACTCCTCAGCAGGTGCCAATCCGGGGGAGGGCAATGAATGGGAACAGAGGAAGTAAGGACACTTCGCATCTTCAGACTCACACAGTAAGAAAACACTTTCCCACTAGTGTGAAAACCTGATTAAGTAAGAGACAACGGGCTGTATGTGTATGTGTGTGCACACTGTTGTATAACAACCATATAAATAATTTTCTATTTATTCCCCTCAAAGCTTCACAGAATTACTTTTCCCAGCCCCAAGATAATTCATTCTAGGCATGAAATTCAGCAACTGTGGTAGATCACTACAGATATTACCCTGTATATGGAATGATCTCACAGTGGGCACCATTCCAGAGAATTCGGCCAAGAGGGATACCAAAGTGGAATACTAGTCTCCTCGGGGAAGAAGTCAATATGTACTTGATGGCCACAATATATCAAGAACCAAAAGCAATGGCCATGATCCCAGAAGGAGTATTATACCAGAGATACAGTTGCAGTGTCTGGAGAAATGGTGAAATATAAACAACAGAGAAATACTCAATTCCTGTAAGAAGGACAGTACATGGTGAACAACACTATTCATGTTCCTGCCTTAAGCCAGTCACTCAACTTACTCCATCCCACCCAACTCACTCACCAACACATTATTTCTGCAACTCACCCTTTCTCTCCTGTGTTAATAATTTTCCCTTCCTTCTAAACAGTTTTCTTCAAAGACAAACACACACTTCTTTCTCCTATTTAAAATAACACACAAAACGACAAAAAAAACCCTTCATGTTCATAGAACAAGGTAAATTATGGAAATTGGGTGAGTTCAGAATTATAGGCACAATTCTAGAACAGGCTATTAAAGATGGTTTCGGAACCATTAGGAAGTGGTACTAACTAGGAGCCAGGAAGATCACGCAAGAACAGGTCACGTGACTTTGCTTCTTTCCTAACTGGGTAATTCACTGACTACACTGAATAGTAAATTTGGCTTAGGGTCAAGAGACTTTGCTTCCAAGGGTAATTTGTAAGCTGACCAAGACGAGAGTTCTTAACAGAGGTGTGGCAGAGCAGGGAGCAGCGGGTGCTAGAAGGGAGTGGGTGGGGGGACTCCTGCACAACACCTAGTGCTGCCCATGGCTGGTCTGTACCTGCCCGTCTCGGGGAGACAGGAGGGAGGGTCGGCTGCATTAAAAGGACCAGGACTGGCAGGTGACCAGCAAGAAATCTAACAGCCTCTTACAGGGCAGATGATAAAACGGGGGCACGGTCATGAATGGTGGTAAAGGTCATCTTTGTCATCATCAGCACTGTCATTATCAAAATAGCAGCTACTCATTTGGGGGGAGCTTACTATTTTGCTAAAAACAGTTCTAAAAGATTGACATTTTCTTTTTGCACATGAGAGAATTAAGGCACAGAAAGGCCGAGTAACTGTTCAATGTCATATAACTAAAAAGTGGAAGAGCTGGTGTGCAAATTTAGGCTCCAGAGCCTGCTCTCGAGCTACACATGAACTCCTGAAGTGCTGAGTGATACATGGATGTCGATCTCAACGGAAGTCTCGAGAGACATGGCCCCCAAATTCTTAATTTAGCCCTGTCCTGTTGAACATTTTAAAAAATGATATATAAAGAAACCAAAAGGTTGCTTATAAAATCAAGAATGACATGATTTTCTAGCTAAAATTTTCTGATGACAGAATAAGAATTAAAAAATATCTCAAGCCCAGCCGGGCGTGGCTCAGCGGTTGAGCGTCGACCTAGGATCCAGGGGATCAGGGTTCGATTCCCGGTCAGGGCACATGCCCCGGTTGCGGGCTGTAGCCGATCAATGACTCTCTCATCATTGATGTTTCTATCTCTCCTTCTCCCTCTCCCTTCCTCTCTCTGAAATCAATAAAGATATATTTAAAAAAATAAAAATAAAAAATATCTCAATAGACCAAAATGGTGAGCTAAAAGTAACATTAAATTTAATGGGTAAATGTGAGATCTAGAATTTGAGGTAAAAAAATAAATCCCTACAAATACGGCATAAAAAAGATAAGGCTAATTTCAGCTATTTCTTCTTACAACAAGTTCCTTACCCCCTCCAGCCAGCCAGTGGCCATGTGCTACACATTTGCCTCCTAGACCTTGTCTCTGGGTCTGTCCCCACGGGCACTTCCCTGCCTCTCCCGATTCAGGCCCTCACTGCCCTCTCCTCCACCTCCACACACCACCTGTCCGAGCAGCTGACCCAAAGCTCAGACAACCTCCCTGAAGCACAGGCCTGCACCTGGTGCTCGCTGGTCACTCACCTTCAGCGGCCCTCACTACCTAATCAGGCCAAGTTCCTTGGGCCTGGCGCTCAGGATCCTCCACCACTTGGCTCAGCCTTCCTTTCCGAATCCCCAAATCCATCACTTGGTCTTCCCTCCCTATGCTCCCCACCTCAGACATCGCTCTGGTTCCTGTCTTCCTTCAGCTCCTTCAGCCCAAATCCTGCCTTCTTCACAAGGCCCACTCCACGCCCTTCCCCAGCCCTCTTGTCCCCCCAGGTGATTTCCTCCCCTGGAGCATCTTATCACATTTTCTGTCCTAAATTAATGCTGTGGATGTAAACACGTCCTATTTCTTCGTCCCGTTTCCCGGTCTATGCTCTACCAGGAACGTAAGCTCACTGAAGGTACGATGTATGACTGACGGACTTCATTGTCCCCACACACTCACACGTGACGTGGATCTGCTAAGCCCTCAGCCCGTAGCTGACGAACGCAATGGCCGGATGTAACAAGAAGCACGGTGTCCCGCACTGGGCTCCCCACAGGGAGGTGAGGGTGCTGCTGAAGTACAAGGCGCAGGGCCGGGACACTAGGCCCGGGTGGAGGTCTCCTTTTTGAGAGGCAAGCCCGGCTGATGGGCCACGGGGGGAGACTGAGATGGTTTACAGGAACCCAGAACGCTCAGTCTGGGGGCGAGGGAGGAAGGAGGCAAACCGGAGCGTGACAGCCAGCTTCTCACATTTGAAGGGTTTTCACGTAAAAGGATTACACTGACTTGGAATCACTCCAGAAAAAGAGGACTCTGTACAGTGGACAGGGGAACGTCACTTCAGAACAGGAAACTGCTCGACAAGGGCCAGTCTGCTCTGTGCAGGTAGAGCTTCCCATCGCTGGACATGCTGAGGGGCAGGGTCATCAACGATGAGGACAAGGCCTCCAGCCATAGGACGCCAGGCGGCGTGAAGTTAAGGGCCTCTTTCGAACAGCAAGGACAATAGTACGAATGGTGATCAGAGGGATTCAGAGTCACCGCCGCCTTCCCTGGGCAGGTGTGTAACTTCTCCATTATAATTAATATCCATCAGCATTTTTTTTTACCCTCACCTGAGGATATTTTTTCCATTGCTTTTCAAAGAGACTGGAAGGGAGAGGGAGAGAGAGAGAGAGAGGGAGGGAGGGAGAGGGAGAGAGGGAGAGAGAGGAAGAGAGGGAGAGAGAGGGGGAGAGAGAGGGAAAGAGAGAGGGAGAGGGGGAGAGGGAGGGAGAGAGGGAGGGAGAGAGGGAGAGGGAGAGGGAGAGAGGGGGAGAGAGAGGGAGAGAGGGAGAAGGAGAGACATCGATGTGAGAGAGACTCATTGATTGGTTACCTCCCGCACGTGCCTGCAACCGAGGTGTGTGCCCTTGGCTGGAATCGAACCCTGGTCCGATTCCGACACTCCATAGGCCGAGGCTCTAACCACTGAGCCAAACCAGCCAAGGCTTCGTCAACATTCTTATTTGTTAGAATTATTGGTTGGTCATAATGAAATATAAGCAAAAGAGGATATGACTTGCTTTTTAAAAAAACCTTAAAATTCAATGGAGCTTAAACATAAACTTAACAGTAAATTTCAAAGTATGTTATTAAAATGAAACTGATTTTAAAATATTTTTAATTTTTTTAATATTTAGTTCTAATATTTAAAACGTTATTTGGGTCTCATTTGGTTGATATGACATTGGTACAATCACTTTGGAGGTGGGTTTTATAAAGCTGAAACTATAACTCTGTGGCCCTGAAATTCCAATCGTAGAGAACTAAACATGAGCCATGGCTTTTAAATTTTTATTTGTGTATCACTTAAAGGAATTTTGAAAAATGATACTCTGCTCCCCACATTTAAAAATTGATATTTAATATTTTTCAGTATGAGCTTAAATGGTAGCAAATTGTGGCATATTATAAATAGTGACACTTTAAAATCACTATTTTAAGTGTACCCAAGGGAATCTCAACACCATAGGAATTTGATATCCACCATTACACGTTTAAAATATATATGAATAAGCTCCTTTTGACAGTTGGTATTTTTCATTTTTCTCTTTGACTTATTATTTCTATTTTAGCTCCTCACTGAATTTTATCCATTAGAAATATATATTTATGCTTGAAAGTATCTTATTGATTACTCTATTGTAGTGTTCTGCAAAAAAAATTGTACAAATTAAAGTGTAAAATAAAATTAAAATTTTCTGTTACCATAAGACTAAATTTTAACATTTTTTGTTTCAAATGCCATTATAATTGTTACTTAGTACACAATTGATTATAACATAATTACTGACTACATGTATAATTTAAACGTAAATATGGTATAATTTTTGTGAATCACTAGTAAACAAATAAAGGAAAATGTTGCTGGGAGCATCTCTGAGGGAGGCGGCTGGCTTCTTTCCTTTAACTGGCCGATGGACCTGCGCACAAAGGTCACCTGCCGCGGGACTGAAGGAGGCTAGGCAGTCCCCCGGGTTGTGCTCCTCGGCCAGATCCATCTCTCCGACCGCTGCTTCGGGCTCATCTGTACTGATTCCTTATCATCTACCACCCAGCATCCAAATGTTCAAGTCTTATCTTTTAAGGCCCTTTGTCACCTGGCCCGTCTTCTCCTATTAAACAGCACCTCTCACCTTCTACCAGGACGCCTGCCCCGTCCCGGCGCCCTCAGTCCCGTCCCGGCAAGGCAGCCGCCCGGGCGCTTCCTCCCCGCAGAGCCCTTATTCATTCCCGCAACTTCCCACGTCTCGTTCGATTCCCAAGGTCCAGCGCACGCCTCATCGCCTGTGGAGCCTTTCCAGGCTCCAGTCACCCTTTCTGTTTTATTCCTTCCCTCCCACCCCCTGTGCTGCCTGACCATGTGCTGTACTTCACCTGCCCGGGCTTAATTATATATCACACACAATTCGGTATTTTATTATACATTCTTTTCTCCCCTAATTGTTTTAGGTCTTGTCAACCAGATCATAATTTATTCCTATTATTAGCTTTTCATGAGCAGTGCTATGATCTTTTCCACAAGCTCAAAGAGATTTTTGAACCCAGAGAAAAGAAATTAGAGGGGAAAACGAAAGGTTTTCAAGTTTGTGACAATGGTTTTTCACGTCCGCTGATGGTAAAAACAGTGTAGCTGTCTTTTCATGACAGTAGGAAGGCTACAGATCAAACATCGAGAGGAGTACATTTGTAAGAAGTGAAAAGAAATCACATTATAGAGTAGTAAGAGTTACCACGAGTTTGAAATGGCTTTACTTTAAGATCACTTAGAACCACATGGTGGACTAGCCGAGCTCTGGAACGCCCTCAAGAGGAGAATCTCATGGCTCTCAGCTCTCATGAAAACCAAGGCTGACGCCGCACGTGAGCCACCCGATGGCAGTCCCAAGTGCTCGTGCCTCTGTCCCTTGCATTCCCTCTGGGGGTGAGAACAGACGCATCTAGGAGACTATTTCTGTGGCCCGTGTTCTCATCAGGGCCCCTGACAAACTCAAAGGCGGTCCTTTTCTCTAACGGTGGAAAGCTAGGCTCTGAAGGCAGAAATCGCCACGCCGACCAACATCCGCCTCCCGCCGACTCTGCTTAGGCCCCCGCACAGCCGTACCTGTAGGCCACGGCGCAGGTGTCCTTATACTCCTGGAGCTTCACGCACACCATGCTGAGGAACTGGTCCGAGTAGGCGCTCAGGTCGTGCATCAGACTCAGGAGGTCCTGCACGGTCTTCTCCACAATGATCGTGCTCTGGGAAGGAGCAGAGAGGGCACAGACTCAGGAGTTGTTTTTGACTCAAGCGACACGTAGGACAAGGAAGGACGACTGAAATAATGCAATCACTTAAGAAGCTCGAGCTTTCCAGGGAGGATGTGACATCTAAAACTATTGACTAGAAATGACAACAATATAAGTAGCCTGCACAGGGCTGGTCTTCCAAAGGTCTGGGAACGTGTTCCGGGGAAGGGCACAGGACAGGGATCTCCAATGATTTCGTGGCGTATCACAAGACATTCAGAGAGCGAACACATATTCAGTCGGGCCTGATTTGCCACCTCCAGGGCCCTGCTCTGACATGAGGGACCTATGAGAGGCAGCACAAAGGAAAAGGCTTCCAGGATTTAACAGTTTTAATCCACCCACCTATTAAGAATAACCACTAACGTTTTTGTATCGTGCCCTAAAGCTCCTAGAATGCTTTTACATGTACAGCACACGGTGTCTCACTGAGGCTCACATAATAATCATGACGACCATGAACATTTATTGGGCTCTTACAAGTACAAGGTACTGTGCTAGGCCGTATGTACTTTACCTCACCTACTCCTCTCAGCACGCCTGCCTCCCTGCCGAATCCTGTAACCATCCCTAGTTTAAAGAGGAACCAACATGTTTAGAAAAAGCTTGGTAGCACCCAAAGCAGAGGCCATAGGCTTTGCTCTTTTAACCACATCACTCTGCCTCCCAGCTGGACCCGAGTTCTGCCTGTAGCCCCATCATTTCATCATGAGGTCGTAGTATTTCCTGTTTTTGTTCCCACTGTAGGAGTGTCCAAACAGACTCAGACAGATTTTAGAACTGAGTTAAGAGAAATCTCCAAAGGACAAAACAAGCCATCTCACAGCCAGAGACGGGGAGAACTCTGCAGGAAATCAGTGTTGTGTTGAAAAGAGGCATATTTGGTAAATTCTCAAACTTTAAGGAAAGACTGAGTTGTTTAAACCACTAGTGCATGCCTCTTTCAAAAGGGGCAGAATTATACTGGGGCAAATACTAATCACATGCTTAGCAGCTTGGAATCCTTTGGTCAATAAATGGTTTGCTGAATCCACCTTTGTTCAGATAGAATTGCCTAAGCTAGGGTAGACTTGGCCATAAAGTAAACATTGAGAAATATTTTTTCCACTTTGACAGTGACCCATGAAAGAATCAAAGACATTTACTTTTTTATGCTTAAATGCAGACAGTGGGGTACAGGGTTTTGGTTAATCTTTTTTCCTTCTAAACATAAAAAGTGGATGCAAGCATACAGCTTTCCTCTACACAATGGAGGGTAAGCTTGAGTTACGTGTTTACATGTGTATGTTTATTCAAGATTATTTGGTTGTAGTGGTTTCTTATCTCCTTTCCCTCCCTCCCCCTCTTGCCCCTGCCCCAAAACAGACTAATCAGCAAGTGAAAAGGAAGGACCAGTTATATTCAGTGAGGCAAACCAATTACCATCCATAGAATCCCCACAAGTTCAACTTCCTTTCTGTATTGATTTTGAGATTAAAACACTGCAGCTTCGCCCTGATCCATAATCCCGTTTCTCTGTGTTTGTGTGTGAGTGACAGGAATTGATTCTGCTCAGCTACATGTCCCCACGCTGCTAAGATGAATCTAAAATCCTCATCGTGATTCAGAACTCAGGTGGATAGCAAATAATAAAGGAGAGGGCAGCTCCGCCTTCCCAACAAAGCCGGTGTAGAATCCAAGGCGCTGCGGGGAAGAGGCGTGGGGAGATGGCTCAGGGCACTCAGAGGCAGGGCCTGGCTCTACTTTCGATCGTGCGATTGATAATCAACTCTGAGCAGGCCTGGGAAACCTCTTCCTTTCTTACGACTCAATTTGCTCTTCTAATAACCGAGGAGAACACGACGGCACCTCGAATCCAATGGCCCCCATCACTGGGGTGCTCTAGCGTGCGCCGGGGCTTCTGCTGGGAAATGAGCACTGCAACTGCTCCAGGCTGCCCCGGGCGCCCCGGCTGCCTGACCAGATGACCAGCTTCTCAAAAGCAAGACTGCCATTCTCCCTTTCCTTCTTCCCACCTCCCACCCGCCCCCTCTGCCTCCGGTTTATAATTTCTCAGGGCCTTCAGGGCGATACTACTAATAAAAGAAACAGCACTCATGACGTCAATCGGCCTCTGAATGTCCCATGTGAAGGACGGCAATTAATGCTGCCCCGGCCGTCTCTGCCTTCTGAAATCTCGGGGTGGCTTTGGTTTGGTCTGTATTTTTCCGTGCTCTCAGGTGACCAGGACCGTGCTGATGACAGTGGGAGCGGAGGGGGGAAACGGGACTGCGCAGGAAGTGGTGAGAATGCCTGGCTCACGGTGCAGGGCTGTGCTGGGCGAGGCCTCCTGAGCCCTGACTACACTCCGCTTTCCAGCTACACGGTGGGTCCACCCCGTCACGGAGGCACTCTGGACAACCAGTCACGACATTCTCTTCAAGGAAAGTGACGCCAGTTTGCCCAACGATGGGTATTTCTACAAGGGAAAAAAGTCCCTATTTTTTGAGAATTTATAACAATTTCCAAATCAGTGGCTCTGACAGGTAAATGTTGAAAATATCAAATTTCTAACAAGGTCAGTTCTGTTTTTATTTATATGATCTCTTTGGCATTATAAGTGATTCACTGATTCATGATTAATTTGGGGATTTGCCAATGCTGAATGACTTCTAATAAGTAAAATCCTGATTTTATTCATTATTTCTATTAAATATATCCTAAGTGACTGATATTTACAACTCAACTCTCATTTTTTGTGACTTATTACCAGGTAATAAGTCTCATTTCTTGCGACTTTTTCATGTCATAAAATGAGAAAATGATTTTTAAAAAAATCCCAGGATAGCGGATGCTCTGAAAAATAAACAACTGAAGTTCCTGCAGGGGTACAGCAGCAATCTAAAATACAGAGAGGGTGTGTGGCCAGCGCCTCCATTCTGCACTTTTAAAGACTGACTGAATAAATAAATGAAGTGATTGGATCTTTGAGGCTGTGTCCATTTTTTGCCAAAATGGGCCTAAGCGGCACTATGCTGATAGTGATATTATAGAAAATTGGCTCTAAGTTCAAATAATTGGACAAATGGTGAGTTAAAGAAAATGGAAGAGGCTTCTCGGCTGGAGGACTGGAGACTTTAATATGCTGATGTCACCGTGCATCTCAAGGACTGCCCTAACAATTCAGGTAAAGAAAGAACATTCATGGCATAGCTTTTCACATCCTCTGGAACAGTGTTTCCAGAACGCGGTGGGGACGACTCTCCCAGTTTTCTGGTCATACTGGTGAGGACACCGGGCTGAATGACAGGCATGAGGACACACGAGGAGCCTGGTAGGAGCAGGGTGAGGATCCAGGTCTTGTCCCTCTGTCCATGCCCTTTGCACACGCCCAGCCCTGTACGCTCTTGCTTCTGCCTACCACCCAGCCTCTCTCCAGCTCCCCTGGGCATGCCCACCCCGCGCTCCAGCACCCGAAACTGCTAGTCAATCCCTGACTGCACCGGGCTACTTCTTGCCTCTGTGCCTTTGAGCTTCCCAATCTCTGTGCTCGGCATGCCCTACCTAGCTCGTTCCCCTCATCCTTGGCGAGGCAGCTCAGGGGTTACCTGCTCTGATTTAAATGCCCCTCTTTTGCTACCAGAGCACCCTGGCCCTAATTTTAGCTCCAGCCCCAAATGGGGCACGGCAACCACTGGCTCACTTACTTGACTGTCTCTGCTGCTAGCCTATAAATTCCTCTGATCAGTGACTACACTTTTGTATTTCTACTACCAACTGGCAAAGTATCTGGCATATCGCAGGTATCCAATAAATGTTTATTATATGAATCAATGCAAATGCACAGCCCATTTGGAGCAGGGTAAAAACACATGTTGAGAGTAAAATTATAATGTCAAGCAGTGGGTTAAAACCATGATTTGGTGAGGCAGAATCAGACCACAGCCTCTTCATTATCCATTACTGTGTCTTAAGTCCCAAATTAAGACTAAACATTCATTGTCACTAAAGGTCTTAGATTTTTCTACATAAACATTCCTAATTTCACCTGATTGTACTATTTTCTATAATGACAATCATTTTATATATACAGCTAAATGCGCTAATTCTAAAGTTTTAAGACATATAAATAAATCCACAATTCAGGTAATAAGTTTGGACCATGCAGACTCTGTGTTTGTGCCATTTCACCCCTGGAGCAGGGATGGCTCAGAGATGCTGTAAAGAACCGAGGGTTCTGGGAAACCGCTTCATGAAGAATTTGAAAGAAAACAGAAATAAATCATCCATCGCTTCAGAGCCCCCCCCCAGCAATTGTGGAGGGAGGGGCTACCTCAATGTCTGATGATGACAACAATGTTTCTGTTTATTGTTACACACCCAACTACAATTTGGCAAAACTTGTCATGTTGTCCTTCCAGTTACTATCAGCTCTGGCTGTAGCCGGCTATAAACAATAACAATTCCAGTCTTACGGTGGCAATTACTTTGTAGTATAACAAATATCAAATTATAATGTTGTATGCCTGAAAATTACATAGCGTTATATACCAATTTTACCTCAATTAGGAAAATAATAACTAACAATGACTAACGACAAAAGCCAAAAGGAATCTGCTTTCTGTCTTTCAATCTATATTTTGATGTGTGGGAGGGTGAAAATGTTCTGAGTGTGCTTGCTGTTTAAAGAGCCAGCTGGTAAAAGGCGGTGTTACAGGGTTGCTGCCTGAGGAACTGGCACTTCTACTCTCCTCCAAACCCCCTCCACCTCCGGGGCGGAGACCTTCTAAAAAGTCGTATCTCCCACAGAAATGAGCGCTGTGTCCAGCAGAAGACACGAACACCATATTCACTGCAGTGTTATCTATGATAGCCAAAAAAATCATAAAAGCCATCCTCACGTCCATCGATAGCTGAAGGGGTGAGTAAACTGAGGTATATTCACACAGTGGGATGAATGCGCAGCAATGAAAACGGACGCACCATCGCTACGCATGACAACAGGGGTGAGTTCCACAGGCCACATGCCCAGTGAGAGACAGAAGGAGCACGACTGTATGGCTTTGTGATTACTGTAGTTCAGGGAGAAGACAAAGTAACCTCTGCTGACGGAAGTCAGAACAGTGGCTGCGCTTGGAGGGGCTGGTGGTCACAGGAGAGGAGAACCTTGCAGGTGCTGAAATTACCTTGCTTCGGTAGCTGCTGCAGGAGTCAAAACATACGTCCAAACTCTTTGCACTTAAGATTTGTGCACTTCACACTTTTAAGTTTAATATCAAAAGAAAAAATGTGAAGTGATATCTGATTATCTCTCTCCCCAACCTAGAGCTCCTGAACGGGCTGGGGCCCGCATTCTTGAGATGCCCCGCAAGGCCTCACGGCCTGGCTCCTGTCTCCCTCCAGCCTCCCCGCCTACCTCCCCCTTGGCGCTCTAGGACCTGCTGCGCGGGGCTTCCTCAGGTCTTCATCCCATTTCAGGGCCTTGTGCTTGCCTGCCAACTTCTGTCCCCATCTCACTTTTCTAGAGTATTTTCTCTTATCTTTCAGGTCTCAACTGAAAGCTCCATTCTGTGGGAAGAGCCTCCCAACCCCCATTAGGTCCTCCTGTTAGAAACACCTACAACCTCTCCCCCTTCCCTATGGTTCTCTTTCTCCTTCGATGGGGGAGGGAGAGAGAGCGACTGGGAGGACATCTGGCTGATGGTTACGTGTGTGCCTGTCAAATCTCAATTTTGAACAATTTATGTCCAACCATAATACAAATGAATTGGCACCCCTTCCAAAACGTGTCTGAGCAAACCATCTGTAAGTGCATAAGTATTCCATGGCAATGGCTTTCACTTATGGTATATATTTAAAATGTGAAGATGTAGTGTACTGTTGGCAATGCTACTATAGACCACGAGATAAAAAGTGTGCAGAAGGATCAGAAGTTATCTGGGAAAAGAGTGGAGAACTTGACTAATTGATTAATACACATTTATTGAATAAATATTGTCTCTGTGCCAAATATTAGGCTAGCTGTAGGAGATAAAAAGCCAGACGAGACAAGATTCCTGCCCTCCAGTGATTTCAGATGCTAGTAAGAGGTGACAATGGAGCGTCACAGGTGCTATCTGTGTACCTGTACACTGTACAGGGGACGCACAGGGGAGGAAAGAGTTCACTGGACCGCAGTGGAAGGTGGGGGGAGTGTCGAGAAAGTTATAATTGAACTGAGCCCTGAAAGATAAACAGCAACTTGTAGATTGGAAAAATGGAAAAAAAGTACTTGAGGTAATAAAACAGCATAAACATTCAGAGGGTGGGATTCAGGGAACTGCAAGTGGTCCTTCATGGCTGGGTGGCGGGTGTGTGTGTGTAAGTGTGTGCGCATGCAGATCAGGAGGACAAGGGGAGGGAGGGAGTCAGGAGCCAGGTCCTGGAGGTCCTTTTATAACATATACATATATAGTACCTAAATATATAAGCATTTAATTTTAAAATTGATTTAAGAGGGAGGAAGGGAGAGGGGAAAGGGAGAAGGGGAGGGGGAGAGGGAGAGAGAGAGAGGGAAACATCAATATGAGAAACATCAATCAGTTGCCTCCCTTATGTGCCCAGACCAGGGATTGAACCCACAACCTGGGTATGTGCCCTGACCGGGAATCGAACCCACAACCTTTTGGTGCACGGGAAGATGCTCCAACCAACTGAGCCACACCAGCCAGGGAAGTACCTAAATGTTTTGAATATCCCTCTTTTCCCCTTCTCCAACAAGAAAACACACAAATTAATCCCATCCAATGTCACTAATCACTAGAAGATTCACTCCAAGTGTTGGAAGATCATTTCAAAAGGTCCCACTGTTCAGAAAAGACAAATATACTCATACAACCAACAGGGAAACACATTCTGAAGCTCTGTTTGGCAGCCTAAAGAGTCAGGAAGAATTTATAAATAGGTTTAAACACACAAACAAAAAATATATGAGGCCAAAATTTTGGGCAATCAGAAAAACTGTATCCCTATAGAATTCACATACATGATTATAAAGTTTATTTGCCAATTAAAAAACTTGGAAAGTGTATGTGAAGTAAATTACTAATGATATTTTTTTTAACATTTTAGGTAAAGGATCATTTCTGGTTGAATAAACTCTGTCTCTAACATACCTGATAAGCACAGCTGGCGCTTTAGGGGGTTTATTTAGGGGTTTGTGATTCATATTCAAAACAAAACATAACAAAACAAAACAAAATAGCAGGAAAGGGAAAGAAGTATACAACAGTTGTGCATAATTAGGTGATGATTTCCCAGGGGGGAATCTTTGTTTCCCTAACTAATATGAGGTAATAAAAAAAATATTTGTTGACTTATATACTTCAAATCAGTGCAACTCTATGTCCAGGTTATCGATTCTCTTGATGTGCAATGGGACCCAGAGAGTGGAAATAGATCAATGAACAGGTGCACACTGGCACTTGTAAGACATATATACATACCCAATTCCAGGTCCCCAACGCATACACACATGCATGCATATCACATATCACATATTTCAAAGGACCTTAAGGTTGCTATTCAGCAAAATACATAGCGCTGCATGTTAGGGGGATATAAAAGTATAGCAATAACAACATTAGCAGCTATAGCACTTCTTTTGTTCTAAGCAATGTTCTTGGTTTAAAGCATGATGGTCTCTTTTTCCAGGTGATGATGATAATCTAGTTGGGATAATATTATTTAGAACAAGAAACAAGTGATATTCCAAGAGCAGTTACCGGTTAGGTGCAAAAGACAATACAGGAGAACAGGACTAGAGGTGTGAGAGCCTGAACTGGGTACTGGAGGGTGGGTGAGGCTTGGGTACATGGAGAGGAGAGGCAAGGTATTTTAGGCAGGAGTGAAGGTGTATGCAAAGGCTGCGAGTAAGGGGTGAGCAAATGGGACAAGTGTGGCTGAAGGAGGGGGTCCTGTTAAGGAACTGGAGGGAGAAGCACTGCCTGCACCCAGGGAGCCAGCCTGCGGATGGTCTTAAGGACCGGCTGCAGGCGGAGAGAAGAGGGTGGGGTGTTAGGTAGTGGAGCTCAGAATCCTAACTCCAGAGCTGAAAGTAACCCTTGCTATCTAGTCTAATTCTTTGGTTTTAACAAAAGAAAACAACTACGTTAAACACTAAAGGGCCTGTCAGAGATACATAGCTAGTTTACGATTTTTCAAAATCTAGAATCCAGGTCTAAAAAATCTAGATACAGCTCCCTCTGGCCACAGAATAAATTACTGTAGGTGGTTATATTTATTAAAAAATATGAAAAAAAGCAATGCAGAGAGAAAGCCAAAAAAACAAAACAAAACTAATTTAACACCATGTAGGTGACTATTAAATTCTTCTTTGAGAATTAATAAGTAAAGAGAAAGAACTATGCATTTACTGTCTTTCCAGTAGGATCTCTGTGTTGGGATTACCAATAGCTCCTTAAGGAAGACAACCAGCCTAGACACGCAGGAGAAATAACAGAATTAGAAAATCATTTTGGAGCCCCAAATAGAACAACTGATTCAGGTAAAGATTATCAACTGGTCCTAAATAAAACAGAGGAAAGTTGACAGGAAAATGAACATTTTTGTACTGGCAAAGTTACACCAGACAGATAACTTTCTGGTCACATGAGGAAGCTGTAACTGTCACAACTCATGCAGAGGTCAATAGTAGCATCACTAATGTGAGGGAAGCCAGCTTGTGTAGGTCTGCAGATGTGATGGAGCATGATATATCGCACCATCTATGATACAGTCTTACTAAAAACATTTAATTATAGCAAATCACATTATAATCAAACTGCTGAAAACCATGTATAAATAGAAAATTTTTTTTAAGCACCAAGATTAAAAAAAAGAGATCTGAAAGAAGAAAGAAGAATCTGGGTCTTTCGATGACCATTCCTATGCTCTCTTTACTACCCCATACTGTGCCCCCTCATGGGAAAATGGTGTTAGATGAAGATGGATTTATCTGGTTCACATACGGGGCGGACTAGAGAAGTACGTGTTCAAAACAAAGAGGCTGAGTGAGGTCCCAATAATTAGTCTAGAGTGGCTTGGGCAGTAGTGACAGGAGAAAAAGGGGATCCAACAGGAAAAAAGAGCTGGGTCAAAGACCAAAAAACAATCAAGAAAACAATATGATAAAAGCTAAGGAAGAAGAGTTTCAAGGAAAAGGGCTAGGGTAAGGGCATCCGACTTTCCAGAAATGAACCAGTCACTCACAGAATCCTCCAATGTGGAAAGAAGAACACCAACGGAGGCTCACTCCTGGAACTTTATTTCCCAGCTGTACATTTCTAAATATTGTCTTTCTTTTCAAAGGGCCCAATATTATTGCAAGCTTTACAGTCTAGCTAAACACACATTTTTAAAAATCCTTTATTCTTTTTAATATGTTGTTTTTGCTAAAAAGGTAATTTGCTCAAAGAAAACAGTAATAAAGGAAACAGTATAAAATTTAAAAAGCATGGCAAAGAACAAATATAGATGAGCTTGTAGAAAACAGATAGGTCTTCAAAGAACCAAATTTTAGGCCCTAGCTGACTTGATTGGTGAAAGTAAAATATACAAGTACTATTATTTCCTTTCTCTTACATTGAATATATATGTCAATATCAATAGCACTTATATTATAAAATAAAATAATGTGTATGTTAGAATAAACTACCTATCATTCATCTGTCAATCTATCCCATATTCACTGAGTACCTACTGTGCCAGGCATTACCACTATGCCACATCTGGGAATACAATTATAACAAAGTGTGCCACACAATGTATGTCTTAGTGCTTTATATATATTATCTTATTTAACTCCCTAAAAAATTATATTTAACATCTATCAGGTGGGTAGAATTATCCCTATTTTACAGTTGGGAAAACAGAAGTACTAAGAGATCAAAGAGTTGTCCAAGGTCACACAATTGGAAAGTTTAGTTCCAGCCAGGATTTGAACTCAGGCAACCTGAACCTTCTGCTGCTTCTAGCGGAAACCCAGAAACAGTAAGTGATGAGTCAGCCTTTTCCAGGTGCAGCACCACCAACGTGAATGGTGACTGATTATGGAAGAAGGTCACTGTGACCTTCAGATGACAGTTTCAGTGTGGGGTTGGTGAGAGCAGAACCAGGTTTACAGAATCTGTGAAGGGAGTGTGTGGGGAGGGGAGAGAGACACTCACCTGAGAAATGTCAGTGAAGGAAGGTGCTAAGTAATTCAGCAAGTAGGGGGGATGGAGTCAGGAGAGGAAATGGAGACGGGACCCTCTGCTGTGCACCAGGTGTTCTGGAGACATGGGCCACTCCAAGGCCAGCAGCCAAGAGTCTCCTTAGGGACAGTTTAACACCAGCAAGTGCTCTTCTCTCTTCCCAATTTCTTGATACCCCTGTCTCTTAATTTACTCAGAATTGAGACCTAAGACAAACAACTGGACATACAGACATAAGACTAAAATACAGGCTCGCGCTGTAACTCACAACTTCTCTCTGAAATTTCGTTTTTGCATAAATTTCCATGCCCTGCTAACAATATCACCATACATTTTCTAACACCTTTTCTCCCGAGAACTTTGCAAATATCTCAATCAATATCCCAGCAGATTGTAGGAAGTAGAGCAGTCATTTTCATCCTGTATTTTAGCAAGTCTGGCACTTAAGGCAGCTTCAAGGAGTAAGTATAGCACTCAGAGGAGGTTTCTAAAGGAGTCTAGAACGCCACAGGCGGTCTCTGATGCCTGCATTTCTCTATACTTCTCAAAGTCTCGTTCCACTCCGACCAGGTCCTGTCGTGTCCCAAAGCACCTGCATTCACAGAAACCCCTCCCTTGATGCAACTGTACTATTCGAGCATTTATGTGAATTTTGTCCTTTTAACAATCGCATGTCCTCAGCCACTCCATTTAGTGCCAACCAACCAACCAACCTGGAGGTGCACACAGCAGAACCTACCCCATCCTTCCTTCGCTAGGAAGGTGAGGTCCCCTCCGCAGGAGGCCCCAGCGGCCCGCGGCAGGGTGCAGTAGGGAAGCGCCACAGCACAGGAATCAGCAGGCCCGAGAGCCAGGGCCCGCCGCCGGCTCACCGCACGCACATTCGCACATTCGCTGCGCTCTGCGGCTCCCGCCTTTGGAGGCTCCCGCCACATGATAATCAATTATGCTGACAAGTTTCCCGCAGACCCTTTCCGCCTCAGTTCCTCACGCACCCGAGGTGAGGAGGTGAGATGGGAGCCCTGGGAGGAGGGAGTGCGCTCGCAGGAAAGCAGGGCATAGGGCGCTAGCTGGGGGAGAGCGAGGGCGCACGGCAGGGAGGCCATCCCAGGGCAGAGAGGCAGTGCCTCGGCCCGGGAGACACACCACCATTTGAGGAGAGCTAATGAAATTTAAAGAGTAGATCTTGTTCTGGATAAACCCAGCACTCTAGCTCTTTCTAGGAATCAGTAAGTGCTCTACACGATCAAGTGACCAACAAACCGGACACCTGACTCCAAACGTGGTTTCGACACTGCCTGCCTTGGGGATATTGAACAAATTCCTGTCCCTTTCTTCATTCGCGCCGATATGACACCTTCATGACCCACGATGACATCTGCAGCCTGCCCACCATAAGGCCAACAAGGGCTTCAACCCATTTCCCAAGTTCAGGAGCTGAGTCAGCCACACCACCTCCCCTGGGCTTGAGGGATGGAAGCATCTTACTTGTGGGGAGGGACCTGTATGACATTAGAAGTCACCCTAACGCAATGTGAGAACTAAGCTCAGCGGCACCCTGCCAGTCTGTGCGACAGGGACAGAGCTGCCCACGCACTGCCCAGGAAAGCAGCTGCTCTCCCCAGTCCAAGAAGGGTTAGTGGTTCAAAAGCAGAACATGGGGGCTCTGGTGCATGTCTCTCCAACAGTCTCCCCTCACGGGAAACACCCAGCCACCGGGAAGGATGCAGCACACGACAAAGATTTCCAGACTGCGGGGTTTCAGCAACCAGGAAATAAATGGGCCGACATACATCCGGCTTTTTATTTTGCAAATTATGATGCTTAAAATAAAACAAAGCAAAAACAGAGCACCTACAATACCACTGCTTTTATAAATGTATGATGAGGGTATGAATACTGAAATTCTAAAAATAGGAGGGAAACAGAAAAGGACAACCTTTCCTAAGAAAGTCAACTAAAACATTCTCCCTCCCTGCCTTTCTCTCTCCCCCCTTCTCTGTCTCTCCTCCTTTCTCTCTCCCCCTTTTCTCTCTCTCTCCCTCCCCCCCCCCACTGACCTAAATGTACCCGCTTCTTGTGGACCCCACGTTGGGCTGCCTGGCAGGGTGGTGCACTGGCCTTTGGGACCACCACGCTGGGAAGGAGTGTTCAGTATCACTACCAGAGGACTTTCCTTTAGATCACTGTGCCTGACGTGACATGCAAGTCAAAGAACAATATTCACCTGTTGTGATTGCTTTGGATGGTGGGGTGGGGAAGTTTTTGCTTTTAATTGGAACATTGTCATTCTATCGACTCTGGCTTCGTATTTATTCTGGAGTCTCTTATTAGGCTGAGGGTGAGAACAAGGAGAGGCTGACGTGTTTAAAAGGCAGGAGAAATGCAGTACACAAAGACTAAGCTGTCATGATTTCATCTTTCGGTGGTAAGTATAACATGTTTTAAAATGCAAAATTAATACAAAACTCAAAAGTACTAAATGGAATAATAAAATTGTTCAGCAGCCTCTTACTGTGGGTAACTTGCAAGGCACTCTAGGAACATGCAGATATAATTTGGAAAGAAAACTCTAATGATTCATAAAATTACCACAGTTCCCATGTAACAGAAAACAATAGAGCCAACAGCAAAATACAGGCAGAGCACTCAAATCATTTTAATGGTTTCTCATTTCTTTTTTTTTTAAACTCTGCTCCTTTGATCACTAAGATTTTTTTGAAAATGAGAAGTAGAATGTCCCTGCTGTCCATTTTCTTCTTTTATTGTTTCCCTTTTGTTCTAAAAATGAGGGTAAAATTAAGTGCTTAGATCACTAGAGATTTCCAGATGGTCAGACAAATGAGTACTGTGGCTCCTGGCTTGCTTTTTTTCAGATGTGGACACACATCTCTCAGTCTGCATGGCTCTCGTTCAATACAAATCTGATGCAGCCTAAGTACCTTCAGAGGATGTGACAGTCACATTTCTGCCTAGAATGAGGATCGAAATTGGTCTAATTGCTTAAGTCAAAATGGAAAATTCTATGCATTTATAAAGTATCCCTTTACTTGCAGGGTGCATATATTTGCAATAAAATATTAAAAAGTTATATTTTATATGTTTTAATCTTTGAGGATTTTCTGAAATAGAACTATTTTTCTTATTGACTTGTCGCCCTGCCTCAGCTCCACCCTTCCTCTTGTTCATTTCATTGACCCTTTTCGTGGTTCCATTCCAGGGTTATGTTTCCTATCCCTGTGTGACAATGTTTCCCATTCCAGGGTGACGTTTCCTTTTCCTGTGTGACAATGTTTCCCATTCCAGGGTGATGTTTCCTATCCCTGTGTGACGTTTCCTATTCCTGTGTGACAATGTTTCCTGTCCCTGCGTGACAATGTTTCCTGTCCCTGAGTGACAATGTTTCCTATTCCTGTGTGACAATGCCAGGCCAGTCTTCCCCTTCTTTCATTTTCACGTGTTCCTTTGCTATTCTTTCTGTCTTGAGCCCTCTACTTCTTAGTAAGCCTGTGGGTAAGGGCTGGATAACAACTAGAAGAGTTTATTTTAATAAATAAATATGCATATTTGCTTACTATATGTCAAGCGTTATTCTAGGTGCTTTAAAAATTACTGACACATGCCCGGCCGGACGTGGCTCAGCGGTTGAGCGTTGACCTAGGATCCAGGCGATCGGGGTTCGATTCCTGGTCAGGGCACATGCCTGGGCTGCGGGCTCGATCAATGACTCTCTCATCATTGATGTTTCTGTCTTTCTCTCTCCCTCTCCTTTCCTCTCTCTGAAATCAATAAAGATATATATTTTTTTAAAAAATTACTGACACATTTAATCCCCATAATAGCTTTCTGAGGAGATGCTATTATCATGTCCACTTGACAGATGATAAAGCTGGGGCAGAAAAAGCTCAGTAACAAGCCAGGGCAACAAGGCTTGCGATTAGTGGAGCCAGACGCAAAGCCAGTCAGTCTGGCACCGGAGCCCCTGCTCTTACAAAGAGTAAAACTGAGGAGGAGGAGGGAGAAAGGGAAGGGAGGTGGAAACAGAGGGAGAAAGAGGGACATTAATGAAGTTAACTGGGGATGAGAAGGGAGGGGCAGTTTAGGAGGAGCCATGGATCCACTGCAGAAATCTGGGCTCAGGGTTCACAAGGATTGTGGTGCAAAGAAATGTAAGGCAGGTGTGAACATATTAGAGGAAGAGTTTTGCCGTCGTGAAGATAAGTGGTAACTGATGTGGCTCAGGAGCCTTAGGGGTTGGAATGCTGCAGAGAGAGGAAAGAACAGCATGGTGGGCAAACGTTTGATGCCCAGCTCTCCAGGGAGTGAGGAAGACCCAACTACAATGTCTGCTGGTCTCCCTCCAGATGCAAACACTCCCACCATGGCCCATTCCAAGCGGCCAATGTGATGTCACTGAACTTGGAGTTGGGGAGAGATGCAGTGATACACACAGTATTTCAGTATTTCCGCTATCTGCTACAATGCCGCAATAATCAAGAGCAAAAATAACAGAGAAATTTAGTAACATAATCAAGAAGTAATGAGTTGGATATTTATTACCTTTGTTTTAATCTTATAGAACCCGCTTTTTAATAATGGCTGTTTAATAGCCAGCTCACAACATTTCTGACAATTTAGCAACCAGCAGCCGGGAGCCTGTAGGAGCCGGCTCCACACACGCTGAGTGTGACCACCAAATACACCTTTCTCAAATAATGGGTGGACAGGGGTCTGGAGACTTGATCCACACAATGTCCCCCAAGTGGCACAGCTTATAAGAAATAAAATATGCTCTCTAATCTGATGAATGGAGAAAAAGAGCAAGCGTGAAAGAGAGAGCTGGAGGAGCTCAGGAGGCCTGAGCCTGTGCGCCCTAAGAGCCGTCAGCCCCGAGTGGCAGCAACAGAACGCCGGGGAACCTTGTCGCCGTGCTCATGCTCCCTAGGCCGCTGTGCCTTCCTTCTTTGATCTATGTACACCCCTTACTCGTGGGAAGCAGGTCAAGGAGGAGCAGAGGTTTTCATGGAATGACCAGTGTTAGGTGAGCAATGATGATAAACAGTAAAAGGAAAAGGAATTCTGGAATTGAATACTATTTATATATACATCTAGAGGCAGGCCTGAGAAAACTCTGCATAGAAAGCTCTGGTACAGAGAGAAGAAAAAGTCTAGTATCACAGGGAACTAGGAATCCTCAGAGAAAGGTGGTCTTTTAACTCACCAAGGTTTCCCAGAGCCAAGCAACTCTATATTTAGGTTGTGCAAAATCTACATCGGGTCTAATACCATCCTATTTAGTCAGTATTTTTTCACGAAATGAATTTCCATTGTCTGTTCCATGAAGTAGCTGTCTTTGAAATTCTTGTCCCTTGAATACAAAGGGGAGCTTGTGTGTGAGACTGAGAACTGTTTTTATGGAAAACTTTCCACCTTTTTCTTTGTTGCTCAAGATTCTAGTAATATTAGAAAATCCGTGGACTCACAAAGGAATGCCCATGTGCAATTCAGTCCTCCAGCTCTTCGTATAACAGAGCTAGGTGCAGCACGATACAGAGTTTTAAATATAAAGCACGTATCAAATGCTTGAAGTGAAAGATTAGTGCAAAATCCATCTCATTACCTCAAACTGCCAAATAATGGGCTGCTTGCTAATTGACACCTGAACATATAATTATAACTGGCAACCCTACATAGCAGAGCACCTGAGGTCAAAAGCCCAGCCAGCTTCCAGATCCCAAGTGCCCCACTGAGGGCTGAACTGAAGTTAGTTAATCCTGTTCTCACTTTATAATGGCGAGAGGGAGCCAGCTGGAAGCCTCAGGTCGGCTCCTGGAAAGCCAGTGCTGAGACCCAGGTCTTCTCGGTTTCACTGCCTCCCGAGTCATGCCTTCCCTGACCACTCCTTATTCAAGCAAGAAGGATTCCCTCCCCCAAATCCTGGTTTAGAGCAGGGATCCTACCTTCCTGCTGTATCTGATGGGTTCACCTCGGATACAGAAAAACAGGGTAACTGTCTAATGAAGAGCCTTTATCAAGTCCAGAATAACATCTAGTGAATATTCTCGAGCATCCACTAGAGGAAACGCTGAGCTAAGGAGGTGTGAACAAGAGAGGGAACTGACCTTTCCCAAATGCCTCCTGGACGCAGGGGCTGTGCTGAGCAGGCCGCACGCTTCATCCTTCAACCCTCACACACCTCGCTTACAGACGATGGGAGCTTCAGGAGTCTGAGGCTGCTCCTCACCCACAGCAACACAGGTGGGTGATGGGGAGGCCCAGGGCTGCCCTCAGACTGGCCCCAATACCCGTCCCCAGGGCAACTTAAACCCGAATTCTCAGGCAAGGCCCTGGCATGGAGGAGACTACATCTAGCTTCAGTCTTCTTGAAGCGGATCTAAAACATACACAGAATTAGCCACCCACTGAGGGATGTCTGAGTGCTTCTGACCTTGGCCTGAGGTGCTGGAAGGTTTATCAGACAAGTCAGAATCTGGGCAGGGCCTTCAGGGCAGGTAGGGGGCTGGGCGTGGGCCCAGGGAGGCAGGAAGGCAGGGGGCTGGGGCTCCACATTCCTTCAGCTGGGCTGGAGCTGGAGGCAGGCAGGGCCTTATGAGTACAGGCAGAGGGAGCAGGGTGGAGGAAGAGGCGCCCAGGTGAGAACTCACTCTTGGGAAAGGCAGGCTGGACACACATCTATTCTCTCTCCCTCCCAGAATCTCACTGAAATGATAGAAAAGGGGTTATTTCCCCCAAAACATAAACCTGTAAGGATAAGGAGAGTAGGAGGGAGAAGACAGAAGCAATGCAATTTTGGAAGCTGGGAAGCAGATCAGAGCGGTAAATGCAGCTGACAGAGTCAGAGCGGAATCCTATGTCAGTCATGGGGCACGCTGGGAAGGAGCCCCATTCTCTGCTGTGAATCCTCGACAGCCCTAGGTGCCTGCAGATGTGGGGGCAGAGGGGAGAAGTGGCTAATATAAGGATTTGCTGAAAGTCTAAGAAGCAGTCAGAGCCCCAGGTCCCTTCCCCCACTGGTAACTGTCCCTCCTCTACTCTGGTAAAAATCTGAAGGTTTACAAAGGGTCTCTGGACTAGGAGAGACAGGATAAACAATTAAGGATGGGGAAAAGGGGAATTAAGTGAATGTATGCATTCGGATGCCGAGAATGCCCGGTCCTCTTCCACCCTCTTCCACCAGTTTCCTGGATGTGGGCACTGAGGCCTCTCCCTGCAGACAGCAGATCAGAGAATCTCCCTTCCTCTGTAGAGTCTGGTCCAATAGTGATGGCCGTACGACACTAACAGGGGAGGCTTCCCAAACACCCGGCCCTGTCAAATCTTCATGGTTCTGCCCTGGCTGGTGTGGCTCACTGGCTGGGCGTTGTCCCATGCACCCAGGGGTCACAGGTTCGATTCCCAGTCAGGGCATATGCCTGGGTTGTGGGCTTGACCACCAGCAGGGGGCGTGCCAACCAATGTCTCTCGCACTGATGCTTCTCTCTCTTCCTCTCCCTTCCTCTTCCTATAAAAGTTAATAAAAACACATAAAAAAAAATCTTCATGGGTCTATGACCCCAGCCCAAACCAGGCAGTGAGATCAGAAGAATAAATAAAAGCTGAAGAATTCTTACCCTTAATATTTGACAAACAGAAAGGATCTCTTTGAACCACACTCCATATAGAATGATTACTAAGGACAGTTTAAAGCATTTTAAAGAAAATTCTTGTTTTTTTATCTTCTGTGTTCTTGGCCATTATTTGATCACCAAATTGATGAAATCACCCGGAATTCAAGCTGGTTTAAAGGAGGCAGCCATCAGCACGCATGCTTTACAGATCCTGGGACCCCGTGATTGGATCACACAGTGCAGCGCGCAGGCTATAATCTCCATTTAATGAAATTAATCAATACTCATTTGCTCGGGTTCTACTGAAAAGAGCTGGTTGGTCTCCTTTAATATGCACACCCACCTCTGAGGCTTCTGAAAATTAGTCTTTGGCAGGTTTAAGTAAGTGATTAGAGTTTCTACTGTCACCCTACAGGTCAGACCACGTATCACGTTTAAATGTATGTGGCAGGATAATCTCTAAGAGTCTAGTTTCTGTTCCAACTGCCACCTTGGGGGGGGAGGGCTCAAAGAGATTTTCCACCTTCTCTGATTCCATGTGTAAAAGAACAACCAGGTCTCTATGGCCCAGGTCTCGGGGAAAGGAAGCTGGGCTGCCTCGGGGAACAGATAAGGGGCATGCATGCTTTGAAACGACTGATGACAGTGACAGTGACGGTGATGACCACACTGAACCTTCACTGAGTGCTGGCTACTGTGTTAGACAATGTGCACGTTAATATGTAAGCTAGACATTTACATATTAATTTACTTACTCCCTGCAACAACCTATGAAGAAGGTCCTATTATTGTCATTTTACAAAGGAGAAAACTGAGGCAGAGAGAGAATAGGGAATGTGCGCAAGGTCACACAGTTAGGTGGCAGAACCAGGACTTGAATCCAAGAAATGTGACTCAGAGCCCACTGGCATAATCATTCACAGGAGAGCCCTGGAGAGTGGGAATGTCGGGGTGAGAGGCTGTAGTTTCCATAGGTGGCAGAACCTCCTCCCATACAGAGCCCGGCAGGCAGCGGATCACTGATGAGGTGGTGTGTATACGGCTGGGAACTCAGCACTACACTGGAGCCTGAGGGCCCCAGGCCCAGGCCCAGGGGTTGAGTTTGGTTGGCATGGGTGGAGAAATTGCAGGGCACAGCAGGGCCGAATATTTTAAAATCAACTGAAGTGACTTGCAAACGAGCGGCTCAGCAAAGACCAGGATGAGAACCCTGTTCAGGAGAGACAGCGTTCACATTTCTCTTCACTGGGGGAATTTGCACAACTCCTGAGCAGCTCCAAAACTCAACGCTTCAGAGCATACACGGGCTCTCAGACCCAGTGATGAATCAAAGTGACTTCTGCTTTGGAACAGGGAAAGGAGATAAATAAATTGGAGGCACTTATCAGAGCTGAGATTTAGTGGGAGAAGTAAGTAGCAATGCTTCATATTAACCAATCCCCATCGCCCGGCCCACATGACGCCCCTCATCAGTAATGGTACAGCCATCTCACCTGCACGGCCTCTCCAGGAGCATCACCTCTTGTCAACTTCCCCATTTTCCACAGGCTGCACTGGACCGCAGACCCTGCCACATCTGTGCCTTAGGGCCTCTTCTTCCCCTGCCTGAAATGGCCACCTCTCCCTCCCCTGCTTGGTACACTCCTACTCAACCTGCAAGATCAAATGCCCACCCCTCTGAAGGCTTTCTTGGAATTAGTCATTCATTCTTTCGTGCTGCCACAGTGCTTGGGACAAACCAGTCCTGTAGAATTACCTGTCTGCTATGTCTATTCCTTAGCCCCTGCCCCACCCATTTTATGGAAAACAGACATGGAAACACAGGAGGCCCTGCACAGACTGAGTGGCAAGTCACTGTCCCACACCCACTAAGCCAAACGCCCGAGGGAGGCAGTGGGTAGTGAGAGGAGGCAAGAGTTAGAAAGGCTGAGACTCACCCCCAGCTCTGCCAGTGATTTGATCTGTGACCTTAAGAAGTCAATTTCTCTCAACCTCACTACTGTAAAGACTACATAAGATCGCATCTGTGAAAAGCATGCTGCTCAACAGTCCCCTCTTTATAAACATCGGCTGAATGAATGCAATTTTCCTGAGAAAATTCTGAGAAATGAATCTAACCTTTGTTAAGGAAATATGCACAGCAAAACAGACATCTCCAACTTCACAACGATCGGTCATAGTCCCATAACAGAGCAACTAAGATGCGAGTACTTCTACAGAGGAATGAATAAAATATAAGAGATGGGAAGGTAACATAGCTCAAGTGTATGTTAATTAAAACCTAATTTAGAAGAACTGTTGGCAGATACTGAATTTATATATCATCTCTAAATAAATTACACAAAAGGACTCCAGAGGTTTTCATCATAAACAAACTACACGTAAGTTTTTGTCTGTCTGTTCCGGTATGCTGTCAGGGAATTTCTATATCTTTATTTCTCCTGCTATAAAGTTTTCGTTGGTTTTTAAAGGGAATGAGAAAAAAATTCATAAAACATAAACATCTGATAAATCATCTTAAATCTGATAGGGCAAATGAAATTAGTCAAGAGAACAATTCTGTCCCATGAAATTTATCTAGGAAACATTTAAGTGTTACATGACAGTAAGCATCTCTCAAATCACATGCATAATAGTCCTTCACTAGTCACTTTCATTTTTCAGACAAGAATTTCTCAAAGTCTCAATTCCTAATAGGTGGCTTACTCATTTGAAAAATAAATAAAAAAAATTCCAGTACATCCTTACACTTTATATAATTTCTCACACTCCCATTCCTGATGATTTTTCTAAAATACATTCTATTCTTTTAGAGTAGAATCCATAGATTTCAATGTAACCCCACAACGACTCCTTACAAATTAATGGCTGTCCATTATGAACATCAGCCTTTCTGTTTAGCCATAAAGCCATGTCTAAAGGCGATCATGGCAGGTAGAGCAGTTTGCACCCACTTTAATGGCTCCAAACCAGCATGTCATTTTATGATTTTATGCAGTGTTTGTTATAGAGACTGGCAGTTATTAAATCTCAGTGCTTTGGAAAGAATAATAGTAGACTCTTGTCAGTTTCTGATTGCTCATGTGCTGCTTCTTAAAATAATGTGAGCCACAAGATCAGATAGACATATTTTTCTAGAATAAATAGGCTTTGAGCTAAGAGCCTGTGGGTTTTATTATGATCACTGTTTATGTAACTCAGAAGCTTTCAATTTTGCTTATACTAATCAACTTTTGGTACTTAATTTCTGAATCAATCAAGTGCTCAGAAAATAAAATGCAAGGGCATCACTATCGCTTCCAACAGCAATAAGTCAGGTGTGCAAAAACTAACATGAATACTTTGATGAACAAGACAGGATTCATAATATTGATAGATTTTTTTTTACATCCTTGTGTTTAAAATGTAAGTTTCTTAAAAGCAAAGCCTGGTCCTACTCACTTTTGTATATCCCAGAGTACCTAGTGTTGTGTCTTGCACATAAATAGCAATCAGTTATTATTTATTTCTTGAAATAACTATAAGAGTAACAGGAAAGAAGAATTTGCTATTTCATCGAATGTACCAACTGCCTCCAGTGTGGGTGAGAGCCATGCACGTGGGTGCTCCTCCCACTCAGAACACAGAACTGGGGAGGGGCAGCGTAACAACAGTGGGATGGATGGAGAAACCAGACGCTGATCACCAGGGCTGGAGAAGGTGCCGACTCAGAGAGGACCTCTCCCTCCACTGTCCCCAGGCCCGAGATTATGGGGACTGGGGACTGGCTGTCCATTCCTTGAGTTTCTGTTCTCAGGGCTCCTGCTCTGAGGAATTTGATCAGCTGGCCTCACTCCTACATCTTCACTTCTTACCATGCAAGACTACTAGAGCCAAATAGTCAATGGCAAGGTAATGTCTCCATATCTGCTATACATAATTTACTTCTAGAACCCAAAGTTTTAGTGACAGATTTATCTCTTGTTCCATAAATATCTATACTCACCAAACCCCTCTGCTTTTCCTAATTTGAAAGAAAATGCCTTAAAGGCCAGAAGAAGAGGGTTTCACATTTTATTGCTTACCGATATGCCATGGGCCGATAACCAGCAAGTTACTAAATACTAATATTTACAGGAAAAGCTTGGGAGCCCATGGAATTACCTAACAATCCCTGTCAACTTCTGTAAACTAATAAGACTCCCTAAAGCTTTCTGGACCCAGAAGAGACAGCGGAATAGTGTAAGGGGCACGGAACCAGAGGTAAAGGGTCTGGATGCTAGAGCGCGATCTATAGCTTACGAGACGCACCACGTTAACTAGGCCAGAGGCACTAGGTAAACTGCACTCAAATACTCGGGGACATTACCAATTTCCCCATATAAATCAGGAGACCCAGTCAGAGCAAGTTTCAGACACCCGTGGCCAACACCTGCAGAGGCCACGCACTGCTCTGGGCACTCAGCACAGCTGCTTATGTACTGGAGGCATCCGAGAGCACAGCACAGATGGTCAGCAGTCACCAGCAGAACCGATGACGGTGGCGAGAATAGGTCCTAGGCATGGAAAGCACAAACTCCAGAGTCAACATGAGAAGATCTACTTCTTATTGCTTCTAACACCATTCTAAACAGGTACCAGCAGGAAGCAAATGACTCAGTGGCCACCTGCTTCCTGCCTTTTATGGAATCTGCTCACTCACAGCTGTCTGGTCAGTGGAATCCAACAGAACTGTGCCTGTCACAACTGCCAGGCACTCGTGCAGAACTGCAAAGCTGGCAGTGTCCCCACCCCCAAAACTAGCCCAAACTGGATGCAGCTAACACAGGTTTATTTTTTTGGCAAAAATGTTTAAGTGAAATATAATACCCAGAAAAATACATAAATCGTAAGTGTGGAGTCCATTACATTTTTACAAAGTTAATTCACCCATCTAACCACCATCTAAGTAAGTCAGAGAACGTCGCCAGCCTTCCAGAGGCCTCCCTACTCACTCTGCTAGTCACTGTCCCACCCAGAGGTAAGCACCACCCCAAATTCTACCCCTTTGATTCGTCTGACCTCTTTCTGAATTTTACTTAAGGTAACACCACAATATATGTACGTCTGTGCCTGACTTTTTTGGCTCAATATTAGTAGTCTGTGACATTCACCCGTGTCGGGGCATTTAAAGAGTCTCTCCTTTTTCACTGCATTATGCTTTTCCATTATATGAACACACCACCCATTATTTATCTATTTTGTCATTTAGAGATACTGGGTTACTTCCACTTTGGCTATGAACATTCTAGTTCATGCTTTTGGTGAACATACGCACATATTTTTTTATTAGCTTTGTACCAAGGAGTGGCACTGGTGGGTGACAGGATAGATATCATCAGTTTCAAAGTAGTTAAAACCACCTGCGCTCCTACTTGCAGCGCATGAGCATTCCAGTTGCTCTGTCCTTACCACACTTGATAGTGATAGTTTTGTTTTGTTTTTTTAAAAATACACTGTTAGATGTGTAGTGGTATTTCATTCTGCTATTTTATTTTGTGTTTTCCTCAGAATAATGATGCTGAGTACCTTTTTAGATATTTGAGTAGGTACTTAGAAAAATAAAATATTCCAACAATCAAGTCTCTTGTCCCTCTCTTCTTACTAGTTTGTAGAAGTTCTCTATGTATTCTGGACAGAGATCTTTTTGTTGGCAATATGTGATAAAAATAACTTCTTTCTATGGCTTACCTTTTTAGTTCTTTAAAGGTATATTTTAATGAATAGACAATCTCAATGAAGCTCAAATGACCTTTTATCACTGGTGCTTTGTGTCTTTTAAAAGAAATCTTTACCTAAGTTATGAACATATTCTATTTTATCTTTCAAAAGCCTTACTTTTTCATTCCAGTTGGATATCCAGTTAACGCAGCACCAATCATGGGAAAGATCACCCTTCTCCACAGCCCTGCAACGGCCCTTTTTTCATAAACCAGGTGCTGGTCTGTTTTTGACTCTATTCTGCCCACTGATTTCTCTTTAGTGTAAAACTTGTGCTGACCTCCCCAACTGCATTTGTACTTTATCCACTGGTGAAGGAAATAGTGAGCCTAAGAGAATATGAATTCAGTGATGTTTATAGATTATTTTGTAGTTTGTCGTTATAGCTTTTATCTGTGTTAACAAATAGTATTTTCATGTATCAGACTTAATTATTTGGATTCATGATCCTTGCAAAAACTCAGAAACCCTCAGCCTGGCAACTTCTGATTTAAAAGTTAATTTTAAACAGCTTTTACTCACATATCTTTGCCCTAATGTAACTTCTCACCATTAACATAAATCTATCACCACCACCAAATGTAAAAGAAAAATGTATGTGTTTGGTGTGTATGTGTATCTATTTTAAAGAGCAACCTTGGCTTCTTGTAGAGACCCTTGAAAATCTTGGGAACAGTCCTCAGTTTCACAGCTGGAAGCAATAATTTAGCTCACCTAAGGCCGTCTTTCTGCTGGAACTAGTACTGCAGCTAGTCGATCAATCAATCCATCAAACAAACAAAAATAAAATGCCTCAATTAGTGCAGCCCCTAAGAACAAAGTTCTTTTTAATGAATCAAGTCAAAGTAAAAAAAAAAAAAAAAAAAAGGTTCAAAAGAACTAAAGGTATGAACCACGTGGGCAGTGCTGGTGTGTGCCTCTGGCTTTATCAGACTCTTTCTGAAGGTACACACACACAGCTGACCACGAACCTTGTCACAGGGCTTTCATTTATAATCCCAAAGGAATATGGGTGTGACCTCAGACAGAACTGGGAAGGCGACCCTCTGACATGCCCAACCTTGCCTTCTTTACTCTCCATGATCTTGATATGTGAGGTACTTCCCGCCAAACCAGCGTTTCCCAAAGTGCGGCCCAAGAAACACCTTGGTTAGAGTCACTCTGAAGGTAGCGATAAAATTGTGGATTCCTGAACCCCAATCCTGATGCAGAAAATCAGAATCTGTGAGTTGGGGTCCAGGAATTCCCACTTTTACACAGTCCACAGGCAATTCTTGAGCGCCCGATTTGAGAATCACTGTTTCTGGTCCCACTGCAGCTTTTCCTCATTTCCTGAAAACTGAGCCTCGGTCTGCTTTACAGGAATCTTCCCTTCAAAGGCCTCAATTCCTTTCTGGCTTGAGGACAGATTGGGAGAATCAGGGCTTATTTGTGAAGAAGGTGACAGGCGAACTAGTAATATTAGGGTATCTGGGATGGGGGAAGGCGTCCCCAGCAGGGAAAAGTGAAGGCGTAGGAAAAGCAAGGATGCTCTCGGCATCGAAGGGGAACAGGGGCAGTGGGCTTTGGCTCACACGCCTCAATTATTTCTAGTTATGAGTAACAAGAAGGGAATACACACACTGACATCACGGTGCCAGGCCTACAGTCCATCCTGGTGGATCATGAGATTAGATATGCATGTGTTCACTCTGTTAAAAGTTTAACGTTTTCCGCAGAGTATTATTATTATTTCAGGACCTAAAGAATTTAAATTCCATGTCTAAAACCTGGAAATAAAGAGGAAAAAGAGAAATACACCCATTAGCACAAATGTGTACAGACTCTATACTAGATACTTTGCTATCTACTCTTCCATTCACCAACGTTTCTCCGAAATATTAGTTTCCTTAATATGAAATCCAAGCTGGCTGACATTAAGATACTCGCTGAAAGTCACACAGCAGCTGGATGGGGGGAGATTTGCTTTTAATTTGTTTTGCACGGTTCTTTCTTCCTTCTCACAAATGGCCAAACACATCCCTGGAGTCATAAGAACTAACATGTTTCATTGCAAGTGGCACTTTTAAAAACTGAGGAACTGCTGGCTCTTCTACTTTCATCCCTGGAACTTTGACTCTGATGCTCCCTCATGCCCCGTGAGTTTGACTGTGATACGCAGATGCGCTGTGGAAGATGAGGCTAAGGAAGGGACAGCGAGCTGCCGACACCAGCCGGGCTGTGTGGCCAGATGTCCCCAGCGCAGCCATTCTCAGGTGTATTTCTGACTCACACAGCTAACAGCTTTGAGTTGGGAAGTACAGGGTCTGGCCTAGAGGCTTAGGATTTTTTCGAAGGGGAAAGCATATCTATGGTGCTGTTGGCCTTGAGAATTCTATCTAAAAAACCAGAACTATATAGGTGGAACCCTATGAAATTGCCAATATTTGACACTGATTGACCTAAGGGTGGCAATTTCATAACCTAATGAAGCACTACATAGGTGACTACAGAGTTTTCTAGCCGGCTCTGGCTCTGCTTTCTAGAGGATAATACAACTATTTATTACCAAATTTCCTTCATTTTAAAAAGCTTCAGCATGCCTAACAGTTGCAATGTGTAGTGTTAACACTTACAGGTGCTCAGAGCAATTTCCACCCAGCATTTTACTTAATCTTCACAGCCCTGTACCCTGAAGACACAGAAAAATTCCATTCTTTATCAACTCAGAAAACTCAGAGGTGGACCTCTAATGTTAGGTCATTTGTCCTATCTCTAGAAGGATTTTGTGACTTCACTCTCTAAAACAAGCAAACAAACAAATCCAAACAACCTAACTGCCCTGACCCATCAAGGATGGCAGAAAGAGGCTCTTCAGTCCTCTCTTCAGTTTGATTTCCTTCCAGTGCTAATGACTGCGAGTCACTACCCTGTGAATAAACCCATTTAGGTCTCCTGATGCCAGCTGCAAGTAGGAAATTAAAGTAAATGGAAAGACAGGCGCTGCAACAGTTCCAGGGTGGGTACAATCCAGAGACACTCATCCATTAACCAAACAGCAGCACTTTCAAACCCAGCGGGAACCACGGGCTCCCTGCTGAGAAACAGAAATTAACTTTGCAAGGAGATAATTCGTCTTTAGATGGCTGTCATATTCTGAAAAGCTCTGGGTGAGTGGTGGGAAGAGAGGGAGGGAAGTGCAACAACAAAGCCACATATAAAATGAAAGCTTATCAGGGAGCCAGGTGGCACTGAAGATGGATGTCCCATCTTGCTACCTCTGGGACGTGAGCTTGAAACATAGCAGGAGCTGTGGTGCCATTTAGGTCTAATGGCTGCCTGGAAAAACTGAGACTCCACAAACAACGGCTGTAGATTTAACTCTACCGAGAAGGACCAAGGAGACACGTGGAATCAGGTCTTTGAAAAACAGACTGGTGCCAGTGGATGGGGTTTTGCAAGGTTTTAAGGGACAGGAGTCAAGTACCCAGAGGGTGTCAATGACGGCAACAGAGACCTGCTGGAGTGGAAGATTGTCACAAAACAGGCAACTGGAATCTGAAATGCACCCTGGGACTGGACAGCAAGCTGCAAAAAGATGCCACTTGCTATTCAAAACAGATGCTACACAATAGACACCCAAGAGGGTGACACTATTTTGACTAACTAGAATGTATTTTAACAGTACAGGGTTTGGAAACTGCCACGGGGTAAAAGTATAGGCAACTTCTGATGTTGTAAACTGAGCAGAACACCATCCATACTGGAATCAACATTGCTTAGCATGTGCACAAGGCCATGTCCCTACCCTCAAGGAGTTTCTAAGATGTATGAATCCAAAAGGCACTCAGAGAGTCTTCATCAGAGCCATCTGGCACATAAAGTTATGTCTGCGTAGTCCCAGGGTATCAGAAGGCAATCATCCAGACAGACCAAGAGGAGGTATTATTTTTTAAAGTGCTGTATTTCTCTATTGCATTTCTGGCTGTAGATGAGAACCTAACAAGCAAGGAATTTGACTCGAGAGCTATAAGCAGCTTGGTGCTGCTGCATGGAGGCAGCTTTGTGGGGTTCCTACATGCTACGTAACTGGCTGCGGCCCTACCAATTCCAATTTATGGTTATGCTTGTGGTGTCCACGAGACACCAGTATAAGAGGTGTGGCAGATGATAAAAGTCTTGCACTTACACATTCAGCAGACTTTTTCTGAGCACCTACACACGCTAGATATGCCACTAGAAGGCACACATGCAGTGAGGATGCAGCCCTGCACTCAAGGAGCTCACAGACTTGGGGGTGACAGGAAGTGAACATGCAGTAACAAAAGAGGTGGTGCCACACTGCTGGTGAGCAGCAGTGCAGGGACGCGGCCTGGACAATGTGCCCACCGGCCTAACTCGCGCTCTCTTGCAGCTCTAAGTCACTGCAGCATCTCACATACACGTTCTTATTGACAACTGCACCAGTAACTAACTTCATTGTAAGCAGCTTACATTCACAGTGCACTTCCATATGCATTTCTTATTTAATCTCCATACTGATGCTTAGGAGTCACCTTACTATTATTTCCATTAAGTAGAGCAGGAAACGAAGGTTCTAGGAACCAAGGCTCCCTGTGAAAGGCCATAAGGCTAGTGAGTGGCAGGTCTGGGATCTCATTCCAAAGACCATGCTGTTTAAACTACAGGGGAAGTTTCTTAAAATCAATATTCACATAGGGTTTCACTTTACAAAATGCTTGTACACGTTCCAGATAATTTAATCTTCCAGACAATTCTGTAAGGTAAATATTTCAGATTACAGGTAAGGAGGCTGAGGTTCAGAGATATTAAGGGTTAGGACTCATTCCCACAGCTAGTAAGTGGGAAATCTAAAGGCTGATATCCACGTGCCAGTCTCTGACTGATGCTTTTCCCACCTGTCGCCATATGTATTAACTGCTCAGCGTCATTGGTGAGTGTGAGGGGAGCGCAGGGTGAACTACTTTGACTGGCAGACAAAACACCGGGGAGCTTTAATGCCTACTTTTCAATCACTAGTTGCTTCTACCCTCCCCCCAAAGAAAAAGGTACATGCTGTGCTTTTCAGAACCGTTCATCATTCTGTATTATGTTCAGAGCATTATGACATCACTGCTTGGGCACTTAGCACAGAGAAAATGAGTTGGAAGATTTGAAGGTTACAGGCTAAAATATGGATCCCAGGGCCCTAGACTCAAAGCCACATATCTCCAAATGCAGTCATGCTGGTATCTTGAGAACTGAGATAAAGAATCAGTCCTGCCTGCCCGGTAAGTGGAAGACATATGGACTTCAGTGTTCTTATCTCTTATTTTCATATCTCATTAGACAAAAGAAATCTTCAGGGTACTGGCTGTAGTGCAGAGGAGCAATTGAAAATCCACAGGTGAAACTAAGTTGGTTTTCTGATCTGGGTTATAGATTATTCCAGGAAGGCTGGTGGTTTGGGAGAGGCTGGGAGAGGAGCATGAAAGTAGCAGAAGTGCTCTCTAGTAAATGCCTGGGTAAGTTGTGCCTGAGAAACAACTGTCCACTTCTCCCGCTGGTAAAAAGAGAGGACTGGGCAGTGCCTTAGGGACAGCAAGAGAGGCCGCTGACAACATAACACACTAGAGGGCAGCACTAGTGTTCCGCTTCCTTCAAATGAGGAAGACTGGAGACATGGAGGGGCCCCAAGAAGCAGGGGCAACCCACTGCCCGGCTCTGGCTGATGGTCTAGATCATAGGGCTTCTTCCTTCTTTAATTAATGCCAACAGGCAAGTTCTTTTTTGTCTAAATTGGTTTCTTGGGAGTAAAGGAAAGGAGTGGTCAGGAAGATACACTCCAAAAGAAGAAATGGCTAAAGGGGCTACTTGAAGGTCGGGATGGGGTGGAAGGTAAGAGGCTCAGAAGTTTAAAGTGCTTTAGGGTTGCACACTGCCTCTCAATTTTGCTGAAGGCTGCGCTTATGTTGTAAAAATAAAATATCTGCTGAGTGGATGGAAGAGTGAATTGCATTCCCGAGGCTCCCGTTACCTTTCCTGTGCCAGGCTTTATCAGCATCAATCAGTAAGCCCATCAGATCTGATGTAAACTTCCCTCTTGCATGCTTTTTGGCTTAAGAGCATATAAAGCACAGGAATAATTTTTTCTTTTGAACAGTTAATCCCAGGAGGAGAAGGCACAGGAAAAATACCTAGTAACCAGGAGACCAAGAAGGGAGGGCACACAGGTGTGGGGACACTGTCCTCGGAGTCTGAAGGCACTTCCCTCCAGCAGTCCCCAGGTGCCCTGTGTCTATCACTCACAGCTCTACCCCGATGTCCTGAGAAACAGGAAGCTGGACGGCCAGTGTCTAGAGAGATAAGTGTCAAATGACACTGCTGACCTGTCATTATGAGGCCTCTCCCTGCAGTCAAATGGGACAGACCCTTTTATACACCTCCTGTCCGAGGAGCAGTGACTGACGAGGCAGCTGCTCCCTCCATGTGCCACCCCCTCTTGAGGGTTAAACTGTCCACCTCCCTCGAGAAGACAGATGCACACACCTGCGATGCCTGTGTACCCACAGGGACTATGCAGTGCCAGAGCCTGTTCACAGACGAGTCAGGGGAAGACGACACTGGAGGCCGAGCTCTCCCAGGTGGAAAGAGGGCGCAACTCATACATGCTGCTTGGCTGACATGAGCCAAGAGGGTGTGAGATTTAACCTGGCCACAAGTGGGAGATGCCTCAGAACATTATCTCTGTGCCCCCAAATACGAATAGGAACATGAGCGCGTAGTAAGGGTCCAGTGAACACTGAACTGGGCCCTGCTGAATGAGGCTGTCTGGGGAGCGGCGACACTGGTGGTTTGCGGGACTTCGGGCATGCCTGAGCCTGATGCCAAACAATCTGGACGGTAGGCTGAAGAAAAATTTTCTTTCACGGTAAAACAGAGGTAATGATTATCAAAACTAGATGAGATCTCGACAATAACAGTATTAGGAAGAAAAAAGCAGCAGTGGCAATTGAACCCAGCTAGCTCCACGAGGCAGGAATCTGGCTGGTGGCTAAGCACATGGTTATCTTCAGTGTCATGCTAAAGAATGACACTGTCCCCAAGAAGCCAGAGACTACCTTGATTGCCTAACGCAAAGGCAAATTGCACTTTAAACAGGGACTTTTCTACCTTAGGCTGGAATTGTTTACTGGGTTCTGAACATCAGGAACAAAAAAGACAGGTAATTGACTAACTCTAGCTTCCAGTAACCTGACCTATCTCCGACCTCCCAGGCCTTTAAAAAGTACTTAAGAGCAAAGATACCTGATTATCTTTTAATTTGTCTGTTTGCTGTTGTGTTTTGTGTTCTGAACAAATCGCTGGTCCCTAGGTCACTGTGAGAGCGCTTGATAAATACAAACTTGTTTTGTGCGACTTTGCACCGGGCAGGGATTTTCAGTGACAGCAGGCCTTGCTGTTCCTTCCTCACAGAAAGGACGCTTTCATCAGGGGAGGCTCCACGGTCATGCTTGCTCCCTGCTCTCCACCCCAAAGGCTGCAGTCAGGAAAATGCTAGGCTCATTATTTTTTTTAAATGGAAGAGAATGCATTTTAGAAAGAATTGATTAAACTTCAATCATCTTTCGGGTTATGGGCATTTAGGAAAGGAAATGTTATCTCAGTTACATTTATGTACATTTAGATAAATGTTATCTAAGTTAATTAGGTATCTAAATGTTATCTAAATGCATTCAGGGTGTTATGGTAATTCTCCTTCCTTTTTCTTACAGGATTAGTAGACTGAGTGATCCATGTGTCTTCAATTATCTTGAGGGCTATCCTTATGGGAAAAACATGGGGTGGACGACAGCTCACAGAATCAAGTATAGCAGGTGCTAGAAAAGCTATACTGAGAAAGGGTTGGTGAACGGATTCTTTTCAACCTAAAGGGATATCATGACAGACTCTAGTCCCTGGAAATGACCTTAGTATAATTTTATTGATAACTATGGAATAAAGACATATAAGATTTATTCATTAAATTTAAGAAAAACAGAAAGCTGAGAATGCTATTTCTACTGATGACAAAGCAGGAATTTAACATTATCTGGACAATCAGGAAACCAAAATAAGGAAACATAAGGACAACAAATGTTTTTCACCTAAATTCCAAATTACTGGCTTTATCAAGAGTATACAAAAGAAGCAAAAGACCTGGATATTTTGATTTGTCAAAAATCAGGAAACTTAGAAACTTGATCCGAGTCTTAGAAAAATCACCACCACCACCACCACCACGAATCCAGGCCTGGATCAACGGCCATACAACGTACCACCAAATGCAGGTCATCAAACTATCAACATACTATCAGTGTAGATCAGCTCGCCTGGAAGTACCTTCAGAAGTTCGTGTACCTCTCGCCCTCCCTTGCAGTACTTCCCAAGGTGGCCTTCCTTTCTACTGACAAACTGCCCACAGATGCTGAGTCCTGTTCCTCTGCATCATATAAGAACCGTTCAAACACCACCTCTCGAATCTTCACTCACCCCTGATCTAAGACAAGCCACTTCCGTCCCAAATACTTCGTTATGATAGACATTCCTGTCTTATTCATAACATTTCTGATGACCTGGACCATCTTCCCACTTACTTATTTCCTGGTTTATCTGTTTTTTCCACCACTGGGCTGTAAGCTCCCTGAGAGGTATGGCCTTGCCTGTCTTGCTGCCAGTGTCTGGAGTAGTGCCCCAAACAGAATAGTGGCCCCAGAAGTATTTACTGAATGAAAAGTTAAACATTTTGTTGGCAGACCATAGCAGACTGTGTTTAATTTGAGGTATCTCATTTTGAGAGGGACGCTGAACATGATCCAGGAGAAAAATCAAGATGGTGAGAATTCTAGAAACTTCCCCAAGTGAGGAAGAGCTGAATAAACTAGTAATGTTCACTTTAGAGAAGAGGGGCTATCAGGGAACATGATAGTTATTTTGTAGGGAAAGAAACAAACTTCTTTTTCCAATATCCCAGTTGGCAGAACTAGAAGTAATGGACACTTTACAGAGAAACAGATTTTTGGTTCAGTGGGCCAGCAATGGAGTGGTGAGACTGGTATTTAGCAGAAGCTCGCTGGCCATCTGGTGGGCTGATGTAAAATGAACTTTGACACAGGGATGGGGCTGGGGGAGGTAGCCAGGGTAACCTTTAAGGCCTCTCGTTCTAAACATCCTATGATTCTGTAAGTCTGTTTATATATGAGTGTGATATTTCCCAAAGAGAGTATTCCTTGGAACATGATGTCCTTGTGATACTCATGTAAAAAAAAATTCACTGGGAAACAGAATATACTGTATTCCCTTCAGTAATGTGCTACTGTAAAATTACCCGTTTAATATTAAACTAGCTTTTTCCCAGACCCATTTTTACCTTGGCACCAGTCCTCACACAGTACCTTAACATCCCGGGAACACACCTCGGGAAATGTTAGCCTACGCTATGGGAAGGGCATTCTTTTCTCCGTAGGATACCTTACAGTACAAGGATGCTAATATTTCTAATTCTGCTCAGTACCAAAGACTTCGGCTAAAAACATAAAAGTTATGCTGCACCCAGAGAAAATTTAAACATTTTCTGCAATTTAATAAACACAATTAATCTACATATCACAGGAACTGACAGTATTATTGTTGGTTTAGAAGAACACAAACAGATAAAAAAACTGACATTCTATTGAAAAATAGTTCCCAAACATATTTATATTATGAGGTGTTTCTTTGAACATTATGCTCATGAATAACTCACATACCCTTAGTTACAAGATACTGAAAACATTAATATTTCATATGCTGAAGTGCTTAGAGAAAAACATACAATGAAAGTATATTGTGAAAGCTGACCAAAACCAAGAAAAATAAAATGTGGTTTTTAGGAAAAGAAATACTTATCTTTTGTTTCACAGTGTATTGCCTGGTGAGAATGCAAAAGGTTGGAATGATTCATTCAGTAAACAAATACTTGAGTACCTACTGTGTGCTGGGCATTAGAGACGTACTGCACATGTTCTCAGGAAGCTCACTATTTAGGGAAGGAGGCAGACGATTAAATAAGCCATTACAGGACATTGTGATAAGAACAGTGATGTGCTGGAGTTGGCGCCCATTGGCTCATAAGAGTGAACTGTTAAATTTTTAGGACTTTGGCAAAGTAGTTGTTAAACACAGGCATGATTAAATACACGATTATTACTATTATCAATGAACTTGAGATTATTTACATCTCTTGTGTCCGTGTGGTGAAAATTCTATGTAATGGGTGCTACTGTGCAGCTCTTCTCCACTCTGCACTCAGCTTTGCACTGGTGAATCAGGGTGGCCATGGGAGGAGTAGTTAAACTACGGAAATGGCCAAACACTGCAAATCAGGGCTTATTTCTTGATCTCCCTCCCACCCCACATTGTTCCCCCCAGAGAGCTGGCTGTTAAACATTTACCAGAATACCACTGGATAAAAACTTCTTTTAAGTCCCCAAGCTTCCAGATAAGACACATGAGAGCTCCATTAAAAGGTAAAAGCTACCAAACAAGGTTTGTATTCTGGTCTTCTGAAAGGCTCTTCTATACCAACAAATCCTTATATACTTTTGCCTAAACTGATTTTCACTCAATGAACACGCATGACACATCAATCATATGCAAGACATTAAGGGATCAAGGATATGCCATGTATGCTTTTGTAACAGTGACCAGACCAACTAGAAACTTTGTCAGACAAGATACAACGTTCCACATAAGACAGGATCATCTTCCACTGCTGTCCCTTATGAGACTGTTTACAAGCTGGTTTTGGTCATGTTAAAACTATGGAAACTGGAAAAGTTTCAGTATGATGTCTCGAGTATGTCAAGTCCTTCCTGGCAAGTGTAAAATTTCACCTGAGACTGCTTAGGACGGGAGGGAGACCATCCATAACACTGACCAACCCGCTGACTGCCAAGGTTGATGTAAAAGACGTCCCAGACCACTGGGCGTCTTCTCCCTTCCCCTAGAGAATCTCCCTGTGTACTCAGGCGAAAAGGGCCATTTCGGATTTCATGATGTGCGTGTAGGGTTTCAAATTAGAATCATACACATATGAACACTTTCAGGTGCAATCTCCTGCCAAGTCTGTGGCTCTCTGAGGGCTTGTAGGCCTTCTATCCTCAGACCCATAAGTTACAAGATAGTCTGATAGAGTTGGGAGAGATTGTAAGTGAATCCCACTCTTCTACTCCTTTAGATAAACTGCCCTTGCTGCCACCAGTAACATTTATGAGGAAAAAAGGCTATGTTCACAGAGTACTTCACAGTGAGCCAATCTTACCGATATTACCACATGTAATCTTCTAAGGAGGCATGACAAGTGCCATGACTACAAATTTTATAACTAAATATACAAGTGATGAGACCCACCTAAGACCACATTGTGATGATATGGGTTATAAATCTCAGGTGAAACCTAGCTCCAAATCAAACAATCTTCTCACGATGCCAGGGTCAGTGGCCTCAACAATGGTCTGTGGGTCAGATATGGCCTGCCACCTGTTTCTGTAAAAAAAGTTTTATTGGAACACAGCAACAGGCTCATTTATGTAGCATCTATGGCTACTTTCCTGCTATGAAAGCAGAGTTGAATAGTTGCTAAAAAGACTCTCTGGCCCTTTACAGAAAAGTTTGCTGACCCTGCACTATCCCACATAGCCTAGGTCTTAAATTTCCAGCAGCAACAGCATGGACTCCTTTAGTCCAACATGCAATAGATTAATCTATAGGTTTTGGATACCTGAGAGGGACTCCAGGCTGCAGTACACTGTGGGACGCATGTCACCTATAGGTCAACCAAAACTCGGCTAATGGTGGTTAAAAAACTGGTCTTACAAGGTTCTTGACTAACATCAGGGTGGCCTATGATTTCTATTTCCAGCATTTTGAGGTTTATAAGAAACTGGGGGAAAAAGAAATAAATAGAAAGATAGAACCGGAGACGGAGAAGATGAGATGAAAGCCGAGGCAATGGGAGCCTAAGCTGAGGGCTAGAAACGGGTTTTGTGAAATCCCAGTCTCAGCTTGTGTCTTGCATTGTCTTTTCTCAAATTTCCTTTTGCTTACTCCTGATGTCTTTGCTTGATTGAAAACCAACTACATAGATACAAAATAAGTGTGATGTTTGCTATTTTTGCTATAAATTAAATTTTCCCTGTGTGTGTACATATATGTATAGGGAGTGAGGAGTAGAGGGCGGTTATCACAGAATTCATTGCAAAGTCTGTGGGTTTATTATGGTGAACAAATGCCTGTCTTTTATGTTCTTTTAAATCCTGTAAGACTGACAAGTTGAGCCAATCAACCAGACACTTCATTTCCCCCCGAGAAAGGAGTGAGAGTCAGCACTCTGACAGGACTGCGGCAAAGACCAGATTACTGTGACCTGTGTTCATGACGCGACTAGAAAATGGACCTTTAATCTGTGAAAGTAAGCAAAGCTCCCACTGCCTCACTGCACAGCAACACCAAGTGTGGAGTTTTGTTTCAACCAAGCTCCAAACTGGTATCATAAAAGATGCGATTTGCTGGGTGAGAGGGAGATGGCTGGGACAGGCAGCAGGAGTTACATGCTGAAGAGCTGATTTATGCGAAGTGCTTCTGCGGGAGAAAGCCCACCAAGCCCCACGAAAGGGTTTTTGATTTTCTGGATAACAGATAGTGGGGGATGGTAACCCACAGGTATCTGCCAGTCAGTACAATGGGCAGAGACTGTATCAAAACCTAGCTATCCATCTCTGCTAGTGGGCCTTCGATATATTTTAATGAATGGAGTGTTCCCTGTGGGTCACCTGTCCCAAGAGTGGTCAGAGTCGCCTCCATATTATCTTCATAAATAGGTAATAGTTATTCACTCTACTTCATACAAAGAGAAAACACACAAGCAATAAAAACCAAAGTTCCCATGATACAGAAGCCACTTAGACATATAAATTTCAACTTTAAGACATACGTTTCAGTTAATAAAAGGCCCTTTTAATAAAAAAATCCATATGAGGTAGAACAAAATCTATTAAGATCCAAGTAGAAAATCTAGTGTAGTCTTCATGTAATCATATTTTTAGGGGTAGTTTAAAGGGGACTCCTCCAGGGGATTTTGGCTTTGTTATAAAAACTGAGTGGAATCTGAGGAAATGGGTGAAGACGGCTCTTACACCTACAGAAGTTCTGTGGAGAATGTGGCCCAGGGCGTGCAGGGGGCAAGTGAGCAGCAGGACTGTACCAGATGGTGAGCATGTGTGGCGCAGTGAAGACTCAGGGAAACTGAGCTGGCTGGGGAAGGTGTAAATGGGGCCGTATAGTTGGGAGTGGTGGTTGGGATTAATGAGGGTGCAAAGATGGGCAATTGAGCAGTTTTCTTGGTAGGACTGTGGTGGAAGTGGTGGTGATTCATACTCACCTAAGGAAGCAGGTATATAATAACCTGTGTGCAGAACAGGAATGAGACTAAGAGGAGAAGCAGCTGCAGGAGAAGAGGCCTTGCCCACTGTGGATACCATATTCCTATCCCAGCAATGCCATCTTTCTAATCGACAATTAAAAACCTGGGATCATGGCAGACCTTGGCGCTTCATCCTCAACTGAATCAGGGCCACATGCTTCTACTGCCTAATCCCCTTCACACTCACTCTTCCATTTCCCACTGCCTTGTCACTTAGGTATTTATCTTCTTTGTACGGTCTCTTGCATTGTGAAATATGCCATATATATTTTACAATACAGTGGTACCTCGGTTTTCGAATGTAATCCGTTCCAGAAGACCATTTGAGTTCTGAAACATTCAAAAACCGAGGGATCAACAGCCCACAGCTGGGCCTCAGGATCCTGCCCTCAGCGGAAGCTGTGGGGCGTGTTCGACTTCCGAGGCGTGTTTGAAAACCGAAGCATTTACTCCCGAGTTTACGGCGTTGGTAAACCAAAATGCTTGTCAACGGAGACGTTTGAAAACCGAGGCACCACTGTATATATGTATGAAAAAGTTTATAACATGGATGTGTATCTTAATAAGTAATCATAAAGCAAACACTTGATGAAACCACACACCTGGTAAAGAAACAAAACTTTATAGTATCCCAAATGCTCCCCACCCAATCAAAACTTTCTCACTTCTCAAAGGTTATAATAACCTTTTTTGCTATTCTATATGATTCTGCCACTTAGATATGGATCCCAAAGCTCTATGGTTTATACTGGCCTGTTATTACCGGAATCCTACTCCGCATGTTCTTTTGGGTCTGGTCCCTTTCTCTCAATGTTTGATTCACCCGGGCTGTGACACGCAGTCATGCATTTTCATCGCTGCGGAGAATGCCACCATGGCGTATGTGACAGCGTGTCTACTCCTCTCAGTGTGCTATGCCATTCCATGCCTCTGTGTCTGTTAAAGCTTTTCCCTCTACTCGGAACGTTCTCCCACCTTTCTAGATTCAGCTCAAGTATCACCTCCTTTATGAACCCTTTCTGAACGACCGCCCCTCCCCTGGCCCCCAATGTGCAGTGTGCAAGTGCGACCATGGCAGACACACTGCTGTTTGTTAATACGTCTGCCGCTCTCTACTAAACAATCGACCTGAAAGCAGGACTCAGGGCTGCTTCATCTCTGCAACTCTGTGCTTTACACCATGCCGTGTACGAAGCATATACATGCTGTATATTGGCTAAATATGTGGAAAGATGGCCAGATAACTTGCAAATATAACACATAAAACTTCAAAGAGATCAGGTACCTGTGCTCTACATCAGCAGACAGATTGAACAGGTGACCCTCCCACACTGGCCGGAGGTTCCTAAGTTTGGATTTTAATCATCCCATAAAGCCCTTGTCCCTACAGGAACTGGTGTTGGCACGAGTCCTTCACAGCTGACATCCTAAAGCTCAACAGTGCTCGGAACTGGTTACCAGCTTTCGCCTTCATTCTGTTGACCACCAACGCATAAGCCATTTCTCTGCGACCAGCGGACACGGCGGCAAACGCTAACCCAGCCGCCGAGGCCAAGGCGGTGAAACGGGTTTACTAGGGGGCATTCTCACCAGGGCACAAGCCTCAGAGCAGCACGCTGCACTGCCATTAGCTCATCACGGTAATTCCAACACTTGCTCCTGTTCACTTATTAAAAAACATTTTAAATCATCTTCTTCATTGCAGGCACAACAAACTACCTCATTACCCAAACGTGGATCAGTGCCAGAGGATATGCAAGGATAAAGGCCAGGCGGGGCTCGGAGAGGCGAGCGCGCAACAATGTGTAACCGCGACCACCGCGCACCAGTCAGGGCGGCTTTTCAAAACGCCGTCACCGTTACGCCACAGGGGCGCCAGAGCACCAGGCCTCTCGCCTATGCCCAGTGCTCCAGAGGAAAAAGATACCTTGTTATTTGGCGTAAACTTTTCCTTGGATAATACTCATTTTATATACGTGCGTACACTGTAAAACAATCCCATGAAAACATTTGAATGAAAACTGTCAAGTATAAAAAATACATGTCATTTCAAAGACATTGTCCAAACCAGGGGTTGGCAAACTATGACTCACAGCCAAATCAGGCTGCTGCATTTTGGGTCAGTAAAGTGTTATTGGAGCACAGCCATGCTCATTCACTTACACACCGTCCATAGTTGCTTTTCTATCACAATGGCACAACTGATCAAACAGGACCATGAGGCTCACGCAGCCACGTGCAAATATTTACTATCTGGCCCTTTGCAGAGAAAGCTTGCTGACCCCCGGTCTACAGCCCTTCCACTTGTGGCTCACAGAGGTGCAGCAGCAGCACCTGAGTAACGCAGAATACCAGGAGCCAACCAGGCTGGCTGGATCACAATGTGCCTTTAAAGAAGACCTCCCTGGTGATGAACATGAATATTAAAATTTTAGAAGCATTGATCTAAAGAACACAGTCCTAAAGATAAATAAAATTATCAAAAAAGAGGTGGGCTTATTACTAGACTCACAAAATTTTATTCCTAGACAAGAGAGGAGAGAGCTGCTTGCAAAGATTTCCAAAAAGGCGAAAAAGAAAGTAGATTGCAAACTAGAAAGCACTAATACTTTATACGAAGAGGAGAGTTTTCTAGCATCAATTTATACCCCTAGAGAGAATGGGGCATGCGCAAACTGCTTTACCTGGATGGCGAGGTTTTTATAAAAGACCCATTACTGCTGAAAGCAGGTCTAGGCCCCGTATCACTCTCCCTGGTGCAAAAACACTGAGTAAATAAGAAATAAACCTGCCAATTTCCACCAAGCCCATTTGGTTGCCATGTTCATTTCCTTTTTAAATATGCCATTTTCCTTGTGTAACAGGAAAGTTGTTTTTCCAATAAGGCAAATGGGTTATGATTTGCTCCCTGAAAACAAATACGTTCTGAAACCCACTCTAAATCTCCATCTCCTCATGTGGCATTTGTGTTCCATTTGTAACAGGGGATGCACTGTCATTTCGGGTTTCTTCATCCCACACGACGAGGATCTGGCCGAGATGAACACCATTTCCTCTCAGAGTTACAAAGCCTGATCTACGACTGGGTTTTTATTTATTACCTTCAAATTTTCTAAGTTCTTGAGTTGGCAAGTTTCACCATATCCAAACTAGACACCTTCAAAGCGAAAAGAGTAAAATTTAAAGCAGCAGAAGTAACATTTTGTCACCTTCCCTTCCAGTCAATGGACAGTGAAATTGAGACTCGTGAAAAACACATTATAATCAGAATCTTCAATGCTTTGTGAGCCTTTGTGAGCGACCAAAAAGACGTCAGGCAGTAAGCTGAGAGCAAGGTTATTGCTACTTTCTGCTCCCGAACACACCCTGCTTTGGGCCTCCTGGACTTTGGAAAGAACATTGAAAAGAAAGGAATCCTTTGTTTGAGAGCTTCCAGAATGGACCACCTTTGATTTCAGAGGTGACACACTGATGTCTGTCACAGAAAATTCATAACTTACACCACCCTCCACTCTTCCAATTAAATCTGACAAAGAAGGAATGTGGCTGCTACTTTATGGCCTTTTTTCAAAGCATCGCGGAGTGTCATAGATGGAAGAACATTGGAAGAGGCCCAATATCCTTTGCCCAGGGATGAGAAATTGAGGCCACAGAGGTTAAATACACTGCCCACTGTCACATCATGTGCTGATAGCAAATCACCAACAAGCACATTTTTATGGCTCAGTTTCCTCATTTCCTTTCAATCTTTGCACTTCTTTTTTTAAAATCCTCACTAGAGGATATTTTTTCATTGCTTTTCAGAGAGAGCGGAAGGGAGAGAGAGAGAAACATTGACGTGAGAGAGACGCATTGATTAGTTGCCTCCTGCACACACCCTGACCGGGCCCGGGGATTGAGCCTGCAACTGAGGTACGTGCTCTTGGCCGGAATCAAACCCAGGACCCTTCAGTCCATAGGCCGATGCTCTAACCACAGAGCCACACCAGCCAGGGCAGTCTTTGCACTTCCTAACGCTCAGTCCAGGGCCTGCTGCACAGCAGGCACTCAGAAATTGTTCAGCTGAATACAGATCTCTGAATTCCAGCTCAGAGTTTGTTCCATTGTACCGTGCTTGTTCGTGTTTAACAATGGATTAATCTCTCTTTTATCTTCTGAAAGAATCAGAAGTCACATTTCAAATTACGCTTTTACACAGGTATAATTAAATCTTTAAAAGGTGGGATGGCAAAGAAATTAGAGGCTAGAGCATAACAGACATTTTACAGCCCACAGATGCCAACAGCAGGCAGCCCAGCCCACTCCGCCCGCCTTCCCCCACAGTACAACGGCAATTATATTCCAGGGTGAATAATATAATTATCTAAATGAAACCAGGAAGGAAAAAAAAGCATACAACATAAAAGGATTAGCTGCTCAAGGACTCAAGTTGGGGAGGGAGGAGGGTGGATCCCGCCTGACAATTTCATAAAGTAGCCATCGATTATTTAAATCATTGTCTTTTCAGACAGCATGCTGGGCAGCAAGGGAAAAAAACACTGAGAAATTTTGAGAACCATAAATTAGGAGACACATGCTTGTTGTTCAGTTTTGGAGTGAAACCTGCTCTGCTTTAGAGAAAGGACCAAAAGGAAAAGTCCAGTCCCCCTAAATGGAAGGTGGTTCACAATGTCCCTTTCCTGGAAGTCAGCAGAACAAAACCCTTTCCTTGTAAAAGTCATCGTAACAATTATCTTATGTATGGTAACAAATTTTCTTATTACTGATATTAAGATAAGATGAAATGTATTTACTTTCCATTAGGTAGGATATGGTTCTTGTTCATGGATGGGCATTCTTTGTTTCAGCTTTCTAAAGGTGTACTGGTGCTGTTAAAATCCAATGTAAATAATTACTCAGTAAATGAAAAGGCAGCAGGTTGTAAACAATGCTGCAGGTAGACTAGAAAGAGAACCAGGACAGCAGGAGACAGGCCTGCATTCTACTCCTGGAGCTGCCCTTACTAGCTGGTCACCTTAGGCAAGACACTTAGCTTGTTGAGCTTGACTTCAGTGACAGAGTTGGAGTAAAATTCTAGCTCTAAAAGTCTATTGAGTCTAGTGTTCAGATGACAGAAAATGCCAACAGTAGCTGGGGCAAAGTCATACGGCAGGTTTAACTATACACAATCAGTCTTATTAAATAGTTATGACTTACAAAGAATATTTGTTCCATTATATGAGTTTGGTTACAACATTCCTTGTCTGCTAGGTTATATTTCTGTCATGTGAGTAAACCAGCCTGTTCCTATATGCCCAGGACCTGAAAAAAGTAAGGAAGTAGAATTTGAAAAAGCCTAAAATTTTTGCCATTACTTAAGTTTTTGCATTCGCTAAGCTAGCTCTAAAGCAATTGATCATTTTACCCAAGGACAAGGTCTGTGACTGAGTTAGTATTCATGAAGTGAGTCTATCAGTAGTTTCATGAGCCAATTAGCTTGGTTTTCTTGAGATATATCAGCTATATCTAGTTGAGAAAGAGTAAAATTAGCTTTTAATCCACTCACTTATGATTATTACTATAAAGCTACTCCATAAAAACGCAGACATTATAAATATATAACTAATCACATAAATATTTAACTAATGCATTTTAGACAAATATATGAACTATAGCAAGATTTTTAAAAATATCGCTACCCAGGGACTAATTAAAAACATTCACCAACTAAATTATAACATTATAATTAGAACTTATCTCTGATTTTTTTGTTTTTTACCTAAAGAGAAATCTTTAATTTGCTCTGATTTATGTTTTATACATCAAAAAGTTTCTGATCGCTTGCAGCTTACAGATTTCTCGTCATGCTGGGCGCTGGAGAAAGTTCTTTCTGCACTTATAGTTTGGCCCCTCTTTCTATACTTCTTCTACCCATTAATTCCTCCACAAACAGAGAGGACTTACGAATTCAGTCAGGCCCCTGAGCTGGTGCTATGCTTTACTAACATGCAGGTCACTGTATATTCCAGCAGGTATGTGCCACCTCCTGTGTGTGCCACCTCCCAGACAGAGATTTTGTGCCATCTGACATGTGGCCTTTACTGTAGCTGGGGCCGCATGTCTTCAAGTTGGTTTTACTTTTGGGGGTTGGAGGGTAGAGTTAGAAGGAGAGAGTGTTTTTCCTGGAAAAGAATTCTAAGTGTATTTTTTAAAAAACAGAATTCTAAGTGTATTTTTTAAAAAACAGAATTCTAAGTGTATTTTTTTTTTTTTAATTACTCTTAGGGTAAGGGCAAATTAAAGTATTTTTACTTTTGCCTTTTCCTTAGGTTTAACAGTTTACTCATCACGCTCATACTTTCATCAACACGCCACTGTAAGGTACTTGTTTATTTGTGTCTGTCCTCACCACCACAGCCCCATCCATCCCCACCACTTCCACGCACAGCTAAAATCACACCCAACAGATTTGAAAACTTAGGACCACAAAGAAATATACATGCGGATGTTTACATCCTAAATGGAGCAATCAAGATGCCCTTCAATATGTGAGTGGATAAACAAACGGTGATATAACTGTACCACAGGACACAGCCAGAATCCATACCATGGAGTATTATTCAGTGATGAAAAGAAAAAAGCTGTCAAGCCATGAAAAGCCATGGATCAATCTTATGCATATTGCTAACTGAAAGAAGCCAGCCTGAAAAAGCTGAATACTGTATAATTCCAATTATATGAATTCTGGAAAAGGCAAAATTATAGAAACAGTAGGAAGATTAGTAATTGCCACAGGCATGTGGAGAGGGGAAATGGGGGAATAGATAAATTAGGGCATTTGGGAGGTGGTAAAACCATTTTGTCTGGCACTGTAATGGTAAATACTTGACATTATGTGTTTGTCAAGAACTTTAAAGCACAAAGAATGCACCCTAATGTATGTATGCAAATTTTTTAAAAGTCATTTAGGAGGTTAAGGGATCCAGGACAGAGTACAGAATGTGACAAAACCATCTAACTGTATCACAAATGCGTAAAACCACCTGGAAAGGTGTGGGAGAAAGAGGTGCCGGCCCAAGTAATTTTGGAAATTAGTAGAGTCAGTAAAACTAACAGCGAAAGAAACTACACAGGACCATGCACTAGTTGATAAAGCGTTTCCTACAAGCCTGTGGATTCACAGTTCTTATGCTGCTATATACGCTGCTGGGACTGAACAGTTAAGTAAACGATGTAAATGACAGAAGCCAGGTTTTTCACTGTTAAAGAGGGGGTTACAGGTAAGCGAGAGGAGGCTGGAATGACTACAGCGATGCATTAGAGTTGGAGACATCAGTGTGAACTCATTTTTAGCTTAATAAACAGGTTCAAGCGGCTACAGAGAGAAACATGTACAGATATGAATATGTACAAGGGTTAGTATACACACATATATTTCCTTTCTCTATCAGCTGAGAGGACCTAGAAGTAATGATGCCCAAGTAGCAACAAGCACAAGTCTCCAGATCCCGGTTGCCAATACTACTCTTCAATAACAGGAACTGAGCTCCTTGGAAAAATGAGGGTTCCTAGGACTGGGGTAGAAAATATACAGGTGTAGTTTGGAGCATCTTGCGGTGCCAGAAAGTTAGTGCTAAAAATCACAAAGATTGGGACACAGGAGACATGAGTGCCAAGCAAAATACCTCCCAATGGCCAAAGTTGGAACAATCTGAGCAACAAAATAAAGTAGTTTTGGATTGTAACCCACTGTGTACAATAAAAATCCATGAGTCCATACTGACAAAAATATATATAAAAATGGGAGATACACACCTCTCATGCAGAAGCACCCCTCAAAATTTAAACACATTCTCTGCTGTCAGGGAAGCAGAGACTATCTGCTCACCCTAGAGTGTGTGGGCCGTGCAGTGACTCCTTCCAGAGAGTAAACTATGGAAAGAGGGAGTGAGAGAGGAACTTTCCAGTGAAAAAATCCGACACACGCTGGCAGCTAGGGGGTCAAGGTCAACGTGGACAATGATGAGTCACGCTTGCAGCCTGCACACTTCCTATGACATGATGAGAATGGCACCTTCCTCCCCCAAATACATACCCCTGGGCAGATCATGAGAAAAATCCATCTGACAAACCCATATCGCAGGACATTCTGCAACATACCTAACCCATCGCAAGGTCATTACAAAATGGGAAGTCTGGAGCTGTTACATCTGACAAGAATCTAAGGAGACAGGACAACTAAATGTAGGGCGATGCCCTGGATGGGATCCCGGAGCAGAATAAACACACGGGGTGAAAAACAAACAAATGAGGCATCTGAATACAGTGTGAGATTTAATAATAAGGATGTATCAATACTATTCACTAATTGTAATAAATGAACCACACTAATATCAAGTGTTAATAGAAGGAAAACTGAGTATGTGGTGTATGGGGCTCTCTGTATTACCTTTGTAACTTTTCTGTAAATTTAAAACTTTTCTGAAATAAAAAGTTTATTTGAAAAGAAAGTCAACTATTTAATGCTACTTTCCGTGGCAAACAATACAGGTTCACTTTTACACATGCTATGCCTAGCTGTGTAAGCCAGAGGCCACCTTTTAACAGACTGCTGACAATTTCCCTTTTATCATTCAACAAATGAGAGCCTACTATGTGTCAGAGATTCCTTTTGGCTCTGATGCAAAACTCTGACAGGATCGAAGGCAAGGGGATACTTCTTGTTCCAGAAGTAAGAAGTTAACTGACAGCAGGCCGCTCTCTGCTCAGGCAGGCTGCTCATTCCGGCAAAGCCCTGGGAGCCGTGGACAGACACAGCGAACAAGGTCACCGGGGCACTTCTGCAGGCACCTGATAGGCAGCCCTGACCTTGGGATGGCCAAGGGGAGAACAAATTAAAAAAAGCCTTGTGGAATAAAAGGCAGAAGCAATTAAGCTCCTGCGGCTGGAAGAGGGCAGGAGACGCCTGTGAGGAGAGGTACTGAATGGCTCTAATTTAAGTGCAGTTATCTGAATGTGACTCTATAGCCATTTGCAAGTGAATACTCAAGGTGTCCGGCCTCCAAAGGTATGGCCACCCATCATGGGAATAGCTGTAGCTATGGAGGGAAAAAGCAGATACAAATGACAAAGAAAAAGAAAGGGAAGCTGGAAGCAGAGGTGGATTTTTGTTTTCTCTTCAAAAGACTCTATTTTCAATACACACAGTCCAAAAAGGACATAATGACACAGATAACCTGTTAACGAGCTCGCTGCGTGTCACATCTCCCCCAAAGCAGCGCTTTCACTGACAGAGCCCCTGTGTATGGAAAAAGGCAATAAACGAGAAAGGTACAGCTTAATCTTTGCACAGATGTGACTCTGCCGATGGCGCTTTTGTGGGCGGAGGTGATGAAGGACCCATCCAGCCCTCTCTGCGAAGGCCTGGAGAGGAGCCTGATGGAGATTTACGAGCACAGTACTTATTCCGGAGAGTAAGCCTGTCCGGTTTGTTTGGCCAATGATGACAATCGATCAAAGGACCAACTTCGAATGCTGAGCTGAGCAAATCTCAGCAGCCGTGAAGTCGCTACTGGAAGCTCCGGTCCAGAGAGAGACAGTCCCAGGAAACTTCCCTTCGGCACTGGGTTACTGGGCCCCTGCCTTGGCTGGCCTCTGATCAAGTCTGTGAGCTGTCTAAAAGAGCACCCATGGGAGCACACCCCTTCCTGACTGTACACTCTCCCACTTCAAGGGTAAACCGCGCTGTTCAAAACTGAAGACCTCCTCGAGAGTTCTGCCCCGGCAGCCTCCTTTCTCACTCTCCCTTCCAGCCCTCGTCTAGGCTCATCTCACTCCCTCATGAATACACCTCTCGTGTCTTGACTGCATTATGCCCCTTGTTTGGGTCGCTGTCTCCTACATATCCTGCAATGCCCAGTTCAGGACCTGCCTCTTGACTAACATCTTGAGTCCTCTAGCCCACGGCGGTCTCTCTCCTTAACTCTTAAACTGAAATCTTCCGATTTCCTAACTAAACTGGAAGCAATGGGAATTACACTTTAAATTTCTTCTTCATCTCCACATTCCTTGTCTCGTGACACCACAAAGTAGGTGTTTAATAAGTCAATATTTGTCATTTAGTTTCACTAGAATTTCAACCGTGGAAATTGCTCATCTGTGTCATGTCACTCTCGCTATAGCAGATGTGTCCGACCTTCACCAGCCCATCTTAGAGGGTGTGCACGATACGGTGAGCACAAGTTTTTGAGTAGGACAGGATCCTCAAATAGCATGAAGGAAAACAGATGCTTTATTCGAACAGTTAATCTTAAAGGGCCATTTAACTTTCAAACCGAGACAGTCTTGTATCTCTCCTCCATTTTCTCAGTAGAACATCTCTAAGCTGGAGCTGCAACGTGCAGACAGGACAAAAATTACTTATGATAAGAACCTCAAAAATTCCCCAAGAGCAGCAGTTCTCTGTCTCCACTCGTCTGGCTCTGAGCAGTCATCTGGCCAGATCAGCAATTCCGCTGCTCCCAAGAATGATAACTATCATTTGCTCGGGTTGTCGAGCCAGCCTTTTCTCTCTTCTTGGAATCTTTGAATGGGACGTTCTTCCTCTTCTCTATCATTTAAAGAAAAAAATAAATCTGAAGACGCCTCTGTTAGCGAGTAAAGTCAAGTACATTTCAGCAAAGGCAACTCTCTACAGATCTGAGTGACAGAGTGTTAATGCAGCTCCATCCCTGTCAGCAGATCTGTCATAAGTCATTACCTTCCCTCCTGCGCATCCACCAAGGAGGGGCTAGGCAGGATCAAAACAGACAGCAGCCAATCAACATCTGCAAATGCTCACCCCAAATGAGCCATTTTCTAGAACAGTCTAGGTGACGACTAGGATGGTCATTGGCAGGCCTACCTTTCCTGAGAGCAAAAGTCAATTCAGAAGCTAGTTTAAACCCAGGGCTTATCCCTCTACTGATGTCTGAAACAGCCTGCTGCTCAGCAAGATCCTAGAACCACGTGAAGCTGGTAAACAAGTGTCACTGCTGTAACTGCTTTCTCACCCAGCAGGCCCTCGAGACTCCCCTGCCCATGTGGATAAAACCTTCCATCCAGCTTATTCTTTTAAAACTCGTGATAAACGAATTTTTGAAAAGTTGCATCAAAATTAAAATCTGTTCCAAACACATCATGAGAGATGATGGACTGTTGAAGAAAACATTTAAGAATTATAACTGACGTCAAAAGACACAAACTTTGAGGTCATTAATGGTTCTTATATAATGTATAAGGCTGGTTGCAGATGATTTTCTGCAGATGAAAGAAAAATATTTGTTCATTTCTAGCCCCCTGGACTTTTTCTGAAAGCCTCGCTGCCTGTATTATGTAGAAATTAGTTTATATATACACAGGATGGGGCAAAGTAGGTTCACAATTGTTCAGATGGAAAATAATATAATTAACAAATAATACAAGAATGAACTGTTTTGAATACTCACACCTGTACACCTACTTTTGCCCCACCTTGTGTGTGTGTGTGTGTGTGTGTGTGTGTGTATAATGTTTTCCTTTTCCTTGCTTTGCAGGAAGCTGCTTATAGAAATCTACTTAACCAGACACTATTTAAAGGAAACGTTTCAATGGGTACTTTTAGAAACTGAACACTTTTAACAAAGCAACTACTTTCCCACTTAATTCATTTCTCTTTATATTCAGATTCTCTAAGAAACATATTAAAACCCTATGAACACCACTGTGGTAAAGAGTTTAGGGAACTATTAGAAATTCCTAACTGGGATGGCCAGTGAAGAACCAAGATGACCAAGTTTGCTTCCTATGAAACAAACACAGCAAAGTACTAATTGTACCATCTAGGTGATGAGTGGGTGCTCACAGAACAATTTCCTTCAGCCTTTTTAGGTTTTTAAAAATATTTTCATAATCAACTGTGGAGAAAATATTGCCAGGTTCCTACCCTTGTTATCTGACAATGGTTATCTAAACAAACTGTTGGTAAAAACTAGTGCAGCTTTCCACTCAGTGGGAAACACTGGTCGGGTCCGTAGGTGTTTTCCTAGCACCACTCCCTTTCTGCCGGCGGATTCCCTGAGCGGCCTGATCACGTGAGGCGAAGGCGAACAGCAGCAGCTATGAAACAGCTCAATATGCAGAGCAGGCACAGGCACTGCTGAGCCAGCATCGCTTCCACTTTAGAGATAAAGGAAACGAAGCTCAGGGAAGGTAGGTGGTTTGGGTTTGTCTAACGCCACTGAGCTGACAAGGAGACCAGATCCCCATCTTACGTGCTTTCCCTACCACGCCACGATGAGATTTACATTAGTTACTTTCCTGAATGTCTATGAAGAATCACAACAGGAATTCTACAAACATTAAAATGTACTGAACCAGTAACAGAATAATACAAAAATAACTTACTAAGACAATTTCAAGGAAGAGATGAATGTTATAAAGTCCCCAAAGTCCCTATCAGTCATGGACTATCAATTTGCTCAGCTGTCTCAGGAGGGAGCAGGTGAGTGCTGAAAGCCACGGCGACAACACACCAAGACAAGGACAGAGGCACTTTCTACTGCACTTTCCTGGATAAAGCCTAGTGCTTGGTTATGGGAGGCCCCTACTTGTCATGAAGAGGCCACACAATAGCAGTAGAGAGTAAAACAAAAATAATAAGAGTAAAATTCACAGAAAAACAAAATGCAAACTGTGGTATCTCTTTAGGTGTAGATTGACACTGAAGACACGAATCAGACCCCAAGGCATCTTGATTCTAAGACTTCTTTTAGCACAGTGAGACTATTAGTTCCTCATCTCAGAGCTTCCAGAGGGGCAAAATCAACTGGTCAGCTGTTTTCAACTTAATGACTTCCATGACGACTTCCAGAAGACCTTAAATGGCACTAATCTGGCTACGTTAATGAAAACGGGATGTATCCTGTACCACCCCACGGAATATGACAACTGGCCATGATGTGAACATCATTCAGACGCAACATTCTTCACACAGGCATAATTCCATGCGATGAAAACAATATGCCTTAGCTGCTGGGCACACTTCTTGGGAAACCAGCAGGAGGACTGGCAGTGCCTAAGCTTAGCTGGAGAGAGAACAGGTTTGGGCATCAGTGTAATTATCTAGCAAATCATTACACTGTAAGCAGCTGTGTCGACCAACCTTCAACGAGGCTTAACCCCAGCTCCAGCAATCATTCAGCTTACCACACACTCATCTGGAACCTGTTGACACCTAGAATTTGGACCATCCCCCCCTATTACCTAACACTGCTTCCTGTCAGAGGGTCTTCAAGGAAACACAGCAAATTGAATGTATTGCATTTTATGTAACCTGCTTCCAATTATTAGCTGTAGTAGGCTAAACAGTGACTGCCCCCTCCCCAATAAATTTCCACAATCCTCAAAATGTGACCTTACTAGGACACAGGGTCTTTGCAGTTGTCATTAAGGACTGAGATGAGATCGTGCTGGCTTGAGGTGGGCCCGAAATCCAATGCCAGTGTCCTTCTAAGAGCCGGCAAAGGACAAATGGAGACACAGATGAGAAGACCAGGTTGAGATGGAGGCAGAGGTCAAAGTGATACTGCCAGAAGCCAAGAAATGCTAGGACCACCAGAGGTGGATGCAGCAAGAAAGGGCCCTCCTCTAGAGCCTCTGAGGGGGGTAAATGTGGCCCCTGGAAATTTAGTATGAGAATTGGGAGAGGTTAAACCTCCAGTTTTAAGCCACCAAGGTTGTGGGAATTCGTTATGGTAGCCCTAGGAAATGAACAAACTGGCTATTATTGGTCATAAACACTGCACGCAGCTTCTGCTAATAATCTGCGGGTAACCTCCAGGAAGAGAGAAAGGAGGTGAAACAGTGTCATCTCTTACTGTCACACTAGAGTAGTGGGAGGTAGGAGACACAAGTTTCTAGGCGAGTGCTAGAGTACCAAGAACTGGAGTGGGTACACAGCACAGTGGTGTGAGGGGAGATGCACACTGAAATGTGGACAGGGATGGCAGGGTGGCGGGCGCTCTCAGTAGGAGTCAGAGGCCTGCACAGGAGAGAGCAAGGCGCAGGCAGGGGCACGATCAGAGCAGCGAATGCTGGAATCGACACATGACGTGGGAGGGAAGGAGACACATGTGACGATCATTATTCCATCTATCATTAGAAGTGACCCTGTGTTCCTATGACACATTTTATTATTGTTTTATAGAGGAAGAGACAGGTGCAGAGAAGTTAGCAAATTGGTCCTGGCTACAAAGTTTTCCACTGAAATGTTGTGATTTAAATCTATTTGTACCTGCTGCCAAGACTGAGGTACCCAGTTTGGTTCAAGGATCAGAGAGCCCACTCTTATGAACCTGACTGAATTAAAGAATGCCTTGGCCGTAATTTTTATATGCTTCCTCTCGGGGCAGTAATTGAGTCCCTGACATAGAGAGATCCAGGACAGTGGCACTAATCCTGGCTGCAGGGTGGGACCATCTGACACCTTACAAAACGCTGATGCCCAGGCCCCACTCCTGATCAACTGAGCCCAGTCCCGGGGATGGGATCCGAGCTGTGGTGTTGGCAGAAAGCTCCTGGGCGATTCTAATGGGCAATGCTGGTGAGAACTACTGCTCTACACCCTCGGGTAACAGTGGGCAGTGCCGCTGGCTGAGGAGGAGAGAGCGAGGTGTTTGCAGCTGGCTCTCACCCTCAGTCCTGTGAGGGAACCTGACCAGAACTGGGGTGGCAAGGAAATGAAAATATGCTTTCAATGTTTTGAGAGATCACCTACAATTTTTACTTGCACGCTTATGTTTTCGTCTCTGATGATGCAGGAACTCAAGCCTAAGTATTAGGAAAGCCACTTCTGCATGAGCCAGGACATGCAGGCCCCTCTCGTGTTTGGAGAGAACTCTACAGGGTCCAGCAGTGTGCTAGGCTAGAAGCCCTCTGCTGCCACTGTGTTGGGCCTGCGTGGAACACAGCTGCATCGTTTAAGTAACCACTGCTTTCCACAATGCTAAGAGTGTGTGATGCGAGGTCCCACTTCCAACTGCCACTGGGTGTGGGGTATCATGTGAGGCAATGCTTCCAGAACTCCAGTCTCCACTGAAATCACCTAGAGGGCTGGTTAGAGCAAAGCTTCCTGGGCGCTAGCCCAGAGTGGACTGAGGTTCAGAAACTTGCATCTCTCATGGGCTCAGGAGACGCTGATGCTGACAGTCCCTGGACCACACTTTGTGCTTCACTGACACAAGGCCATGTGTCTCAAACTCAAAAGTACATGCAAATCACCAGTGATGCCTTACAAATGTGGATTCTGACTCAGGTCTGACGCTCTTGTCCACAGACACTCTCTAGGTAGCAAGGGTAAAGCATACTCCATCAGGGGGAAGAGAGAAAACTGAACTGACTGGTACCTTTGCTCAAGCATTTATATGCCTGAGCAGCAGTGTGACAGGTAAAAGATAAAAACATTACGCATCAACCCCCTGCCCTTTTTTTGGATGGAGACACTAAGGAAGCAATAAATTAAATGACACCCCCAAACCAATGATGAGTAGGGAGTTGAGGGGATGTTTCCTGCGCTTAAGGAGTGAGCAGTCTATAGACTCCTATAGACATGTAAGGATCAAGGGCATCCACTTCAATGGCCTGTTTCTATAGCTGCGTGTCCGAAGGCCAGAAGATCTGACTCGGGAGAAATGAGGAATGTCCCTTAAGAGATTTCCTCATTTTGAATCAGCACACTTTGCCTTGCACCACGTGGAAGCCATTTAAGAAAAAAAGTGGAATCTCAGATGGCAAGAGCACGAGGTATATTCGATCCTGCCTCACACAGCATTCACACTATGAGTTGATGACATTTTAATGGAAGCATTGCCAAGAATCTTAAACCCAAGTCTTATACCACAAAGGAACATGCACACACGTCCTTGTACTGAGGAAGCCACCAATAATTCATTCATTGTCATTCACTCCTCCATTTATTCAGCAGTGTGCACCTCTCCAGCAGACATGGTGGTAGGAGCTGGGGGCTTAGGAGGGAACCACCTGCAACAAATATCCAAACTAGGCTTTGGGCACTGAGGCCAGAGGCTGGTTTTGTGCTTTCCTTTCTCTGTGAGTCAATATAGGAAATAAGGGATTTGGAGCACTGTGCCCCTGCCTATGGTGAGAGCTCAGGTCCCACCTCCCAATCTGCTGTAAATTGATACTTTTATAAAATACAATAGAAAAAAAAATTTACTAGAAAAAAGAAATTTTAAAACCAGAAAGATATATAAAACACAAGTCTGAATTTTATATTAGGTACAACAGACAATATCAATAGCTATTGCGGGGGGGGGGGGGGGGGGGGACTCTAAATGCTTACTTTCAAATTCTGTCCAATCCTAGCAGACTGGGAACAAACAGCCTGCGGACACGCTACGCCTCAGGCTCCGCGTTGGGCAGGACTTGTTCAGAGCAGGACTCCAGGGTTAGGTGCCTGGGCTTCAACTGCAGTCCTGGCGCTGGCTGGCTATGTGACCAAGCGCAAGTTATTTCATTTCAGTGTTCCTCAGCTTCCTTCCCAGTTCCCTGTTGCCCATACACGTAAAACACTTGCAAATAAAAACTTACAGAGCACTCAGAATGGTGTCTGGCTCAGAGCAAATGCTACTGAGGCGTTAGTGGATCGTATACCGTCTGCCACTGTGAATGCTGCCATTGCTGTCACTACCACTGTCACTCCCAGGACGGCGCTGCTGCGCCATCTGGACCAACACTGGAACGGCTGTTTCACCTACGAAATGGGCTTCGCAGCTCTTCCCCTCTGCTTCCTTCCCTCCCATCTATGAACTCAGTGCCCAGAGAGTGAAATTACCCATGGGAAGGCACGTTATCGCCCAGGAAACTGCCCCTTATAACCGCTCTCTACAGCCCAGATGTCGCTTCCGAGGGAAGGGCAGTGTCCTGGGTTCTCTGCGCCCGCACATCATCGCCCCAGTGACAACAGGTGGGGACAGCTGTCCTTCACTTGCCCCGGAGACCCAGTGGGCCGAGGCTGTGACACTGGGTGTGGCCCGGGGGAGGCGCCACCCCTCTGCTAAGGGTATTTTCATACTTCACGTAACCAAACACTTCACCCACCTGCACCTTTTACACAGACACAGATTCCCCCAGCTCCCTCCTTAACAGCTGTTTAGAAACTCAGCTTAAATTTTTCAGAATTACTTCTCACTTTTTCTTCAGATTAGTCACCTATAATTGGCTGGGGATAACAATATCGAGGTGACTTGGAAACACAGTTAAGAAATATTGAGACCTGAGCTTAGGAAACTGTTAGAAAACAATTCCCAGTCATTATAAAGCAAGAGAAAAGCTCGAGATTGAAAAGGAAAATAACCATCGCTTCATTTGCTTTCTAAATCTCCTAAGTCTGACAGTATTAAACACATTTATTGACATGGCCTAACTATTTTGCATTCTCATAAAATAAAAATTTTATGAAAAAAGAGAGGGCAACAAAATAACCAAATAAGAAAGCAGGGGTTTTGGCTCTAAAAACGAATTTGGAGATTAATGCCTTGAATGGCTTTAGTTTCCATTTGCTCGCTTACCTAGAATTTCACATCCTGAGAAAGAGAGCAGGTCGGAGGGAACAGGTCGGAGAGAGTGGGCCAAGCTGGAGTTCTTACCTAGTTCTGAATGGAGTAACCGATTTAAAGAACATGAAGAAAACACACAAAGAAACCAGAGGCATAGTGACACGTGCACATGGCCGGTGACAAGGTTGGGAGTGACTGAAAGCACACTGGTAGGTGCCCGGGGATGTAATTTAGTGTGTGGCCCTGACATGGCCCAGACTGCAATCAACCAGCTATGAGTCTGAATGTGTCCCTGCTACCCAAGCTGAAGATCATCATGTTTAACAAACCAGCATCTTCCGTTCACAGGTTCGCTTCATAGTACACTGCTGTCTTTTAAATTCAGCGCACTAAGCATACTGAAGTTGCTCTGTCCAACATACAGCAGGACACTTCGGGGACACAAATCCTGGAAGGTTTCTGATAGAGAGGAAGTTAATGACATGGCCAGACAAAGGAAAAATGTAAACAGGTAATTCCCCTTCTCATCTCCCCCGACTCTGCAGTTATCAATGACTCTCAAAACTTGGTTTCCGTTTCTATGCGCCCCACTGCCCATCTGTCCATGCTTGCATGCATTTACTCAATAAATTATTTATTGAGTCCCTTCCTGCTGCCAGGGACTGTATTAGGCTTTTAGTGGGAAAAGACAAAAAATAAACAAGCTAGAAAATAAATTAGCTAATAATTACAGTTATTGTGTTAAGAAGGAAAAAAATCAAAGTGTTAAAATAGAGACTAACTGGGGAGATCCATTTGGGATCCTGACAAAAGAGAATTCCACTCAGATGAATCAAATAAAGAAATATTAAAGAGGAGACACTCAGCACTGAAAGAAGCAACAAGAGCTGTCGGGGTACCAGGAACAGAAAGAGCTGAAAGCTGTAATCAAGGGGCAAGAAGACATGGTGTTGCCAGCGAGTGACCAGTGAGAGCTGGAGCTACGGAGGAAGTGTCACCACGCAGGACTGCTACTGAGGGATGAACCCAAGGCCAGAACCATGACCCAAACTGGGCAGGGAGGAGGTAAGAAACAACCCAGCCCCTTTCTCCACTCACCCTCCTATCTGCTGCTAGTCTTCCTACTGGTGGGCCTGATGTGAGTCACCTGGCAAGGCAGCTTTGGGGAGCTCGTCCATAGAGTTTGACTTCAGTGCTGAGAGTGGACTGGGGAGATGCGAGGGGAGGGGAGAACGGCAAGTTACCAGGGAAAGGGACCTACTTAAGTAGGATAGTCAGGAAAAGCTTCTCCATGGAGGTGACATTTGAACTGAGACTCAGAGAGGAGAAGGTCCCAGCCATGGACAGAGCCAGGAAGAGTCATCTAGCAGACAGCCCAGTGAGCGCATGGCCCTGCCACTCCCCTTCTCTGCACCCATGCTCAGTACACACCCCTCACCAGCGGCACGTCTCACACAGATCCAGACAATACAAATGGACCCGTTCCCTGGGATGACGCCGTAATTCAACTTCTGGGAGAAGCAAAGGTCTCTTTTCTTAACACCAGAGAAGAGTTTGCTCCTAAAAAGGAATGCTCCTACCCAGGACTTCTCAATGAAAGGTTCAGAGCTGCTATTAATTCTAATGTACACAAGGAAACATCAAGAAAGACAAATACGTAGGCAGGTGCGGGCAGGACGCAGAAGCAACTATAACTCTCTCCCGTGTATGCAGCTTCCCTCTGAAGATCAAGCCATCCACATCTGGAGCTGTCCACATAGCATGCGACTTACATAAAAAAATAAACATTTTTTTCTCTTAAATGAAGAAGCACCATGAAGATTCAATTATAGTGTAATAGCAGTTAATGTCGACCCATAATTTAAATTCATACTATTTTCTTTTAGTTTTATATTTGTCTTCGTGTCACTGGATAAAATGGATATAAAATAAATACCTCAAGCCTATTAATCCACATATCTTCTGAAAAATTATTTTATTTCTGTTGCCCAGAAACCATTTCTTTATATAGTTAAAGGAAAATGTTCAATATTAGCAAGATCATCACTTGAATTAAATGATCTGACTTTTAAAAAACAGTTTGCCGGTAGGTTCAAATTCACTGTGAGCTAGCCAAGTTCTCAACAGTGAGTGTGCCCACAAATGGGTACAGAGAGTTTCCTGCAGGCAGCTGAGGTTAGGCAGGGTGACTTTCTCCCTGCAAGTAAGTCCTTTCAAGGGCAAATTCCAGGCAAATAATGAGGCACTGCCTGCATGTTAATGAGACTGGCTGTGGACCACATTCAAAGCTAGCCACTTTTTCTTAAAGATCTTAAGGAATTTCTATTATCTCTACACTAGTCCTAAATTTCCCTAGTGCCCATTTAATTTATTTCCTCTTGTTTTGTCCCTGATGAATATAAAAACAGATGGCAATTCTTCTTCTTATTTTGTTGACTGGTGACTTTTGCCAAGGCCATGAAAACTGTTGACCAGGAAGTTCAAAGTATATCATTACCTGCAGAAGCGGCCGCTGCACCCCCAGCACCTTCATGGTGTCCGCATTAGCCAGGATCTTCAAGGGGTCAGATGTTTTCGTGACTCCTTCAATCTCCTTGTTGATTTCTGCCAAGACTTGATTGAGAAAGATGTTTTTGATGTACACAGTGAGAAACTCTCGAAGAGGACACTGCTTGGCTGGGCCAAGTCCCAAGGCATGCTCAATTTCCTGAATAAATCTGGAAGACAAACAGTAAAACTGTTGTTAAATGTGTCAGAAAGATAGTTATAGAAATATGACAAAACCCACATGGGTACCTTTTGACTGGCTATTTCCACGGAGAGATGCAGGGAAATTCCCAGAATTCATAACAAGAGCAGTTCACCACTCTGTAATATTCATCTAATAATCTCTCTCTCTCTATCGATCTAATAGTCATCTTTCTCTATATAAATATCTATCTTTTAAAACTACAAGTTATTTCACTAATAGAAATAGGATGAAACAGAAAATGACTTCTAACCTAGGGTGGAAAAAAAAGAGACACACAAAGTATTTTTATTAATTCAAGAAGTAACTAAGATAAGCAGCACAGGCAAGCATGATAAAAAAACAATTACAATGCAAATTTAAAAGCACACTCACAAACACTACACATTTCTCATTGAGATCTTTATATGTGTAGACAGAAATGTTGAGAGAGAGAGAGAGAGGAAGAAAGAGAGAGATAAAATAAAGGACAGACTTTTAATCTGGGATGATACATGAGTTGGGAGGTTACAAAAGAGAACAGGATGGGAGATGGGGGCAAAGAAGGACTTCAACCTTATTTGTAAAGACCTATTTCCTTTATTAAAAACACTTAAAGCATATATAGAGAATTGTTAATAACTGTCAAAGCTCAGTGACGAGTATGCAGGTGTCTGTCATATTGTTCTTTGTACTTTTCCTGCTTAGCATGTTTCTGACAATACACATTTAAGTTACTACAGTTTAGTTTATAGTGCCTGTCCTCCAAAACCAAGATTCAAATTCCAGTTACCACAGTATATTAACTGTAATGGCAGAAAGTATAAACTTTGGGGCTAGCTCTTCAGTTCAGATACCTCTACGTGAATAATTGATGTTCATCACAATCAATGATCAATCATCTCAAAGTGTGTTGGAGCCTGACCACTGCAAATCAGTTATTCAGTCCATGCACAGAGAGCAACGCGTGTCCTGTGCTCCTGTCTCCCAGTGATACACCCAGGTGATATTTTACAAAGGACAATGAAAGGACGTAATCGGCACACAAGAAAAATAGATAAAAGTACAGGAAAAAACTAAAAGTGGTAACAGTGGGAACGAAATTTGAATTCATGTAAATGGCTTTACAGAAGAAACAGCTGACGGTGGATGTTGACATTACCCCCGCCTGAGAGGCAAAGGCAGCCTGAGCCAAGGGGGAACTTGACCTAAATCAATGAGGACTCTAAGTGGTTATGACAAAAGGGATGAAGGTGGCCCAGAGGAAGTATGCCAGCCAAGAATTTCACATTATAAGAACTCTTAGAGATATTTCATGACATTGAAAATCAAATAACAAAATACTGGCAGTTGATCCAAATTTTGAAGGAGGAATGACATTTCACCAAGGCACAGAAAAGATGCTCCATGTGTGTCGTAAGGGATACAGTGCAACAAAGGTGCAAGCACTGTTCCAACTACTCTCGATGAAACTTTAACAAACAAACAAAGCACTTCATTTCTCAATGTTTCCAATGCCACAGTGGACTAAATACATCATTAGTTTTCTTATTTTTTCATATCTGTATACATTTATAACAGTAAGAGTTTTTAACATATTGACAACATTTTTAAAGTCATGGACAATTGTGATTTTCCCCATTGGTTAAGACTGCTTTGCACGGTAATTTTTACAATTCCACAGTGCTATGCAAAGCAAGGGCTGCTCTGTACTTTAAAATTCTCAAAAAAAGTAGGAAAAAAATGAAATGAGATCAAATGAAACAGACAATAGAATGAATGACTAACTGGGAAGATATATTTACAACTCTATCACAGGTGACAGCTAGGAAAAAACAAATTTGTAGAAAAATGACTGAAGGACACAACAAGGCAGTTTATAGTGAAAGAAATACAGTGGCGATTAAACTTAAGAAAACGTTAACTTTGTCTCAGTGGAAGGAATGGAAACTAAATTGTACTTTCCATTCTTACATGCCATTTTTACATCCATGCACTGGCCAAAGAGGCCTTCTCCTATATTGTTGATGGGAGTGAAAACAGTACAAACCTGTGAAAGGCAAGTTGGCACAATCATTCAAAACTACAAATGCACTTCTCTTTGACCCAGAACTCCTGCTTCTGGGAAATTTTTCTGACAGCCATATCTAAACATGATTATATAGGTCAGTGTAGCATTATTTTAATGGCAAAAGACTGGAAACAACTCAAAATATCCATCAATCAGGGATTCATCAAATAAATTGGTGCATCTACACACATGCAGCAACCTCAACCCTTCAAGCTCGGAAGCTTGGGGGCACTGACATGAAAAGGCCTCTAGGAGATATTAAACTAGGAAAAGAACAAGATGTAAATCAGTTTGTATTTAGTAGTATTTACTACACTGACTTCTGTGTAAGAACTATATATCCTCATTTGTTTCTTTTATTATAAAGACACCCTGGTAAGTCTCATAAAAAACACCACTAAAATTAGGTGCCTGTAGGAAGCAGGGATAGGGAGAGGTCTGGAAGAGGGGTGGGATTCAGACTTTTCAATTATAACTTTTTTAATCATTTGATTAAAAAAGAGAATGTATTAGCTACTCAAAATTAAGTTAGAAAATATAAAAATCACCTACACATGTCAGAGACTGTATTTCATCAACTGCTTTCTAATTAGACCACATTTAGAGTTTGGTGTATAAATGTTCCTTAAGTTTAGCTGTTTAGCCTCAAAAGAGTTACCTTCACTTAATTAATAAATAAACTGTTTAATCTTGCATATCACCAGTTAGACACTCCATCAGCCTCTGGGTGTGTACGTGTGGTGGGGAAGGAGCAGGAGCGAGTACATGCAGAGGGAAATAAAAGCATGCCCCAAAACAGAATATAGTGAATCTTTAAGAGGCATGAGTGGAAGAAGGTGGGGAAAATGAAGAAATGAAAGTGGGCAACTATCCATGGCCATCATTTTAAGATCTTCAAATTCCACATCCTGCTGTGCAGACCCCTTCTGATCTCATCTGACACTCACAGAAATCCCCCACCTAGTGCATCTTGGCCTCCTTAGTTAGCCTTTGAAAGACAACCACCGTTATTAATTTGCTGAGTAAATACAGCAAATGTCTTATTTTGTTATTTTTTAATATTATGGGACTCAGTCATCAGAATCCCCGTTTATTCTTCTCAATGGGACCTAGATTTCTGAGAAGTACTTCTTACGTTTTCAGAATCTCCAACATTTATTAGAACAAGTTTTAGTAGTCCACCTGCTCCGAAGCAGAGACAAAAGGCTCTAAATTACCCCATTTTTGTTTTTTCTGGTCCCTTGTTTGCCTGGATGTTCCTAAAACATAAAACTGCTCTGAGCAGCACTGATGGAGGAGCTCCCATCACTCGCAGCTGAGTGATTTCCTTCAAATACAAATCACTTATTCCCTAAAGCACACACATCAGTCTAAAATGACACATCCAGGCTGATGCTGTCATCTCTAACTCGAGGGGACCCATTCAACATGTTTGCAAATCTGCTCTCAGAGCTGCAAGGGCCCTGGCTGCGCAGAAAGTGTGAACATTCGAGAGAGGGTGACAGAAAAATCAGAGCTGTCTTATCAGTCCCGCTTTTTTCCTCTAGTCAAAAATGGGCAGCAGTTACATTAAATAGCAAACTGCTCTTTCTTGGCAGGAAGGACACAGAATAATCACCTTCCTGGGTATTCAAGAGGTAAACCAGACTCCTGGTCCCTGAGAGGTGGAGTAATTTAGGGGGCGGAGTGGCACGAGCAGGACTGAGAGGAGCTAGTCCTGAGTCTGCATCCTGAACGAACCGTCCTGGGCGGGTCATTCAGCCTCTCTTAATCTCAGCTTTGCATTCTGAAAAATGGATATGATAACACGCAGGACTGTTTCGATGATTAAATGAAGAAATAAAGTTAAGCACTCGGCACAGAGGTTGACCCTTAGTAACAGCTAAGGAAATGGCGGCTAATGCTATTTGTATAATTTACCAAAGCCCCCCGTGGCCGGAGGCCGAGTATAAATTGCTCAGGCTGTACCCTCAGGGCGTAGCACTGGCTAGCACACAGTATGCTCTCAGGGTGTATTTGGGGAAGAAAGTGTTGAATAAAATAATTAACAGATCCTTTAACTTCAACCCACAGTTCCTGAAACTAGGGCATGTCCTTGCTGACAAAGTCCTTTTCCTAAGAATTTGGACTAGAGGTCCAAAGAAAAAAAATTTATTAGAAAAAAGTGAAAGAAAAATCATCCCACCCCCCCACCGCCCAGGGCTGACAGCTGCCTCTCACGGAAGGGGCAGGCTGTGGTCCCCCCGCCTTCTACTGGGCTCTTCCCTGCACAACTCAGCGCCTCACACAACTTCATATCCTGCCTTCGCAGGCCACCAGAGTCACTCCGTCCCTCCTGCTGACGACACAGCACGGGCAAACCCGGTGTGGATTAGGAAGCGCACGCGCTCCTGGCTATTAGAGATAACCCACAGTGGGCACCTTCATTTTGCTTCTGGGAGCTCTTTCCACAAGTCAGTGGGAGGGGTGCCTCAGGGTTTTTCATGGGCCAGTCTGTACCTTATTTCTCCCACATCTCCTCAAATCTACCAAATGCCTGAGCAGGTTCTTTAAAAGTGCTCCTGAATGGGAGGCAGGAGAGCATGAAGGGTGGAGAGGTGGCCCATCATCAAGCCCCGGCTTCCCAGCAGTGCCCGCAGTCGGCTCCATGGAAGTGAGAGCACTGAATTCTGGAGTCAACGAACCTCACCAGGAAAGAAGACACATCACTTCCAAGTGAAGGTGAGCACGGACGGAGCCCCGTCCAAAGGGGACTATGCCATCCTGTGAGCTCCCACGCCCGGGCCTGGCACGCAGAGCCAGGCACAGCTGTGCGGAAGGGCGCAGGAGGGGCGCGACGGAAGGACCCCCACACTGCTCTGGGCACAGCCTCTAACTACAGGGCTCTGAGGACCCTCACCCAGAGCGCCTCGAAACCAAAGGGTGTAAAGTGGGATAAGCCGAAAAGCGATGAGAGCAGGCAGCCGGTCCCACTGCACCTGGAAGTCTAAAGCATGGGTCTTTTCCCGACGTTCTGATGCTGCTACTTGTAAATATCTAACCGAAGGTTTTCTCTTCAAAACATTATCAACTAGGGGTCCTCTTAATATACGTACAAAGGAACATCCGTACATTTTAAATTTACCCTTTCCTATACACCAACTTTCCTTTGCGATGCATACACGAGCACACTACCTATATTTACCCAGGGTTTTCAATTTTTTATCCTGATTTGATTTCTATCCAGAGAAATTATAAACTAATTAAAATTTCACACAAGCTTCCCAAGTCCTTGCCTGACCCAGCCTCCTCACTGCAAATTCTATTTCATTGTAAAGCTCCGTTTCTTCCATCTCATCTCAGACAAGAATGGTAGCTACCAGCTGGACACAACCCTGAACATAGAGGGCTTGGACTGTATCTTAAAAGTGGCAATGATATTTATTCATTTGAATAAAAACGGTTGCTCATAGTAAATACGTACTCCTTATATTCACATCCTAATGAGTTTTTTCAGTTCTAGGATCAACATGTAATAGGACAAACAGGTAATACGTGCCTGCTAACACCAGAGAGAACACAGCATCACTTCTCTGGTAAACTCGCCCAAAACATATAACTTGAATACAATCATGAGGAGTCATCATTTTTCCATAAAATAAAAATACAAAGTTAAAAGTGCAAATTTCAGGAAAATCAGCTTAGAATTCTGGCTTTTGGAGCACAAAGAATTCATCCATGTCTCCCTCATGAACGGTGTGCCAGTGTTAGCTGCTAATCATGTTTTTAACATTTGTATGTAATCTGTGTCATACAACACACAATATTTTAATTCCTTCCACTTTGGTATTTCCTGACTTGGTGTATATCATCATACACATATTTTGGTAGTGTAAGCCAAATCTGTACACAAAGTATTTATCTGAAAGGCTTGGGGATGTCTCTCCTGATCCCATGTATTAGAACCAGTAGGAATGCGTGATTTGTCCTCTGACCTTCTACATTCTGCAGGACCTCTCAGCATATCACTCCCACTAATCTCTAACACAGCCCTGAATCTGCAAGATGGACCATGCTGACCTCCACCAAAAAGCTCTCTCTTCTACTGCAGAGCAGCTTTAAAGTCATTTGTAGAAACCCGTGCCCTCTCCTTCCCTCGTGTGTTAGGCCAAGGTTTCTATGGGAATTGTTGCATGGTATTTACAGGCCTGCAGGAGCTCTACCTCAGTAGCTAAGCACATTCCAAGGTGAGTCCCCATGGCCCATCCTCACTGCACAGTACTCCACGGTCACAGTTAATATATGCACATTTCATAATGTCGTTTGGCACAGGTATTATAAATGATACATTAGAAATTTAATTAGCAATAAACAGTGGTACACTGTTCATGAGAAAGAGATGAATGAATTCTTTGTGCTCCAAAAGCCAGAATTCTGAATTTGATTCTGAAATTTGCATCTTTGAGTTTGTGTTTTTGTTTTATGCAAACAGTGCAAACAGTAGCCGTAACCACAACCCTAGAGCATGAATGACACATAAATTACAAAGAGAAAATAAAATTACCTTTCCCCTCATATCTAGTAGGTAGAAATGATCTCTGGACCTAAAGAGAATGAAACACTGAGCGCCAAGTATAGAACTTTACTGGACTACACGGGCCCAGGTAAAAAGACGCCAAGCAGTGCTAATAACAGAGTCTTGCTGAGGACGCTTTCTGTATGTCACTCTAAGGGGCACAGTAGGCTTTTATGACAATACAAAGCCCTGCCCTGCTTGACTTATATGGAAAAAAAATCAACCTATAACCCATAATAAAAGCCATTCCCAGACACAAGCCCATCCTTGCACAAGAACAGTTCATTGTACTCAGGGAAACAGGCCTTTGGAATCCAACCCAAGTGACGTCACACGGAAGACAGGAAACAACTCAGGGAGCAGAAAGAAGCTGCCCAGCATGCATGGCTCCTTTAAGACATGTTTCTTACTCAACTGTATTTCTTGCTCTCAGATAGGGCATTTACAGCACAGAGCAAACTGAGAGCAACGTGGGCACAGAGGCATACACTGGAGATACAGTCAACTTGCTTGGATTATCAGACTCAAAAAAGATCATTTAGGAATGATTTACAAGGGACTTACTTAGAAACAGAAGCAACAGGCATATTTAAGACCATAAATCAGTGGAACATGAGAACCGAAGAAAAATCCATAAAGGTTAATGCACATCGGGAGCCCATGTGCCTCTCAGAGCCCGGGAGTAAGTCATGGCACGCACCCCAAGGAGGCTCCCGGACCATCTGCAATGTTCATGCTGAGGGTGACAGCTATCTGTGCCTTTTGTGTATAAAGATGTTCTGGATGAAAGTGCAAAATAAGTTCGTTGCTGCAGAGCCCAGTCATGTCCTCCTCCCACATCCCTAGGAGACAATTTGCTGAACTAATGAAATAAACAGGGATTTGGGTGCTCTTATTGTAATGAGTGAAATGCGTGCCTAGGACTAGAGGAGGAAAGAGGTAACGGTCATTAAGTAGAGAGAGAAAAGAATGCTACTTATGAAATTTGAACTCTGTAGGCTTGTAAACAAATTTAACTAGAAAAAAACCTTACACTGAGTATAATGTAAGTAATTTTTGACTACATTTAAGTGTTCCCTCCAGACTGAAAAACACTTTAGGTAAAATAAAGTAAGCCTCTTTAAAATGACAACTGTTTAAATTTTTTAACCATGTAATTTGGAAACTGATGTAATTCAAGCTCTAATCCTTAATATAAAGCAATCTTTCTGAACCAAAAAAAATGCATATAACTAAGTTAATAAATAAGGATTATGGATATAAAACTCAAAGACAGAATTATAGTCCTGCCCTGCTGGCAGGCCTGGGGTTCTGTTTTACCCTTCCCATTTCTCTTACTTGTAGTAAAATAACCTTTCCTAAGGCCACACACTGTCTTGGTGCTAAAGCATCCACTGGGAAAGAATCCTGCCCCAGGACTGTCATTCGCACAGCATATGACAGGAGGTGCCACTTCAATTAGTTCCACGTTGGAGTCTGGGCAGACATTCCTGTGGCTCTGTCTGTAACACCAAGTACCAGGTGTAGGTAAATAGACAGAACTTAATTTAAGGTCGTTTCTTTCCCAGGTCTCCCTAAAATAATTTCCTAAGTGGTTTTTCTGTCTCTAATCCTTTCTTCCTCCAATGTATCTAACATACAGCTACTACATTAATCCCACCAAGGCACAGAACATGTAACTCCTTGCAGTTTCATGAATGTACCGTTTGTCATCTCCAGGACTTGCACATGCTGGTTTATTTGCTAGAAATTCTTCCCATACATTGTTTCCCAACAGTCACAGACAGTAGCTTAAATATTACTTTCTCCAGTAGGCCTTCTCCCTGGAGTCTCGGCTGAATGCCCTTTTACTCTGCCCCCACAGTGCTCTAGGTCCCCAGAAGACTCCCGATGAGGTGTGTTCCCGGATGGTTTGTAAACATTTTGGGGAGAGGGGATGTATCCTGTTCATTGTAGACAGTGTTGGGTACCTAGCAGGTACCAAGAAATAAGTCTAATATATTCACTTCCACTCATCAGCAAACTTTGCTTTCTGGGTACTCCCTACATTAAAAAAACAAACAAACCCATGCCTCTTCTCATGCTATCTCTGTGCTCTGCTTCTAGCCACCCAGGCATTTCCTAAATCGTGGTATTAAGCTAGAGTGGAGGCTTGAAAACTGTCATTTCCACTATACCCTTCCTTCAAGGACCAATCAAAGCTCACTCACTCCTAAAGTTTTCCCCTATCTCTTTAAACTGCTTTATTAATTAGAACTACTTTACTTCATTACAAAGCATTACTCATTCCACCCTCTGGGTTTTTTCTCTCCTGTTAGGACCCAGCTCCTTCTGAGCAGCCGCAGGGCTCTGTCCATCTGTGCGTCACACCTGAAGCACTGGACACTATGCCAAGCGCAGTGGACAGAGTGGATACATGTTCTAATGAATGAAAACACTGTTTCTATTACAGGTTATTTAGGCTTGTCTCCACAGGCCAGCACTTTGTAAAACGTTACACTGCACGGATTACTCTGGAGAATAAACATTGCTGGCTAAACAAAGGGAAAGTAGAAGAGATCCTGCAAGAACGGAGAGAGAACAGCTGAGAGGAGAAATGATGCAAGCGTTGCGTTAAATGTATCACCCAGGCATTTTAAGGCAAACTATTAGCAAAATCAAAACCTGTTCACATCCCTTGCCATGTGAAATTTAGTGACTATGGCCTAAGCAGAATACTTCTTGGGCATCAATGGCAGAAGTCAGAGACTAGAGGTATTTCATGTGTCAAAAACATGAATTGTGAGCCTGCTGGGATCAAATTATTTTTTAAAAATATGTTTTTATTGATTTCAGAGAGAGGAAGGAGAGGGAGAGATAGAAACATCAATGATGAGAGAGAGTCATTGATCAGCTGCCTTCTGCACGTCCCCCACTGGGGATGCAGCCGGCAACCTGGGAATGTGCCCTGACCGGAAATCGAACCGTGACCTCCTGGTTCATGGGTTGATGCTCAACCACTGAGCCACACCAGCAAGCAAATTACAGTATTTTTGCTGAGGAGACAGGCTGGCCAGTTGGTTCTCTCCTTCACTGTTCCTCAACAGAATAGATTTCATTACATGTAATAAAAGAATGCTCTGGAAAACAGTGTGAATTATCTCTAATGAACCTATCTGGCAGCTAACCTTGTTTCTGAACTTAGCTTATGATTGTTTCTCATCCCACTCTACATTTATTGACACTCAATTAACTGCCAGGCTGAGTGCAAAGTGCTCTCAGGAAAAGTGCCTGGAAGATATGAGAGATCCCCTAGTCAACAATTATGACGTGTGAGTCGCAGACATTTCTTGTCCCCTAAACTTTTCTACTTTAATCTCCTTTATTCACATTCTTGATTTTTTCAGTTATGCCATGCTAAACTTCTCATATCACCACTGGTTCCTTTCTCTGCTCCCACATCCAAACTTTCCCAGACCAATATCTATAATTATCTTGCAATGATATTCACAAAGTTATTTCCACAATGGCTCAAAGTTCTCCTCAACTTTACCTCCTACAGAGCTCTTTCCTATTTGAAAGACATTATCAGCTTTCTAGAGTCTCACATTTGGCCATCTACTGTCACATTACACTCTCAGGATTTCCACATGACAAAATGGGCTGCAGTCACATCAACTTCATATCGAATGTGAACAAAGCCAAACAGTTTTAAGACATCTCAGCTAGATTCTACTATTATTGTCTAATCTCCTTCCAGCAGCCTCAAAGTCACTTCCTTCTTTTTAGTTAGTTTCATAAATAGGGCCACTTATTACATATGAACTAAAGACTTTATAATTCCTATTATTTTATTTTATTCCAGTTTTCATATATTTTATTTTATTCAAGTTTCATATCCTCTGTAAGGCTAAATAAATGTTAAAAATTCTGCTAACAGCTCAGCCCGGCCAGTGTGGCTCAGTTGGTTGAGCGCTGTCCCTGCACCAGAAGGTCGCCAGTTCGATTCCCAGTCAGGACACCTGCCCAGATTGAGGGCTCAGTCCCCAGTAGGGGGCATGCAAGAGGCAGCCGATGGATGTCTCTCTCATCATTGACGTTTCTATCTCTCTCTCCCTCTCCCTTCCTCTCTGAAATCAATAAAAACATATTTTAAAAAAATTCTGCTAACAGACTCGCATAGAGAACAAAGTGATAGTTGTGAGAGGGGCAAAAGGGAATGACAGGTACAGATTCCAATTATAAAATCCATGGTGATGGGAGGAGATTTGACTCTGGGCAGTGGGCACACAAAGCAATACACAGATCATGTATCACAGAAACGTGCACTTGAATCCTATGTAATCTTACTAACCAATGCCATCCCAATAAAGCCCATAAAAAAATAATCAAGTAAATAAGTCATGGAGATGTAATGTACAGCATAGGGAATATAGCCAATAATACTGTAACAACCTTGTATGGTGAAAACGATCCTGCTAACAAATCTGAGTCACAGAAAAGTGTAGATAATTAATTTGTATATGAATAATAATAACAGAGCCTCCTATTTAGCTGATTACTTGTAGGTAAACAGCTATCAGTCGTATAGGCATTAAAATGATGGAGCCCTGGCCGGGCGGTTCAGTGCCCTGTAACGCCGAAAGGCTGCGGGTTCGATCCCCAGCTGGGGTGCATATGGGAGACGACTGATAGATGTTCTCCAGCTCTCCCTCTCCCTCCCTCTCTCTCTAAAATCAATGAAAACATATCCTCGGGTGAGAATTAAAATATATATGTATATATATAAAATGATAGAATATACAGCATTTTCAAACAAAAACTAGCCTCTATAAAGTAATTTCGATTACAATATTATCAGTTCCTACAGAACTGATATTTTCCTCTGGATGGCTTGATGACAAACTCCTAAAGCACACAGAAAACAGCTGCCCAAATCTGGTGTCCGCACTCAGGCTACTAGGCCCGTTAGTTACATGCCTGGGCTGACTGTTGCTACTAACTGCAGCTGAATATGGAAGAGACGGAAAGAGCCTATAGGAGTAGTTCAAGCATTTTAAAAAAATGCAATGTAAGCCCTGGTTTCATCTGAGAAATGTCTCCTCTTTTCAAAGCAATGGAAAAATGTCAGGAATACATGCTTTATCACAGCACAGAGATGAAGTACTTCTTAATGGGAAAATTACTTCGGAAAACTGTCTCATAGGAAACTTGTGAAAAAATTTCTAACCTATCAGACTGGCGGCCAGTTCCCTCTGCTAGTTTATTTTCAACATGATAGCAGACATAAAAGTGTCCATTTTTATGAGGTCAACAAGGAAAAATCATGGGCATGAGAGCCACGGACACAAGAGTTAGCTTTGTATTTAGCATTTATGTATTCAGAGTGTTACCATGTGCGTTCATAGTTATTAATATTCATATATTAATACCTTTACATGGTTTTATATCATTTCCCACATGCATATTTTGTTTTGGCAGCTGTATAACCAGCTCCTTTTGGACAAGATGTATTAATTGTATTTCCTCTCCTCTTAAAATAATCACTTATACAAGATCCCAGAAATGATCATGAAACATGATGGTAAACCTCCCAAACACTGAATTAATTAGTTCAACTAGGCATGCCACATCCAGTGAGTCACACAGCTAAATGATGGTCTCATAACTACAATGCATGTTAGCCCTTAAGAAGGGCTTCCACATTCTTGAACTTCACTCTGCTTTGGGGGCTGTTTTGATGGTGATAGTTATTTGCATTTTACAAAAAAAGACATTACAGTTCAGACAAGGTAAGTAATTTGCTGAAGGTCACACTGCTATCAAGTTTTAAGATAGTATCTTGAACCTAGATCTGGCTCCTAATTAGTTTGCCATTCTTTCTTCTATACCAAGTTCTAAAAATGGCAAAGCCCATATGCACTGGGATTCCGAATGAAGTGAAATAAATGGCCACAGATTCGATAATTCTAGAAAATTTTTCAATGTGCTCATTTCCAAACGGGGAGAGGTATGTTTTTCCACAACTAAGTTTTAGATATTTTGGTAGTTTTAAAAACATTGGCAAAATCAAATGCATACCATTTTGTTGGAAAAATGAGTGAGCAAAATGCAGGTGTAAAAAGGAGGGACACGACAGGAGCCTCTGCCACGATGCCAATGCCATTCACAAGTCCAAGGAGCCAGGAGAGACCTGAAATCTTATAAGACTCAATCATATGTTAGGCCAAGCACAACATCTCCGTCCTCTGCCCCTTGGCTCAATGTTCTATTCTTTGATGACCAAAGTGAGAGAGTAATTAGACTATGTGGGTTTCTTTCTCTTTAAGCCATTTCTCTTAACAGCACAATTACCCTGCTAATGATATTAAATTTGGTTTAAGTAGAGGATTATTTCACAGAAGAACCCCTAAAGACTCCAGTTCCCATAGGATCCAGCCTTCTGTAGATGCACCCAGCATTCATTTGCCTTAATGAAAGCCAGACGTGGAATTGGGCCTGCACAGTTGTGAAAAACACAGGGACTTTTGTTTATATTGAGAAAGAGCCCCACTTAGTCAGTCTGAATCTTCCTAACACCTAGTGAAATATTTATTAATGAGTATCAGTGCAAGTCAGAAAGTCTTATTTGCATTCATTTGAACCATAAATAATTGAAGGTAGATTTCATTCCTTAAGTCATGGTTTCAGAAAAAATCCTCAATAGCATGCTGGGGGGAAAAAAAGAGACCATTAGCGAAGTAAAATGTATTAAATGTTGAGGATGGTAGATGTTTTGCATTCCCTTGAACTACATGGATTATTTCTCAAGAATAAATAATTCATTATCCTGTTATATTCACCTCAGCAGAGGTGACAGGATGAGACACTGATGATTTTTTCTTATTTCTGTTGGTCAGGATTACAGGGACTATATCTGTGCTATGTACCGGGCTGAAGCAAACATTGGTTCTCAGCAGATCTAGGAATCCATTTATTCACTCAGTGACTGAACATTTAGTGTGCTTACTCTACGGCAGGACCCACTAGATCATAAGAATGAAAAATGGACAAAACGCAGAACTGGCTCTTTAAAGAACTCAGGCTAAAGCAATGCTGAATCCAAAACATAATTCACACCCAAAGCCACAGATGCAAGGGAAAATGACTTACGGATTATGCTCTGGACAGGCTAACAGGCTGAAGGGACAGACCACTGTGTGATCTGCTTGCACAACTCTCCCTCCGTAGGACTGCAGGCTCCCCGAGGAGAGGACACTGGTCAGCTGGGTCCCTGCAGCCCCCTCAGTGCCCAGCAGAGGGCGGTAGTGGAAGGCGAGTGCAGACTTCACGCACAAAGTGGTAAGGGAAGTCGACCCTGAAAATGGTCAGGATGCAAACCAGACAAGGCAGGGCTGTGTTTAGCTGAGCAAATGTAAAGAAAATATATACTCATTTGCTGTTGGCCAGTGTTAATAGTCATTTTATGCTGTATCTTCTCCACCCATGGCAATTAGAGGTAACTTCTCTGTGCAAGCTCTAAGTAATTCAGTTTTGAGTTTCTACCTGTAGAAAATATTGAGAAATTACAAACAATATTGCCAAGACAAATTGTGCCTTTTATTAGCCAGGTATGCAGTGGTGCAGGGGGAGGAAAACAGGCCTATTGGTTATTCATAAGGAGCAAATATAACCTAACCAACAAGAGAACGTAAGCACAAGGGGATGCTAGTAAATAATGTCCAGCTCACAGCCAAGAAGAAAATCATTCCCAAACACGGTCCGTGCCTCTCGTCTCATTGCTCCCCTTGGAAATTAGCACCAGAAAAAAAAAAAAAGCACTGTTAAGAAAGCGATGAGCATTGTCAAAGAAGGAGGGCAACCTTCATGCTCTCTGATCACCCTGACCCCACATGCCACTCTGCATCATTGGCCCCCACGATGTTAATATCTGGTGGGTGTCTGCCATGCATGCTGGGGCTCTTGGCCAGCTGTCATGTAACAATTCTTTTTTTATCTGAAAAAAGATGGGCTCAATCAACTCTGACCACATGCTGAGTCATTCTATTCCCCAAGGTAATTTACATAAGTTTTAACACTGGAAAGGACCAAAGCATGAGGTGATTTTACAATTTTTCTACCTTGCCCTCTGACTTGAGAAGTTTGCATGCTTGATACTTTGTAGCAATGTTACTGGAGAACAGAAGATGCCCAGCTGTTAGGTCTCCACACTGAGAAAAAAAAGTTCTAATTAGATGTTAACACTGTCAGTTACTTGGGTCACCTACACCTTGAAAGCAGTGGTCAGGGGATGCCATGATGCTTCCATAAATGAACTTTTTTTCACTATTGTTCCTAAGATTGTTTGAACTTTTGCAACAAAAGAAAGAAAAACATATCATCAGAGGACTGAAAATGTAATGCAGGGATATTATTTAATGACATGACTATTACTTAATAATGTCTTACGAGGAAAATAAAAGGGATGTTATTAAAATGAAAGGGCAAAACTTTCATTTTTGTAGCTAAGGATCTTTCACATGGAGCATCATAAAGAGAAGCAAGGCTATTACTTTGGGTCTTGAGAGGAAGAAAGAAGACTCCCTATTTGGTCAATTAATTCTCTAGAAGATGATGTCATAAAAAAGCAGAAGGAATCAGAATAGGAACGGAACCATTGAAGAGTATATTTATTTCCAAATGTACAAGGAACCCACCCATCTCCCTATCTAATTTAAATATCATTTTAGAGAATCCAAAGGGGGTGAAAACTAACTCATACCACTCACAATGTTTGAAATGTGTCTTCAGAATGCTGGAGGCGTGTGCATGTTCACTACCTAATTTAATGCCACCAACATGTCACAGTGCTATGCTGGCACTGTTACCAGGGAGGTGCCGTGTCTGACTGCAAGGCTGCATTTAGGGAGGAGGGGAAAGTACAGGAGGAAGGCATGGATGACGAAGTGCACCCCAAAAAGCCCCAGCCAGCTGGCCCACTCATTCCTTGGTATTGAACCTGTTCCCCGATGCACACTCCTGTTAAACTGCTTCAACGAGACAAGTAAGGTGAAAAGGCAACAAAATGACCCCCAAGCAAGTCCCAGCTTCATGACTGGTCTACAGTTTGGTCTGCACCCTTTCTCCTGGGTGACAACTGTCTCTGCCCTGGTCTTTCCCATTCCCACTTCACTGTCCACCCGTTTCGCCACCAGATTAACTGACATGACATTAAGGTGCAGTGATACTTCACAGTAGTATTCCATTTCTCAAAAGCCTTTGGTGGCCTCTACTTCATGTGACTCTGACTTCTCCCTCTGCTTCTCATGGCCCTCCTGTGAGCTGGCCCTGTGACATCCTAACATATCTGGAGGCGCTCACTGGCTTATTACTTCACAAGAATACAAAATTATCCCTGCCTGGACCTTCCATGTACATTCTCCCACTCACTCAGAACACCCCTCATTTCAGAATACCCACATTTAACGTAGATGATCCACGGGCTAAGTGAGGCCTGCAGCCTGCCGTCCTACTTGACAGGAGTATGTCCCAGGGTGAGCAGGACAGGGAGACACGAATCCAGGTCCCTCAGTCAACAGTCAGCTCCTGGCTACCTTTCATAGTGTCACCAAGCTTCTATAGTTGCCATGGCTCCTAACACGTGCCCCTCATATTAAGAACTCCATGGTATGTTCTTCTGTACATGACATAGTATCAGAAGAGAGCACAGGGCTTGGGGTCAGACTGGGCTGGGCTGGAATCTCAGCTCTCACAAATATTTAACTATAGGACTCCTCTGACGCCCAGGCCCTAATCTACTGAGAGGGTGAATATCACTTCCCTTGGAGGGTTACAGTAAGGCTGGCAGTGACATATATATCACACTAGTGCCTCGTAGTCACCTAATGGACGCGAGCAAAGTACCCTACATGTAGTAACTCTCAGTATATGGGAAGTGATGCTCCTAATACTAAATTAATTTGTTCATTTATTTGTAAATGTGCCAACCAAATAAATCATAGAGTATTTGTATCATAAAAGTTCTGTCCCCACTGAGTCTCTTTAAGTAGGAATTCCTTTGGAAATTTTAATGACTCAGTTTACAATACTGGAGACCTTAGGAGTCCACTTGGAACTTTCTAACAATACCTTATGTCTATACACTGTTTAGAGTTTACGATGCTCTTTTATACAGATTATTGTTCTTTCCTAACTAGCAAACAAGAAATGATGGAGGCCTTTATCAGGCAAAGGAACCAGGCAGCTGCAGGTGTATTGGTGGCAACATGGACAAAACACTTAGAAAATCTCTGAAAGTGCTGGTCCCTCTGTCCGGCTGCTCTTTCTCCAGTCACACAGCTCATTCCGTCACCCTGGAAGGCCTCTGCACACAATCTGAAATGTTCAAGGAAGGCGTGGCATCTAAAATAGTCCCCCAGTTATTCTCTATCTCCTTTAATTGACTTTTTTTTTTTTTTTGCAGATTTTATTATAATCTGATACCATATGTTTCTACTTCTCATTTGCTTGTTTTCCATTTGTCCCATGAGGGCAGAGACTTAGGATGGATCACAGCTGTATACCCAGGACTCAGAGAAGTACCCAACACACTGCAGATGCTCTGGAGATCCCTGCTCACTGAATGGGAACTTGCTGGGTTCCTTTCTAGTGTTTCCCATGAACATTAAGGACTGGAAGCTCCAGAAGGCTGCGATCCTCGCTGAGCCCCTCAGCGAATGGATGGAGCCAGGCCTGTCCCAGCTCTCCCCATCAGATCCCTCCCAGCCAGTCACCGGGAGGAGAACAGAGCTCCAGGGCCCAGCTCTGCTCCCAAACTCTCCTAGTTAGGCCACCCCACGTGTTCCTTGATCTCCAGAAGCGCTGGGCAGTGAAACTGAAATCTACGAAAGAAGGTGCTTAGGCAACACCGGGAGACACTCACCTTCCTTTAATGCCTCATAAGGCTGTTGTTTGTTTAATGATCATACCCAAAAAGTGAGAAACACTCGAGTCTAATGAGATTACTTGGGCAGAACAGCTTAAATTAATTTTTTAAATGATCACCAGTAGCACATTCTTGCATGTTCAGATCCCGCAGCCCTCAATCTGCCCCCCTGTAAAAAGTAACATATGCTCACAATAAATCTTTAAAATGGCTCTATTAATAGAGTGGCTGTGGTGACAGTTTTATAAATGGACCCCATCTTCATGCAAACTGTGTTTTATTAGATTGCATTATAATGATTTGTAGTAAGAATACAGAGATGGATTCTGAGAGAAGGGACTCCAAACACCCCTAAGCCAGTCAGGGGTTTCAAAGCCCATGAATCCCAGTGGCAGGCTGCGCGTTCCGGGAACAACAGACAGCATCAGATTAGTTTTGCTACAGTTGCATGCTCCTCCGCCTGCTTTTTCCAATCAGATAATAACACTCTAATAACGGCTTTGTGTCTGTCAATCCAATTACTTCCTATTTGGGATATGCTGACACTCCATTAAGTTGGCAGACAGATGGCAGGGTCTTTCATTACCCTCGGCCTGAATAATTAGCTTCCTGGGCACACTTCTAGGCAAGGAGCCCATCTATGCAGTCAGGTGTCTTCCAAATAAAACCAGAGATATAGATCACTAATATAACCCTGTTAGTTTAATGTTATGTCCATGCCATGCCTGTAACAGGCACAGCCATCAAGTTTATCCTGTGTCAACTTAGGAGACTTTCTGGGCAGCCTGGATCAGGAGAGGGGTCCTCTGGCTGTATTTCCACTACAGCCCTCTCCCTCCATAAATGTGACTTGTGCCCACTCAGGAAAAACACAACGTCAGCTTGTGATCCAAATGATGTCACCTTGGCAAAGCAAAACTGTTCTTCACTGACGTGACTGCTTCTCATTAAGAAATTAAAGGAGTATGGTACCCACTAAAATAAGCTGCCTAGGAGAGGGTTAAATAGAATTTAACCTTAAATGTTCAGGCCAGAGGACTGAGTACCTATAGTAAGTGAAAATCGTAAAATTTGAATGAAGTGATCTTGTAAATCTTCCTAGGATGCTTACAAACAATTTAGAAAAAAGAACCTAAGTGGAAGCCCCATCACGTCTTCAATATTCCCCACTTAACAGGTGTTCCATAAATTCTCCATAAATCAACTCACAGATGTTTTTAAAAAGTTGTTAATATTATAATGATAATTTTTAAAAGAAAAAACTGTGATACTGTTGGTGAAATTAATTCCTAAAATATAATAAGAGTTGACTTCTAAGAACCTACATGGTTGAAAGAGACTCTTTCCCACTCTAACTTCCCTGAATAGCTTTGTTTCAAATGTCTCAAAATCATGGTCAAATTCTAAGTAGATGTTGGGCACTTCATGCTTTCAATGGGTTAGAACCTGAGGAATGAAAAAGGCAATTCTATGGAGACAGCAGGATATCATGGAAAGAAAATGGCCTGGGAATCAAAAGACCTGGATTCCAACCGCGTGGCCCTATCACAGCTGTGTGACTTGGGCCTCAGTTTACTCACCAAATGAACCTCCCAGACCCTTTGAGCACAGCCCTGTCAATCCAGAATTCAACAGGGGATGCTGCCAGGAGTGGACATGTTCTTAGCTCTCCTCATTGCTAAGAGCAATCCCCGCAGGGCCCTAAAAGGAAATGAATATTCATTTCCAAAGGCCACAAAGACTAATAAACTCCCAGCTGCAGGGAACAGAGGGTCAATGTACTAAAACAGCACTAAAAGCAAGGAGACATTAGTGTATTGAACCACCAAGCCAGACAACTTTATAGCCTTTTAATGAGGATTCCGTTTTTTCATGGTTGTGGTCAAGGGAAAAGCAGGCCCATTAAACCACTGCTCTCCCTTTTCTAAGTGTCTTCATTCCTTATTTATGGCGGGTAATAGTTACATTCAGCAATAGTTACATATGAACCTGCTTGTGTAATACCTGACTTTTTTTTTCAAGTTCTTTGAATACACAGTCTCTTCGACTGAACATTTACAAGAGCACTCAGTGAGCAGTTGCCTTGAAAAACAGTGATTGGACTGGGAGATGGGAGATGCTCAGTCAGGGGAGTCAGAGTGCTGCTGCTGAGGATGAGATGGGGATCAGTGGCAGTCGACTGTAGCACATTCAGGCCATTCTCAGCAGCCTGGACAGCTTCCAAGGAAACTATAAAATGATGGAAGCACTCGGGCCGCAAGACTTGAAACCTGAGTGAGTTGACTTGAAGGTAGTGCCTCTCAGATGCAAAGAGAAGAGATGAATAGCCTAGTAACTAAAGTTCAGAATTAGGAAAGAGGTGATCTGATTTTGAGATTTTACAGACACTGAGAATTAAGTAAGAATTCCAAAGCAGAAGAGGCAGGCTGTGCTTCCAGGATCACCAAGGAGGCCAGGGAGTATCAATGTCATTAGTACAGTTGGCGAGGGGTTAGACAGCCAGTGGCTTCCTGAAGTAATGCACCATTTAAAATGGGAGAGAGGAGAGGGTAGAGGGGGGATAAATGGTGACAGGAGGGGACTTGACTTGGGGTGGTGAACACACAATGCAATATAAAGATGATGTATTATAGAATTGTACACCTGAAACCTATGCAATTTTATTAACCAATGTCACCCCAATAAATTCAATTAAAAAATTTAAAAAGGAAATGGGGAGAGACACTTAGTCTACGACTCATCTGGGGAGCAAAGATGAAAATGCCACCCTAATTACTCAAGACACCCGAATGTACGGTATCTCTGAAGAGCTACTCTTCCAACTAGGAGTCAAGAACACCAGAAGCCTCATGAAAGATTCAAAGTTGATTACAGAGTGGAAAGTAGGGAAAAAGCCTTACTCAGCAGCAAATAATGGGCAAGACAGGGAGAATACGCTTCCCACGCTCAGGGTTCCTGGAATCGCGCACTTCCTTGGGTCTCGCTGGGTCTTAGGAGGCCCGAGGAAGACAAGACCTAGACTGTGCAAGGGGGGACTGCCGCCACCAAGCCAGGGTACTGGAAAGCCGACAGCGCTTCTGGAGCTGTGTCCTTGAGACTCACTGTTCAAAGTTATGCGAGGTCCCCGATACACGCAGTCACCATACAGAGAGTCCTCCCGCCCCTGGCAGAGCTGCCTCGAGCCCTAGAAGTGAACTCAGCGATGATGATGGTAAATGAGGTGACAGGCTCCCTGGTGAAGCTCCTCTGAGGATTCTGAGGCCCCACTTTCATTAACATCTTTACTTCGCCCACTTTCACAGGTAAGAAGAAAAGGGGGGACTGGGGTGGGAGAGGCTGCCTCAGAAGCCAAGTGAATGTCCGCCTCCCCCTTTCTTGCACCAGGCCTGCTATGTTCCCAAGGCAAGGAGGACATCCCGGGAAGGCGACCCACTGCTTGGTGCGCTCTGCACCAATGAGCCTCTAAATCCACCCAAATGACCTCAGGTTGACCACTCCTTTTGGAACCTCCTCTAGAAAGACTACAAACACACATTATTTTTATACACTTTTTTCAGAGCATCAAAACTGTCTCAGTTCTTAGAGCTCCACTTTGGGATAAAAATGCACATCCCACAGTAGCTCCATTTACGGCTTCATCGCAGCACAATAATTTTGATTTTTGTACCTCCGAACAATTTTCCTCGACAGCAGGTTGTTGTTTTTTCCCCTCATTTTCCATATTCTTAAAAAATGAAATTTCCTTAGTAGTAAATAAAATAATCACTTTCTGTGGACAATGTGAGAAGCACTTTTTGGGCATTTTAAATGATGAAACATTATTGGTGGTTTAACTGATCTGAGTGGAAGCAACTGTGAAAGCCCTAATGAGGACATCCCACCCCATGGGCGGGACAGAAGGGGAGGCAGCGGAATCCTAGGCCAGGGTCCCCACCGTGGGGATGCGGGGTCTATGAACTGCCTGGCACTGTGTTTAAAACTGCATGGCTCTGGGCTTACAAGTATTTCTCCAGGGTCCACAGCTGTCATCTCAGATGCTCAAAGGCAGCTGTAATCTCCCCCCCAAATTCTCCAAGCCACAACATTCCCCTAAAAAGAGTCTCATCAGCATGTGGAAAAAAAGTTCAATTCTGTTTCCACCTGTCATACATAAGAATAGAGGAAGTTTTATTTAGAGCTACAGATGTTTGATTTCTAAATCTTTTATTTCATAAAACTCAAAACTATAAAGCAACCTGATACGTTTTACATGATGTAGTTTGTGGTGGGAAGACTGGACCAGCAGTTCTAGGTTCTCATTCTGGGTCCGGCCACCCTGGGCTCAGCCTGGAGTAAGCTAGTTAACTTCCCTGGGCCAGGGGTTCAGAACTGCTGAAAGTAGCGTCCACGTCAAGAACTTATTTTGCTAGTTCACTTTCACTGAAGTTTTTGTTTCGAAATAGTTTTTAACCAAATCGCATTTATTAAAAATTGATTTCTTCTTTTATAACTGCCCAAAGAACTTCTGATCATTCTTCTCCTATCCTTTGTCCAACCATCCAACCAACAGACGTTTATTGAGTTCCTAGCACGCACGAGGCCCTATACAGGGAGCCGAGGACACATAACTGAGCTGGGGGGACCCAGCCCCTCTTTCTTTGGAGCCCACAGGAAGTGCCACACCTTGAGCTGATGCAACTCCGGCCAGAACATAACTAGCCCCATGTGTAATTCTGCAGCCATATCCTGAATGCATCCATATTCATGAGTATACTGAAAATAACTTGTGACACTTATCGCCAACTCCCCAGACTTCTAGGAACTGCGGCTCTTGGACTGAATGAGATCAGCTGTCAGATTCCTTCTGGTTCTGAAACACTGAGATGTCACCATGCTAAGTGGAGAAGAAAGGACCTAGCTCAATACCGTCCCTGCTATCTGACCCTAACGCAAATGATACCTCAGCGATTAAAACATTCCCCCACTCCCCAAGCTGCACGGAAGTCTTCCACAGACACCTAATTATGTCTACAATGAAAGGAGATATTTATACTGATAATTCAATTGAGGTAATGTACAACTTCCACCATGCTTCAGAGAGTTGAGCTTACACGCCTTTTCTGATTACTAATTAATTTCTAAGTGAGTTTAGTGCTTGTGAAAGCTACTGGGACCACATGCCTGAGAATGAGTGTGTTGATTTGACAGGCAGGCCCCGCAGAGCCCCGGGTCACATGCAGCGTGACCTCCACCTGCAAACCCCTATCTGTGAAGCTGAAGAATATATTTCAGTCATGATTTCCTCCTTTCAGTTACGGCTACATGTAAATCTCAAATGGGAGGATGACCCAGAATTAGTCACAGGGGATGAGGCACATGAGGAATTTGCCTAGTCACTTATTTCAAATGGAGTGCATGTGGCCATTCACAACCTAAAACCTGGAGGAGCAGGGCTAACACGTGACCTGGTGAGAAGGCAAATCTCGTCCTCTCTCCTCTATCAGTTGTGTGAGTTCCCTCACCCCGGTGCAATCTGAGGTGTTGCCGTAATCACCCCCATAGTTCCAGGAAATCGAAGCATGTTTCTGCATCATTTGTTTCAGCCTACTCGGCGCTTAGCAACATGTAAGTGCCCCCAGTGGGATGGGCAGACTCATTAGCAGCCTAAAGCATGAGGAGGGCTAAGCAATCTCAGGTAAAGACATCTCTCAGACTTTTGCAGTGAAAATCAATTCATCAGGCTCCTGCCCTGTCCAAGACTGCCGCATGCTCTGCGGCCCTTCACAGGGCCCGCCTCTCCTCAGGGGTACCTGCGGCGCGGCCCTCGGCAGCCTCTGATTCCCTGACCGTGCTGCGGCCAGTGAGGCAGGCCGGCTCTCATTTCTGCTGGGAAGATCGGCTGTGTCAGTTAGGTGCTCGTTATTTACCAGGCTGGAGGCAGCTCCGACCCCCTTCAGAGATGCCACACACTAATGGGGTCAGGTTTGTTACATGAGAATATGTATTTCTCCTAATTATGTGGGCAATGGGCTGAGGATCTCACTACCCAGAAAGTGGCGAGTCCTTGGACCCTTTGAACTAGGTGATCAATATGTTGACTATATCTATGATGAAGTGGCAGAAACTGTCAGTACCATATGGTTGTGATGGCCAAAATGCACACCTTACACAGAAAGCCTTCCCCTACCTTCAACAACAGTTTATTCTTAGAAACGGAAATGGAAGAGAGAAGATTTCTGCCATTAGCCTCCACAATTGACATCAAATGACATTTTCCCTTTGAAATGGGCAGGTTGATCAGTAAACCTGCAATTATTATAATGGAAACCAAATCTTACAAGCAAACTAAGTACTTTTCTCTTCCTTATTATTTTTAATAACATTTTCTATTCTCTACCTTACTGTACTATAAGAATACAGTAGTATCTACTACATGACAGACAAAATCTGTGTCAATGGACTATTTATGTTATCGGTAAGGTTCTGTTCAACTACAAATAGTAGGCTATTAGTAGCTAAGTTTTTGGAGAGTCCAAAGTTACACGTGAAGCCCTGGCTGGTGTGGCTCAATTGGCTGAGCGTCACCCCATGCTCCAAGAGGTTGTCGGTTTGATTCCCAGTCAGGGCCATACCCGGGTTGTGGGCTCCATCCCCACTAGGGGGAGTGCAGGAGGCAGCCGATGGATGTTTCTCCCTCTCTTTTCCTCTCTAAAATCAATAAAAACATATATTTTTTAAAAAGTTATAAGAGGATTTCTGACTGTGTGATGGTCTGGCACCCCTAAATCCTGCATCGTCTGGGGTCAATGTAGTCTGAAGGAAGAACACCCAAGATCTGTCAATGACCGATTATGTTAGGGATATAAAAAATGAGAAGTGTGAAGCATGACATGGGGAGTTCTGGTTGGAACAAATGGAAGGATGGAGGTGGCATTTACTGAGATGAGCAAGACAGTAGGAGAAATAGGTGTGGGGGAAAATGAAGAGTTTTGTTTCGGACAAATTTAAAGTGGAGAGATCAAGTGGGCAGGTGGGTATATGAGTCTAGAGTTGAGTTTTATCTGGCAGTGCAGATAAAATTTTAAAAATATTAGTATATATGTGGTATTGAAAGTCATGAGAGTAGGAAGTTCATCTGAGATACCCTAATCTAGAGAGAGAAAAGACAAGGAGGAGTCGGCAAAGGAGAAGGCACAGCAGCCAGGGGCGGGTAGAACCAACCAGAAACCTAACAATTATATATTATATTACAAACAAGTGTTTTCAAGGGGAATGGACTTTATTCCCCTTTCCTCTAGGAAATTCCCTGAAATACGGTATATCATAGAGCATATTTAATAATTAAACTTGAGTATTGGTAGAAGTGCCTAGGTCATGCTGCTGCTACCTGTGTGACCTTGAACAAGGTATTTAACCTCTAGAAGCCTGTTGCTTTGTCTGCAGTACCACCTATATGCCCAGGGATGAAACGGCACAGCCCACAGAAACTGCTCAGTATACTGCCTGACAGAAAATGTTCAATAAATGTTACTTATCATTACTGTTATTCATGAATCTTTCTTCTTTTATGTCTAAAGCATTTCCCATCTATATACTAATCATTTGGGATTTATTTACAACCTTGAAGCATAATAGTAACTACTCCTGTGTTTATGTCTTATGTTGTCAACTAAAGTGTAAGCTCTTTGAATTCAGACACTGGCTCGACTTTCTCCTGTTCTCCACAATTCTAGCTCAATACCTTGAGCACAGCAGAAGCTGACTATATATATTAGTGAGCTCACTTTACTCTTTTACATTCTGACAGGGCAGAAAGGATATGGGTCGTTGGGTGTTCCTCTGTTTGCCTGAACACTTACAGAGGAAACTGTGGATGAACCGTATCTTCTAGCAGCCAGGGTGTTGAAGGCATCACTATTGGCTCCTGGCTGGCCTTGGGCTGGAAGGGGGAAGGGGCGAGGCCCTGAATAAAGGTCAGCAAAATGCAAAAGGACGTGGTGCAGGCCCCTAATGACCTTACGCCTGAACAAAAATGCTTCCTGGGCCTACCGTTAACTCCTCAGGTACTGAACATACTTCAAAAGCTTTCATTACATTTTGGAACAGTGCTGATCTAGAAAACTCTGACACTTGCTTTATGATTAACTAAAATGAAGGTTCTGGGACCTGCGGTAGCAACATGGGCACTTTTTGGGTGGCCTACCAAGTCCCCTTCTCAGAGAAGAATCCAGGACCCCCAGAACGTTAGACATTTTGCAGCTAATTTTTCCCCTGCTGTGTGATCCTGTCTTTGCACTAACTGATTTGCACAGTGTCTAGAGACACCTGGCCAACGCAGCAGACCTGGGCAGTGTAATGGGAGCAACGAGAAAGGGAAGATGCGCAGACTCCTCTTACTGAGGACCCAGAGAGGCCCAGGTTGCTGCCTTCCCAGTCATCCGATATTGGTTTCTTTCACTTACAATAAAATAACCATTCATTGATACATTTGTTATATTGGAAAGAGGCTGGGATATGAAGTAAAAAGACGTCTTAGTGTTTCTAAAGTAAAACTAAGAATAAAGAACACATGTCCATTTCCTTCCTCCATCCCCTGCCCTGACCTGGTCTGGTGACTGGAGACAATGGCATCTGGGACTGAGGAGGAACCACGTATGAGCTTAGGGAAGAGAAAGGAGCAGGGTGACTTTGTCCGAGTCACCCCATCTCTTAGCACTGTGTCCCTATATTACTCAGTAAACAAAGATAAAATCCGAAATTATGGTACAGTGTGATAAACAGAAACAAACAAGAAGGAAAAACACTGAGAAAGTCTCTCAATTCTATGGAAGTGCCAGAGAAAACAGGTACTGAAAAAGCTAAGACTTGACCAAGTGCTTGTATTATTGTATTTAAAAGGGAGCATAACTGATAGCCGGGGGAAATAATTAATGTACAAGTAGGAGCTGGCTTTACTTACCATACTTCTGATATCCAAGGTGTGGACTTTTTAAGCATCTACAATTATTTCTCCAACTCTCTGGACACCAGTTGGATGTCCAATGATTCATTCAGTTCTGACACTAACTAGAGTTAGTGCCAGACCCAAGTTAGGATTCAGTTCCATAAAACTCCCCACTTCAGGCCCCATCACAAGCCCCAGGCCTCTCATCCTTCTGACTGACCAGCTATAAATCAGGTGCCAACAGTCTCCTCCTAGGGCCTAATAACTTGGTGGCCAGCTCACAGAACTGAGCGAAAACAGTTAATACAAAGACAACTGAAGAGCCAGAAGAAGAGGCCCACAGGGCGAGGTCCAGAGGGTCGCCCACACAGGCCCTTTCGTTCCGGTACAGTTGAGTGTGCCACCCTCTTGTCACGTGGATGCGTTTACCAACCTGGAGGCTCTCTGAATCCTGTTGTTTGAGGTTTTTAAGTGGCTTCTTGTATAGGAACGGTTGATTAAATCACTGGCCATGGATGACTCACTCAGTCTCCAGCCTCTCTCCCCCCACAAGAAGCTGGGGAAGAGTGGGGGTTGCAAGCTCCAACTCTCTAATCACATCTTGGTCTTTCTGGGAGCCGGTCCCCACCCTGAAGCTATCCATAGGTACTAGTCATCTTAGGAGCATACAAAAGGCTGCATCACTCCAGAGATTCCAAGGGTTCTAGGAACTGTGCGCCAGGAGCAAAGACCAAATAAATATTTCTTATTGTACCACAAGTAATAATACTTGAGTTCTAAAAACTATGTCCTTAGCTAAGTAGACACAGAAGATAGAGTTTGAGGGTATCATTGCAACAGTGGTGCCACTTTTTGGACTCATCAACAGAGAAGTTCTTTGTCCAGATCCCCTTTTGCTATAAGGCAGTAAAATGAGAGATAACTAACTAGGGCTAGAGATACGGCAACTGGTGATTTAGTTTAGTAAAGGTTGTTGGTCCTATGGGAACTGAACTCGTGGTACTGGTCTCACTCAAACTGTGCTCCAATGAACTACAATGTACTATTCTGGGGTCATGTAGCTGCTGATATCTGCCTGGAGTAGCACAGCTGCTCAGAGTGAAAACCATTAACTGCATTTGGCAAAGAAAAAACCATTTTTAAAATGCCTTCTTTTTTAAAGTTAGCCTGGGTGCAGCTGTTATTCCTGAACAGCTTGTGCTGAACCACACGGTGTCCAGCCTCCCAGTCACCCACTATGCTCCATGCTCAACTGGCTTTCCACAGCTTTCCCAAAGCAGCCCTTCAGCATACTAAACTCAGATTCTTTAACATCCAGCAGCACTCCTCGCCCTTTAATGGGATAATTCAGCCTTCTGACTCTCACAGAGGATGCATTTAAGACTTAGTGATGTCACTTAATTACAGACTCTGAAAAGATCTGCAAGCATCATATAACAGCCCGTGTAGTCAGCTCCCCGACGGAGCCCACCAGCAACATCATGAACAGGAAGGGCTGCCTTCAGGGAAAAAGAAAGGAGAGAAGGCAGGTCAAGGCCTGCACTCCATCAACTGAACATGACGGCCAAGACTCTCCATATATCATCCAACTAAATGGGGATAAAACTCAGAAAGGCAAAGACAGGGTCCAAATTAGAAGGCAAACGGTCGGGTCAATATGCCTACTAAACAGTGATTAAGGTGCATTTTCTCAATTAGAGTGATCAAGTTAAGATATCAAAGGTACATTTTCCTGTCCCCTTAATGGTCTCTCAGTCTTGACCGTCAGAGTTCAACAGCAAGCACCTGCACTTGGCCTTTCACCCAGCGAGAGAGATCATGAGGGTTAAGGGGTAAAAACATGCACCTTCTCTGCAAAGAGTTCATCAAATGAGAAGGTGCTTTTAGAAAAAAATTAAGTGGCATAATTTAAAATTTTACCGATCTGAATAATTATTAATATCACTGAAAACGAAAGAAACGAAAGTGCCAAGAAAGCCCGTCCTGAGCTAGGGTGGGCTGTTACAGCAGGCCGGCGCGCAGGGAGAGGAGACGAGGGAGCTGATGCGACCTGCCGGCCGCGTGCTCCGCGGTGGAGCTGAAGCTTGGCGCTCCCAGCAGCTGCGCGCCGGCGCCCAGGAGGAACAGCGCTGGGGAAGGCCCCGCACCCTGCGGTGCACCTTCCGAGCTGCTGCCCACGACAGCCCAGAAGCGACGGGTCCCCCTTCCCTCCTGTGTACCCATCCCAGGCCTCCCCCGCTTCACCTTTCCCAACCCGCCCATCCCCCCATCTCTAGCCAAGTCAATTCTTTCAAAAAAACGTCCATCTGTCTTCCCCGCACCCATCCTATAGAAGAGCTCCATCAACTCCAGGATGTAGACGTGTCATCTTCTCAGCCTGGCACTGCGGGTGGTTCAGACTACATGCCTCTGGACCTGGTCCTTTCTCTGGCTAGAAAAGGTTTGTTTATGCTCAATCAACCCTCTCTTTGAGGAAAAATTTCCGAGTAGGACTTTTTTGTTGTTTTTTTAACATCAAGATGGGGCGTGGAGAACGTATTGCATTCATAAATTATCCAAAGAAAGCAAATTCAAACAAGTGAAAAACAAACATGCATTTCATCTACTGCAGAGGACTTCCTCTTGGCTCCCACTGCAATCGGAGGAGCCAAAAGTCTGAACAATCATGCTGTAGAGAAGAGTTAAGCAAAATATGAAAGTATCACAACTCCCAATCTGTACGGTCTCGTTACTGAGAACAGGTATCACTAGCATAGCAGAACAAAGCAAGAAAAAACTAAGATATCTTTGTTAGTCTGTCAAAATCTGAACCTTCCTCCCTTCTGAGTAATTTAGAGGTTTTAGAACTACCTACAAGCAATACTACCTACCAGCTCTCCACACAGGTCACCGAATGCACATGTTACTACACTACTTAAATGCAAGAGCTCAGGAGCACAAACGGGTGAGTGACCGGCACAGTGAATGAGATGAACGGTCTGGCCTCTGCCACAGGAATCATATAAAATTCACTGCTCATAAAAGCAGCCATGTCCTAGGGGAACTGCAAGCAGGATGATGGCGAAGGCCACGGCTTGATATCACGATGTCACACACAGCAGTGCTTCGTGTGTAAGCATCGAGTCCACATGGGTATGTGACCATGCCCAACAATCAACCACAGACCGTCCCTGGTCTCTGGACATCTCCATCCAGAGCTGGGCTTGGTCAAGGGCTCGGCAGCCTATTCAGCAAAGACTTAAGGATTCTGTGAAGACGCAGATGCTCTAAGTTCTTTACTACCCAGCAGGGCCAAAAAAGTAGTTTTCAAGGGATACAATGGCTCATATCCACAGCAGAGGATATAAGTTACAGAGATTCTAAAAGTCATTTATTAAATACTATATGCTGTATAAACTGCTATATACATTCTATGACTAATCTTCATAACGCTCCCATGAGATACATATCCCCATTGACACTTGGGTCTTCCCACTGTGTCGCCCTACCTTCCAATGGCTGAGCAAGTGACCAGAGCAGAATCCACCAGTGGGTGGCCTTGCAGCCAGAGGGCAAGTCTATGGAGACTTCTCTCGTCTTTCTGCATACTCCTCACAATACGCTCAACTGTGAAACCACATCCCTCTCCAGACATACACAGTTCACTTGTATTATGTACCTGGGTCCTAGGACATTTAATCTAAGGATAGTAATCCCTGGCACTTGCTTAACCAGATTTTATCTACAAAAGAATGTTCCAGGGGACCCATTAAAGTGTTATTTGCTCTAGGCTCCACTTACACTATGGATGACGTTGTAAAGAAGGTCCCATGTTGGGATCATTTTTTGCCCTGATTTGAAACTTATCCTTTGACAGCTCTCAGCCTGCCTGACCTGAGCCTCCCCTGTTCAAGATTATTGCAAAAGAAACTCCTTGGCCAGTGAGATCTACATGCAGGGGAGCACCAGATAACCTCTAATTGAATTTTACATCACTTTGATTAATGTCAATGCCCTCAAGGCCCCAAGGATGAGTGCATTTGTGTAATTTGAAATAATTCAACAATTTTATAAAACCAAGCAGGGTGTTGCTTATTTGTAAGCCTAGAGGCCCAGGTATGTAACTGGTTTGAGTCCCAGAATGATTGCATGCCCTCAGAGTTCACATTTATTTTAGTAAACCAAAGTATGTATAAATATAACAGTTCCTAATACAGCATTTTGACAAATAACTAGCAATGTCTGGACAGATGACTTCCTCTGAGCTAAGGAAGCCAACATGCTCTCAGCAAAAACTTAAAATATACTATGGACACAGACAATGCTACAACCCCTGGCGGCCTTCAGACAGTAGCCCATCTTGGCTGTATTCATGCCCAAAGATAAATCAGGTAGAAAGATTCACACAGGCCAGGATTACAAAGAACCTCTCTCCCTCTCTCTCTGTCTCAGAAGCGACAAGAAAATGATTAAAATTAGGAGAAGTTGATTCTGACACAACAAAAGCTTTTGTGTGTTGTACTCAGAAAGTGGTGTGTCTGGAAGGAGGTATTATTTGTTTTGTTTCTGTTGAAACTAATGATAAGTTAGACAACTTGCCCAAAGGCGTAAGAGCTGAGAGTAAGCCAAGAACACAATTGGGAGTTGAACTTCTGAGTCCCAACCTCCCAACTGACTACAATGACTCAATGCTGAATCCATATGGGGGACACACAGGTGAGGAAGGCCCCATGCAAGACAAAGTCTCTGGAGACATAACAAGCTCTCCCATGAGCTTCAGGTATGGGGGTGGTTGGGCTTAAATTGTCTGAAAAACTCCCAGACACTTACAGAATCAACAGATGTTAGAGTTAGAAAAGGGCTCTGCATTCGTGGCTACTCTAATTCTCGAATTTTACAGAAAAAGAAACAAACCCAGAGAGCCTAAGTGACGTGCTAAACGAAACAACCATTACGTGGTAGAGGTAGATCTCAAACTCATGTCTCCCACCGCCCCACCTATTGCTCTTTTAACATCACCATGGCACGGGCAAGCCATCATCAGAGTTCAGAACCTACAGAAAGCCAGTTTATTTTTACTATGAATCCAGGAACCCCACTTGATCTAATCAAGAGTTTGATGACCCCCCCACCCCTGCCAGGACTACCAACAAATAAACCAAATAACCTAAATACCCTTTAAAAGTTTCCAGCTTCCAACAGACTATTTTGAAATCTGCATTTAGAGAGGTTTTTGCTTCTTGATACTTTATAGTTCCATAATATGGAAAGACACCAAGAGTTGTCATTTTCTCTTAGGACCAAAGCTGGAGGGACATGGGCAGCATGTCCCACCATTGTCCGTGTTGCTGACACACTGGGCAGGGTCTCAGGTTTCCAAAGAGGAACAGAGGATCACATGCCCGGATCACGTGGTCACCAGGAAGCAAGACATGTATAATCAGAGCAATCTTTAGAGGATCAACTAATCACATAGCACTCCGGGAGACAAGACTGGGCAACTCTTAGCTTTAAAAATACCACCATGTTCACAGGGGCTGTGGGGAGAGGGGCTGGAGGCCAGCCTGCAGGTGCCACGTTTTCTGGAGTTGCTCCCAGCCGATGGTGAAACGCGGCAGGCACACTTGAATTGCACCATTGTGACCTAATTTGGATTCCATATGACACTACTTTGAACCAAAATGAAACAGAGACATTGTTCTTGGGAATTAGTAACAAGAATTCAAGCAGACTCCTGGTAAATCTGGGCGAGTTGCTAAGTCCAAGAAAGAGGGGCAGTTGATATAAAGGGGCAGTTCCGAAAAAACATGTGTAAGAAGAAACCTGTTTAATACAAGCTCGTAAAAGCAGTCTTTGAGCGCCCAAATCCAAAACACCTCCGAGGCTAATATCACTACAAAAAACAAAACAAAAACCACTTATTGACTTGGTAACACTGCCAAATAAATTGCTACAAATGTGGCCTTTTAGATTCTTAAAAAGTAATTATAGGAAGAAGAAATTATTTCAAATATGAAGAAAATGAAGGATATTTTTGGAAAACATGTTAGTCACAAATGTTAAGGTATTTAAGGTGCTGCTTGATGAGTGAAAATGAGAACATATCCGGTTATAAAAAACTATTAATGACCATCACTTGTGAGACCAAACAGATCCCTCCAGCAACTCCCTCCTGCTCCTGTAACCAAAGGGGCTCGCTCCCTGCTCCACAGTGAGTCCGCAGGATGAGTCGCTGACCTAGGTATCAGTACTGAAGTGTCCCACACGATCCAAACGTTAGTGAGTTCTGAAAAGTATCAAGGAACAGAGTTTCTACCATATTGTTCCTTCTGTTTTTTCCCCTCACGCTCTGCTTTTTATAGTGTCATAAATCCATGATTCTCACCTAGCACTATAGCAAAAGTAAGAGTTAGTACTATTGAGAAAGCCATTAAACATAAGCCTCATTTTTCCAGACAGGGACATTAAATGCACAGTATTTAAACCTCTCACTTATACAATGAAGATGACAAGTGGATATAAATTTCACTGTATCTAAAAGCAAAACCCTGTGGCCTACCAAAACAAAATTATCTTTCTAGAACATGCATTTATGCAATGGGAAGTTAAATTCCAAAGGTAATTTTGCATCCAAGGCATTCACTGATATATGAATTGTACTCACAGAGATGAATCAATAGAATTTGTTTGATTGCTTCCTCTATTATAGAAATTTTCAAGGCAGCAGGAAAGATCATAAGGATGTTTGAGGATTTCTTATTTGAAGGTACAGACGAGGCCAACTCCTATCATACCTGCTACAGAACACGGCCTGACCGTGAAATCTTAATTTACACTGTAACAATTTATTTAAAATTCTCTGATGCAGCCCATGTGAGGCTAAATCAGAAGGGAAACACTGTTAGCATTTTAGAAGAGTTAAATTAAAAGAAAAACCCAGACATGGCAGAGGCTGTGTTACAGACCAGGAGAGTAGACAGAATAATGACTGCTTGGGTGTTGTTTCTGCTCTATGACAGAGTGAAGGGAAAACAGCTCCAGAATTCGGGTCACCTTCCGAATGAGTAGTGGTGGCAAGACAGGACAGGGAAGTGGTCCTCAACTGTCCAACTCCACCCACCCCTAGAAGTAGTGGAGAAGTCTTCAGTGAAATAAATCACAGATCAAGCCCTGTCTAAAGTTAACAAGGGAATTATGAGGAACTTGGTTTTTACATATATTTTCTCATTAATTAACCAGTAAGATCAGAATCAAGGGATAGAGCAGCATGAATGGAAACTTGAGTTAAAACTCTTACTCTCCATACCTGGGACCTTTCCTTTGCCTTAATCACAGCACAGTCCTAAGAAGAGTATCTGTGATTCCCATCAATCGAGTACACTTTCATAAGCCTTTCAGGGACACCCTTCTGTTTTTTAAATAGGAGATAGAGTAAACAGTGAATGTTACTAAATATCTAGGCTGCACAGAAGTACAGGGAATGCAGTTCCAGGGAGAAGAGAGTACCACCCAGGTAAGGTATGGTACCAAGACAATCTTCATGACTCACAACAACAGAAAGTGCTATATATGTTTACTAGCTATGCCAGAGGCTGCTCTAAGAACTCCCCATATGTTAACAAGCTTAATCTTCACAACAATCCTATAAGGCAGGTACTGTTATCATCACCCCCACATATAAGATAAGGAAACTGAAAAAGAGAGGTTTGGTAATTTCCTCAAGGTCGCACAGCTAGTAAGTGCCTAGGCTAGGACTTGAACCGAGACAGGCTGGTTTCAGAGTCTGTATTCTCAACCACGTGCTGCTGTCTCTCCTCTGTGCTCCTCTCCTGCTTCTTACGACAATTCCAGACCAGGCCATCCCCGATTCCACTGGAAATCAGAATACTACCCTGTCCTTTAGAATGTCATTCACCAAGAGTGTGAAAACACTTTGCAGCTCTAGAGTAGCAGCTTCTCACATGACCCTCTGTAGGAAGTATTTTTATTGTACACTCTGGGCCAAAAGGAGACCCTCAGATTGTTTGAAACAGACCTAGATATACAATTCAGTAGTAAGGTTTTCTGATGATTTGTTCTGAAGCTACATCTGCAAAAGCAAAGTCAACTGACAAAACAGAAAAAGAACATATATATACACTCAGCAGAACCAGCAGAGGCCTACAAGAAAGAATAAAGTGTGCATGGTTTTGAATCTCAGTAGAAATTCTAATAAATACTGTATTCAAAGAATTCTCCTTGATATGGAACAACAATCACTAAAGATCCTGGTAAAATCATTTTACATTAATCATCTTGGCAGGTTAAATGTAAAATATCAATAACAAAAGATAATTATGAAATAATGTCTGAAAATATAAATTAAGTCATTTTCTTAGACCTCAAAGTGGTCCCATATTTAGAACAAAAGTAAATCCCGTGCTTGTTTTCCTGCCCCCTGCAGTTACTTTACAGAAGGCTGAATGAAGGGCCTTCTTGTTACAGGACAGTTTTTTTCACATTCTTAACATGGCAGTGAGCTACACAGAACCATTCTTAGATACAAAGAAATTACGAGGACATTACCAAGGCAGAGAACACATCTGTGGCCCATAATTTGCAACACAGAAACAGAGAAAGTCATATGATTTTAAGAACACCCATATGAAACCCCAAAGCAATGGGTTTCTGAACTTAGTCCAAGTTATTTGGCATATGAATAGGCTTGCTCTGAGCCAAATGTTAGCTCTTGAACATTCAATAACTCTTAAAAAACAATATGTTGATAATTTAAGAGGATACAAATCAAATAGGAATTGAATTTTTCATCAGTGACACAGAATCTTACAAATTAGGGAGAGGAGTGACTGGATCCTGTCCACATTCACAATGGCACTGAGTTCACCCGCACGTTGGGGAGTCCTTCACCCACAAACAGGCCAATTAGCCTTCTTTGGCTGCCTCTTCTTACACATAAAGGAATCGGGCTTAGGGCAACACGTGCCAAAATGTCTGGAACAGGAGACAAGATGTTCAATTAACTCCTGAAAGACGACTGAATAAATTAATGTGGAACTGAAACCAATGTACAAATCATGCCAGTGCAGTTAGCATCAGAAAGGGAGAGGAAGTGGAGAGGCCAGTGGGGAGGGCGCTGCATTGTTGCTGTGCTGAGCAGCAACATAAAGACACCACCGTTTGTACTCCTGGCACCAGAAGGTAGAATTAGAAAACAGACTGTGACAATTATTAAAGGGACAGTGAAAAAAGAAACCAAAATTCAGTTTCCTCAAGCAGCTAACCTATTCCTTAAAATCTTGCTTGTAACTTGGGGTTCCCGCTTCCTTTAGCCTTCTAGCCCAGTTAAAATTAGATCTCCACCCTCTTTTGCCTTATTTCTTTGATTTACGAAGCCATAAGCTACCCATAAATATCCAAAGAATCTAAGTGCACAAAGATTATAAGCAAAAATAAGATAGATGTATCTCCTTCAAGAGAACTTATGATATTGTTTTCTTCTAGCACTGGGCCTAATTCTACACTTCTCAGGAATCCTTACATGTCAAGAATGCCAAATTTCTGTTCTTTTGTAGGCATTAGCACATCCCAAATGGTCAACAGTCACGATTTACCTGCACCAAGGGCCCCAAACCAGTCCTCCTGTCTCCTACGTATGTATTCATGGACTGAGGACACTAAACAATGGAGTAAATGAACAAGCTCGTGGATGTGGATGTCTCACAGGGGACACGGACAGGGAAAAAGATCTCCTGTCTTCTCAGAGATTTTGATGCCCGAACTGCTCCACAGCCCTCTCTGTTGTACTAAATCCACAGAGGAACTACGGGGAGTATACACCCCAGACATCAGCGTAGCAGTACCGATATTCTGCCAGGTGCACCTGCTACATGTGTGGCAGGTAAATTACTTTGTCTCCTTGTCTAACTTTATTAAGGATGATCTACTAAAAGACAAGAGCACAAGGACAGTGCTCCACTGTGGACCCAGACAGAGCGCCATGGGTTTGCTAATTACTCTGTGGGGCTGTGGAATCGACTCCTTTACTAAGTGGTCTAACAAGCGGCTTGAAGTCACATCTCCGAGATGCAGGCTGAGACTAACCAGCGTAAGCTCTTCTAGTTTCCATACAAGCCTAAGGCATGGAGGCTGCGCACTGCATCCAGGCAGATTTCCACTCCTCTTCCCCAAAGGGTGGGGTCACTGCAGATTAAAGAGATTAAGCACCCCTGGCATGCGGCGCCACATGGTAAAGAGGAGGAGGGAAATGGAATCCCTCACTTCTGACAACACAAACTGAGAGAGTAAAAAATTGTAAAATAGTATCCGCCTCCTTGAAAAACTGCCACACTTGTGACTCCAGAGAGTCGCAGCCTCTTCAGAAGCACACTGGCACCAGGGTAAAGAGCGCGCTAGTTTGCTGCCCCGCACCAAGTCGCTGCGGCGGGGAGCAGCGGGCCTGCCACTCTCCCACCCTTCTCGCCCAACCAGTAAGCGGGGCAAGCTGCGTGGAGGGCTAGAATCTCCCGGGGAAAATAATCGTAAACTCCGACTTGACACTGTGAGTTGTCCATAAGCCTCAGTGATTCCTGCCACTGGTCCAGGGAAGAGCTCTATACAGCCCATTTAAGTCACCTAAAACTTCTAATTCATTAACCCAATGGAAACATGAACTTGGAATTAATGTCCATACGTTAAGGCCCGCATACCATAATACGCACAAATAGAGTAAGATGTTAGGCTAGAACTAAGAGGATTTTTAAAACTGTTTTTAATTCTAAAAAAATCAAATGCTTTCAAGTTTTTATGCTTAATACTCATGGTTAATATGTCACTGATTATCAGCAACAGCTTGAGTTAAACAGCAATGGCGTAAGAATAATAGCAATAACTTCAGCTGGAGCTAACGCTTGTTAAATGCTTACTATGTGCTGGGCTCTGTCCAAGCTAACTTTACATATACACACATATAAAATCTCATTATCTCTGTCTTCTTTTTTCAGCACCTTTATTCAATGTCATTCTACTTCCTACCGGAACACCTTTAAACCTTTACAAACATTAGGAATCCACAGCTGGGAAGGAGGCCGCATCCTTTAGAAAGCGAGGGCACCGTTGTGGTAACACACACGGAACTGCCCACCACTCGCTTCCTGCTCGTGCCGAGAAGAACTGAAGACAGCTGTCTGGATCTTCAGGGGTGCGGATGGTCTACACTCCGACTGGTCGCTCACTGGGTAGAGAATCACGCACTGAGGTCAAGGCTACGGCTTCACCTGCTTTCTGGTACCAGTTTATTTTGCACCGGGAACAATCACTCAGTACCATACACCATGCCCTTAGTTCCAGCTACGTGTTTTGAAAATGTCTTTGGTCATGAGGGGACTAGATGTAAGGAAGAGGCGATTAAGAGAAACATGGCCCTGTTGTTAGAATGGTGGGTGTGGGGAGATTAAATCTCAAGCGTGTTTTCTATTTCTGGTAGTGGACAGCAGACCTGTCTTCCTAACCCCAGACTATAGAGTCCATTCAGGTCAGAAGGGCTGTGGAAAGAGTGGTGGTGTGTGGGGAGGGGGGGGGCAGTGGAGACAGCAGCTTGTGTGTGTGTGACTACACAAGGGCAAGGAAAGAAGTGCCAGTACCTCCAAGAATTTATATTATCAGCTTACTGCTGATATTTCAACTTCCAAAATGCACAAGTTAATTAGAACGCATAAAAAAGTATTCAGAGGTTATAGCAGCTGTAGAAGGTCGCACACTTTAGGATGTGACCTGCTCTCGTAAGTAGCTCCTCCCAGTCATCTGGGGAGCTCCAAAAGCAAAACAAACAAAACAAAACCCAGCAGATATGCAGATGGTCAGGCTCTGCTCCAAACCTACCACATTCGGCTTCCCTCAAGGCGGGTGTTGACGGGAGGAGAAAAAGAGGGTGGAGAGCAGGAATCTGTACTTTTAGAAAATGCTCCAGGGAATTCTTACTCTGTCATGTTTGGAAACCACCACCCTGGAGACATCAGTTATGACCATTAGGGTTGAAAAAGACTGAATTTCTGCACATGACTTGAGTGGCCATGTCTCTGAAATAGAAAACAGAAACTTAGGGGGTAAGTTGTAAATGAGTGTGGATTTCAACCAGAAGGGTACCAAGAGCCTTCCTATGTCCCTTAGCAGGTGTTTATGAGCTAGACAGACACGGGGAAAGGAGGCAGGTGGTCAAGGCAATCCGAGGGCAGCACCAGATCGCTTAAGAGTCATACAGACAACTGTGGAGTAGCTTCCCCCCTCTGTTCACTGTCCCCCTATGGGGCAGGTATTATTCCTATGTCCATTTTACAGATGGGGAAAGTCAAGGTCATAAAAGTTTCATGATTTGCAGAGTTGCCCAGGTAATAAGGCAGGAGGCGATGCTCTACAGCGAAAGGAGCAGCAACCTAAAGTCAGGAGAATGGAGTTTCTGCTCAGGCTTGCCATGAAGTTATTTTAGCACTCTGGGCCTCAAATATTTTTGTTTGTAAATAAAGAGATTGGGTTGGGTTATTTCTACGGTCCCCCAAAATTTTAACAATCCATGATTTTAAGCTGTCACGAGCAGGGTTTCTGCCTCCTGGCTTAGTTTCTTTAACATTATATTTTATTGCCATGTTATAATGATGTTCAGGAAAAGGGGGCATTAAAAATCAAGGTTCAGTACTACTGCAGGAGTTATCCAAATTTGAGGTTTACATATATATGAGAATAATTTTAATTAACACACTGTCAGCTCTGCTTTAATAAAGCTGGAAGGGGGAGGTGTCTGGTGGTCTGCATCTGACAGTGTGAAGGATCTTTGTGTTCTAACACAAGTTGCGAGGATAAGTGGCATCGTCCATGAGACCAGCTGTCAGAGGCTGCTGTGTGAGATGTTCCTAAATATTACCGGGGCTGCAGTAGCAACTCTGTCTGCAAAATGTGTGCCTGGCACAGTCTGGGATGCAGAGCACATACCAAGTAGGAAACAACTGTGCAGAACGGCTGTATAATTGTTGAACTCGTGCCTCATATATTCATAGATAATTTTGGCAACCGATTTCAGTTACGAGAAGGGGGAAGATGGGGCGGGGGTGACTTCTCCTGTCCTTCAACTTCCCAGAAATGTATTAGAAATGACAGCCTGTGATTGCTGCAGACAGTATCTAATTAACTGTCATTATAAAACACATGTCAGAGCCTGGGGCCTAGGAGGGATCTGATGTCTGATTTCTCTCCAGAATAATAACAGTCTCCTTTGAAACAAGCTGGTGAATGAATTTTGTTGTCTTATTAATCAACTGATTTCAACCTGACCCCTTATTTCCCTCCGCCACCTTCTTTCCTGCTGCACCTCCCCCCCCAACGACTTTGGAATTCATACTTTAGACAAGTGATGGATTTAAAACAACTCCTTGTCATCTTCTGCTGGAGCTATCTCACTAAAGAGCTATGGCAGAAACATGATATAGGAATGGAGCTGTTTGTAAAAACTATTAACTCAATAATGAAACAATTATTCTTAAACAACCATGAAAATTACTTACAAGCCTTATTTTCTCTCATTTTGCCACACCACAGATTGAGATTCTATTTTCATTCCTATTAATTAGAACAAAGAATGTAATCCTTTTCTCTGTCTATTGTGCAAGAACAGGCATGGTTATTAGGGAGCTATCTAGTTTCCAATTAGTTTCTTTTAGGAATGAGCTGCAGAGCTGGAATATCACGATGTCCTCTGTCAAGGCGGCTAAGGCGAGATGGGGCCTGAACGGACACAGAGAGTAAGTAATTTCCCTCAGTTCATTGTTCCATTCAGAAGATTACTCATCAGCTCCTCCATGACAGTCTGCGACTGAGCAGGAAGCGTCAGCAAATGAGGCTGAATGACACTGAGAAAAGACTGTCATTGACAGAAGTGTAAGATCCTGCACACACGACTTCCGAGGTGGCTCCATCTCCCCTCCCGCTGTGACAGGCACACCCACAGCAATGGCGGATCTTCCAGGAGTTCGATGTCTGCACCTGCTGGACCTGTGTTACCGAAAATGACCAAAGTGTGTGTTTCAAACTGTGCATCAGAACCAGAGTGTAACGTATGTGGGAATATATGATTATATATCTATACGTACATAAGTATGTATATTTGTGTTTGTGTTTATGCCTGTACACTCTTGGTTATGGCCAAATATTTTGAAAATCCTTGGACTAAAGCAAAGAAATTAGTCATCAAATATTCATTAAATACTTAGAGGACCCCAAAGCAAACTGAACTGGCATAATGCTTGTCAGCTACTTCACTGAACTTCAGACTCTACTCATTGGCCATATCTGCTCCCATCCCTCTTCCACAAGGAGTAACTGGACAGTGTGGGAATGATCCCGGTCCCATGGGTCTAAAGATAGGTCTATGACCTGGTAAAGTCAGTTCCAACATCTCTTGAAGGATTAGCTGAGAACCTAGGATGCTGGTAAATGTTGAAAAAGCTCCATTATGTGCATTATTGAAATGTAAAATAAGCCATAATATTTTACTTTGGTGATGACAGCAGACAATTATGTTCTATTTTTAAAATGCTATGACCTTGACTACATAGTAAGAAGCAGCCACTTAACTGTGACATACGCAAGAGCCAATAAAATCTAGTAACCTACTTACACACCAGATATTTATTTCCATCTGCCAATGAGAGTATTGATGAGTAATTACCATATAAAAAATCAAAATCTAGGTTTTCCTACATTGGCTCTGCTGCAACACCTTGTCCAGAGTCTCATGTGGCGCAGCCTTAGGGGGTAGAACTGGCCCAGAGGTTTAACAAGGCCAATGTACTCTGTGACCTGGGTTGCAATGTACAGGGTCAACTCAGGACAAAGCTGTTCATTTGTCCATCCGTCCATCCACCCAACTAGTATTTACTGAGTGATAACTCTGTATCAGGCATAATGCTAGGTGCTGGGGGTATGGAGATAAAGATGTGTATTTTGTTCTCAGAAGATTACTGTCTATTAATGGAGGAAACTCAAACACAAAATGTACAACACAAGCACGAGTTCCTCAGCAGACTCAAACTCTTGTTTCTCCCACTGTATCCCACATCCTGGTCAAGGGCATTCCCACTGGCCCAGAGGTCAAAAGTCAGCTTTCAGTCCTTGTTTCACCTCTCAACCCATCTCCTCTCCTCTGTTCTTATTGCTGACACTGCCCTGGTTTAAGCGTTCCTCATTTCAGACTGTTTACCATTATAGCACCCACAGTGCGTAAGAGGGAATTCTTTAGTGCAGAAATTCAGAGAGACTGTGTGCTTAAGGCCTTTCCAGGCCTTCCCAGGGTCCAGCCACAGAGAAATGAAGTGCACACTCCCTGTGGCATGCAAGGCCCTCCAAAACCTGGTGCTAGCTTGCCTTTCTAGTCCCATTTCCAGATACCCGAGCCAGATTATTTGACGGTTCTGTCTTTGCCCTTGACTTCAGTTCTGTCTGGAGTGCCTTCCACCTTTGGGTGAATTCGATTTTCAGTGCCTGAAGCCTCCCTTCTGTGAATCTCTAATTCATTCAGGTCAAGTGATCACTCCTTTCTCTGGGCTTCCACACCTCCAATCACTGTGCGAGTCCACAGCCCCTTCTGCTAAAGCCTCTATTTCAGAAATGAGAGAGTTCAGAACTTAGAAGAGTTATACAGGGTGTTTACTACATGTTATGTAACTCCAGCATAATCCGGAGTAGTACCACATAATCAAACACATATAAAAATTACACCAGGAGGTACAAATCAAGGCCATATAGAGCCTCATATCAGTTTAGGTCATGTATTAGTGCTAAATGAGCCTCAGAAAAAACAACAACCTTCAGAGCATTCTGGAATTGGAAATTCTTGTACATGCTGCCAACCAGATGTGATCTCCTAGAGGTCAAGAGATACCTTTCTTATTTTTTATAGTCCAATGCCTGGTATAAAGTTTGGCTTATTAGTGAAGCCATCCTTGCTGAATAAATATCTTGCTTTTAGTGTTTATAAACAAAACTATTAATAAGCTAACAGGCACTATCACAAAAGATCAAATAAATCATGGTTTACATTAGGACCGACAAGTGGAAAGTCTACTTTAGAATACCACAGACAAATTAAAAAGAGGCAGTAGAGCCTAGTTTTCAATAGCACGGGCTCTGGAATCAGACGGGCCTGGGTGTGGGTCCCAGCCCTGTTAGCTGTGGGACAATAGGAGAGTTACTCGACTTCTTGGAGCCTCAGTTTCTTCCTAGATACACTGGACATCATGTTAGCATCTGCTTGACAGCTCCACTGTGAAGATAAACAGGATAACACATGGTAGATGCTTAGTATGAGTTCAGTGATTAAAAAGGAGTTAACTAATACTATGATTATAAAATGACTGAAGAACATTTATGGCATTTTTGCTGATGTAGCTCCAGGAAGGATCGAGGCGACATTCCACATGTACAGAAGGCCATACATGTTGATTTTACCAAGCTTATTAACCACTGATCTCTACTCCTTCCCAATATAAAATCAGACACTTCGTTCACGTCTCACCTTGGTGCAGGGAGTTGTATTTAAAGGAGAGCAGGTGGGCCAGTGAGACAAAGGCACCTGCCACAGCTACAGGGAAAATGGTTCTGTTCTGGGAGAAAAGGCAGCAGATATAATGGAAGTGTGAGGCTCCCTGTGGTGATCGCTAATAGTCCTTCAAACCTGGAAGCTAAATCTGTACAAAAACCATCTCCTTTGGGTATTAAACATTCATGATGAAGGGGGATCAAGGGGAAGTTCGAAACTGTCTCAGATTGCTTTGTTATCTAGGAAACAGGATTGCATTTAGAGATTTCTTCCCCCCATTAGCAAATAACCAAAAATTTCTCTCAAGCAAGTCCTCTTTTTTTTTCTTAAATAAATGTTAATTATTTCCCTTAGTTGTTAATAAAAAGAGCAGTAATAAGAGATCACTGTCCTTCTATGAGCTCCATGGCTCAAGGCACGATGTGTGCAGACCGGCCTTAAAATTGGAATGAAAACCAGACACAACCGCAGGACAGAAAGATTTGATGGATCAAAACCATGTCTGTTCCGTCTCTAAGAAAAATGGTGCCTTAATTGGGAATGAAACTTCCCACTTCAGTAGCCCAACCATCGCATAGGAGGTTGGCAGGTTCAGCCGCTATCAAATACCAAAATGTGGCTTTCTTGGTAACAAAAGTCAAATTGTCAATGTTTAAAACCAAATCAACGTATTTGAAAACCATGCACCCGGCCTCAGTTAACCCCACCTTATGCATTTCATGTTTCACTCTCACAGGGTTCTGCAGTGAGCACTAAGTGGAGATGTGGAAGCGATGTTCAGAGGTTAAATAACCAGCCTACCTGTGGTCACAGCCTTGCGGGTGGCCGGCCAGGTCTCTGGCGAATCAAGATGTCAAAGCCCACGTGTGTCCATTCCAGCAGGAAGCACAGAGGATGTCACCCTCCCACCAACACCCACCCCCATCTCCAGCCCCAAGTCTTCATCTGCCTGATTCCTAACTTCATCTTAAAGACTCAGTCTAAATCTATGGCCTCTGATGTAACACCCTCCTTTTATGTTCCCATAACCTGCTCTTTATATTTCTTCCACGGCCCTGATGACAGTATTTTGAAGTTATCCATACTGATCTGACTTCTTCATGAGACCATGGTTTTCTGAGCAGAGGGGACTTGCCTTTTTTCTCTTGTACACAGCCCAGTGCCTGGTATATGGTAGTCAATCAAAGAGTGCTTGCTGTATTGAACTGAACATCTGTTCCCAATACGGCACCAAATTTTAGGGAATTCATGAGAGTGTTATGATGTAGCTAATAGCTATTACCTTCCTGTGAGCCAAATACAAATTTCAGATGGTAACTAGGAATCCCTCTAAAGCATACTGCAGGATTTGCATTTTGCTAATTAGGGTTCATCACCTAACCTTGGTGATAGTTTAATTGAGATGCTTTATGTATGTTATGTCATTTGACTTTCCCTCTGGCCCCATTTTCTAAGTAAAGACCCTGAGGCTAAGAAAATTGGCACTTTACCCGAAGAGGTATGTTTCGAACCCACTTCTGTCTGGAGCCAAAGCTACAGCTCTTGAGATAGAAAAGAAAGTTTTTGATGTGAATTAGGGAGAGTAAACAGGAAAACCAAATTGTGAAAATTTTAAAGTTGGTATTTTGGAGAGAGAATTTAGCTTTAAACTAAATGAAGGAAAAAAACAGACCAAGATGAAGCTCTCTGAGTAGATGCAAATGAAAGGAAACAGTTACACAGGAGAGGTGTGGGGTTTTTGTTTTTTAAATATATTTTTATTGATTTCTGAGAAAGGGCGGGGGGGGAGAGAGAAACATCAATGATGAGACAGAATCATTGATCAGCTGCCTCCTACACACTCCCTGCTGGGGCTCAAGCCCGCAACCTGGGCATGTGCCCTGACCGGGAACCAAACTGTGATCTCTTGGTTGATGGGTTGACACTCAACCACTGAACCACACCAGCCGGCAGGAGAGGTGTGTTTTTAATACCTAGTGTCTGACAAAGGTTGAGAGGAAGGGGAAACCTATAGAGGGACAGGAATTTTAAAACTGAGAGAAGACCAAAAAAGAAATGGGGAAGACCCAACTCGATTGAGAATCTTATTTTAACTCTAATGAAAGATATGCAAGCTTGGGAAAAAATATAAATAAAAGTATGGTAAGTGATCAGAACCAAATGAACTGGGCAATCTGACATTAAACAAATGCTTAGAGAATGTATTAGAGGGTCAACTAATTCTCTCTCCCTCTTCTAGAGGGCTCGGAAGGGCAGTAAGGCTCTCCTTAAAGGATTTGGTCATGCTGACCATTATATTCTAAAACTTTATGATTCCTAATTACAGTATGATATTGAAAAAACTCTGTCAAATTTTAGCCAGTCCAAATTCCATTGGAGTAGATAAATATTTTTCAACTACCATTCTAATGAAATGTCACTACTATTATTTTAGGAAGCATATTAAATGAGAATTTAATTTAAATAGAAAGTGAGTTGCTTTCCTTTAAAGAATTACACTGTTTCCTGTGTTAAGCAAATAATAATTAACACAAGTACATACAGTTATAATTAGCAGAGAATTTAATTAAACAAATATGCCAACATAACCAGATGCATGACAAAGTAATTGTAATGTGCCTTGCCAATGTATTCCTTCCCACTTCATAGTTCTTACATAGTAATTATAAAGCTCTCTCTCTCCTTTTAAAAAATAAGCATGGAAGTTCTAAACATGAACCTCCTAAAAGCCATATTCAAGCAAAAATTTTAAAAGCATGTTGATGAAAGCTTCCGGAAGGCGGAGCACTGGAGAGTGTAATCGTGTGCAGCGGTGCCTCGGTTTTTGAACGTCTGCGTTGACGAGCATTTTGGGTTAGGAACGCCGTAAACCCAGAAGTAAATGCTTCGGGTTTGAACACGCCTTGGAAGTCGAACATGCCCCACGGCTTCCGCTGAGGGCAAGGCCCTGAGGCCCAGTTGTGGCTGTGGATCCCTCGGTTTCCGAACGTTTCTGAACTCGAACGGGCTTCCGGAATGGATCACAGTCGAAAACCGAGGCACCGCTGTAATTTCACTCAGCACTCTCCATATGGGCGTAATGGATTTTGATTCTTTAGCTCCATCTGAACTTTACCGGATTACCACCTCACAAAACTAAAGTGATTTTACATAATCTCCTAGAGTAAGTACTTTATCCTTTAAAAGAAAAGCAAGTCACCTAGAAATCAGATGCCACTTGGAGTCCCAGAAGAGTCCCCAAATAGGGAATAAATCACAGGAGGGAGAGGAACTATGACTCACAGGTAAAGTTTAAAGTCTGCATGGTTATTGAACACTGAGGAAAGAGAAACGGTGGGCTAACCTGGCAGTTTCCTTATAGAAAAGATTACAAGACAGAGGAAGGTAATTAATGCAGAAAAGACAGACATTTAATTAGCTCATTTCTAGAGTAACTCCAAGTATAAACTTTAACACCACAATGCTATGCTATTCAAAGATCTTCAAAAAGCATTTATTTTTATTCTGTATGTAAAAAACTATGATGGTTTTGGTGATTAAGAAACAAGGGATCTGCCCGTGGTAAAACAGAACATCTACACCTTCATTCCCAAGCCTACCATCCTTAGAAGTATTCCATTAACCTTGGGTTTTCCAAATGAAAGCAGCTATTTAAAAATCCTATCTACTCTGCATACAGAAAGATTCAGCTTCTCAGCATTTAAATCTCACCTAGCACAGGTTACATGGAAACCAGTGGCAAACTCAATCAAAGGCAAGTGGGTGATAACTGTATCTGTTAGAGATCACTTCCACTTAAATATTAAGTACTGAAATCAAGGGGGGGGGAAATAGTGACCCTGATTACATGCAACACTAGTTAAATGAAAGTGTAAGCTCACCCTAAGTAATAGGATATGCTCATTCTACAGGAAAACAAACCTATGTTCACAAACACTGTGATATTAAAGAGAGCGGCCAACAGCCTAACAAGTCCCACCCAGCTCTGGGTGGCACTGCCGAGGGATAAAAGCGCTCCCACATTTTACCTTACCCGACGGCCACAGCGACCGGTTGCCTAGTGACCAGCATCTGTATTGAATAAAGCAGAAATTGAGACGCGGAGGGCTAAATGTCCCACCTAATAAATGACACAACTGGGATTGAAACCAGGTCTTTGGGTTTGACTTCACTGTCTTTCTCACCACCCTGCAGATGTCACACAAAGAAGAAAGGTCGGTGTATGTGTATAATAGAGCTCAACGTCCTCCAGGTGAGCAAAAGCTTGATGGACAGTAAGCAACTCCTGGCTGGGTTGGCTAATGGGGCAACAACTTGTCAAGTTACTCAATACACTAGAAACTACTAAGTTTCTCATTATTTCAAACGTTACTCAAAAGGAAATTAAATGGCAGATCTGAGATAGAAAGTTTCTTTCCTAACTGTCTCACAGGAAAGCCCTCCTCTGGGACTAGGCAGTTTCTGAACTGAAAGCCTCAAACCACACAAATTCCAGTGGCAGGTCTGCCTCGGTAAAGTGCCATGTTCCTGGGCTAAATTCTCTCAGCCCATAACACGAGGGGGTCCATGGATCTGTCCCCAACTTAGAAACACCATAATGAAAGATCTACGAAGGCTTCTCGTACTGGAAGAGTAAAGGGGCTTCATGTTTCACAGGACAAATTAACTCCTTAGAGCACATCTTCTCTTTTTTAATGGTAGGAGTATCATAAAAATTATTTAAAATTTACGACCTTTGAGAACAGTTTTTGAAAAGTATGCAAATACTTGTAAACACACAATCCTGACTTCCATTCAGCATCAAACCTACACAGAAACTGTGATGCAGAAAGATGAGACATGAAAGTTTGTTTCTGAATCACTAAAACTAACATGAATGAACATTTATTAAGTTAAATCAGCTGCGTGCCCAGGCACCTTTCTGATCCATTTCCCTGTAATTCCTCTTACTCTTACATCTTCTTCTCTCTTTTCTATATTTATAAATAGCTTTTTACATAGTTAAGATAGTATTGTATATACTATTCTGATACTACTGCATTCATTTCTTATAGTTAGGCAGTTTTCAGCATCATTAAAAACACTTGGCAAATATTTTAATTACCATGTAACACTACATCAGACGGATGCAGCATGATTAACTCATGATTCCCCTATTACTAGATATTTAGCTTGTTTCCAATTTTCTGCTGTTATAAACAAACTGAGATGAACATATTTGTACAAAAATATTTACTCACATATCGGTGTACTGCCTTGGTATAAACATCTATAAGTAAAAAACACTAAGTTTAAATATTTTCATACTTAGTGGTTGTATTTATCAGTGGTCCCACTGGCAGACTGTAAGAGTACCTGTAGGCTTACCAACTGACAAAAGTAAGGAAATAGTTCCGTATTTTAATGTTTGTGTTCTGGTTTCTAGTAATATTGAAGTTTTTATATATTTCCCACCCATTTATGATATTTTTTTCACATATGTGATCTCATTTGTTGATTTTTACAACTTAAGGTAAATCATATGAACTAGGACCCCTTATAGGTAAAATATCATTGAAAATCAGCAATTTCATGTTGTTCCAACCTAGCAGCTTAAAACTTTTAGGATTTGAAACTGTATCACTTATACAGTGAGAGCATTTTCAGTTTATGTGAGACACAGGACATATAAACATGAAAAGAAGAAAAAATATTCTTGTCCCTAGTTTTAATATCATTATGGGTCCTGCCGAGAGCTCTCTGCCTCCTCCTACAGCCAACTACCCAATGGCATTATAACATTTATAACCCCACCTTAATATTTTCCCTTAAGAGAGTGTCAGCTGCTAGAGCAAGGAGGAGCAGGGCAGGGAGCGTATAAAATCACCGGGATCTCAGCATCCGGTGTCTTCCAGGACAAGTCTTCACTCCGCACACCTCTCCACTTAATACCACCCCCACCCACCCCCCCGCGCCTCCTGTCCTGCTCCTAAGATGCAGAGAGAACAGTCCACGCGTGAGAATGCTGACCCCAGGAGGCAGTGAAGAGCGTTCACGTATCTGATCCCACGCCCTTTTCTGACTCCTTGGCAGGCCACTCGCGAAGTTTCACGTGATGATAAAGAAATACTTTCCTAGTAAAAGCCAGCTGGAATTGTCCACTTGGTCAGTCCCTTGTTAAGAAATAAGAATCAGTGAGCGCAGATGAACGTTATCGGCTTTCTAATTAGAATTGCCAGTACGTTGTACTGGGGCGGGGAGGTGTAGTTAGCACTGAACCGAGTCATATAGAGAACTTGCTTATCAGCTACTATTTTCAGCAAAGTTGACTTCACCTTGAAAAGTCAAACACCAGCCAAGCAATATGGGGTGGGAAGGGCAGTGAACTTCCTCCAGTTCTCAGGCAATCTGGGGTCTAGCCCTGGCTCTGCCACCAAACTAGCTGTGGGACCTGCACTGAGTCAACGGCCATTTGCCCAGGTCTCTCTTGTCAAGGGGACAGATGAGACCAGCCTGATGCTCTGTCTAGTTCTGAAATCTATGAAGACACTGACAACTGGATACGACCACAGGCAGCCCCTTCTACAACTCTGGCAACAGTACAATTCATCAAGGGAGATGCAGAAACCCGTTCAGAGCAGGCTCGTAAGCACCCTTAAACTCACATGTGCTGGGAAGCACAGGCTTTTGTGAGTTTCGTGAATGTGTCTCAGGTGCTTTAGAGAAACAGAGCTGGCCCAGCTAATTGAATCATTTCATCTCTGTGGCTCTATTCAACTGTTGGGGTTTTTCCAAAAATGCTCCTTAGGGTATCTTCTGCTTACATTGTTTTGTTCAAAATTACAGAAAATGCTAATCTTCCTCTAAGACTTCTTAATTAGGGCAGGCTGAAGCCCCGGCAGACCACTGTTAACACAACTCACCATTCAGTGGTTTGTTTGCTCGCGCTGACTGCGGACAGGCTGCTCCGTGCTCATTGGGGGCAGGGTTGTGACTTGCAGTCTTGTTTTTGGAATCAAGTTGTGATGCTGGATATTACAGGCCAGATAATGATAACAGAAAATCCAAGAGATGATAAATATCTTTTTATTCTGTTATTAATTCTGTTGTATCAAGTACTGTTTGCAATCAGGAGACCATTTCCTAAGCCTTGGAAATATTTTTGTCACACAGAACTTTCCGTGGTCTGGACAGAAAGACTTGACACTGGATTCTGAGATTCAAAGAGGACAGGTTTCCAGTGATTTCATAGCCCTCTCTGCCTTCTCCCTTACTCTAAGAGCTGACACTATTTAGGGAAAATAGTAATGGTGTACACCGTCCCACGCCCATCCCATCACTAAAACAAGTCTGGAAAGGTTTCTGTGTTAGTTAAGAGCAGTGTACATACTGGACAAAATGTAGTTACTGGACAAAAATACTGAACCAAAGTGCTACTCTTCATGAAAAAAGACCGAACAGGAAAGGACTGGGCCTTCTGAATGCCCCTGCTGTAAACGTCTGCTTTGAGGCCATACCCTTTGCTGTGTCCATGGGCTCCCTGAAGGGCCTCACTACAAAGACCTGAGCAGCACAACAGGACACAGAAGCAGAGAATATCTCCTTGTGACAGCTCCTGTGAGGGATTTCACTTGTCCTTACGGTCCGCCTTCGGTCAGACAGGTGCTGACTTGGGGAGGCAATGATTACTTCTGACCTAGGCCCTGCTGCTTTTCTCTCTCTCTCTCCATATAGATAGACAGACAGACACACAGACAGGTATTAGGTGAAGTCTACCACTACCTTCCCACACTACTCTTCTACTTCCTAAGCTCCACCCACACACCCCTCTGACAGTCAAGGACTGATGGCCCACCCTCATGCTCCATCAGAACTCCCCCTCAGCAAGGCCCTTTGCCCAGCTTGCTGTCCTGGAGAAGCTGGGGCAGTGCCTAAGCGATTCCAGGCTGTATCTGATGGCAACCTTATGAGCAGCATTACACAGCAGTGGTACAGACAGAGGTGAGCGGCTCGAGTCAGACTACCTGGGCTTGAGCCTGGCTCTGCCATTCACTAGTGTGGAACCATGAAAAAGCATGTAATCCTGTTAAGCCTGTATTTCTTCAGTTGTAAAATGAGAGAGCTCATAGGACTGCTGTCTTTAAATGAGATGATACATGGAAACCCACTTTAGATCTATACGTGGGACACGGTAAATTCCCAGTAAAGCTCAGACATTAATGACGTCACTAATATGTTATCACCACATTACCATCATCTATTAGCCTCTCCTGGATCTATTATAATATTAAGAAAAAATTTCTCACAAAAATATCTTAATCCAATATTCAATGAAAAAAAAAAGAATTCTGTGGTCATATGAATATGGGAGGCGCTGTTATAAATAAAACTAAGTGGATTCTTCCCCTACTATGGGGCATCTTAGAATTTTTATTACCCTAAGGAGCAATGTAACACCAAGAATGAGGTTAGTTCTGGTATTTTCCAACCTTATTATTTGCTGATTGAACTCTTTGCCTGCCTAAAACATCTTTAACGTCTTATAAAACAAAAAGATTCTACAGAACCAATTCAAGGGAAAGTGCCTTCACCCAGAGATTTTAATGGCATAGTTTCAGGCAATGTTACAAGCTGGGGGCAAGGGATTCCAGCATGTGGCACAAGCCCTGAATCCCAACAAGTTTCATCATATTTAAAACTACCTGGCCTGTCAGTCTGCTGCTGGCCCTTCCTACTCTTCCCTACCCTCGAGAAACACCTCAAAAGGTCAACCGTTTACTCCTTAAGCACCTGAAATTGCCAAAGAGCCTTAACTCTTCACTTTCCTATAGGAAGGACACAATTTTTATACTTTATAATGTACAGATTGTATCCCAGAAAAAATACTATATATCTTAAGTTAGGTTATTAAGCTTCAAAGATTAATAAAGAACCCCTCGGGTATCTGAGTAAGAAAATGAATGCTACTTCACAGGCACACTTACCATTATGTAACTGCGTAACACTGGGCACCACTTGAACTGTATCCTATTTCTGTTTCAGTTATTAAAAATTTATCTACATACATCAAATAGAGGTGAAAAGAAGGAGCATGTGTTCATCCCCCATCGCTTGCTGCCTTTGTAACCTATTTCACCACAGAAACTCTCTTATCCTCAGTGTGCCCATTGGTCTGCATGTCTGCCTCTCACAGGCAGTGGGCTGTGCCCCTCAGAGACAGAATCCTGGCCTTTTCATGCTTGTGTCCCTAGTGCCTGGCATGGTGCCTGGGAAGCCATGGCATTCAATAAATATCCAGTCCATTCAGCCAAAAAATTATGCATTGATTTCATTATTTTAGAGTAGCTTGACGACCTGCCTGGGTCACAGTCAAGCGGTACCATTAAAGATGGTTCCTAAATAGTCCAGCAATCCAGAACTTCCCTGACCGAAGGGAAGATAAAAGCAGCCATGAAAGCGATCCTTCCTCAACCTCCCTGCACGAGAGAGCAGGTCTGGAGCCAGGCGGCCTGCTTCAGCACTTACTTGCAATGTCAGGGAGGTTATTTAAATTTGTAAAGACTCAGTCTCCTCATCTGTTTAAAAATGGAAAGAGGAACAGCACTGTAGTGGTCAGGGTTCTCCAGTGAAACAGAACCGAGAGGATGGCAGGATGGCACAGTTCAGATCTGAAGGCTGTCAGCTGCGGAATTCATTCCTGCTCCAGGGAAGTCGGCCTCTGTGCTTTTCAGGTTTTCAACTGATTGGAAGAGGTTCATCCACATTATGGAGGGCAGCTGCTTTACGCAAAGTCCACCTGTTTAAATGTAAATCTCATCCAAAAACATCTTCACAGAAACATCCAGAATAATGTTTGACCACATATCTGGGTGCCACAGCCCAGCCAAGATGACACAGAAAATTAACCATCACAAGTCCCGTCTCACAGGATTACTGGGAGGATTAAATGAAGTAATAAATATAAAAGCACTTAGAAGACTGTCGCATAGATAGTACTGAGGACTTAGGAAGAGTTGTTCAAAAGAAAACTGCTTTGGGGTCACTGGACAAACACATATTTAGCTAGAATCCAGATCCATGAAGGCCTGTCTTTATCCAGGTCTGCAGCCTTCCAAGAATGCTAAGAGAACAAGCTTTCCCACAATTTATGAGACATCTCATTATGGGAGTCTTCTCTTTTTGAATCACAATTTAATCCATGCAGGGACTCCACAACATAAAAGCCTCTCTAAGAAGAATCCACCAGGCATTTCCACCCTAGCAAATCTCAGGAAGACAGCTGTCTGATGAGAGTCTCCTCTCCCTGAACCTGGGCATTTCTGAAGCTGGGGTACCCTCATGATACTCCCATAAACATCTCAATCACAAAGCAAACACGTCTATATCCTAAAAAACGAAATGCTTCATTTCTCCCTAAAATTACTTCCTTCCTCCTATCATCTTTAACTCAGCAGAAAAACTCTGGGGAATTTAACTGATCCATAAAATGCAACTTCCATTCAATGGCTTACATGTGACATCGCATCATTTGACCACTACAGTCACATTTTAAAGGTAGGATCTGCTATCTTCACATGTAAGAAGAGGGCCCTGGAAGGCAGAGTGGCTCCATCTGTATTAATGCTAAATGACAGTATCTGTTTATGCTCTTACATACAGAAAACGAAATCCCGAACAACCAATTTCACAGACAGATTTTGTAATAATGTACCATGAAGCCAAGGAGCATATTTAGCCCGTCAATACACACAGCTCCCTCACCACCTCCACCAGGTGAGTACACGGCGCCAGGACACGTATTTAACAAGCAGCCAGTCATGGTCTTGCCCATTCGTTCCCTCTCCTTCCTGGCAGCCTGAGTGAAGTGTTTCCAGGTGTCCTTCCAGGAGTCACCGTCTTTGACTATAGTCCCCGTGATTCTCCTAAACAAATATTCAGACCACACCCAAACATCTTAAACTCATTTTAACCAGTATTTTTATATGACTTCACAATGTGTTTTATACATGCTTTTCAGAATTTCTCCCCATTTTGGGCTTTTTGGTTACACAACATAAGAGAAAAACGTGCCGTAGAGCTCCCTCACCACTTCCAGCAGGCAGGACGCCCTGAAAAGAGCCGCCTGTGAGCCAGGCAGTGGGCTCTCCGCAGACGGTGCATCTGCCAGGCCGCCTTGCTCTCGGCCTTCCTCGGCTCCAGACTGAGAAATAAATTTCTGTTGTTTATGTCCCTCAGTCTGGGGTGTTGTTATATGAGTCGAAAGGGACTAGGACAACTTCTCATTGCTTGTCTTCTGTAAGGCTCCTATCCATTCTGTACGCACTCCTTTTGGTTTTTAAACAGTGATCATAGTTGTAACTACTTGTTCAATGTCCACTTTTCCAATCAGATTGTTGGCATCAAAAGCGTGTAGACCGTGGCCATCCTGACATCCCGAGTGCTGGCGCCGTGCTCAAAACAGAGTAAGTGCGCAACACAGACTCTGAACAAACGGATGAAGGAATGTATAACCAAAGAATGAACAAATGAAACAGGGGACATGCCAGAAAGACGGGTGCCGTGAGTTCCTCTATGACGACAACGCCATCGCTCTGCAAAGCTGCCTGATTCGACCAAGCCCACAGAGTGAGCGAGAAAGTCGCTGTGATCGCAGAACTACTCAGACTCGCCGCCCCCCTCCCCGTGCTCGGCCCTCCTGATCACACAGCCTCCCCTGCAGGGCAGAGCAGTAAGAAAAACAACTGAAAGCCAAGTTCTTAAGTGCTGCACAGACATAAGCGAGTCCCCAGGAACGGAAGACTATCTGGAAGAAGAGATTTTAGATGCTGGTCTTAAAGAAAATCAATCAGAAAATTCAAGAGAGATAATAAACAAGTGAAAATCAAAAATTAGATGTAAATATTTTGCAGTTGGGCTTTAAGACAACATGTCAAAGCCAACTTGACAAAAAGAGCTATATGTAAAACTGTGGCTTTGCTGAAAACAAGGGGCAACCAAGAACCGACGCTCAAACCAAGATACTGTTATACATGGAATTGTCTGCTCACTTACACCATCCATCCAACTTTTGCTTTCCTGCTTTAACTCTGTCCATGAAAACCAATCATACTTGAATGAGATGGAGACCAAGCAGCCCCTCGGAGACGGAACGCCCTCGCACAAGCCGAAACTAAGATCTGGTGGCGGCAGAGCAGGAAGGAAATGTGGAACCATTCCGGGCTCTGAGTCTTCAGAGGGCTTTCCCTGCTGACCCCTTCCCACCCCGATAGTAGACTAATTGGGCTCTAGATTCCAGGCAGAAGTCCTGAGCTGTAATTTGGTACATCTGCTTAGAAATGTGACTAGAGTCTCAAATGATTTAATTGTAACATTCGGAAATGGGGACACTGGTGTAATTAAAAACAACTACCAGAACAATGCTAATAAAGGTCACTTTGCTGGGAAAGAAGAGAGATATGCTCCAACTTCTGCAAGCAAATCAAGATGCCTTTGTGGCCATGAAACACGCTGGCCTTCCAAATATTCTGAGATTTTCAAGGCAATGAGAAACTGAAGGATTGGGTCAGCAGGACAGGAGACGGTCCCCTCTGTGTGACGGTCCCCCATGCTAACTAATACACATTTGGGTGTGAATACAAATGGCTTCTCTCCATGTGGCCTGACTCTTGCATTTCAGGAAATCTGCAGTCTCCAAAAATTAGTTTTCTGAAATTTTCCCATTGAAAAAAGTTCCACATAAGTCTCTAATCCCCTCACACATCACTACTCATCTCTCCCGCAACATACCCTCTTGTTTAAAACTGGACTCCTCACAGAATGAAGCACCACAGGCATTTCGGCTTTACATGGATATTTATTCAAGGAGAAAGCAGTCATCTACCAATGGTGTCCTGAGCCTCTGCCCAGAGAAGAGTCTATAAAACCAGAATAGCCTGAGACTCCTGAGAAACTGGAGTTCAATGAGCATTTAGGAAAAACTGCTTTAGGCCAATGATCTTAAACACACTTGGGTTTAAATATGCTTGAAATATAAAACACGTTTCCGTCCACCGTTAGTGTCAATGGCTCACTATTAAGGGCTCACAGAATCCAGCATCGTGGGGGAAAGGAGAGAATGGGAGGCGGGCATGGTGGAGAAACAGAGGCCAGTGTGATATGAGTCCCTAGATAACTCTAACATACAACCCCTTTCTTCGCTAATGACCAGAGCATCACAACACGGGGCCTTGTAGCTTTCCTTCGCTTCTGATAAATTTCCGGCAATCTCATTTTGGTCTCAGAGGTTTACCTGTTTAGTATTCATGGCACCAAAATCCACTGGCAAAGAAAAAGCCAACCAGCCTTTAGGAAGGGCAGAAACACGTTACCCCGGTGGCTAGGATTCTTTGTCTTTTATTGAATCTCAACTACTTTGACAGCCGAAGCAATTTACTGTGAAAAGAGAACCGATCACTGATTTGATGTTAAAATACTAGTGCTCGAACTAGAGAATTTTAGACATCATATTATATTCTTGAAGTTTGAGCAGATTAGAACTACTTATGACATAGACTGAACAAAATTCAAACCAATTAAGCCACATTTTTAGAGTTATTTAGAACTGGGGGCACCTGGGGGAATCTCTCTCCTTTCCATCACCTCTTTGGACTCCCCTGAAAAGCCTACCGCCTAGGGCAGGGAGTCCAAAAAAAGAAGAGCATGACATTGGAGTCTCCTGATTTTAATTTCCAAGTACTGAAGTTCCCCTAATTACCACCACAATGAATCATCTTTACTAATGTGAGGACGGACATGCTTCTCTTGTGCCTACAGAACAGACACCTGACCTAAATAAAGCCAACTGTCCTGGATCCTGAGCGTATACTGCCATGGTGCCCTTAGACACCTAGCAACATCACTGCCCCAAGTCCCCTTGTGCTAAAGGGCTAACGCAGGAAGCCGGGACTGTATCTAAAGACGGGTTTGCTTGTCAAGTAGCCCTTAGCTAAAACTTGGTATTTGGGATTCTGGAACCTTCTCACCTTTCCCTAACTGACAAAGTGTTCGTGTGCCTGGACTGCTTGTGTGAACAGTGTGGTTTATGCTGAACACCCTCCTTCCCGCCTGGAGTCAGGGAGTGTGGTACATGCCAGGCCGAGAGTGCCCACGTGCCCAGTCCCTGACCCGGGCACTGAGTCACTCGTGCCTGCTGCTGCCTTTCTGTTCCTGGGAAAAGGGTGTGCTCTGTGTGGCCTCACGGGGAGGGCAAGCACGAATTCCTCCAGACACCTGTGCCTTTTCCCTCATCAGCCAGTGGCACATCCTTCCGATCTCACTGCAATAAATCTGAGCCATGGGGACAATTACATGCTGAGTTCCACGAGTCCCTCTACTGCATCCCAAACGTGAGTGGTCTGGACCTGCAGTGGAACTATGATGACTTCCCAACCTTGGGCTTCGTGTGGCCCCTCTCATCACAGGGGCTCATGTGTAGGTTTCACATTCCCTCTCCTGAAGCTTGTCCTACATTATTCACGATGTGTATCGATGGAGCAGAGTCCTTGTAGATTTCTAGGATCTGAGTTCTTCCTTCAAAACTATCTTTTACAAGTAGCCTTCTGAAGAAAATATGCTCAGGTTCATTATCTAATCCAAAGTATCAATTCCAGTGGTAGAAATCTAAGGCCAGGTAGAAAGATGTGAGTTCAACAACTGAGCAGTGTGAGAAGCATTCTGGGGCAGCACAGGCTTTGCAGTGCCTCAGCTCCACTACACCATCAGCTCCTAGATCTGGAGGGTTGGCCTAGCTCACGGGAAAGGTTTAAGGAACATACCCAAAGGAAGAGGAAAATCCACTGGCCTCTCAGCCTCTGACTGTGTAGATCCGGAAAGATACATCAACATACATTTTTCACTGCATGTTAATTTCAAAGCCAAGTCATAAATTATTTCATTTGACCCTCGCAGCATACCAAGTTTTATGAATACTTCTGGTGTGATTTTAAGTAAATGATGTCACCACTAATCCTCTTGGAGTTCTTATGACAAGTTAAACATACCAAATTTATTTCACTTAAGAAAAATAAAATAAGAGCAAAATATCAACCATCACCACCACTGCCAATAAGAGCACCATGGCACTGACCATTTATTCTTTCTGCTAAGTACACAGCTGTGGTCACTCTGTACTATGATACTTTGAGTAGTAATTGCTTCTAGGTGTGTTCACTACAGTGCATTCCAGTATTACATAAAAATTTAAAATAATAGGCCTTAATATACAGCAATAATAGTATTTCAGAAAACTGAACTTTTAGTGATTTGGCATTAACCTAACTTACAAGCTGACAAAAAGAGTCTCAGATTTTCATATCAACAAAATGCTACTGGAAGATTCACCGCACGCATCTAATTCATGTACTTCTGCCCAGACTCAGAGGTGTGGACGCTTTTCTAAGTGCTGCGTGAAACGGTGCATCTTTGCCTTGACATCCTGAGTCCCAACACCCCCCTGGCGGAGCTGTACCTCTGAACCCTGCTCTCTCCCCTCAACTTCTCTTCTCCTTCGCTTGCTCTCCTCTTTCAGCTTTCCTAAGTGTTTCAGTGAGACCCGCCTTAGAAAAGAGGAAGTTCTGTCCTGATACAAGGCCCATGGGGAATGCACTGCTGTCTGTATTGCAGCTGAAGGAAGAGACACGGGGAAGATGGGTGCATCTCTGTGACCGAAAATTTTCGGCAGCAGGTGAAAAGTTTTCTGCATTCTGTTTGAATTCTCTCTGTGGTTACAATCCTACTTCGCTGCAGTCTCAGGCAGAGGTGCACGGTGGCTCACGGATCACAAGCATAGCATTAGGGGAGACTCTGGCACTGGGAAAATTAATTCCGAGGAAACTGCTGAAGGAATCTGTGGCTTAGTTAGCCAGGTTACAATTTTTTTAATTAAAAGCTGTAATATTTCTTCACCTGTAATAAGGCCCCTAAGTAATACTTAACCAGCAAAATAACTGAAGCTCTATACCTAATTTGGAACCCGCAATTATCCTAACTAGAAAAGAAGAGCTTTCAGTATGTTTAAAACAAAATAGTGGAAAACTAACTTACCTAGGGTTTTCCTAGATTGATTAAAAGCTAAAGGAAAAAAATTAAAAAATTAAAAGAAATAAAGGCTGTGAGTTGAAATGACCCCTTCAAAAACAAACAAATAAAAACCAAGTAAACATGCAATGTGAGAAAATCCTTCTTATTTGCTGTCTGACCATGAACTGTAGAGCAATCATACACCTTGAGGAAGGCCGAGATAATGTTTTAAAAATAGCTCCCCCCAATATATCAGTTAGAATTTTTCTATTAACATAACTGTAAAACACAGAAAAGTGAGACATAAACACATTCACTCCACAAATACATGTATCTTTTTAATCCTCGCCCGCGGGTATTTTTTCCATTGCTTTTCAGAGAGTGGAAGGGAGGGAGAGAGAAACAGCGATGTGAGAGAGAAACATCAATGTGAGAGAGAAACATCAACGGGTTGCCTCCCGCACATGCCCCAACTGGCGTAGGGTTTGAATCTGCAACCGAGGTCCGTACCCTCGGCCAGAATCGAAACCGGGGCCCTTCAGTCTGAGGGCTGACGCTCTAACCGCCGAGCAAACCGGCCAGGACTCAACAAATGTTTTCTGAAGGGACACCCTCTGCCAGCACCGGGCACCAGACACAACACACAATGGTGAAAAGACCAGCCTGAGTCCTTTCTAACACTTCCATTCTAGAGGGTGAGACAATAAAAACCAAGTAGCAGATAAATAAAATAATTGTGTATGGTGGTAAATACCTCAAATTTACTAAAAAAAAACAACAAAAATGATAAAGATTAACAAAAGATGATGGTTCTAAAACAAACCACAATTAATATTTTGGTCTATTTTATTCCAGTCCTTTTAAAAATGTTTAAGTGAGTGTTCTTATAGTTGCAATCCTGTCACTTTATATCCTGTTTCTTTCATTTAAAGGTCTCTCATAAACATTTTCTATATCATGATACATGCTTTATGAATGTAAGTTTAATAATAGGTTTTACTATTAAATATGCTAACATTTAGAGAGCACTGTGTACCCAGGCTCATTTGATCTTCATAAACCTACAGGATAGGTACTTCAACCATCCTCACTTTATAGATTTAAAAAATCAGACCAGAAGTTTAAGTAACTTATTGAAAATTGTGTAAATTAAAGCACAGCTAAGATTCAAACCAGGCAGCTGGACTCGAGTCTAAGATCTTATCACTCAATAAACTATTCTGCCTTAATGGTTGTGTAATACTCCATCACCTTTATTTGGTGATTGGCACACAGACTTTTCATAGGGTTAAAATGAAAACGACAAAGACAAAACATACGGAGTGACAATGGAAGCAACAAACACAGGGGTAAAAACAGCAGGTAAGCAGAAAAGGCTTCCCTTGGACTGTCTAAATGAAATGGGTCAACCGTGAAGATGAAAGCTGAGTTTTCAAAATGATCCCCTTTGCAAATTTCTGAACATTTCTAATAGAGAAGTGGCTATATATTTAGAATAAAGCAAAGGAACAGGTGTTTATTGTTACTGGGTACTGTTTTCACTATAAAAGCGTCAGCTAGAACCTTCTGAAAATTTGGGCTCATGAGCAACAAGCAGCAAAGGATCCGGCCACCAGATGTGTCCAGCTTTAGGTACATTTGCTATTCCTCGGCCTTAGCTAGTCTGAGGGGTACACAGAACCTCCTGGGCGCCTCCGCACAATCTTAGAGAAACAACACACCCAAATCGCCAATCAGGACAGGTGCTACTTGCTGGAAGTTTTCTACATGTAGTAGGGTTCACACACACGAGCCCAACCAGCGGTGGAATAATGTAAAACCATTTGTGATATTAAGAATAATTAACAACAATCCTCATCAAAACTCTAATTCTAGCTGTGCCTCACCTTACCTTTTGATGCTTTGGGGTGTGTATTTTCTTCACTACTCCCTGCCTCCCCAGCTTACTATCTTCAATTAGATTCACACCCATTCAGTGAAGACTGTCCTTCAGGCACTTCCTCTTCCCCTAGAGAGCCCTTTTAAATTAAGCCGAGTAAAAATTATAATGTAATAAAAGAGTTAAGAGTTTGTGCTTTGAAATCAAACTGTTGTGGGTTCGAGTCCTGCCCCATCACACACCTCTGACTTACAGACTTAGTTGGGGGGAGGGTCGGGCTGGGGAGGCAGACAGTGTACATTATGCCCTGTGCCCAGGGAATCCTCTACAATGCCCTGTACATAGCAGGTGCTCAATAAATTTCTTCACATTACATTCCCTCATATCTACGTTTTCTCTGAACATTTAACAAGATCTAATTCTCGTCTACATTTTTCTTGCCTCTAGGAACTGTGCGCCTGGCAGATGTTTAACAGCTGCACATCGGCAGTGAAGGAAATGATGTTGGTACATAATTTGGCTGTAAAGTTTATAAAGTGCCTTGAGCTGACAGAAATAATGCAAATGACTACTGTAAATGAATATAAAACGTGAAATATCTTTCCCACTAACCTATCTTTTCTCCTCAGATTTGTCTCTCCCAAACTAGGGATCCCTCTGGTTTGTGTGTGTGTTTTTCCCCCTTTCCCTAAGAGGCAGACACACCAACCTAATAGGCAGCAGTCGGAAACAAGGCGGCTTTCATTTATTTACAACTTCCAACATCAGAGTGCAAAAATGCCAAAGTAGCTTAAAACCAGAGATTAGCCTCATTCACCTAATGTGGGCAGCTTGTTCATTCAACCTGGTGAGTGGGCAGCGACCCCTGTCCATCACGGCCACAGAGAACAGTAGCCCAAGCATGGTCCACACAGCAGCTGAGTTCTGCTATTTCATGATTTTTTAAAGGGTAGCATCAAATTCCCACAAAGATCTTGTTTCTGGGAGAAATGCATCCTCTTTGATACATGACATGTCGCAGTGCTTTTGAGTGGGGGCTTCTGCCAGTGGTGCAAACACTGGTGACATGACACAGGTACCAACAAAGGCACAGCTGCTAATGGGTACATTTAAATCAACGCCTATTCTTCCCACACCACCCTGCACAGCCCCCTTTGCTGCTCTGAAACAAATACAGCTTAATTTTATTTCCTGCCTGGCTTTGTATAATTTGACATGTCCTCAGTCAAACACGACCCAGTCCTTCAATCAGGCTCTATTTTTCTGGAGATGGGAAAACAAGAGGAAGCTAAAGCAATTATTGAAAACTCATAAGCAGCAGCCTTAGCCTAATTACCTTGACTTTCCTTTTTAATTTTTCTATCGATTGTCTCTTGTTAATATACAAGTATTGACGGAGCCGGCCGAGCCTGGTGCTACTATGATAAGAACAGGTGCTGGTGGGAAGCAAGTGTAATTAGGAGCCCTGATGCCCTGCTCTTCCTCCTCGGAAGCAACACGCACTGCACAGGCTTTGGTTTGAGGCCTCTGTAAGACACCAGCAGCACCTGAGCAGCAAGAATCTTTGCTAAATGCCTTTGCTGTCGGTTGTGCCTTTGCCACCAGGGGGCAGCTGGGAAGAAAAAACACCCCTTTTCCTTTGTTCCTCTCTTGATGCTAAAATAATGTTTCCCATGTTTTCAGCACATAATCTACTAGAACTCCCAGGCCAACAAGTCCAGGGGGATGAGCAACCCAGGAATGAAGGTGACATCTTTTGGAGTGTGCAAAGTTTCAACTTGAAAATACCCGAGCACTATTGGGTGAGCGACCCCAATTATTAACGCAGCACTGACGAATGCTTTCAACAGGTCCTGATTCCTCTGTTGGGGAAATGTGAAGTTTCCTGGCTGTAGAGTATAAAACTCATTTTAAATAGTTATTTCTAAAGTACTTTAAACTTTTCAATTTCTCATATATCTAAGTTTTCTAGAATATTAATAACAGGTAGGTTGAGAGTCTTAAACTGCCACCTAGGTGCACCTCACCATAAGTAAACACAAATTAATAACACCGTGGGAGTCATTTTTCTAGAAGCCAGGAAAACCCTGGTAAACCAGGAGGTCATGCAGCAGTCTGTCTTATTTTATCTTTCAAAGTAACTCAAATTGAAAATAAGTAAAGCAGGAGCAATTAGCAATGCTAAAATAAATCAGAAATATCTGTGAGGCAGACTTCTCAAAGAATGAACCCCGGTCACAAATTTGGTTAGATATTCCAGAAGGAAAGAAACATTTTTAAAGACAAGCAGTAGCCATGAGACCAAGTTAGCGTACAATCCAGGAAACGAGGGGAAAGTGCTAGGAGAAGGAAGCCAATGGAGACACAGGAAACGAATGAAAGAATCATCAGATTATGGAAGGAACAGTGGGCTGGGCAGAAGCAGTGGTTCAGCAGCAGGAATATTTCAGTCCCCATCATGTGTACTGTAACAGCAACAAAGGTACAATCAGCTGTGAAGGGACAGGCCTGCAGACTTTGGGGCAGCTGTGAAAGGGCTAATGGATTTCTATTAAAATAACCTATCAGTCCCTAAGGGCTGGTCACAGGCATAAATACATCATCAATCCAGATCAGCAAATGGCAAACAATTCTTTGCAGGGTCCTGAGAAACAAAGTCATACCACAACCTGTACAAAAGTACACAACCTCAGATAATATCACAGATATTCATCTGCAACACAGCTCACAAACATGCTTTAGGAAATACTGGTTCAAGTACCTTACATAATATTTAAAATTCAGAAAGGGAAGCTGAAAAACATCCTTAGAATTCTGAATTCATGAATTCCAAAGAGTGTACCGTGATTGATATAGTTGGATTTGAACACGTCACAACGTTCAGGAAATAGTTCTACATGCCTAGTGTGTCCCAGAAGGTGAAATACAAAGGCAGACATGACATGGTCTTTCTCTCTACAAAGGTCACTGTCTGGTGGAGAGAAACACTCAAATAATTATGATATAATGTGACAGGAACAATGATTATGACAGGAACACGGTGTTAAACCAGCCAAAGGAAGAAAGTGGGAGGTTTCATTTAAAAAACATTCTATTTAAGGTGCATCTTAAATTCATATTTGAATGACCATCAGGAGAGCAGCAGGGCTGGAGCAGTGGGTAAAGGGAGGCCCTGGCATCTCAGGTCAGCCCAGGCCTCCATCTGGGAGGGACAAACCAATGTTGATAAGGAAAGACCTACGTTTAGAAAGACAAGGGTGGGACACCTGCTGGGAGGCTACTCTAGGAGATAAAGGGAAGGCAGACAAAATGTCACGTGAATACAACTAATCAGATGAACCTAATTCATGCCCTGAATTCTGCTGCAAGGGAGACCAGGAGACTAGTCACGAGGGCACACGGGGAGGAGCCGGAATGTTTCCTGAGTGCCAAACCACCAGACTCACAGGCAGGCTGAACAGTCAGGATGATTACTAGCGTCCAAGGCAAGAGTTCTAAAGGCAGGGCAGTTTCAGAACCAGCTCACTCAATGGCTCTACTGGGTTAAGGGCTCAGGGTCTTCCCATCTTTCTAATCTCTTATCACCAGAGGCTTGTCCCCTTTTTATTACAAAATGGCTGTCACAGTTCTAGGGAAGACATGAATGTTTGACATTGATGACAGAAACAAATGGGCCTGTTTTTTTGTATTCTCTTTTCATCAGAGAAACCCTTTCCCCAAATGCCTCAGTAGACTTCCTCTCAGACTTGCTGACCATGGCCCAGACCACCGTTGACAAAAGCAGCAGCATTAGCAGGACTGCCCTAGAGGAATCATGATGCACTATGAGGGGCAGGGAGGGGCCTTTCCTGAGCAAACCACCTTGCAGAGAGAGCAACCTGAACAAAATTAGCCTTTGGCAGCGAGGACAAAGGGGGTAGGTATGGGGTGGTAGGCAATCAACAGGTTCAGGAAGTTGTTTATCTCCAACTCTGTGTTCTACTTTCCTTAATTCTAACAGGAGGATGTTAATATCTGCCTACTCATCTAACAGGCCCATCATTCCTGCGGTCACCTAAGCCTATGATCTAACAGACCCACCATTCCTGTGGTCACCTGTGCCTATGATCTAACAGACCCACCATTCCTGTGGTCACCTGTGCCTATGATCTAACAGACCCACCATTCCTGGAAACCTCTGCAGATCACGTGAGAATCATCATCATTATAAGGGGGTGATTAGAAAGGAGACTTTTGTCCTCACAGAGTAGCAACCTCTCTGAAGACTGTTAATTGAAAGGGCAAATAATTGTCTCGAGGAAAAGCAATTTGCTGAGATGTGTGTTTTTGCAGCATTTTACATTGTCATTATAAAACAGAAGGCTAGATTCTATTTGGAGAAAGATAACCAATAAACCAAGAAGCTGCCTAACAGTGTTGGAGTGTTTCCAGAGAACTTTTTTATTTTTTAAATTTTTGTGTGTTTTTATTGATTTCGGAGAGAAGAAAGGAGAGGGGGAGAGAGAGATAGAAATATAAATAATGAGAGGTCATTGATTGGCTGCCTCCTGTACGCCACCTGCTGGGGATCAAGCCCACAACCCAGGCATGTGCCCTGATCGGAATCAAACCTCGATCTCCTGGATCACAGGTCGATGCTCAACCACTGAGCCACTCTGGCCGGGCAACTTGTTATTTTTAACAGACCATCTGAGCAACATCACTAAGTTGATGAAGCAACAATGCTTCCAAAGCATGTTAACCACTATCCCAACAGGTTAGAATGGACCAAGAGCCTTAAGTTTAGAGGACAGAGCTTACTATTATGCTCATGTTAATATTCATGCAGGCTCCTAAATATAAAATGTGTGGATAATTGCAAATTTCACAGTCCTAGAGTTTTTCAGAGGCTCATATGCTTACCTGTTGCTTATAGGGTAAAAACTAATGCATATCAATTTCTTCTGTCAAGTTGAACATTCAGGGCAATTTCATTCCAGACGCAGTTTACCCTTGAACACAGGTTTGAACTGCACAGGTCCACTTATATGCAAAATTTTTTGCAATAAATACATACTGTAAATGTATTTTCTCTTCCTTATGATTTTAACAACATTCTTTTCTGTAGCTTCGTTTATTGTAAAAAATACAGTGTACAATACATATAACAACAAAAATATGTGTTCATTGACTGTTTGCATTATTGGTAAGACTTCTGGTCAAAAGCAGGCTATTAGTAGTTAAGTTTTAGGGGAGTCAAAAGTTATACATGGATTTTCAACTGTGCGACGGTATGGCACTCCCATCCTCACATTGTTCGAGGGTCAACTGTAGTTATATGAGGGTAGCAAGAATTATTGATTATCATTATGATTTAATATTATAATATCTTTCTGGTTGCCAAAGTTAATTCACTGAATCAAATTGCAGTATAACATATTATTATAGAATTGATCTCATAAATTGATGATAAAACTTTAAGAATTTCCTCTAATTTTCTCATTTATTTATTCTTCATTTTATTACACTAGAATCCTACCCTCAAATGCAGTGAGCCATTGTATCAGACTCCCAGCCCAAGAGTAACATCAATAATGCAATTACATATTCTGACTATGCCTGGAATTTTGTTGATTTTTTTTCTTTTTTAGAAAGAGAGGAAGGGAGAAGGAGAGAAAGAGAAACACCAATGTGAGCCTCTTAAACACCCCCTATCAGGGATTGAGCCAACAACCTGGGCATGTGCCATGACTGGGAATTAAACTGGCAACCTTTAGGTGCACTGGACAATGCCCAACCAACTGAGCCACACTGGCCAGGGCAGCTATGCCTGGAATTTTGACATCCAGATATTATGAGAAGATTGGAAAAGGCTTTCACTGGTAGACTACTGCCTGTCTGAAATGATGAAGTTATACAGAAGGCTAATTTGTTCTTATGGTAGCTTTGTAATTGACTTGGCCAGGCAAACCTACATGTGCCTGAATTACTTTTTAAGTCCCTGTTTGTTTCCAGGTGGGGTGGGCTACCAGAGAGACACTTCTTGAGATTCAGGGGTGGAAATGAAGCAGTAGCCACTTATTGTATAGATTCTGGAGGTGTGGTCTTCATCTTGCAGATGAGGGTGTCAACTCCTCCTTCAGGCCCCAGTTCCCATCCACTTGTGGGCTCCAGCTCGTTCCTATTCCCCTTGTTTGTATCTCTCTTCTCCTTCCTGTCTGCCCTGTAGACTTCAAATTACAGCATGAGATCTAAAGGTTCTGTTTAACCGGAGCCCACAACTGCATAAAATCCCTGTAACAACTGTGTTTTATTGTACTGTGTGTTCTTATATTATATACACACGTTCACGTGCTTCTGCTTTTCTGATTGAACTCCAGTATTTAACACCATAACTAACTTGTTGTAATTTCATTCCATGGCATACTGTCCATAGAGATCTTTATTTTGAAGAGAAGTGACCAAAGGGAAGCTTTTTACTTTTTAAGTACCTATAATCCAGTAACTGACAGATGTGTGAATCATCAAGAAATGGAGAGTTAAGGCTTAAAGAGGCAAGAGGGATTACTACACATTTAAGAGAAATTTCTATTTGAAAAGGTTCAAAACTAAGCTTTAGCATCAAAAAGCCAAACCACAGTTACCTGCTAAATATTGCTTTAAAACCTCTTATTCTCCAATCATTCTAGAAAACTCTGGCTCTGCTATATATGAAATTCTGATTTTTCAAAACATTTCTTAGAGAATATGATAAAATGAAAATGGCAGAAAGAGAATTTAAATATACAGATCTCTATATAAGAGGGGTAATAGCAGCATCTATTGTGCAAAAGCGTTAACAACAGGAGTCTTCTAAAGAATGATTATTATTGTAATTAACATTCACATATGTGGTGCTGCAATGACGCTTCACCGAAACTACAAGCCTGATTTATGGGCATTAGATGTAACATGTCACCTCAACGCTCCTCCACGGGGAAAGCCCCTGGTACTGATGAGGAAACTGGGACAGCAGGTGGATGCCTCTCCTAGGACAGCCTACTAGGGAAGCATAGAACAAGGCGCTATGGCACCTGCTGAATTCATACTCTCACCCAGACGCCATGCTACCATTTTTAAGAATTTATACAAAATTTAAAGAAAGAGAAACCTTGCTTATAATATTCAATTATTCATCACATGATGCCCCTTCCTTATTCCAAAGTCTTCACTCACATTCCGAACCCAACAGTCTAGGTATGATCGGTTCTCTCTGATCAGGATGCACGCTTCCTGGGGCCAGGTCCTAGCCTCTTATGGACACTTGAAGACACTTCAAGAGTAACAAATAGTCACGGCTGTTATAAATCAACAGTGTGATATTTACGTGCCCACTGGCATAGACTCAAGTGGACACAGTGCTTCACGTACAGCAGACGCTGAATGAAGCCCTATCAATTTTAACAGTCAACTGGCTCTTCATCTGGCAACATAAAGCTGAAAACAGACACAAAAACAGATTTTTTTCACTGAAAAAAAATCTACAAAAATGATATGCAGACCCATTCACCAAATTCCTTAACTCTACAGCAAAGGGGGCCAATCTTGAAGCTTGAAGGTCATTTCAGAACAAATCCAAGAAATTACAAATAATGGGTAGAAGATGTATAGAACCTGTTGCTGCCATTCACGGAAGCAGCACAGATTCAAAATAATAAAGACTGCAAAGGGTTCTGATGAATGAAAAGCCACATTTGTCATGACAAAGACAGCATAGGTTTATGTCATGAAGTTCAGTGTTGTCCTTTCACAAAATGCTGCTTGCTGCCCTGCTGAGAAAGCACAGGCCTATCCTTTATAGCTATTCTTAAAAAGCAGCAGAGGTTAGCAGTGTCCGGCCTCAGACCACCACACATAATTTGCATTTATATTACACCTTATGGTTTAGATAGCACTTCGGGATCTCAGGTTTTGTTTCAGTCTCCATTTGGTAAGTTAGTTTCACTCTCTGCCATAGCTAAAAACTGTCAAAACAAGGCATCTATTTTATAAATGTGTTCTACATATAAAAAGAAAAAGTGGTCTAGAGCATATTTATCTCAGTTACTGGAAAGAATTCCAATGAAACAGAGGTACCAACACTACTGGGAGCTGAAAGAGAACTTACGCTGGTTCATATGGTACCTAAGCTCATACTAAAGCGCCCCTGGAGATGTCAATAACACAGCTGAGACGATTTCTAATAATTACTACTTTAAGAAAAATTTAAGTCATATTCTTTGAAAGTGATATTCTCAAAACACAAAAATAGGTCATGGTGCCTGGAACAGCTCAGCTTCTGCAGACATGCAGGGCCTGCTGGTTCACCTCCAGAAACCGCCTCACACAGCAAGAAGTGATCAGTCTGTCATTCCATTGTCCACACCCACCCAAGCAGGAAGTTCACTCTGCTGAAAGGATTCTTGTCTTGTACAACGTTGCACTAAGCGCTGTACTCTTGCCCAGTAATACTAACCACAAAGGCAGTGAATGATGCTGTGTGTTTAATTTTCCAGCCTTCACGAGTCGCCAGTGTTATAAATGAGTCATTAACAGGTTCAGACAGATAGGCATTGTTTTTGCCACTGCTGAGAAATCTCATTTCTTTCGAGACAGCAGGAGGACAATTCAGGTCTAATAACAGGGGCACGGGAAGCATACAAAGTTAAAAGAACCTAGAAGTATACTGGTCCAGCCTTCTAGGAGAGTTATTCTGTCAAAGGCTGAATGGCATATTTCATCAAAAGTCCAGGCGGGGCAGACAGGCTCTAGCCTACAGAAAACTTGGAGGTTGTCTCTAATAAAAGTGAAAAAACCTCATCTCCACCTTGTAAGGTCTGAAGGGAAGAGCAATTTGCTAGACAAAGTCCCAGGTGTCCCATGCATCACAGTGAGCCACAGCCATCTTCTAATGTGCAGACACACTGGTTAAATGATATCCAAGCCACCAGAAACCTTAAGCTACTTAGTTCCATGTTGGCGTTGGAAGTCAAATGCCATGAGAAGAATCCACAGACACTAGAACATTTATGGCGAAAATCTTTCTTCCTAAGGGATTCAGAAAAAAGTAATAAGCTTCATAAGGCAGAACATTTACATAAGAAAAGTCAGAAAAAAAGTTTAGAGATGAAGGACCAGCACACAGCTTCGTTTAGCTAAAGCACTGAGTTCTGTGGAAGAATAACGGGGAGGGATGGAAAATGCTTGCAGGGACCCATTATCAAGAGCCTTGAATTTCATAATAATTGTCTGTATTCAACTATGGTTAATAAGAAGCCACAGAAAGTTTTAAAGGATCATAAAAAGATTGAAACTGTGCAAGAGAATTAATATAACAGCACTGTGTAGGACACAGTAAAGACCAGCTAGTGGGTGACTGTAATGGTTCATGTGTAGCCAGAACAAGATTAATGACTGTGAAAATAGTAAAAGAACAGCAAACTGCCCTGGCCGGTTTTGCTCAGTGGTTATAGCGTCGGCCTGTGTACAGAAGGGTCCCACATTCAACTCCCATCAAGGGCAGGTTCCCCACCTCGGTTTGGGTAACCAATCTATGTGTCTCTCTCACATCAGTGTCTCTCTCTCTCTCTTTCTCTCTCTCCTCACCTCATCCCTCCCTCCCACTCTCTAGAAATCGATGGAGAGAATGTCCTCGGGTGAGGGTTAAAACTAAATAAAGAACAGTAAACTAAGGAGCAATTCCTAGGATGGAATTTATAGAATTTAAATAATAACTGGTAGTGGCAAAAAGAAAATAAACTGAAGATAGATATGATGCTTATGGCTTAGGTGGCTGGAAAAAAACACATCAGAAGCCAAAAACAAACGAAAAACCCCAACAGTCCCAGCAAAATGATGAGCTCTTCTCTGGACGGGATGGCCAATGGTGCATGTCATAAAGGTGTCTAGAAGGCAGTCTGTAATGAGGGCTCTGGGTTTGGGGAGGGCGAGCAGGGTGGCATTACATAAACATGACGGTAAAGCGAGGAAATAAGATCACTGATCTGGATCACAGAGACTAGAAGACAACCTAGGTTAGCAATTTGGGCAGAAGCAGTATTTTAGGGATAGGAAGGGTAGGAGGAAAGGGGAGAGGACAGGGAAAGTGCTCAGCCAGGCCGGTGGGAGACAAGCACAGCACACCCTCCCAGCGAGAATGTTCCCGAATGCACGGGGAGGTTTCCGCCTTTTTGAAAGGAGGGCAAATGTTGGAGAGAAAACCTGCTGAACTGAACAGTTAGGGGTTATTACTGTGCTCACTGGGACCAGTGGTTCTCAACGCTGACAGCACATCAGAATCTTCTGAGAAGATTTTAAAATTTATCAATCAAGAGGCTTATCGCTGACCAATTAAATCAGAATTTGTTGAAGCAGTGCCAGGCATTTGCAGTTCTCAAAATCCACACAGATGATTCAAATGCAGCCAGGGTTGAAAACCACTGCTCTAAATAGAATGATGAAGAATATTAATTTAAAGAAGAGTATTAACTTAGAAAAGCACCCGAGCGTCAGCGGGTGGCAGAGAAAGAAGCAGCCTGCCCCTGGATGAGCCGGTGTAGAGATGGCGGTGTCCTGAGGTCACGGCGGGTCCCCCTAGGAGACAGTGAGCGCGCTTACAGGTGGGCAGCGGGTGCTCTTCACCTGGAGGGTCCGCAGCCTCGGGAATTGCAGGGGGACTTCAGCCGCTCAGAGGGCAAGGGCCCAGGCCCGCTGGCCGGGTGGGCACAAAGCCTGCCAGTGCGGCAGCAGGCTCTCGGCAGAGGCCAGCGGATGGCACAGCCTGGGCAGGAGTCATGGAGCCTCCCGGGCCGCGGGCAGAGGGCGATGAACCATGTGGCTCGATGTTAGGAATCAGACGCAAGCGCTCAGTCAAAAAGGGAAGAGACTGCTTGGACCAAGGCTTCAACTCCCATCGACATCAAGTCCTAAGAAAGTTAAAGATCTCAAAGTTTTAGTCTGGCCTGGCTTTAAAACACCTAAGCTATGCTATACTAGCTCTAAATTATATATTTTTAAAAACCTTTTTAAAATTTATACTGAATTTATTGGGGTGACTTTGGTTAATAAAATGACAGGTTTCAGGTGCACAATTCTCTAATACATCATCCGTATGCTATGTTGTGTGTTCACCACCCCACATCAATTCTCCTTCCCTCACCATTTATCTCCCCTACCCTCTTCTACCCCACCCCACCTCCCCTCTGGTAATCACCATGCTGTTGTCTGGGTCTATGAGGTTTTTTTCTTTGTTTAATCCCTCAAGGAATCCTGACAATGAGGTGAGTTGCAATTCATTAAATCCCTAAAATTTCAAGAAGGTGCATGAAATCAATAGAGGAAAATAAGAACGTCAAAAAATCCCTGGATCTCTGGGAGGCATACAGAGACTAAAAGAAATAACAAAAAAATATAATTTTTCCAATAAATGAAGTCTAATAGAAACAGAGATCACCCAAAGTTTCAAACTCATGCCAGTGTTGAAAGAAAAGTGAACAATCATGAGATAAGTGAATTTCAGAGACTCCATTTACCTTCTGCCAGGTCCTGTTTTAATAAAGTGGAAAACCAATTTATGACCCATCATCACCAGCTCCCTGCTTAATGGGATAATGACCGCACAGACTCAAAGGTTTAATTTCACATTCTTTCTAGTACTTGGGATGGTCCCATCTATAATTTGACTATTTAAGTGTCACCGACTCTCCTCCTGGGCTGCTAACAGAAGCTGTCCCAGTGATACAGGAAGCTCTCCTGCGGACAGCAAACAACCCACCTGCACAAATCTGATCTGCCTAAGGCGCTACTGTCTAGTGCTTGGTAAATGGTTTGTATAAAAATCCATATATTGAGTTGAGCAGAAATGAAATAAAGTCTGAGCAGTGACAGAATGTCAATTATGAAGTGGGCAAAGCAGCCCTTTCCAAAGTTGTTAACTTCGGAACTTTTATTTTTTGATTCTAGGAATGTTATTTAAATATCATATTCCTCTGTCACAGCCACAGTTTGAAAAACGACAAAAATTATTTAGTGAAAAGGAGAAAACCTATTGTTAGTCAATTATTTTCTTGGGGCTTCACTAAAAATAAGTTAAATTTGCATTTTCAATCCCATTGATATGACATGTTTGAGAAGGCAGATACCAGCAGTCCCCTGCTCACCTAAATCACAACAGGCTGTGCCTCTTCGCCTGCAGTTACATGAGGAATGAGAAGGACAGTCTCAGGAGATCACTACAGGGTAGCCACAGAGATGTGGTAGGTGCCAAACACTGGAATGGAAGCCATTCTAGACTTAGAAAAACTAAAGTTTAGGGACAACAATAATTAAGGAATATAGCCAGATTTGTCAAGCATAATGACAAAACCTCAATTCAGGAAGTTTAGACTTGGCAAGGAAAGACGATAGAGGAAAACACACAGGTATATGACATACTAGTTAAATTTATCCCTGATCTCAGTTCTGATTTTCATAATACTTTTGACATAATTAACTCCTTGGTTCCTGTAACTTCCCTTTGAGGTAGGAAAAGCAAGGTTTTATTATACCCATTCTAGAGCTGAGGCAACTGAGGTTCAGAGAGGTAACTTGCCCAGAAGCACTATCCAGAGTGAGTACTGGAGTCAGGATTCAAACCGAGGCCCTGTCCTGCTGCATTCCATGCCACTCCTCTGTACCAGGGGGTGTTTGCTTTGACTGGGCAATTTACTATGTTATTTATCTATTTTTCTTTTTTCTGGGCTATTTTGCAAATTAGTGATATTTTTCAATGTATACCAGTAATAAACAGAGAGTCCCTTTCACAAAGAATCCAAGGATAAAAGTCATTCTTTTATTCACACCCCTATAAAAGAAACAAAAAGCAATAAGGAGGGGGATGGGGTTATTATTAACGGGTAGTATTTGAGTTTGGGAAAATGAAAAAGTCTGGGGATGTATGGTTCTGATGGCCGCACAAGGTGAATGCGCTTAGTATCACTGAATGTACCCTAAAATGGATAAAATGGAAAATCTGATGTTATGTATATTTTATCACAATAATAAGCAATAAAACATGTTTTAAATCACACTAGAACTCTGACTGAAATACTGTTGTAAAAAAATGAATTGCTAAGAGTGAAATCTACGCCTGCTGTTGATTATCTATGTGAAATATGCTGCTCTTCTCTTTAAATGTGGCCCATATTTTAAGTAAAATCTGAAGTAAAAAGTAAAAAAACTAAATCTCATTTTCCACTTGTACTAGATTCATTTTGTAATAATTATCAAGTGAGTCTTGTAAAGTCAAATGAAATCTAAGAGAGAAAAGCAGAACATTTAATCTTACTTAAGGCTTATGATGTCTCCCAGAGCCTTCACCATGAGATGACTAAAGCTCACCACACTAGCACTTATCTGTTTGTGTGAGTTAATTCATACAACACAGAAAAAAGCAACAAAGTGTGTAACTAAAAACTGTAATATTCAGCACTGATAATTTTGGATACTCCTTCCTAAGTGAGCTCCATGAGCACAGGCACCTGCCTTATTCTTTGCTATATGTTCAGAATTTAGAAAATAACAGAAGGAAGGGAGGAAGGAAAGAGAGGGGAGAGAAAAAAGACTACTGGCTTTATAAACACATCCGGGCAGGCATCCAGAAAACCTGGGATCTGCCAAATCTGAAACAGTTAGTAGCTCACCAAGTAGACTTGATTATATCGATTATATCAAAAGCTATTTTTTTATTCCTAGAGCCATGCTCAGCAGACATGGCAGCACCATTAATACATTTCACCAATCATTCATCTGAAAGTAATAACTGGAGTTTAGAATATTTCAGTAAAGGGTCACCACAGGCAATTAATCCTAAAACTCTGTACTTGGGGACCCTGTTTGCTAAACTCTAGGAATCTTCCCTGTAAGGTCCCTGTTCAGGTAGAGATTATAATTTCAAAGCCATTTAACAAGACTCCTGTTATTGTCAACAGTAATTGTCACCCTGTTTCCAATCATCTCATTTGTACTATGTAGGTCACCAGGAAGGTCACTAAAATGCTGTTTTACCTGCCTTTGGGATGTAGAGGGTGTTTTGTTTTTCCTTTTTAACCCTTCCTTGCTTTGTGGTAGTTAGAAACAGTAGCAATACTAGGTTATCAAAAAAGCAAAGCCCCGCTACTATTTGGTAAAGTCTACATCACCTCTTCCCTTCACATGAATCTAAGAGAAGCAACCACAGTAGCCATGGTATTCCTCTGATACGCTAACATTTCATTTCTAGAGGTCAAACACTATATCCTGCTCTGGGAGTTTTCCGGATTGAGATTTAATTAATTTTATTCCTCCAACCAAGAAACTAAGTCATTTTAGACTTGGAAAGAGAAGTATCCTTAGTCGCCTGTCATAAAGGGAAAATCTATCGACTGAATTCACAGAAGCATTTTGGAGAATCATCAAATTTAACTGTGACTATTTTAATGCTTTTTTAAAATACCATAAAAATATGAGTATGAAGCTTAGAAAAAGACTCATTAAATCAAATATTAAACAAAAATCTATAGTTAACTAAAAATAATGTAACATCAGGAGAGCTTGAGAAAACCTTCCTATGCCCCAAGGACCCAAGGAAGCACTCCCTAGCCGTGCCCGAAAATAGCCCTGCAAGGGGAAGCACAGAATCCTTTGCATTACTCCTAGAGGCCGGGAACTGCCAGCAGTGCGCTGTGTAGCTGAGTAAGTATTTACTTGGCAGTCTCTTTTATAAAGATCCCCTTTCCCCCACTCCCTCAAATAACAGTGTGCGGGATTTGCACAGCAGGCCAACACGAGTCCAAACGCACTGATCACTGATGGCTAAGCAAACAGTAATCCTTTAACAACTGTACAGTACACTCGTGAGATCACCGTCTTCTCAAAAATGCAGGCTGTTTCCAATGGCATGAGTGCATATTTACTCAATAGAGAGTAACCAAGACAGCTGTCAGTCGCCCCCACATTTCTTCTTACGGCCTGCCGCAAGTTCGTAGTTTATAATTAAGACTGTGTGTGTGTTTGTATTTGCTGTAACTTTCCTTAAAACTACTTCTAAGGATAAGTAAAGGGAGAAAAAGTTATCAATAACTAACATCTGAGAACCTACAGGGTGAATAGAACAGAACTATGTTCTGAGCATCCCAAAACTGGAAGGACTGTTTTATGGAAGATGGATTAGACAGTTTCCTTAAAAACCCAAAGGCTGGAACTGAAATCGACAGGTAAGTTTGCATGAGTGTTTTGCACTAATAGAAGGCTTTCTAATAGGCAATTTCATTAATGAAGGAGTTTCCTCAACAGGTGGAGTGTTCTGTATTAGATGTATAGATATTGGAATAGACAAAATTCAAGACAGAGGGTACATACTACAGAAAAGATCCTGTGTTGGAGGGCTGTTGAGTTAGAGGACCCTAAAGGTTCTTAGTAAAACTGACCTGTACATAGAAGTCATTCTTTCTTTTTTTTTTTTAAATATATCTTTATTGATTTCAGAGAGAGGGAAGGAGAGGGAGAGAGAGAGATAGAAACATCAACGACAAGAGAGTCATTGCTCGGCTGCAGCCCGCAATCCAGGCATGTGCCCTGACCGGGAATCGAACCCTGATCGCCTGGATCCTAGGTCAACGCTCAACCGCTGAGCCACGCCCGGCCGGGCTAGAAGTCATTCTTATTACTGTTATTAGCTAACTAATAAGTGGGTTAAAAGTTCAAAGGAGTTTATAGAATAGAAAAGTTTTACATCATGTTAGAGAGGAACACAGTGTAGGTTACAGAAAGCTAAAAGGCAACGAGGCAAGGAAGGTTTACACTGAACATCAAGACTTATTACCAGCAAATACAACTATTTTCCAAGGAAGGGGTAGAAAATCCAGCTTCCATCTGACAAGGGAGGCACTCTTTGTTTGATTCAATGTGGCCAGGAGGGTTGGAAACATTCTATAACTCTCAGTGTTATCTACAGCTCTGAAATGAAAAGCTGTCTTCAGTAAACACTATGTGACAACATCAATGGAAAGTCTCATAAAAATTTCCCCCGTACATACTGCCATAGAAAAAAATCCTTTCAAGACAACTCCCCAGCAAATAGTTATTTTGGGGAAAAGGCAACTATGCGTCTTGCTGCTGAAGGTTCACAAAGCCACTAAGCAGAGGGTTAGCTCCCCATGTACCTTTCCCTTTCTCCACCTGATGCACTACAGTCAATTTTTTGTTGTTAGTCTTCACCTTAGGATATTTTTTCCACTGATTTTCAGAGAGCATGGAGGACAGGGGGGAAGAAGGGGAAGAGACTGGGGGCGGGGGGCATCTATGTGAGACACATTGATTGGCTGCTTCCTGCATGAGCCCTGACCAGGGCCAGGGATCATACCTGCAACCCAGGTATGTGCCCTTGACCAGGAATCAAACCGGTGACTTTTAGGTGCGCAGGCCGATGCTCTACCCACTGATCCACACCAGCCAGGACACTACCATCAATTTGTAACATAACGTTTTAAGGTCTAATGAAGGAGCCGCTAAGTGCTGACTCGAGCTGCAGCTCCTTGTCACTCAGCGATGCTGTGCTGCTTATCAAGAAAAGTGGCTTTGGGGGCAAAGGAAGAATCGAATATTCATGTGCTGTTATCAAGTTAATAAACTGCCAAGTGGCAATGATTCAAAGGAACTCCAAGAAAGACTGTAAAATGAAAAGCGAGAAATTCACTTGTAATTCACTTAAGGCATAAAGTTAATGCTTGATTCTTTCCATGTAAATAATTTAAGAGGAAGTATGTGCAAGAGAAAGAAAAACACTAGAAGAGATTAAAAACAACAGCAGCCTCTTTATGACTTTTCGTTGCACAAACTTGTTTAATTATTAACATTAAATAATGCAATAAATGCATAAATTTAATATAAATATGTCATTTGAATCTCATGAAACCTTATTTGTCTTAATTTACAGGTGAGGAAATGGAGCCTCCAAGAGTTTAAGTTACTTAGTAAAATCACAAGCCAGTAAGGGCAGAGCTGGTGTTTAAATGGTCTTACACGTCCTCCGTGTTCATAATCACTCCACTCCCAGGACAAGGGTTTAAGAACGGGTGAGAGGAGAGAGATGGGGGGGGCAGTAAGGAGGTATTCCCGAGAAAAGGACACCTGGATTGGCCCCTACCACACCGCTAAGCTTTCAGTGGGCACAGGAGGGTGGCGTGGCATTCCAAACACACAGGGCTTTGACTAGAACAGCAACAAAGCCATGTAAAAATGCAGGGCTTACTGCAGCCCTGTGAAGGCGGGCTGTGTTCTAGCTCACGCCACATTAAAATACAAATTCCTAGTCAAGAACCGGGCTTCATTTTGTAGGCAGCGGGGAGCCATGAAAGGCCTCTGAGCAGGGGGTTTGCGGACACGTCTCACCTGGCTGCTAGGACATCACTTCCTGGGCTGCTCTGACCCCTGCTCATGTCTCCACCGCTGTGTTCCCCTTCTCTGCTTTACCTCTGCACACTGCAGGGTGTCAGGGCATCGGTCCCCACACCGCTGCTCTTCTTTATCCAATTCACCCTAGCAGATCTCACGCACAGCCAAGGGTTTAGCACTGTTATTTCTGAGGACGACCAAATGCGTCTCTGCAGTCCAGATCTCGATCCCAACTCTAGGCTCCCCCTGGACGCCCATGAGATATCTCAGACCTCCCAAGGTCAAACCCAACCGACGGCTCCTCCCACGTGCTCCCATCCAAGTCGTCTCAGTCACACTCCACATGCAGTCTACGAATAAATCCCATCAGCTCTTCCTCTGAAGTACAGCCTGGTCCAAGGCACCACCACCGGTCACCCGCATCGGGGGTTGGCAAACTACAGCCCTGGGGCCCAACCCGACCCACCAATGAAGTTTTACCAAAATGCAACCATTCTAGTCTGTTTCTGTGTGACAATGGCACACTTAAGTAGTTGCAATGAAGGCCATATGACCTGCAGAGCCTAAAACATTCACTACCCGGGACTTTACCAAAAAGTCTGCTAACTCCTGGTCTGTATTACAAGAGCTTCTAAAGTCTTCTACGGGCTCGGTCCCTCCGCCTCCCTACATACCATCCTCTACAAGCGACCAGTGGAAAATTCAAGCTGTGCTGCCTAACACGCTAGCCACTGGTCACATGTGGCTATTCCAATTAAAATTCTCTTAAATGAAAAATTCGGTACCCTAGGTGCATCAGCCCAGTTCAAGTGCTCAACGGCCACAAGTGGTTAGTGGTGCCCTTACTGGACACTGCAGATTCTAGAACATTTCCATCATCACAAAGCTCTGTCGTTCAGCGCTGCTTTAAAATCTAGGGCCATTTCCCTGCACGTCTCTAAACCCTCCAGTAACTTCCTTTTTTAATTCTACGTCATAGTCTTTGCTAAGACCTGCTACAAGATCATCCTCCATCCTCAGCCCCCCCTTCTCTGCCTCATCTCCTTTCCCTTCACTCACTGTGTTCTATTCATATGGACCCTCTCACAGTGCCTCCCAACGCCAAGTAGGCACCCATCTCACTCAGGCACTCGGTGCTTGCTGTCCTCTCCCCCTAAACATCTGTCTCCAAACAGCTGCATGGAACATTCCCTCACTTCCCACGGCCTCTGCTCAGGTGCCACCTGCCCAGAGCCCCTTTCCCAACGAGCCTGCTGGCCCACATTATCTGTCTCCACGGCACTTGTTGCTTCTGATCTGTTAAATCTGTAGCTTTTGATTCACTAATAAAATAGTAGATATGACATTAACAACATCTGTAATTCTGGCTGTTTTGTTCTCTGATGCATCCGCAGGGCCCAGAACAATGAGAGATACCAGTAGGTGCTCCATAACTATTTGTTGAGTGAGTGAGTGAGTGAGTGAGAACACCCTGCAGAAGAGCCCCTGTGAAACGGGCCTCACTGACCTATCTCCCAGATGTGGATTCACAATATTGCCTTTTACCGAAGCTTAGTTTTCTCCTCTCAGTTGACTTTGGAGACATTGATAAAGCAAGTAAAAGCTTCCCAACAGCTCCAATTGAGTCCTCTCTGCCAAGCTGTTCAACAAGAGAGCCCGTGGGAACTCAGAAATACCAGCCTGGAAAAACCAGATCTGACTTGGCAGCCCCAGGCCTCAGGCTCCACTTACCAGCCCCGGAGCAGCGCTGGCCTGCACCCAGACTGCCAGCCTGGGGTTCATCATTCATCTTGACAGGGGATTTTTGTCTCTTCCAGAATTTAAATTGGCATGACTAGCAATTACATGTAAGATTTTTTAATTTATGTAACTCAGCGCTTCACTTTTAATTTTGAGTAAGTCATGATAGAAAGAAATTAAACTTCTTTAGTAGCTCGAGATATATTCCTCATCATGTGAGGCTGTCTTGCCACCTCTCTGCCCACGGGGAGACTGTTCCACTCCTTTTACAGTGCTCTGTTTCCCACACTAAGCAACTCCACTTCAGCTTAAGTGAAGGAAACACTCAGGAGGTGGAGAGGTGAACACTAAGGTTCAGTGGGAACTGCCAAAGGCGACTTTGGTATGAACTGCCTGACCTCTTCTCTCCTCTTTTCTGCCCTTTACGATGCTTTCTTTTTGCCAAGAACCCCCAAGCAGCTACTTTAATGAGCAACAGCCAAGTAGCATGAATATATTTGCTCATCTGACAGCTTTGATGTGGCACATCTGTAACGTATGAATTCCAAAGCAGGTAAATAATTGAAGACTACTAATGTAAATGGAGAAGTAACATTTCACTGATACATAATGCTCATAAAGAAAGGGATTTTTATCCCCTGAGGCATATGAATAAGAGCAAATCTACAAGACAATCGGTGACCTAGGAAAAGGTTAAGAGCAGCTTTAATAATAAATGCAGAAGTAGAATTCAGACTGAAATACATTTATTTTTCCTGCTACTACACCCATATGACAATAATCCGATCTGAGGAGCTGATTTTACGAATTTACGTGGGAAGGGCCCAACTCAAAGCCTGCTTGTCTAAAAATGCAACAATTTAGGGCAGTTTGGAGCACTGGTATTACACACCACTTTGCATTTTGAATGGCGGGGAAATTTTACATTGATTTTCACAGAGGACACTTAAATGAACACTCTAGTAAAAATCAATGGATTATTTTTCCTTTCCTGGTGACCATTAAATGCCTAAATTCAAGCCAATGTACTTATCAGTTATCACTTCTGCTTACTGCACCAAGGACCACAGACCTAACATTTCAATAATGTTTCCAAATTGGCTACTCAGAGCCACATATAATTGCCCAAAATAGTTTAACCACAGCCAGCTTCCCTTTCCTTGTGGAAAGGATACATTTCTTCTTAAACATTCCTGGCTATAGGCCCTTCATTTTTTTCTGAAGGAGAAAAAGTAACTATTTTTGTCCATTTAAGGAGCCTCTAATTTTCCCCGTGAACCCTAGGTAAATGCAAAAGTAATAGGGATTTAATGAACTCAGGTAAAGCAGCTGAATATGTATAGCCAGAGAAACTGTTTTTCTCTAGTTTTACATTTCCAACATTTCATTTCAATGAAACAATGGTCTTAAGACTTCCAAGCCCCAAATGGGCTAAGGGGTAAGGCCTGTCTAGCAAGAAATCTTAAAGTTACATTTTATACCTTGCGTCTACATTTTCTATCATTTTCTATCGTTGTGTGTCAGGAGTTATAGGCAGCTGCCAATTCCAGCAAATGCGTAACTGTATCCAGTACCTTACTTTAAAATCAGTATGTCCAAATTCAGCTTTCTCAGAGCTGTGAAGGGTGTCTCAGTTTGTACCCTGCTTGCAAGCTCACAAGTTAGTGACCACAGTTGCATGGACACTGGCTGAAGAAACCCATCTGGGTTAGAGACAAAGGACACTTGATTACTTTCAGCAGTAACATTAGCCAGAGTATCATTGTGTCCTTGCACTGGTTCCTTGAGGCCTGTTCCCACAGAGCCCCGTGAGGAGGGTCAGGGGATGCATGCCACACAGCCCAGAAGGAGTACCCTGAGGTCAGGAAACTCCAGTCCTAGAATGGGGTGCAAGCAGCCTGCCCAGTCTTTGTGCCCTGAAGGGAGACGTTCTTTTGATGATACTGGACAGAAAGTAAACCTGCCCTTTACTCCAGGGGGGAGATGCTACCTCTTCTTTCAAAGTCTTGAGAAGACAGGCCACAAAAAAAGGTGTCGTGCTTCAGTTCAAAAGCTGTGAAAAAATGCAAGAGACCCACAGAAAACTGTCTCCCAATAAATATTTTCTTTTCTTTTTTTTTAGTCTGTCTTTATTGATTTCAGAGAGAGGAAGGGAGAGGGAGATAGATAGAAACATCAATGATGAGAGAGTCATTGATCAGCTGCCTCCTGCATGCCCACAACTAGGGATGGAGCCCATAACCCGGCATGTGCCCTGACCGGGGAATCGAACCGCGATCTCCTGGATCCTAGGTCGATGCTCAACTGCTGAGCCATGCCAGCCAGGCCCAATAAACACTTTCTTACCGTGTATACCTGCCCATTGGTTACCTGTGAGAGAGACACCTGACTGGCGAGAAGGTCATGAAAAAGACAAAGGCCTGGTGCTTCTGGTTGACTATAAAGGTTCAACAGCTTACTCCGTCTTACAACATGCATCACATTTATTATACCTGCAGCTTTCTTATCTAAAGCTCACAATGGCCTATGTCTAAAGTGATAAAATCTGGCCTCTGGCGTAACAACATTAGAAATAGGAATGAGACCTCTTGGCTTCCAAGCATATCATTTTTTTCTGCCACACTACACTGCCTTGGTATTAAAAGAGATTCTCTATCTTATTAATGGTTCCAATTATCAGTTTTGATTCTTGGTTCTTTCCCTGAAGATACTATATAAACCCCAAACAGGTAACATTCAGAAAGTATGCTCGATGATATTTCAAAGTATTTTTCTTTATAATAAGCTCCTAAGAGTACAGAAAACAGTAAACTGTGAACCGATACTGTTGCTGAAAAATGTGTGTGATATGGAGATTTTTCTTAACCTGAATGAAAAAAATGCAAATGAAGCTCTATAGTTCCCTTCTTTGCCCCAAACCTAGGCCAGTCCATTCACTCAGCAAGAAGAAAAATGAGTTATCTGTATTTCAAGGTCTCCATTCTCCCTTAATTGGACAGGCAGTAAATGCAAGAGCAAGGCCACCAGAGCTAAGGGAACAGAGCAAAATGACAACCTTCACCTCAAACACCCCTCGTTTTCTAGCCCAAGATAATTTCTTCTTAAAATCATCAGATAAATGTATGCCAACCACCTCTCCACTGTGTTTGTGGTGGCACGCTCAGAGTGGCAGTCAAGTCACTCTCAAGTTACCATCTCCTTGCTGGAATGCTCATTGTCTGCATTTCCTAGTGGCCCATGTTTTGTTAGGAGAGACACACTCCACTCAGTCCATCACAGTCAGTGGGGAAAGCGCCAGTAATTCTTAACTCCTTGGTAACACATCCACCTGTCTGTCTATCCATCTGTCCGTCCGTTTGTCTGTTTATCCATCCATCCATCCATCCATCCATCCATCCATCCATCCATCCACCCACCCACCCAATTCATTCATCATTTCCTGATTAGCTTCTATCAAGCACTATGCAGGGCAGGGTTAAAAAACAGAATGCTAAACAAGACATTGCAAACTTCTGTAAAACTCTGGTCTTGCTATAGCAGAAATAATTATTCCTTGAAAAGGGGGAGCATTATGTCTAAGTTTCTGTCAATTCAATTTAGTGCAAAATCACCAGAATCCACTTCAGAGAAATGCCTTCTGTGTATATTGTTACGTAGTATTTTCATTTGTTACTGTGCCTTATTGAACTAATTTTCATTACTTTTTAAACTTGTTTTCACAATGCTAATCCTCAAACTGTGTGCACACAAAGAACTGCGGCAGATGGACGAGGGAGGTCTGAAGGTTTAGTGCCACTAAGACAGTAACTGACGGGAAGGAGGCTAATGGCAGACAGAACCAAAGTCCAAGTTCAAACAACTCGAATCTGCAGCTTCCTGGAAAATAAATCGCTCTAGCCTAAGAGGTCTCCCCGCTTTCAGTCTCTTCACCTGGAATGCCCACCACCACATTATTTTTCCGAATAATTCTTCCACACGTCATGTTTTGACAAGAAAATCTCCGACGGCTCCAGACCGACTACAGGATGACTCTCCAACCCTGCGTTAAGAGCCACCACAAATCCATGCCCGTTCTCCTCCCAGGGCACCCTTCCCCTAACAAGACTGGTGCACCCACTGTCCACAAACAGGCCTCCCACACAAATGTTCTCACTGCTCCCAGTTTTCTCCTTGACACACTAATGGTATTTTTGAAAATTCATTGCAGATTTCTTTTTTAATACACATAAAATTGAGTGCGACCATAATATGCTTCTCTTATGAATAAAGTCTTGTTTTACATTGTGTAACAATAAATATGAAACATTTCTAAAGAGAAGTGTTTTATCAAACTGTGCTACATGGGATACTATTTTTAGGAGATGTTAATTTTCTTTCCACTACAGAATTTAAGGGGAGATCCCAAGGTCAAATAATTTGGGAAGATATTACAAGCTCACTGCCTTCTTTTGAAGTTTCCGAGTTTACATTAGTGTATAGTTTCTGAAATTTCTTACAATATTGCTCAATCCACTTATTTCCTAAACTGTACTTTTCTTCATTGAGGTGAGACTGGCTTATAACATTATATATGTTTCAGGTGTGTACACTGTGATCCAGCATCTGTAGCCACTACACGCTCACCACCCGACGTCTAGTTTCCATTCGTGACCATGCATCTGACCCATTTCTCCCTCCCCCCATCGCCCTTCCCTCTGGCAGGGGCCCATCTGTGGTCTGCCTAAGCGTTTTGTGGTTGTTTGTTTTGTTTTCATTTTTTAATATCTCACATATGTGTGGATGGCATTTGTCTTTTTCTGTCTTACTTCACTTAGCATAATACCCTCAAGGCCCATCCATGTTGTTGAAAATTGCAGGATTTCGCCATTTTTTACCTATGTATGATATGTCCAGTCACCTGCTGGTGGGCATTTGATTGCTTCCACATCTTGGCTATTGTGACCAACGTGCAGTGAACTTGGAGGTGTATATACCTTTCTAAATTTCACCATTCCCATTCTTGGAGGGTCACTGTCCTTGCTTTGTAGCTAATGCTCACTGAACACTCATGATGTACTAAATATCCCTCTACTTAGCCCTTACTATCTTCCTATGGGTAGAGATCATTACTCTCCTCATTCCCAGTTGAGAGCAGTGAGGCTCCGAGAGGGGGAGGTCCTGTGGCCACAGAGCCAGGAAGTGGGCAAGCTGGGGTTTGAACTGAGGCCTCTGCTTCCAGGGCCGAAACTGTTACCCCCTGCAGGGCAATACGCAGGGTTATCTGATGGTGACCTCCAGAGCTCACTCAGTGTTGTGGAAATGAAACCATTTGGGGCAGGCGACTACCTTTCTCCTACCCGAAAGGACCGGGCCCTGGGCCCCATTACCCACAGCACTGGCGGCTTCCTCCCACGGGCCTGAAGGTGTCTACCACTAGGCAGCTGACATCCTCAGACAACTTCTGTAGGCAGCTGGGGCACCAAACTGAACTGCTGAGTTCTAAGCAGCCTAAGCCCCCCAATGACAAGGACGCGTCCCCATTCTTGCCCCACGGTGAGCAGAAAACAGGGGACCTGAAACGCACCCTGCAGGCTCGGCAGAGCACACACCCCAGGATACCTCCCTACGGGTGATGGGAGAACTGGGGGAACTGCCTTCTTTCTCTTGCTGATTCAGCCACGTAAGTTTTCCTTTTTCCTAGTGAAACCTAGCCCTTAACCCATGCTCGGTGAAGCTGTTCAGCTGGCCTTGTCCATGATGAATAGAGATCTAGATGGTATCTACCGAGCACAACCACAACCACATTTTGGCTAAATCTTACCCACTCCTTTCAGGTTAAGCTAAAGTCCCATTTCTTCCATGAAGAAATCCCTGATTCTCTTTAGTGAAGGGGGATCCCTGGGTCTCTAAACTAGAACAAGGTTATCCTTTGGCCTTTGAACAAAGCGCATCTTTGATATAGCCACCATTAGTGAAGATGTCTTTTTCACAAATATGCCTGTTGATACTAATGACACTGCAGACTTCTCAAAGGCAAGGCAGAGGTCCTGTGTATCTAGTACCCTTAACAGGCCCAGATGCAACCCTGTGCACAACAGGTATTTGATGCATATTTTCTGGTAGTGTGTGTATGTATAAGGGGAAGTGTATTTTGCTCTTCAGAAGGCCACATTTCGTCGACTCATTCGATATATATGAGCACCTACTATATGCCAAGCACTGTGTTGGGTGGGCACTGGGTTTACCAAGACACTGTTCTGGCACGAGGAGCTCCTAATCCAGCAGTAAGATAAATGTACGAATGACATATTATAACAATAGTATAGAGCAGAGTGGGGAGCAGGTCACGGAGTGCTTCACAGACAGGGGAGGGGAACGAGGGGCACAGCAGTCACATCCCAGTAGGGCCCTGATGAGTGAACCAGACTAAAAAGGAGTAAAGTTCTACAACTAAATGGGAGAAATACACCAAATATATCAACTCTACCGTTATTAAATGAATCCTAATTTAAAAGGAGATGGTTCCTATCATTTTTTAAATTGTAAAGCTCACTTAATGATCTTAATGATCAAAAGTCCTTTCAGCAGTTGTTATCCTTGAATTAGACACAAAAGGGCAATTTTGCTGATTTCATTCTTTGGCAGGAGCCATCTGAGAGGCCAAGAAAGAGTAGCAGACCTTTCAGGGGTTCTAACTGTTCCTCTGTCAGCTCCCCACCCCTCCCCACCCTTCTTTCCTTAAGAGCTAACTCTGAACCTTTGGACATATCAGACAGACTTACCTGCTAACATGACTTTTTAAATGTAACAATGAATGAATTCTTGTTTCTTTCTTTATATGTTAGTCTAATGAACACAGAGATGGTGTGAATTATCGTCAACTGCAGAATATACTTTTAAAGAAGGATTTCTAAAACTAATGTAAAACCAAAAAGCTCCAATTTTGAGGGTATTTTCATTTTTATATTTCACGACAAAAGACCAGATCTATATTAAAAATCATTTGAAGTCTTGACAGGCGAGGCCAGATGTGGAAGGTGAACAGAATTTCTCTCACAGACCCCTCTAAAACAGTACTCTCCTCTCAACATTTTCTAAACCCATGTTTCTAAATAGGTTGTGTTCACACGAGTCTCCCATACTCAGGTATTTCAGCTCTATGACAAGCCCTTGTAATTACCTGTTCAGTTTTTTTCCTCTGTATTGAAAGTCCCACACCAACTTTTTCAGGGTTGCAAGTCCCCAGTACTTTACAGTGCTCTGCACATAGTAAATATTCAATAAACATTCCCTGAATGTATCCCTAAGTGGAGGGAATGCCTTTAGAAAAAGAACATTTAACAGGTATCATGCTAGAACAGGTGCATCTAAAGGCGACAGTGTAGGACATAGTCTTTGAGAACTCGCCTGTAATATTTTTAGGAAGCAGAGAAAAGTTCTTTACTGAGATATGGAGCACTCTCTACACAGCTAATGCGAAGCTGATCGCGTTAATGATTCTGCATCTCCCAGAAACGATTCTTGCCATTTGAACAGCAATTATATGGCTATTGGACTTAACTTCCTATGAAGAAATGTGCTTTCTAGAGGAAGATGAAGAGTTAGCATTAGAAGGAAACTGTACAGTTTCACATCTATACTAAAAGCACCCTCTGCTCCCCAAATCACATAATAAAAGGTGCCGGCATCCTAGCCCCCCTTTTCTCCCACCCTCATTCTCTCTCCGAACCCACTAACAGTAAAGAGGTAACAATGTCTGGTGAAACAACACACAGAATGCAGAGGAGGTAAGAAGGATCACCTATGACTTCATCAGTTAATCAGGACAGCAAGTCCCTAGGACGCAGCTTAGGAATTCAGAGAAAAATACAAAAGAAGAGCAGGGATAAGACCAAACATTTTTAAAAGCCCCTATAGTTACTCAAAATATAGGAACCTTTATATTAAAGACTCTCAATTACTCTTTTAAATTATAATTTTTAACCTGAGATCTCTCCTGTTTGTTGAATTCCCAATACCACCTCCTCTCCCCCCGAATCATTAGAAAACATTGAAGGTTTTAATAGCTACTTCAGGCTCAGCAGGAACGGGGTTAGTGAGCAGATGCACGTGTGCTGTCTACATTTCCAAATGGAATGTTCCACGGCGGCAACAAGAAATGAGGGGGCACTGAGACCCTGAAGGACCAAGGTAACGGGTGCACTGCAAAGCCCAGAGCCCTCAGCACAAAGTTAGCCACAGGTGCTATTCCTCACCTTCTAGTTTTCCTGTCTACACAACCCGGCGAAGAACGGCTGCTCTTTTGTGAAGATTATGATTTTGAGTCAAAAGAAGATAAGGAAGACAAAAGTGGAGACATATTAGTGGAATCATCAGGTTTACACAAGAAAACTTAGAGATCAACTGATACAACCTATCTCATTATATCAAAGAAACAATGAGGCCCGGAGACGGGATGTCTTTCTCAAGATCCTGCAGTGACAGAGCAGAGGCTGAAGCCCAGTGTTATTTATTCCTTTGTAGTCAGTGTTATTTCTATCGTTATTATGACAGTGATTATGATATGAATGGGAAATGAACTCAAAAGGGTTAAGTTCCAGAGATGAGGACTTTGATCCTGGCTGAGCCTTAAGCAAGTATCCCTTCACCACTGGGGCCCTCTGTCTCCACTCACAGCACGGCGAAGCTGCTGCTAACTGCTAACGTGCAGGACTGTTTTCTAAACGCCACATATGGGAACATATAATACAGACGACTGAATACAAATATCCACGGTGATCGATCCATCACTGTGATCGATCCATCACTACGCTTTCAGAGGCAGGGAGTGTAACAGTGAGATGATCTACTTTCTCATAAAGCATCAGCCCCAGGGTGGGCAGGGCTCCAGCAACACTAAGTCAAGGCTCTTGCTGCAACTGCCTGTGACTTTCCCAGCTCTTCACTCCTCCAGGGTCATCTTCTCCTCAAGTCCTCTTTCCTGAAAACTGCAGGAGAGAGAAAACCTGTCCTAACAGGAATAAAAATCTTTCCTTTCAGTCTGGTAAGTCCAGAAAATAATTTGGACTTTCTCTTCTTCACCGGCGGAGCTTCCTTATGGGCAGCTCAGCAAGCACAGTGTTAAAAGTACTCAAGGGCTAGTGCACTGGCACTAACTACAGGCAAGTGCACCCCGGGCTCTACTGTCCAAGATCCTCGAAATGGAGGCGCTCTTGTCAGTACCTAGCTGAGCCCATTTTCTCTACAAAACATCCATGAATTGCTTAACACCATGTACTTTTATGAGACACTCAAAAGTGACCGTGTGTACGGATCAGTGGGTTTCAGTTTGTGCATCCTTCCGCAAAAATCCCCAGAATTCCTCTCAGTTTCACTAAATCCGTTTCTGCCTTTTCAGTCTGAGCGTTGCAGTGTGGCTCCACAGGCAGCAAACTGAAAAGTGTGGGGGCCCCTTGCAGGCGGGCGGGAAGGAGTAGGCGGTGAGCAGCAGCGCTCACCAGCACCAGCACCGCGGCGAGGCAGGCGGGCGGCTGTGCGCAGGCCTCCGACGCTAGCGGACAGAGCCGGGACCTTCCCCGCATAGTTCATTCCTCCTGCTGCTGTTCTGGGGGGGCAGTGTGGCGCAGGGCAGCCCACGCCCCTGGAGGTCTCTTTACCAACAGCATGAATAATTCATCGCTCTCCTTCGGTCATTTCGTAAAATGTTTGATACGCTGGTGGTGATGACATTTCCTTTTCTTTCTTCTTCTTTGGTTGTTAAAATTAAGTTTGAGTTAAGTTTCACATGACATGATTATTCCATTTAGGATCCTTATAAAATAGAAAAATAAAGAGAACGTGGCCATCGCATCAAACCGAAACAAAGGAAAAGAAACTAGCAGCAGCTTCCTTGTAATATGCTTCTTTGTCTCGGACTTCACAATAAAAGCAGCTGAAGTTATAGGATAGACGCCACACAGCAGCATTATGTGCCGGCGACCGCCAATGTATATCCCGCCCGTTTCCACGTCCAAGCCGCCTCGCCACTGAGTGTAATCCCCACACACGTGAGCCACAGCAGCTGCCGGATCAGGGCTGTCAGCAGGAAGGACAACAGGGGAAGGCACCCAACAGATCAGGTGCAGAGGAGACGAGCGTATCCCTCGGGCTTCCCCCCCCGTAATGTGAGCCCCACCATTATCTGCGCTGCTTCTGCTGTGCACCTTCCCAGGTGCTATGGACTGAATGCTGTGTCACTCAAATTCATATGTGAAGTCCTCATAACCCTCAATGGGATGGTATTTGGAGGTGGGAACACCACAAGAGACGCTCTCTGTCCTGGCCATGTGAAGACATGGCAAGAAGGTGGCCGCCACAAATCACCAGATCGGCTGGCACCCTGACTTGGACTTCCCTTGCAGACTGTGAGTGTTAAAGCCACCAGGTCTACAGTATTTTTGTTACAGCACCCTTAACTGGCTAAGGTTCCAGCATCTTGTCCTAAATGCCTGGTTACTCCCACATGTAATGTTTCATTAAATTCACACTTTTTTTTATGGCTGATACAAATCTGTGAACATTCCTGGGCAAAGTACTAAGAACCTAGAAGTAAATGCTCCAGTCAGAAGCAGGCTTGGTCTTGGCTGATAGAACAAAATTTTGTCCCCCCAAATTCTCTGAGTCTGAGGGTTTTCATTAGATTCTGTCTAGAGGATTTCAAAAAGCACTTTATAAATCACATCAACTATAAAGCACCTTACGAATTTCAGGGATTACTTTTATTATTCCATTATTCAAGTAATTGCTCACTGTCACTTAAGACAACCAGAATTTCAAAATTTCAGGTCCTCACATCTGGCAGAAACAAAAATGGCAGCAAATGTTTTTCAGAAATAAGCATTCGGGAGTTGAGAAAAACTGGGCACATTTCTATTCATATACTTAAAAAAGAGAACTGTTAATCTAATTAATTGGTATTTCATTGTCAACTTTATTCTTTGTTTCTATGTAGCAGTGGCTTTTCTTGTCACTGGTATAAGTTGAATTCTAAAATTTTACCAGTTAAAGCTTCAATGCAAATCCTTAAAAGCACCTGGCAATTACTCGTGTAGAATGAGTATCTTGGCTTCGATTTTATATTGGTTTAAAAAAAAAACAAAATGCGCCTGGCCGGGTGTGGCTCAGTGGTTGAGCACTGACCTAGGATCCAGGCGATCAGGGTTCGATTCCTGGTCAGGGCACATGCCCAGGTTGTGGGCTGCAGCCAATCAATGACTCTCATCATTGATGTTTCTATGTCTCTCTCTCCATCTCCTTTCCTCTCTCTGAAATCAATAAAGATATATTTAAAAAAACAAAAACAGAAGACAGCAGGAAAAGGCCACTGAATGTGTACACACAGAAAATCTTTTAAGAACTTGTTTACCAGGACAACGTAGTGAAAGCGAAGATCTGAAAGCGGCCAATCCCCTGCTAGGACTAAAGGCTTGTGTGTGCACCTCCCCGCCCCACCAAAACTCACAGGTTGAAGCCCTCACTCTCAAAGCGATGGACTCTGGAGTGGGGCCTCTCAGAGGTGAACACGTTTAGATGAGAGGATTAGTGCCCGTAGAAAAGAAAAGAGCATCGAAGCTTCCTCTCTTCAGCATGTGAGGGCGAGAAGGTGGCCCTTCGGAGTCAGGAAGAGGGAACTCACCAGAACCAAGCTCGCTGACATCCTGATCCTGGGATTGCAGTCTCCAGACTGTGAGAAACACATTTCTGCTGGTTAAGCGGCCCAGTCTATGGCATTGTTATGAAGGCCAGAGCTCACAACAGCTCCTTCATTCTCTGTCTCCAAGTTCACTTTAATTGGGCCTGAGGGCCTGTACTGGAAGGAACTTCCCTTTTGCAATCTCTTTTGAGCAGCAAATGACTCCAACAACTGAGCCCCTGCCCTCAGAGTAGCCTGGCCCAGCCCTCCACACCAGGAATGTTAGTGAGGGCTTGCTGGGCATAGGCCGGCTTCCATCTCCACAGGTCCGGCCACTGGGTGACAGGCAGGCTCCTCCTCTCCAACCTAAGATGGAACTAGCAAGATCTGGGAGTTTCTGTGGTCCTATCCCTATTTTAAATTGGAAAAATGTGGCTTCTTTCACCAAACAAAGAGAAATAATTTAGGCAGGTTTTCGGCAGATACCCTTTGTGCCCACATGTATTTAGAAAGTCCTTTTTTCTACCTTTTTCTTCCTTACTTTCCATCGTAAAGAAGAGGTGATAACTGAAGAGTCTGCTAATCATCAATGACTCCATCCTTACGTCACTCATCAGGATTCCCCACCCTCCTGGAAGCTGACTGGCTACACATACTGATAAGCATCTTGCCCTCCCCCCGTCCAATTGTTTTGCTTTTATTTTTATTTGGGGTGAGGCAGCAAAATTATGCTCCAGAAACTGAGTATATCTTTGCCAGCAATTTGTTTAGCACAGGTTCACTGTGCAAGTTTATACAATTTTACAAGCCAATAGCATACAGGATAGTATCTCTTAATAAGCCAAATAAAGAAATAACATACTCCAAACAAGTGACAGATTGATCACACAATTCTTCTGGGTAAGGGGAGATGAAGCAACAAGGTGCACATTCAGTATGAGGTGTACTTTTTTATGTGAGGAGGCACCCCAGATTGGGGCACCAACCAAGAGCGACTTCCAGCTGCCAGGGCAAAAATGAAAGTCTGCCGTTGCTGAGAACATGTGGCCAGGGAACAAAGACGCTGGCGCAGGCAGCAAGCTGACATTCTTCCTGGGGCTACTGTGCTGCTTTTCTTTTTTTTTCTTTTTTTTAAATTTTATTTTTGTTTAAAATATTACAGATGTTCCTTTTTCTCCCCAATGACCCATTCCACCCCGTCCCATCCCCCTCCTCAGTCCCTCTCCCCACCATTGTCTGTGTAGGGTTGTGCATATATGCATATAAATTCTTTGGTTACTCTCTCCCCCTCCACCCACCCGCCCTCCTCCGTCCCTCTGACATTCGTCAGTCTGATCCATGCTTCCATGTCATTGAATCTATTCTGTTCATCAGTTTATTAAGTTCTTTAGATTCCACGTATAAGCCAGATCATGTGATGTTTGTCTTTCGCTGCACAACAAAAGAAAACAGCCTCAAAATACAAAGGAACCCCACAGTCTGGGAAAACATATTTGCCAAGGATGTATCTGATAAGGGGCTAATTTCCAAAGTGTACAAAGAACTCATAGTACTCGGCAAGAGGAAGACAAACAACCCAATTAAGAAATGGGCAAAGGACTTGAATAGACACTTCTCCAAAGAGGACATATGGATGGCCAAGAGACACATGAGAAAATGCTCAACGCCACTAATCATGAGAGAGATGCAAATTAAAACCACAATGAGGTGTCACTTCACACCTGTCAGAATGTGCTGCTTTTCACCACCGCACTTAAGAGAGTAGCCCTACCAAGGCAGGAACTAATGCCCCAAGGGTTTCCAGAGTTTTTAGATTAATAAAGAGTCAGTCACTCACCCAAACTGGAACCCTCAGTATTTACAGCCTCACTGCCCTGCTGCACAGCTGCTTCTCTACCTGCTCCTACCCCTGAGCCCCCAGGGTGGCCCCTCACTGTGAAGTTCTCTCCAAGGACAACGGGTGTGAATAATGACATCCTGGCACAAGGTTCTTCTTTGTCATAAACAAGTAAATTAAAACAACTGCACTTACGACATAAACTAGCGGATCTGAAATCATATTGAACCGAAGTGCCCCACCAATACAGTAGCCCAGAGCCACAGGTAGCTTATTAAGCAACTCAGATGTGGCCAGTCCAAACTGAGATGGGCTCTCTCAAACACCCCCCCGATACATAAGGTTTAGTATGAAAAGAAGAATGTAAAATAGCTCATCAATAATTTTTATATTGATTACAGGTTGAAATGAAATTCTGAATGTACTGAGTGAAATACTATATATTATTAAAATTTATTTCAATGTGGCACATGTATTTCTACTGGACATAAACTGTACCTGTAGCTCATTATATTTCTTTTGGAAAGTGCTGATTTGTACATTTATTAGTCAACCAAAAGCCATGTCTAATGTTGACTTACAAGTCTCTATATCTACACAAATGTGAATATAAACACAAATGCAAATATATGTGTGTCTATCATCTGTGTTGAATGCATTTGTAATTAATAAGCCAAGTTTGTAAATTCCTATAAAGTAGAAGAAAGTTACCATGCTGGAAACTGTTCAGGTGTTTTCAAAATAATAATTGTACTGAGGCTAATGGAACTAAGAAAATAAAAATGTATATACATATACTTTTTCACAGCCAGACACCTGCATACATACGGGTCTCTAACATACACAATAAAGGTGACATTAGTCAAACTAGTTGGGAGGGAAATCCACTCACACACTAGCAGAAAGGCCAGGTGAATATTTCACTTTTATTTAAAATTAAGTTTGATCATTTCTAAAGTTATAAATGCACTGGCCCCTCTAACTAAACGCTGTCTAGCAGAAAATATGATTTAATACACAAATAAAAATCATGCACAATCTGCATAGCAAAGCCTCAGTGGTAGCATCCTCTTATCAGTGCCCGAAAACGACTTGATTAGCTTTTGATCTTGTTTAATCGTGCTAATAGTCTCCTTCATTAAAACCTTTAAGGTAATACCATGCTTCAGCTCAGCTCCAATTTGGATTATCCTACCACAGATTGTGAATTATGCAATTTTATTACACTCTGCCCAGATCTTTTTGAGGAAGATTTCTAAAGTCTAGGACTACATTTTAATTTTGATGACTCAGGGAGAACTAAGACTTTCTAGGTGTTTTTAACCCTTTAGTGGAATACCACTCGTAAAATTCAATATACTGTTTATTTTTATTGACATATGTTTGCATTTTGATTCTTAAATATACTGCTTACCTGGTCCTTCTTGTTTATTTCACCAAGTAAGACTATGCTTTAAGATAACTGCTGCTTTTGCCTGGCTGGTGTGGCACAGTAGTTGAGCATCGACCTATGATCCCGGAGATGGAGGTTTGATTCCTGGTCAGGGGACATGCCTGAGTTTTGGGCTTGATCCCCAGCAGGGGGAGGGGGCACGTGTGCAGGAGGCAGCCGATCAGTGACTCTCTCATCACTGATGTTTCTATCTCTCTCTCCCCCTCTCCCTTCCTCTCTCTGAAATCAATAAAAACATTTTTTTAAAAAAGATAATTGCTACTTTTAATAAACATGAGAATTCAAACATCCAAGTGAGAGCTAGTCTTTCAAAATCCTTGCGTGTGGATGTTAATATCTACCTCAGAGCTGCCGCCACTGTAAAAATGCTCTAGAATTCTACGTCAGGAGCCACCCTAAAAAAGTGGAATGGTAACATATCTTTGTCCGCCAAAGTTTTTTTGACCACTCAAACCGCAGTCTAAGAAATTAAGAAGTAACAAATTAGGTATTATCATTTAATGTTTAAAAGTATATATATATACACACACATAAAATATATATAGCATATAAAGCAATTTGTACTTAGTTTTAGGGTCCTTGAATTTGCCATAAAGTAATTCCAAATAAAGATTTTTTAAAGTTTGTTTGAAATACTGGCAACATTTTTATACCTCAAAAATAAGTATTTAATGAGTAAAATTCAATTAATCAAACCTAGAATATTTACTAAAAAAATCAGTCTCTCTATGATTATGTTTCTAACATGTCAACTCAAAAATCAATTGCAAATACATGTTCACTCTACAGAATCACTGAATTATAGCCATTCCCCCCTAAGTAAATAGAGAGATAGAGTTGTCCAGGGTCACAAAGCTAGAAAATGGTGGAGGCTGGTGTCCTAAGTCACACTCCTTCAACATTCATTCACATCTAGAGCTCTCCTTCCCTTTTAAATTTAGAGGGGCCCAGTATTTGCATTCTCAAATTCACAATATTTATTTTGTGTGAATGGTTTTATTCCAGTAGCTTACATTTAACCAAATTAAGCTACTTCTTCCCTTGGGGAAACTATAAAAACTCAATTGTGCCTTCCCCCATTACCAGGCCCACAGGCGACAGCATTAGTAGTCCCTGCACTGATTATCCTGGACGCTAATGGGCTCTTCCTCCTCACACTGGTGCTGTGGAGCCTGTCCCCAAATCCACAATCTCTATCAGCTTTCTGAGCGCTCCTTTTCCAATTATAAGGTAACTACCTCCAACTGTCCTCTTGTAATTAAGCTTTAATTCATATTAAGCTTAGGCTTTGAATGCAATCAACTTGAATTTTCTTACAACAGACACTAAGTTAATATTTAATATCAGAGAAGCCCTCTCCTTTATTAACTAATAAATAAACTACAACAGAGAAAGTAGTTCCTGCAATTGTTCTTTGGACTACATTGGATACTAAAGTCTCCATATAAAAGAAACAATTACCAAGCCAACCGATTTCAGGCAATGAAACATAAATTCAGTAAAATAAGTGCAGATTGTCTATTGTCATTTGTTATAATATGATCCGAGGTATACATCTTGACCAGGACCTATTAGCAAAAAAATTATATAGGCTCAGCATCTCCCCAGATAGCCCCTTCACTAAGAATAAATGGAAACACTTTACTTCAGTTTTGGAAACTGTCAGATTCTGAGACAAATTCAGAGTAAATCAGAGGCAAATCAGGAAAAGAGCCCACAACCAATATCTTTCAATTTCTTTTGTTCACATACAAAGTCAAGATGACTTTGATATAAAAAGCTTTAATCAACATCCTACTGAATTCATTTAGTACAGCTTCTCTAAATTGTATCTTTTCAAGAAAAAATAGTATCTCAAGAGAAGATAAGAGTAATTTCAGAGAGGGGGGCTCTGTTAACATATAACTTTGGAAAATAATACATGCTGTATCAATCACTTTAGCACATTATAGTTCAGAAAAGTCCTGGAGTAAAAAAACCTTTTAAATTTTATTTAACCAAAGTCCTCCCTTCTCCCACAATTCCATCTTCTCTCTTACTGGCCATGAATTCAGTTACATTTCCTGAGGTACTAGTATCTAGTTTGGCTCTAGTTTATTGAAATACTGGTTTATTGAAAAGTGTATAGGATTAAAAGACAAATACAGTGTCAGACAAAATTTAAGGAAAATTCTGTATGACTTTAGCATGCAATTTAGCTGCCCTGGGCCTCAGTTTTCCTAAAAATAAGTCATAATACATCCCACAACTATATGCTGCAAAATTATTTGCTCTATTACATTTTCCATTGCAATGCAAATAAACTATATTCATCAAACCAAAATCAAACATTTAGTGAATGTGCAATGTTTTCCAGACCCTGTTGGAGCTCCGAGAGAGAGTCCTTACATGAAGGAGCTCCCATTTGGTTGAGAAGACACAGTTAAGTAAATCATAACAGGGAGCTATAAGAGGAATAAATTCAGCCTTTTTAGGGTCAGGCCGGGAAAGCTCTACTGAGGAGTGGACCTAAGGGATGAATAACAATTTGTTCGAGGTGCTAAACAGGGAAGAGTTTGGGAATGTAAATCTTTAAACAGCCTAGATGTAAATACACCCCTCTGTGAATACATTTCATACTAGCCTCTGAATGGGTGTTCAAATTTCACCTTTGCAAATATTTATATCATATCTATCAGTGTGATTCTAAAAAAGATGAATGCTGATAATGAAAAATACAGCACTTTTTAAAAGCAACCTCAAGTCAGTGCATAGTTTTATAAGAAATACATCCATGGCACAGAACTGGTAAAGCAAATGCCTATTGTTACGGACTAATTTATTGTCATGGCCCAATCTTTAATTTCCATATTACAGACACATAGCACACACAAATACATCAACCACCAACCTCTGAACTTTCACATTCTTTGCAAAATCTCAACACATGGCCTCAAATCTCAGCAAGAGAGAAAAGCAAAGGCCAACATATGTAAGGAAAAAAGAAGACATCACATCCTAGGACAGAGTCACGTGCCCACTGACTAGTCAGTAAGTGTAGTCTGCATGCTAAAAATAAGGTCATACAATGTCCCTATGCACTCCTCTAAGAGTAATAGCCTCAACTCCAAAGCGAAACCACTGCTGAAAACTACAGACAACTTAATAAAATAGCCTAAGGCTTTTTTTTTTTCCTAGACAGGCACTGTAGAAAAAAATAAAATCAAAGGTCAAAAATATAAAGACAATTTTTTTCATAAAACATTTGACCGTTTTTGGGAAGCATTCAACTTACTTGCATTTTTTCTGTTTTTCTTTTTTTAAAAATATCTTTATTGATTTCAGAGAGAGGAAGGGAGAGGGAGAGAGAGATAGAAACATCAGTGATGAGAGAGTCATTGATCGCTGCCTCCTGCACGCCTCTGACTGGGCATGGAGCCTGCAACCCAGGCATGTGCCCTGACCGGGAATCAAACCGTGACCTCCTACTTCATGGGTCAATGCTCAACCATTGAGCCACACCAGCTGGCTATAATGCCATGCTTTAAATATTCTTTGATCAGCAGTGTATTTTGTTTTTTAATGACTCAAGAAACAGTGCAAATAACCTCTGAAATGTAGAGAATATGCAACTGAAATATTTCTATGTTAATCTTCAGATAAGACTGTGATTCCAGACAATCCCTAACACAGCCACATTGCAGTATAACGAATGAACATGGACAGCCCTTTGACTTCGCCTACAATAGGATCTGACTCATGCATCATTTGGATACCTCTAAAATAGTAATTCAAACTTTTAAAATGCTGAGACAACTTACTAGACAGCATTGGTAATGATGACTAGAAAAGGTGCTGTCACTGTCGTCACAATTATCAACACAGATTTCTTTAAGCTGTTAATGGCTTGGTTTTGCACAGTCAGTAAGTAATGATAACAACAGTAAGTCTCTCAAGACTGACAGGTTAGCTGAGAAGAGGTTCAACCCTTCAGGAAAGAGCTGAAGACTGGGGTAAAAGTTGACTCTTGCATCCTCTAGTTGTTTCTCGCATAGAAAATACTCTGAAAATATTAGTTGCATTCTATTTATTCCCTTGTATTGTATTATTTGATTGTTGAAGACACCACTAATTACATTACAAAGTATTATTTCCAAGAGAATCTCTTTTGAGCAGATGGTAAACTTTTATATTTTGGTTATTAAGGAATCACAGGAGTGATATACAGTAAGTCCTCGTTTAATGTTGTTAACAGTTCTGAGACTCTGAGTGAAACCAACTTCATTACAAGTTAACAGATATAAACAAGAGTTAAGTTCCTAGGGCACTTGATGGACATTACAACGCTAGACCTGCTGTATACGTGAATATCCACACTGACCACGAAAGCTCAGAGGCACACTCATGGCGCACCCTAACCAGTGTACAAGCACCAGGACTGGTTCTATTCAATTTCCTGAACCAGTTTCCTGTGTCTCATAGCTCTTTAGGTTTGGCTTACTCAGTTGGATCTTTACAAGCCATCTTAAATTGCATATGGAAGAAACTATATAGACAAATAGTAATCTAACAAAATACATGTTAGGAAAGAGGGCATTTGGACAATTTCAGTGTGCAAGCAGAACACTGTGAATGCTCGACTGGTGGAGGAGGTACCTTTGCTTAATTCCAAAAGAACTGGCATCGTTCGTTTCTCAAGTGTTCAGAGGGTAATAGAAATGTCAAAACGTTCAAACAGGAACCAATGGAGCATCTCCTGACAAAGAAAAATGGGTCTGGACTATGGGGCTATGCCTTCTGAAATGTTTAAAATGACAGACAAGCTAAATTATGCTTGAAGCTTTTATTTTTCTAAGGCAGACAAACTACATTTTTATTAATACTGAAAGATAATTTCCTTGTTTAAAAAAATATATTCGGGACATTTTCTTCTAGTTCCAGAGCTCCCCATAACCATTTATAATAGAGAATACTAATGACTAATAAAACTGGGCACCATTTCTTTTCTTATCAGTCCCCAAGGAGCAATAATCATTGCTATACTGTCATTTCTAATGTAAAGTAAAATCACTATTCCACTGGGACTCAGAAGAAAAGCTGCAAGGTATTGTTTTATTGCCGCCACTTTTCAGTACATATTTCATTCTGTGGAAGACTTCATCCTATTTAATTAGATGTATATGTTGATGAAAGGGAAAATGCATGTAGGTACGCACATATATAATGCGTGCTCTACACATGGTGTGGCTACACACGGAATTCTATCTCGGCTGGCTTCACAGAGAGGCTAGCTCTTTCAGAGTTCACACTACAAAACGTTCAATCATCTGCTAGGTTTTGGTGAAGATCCCTAAAAAATTACAGAATGCCGTAAGGCCATTTCTGTTTGCATTATTATGTCTAAATCATGATTTTCACTTTGAGTTCAATGGTGTGTAAAGTGATGCTAAATAGTTCTCTAAACCAACTATTAAGAGTTTTCCAAGGCAAATGAAGGTATCCTCTAAACCTACTTTTAAAAATGCATGTTACAAATGTCTATGAAAACAGTTTGCTAGATTTATATACTAGTATGTTAAGATTTAATGTAAATATTTATGTTAAATAAATAGTCTTATCCAACAGATTTTTTTCTTTAGGTCAAAACCTCATGGCAACTGTTTAGTAACTAATTAAGCAAAAATAATGAACAAATGCTTGAGTATATTTTAAGACCAGGTTGAATAATTTAACGCGTTTAAAGAAAGGTTAGTACTTGTAATAATAGTCAGGTCCAGTGGTGTGGGAAAGAAAGACCATAGAAGGCAACAGAGACCGCAGCAAATGCCAATATAGGAAGTAGGAACTAAGAATATGGGAACGATAGGCATGACAGAGAAAGCCAGTCATTAAACTCAGCACCACTGCAGAGCATGCCTGTTCTCTGCCCACAGATTTATCAACTGTAGCAGCCGGTCAGCTCTGAGTGGGTGCCAGCTGACTAGGCCGGAACCATACCCTGCTGACTGCACACAGCTAGGGTGTTACGCAGATCCAGTAACTGCCAGGATCACCACAGTCCTGTTGAGGGGTGAGCCGGAGACCTTGTCTACAGCATGATCCCCTCCCACCACGCTGTGGGTAACCGGACCAGGGTAGGCAGTTCACCCAATGGCCACAAACCCAAAGGCTGGCTAGAAGCCAAGATCATACTCTTACTCTCAGAACGCTCAAACTAAAATGAGGTAGTTAGAGAAAAAAGCAGCTAAGGGATCATGATGTAAGTTAAATGTTTAAAAGAACCCAAATTGTGAGAAAATAAAACCACAAGGAAGGAAAGCAAGTGTAAAAGCTAGCTGAATCCTTTACTACAAGATGAGCATTTATGGGCCAGCTACCATGCAGACTCTGTTGTCTCCTTCGCCTGGCTTTACAACATTCACTACCATTCCTGCGCTTCCCCTGCATTTTTAAATAACTCCCAAACACATCACATACATGTCTTAACACTTGCAATTATCTGAATGAGGCTGTATTCTTTATAAAGACCCAACTTAAAAAATTTAGCAAGAGTTTTGCCAATAGATTTTTTAAAAACTGAGTTAAATGTTCAAGTAAGCTGTAATCTCCAAAACTTTTTCATATCCATTTGACAAAATTAGCAGCGGAGAGCAGAATAAAGAAAGATGGTAGTAATGGCTCGCAACGGTCATTTAGCGATTTTATAATCAGTAACTCCTTCACTTACCACCCCCACATGCATCCCCTCTCTTTCCCCTCACTTACAAGGACCCCATTTATTGTGGGCAAACCACAATGATTGCCTGGTGTTTGAGAATGAAAGAGAGTCATCTTCAACAAAATGTAGCAGACTATTTGTTTCCACAGATATTTAGAAAAATCAGATTTTAAGAATATAAAGATTTTTCAACGGTATCACTAATGATATAAAAGCTCAAAGTCCACCTTCCTCATTATCAAGCAACATATACTATTCATAACAATTCCTAGATTTCAGCCATAAGGTTTCATATCTCCGACTTCACTTCCTCCCCCCTCCACTCCATGCCCCCACCCGCCTCACACATACACCACCAAATCTCCCAATCAAATAAAATTTATTTCATTCCCCATATGCCTTGACCTTTCGCCACGCGTTAAACTATACACGTAAACGAAAAGGCAAATAGGATTCACTTAATCTCTCTCCTCCAAACTCTTTCAGCTTAAGTGTGTATTTCCTTCAAGGAAATAACTTCCACTTACGAAGATTCGTGAAATCTTCTTGTTCTTGCTCAAAACTTTAATATAAAATATTCAGACATACAAATAAGCATAAAGAACAGTGAGCAGCCAGGGAATGGCCACATAGTTCAGGAAACTGACCGTCAGAAGCGGCGCTGAAGCCTGAGTGTCGTCTTCATTCCTTCCCTTCCCGTCCCTGCTCCCACCCCAGGTCACCGTCACAATGACCCAGCCCTTACCATCCAAACCATGTCTTTGTATTTTACACATGTATGGACTGCTAGAGAATACATGCAGAAATCCATACATATGTACAGTTTCTCAAATTTTAAGCTTTAAATAAATACCTCCTTACCAGTCTTCACCCAACATCGCCTTTGGGAGAACAATTCACCTGATCTATGGAGCTATCATCAATTATTTTTTCCTGCAGGAGAGTATGGGTAGCTCTTTATTGTTACAACATATCACAAAGTACTTAGCAACCCTCTGACGATGAACAGTTAGGATGATTCCAGTTTTTCATTATACCAGCTAATGTAGGTTGTACTTCATTGGTAAGTAATCTATCTTTCCTCTCTGTCTGCTTTTAATGTCTTACCTTTCATTGGCTTTGGTGTTCTATAGGTTTATTTTGCTGCATTAAGGTATGGGTTTCCTCTATCTTTCCTGCTTGGGATTCATTATGCTTCTGGGATCCAAGGATTCCTGTCATTTATCAATTTTGAAAATTTCAATTTCAATTTCTTAAATATTGCCTCTTTCCTATTTCTATTATCTTTTGGAACTTCTTTTAGATGCTTGTTAGAACTTCTAATCCCATCTGTTCCAGTTACCTATTATGCAAATAACCACTCCAGGGACTGAGAAGATTGGTAGTTACATAATAGTCATGGGGATGGGAAGTACAGCATAGGAAATACAGTATAATAGCTATGTATGGTTCCAGGTGGGTACTGGAAGTATTGGGAGAGGCACTTTGTAAAGTAAATGATTCTCTAAGCACTATGCTGTACATCTGAAAGTAATACAAAATAATACTGAATGTCAACTGTAATTGAAAAAAATTAATTAAAAAAACACTCCACAACTTAGTAATAATAGCTGTTCAGTGGGCCAAGAATTCTGAAAGGGCAGAGCAGGGATGACATGTGTTTGTGAATACCTAGGACCTCCACTGGGAATAATAAAATAACTGGGAGTGACCCAAACGGTGGACTCTCCATGTGGTTTAGGACGCCTCAAACCACAGAGTCGCCAGATTTCTTTCATGTCAGCTCAGGGTTCCAAGAACAATCATTCCAGCAAATAAGGTAGAAGCTGTACAGTCTTTTGCAACTTAGCCTTAGAAAGTACATAATATGACTTTCGCCATACTCTAGGTTAAAGCAGTCACAAGCCTGCCTAATTTCAAGGGCATGGGCTATATCTCAAGGCAGGGGTAGTATCAAAATTCGGTGGTCCTTTTTCAAACTGCTACAGCATACAACATATTTTAACTTCCTTTCATATTTTCTAAATCTTTTGTCTATATACAATGCATTTTAAGTAATTACTTCAGATCTGTCTGCTAATTCTCTTCAGTGTGTCTAACCTGATGTTTAAACAATAACCAAAATTCTTAATGCAAAAATTAAAATGTTCATTCCTAGAAGTCTATTTGGTTCTTTTACAAGACTGCCTGTCTTTTTTTGACAGTCTCTTACTCTTTTATCATGTTTTAGATGAAAATTTTATTTTTAAGAGTTTGAAGCAACCATTTTGTATTCTGCAATTAGTAATTCCATGTCTAAAGTTATTGGAAACTAGTTCACACACTAATTGTTTTTGCTCGACTCTGGCTCATGGTTACATGTTACTTGAGGCTGTGACTCATGTTTTAGGACATTTTTTTCACGGCAAGAACCGAGGCTTACACTGAGGGCACACGCCTCCAGAAGAATCATTTGCCAGGACAAATTTTCTTGTCATCTCCCTTTGCTGATGAGTGAATTTTTTCTATTCTACCCTTTTACTGAAGGTGTAACACTTCAAAAATTCTATGCCTTACATGGTGGTTTTAATTCTAACTCCCCTCTGGTACAGGCCCAAGGTCTTGTCTCCAGCAGTGATGCAGCTGTTCAAACTCAGACCTCTGGGCTCCTAGGACTGGCAAATGCCCCCAGGCAGCTACAGTATCAATCTCAGCTTACAGCTCTGGTTTTCAGTTTTCTCTTATTTTCTTCCCCAGGAGACCTCTTACTTTCTAACAAGGTCAGCAATACATTGAAAAGGAAGTTTATTACATTAGATCTAGCATTTCTAACCACTTTGTCCTGGGAGATTTTCCAGACTTTGTAGCTCTCAACCTTGCCAGAAATCAAAGTCCCTACTTTTTATTTTTATGTGGTCATTTCTAAAATTCCTCCTTCCCCATTTCACTTGCCCTACAATTCATAAACTTGTCACACATTATGCGAAATCTTTATACTTCATCAAACCCAATTATTAAAAAGTTAAGGTAATTTGGTATTTTTAAAATTACCAGTCCTTAACATTGAAAATCAAATAAGAATATAGTGATTTTGTATTAAAATTTTTTCTTTATAAGTATATCAAGTTTGCATACGGCAGTGTTAAACTATAACTACTTTTGCATCACTTAAAAAGTTGTAAGAGTGCATTAAAAGTTAAAGAATAAAGTTTTCTGGCATTTTAAATAAATTTTAAAGTTAATTTTAATTGAATAAATTAGCACGAAGGATGAAACTTTATCTTTCATTCTAAAACACGATTTCATAGTTCACAGGCAGTTGTCAAAGGGCAGAAGAATGACTGATGTCTAGAGATGTATTTTCTGAGCCATGACCAGTGCTCACAGTCCTCACACAAGTAACTAGTATGAGCTAAGCAGCATCCACCAGTTAAAGTCCGTTAAAACAGAGGTGTCTCAGCTAGCTGGATAAACAAAACATGTTATTTTGGTCGAACAACACAGGGAGGGGCAAAAGTAGGTGTACAGTTGTGAGTATGCAAAACAGAGTTTATTCTTGTATTAGTATTTATTAATTATTGCATTATTTTCTATACGAACAACTGTGAACCTACTGTTGCCCCATGTGTACATCTTTAAGATAGCAAATGTGACTCTGTGACTTTCTAATAACTTGACCAGATGGCTAAACATGTGTAAACAGACTTGGGTGCACACTGTGATCATGTGCTCAATAAGCTATGTTTTAATAAAAAAGGGAAAATTTCTATTTTCTATGTATTTCATTCTATACCCTTATTTTTATGATATTTAGATGTATAGGTAAAATACTCATCACCTTTTCATATATTTTTTTACAATATATCTTTATTGATTTCAGAGAGAGGAAAGGAGAGGGAGAGAGAGAGACAGAAACATCAATGATGAGAGAGTCACTGACCGGCTGCCTCCTGCACGCCCCCGATTGGGGATGGAGCCCACAACCCGGGCATGTGCCCTGACCAGGAATTGAACCCCGATCGCCCGGATCCCAGGTCGACGCTCAACCACTGAGCCACACCTGGCAGGCAGCTTTTCATATTTTGATGCTAACATATTTTACTGATTATTTTTCCACATGTGTCAAAAAAGGTGGAAGGTATTTTAATAAAGCTAGCAAAATTGCTTTTCTTGGTTCGAGAATACCTAAAATCTCACAGGAATGCCCCAAAATTGGGGAAAGGGGGCAGTGTGCTGTGCAGATACTATAAAACTATATATTAAGGGTAGGGTTTTTAAATGAGGGTTTTACTGGAAATTATTTTCACAGATTCTAACCTTAACTAATACTAAATTCATGATCAGTGAAAGAGAATAGTCACAATGTTTATTTGACTCAAAAGCTCGAGATATTAGTTGTAATAGCTCAGATGAGCAAACGGCAAACCATTCATTCTTCTACTGCCAGGTTCTTGACAGTTTAATATACATGTTAAGACACTGAGCCCTGAGATATGAGCCAATGCTGCGTATGAAATTAGCACACTGTGAGTTCAAGTAACAGGTCAGAGGTAGAATAAGCTGAAAACCTGGGACTGATCGATTGTGCCCCGAGCAGAGCAATCGAGTGCTATCTGAAAGCAAACCCGCTGACCTGAAAGACTGGGAATCGCCACTTGCGGTGATCTCACTCCTCCTAATCTGTGTGATAACACCAACAAAATGCGTGAGCTGGAATGAGCCATGTACTGTACACACACAGGGAAGGAGAACAGAGGACCCCCACAAACAAGCCAGGAGTAAAGGAGAGGAGAGATGACATTCAAAGGGATCACTGTGCCCAGAAAGTCAAGGTGGGAACGGTGGTCTTTCCAAGGGGCCGCTGTACTCCCCCACCCCCTTCGTAGAACGACAAAGTCTCTGCATCAGAGCACCAACTTGTTTAAAAAAAAGCACTCATGGTGTTCAGCACAGAGGGGAATCCACGGATCCCTTTTCCGTGCATGGACCAACTCCTTTCCTTTAGAAGCACGAAGGGTGCTTAAGAAAATAATGTGCTTCAGGACCCAGCAGGTGTGGCTTTTGAGCCATTTTGACTGAGAAGCTCAGACCCTACGTGGTGGTAAAGGGGTTGGATCATAAACACCCTTTACATCTGGCACAGGACTAGCAGGCAGTGAAACTATAACACGCACATGAGAAAGCCAGCTCATGAAATCGCTCGGGGCATGCTCCTCTCCCCTGTCGCCACGAATGGTTAGCTGGTGCTGCTCGGTAAACAGCAAGTCTGCACGTGGTACGCAAATTCTCAGGAATAGGGCAATTGTCAGTCTGTGTATTGTAGGAATGTGTTACCTCTCTGTGTCTCACTTTCCTTATCTGTAAAAAGAGGGTAACAACAGTGCCCACCTCCTAGGTTATAAGTTTTAGTTGTAAGGATTAACTAAATTAATACATGCAAAGTCCTTAAAACAGTGCCAGATTTCTACCATTCCATAACTGTCAGCTATTCTAATAGCATTATTTTTATCATGCTTAGCAAACTTACTTGTTTTCCTGACTTCTGTATCATTTATCCAGCTTGTAAATTTTTGTATTTTTTATGAGTGTCCATTTCAACCATTTTGATATGCCAGTTCCGCCCCCACCCCCCGGCCCCGATAACAAATGAAAAAGTGTGTGAAAATGTACATCTTTTAAAATGAACATCAAAATAAAGGAAAACTATAAGCAGATCTGCCAGAAGAAAAATATCCACTGACACACTTACAGAAGAGTGGCAGACAGGACAGGTTCCTGTCTACATTCCACCCACTTCCCCTTATTTAACCATGATATAATTACCCAAACTAAAACATTAACGTTGGTACAACGCATTAACTACAGACTTTATTCTGAGTTCCCAGTTTGTCTACTAATGTCCTCTTTCTGTTCCAGGGTCTAATCCTTGATGTCGCATTAAATCTAGTTGTTATGTCTTCATCTCCTTCCATCTATGATAGTTCCTCAGTCTTCGTCTTTCATAATTTCCAAACTTTTGAAGAGTCCTCGCCAATTACTTTGTTTCTTTGATGTTTTCCCACAATTAGATTGCAGTTAGGGACTGGGGGAAGAGTATCACGGAGGGGGAGTGCCTCTCCCACCTTGTCCCATCAGGGACACTTAGCATCAGTCTGTCTCATTACTGGCGATGTGAACTTGGATCACATACAAGGTGGTGTCCATCAGGTTTCTCCACCACTGAGAAGTTACTCTTTCCCTTTCCAGACGCGGTAGCTGTTAGAGGTGAGGCACTGCGTCCAGCCCACACTCTGGGGCAGGGAAATTAGGTTTTGCCTCTTAGAGGAATGGGTATTCAAAGAATTTGTGGACTTAGGTTAAAACCACCATGAAGAGTAATAAATATTTTGGGAGAGATACTTTGAGGCTATACAAATATCCTGTTTCTGTAATTTAGGTGATTTCAAAAGCCATTTTTACATATACCATTTATCATTTCCTTTGACCTTCACAAGAATCTTTTACTTTATAATAAAGAAGCCTGAAAAAGATGCACACGACTCACTCTAAGTAAAAGGTAGATTCCCAAGCTCATGGTAAAACTGTAAACCTACATGGCAGCGCTAATCCTGTTGCTCAGCACCAACACGGGCAGATAGCACTGTCCAAACAGCATGCCCATTCATAACTGGCATTCCCATTCACTCAGATTAACTCACTTTGCTGCAGGCTACACTTGCATAATAGAAAACAAGGCAGAGGGCTGGGCTAGGAGACAATTAAGTGTTTGATACTGGAGCTGTGTAACACAAAACCACCATTCCCCTTCTAAATCAAGAGTTGTCCACTGACTTAAAATGTCTATTTGACTCTCTTTTCCGATCAAATAAAATAGACTCTGGGCTACCTAATTAATTCTTCAGAGAAGTCTGAATCCCAATGGAAGGCACAGTTTAGACTTAAGCCTAAGATACAGTTTTAGATAAACCTATATTCTAATTGTAGAATCATACTTCATTCTTTGTTAAAATTTTTAGTAAATATTTTTAGTTAATACCATTTATACGTGAAAGTTCATAACATTTAAATTCTAAAAAGAAAAAAAAAATCCTAGATAAAATATTTTGTATATGTTTAGATAATATTTATGAAACACTTTCACAATCCTTTTAACCACACTGTGAGATAAACAGAAAAAAGTTGTTTTTTGTTGTTTTTTTTTACAGATGAGACTTCTGAAGGTTTAAGTAGTTTACCTAAGACCAAACTACCCAGTAATTGGAAGAGTTAGAACTTCTACATTGAACTACACTATGCAGCAAATCTGCATTTGGCCTAAACAGATGGGTTTTCATTGTTTATTTATATCTGAATTTGCCCAAGCATACTTGGCTGTATCAGATTATTTCTTTTAGCAAAACGCTTTCTTGGATGCTATATCAGAGCTATTGACACTTTTTAAAGTCACATTTTTTTCAAATCATAAAACATATGCTGATCGAATGAAACATAAAAAATAGAGAAAAAATAAAAAGGTAGAAAGGAGAAACTAATGCCCAAGGATAACTATGTTTATTATTTATTATTACCTCCTAGTAACATTCAACACAGTTAAGATCATATCATGTCTATAATTTCATATTCAGTTGAAACCTACATACTTCTCTTTGTTAAAACAAAGCTCTTTGTGGACATAATTTTAGCACAGCACTAATAAGAATAGCAAATGGATCCATGCTGTGTACGTGCCTGTCACTGTTCTCAGAGCCTCACATGTATGAGCACAGTCTTCAGCTCAGCCCAAGAGATGGGCACATAATCTCCATTTTACAGAACAGAAGTGACTTAATGGCTACAGAGAATAGTACACTATCTGAAAATACTACAATTTACTTGGTCTCCTCACTATTTCTCAACGTTCTGGTTGTTTACTGTTTATAAAACTTAAAATAAACCTGGCTAATGTTAAGTTTCTACTCTGTACGCATTAATATAAAGGAGTGCTGGTTTGGCTGGAACCGAGGGTTGAGTAAGCTGAGAAGTGAAGCAGTATTCATTTGACACTGCTGAATAAGTGGCACCAAAATAAAAGGTAATAAAAGCAAGGCTGCCTTCCTGTTTTCAGCTATCTTGGACTACCCACGGAGCACCGACTGTAAGCCTCACGGCCAGGAATCCAGTGGCAATGTCACCTTCCCTCGACATCATAATGTTAGGTGCTACGGTTTAGATAAAGGAAACTGGGACACTGCAAAACAGAATGGCTTATGTATCAGTCAATAAACAACCAGCTGGATCAGAAACATCACCTAGGTTAACTATGCTGGTCTGGCAGACCACAATGCCTTTCAAGTTTAAAATGAAATAACATGTTCTAACTTCAGAATGGTCCTGTAAACTATAGTAGGAAGACTTACATCCATATACTGACAATACTGAACATAAGCTAAGGCCTCGTGAATGGGAAACTCGCTGCCAGTTTGGAATTGTTTATAGGAATAAGTTCATGTCCTGTTTTGTCACAAATACAGACTTGTTTCTGCTACAGATACAGAGAACATTTCTCTTTAAATTAAAAACAACTTCCCCTTCAAAGCAAGTCTCCCTCATTCAAAAGCTATCTGGTGCTGAAATGCCCTTTACCTGCTTTATTTACATGAGAAACACGACGCAGAGACTTTACCCTTTCCACCATCTAATTTCTCTAAGCTACAGCCATTGATTCTGGGTAAGTTTGTTTATTCAAAACAACAGCGCAAACAATTCTTTTTTCTTGGGTCAGCAGCTTACTGAATTAACATCAATCATCAAAGGAGCCTGGGCTGAACAGAAGATGGAAGCCCATTTTCTCAGAGATTGATTTTTTTAAGCCAAAACACACAGGCATAAGCAGGCAGCTGTTTACCATGGAAAAGATGCAACTTGCAAGTCAGAGCCAAAACCTGGGCACTCACCGACTGACCAGCTCCCTTGAAATCTTAAAGAATTTTTTTAAAAATCACTTGAATTTCTTTTGGATGGCCTGTGGGAGTTTGATTGCTTCACTATATAAAGGCCACCTGAGTAGCTAAAAACAGGGGAGGGGAGGTTCCAAAGGAGAGGCAAGTAAATCAATGTTGTTGCTTATTACAATGGTTTTCTAATGGCTTTCTCTCCTCTCTTTCCTTGCTCTGATGTATTTAAAGTGGGGAAAGTTCATCAGAGACCACTGTGATTAGAGGCTTAGATGTATTTAAATAACTACCCCTGGCCTGTTTGAAAGGGGATTTACTCTATAGGTCCCAGCAAAATTGTTCTTTCAAAACCTTGACTTGCTTCCTGCTAGGAATTCAGCTCAATTATTTTTCCTTGCAAGGGGAGGGGGGGGAAGCATTCTTGCCTGAAAATGAAGTCAGAAGGGTCAGTATTCCTAAGATTGCTGTAAGAACTGCAAAAAAAGTAATTGGTTTCTATCCATTTTATATCCTGTCCTGTCAGGGGAATGTGTTTCCTTCCCACGGCTTTTCTTGAGATTTATGTAAGGTGAGGAATGCATTAGACCAAGCAGGCACATGTAAACTCCCGGCCTCCTATTTCAGTAGAATGTGCTGTACTCTTTACATTTAAACATTTGCCGTGTTGTTAAATCAATTTTAGGAGAAAATGTGGGATTTGCGGTCTAGGATACAAATAAATGAAGAAAAACGGGGGAAGTCCCAGATGCCTGAGTTGGTTGGCAGAGACAACCCTGTGTTATCACTATTTTTTCTCAAATTGAGACAAAACTATGTCATTTAAGAAAAGTCGCCAATCACCCTCTGACTGAGACAGGAGCAGGACCATCCACTAGATCCCGGGGCGAAACAAAGGGCCATGCTGGGTAATAAAGGCGGCTTGTAGGAAGGGAGAAAATAAATTCATTACATCAAATGAAACGTATAAAGGGCGATCACCTGAGTTTTAAAGACGCACACACTTAACAATGAGATGCTGTCATCTGTTAGTCATGCTAAACTTTCACTCTGTCTATCCCACAGGGACCGCAGACAGACCAGCAGCCGCGCTGCCCACGCGGGTTCTGAGCAGTGTTTCAGCCCCCACGTCCTGCAGAGGGCGGTGCGCGGGAAACGCGCAGTCTGGGGAAGAGAGGCTGCCGCAAGTGCCCACTGCATCGTCAGCGCGCCCAGCTACACCCGGCTCTGAGGAGTGCGTGCGAGTCGGAAGGGGTACCAACACTCCCAGGGCCAGGTCGAGGGCGGGCCGGAGGCCTTGGTGAACGCGCCTGGAACGGTGACAGCGCCTGGACCATCAGGCCTGAAGCTCTGCTCTCAGCTGCTCCCTGCGAGCATCAGGGTGAGAGTCTCAGAGCTTTAAGAGCTGGGGGGAAGAAGGATCACACCCAGACCTACGAGGAGAACTCGAACATAGCACTTTGGAAAGTAAGTTTAAAAGCACGATTTGTAGTGAAGGCTACAAAGGGGAATGGAAAGGCTTTGTAAAATTCTGAAAAACATTTTACTAAAATTTTCAAAATGGTGCATTTGCTTCCAGCAACGTGGTTCCTCTCCAAAAGAGCAAATCAGACTGACAGGGAGAGTAGGTGAAAACATGTCCTGCCTTCCAAGGTGTTGAGTGTTGACAAAAAAACACTCCAAGGCAATGAGGTTATTAGTAAATGACAGCCCTGGCCGGTTTGCTCAGTGGTCAGAGCATCGGACCTCAGACTGAAGGGTACCGGCTCCGATTCTGGCCAAGGGCACATCCTCGTTTGCAGGCTCGATCCCGGGCCTCGGTCATGGGGTGGACGGGAGGCAACCAATCGATGTTTCTCTCTCACATCGATGTTTCTCTTCCTCTCTCTCCCTTCCACTCTCTCTGAAAAGCAATGGAAAAATGTCCTCGAATGAAGATTAAAGTAAAAAGAAATAAATAAATGACAGGCCTGAAGCATTTTAATAAAACACAAGTCTTGAAAGTGGTCTGTATAACCAGAAAAATATAAAAATAAAATACCTGTGTGAAAGAAGTAACTAGGATCAACCAGCAGGAAGAGAGGGTAGGAGCCACCCAGAGCTGTGCTGGGGAAAGGTGGAAATTTAAAAGGAAGGGAAAAAAAGAATGTGACCAGGTGTGTCACTAAATTTATGACGTTCAAAGAAATAATTTCAAAATAAACATAACCTTGAGAAATTGGCTACTTTAATAAAGGGGTCAGCATGAGGGAAACAGTGGGAGTAAATTGCATTAAATTATTTCCCTGTCAGTGAACAAACTCACAGCGTAATAAGCTGTGAAGAGCATAATTCTGGACTTACATTGTGTTTTGCAAGCAAAGTGGGAAATTGAGAATTACTGAACCTTGCTTAAGTTCTGATCCAAATGAGTGTTTCAATTAGTTAACTAAGATTTCCCCATGTCTTAGAAGTGGAGTTAGCCTGTGGAATAAAGCAGTCCGTCAGCAAATGGTTATACATGGGATGAAGTCTAACCAAAGAGGGCTACTTGAATATATAGCACCCAGCCCTGTTTTTCAGGTAAGGTCCATTAGGTTGACCTATCTGTGTACGTTCCCTGCCCTTGGGTCAACTTCGACTCCTGGCAGCTCTGGGAATGAGTGATGCCCACAACGTCCTGTCCTCAAGGGCCCTGCTCAGCTCCTGCAGACTCACGCCTGGGGTTCTCTTACGGAGCCATCCGCCTCGTGTTTGCTCTCCCTCTTTCCTGCTGCCTCCTATTCTCCCAGCATTGGTGTCTTTCCCAAAGAACCTGCCTTCTCATGACGTGCCTGAAGTAGGACACCTTCAGTTTTGTCATCTTTGCCTATCTACCTACCTATATATCTATAAATAAAACAGCTTCGCTGAGATATAATTTCCATACCATAAAGTTCAACCTCGTTTAGGCTATTCTTAACTTGAATGAATACAGAAGAAAACTGCGCCTTACTAAAAACAGTCAATGAAAGCTTAGGAGTACAATTACAGATGCATTTTAAGCACTGTATACTGTTGAACACTTCAGAGGACATTAAATAAACATTCTAATTCCCTAAATAATGCAGGCTCTTTAAAATATATCTATCAATGAAAGAAACTTAAACAAAATACACAAAATCTTTTAGTTTAAAAGTAACAAGAAAAAACTCAAAGCCTTCCATTCTGATGCTGTTTGGCAGCAAGGGGAGGAGTGGCTTTGGAGTGGGGACAAAGAAAGGAGCTTTCACCTGTCTTTGTAACCCTCTAGGTGCTGAGTACAGCTCTCTGCACACAGTGAGCACTTAAGAAATATTTGCTATATTAAACTAGAGAACGAAGGAAGCTGCAAGATAGGAGAAAAGCAAACCCCAAAGTAAAGAAACTAGAAAAAAGCAAATTTAAAACACAAGTCTGTAATTCCAAATTGAAGCTTTGGAATTTTATACTTATGGCTGATAACTTGGATGACAATACTTTTTTAAAATGCATGCAATACACTTGACATCGGAGAAATTATACTGTGTATCCCTTGTGGGGAGATCAGTACGGCCCTGACAAATATGGAAGTGTCTAAAGATGAAATTGTGCGACAAGTCAAGCACAGTAACACCTGGAGAGGGCACTCTGACTGCAGATCATTAGGATCTGGTAGGAAGCTGTGCAGAGACAAAGACGTGGGGATCTGTCATTTGTCCTAGAAACAGCAACACACCTTAACCACAACAAAGATGTCAACAAAAATCTCTTAATTCTTTTTTTCTAGAACTTAAAAATGAGAGACAAGGGAAACATTAAGAATTACTATACCAGTTAGTTCGATTTCATGGGTAGGGAATAGAGTTCAAATAAAATAGAAAGACACCCTTTAAGGAAAGACAGATGTCAGCAGTAGCAACAATGGTGCCTGGATAAAAGGGCAAGGCCTCCACGCCCTGGAAGCTCATTGCTTCGTTCTTATTCTCTCTCTGTGTCTCTCTCTGTCTCTCTGTCTCTCTCTCTCTCTCATGTTTACTGTATTTTCAGATCCCCAAGTAAAAATTATACGTGGCTTTTTGAAAAACTTTCTGAACCAAAGAACCTCCTACTGCAAATAAAAACCCTTAATCACAATCTTCACTGTTGAGAATGGTCAGGAAAACAAACAGTTCCAGGGTATAGGGACTCAGAAATCCCATGGATACATAAAGGCCTGTTAATCAACATGCATACTCAATAAAAGACATGAGATGGGAACGTAAGACTGCCTTGGGGAAAGGGGAAGGTGGTTAATAAATGCCTGACGGGAAACTGATGGGTCACAGAAGGTCTGGTACCCCCGCCCCGCATACAGATAGGATCCCACTCCATATCCTGTACTCACCCTGGTTCCACATTGAAAAAGGCAACACTCTGCTAGAGAACCAAAAAAGGGCAATCCAACTACTCAGCAGAAAGAACTGTTGAAAAACTAGGGCTACTAAGCCTGATCATGAGGCTCATCTATTTAATGGCTTTCATAAAGGGATGAGATCTACTCTCTGGTATTTTCCGAAGAATACTTGATCTTGTACTCACTTAAAAAACATAATTTTGGTCATATTCTAAATGTACTGTACTGTGCTGTGCTAGGTGAGGCAGAAGACACCAAGGTAATCAGACAAGAACCCTTTTCTCATGGAGCATACATTCTAGAAACAAAATTAAGACAGAGTTAGAGTGCAACTGCCGTCTAGTATCTGGAACTATGCCTGGTATATAATGAGCACTCAATAAATATCTTTTGAATGAATGAATGACTACAACTCTCACCCTGGTGATGCTGACCTTGTGCCCTCGCTCGACTGAGCTGCATCAGCTGAGCTGGCTGACTCATGCTCCTCTTCAAAGCTGCAGGCTCCTGGGGTAGGCAGCCATCCCAAACAGAGATGAGCCATTCTTTATTCATGAGACAAGGAGAGATAATACACAAGGCAGAAACCATTAACCGCCAGAAAAGAGAACCAAATAGAGCTATGTGAAGTTAGAAGTTGAAGAAATTAGAAGTAAAAACCACAAGAAGGCAGATTACATCTCAACCTAATCACTGAAGCTGTCCAGCCAAAGAACAAGTATTGAACTCCCAGCTCCCCAAATCAAAGCCGTGCTTTCTGAAGCCTCTCATCAGAAGGTTACTTTCTATCTGCCCCACTCCTACCCTGCTATCGGGAGATAGACTCTGGGCTATTCATCTTGGCAGGACCAGGAGGAATACAGTCTGCTCTAAATCAAACAGTCTACAAAGTAGAATGATTGGTCCACACTAGAAGCAGACAACCAGTAAATCAGCTCTCGGAATCTTTCAGAATAAAGGAGACTCTTCCCTGATGAAGAGCTACAGCCTTACATACAGCCTGTACGGTATTTCCATAATGCGCTGCCCGGAGTATGTGAATAACTAGGCTTTCTAAACCATTTAACATATCCTTAACTACAACTAGAAGACAGAAAGTCTTCATAGGCTGATACACTATCACATCCATACACTGATCTAGTTAAAATACATTTTATGTAAAGAAACAACACTGGGCTGTAGGGATATTAACATGAATTATCCTGAAGATCATATGATAAACAATAAAATCAGGACTTTAGCAAAAGCCTTTGAATGAAATGGGGAAATCCTTTTTTGTTTATTTTTAGAAAGGTAAGCTTGTAGCTGCTGCCTCCATTTGGTGAGGGCTGCCCATCATCTGCCAGCAGCAAAACACAATCACCAAAACACTTACCACCTCTGACCCACTGAGCACAAAGGTAGACCTCAGCACATTCCTCACCATCCACATGTTTCCATATAAGTACACGACAAGACGAAATGTAATATATTTTTAAAGACTGCAATATAAAAGAAACACTGAGTATTTTGTGTTTACGGAGGTAAATATACCTCTGTCTTGCAGTACTCAGCTTCATTCAGCACTTTTCTCTGGGAGATGGGGAAAGCTTTGAGTGATTTAATTTTGGGGAACAGCCCCACTCAGCAATGTATCATGAGGTGAGTACCCAAGGCTCAGGAGACTCTAAATGCGGCCACTCAAACTGGTGGAAGCTTCTTCAAGCTAACAGTTCCATAGGGGCCTTGACGGCATTAACATTTCCATGAGCATACAGTTCAAGCAGAATTATCAAACTGGCAGCCTGTGAACCAGAACCTTGTGCTAACATATTAGATATGAAACTACAGTATTTAATTTAAAAAAAAATAGATGATGATTGAATATATGAGGATTTCACATGAAAATCAAAGATGACAAGCTGGCACACTGGGATTATATTCTAAATGACAACACTTAGCTGGACCTGAGTGCAGCAGTTCTCCCTTATCCAAAGGGCACACGTTCCAAGACCCCCAGTGGATTCCTGAAGCTATAGACACTACCAAACACTATACCATGTTTTTCCTGTACATACATACCTATGATACAGTTTAATTTATAAACTAGGCACAGTAAAAGATTAACAACAATAACTAACAAGAAAATAGAACAATTATAACAATACACTGTAGAAAAAGTTACGTAAATGTGCCATGATTAAGTAAAATGAGGGTAACTGGAACACAAGCACTGAAATGCTGCGCCAGTCCATCTGGTAACTGACCCGGCTACTAAGAGACTAAGGGACAGGAGCTTCTCCAGCGAGGAGAGACCCTGGACAAAGCACTGAGTCATGTCCTAGGAGGAATGGCACCAGTTTTACCATGCTCCTGGGAACAGCATGCAATTTAAAACTTAGGAATTGTTTATTTCTGGAATTTTCCATTTAATATCTTTGGACCGTGGTTGAATGAGGGTAACAGAAACTATGAAGAGCAAAAACCATGGATAAGGGAAGAGTACTGTCTAGGCTGGCCTCTCAATACGGACCGAGGGTACTATAGTTACCTAAATCTCCATTTATGCCAAAGTCACTCACTGAGGTTATTAATCAAGCTCCTATAAGCATGCACATCTGTGGCCCTTTATTTCAGGAAGAATATCTAATGAAGGGAAATAAAAACACAGGTAATAAAAAAATAACCTGAATAATATCAGAATATAATTTATACACACAGAGTTGTGAACTTTCATGAATTAACTCTTTCTGGACTCCCACCATGAAACAGAATGGCCCTTCTGGACAGTGGCCACACTGAGGTTCTAGTCTGCAGATACTTCATTTATGGATAACTGACAGGGTCATCTTGAAAACCTCCAAACTGACAAGGAATTGATAATAAATAAATTGTGAAACAATGTCCCTCTTCTCCAACCCCCCCAAAAAAGGTCCAAGGGCTTTTCCATAAATGAAGATGGAGGAAAACACAAACTTAACATTTATTTCGTACAAGAAGCTATCATTTAGAATCAAAGGACAGAGAAAGAGCTTCCCAGACAAGAAGAAGCTAAAGGAGTTCACCACCATCAAACCAGTATCACATGAAATGTTAAAGGGTCTTCTTTAAGAAGAGAGGAAAAAAAGGATAAAAAATATGAACTATAAAATGGCAATAAATACGTATCTATCAACAATTGAGTCTAAAAAACAAAATAAAAGAACAAGCAGACCAGAAACAGACTCATAGATACAGAGAACGTTTTGATGGCTGCCAGATGGGAGGGGGGTTGGGGGGATGGATGAAGAAAGTGAAAAGATTAAGTACAAACTGGTTGTTATAGGATAGTCACTGATGTAAAACACAGCACAGGGAAGATCATCAACAATATTCTAGTAACTCTGCATGGTGTCGGATGGGTATGAGATTTATTGGAATGATAACTTAGTAAGTTATACAACGTCTAATGACTGGAGTGTACACCTGAAACTAATATAATATTGTATGTCAATAGTAATTGAAAAATAAAAATGATTTAAATAAAAAAATAAATTAGGTGTTATATACTTTTAAGAACACTTTCTTACTTGAATTGCTAATTGGGAATTGATATGACCTTCCGAAGTGTTGCTGATATGACTGAGCCTCCTCCCTCTCCGTCTCATTACACCCCAACGCCAGTGTAATGTTGAGCACCGCAATTCTGCCTTTATTAGGTGCAGGTATATAAATGGCATCCCAGCGAGCGTGGTAAATTCTGATCATTATTTCTCCACTCAAGTTGTGTTCATCTTCCTGCTGAGAGGATGATCACTGAGTTTTACCACAAGCCCAAGGGACCCATTATTTATTATATTACATTTTGTGGTGTGGAGTAAATAACTAGCATTAAAGTGCTAAATTCATTCACAAAGATGAACTGTATTCATAAACTGAAGAAATTCTTTAAATCAAGCCAGTGCTGCTAATAGGCTCTTCATAAAAATGCAAAAAACATTCATTGTAATATGGAAGCAATAAAGGGAGGCAACTAGGTTAACACAGAGAAATATCAGAAGGCAAACATTCGAGGCAAAGCACGTAAATGTAATATAACCGGATCATGAGGTTAAACACACAAACCTCACTCAAGTAATCTGTCATTTTCATGTAGCTGGGTTGTAAAAACCCACACTTAAAATAAAATAATTATCATAGTCAGAGAATTCAAAATAAACTAAGCATATGAATGGGTGAAGTCAGCAACCCTGACCCCTCCTAAGATGTGCCTAATGACCGTGCATTTTGTCTTAACTGCTGTGTCTTCTATGAAGAGCCCAACCAGCAGGGAGCCTTTGTATTACATGTAATATACTCTCGGTTCCATCTTAGATTTCTAGGGTTTAATGCAACTGCTTTTGGGATAGCTTTTGACGGTAAAAGATATTCTAGCCACCAATCCTTTGGGATTCTCTTTCCCCATCCCTCAGGTGACTTTAAATCATTTAAGGCAAGTTACAACTCTGCATTTCTGCCTTGGCAGATTTAAACTTGGCAGAGCTTGAGTGACAACAATTCCTTGCCTCTCCTGGACTTCTCTACAGAAATCCACTGTGGGCCTCAGGGTCAAGCCCCATACCACGCAGCATCTGTTTCTCCTTACACGGTTCTGCACCAAGGCTATCCACGTGGCTGTATTTTAACACCAGGAATACTGAATTTTCTGTGTTGATTACAGCACTCACTTAGAATTATCAGATGGTCCAATACAAATACAAAGAACAAGGCAGATGAGTATTAACAACAGTGCCTCACAGTAATTATTTAAGATCATACTTAAGGGGACCACCACAGCAACTATAATCAACGTAGTAAAGGTGGCAAGCAGAAAGGCATGCCCGTTGTCTCTGTTTTTGAGATTTCTCTCCAAGCTAATCAGAGAGCAACAGGAAGCAATATGTCAAATACAGAATGGAAGCTAAGGCACCTAGAATTGAGTCAGAGTCTGGAGAGAGAGGAGAAATCCCAAATGAAGGTGTATTAGGGTATAGCAAGACAAGCACAGATGGATATGGTTAGGCCAAGTAAGACTGAGTCAGGGCATTCATAGAAACAATGAAAGGAACTTTCCAAAATAGAGGAATAAATGGAAAAAAGAACAAAGGAAAAACATACACAAGTGAAAAGGCAGGGGAGACAAAGCTGACTATTAACACTTCTGTTGTTACACAATTGCATTTAGCTGCAAACTTCTATCCCTTAAAAATGTAGGTATTCCTAAGATGAAGGGTAAAATAAACCTTCATTCATTGCACTGCTTGGATGTTATTTGGTTCCTAAAATCCAACTGTCCACACTAAATTGTTCAGGATTTGTCACTAAACCACAAATTCTGATTCATCAGAGAAACGCTGAGTGTCCCCTTCAGCCCTGCTCGCCCGTCTGCACGCAGGAGCCCAGCCCAGGCGGGAGGCAGGCACTGCTTTCTCAGACCTCCTGTTAGCCTCTCCCGACCTCATCAATGGCATCCACTGTGATGTGGGGACCGGCCCTACCTTCAGACAGCCTCCTTACCGACACGCTCCGGCTGCAAAGCCACAGAAACTGCCCCAAACATCCCATTCCTCCTCCTTTCACTCCTGCCAACTTGGCAGCCGCCAGAGACAACTCAGTTTTGTTCCTAATCTCTTCCCTCCAGTCAGGACCTCCTTGGGTAAAGGGGACCTGTTTCGGTGCACTGGTAGTGGCACTGGGGGAAAATGAATGCCCTTCTGCTAAAAGAAAGGGGGTTCACCAATACACCTTACGATCTAGGAAGGCAAAGAGGAGAGCAGGGTGCAAAGAGAGACAAAAATTGGAGAACAGCTCCCTCCCACGCCCAGATCCCCATCACTACTTCATCACCCGTACTTCACCCCAGAACTGCCACCTGACCAGGCCACGTGCCACCCTGCATATCAGTGACCCCTGGAGACTCAGCCTCTCACCACCCAGCTCTCTCAAAAGAGAAACCTCTGCCCAGGCCCTGGTAAGCACGACGCACAGTGAGGGTGATGCCCTTAATCTCGGGAATTAGGAGGCCGGAGTGGATGATCTCTAGGGCCCTCTGTCTATCACATCCCAACGCTGCATATGAGCTTCCAACCCACCCCCAGGTTTCAGTGGAAGGAGATGTGCTTCTAGAATCTCAAGTCAAACTCTATATCCATTCCCAGGACCCATGCTTATATTTTAGCTAAATCTGCAAGAGCTACATCAAGACTCTAGAGACATATTATGGATAAAACTGTTTTTTGCAGAGGTTTGCACCAAATAAGATGATACAAGATTATTTCTATGAGAAAATGCATTCTGAGTTCCAAACAACTAACAAATGAACAGATAAATGGACTATAATCTACTCTCAAGTATAAAACCATTTTGTATGTTACCAGATGCCCTGTTACAGAAAAGCATCAGAAAAGAGGCAATTTGGCAGATGTCCATGAACAGGACCCAAAGATGCCCACAGACCATCATACAATGTATGTGTCCACTTTTATTGGCTAACATGCATTTCTGGAACATGCTTAGGAAAAAGCAAGGCCTTCTTATAGCTCATTTTCTATTCATGTGTTTAATGGTTTTACTCCCTTGCCTGTATTTATCGTACTTCCTTTGACATAAAAAAACCATTCAGAATATAAACTATATAGGGCTTTGAACAGCAAGTCACTATATTCATTTGTGGAGCAAGGAGGAGAAGGCTAACTGGTGACTCAAACACAACATGGCTATTCAGGAAAAAACACCCTAAATATTGTGGGATAGGTAGCAGCAGAGAAAACTACAAAGTAAAAAAAGGACAGTTGGCTGATTCAGATAGTTTGTGGGGAAACAGCAAAAAGCACTTGAGTATAAAGGCTATTTTGAGCCGATCTGATGTAAAGCCTATTTATGTCGGAGTTTGTACCCGATGCACTGGCTGTTGGACTTGCGAGTACCTAAGTGGAAGACTTCTGCTCAGGTGTCATCTGACACATACTGAGGTACAACAGCGGAGTCTAGAGACTTGGGATTATTTCAGGCTCTGCTTGTAACTAGTCCTACGATCTGAAGAGCTGAATATGGAGCCTAGACTAGCTGATTGCTAATCTTTTCGTTAAGAGTTAGCCAGTCTCATGAATAAAAATATCTTACAGAGTGAGGATAAATGTCAGCCGTAGGGAGACAGTTGGTTCCTTTTTCATATGCTGCTACTCAATTTGGGGTAAAAACAGCTTTGAAGAGTGATTAGATTGCCTTGGCAGGTAGTTCAGTCGGTCAGAACATCGTCCTGGCACATCAAGGTTGCAGGTTGGATCCCAGGTCAGGGCATATACAGGAGTCAACCAATAAATGCATGGATGGGTGGAACAACAAATCCATGTTTCTCTCTCTCCCTCTATCAATCAATAAAAAGGTTTTTTAAATTAAGCATGATTAAATTAAATCCTCAAGAGCTGTTCTGGGTAAGATGGGCTATCTGCCTGTGGTCACTTCCAGTGCTGTGTGACAAGTAGATGGTGAAAAGTGGCCATGTCATCAGTCCTTTAAAGTATATTCTGAGGAATGTTAGCTCCAAAATCCATTCCCTGCATAATGTATTTACTGTTCTCACGAGCTTAGACTATGTTTCATACGATACTAGTCTCTGGAAATTCACAATGAAACTTGAATTGCTAAAGGCTCTGAAAAGTTCTGCAGTTAGGAAAGTTGCTTGTTTTAAAATCAAGCACACAAAAAAAGTATTATTATACTTTTATGGTTCTCAAAAGGATCCACTAGAATACAGTTTCTTGGGAATAAGAACTGTTTCCTAATTCGCCTTTCTGGCCATGGCCCCTAGCACAGTACCTGATATATGATATTGTCCATGTTTCTTGAAAAACTAAACGACTCAACCTGGAAAAGCCTGGAATCTGGAAATATGGCTAATGTTCTTTTTATATCTTATATAGCTAAAGTAAAAAGTAAAATGCATTAAGAAAATGCAAATGTAAAAGTAAAATGTACAACAAAACAATAGCTTCCCATGAGGACAAAGGTAAATTCAAGCCAATAAGTTCCATGGACTACTTTCCTCAAGCGGTAAGGGGAAGCTAGACACAAAACATGCTGCACAAGCTTATGGAAGTGTTACTCTCCACACAGGCCCAATAAACATTAGCTGATGCTTCCCAGCAGTGCCTGCAACTGATTTATCTCTCCACTTAGGTTCTCAATGCCTCAATTTCCCTGTCTATAAAATAAACAAATATTTACTGTAAAATGAAACAGCAAGCCATACTCACTGAGGAGTTAGGAGGCTTAATTTACGTTTCAGAAGCACTTGGAAAAAGGCAGATGATGGATGGGAGTGTCGATCACCATCACCATCACCATCTCCACTGCTATTGTGGGAAACAGGTTGGGAAGGCAGCCTGCCAACTCTCCCAGCTCCTGTGCTCCCTGCTGCGGGAGAGGTGTCCTTTTCATAAAACCACACACTTCTCAGTTTCTTAGAGTAGAGACAGACAGATGAGAATTGCTAAGGCATTAAAACTTGACATGGCTAAGCTCTAATGATTTGCATTAATGAAGGTTCCTTTGTTAATCTATGACAATATCTTTGACGATACAGGATATACAAATTAAATACTTCCTAGGAAGAACTATTACATAATATAATTTTTTTTTTTTAAGGTTCAGGTTGGGGCTTTGAACACATAGTTGAGGGAGAAAAAAATTTTTGATTAGGATCTTGGCTATATAGCACAGTCCTAATCCATCACTCTGTAAGTTTCTTGAGAGCAGGGATGGTGGCAATCACTCTTATATCCCTCGTGACTGGCAGTGTCTGGAACATATTAGGCACCGGCAAAAGGGTGAATGAATGGATGAATGCCCATGCCTCAATGTTTTACCAAGCAATAATCAAAACTTAACCAGCTATTTAAAGGCTGACAGTAAAGATTCAGCTGTTTGTAAAATGCTTTAAAGGAAGTGAAAATGTCCCAACCCCATTAGCATAAGCCTTAAGGTAGGAGATGGGGCAGTGTATACTCCACACTCCATAAAACATCCACCAGCTTAGAATACAGCATGGTATCCATCTGTACACCAGTCTCCCCAACCCATTCTGGAGAAAAATCATCATTTCTAATATAATACACTAAAACAAATTTATAAATGTTAATAAAATTTTTCAAAGGTCAGGTCACTACTTCCTGTAACATATGTCAGGGGGAACCTAATTCATCTCAGTGTCGGGTCACTGGCAGGACAGCTATGACATTAAAGAATGGAGAAAATGGAATTTTTTTCTCTTTTAAAATTAGGTAACCAGTACATCTGTCTGCTTCCCTCTTGGCTGCCTGGCATGGAGCAGCGCTGTAACAGGGGAAATTTATTGAAACATACCATTAAATCACTATGGCAGAGCACTCTACTTTATATGGGGCTATAAAAGTCACACATGGGGGAAAGCTGAAACAAATTGGCACTAAAACAAGAACAAAACTGTTTCTTAAAAGTAAATGGATTCCTAGAATTTACAAATTTAGTGCATCAGAAAGCAAAGCTGGGGTCTTGAAATTTGCCTTGTAATCCTTTCTTCTTAGGCTAAAATTAGAGATAGCCCTCTTCCTCAACAATCTAGCTTGAAAATGACGAACAAAAGTGGGGTTCTGGCTGGATTATCAGAAATTACTGTAGTAGGAGGCAATAAAACTGGATTTATAGGAAAGAGTCATACCAGTTTTATTTAGTAACAAATGGAGACGCTAATTTTTTGCAGATCACCCATGGAGATTCAGAGGGCAAGGAGAAAATGCGTTGTCATATAATTCTGCTGTGGAGTAAAATGTGTTCTGAATATCTGAGAAGTAAACACTGAAAACACAGTATGTGTAGGTCATACTGACATTCTGAATAGATTTTAAAAAGTCCTAGGCCACATTATTCATCTATCTATCTACCTACCTACCTACCTACCTATCTTTCAAGCCTGTGGTTTCTAAGACTTGGACATGAAGTGTTTATCTTTACATATCCCAACTACCTACATTTATAAAATAGACTGGGAAGATTGCTTTTGGAAGTGTTAGAATAATTTAGTTCTATGACTGAAAGGTGTCTTAAAGATAACTGGTCTAATATCCACGTTGGCATCAAGTTAAATGTTTACAGTAGTTTATAAAGCATACTTATACATACATGTTTGATCCCCATAAGAATCATATGCAATAGAAAGGTTAATTGGTTTACCAAAGACCACTCAACAACCATGTGAAAATCAACAAGCTCCTCACTGAAATTGAGACTGGGAAAGAAATGAACAGAAAATGAAATCAATTAGTATGGGTCACTGTGATAAAGGTGCAAGTGTTTATAAGTAAAAATAACAAGGAACTCAAAGACTCATCAATTTGCACAACAATGCACATGCCACATAAACAGAAACAAATGAATTACACTGTGTTGCTAGTGGGACTAAAGGGCACTGTCTCTATTTAATTCAGCAAAGAGTCCCCATCACTACAATGAATGGCATATGGACCTTTTGCAGTCAAGATGCATGTGCTTCCAAAAATGAAAGAGAAAAAACAGAGATATTGTGAAAATCACCTGGAACTTGGACTGCAAAGTTGTTTCCTTGCATCTTTGGATGTGGTTTTGTTTTGTTGGAGTTTTTTTTTTTCATTAACATTATCAAAAAGAAGAAGAAATTCCCACCTTGCATGGCAGCTGAGCCCACTGAGACCCATTTTGTCACAGGTCATTAGCGTTCATCATTACACCGCTTAATGCAGTTGTCTGTTCCCTTCAGTGAACTCTACATAGATTTATCTTCAGCTAATGCAGCAGAGGCAAAGGGAAACTACAAAGGTCTCTAGTTTGTTTGCCTTTATGGGACGGCATTTGGAAATCATTCCAGGCCAAAGACACCTGATGGTAACGTGTGTCTCCTGCACTAATAGGTAGCATCTCTCTACAGAGATAGAGATCTGGGTACTCAGAGGCACCTTTGTTCAGAGGGGAAAATTGCGACCTTGGGACTAGAAAATAGGAGAAAAATTTTATTCACAGACACATAGAACTGCATACCCTGACTCCACAACTCTATTTTTAGGCTTTGAAACTTCATTTATTCAACAAACATTAAGTGAGGGCCTACTGCCAGGTACCACTCTAAGTGATAGGAAAACAACAGTTAACAAAACAGACAAAAATCCTTCCCCTTATAAATCCCCCTGCAATTTACATTCCTCGTGGGAGAAGAGAGGCAAATAAGTCAGATTACAAGTGATGTAGACGGTGATAAAGGCAGGGGAACAAAGCAGGGCATATGACAATTTTAACTAGGAGACCAGGGTGGCTGGAGAGAAGTGATCTACAGAGATGGCTTGAGTCAACTGGCAGGAGCAGATTACTTAGGACCTTCTAAGCAATTATAAAGAAATCTAGTTTGTACTCTGCATGAATTTCTATTGGAAAATTTTTAGTCAAAAAGTTTATCTGATATGACTTACATTTAAACAGGAATGCTGTGGCTAAAAGGGAGGAGAGCATGAGACCATGTAGGAGCCTGATTCAATAATCCAGGCAAGAGATGATGGTGTCTAGGCCAGGGCAGTAATTATGAAGGTGGTGAGCAATGGTTAGATTCTGGGTTGGTTTTTTTGTTGTTGTTTTTGAAAAGCCAAAGGATATGCTAATGGATTGCTTCTGGGGTGTGAGAAAAGGGGATGACTTTAAGATTTCTGGTCTGAGCAACGGGAAGAATAGTATTGCCATTTACTGAAATGGGGAAGACTAAGGGACAGCATTTAGTGAACAGATGGTGCACATTATTGGGATCTCAGTTTCAGACATTTTCAATGTGAGCTTCCACATGACAAAGAAGCAGAAATGTCAAGCAAACTGAAAGACATAAGTTCACCGGAACAGTCCAGGCTGGGGATAGAAATTTGGGAGTCATCAAACTGAGGCTGTATTTAAACAGACATGTTAGGACACAAAACAATTCTCTATAAGTTCAAGAAGACAAATCATATCAAGCATCTTCTCACACGTTCACACCATGGAATACTATGCAGCTGTAAAAAGGAAGGATCCCTTACCCTTTGGGACAACATGGATGTAACTGGAGAGTATTAAGCTAAGCAAAATAAGTTAGTCAGAGAAAGTCAAGTGTCACATGATCTTATATGTGGAATCTGATTAACAAAATAAATTGATGAAAAAAATAGATCCAGGGACATAGAAACATGGAACAGGCTGACAAATCTCAGAGGAAAGGCAGGGGTGGGTGGGTGGGTGGGGAGGGATGAACATAAGAGCTTATATGCATATATGCATAACCCACGGGCACAGACAATAGTGGGGTGAAGGCATGGGGGGAGGGGTACAGGGGGAAGGGGATCAATGGAGGAAAAAAGGGAACATTTATAATACTTTCAACAATAAAGATAAATTAAAAATAAAAATAAAGACCTAAATTGGATGAGATCACCAGGGAAGTGAGTGAGGATTTAAAAAGAGAAGGTGACCAAGAGCTAAACTGTGGGTAGGTCCCACAGGCTAAGAGGTGAAATAGATGAGAGGCAAACTCCTGAGGAGACAATGAGGTGGGAGAGACCTACAAGAGGGGGTTATCCTGGGAGCCAGGTGGAGAAAGTGGGGAGGGGAGGTAGTGATAAGTTGCATCGAACACCACAAACAGGCTTAGTAAACATGTCAAAGGAGCTGGTCACAATGGTAGTGACACTTTGTCCTGATCAGCAGGAAAGTGCAGGTCGGGAGAGAACGCCCCGAGACAAGGAAACCTTGGGATTATATTTGTTCCGTTTCTCTGTTTCAATCTCATCGCCAAAAAAAGAAAGAGAAAAGAAGAGGGAAAAGAGAGAAGGATTAACAGCGTAGTCCCCTATGCATATTTCATTTTTTAAAACTGAGCAAGAGGGCGGCATGTTCTGAAGTCTCAGGAAAAAGCACAGAAAATTAGACCCTCAAGAGCCCACTAATACATTCGGCACATCACCTGCCACAGCTTTTATCTCCTCCTCCTTAGCAAATCTTTCCCTAGGCAAGGCAAAGGGAAGATTCTGGTAGAATCCTGGTGTTTTCGGCAAGGCAAGCATGTCACTCCCCCCTTACTTCTGTATAGGTATGTATTTACTTATTTATTTACTTAGGATGAGAGAAGACACAGGACAATGAAGGGAGTGTCACAGAGGCTCTCATTTGCTATAAAAATTTCAGAATTATTGTCCTAGACTAAATAATGCTCTTGAAAGCACCTTAAGTGATATCCCAGGACAACCACTGAGTAAACTAATCCCAAACTTCAAAAATGAATGGCATATTGAGAGCTGATTAAATGCCCTACTCAAAACTGCTCTACTCAAAGTTCCCACAGACACATAGTCTCTATATTTAATAATTTATTTCTCTTCTTGATTGCTCTGCATCTTTTTAAAATAACTCTCTCATCCTCTAAACACTCTTGCACGGTTTCCATAACTGGCTCTCTTTATGCCCTTAGCTTCTCCTCACTGCTCTGATCCTCTTCATATGGCATGTTCTAAGATTAAATTGACCCCAGCTCTCAACTATATTCAAGGCTTAGAAATAACCTCTATGCAGAATAACATAGAAACTGAGAATTTGGATTTAAAAATGACAAAAATCTATTCTATGCCAGTTTCCTTGTCTATAAAATGTGGATGTTAACATTACCTGCTGCATAGAGTTCCTGTGAAGGTTAAATAAGCTAATCCAGGTAGGGCTCACCATCAAGATTGGCACATAAAATATGCAAACACTGTTGGCTGTTCTTGTGATTCCCAAAGTCCCACGGCCAGCCACTCTTTCAGGTTTAATTTCTGTTGCCCATGGGAATTAGTCATTGGACTCCCTCAAACTCTTTGTGAACCAAAGACAAAATATTTAGGGATATCATAAGTGAAAGATCTAGTGCTGCATCATAACTAAGTCAATGACAGCAAATCATTCAATAAATGTCAGCCTAAGAGAGTGAGGAACGAAGTGGCATTTCAGGAACGGAAACCTAACTTGAAATAGCCAGAGTTCCGCACTCTCTCCAGTGCATGCCTCCTACAGTGCTGACTTCATCTCTCTGCCTTGCCAGCGACACCTGGTCAAGTTGAATTCCAGTTTTTATTAAAAAGACAGTGCATTTATTTAATCAATCATCTCCACTTTAGAAAAGAATCACTGGTCTCAAAACAGTCAGATGGAACCTCAGAATCCTATGTTTCTAAGGTATTTTCCTCTTAAAAACTTGAATTACTAATATCTTTTAAGTAACAAATCACATCCATTTTGAATATTTTATCCTGTTTTGGAGGTCATCTTAACAAAGACTATTTAGCACCCATACCTGTCCCATTCTCACCTGTAAGAGCACTAGAGAGTATGTCATCACACCCAAATCCTGCTCACTGCTCATTTTTAACTGGATACTCTAGTTGTCAAAACACAGAGTAATGAATAATCTACTTTGAAATAGTTTCTGACTGCCATCAAAATTCTTATACTTAATAAATATACAGCCCCAAACCATAAGCAGTTAATACAACATAGCCATAAATCCAGTAAATTTTGTATTCTACCATTTCTCTGTGAGCTTTCCATACTCTCTATAGCCAAAAACATTTCACTTTTGCCAGAAGAAGGGGGCAGAACACCACTACAGCTCAGGTTTTGGAGATAGTTACTAAAATGCATAGAAATCCACCTGTTTTGCTCAATGATCAAACACATTAGATGTGTGTATGGTTCCTGGGGATTCTGTGTCTCTTCCCCGCCAAGGGCGGCTCTGACCGTGCTAATCCGCAGTGCCCCATCCACGTGCACTGCTGCTGGCTAGCACCGGCAACGCAGACTTAGGAGGGCACCCGTTTGTAAAGCGGCTGACCTCTGTGCGCCTCTCGGGGCCCTGGCAAAGCCCTCTGCTGTTTCAGCTCTCTCCATTGCCCCTCCCAACCCTGGCTGGCTTGAGTGGTATGCTGGCAAGCAAACAAATCTTAAAGTCAGACCACTGTGCACTCAAATCTCAAATTCACCACCTGGCTCTGTGTTCTATGACCTTGAAAAAATCACTGTGTCCCTTTCTCAGGCTCTGGATTTTAAAAAAATCAAATGACTGTTATGACAATTAAGATAAGAGGAGACATGAAAAGTAGCTGGTAAACAGCAGGGGCTTAATAAAATGAACAAGTGGCAGTTCCCTCCCTCCACACCATGTGTGGACTTCTGCGGTGGCAGCGGCTCCCAGCACGTCTCCCCATCTCATCCAATTCTGCGCCTGGCTTTAATGAGGTATTTGTCGTGTTTCCCCCCAGAATAAACTGGCCTTGGGTCGCCCTGTAAAGTAATCAGAGGGAAAATATTTAAGAGAGGAATGAAAAAGAAAAAACGAGGAACACTCTGAATTGCACTCAAAGGCTTAATATTCTTCTGAGTGGATGCTTTTAAAATTTGCAGGGTTCCACCAGGCCCATTCAATGGGGAATATATCTTTTCCATGGCTTATAAAGATCAACACAAAACAAAAACAAGAGGCATGTAACTGCTATAAGCCTGTTATCAGGAGGCCTTTCACACAATGTGGCAGAAACAGTATCTTGGAAGGACAGGCATCCCCACCATTCTTTCTCTCCTTCCCTTTATTCTCTTTAAAAATTACTGGAGCAAGCACAGGCCGAAAGCCGTCTATGCCTCGACGACTCCCTTCACCCATGCTCACAGACAGTAGTTTCCACATTCTCCTCTGCTTGGAAAATACTCTATAAAGAAATAACTGGAAACAAATTAGTCATTCTGCAGTCTATTGATCAAGCCACCGTAAGTCAGGGTCACACTGGGTGTACTTTGGGGGAAGGGAAGCAATCAATTCAAGGCTACAAAAAAATTAATGAAAACACGCAGAAGTTTCAGCCCTTTTTTACCTCGTTATTAACATTCAAGCTGAGTCCTGAACATACTGCCCAAGGGCAATAACAAACCCTCGATGGGGAAAGGTAAAGCTCGTTATTAACCACACTACACAGAAGGCTGGTGGCAGACAGGGGTTAGCTCTGCTCCTTGAGTTTTAGAGAAATGGATGCTGGCAAAGAAGACTTATCCAGAGAGGAAGACAGTCAGTCACATCTTACTTATCTCTGGAAAAATCCCTGTAAATGGAGGACAAATAAATAAATTGCTATTTCTCCATCTACATAAAGCAAAGAGGGATATTTCATATACAGAGCATCAGGCCTGGCTCAATTAGTTGTGATATCTCTCACTCTTACTATTTTGGGAAATATATATTCTGCTGAAGATGGAAACATTTTTAAACAGGTAGCCACCTATCTTTTTATTCTGTCAGGGTTCACTATAGTTCAAATCACCCCGGCTAAGAACTCCCTCCCCAGGTCTTAGTGAGGACACGCCTCACTTAAGGAGGCCCTCCCTGGCCCTCAGAGGTTATGCCAGCGTCCACTGCAGTCCCCCATTCTTCGTAGCTGTGCCCCACTGGCCTGTGAGCACCATGACATGCTCCTCCCTTCTGCCTTATTACTCTTCGCTTGCACAGGGCCCGACAGGTATTGGTCTCCCTGCAGCAACAGAAAGCGCCTGAAAGCAAGGGCCATGACGTGATTTCTTCTGGGAGCCCAGACAACAGCCCATTAAAAGATGCAGAAGGAAAACCCACATCTCTGGGTCCAAGTTTTTCCCGGTAGCTTCACTAACCAATTATCTCCCAACACTGATTCCACACTCAACTCAAGGCAGAATCCACACTGATTTTTAAAATAATAGTTCAGCTCTCCTTAGATGAAAAGAAATTAAAAAAACAAACAAAAAACCCACATGCTCCCAAAATCATATGCTGAGGAAACTGAAGATCATTTCTGCTTATAACTATAATTTATATGAAAGGTATAATGGTCCTCTTCAGTGAAAACATGTTTTCAAATGTGGAACATCACTGAAATTCAGTTGTGTTTGTCAAGGGGGTTGGGATAGATTAACTAATGGAACATCCAGTGATATTTAAGATCCGTTCTGAAAAGATGTTCTCAATTAAAATTTTGATATTCAGAATTTTCTTTTTCTATTCTCAGCAAGACAGCTCTAAGAGCATCTTGATAGCGATGAGTGGCAGTCTCTTTTGGGAGTGAATGTTAATTATGAGCAGAAAGAAACTGATGTCACTGACTCATTTTACTGGACTTCATTCAATACTAAGTTAACAGGAAGCCAGAAGTGACAGGCTACCACCACCATGCATTTGGCATGGCCTTTGTAAGTCACGCCTCAGTTCCAAGAAGAAACGCCATTTCCTCGCTACACTAAGAACGAAACGAGGAGAAGTAGTATCTGCTGCTTCACTTCGGAGGACTGCCCGGCGGCCTTCCTGTCGTCACAGCACATGTTAAATTAGATGAATGGGGCTTTCTTCCCTAAGTGTTGTTTGTTATTTCAGATGCTCTTCTGAATTATTCTCATTTCAAGTCTGCAAATCAGGTATTCCTCCCCGCCTCCATGACTTAATTCCTAAACTGGACATTAAAAGTAAAAAACAGGCAAAAACTATATATAAACCTCCAAAAGAAATTGCTACGAAGCTGTACCACATCATTTCACAATATTCTAGTTGGTGTTAACTTATTGGGACACATCATAGAGAGAGAGTCAGGCCTGACTCATTAGTTCCAATAACTGTAACTCTTATTATTTTTGGAAATATTTTCTGCTAAAGATGGAAACACTTTTAAACAGGTAGCCGCCTATCTTTCTATTCAGTAAGGTTCACTATAGTTCTCACAAATAATTTGTTTGATATAAATTTAATAAAAAATGGATCATTTTTTGGCCCTGGCTGGGTAGCTCAGTTGGTTAGAGCATCGTCCCGATAGGCCAAGGTTGGGGGTTTGACCCCGTCAGGGCACATACAAGAATCAAGCAATGAGTGCATCAATAAGTGGAAGAACAAACTGATGTGCCCCTCTCTCTCTCTTTCCCTCCCTCCTTCCCTCCCTCATTCTCTAAAAATATCAATAGAAAAAATATTTTTAAATGGATATTTTCATCTGCTACCATTTTATTTGCACCATTATTTTAATTAATGGGTTGTTCATCATCTTAGTAGAGCTTTTCCTGTATTTAAGGGGGCTACTGCTATCTTTTTAGTATTTTTAGAATTAAAAAATAATTATCAGTATTCCAGTTACAAATTTTGGATACTTGATAAGATGAAATTCAGCCCTGGCCTAAGTGGATCAGTTGGTTGGAGTGGTGTCCTGTGTACTGAATGGTGTGGGTTCAATTCCCAGTCAGGGCACATGCTTAGGTTGTGGGTTTGACCCCCATACAGAAGGCAACCAATCGATGTTTCTCTCTTTCTTTTTCTTTCTCTTTCTCTCTCTCTCCCTCCTCCTCTCACTAAAAATCAATAAGCATATTCTCAAGTGAGGATTAAAAAAAAAGATGAAATTCATTTTCTATTTCGTCCAATTGCCAGTTATGTTAATGTGTTTGCAGAGGCAGGAAAGAAAAAGTAGTATATTCTGTGTATTATTATGAAAGCTCCCCAAATGATACCTTTGCTACTAAAGCTTATAATTCTGCCCTTGATAACTGAAGCATCGCAATCTTCCTAAGTGTGTCTATACTACAACTACTGTGCTGGAGCCACAGAACTACTGTGCTGTTACCATCCTGTGAACTGGCCCTGACCAACAGGAAAGGGAAAGGAGGAGAACTGCTAGGCTCGGGACTGAGAAAACAGGAAGGGGAGGTATTCCCCCCGCTCCCCTTCAGTTTGTTCATCCGTAACCAACACCCCCAAAACACTACGGCCTCTTAGATCATCTAAAAATCGTAACCCATTTAATTATCCATTTTCCGTTTCTATGACAACAGCCTCTATAAAGAGCATGTATGGAGTCCTCACTGCATTTCAAGTACAACTCTAAGTTGGGTATATTGGCTTATCTTCTGACAATCTCATAAAGCTAATGGTATTATTCCTACTTTACAGATGAAGAAACTGAGACTTACCAAAGCTTGGTGACTAAAATGAGAATGAAGCTGAATTGGTTTGACTCTAAAATCTGGACCTCAACAATATTTCTGCCTCCAGGGCTAAACAACCTCCCTCACACTCTCAGAATCCCAATGAATTTAAAGCACCCCTTTAAATTCCTACTAAGGAATTTTCTTTCACACAGAATTGATATTTATAAACCCTTATTCACGCATGCCCAGAACCAGCGCCAAGATGCCAGAGCTGGCCCAGTGCACTACTCAATTTCTTATTAGCAAGTTGCTAATCAGCTCTTTTGAGTCAGAACTCGCCCACGTGGCCGGCTACTTTGGTCAGCCAGGTGTTTAAAATTACTTAAATTAATGTGAGTGCAGAATCGAGTTATCTCGTGCCCGGTTAGCAACGTTTGCACATGGAAACACGTGCATACTCGTGACCAGTCAGCAAGGTGTTTAAGAAAAAACTCCATATATTAGGTACCTTACTTTATGAATCTCACAAGGGGAAAAAATAACATGATGTGTATGAAGAAAGTCATTTCTTCCCATGACTGACTAGATCTTTCCAGACTAGGTGTCTTAATTATAATGAGACTTTCTCAGCACCTGTTCACGCTGGCCTAAGGGACCTGAATTCCTCCACCCGACTTCTCTGCTGTCCCCGGCACTCTAGGCCCTGACTTTCACACCAGGTGGGTATAACGCCCAATGGCCATGGAGAGAGGCGCTATTCATACATATTTCTATTCTGCTCACTTCCCACTTCCAATTCCACTGTGCAGTTCAGAAGCAAGGAGGTTGTTTGGAAAGTGAAACAGAAAAAAATTCCTAAGGCTGGGCTTCCTCTCTCCTCTCTGTCCAAAGGGAGGAAACGGAGCTTCCAGGGAAAGAAGGCCAACCACAAAGGGAAGCACACTTGCTGAGCGTTGGAGTTGCCAAGGAATGAATGTTTGCAGAGCTGAAGACCGAGAGAAAAAAAGATTAGAGAGGAATTTACCCTGTTAACTGCCAGAGGGAAGTAAACGTTCTAGAAGGTGAACATATTCGTGTACAAATGCAAAACAGTACAAAACTAGCGGAGCAGCCTTGTATACCCCCTGAAAAAAATGACATTGGAGATGCTATTTTACAAATAAAACCTGCAGTGTCTTGGAACAGTGGCATTTTCAGCTGCGACGGGCAAATACAAGGGGAACTATTTCATCCTGGTAAAGGGCAGAGGCTCGCTTTGACCTTTAGGGAAAAAGCTTCTGAGAGCTGAGTTACAGTGCTGGACTCCAAACCAATTCAACATAACAGAGAATCTGAAAATATCCTATCTACACACAAATATAAAACATTATTATTGCTGACACTGATGATGTTGTCCTTCCTCTCTGAAGGTTTATTAGAAGACACCCTCTGGCCCATCAAAATCTACAGGGAAATAGTCCAGATGATGGCTCCACTATGGATGCTCTCACGTAACTTCAGGTTTAGAGACCCAAAAGGACACAATCTCACTCACTTGCTAACACCACTCTCTTCATGGTTACAGCTTTAAAGTCCAAAGATGCTTCTGTCCTGGAGACTGGCTCACTCTTTTCTTCTTTCCAACCAGGAAAAAGTGGGGTTAAGAGTTAAGACCAAATCAGGTCTACTTTCACAATGCCCAGCCTGCAAGATTCTAGATATTGCCACGAAAGCATGAAAGCTATTTTATATCTATAAGAAACAGTGAGTATTATGAATACTTTGGAGAACGGAGAAACTGTCAAAATTCCATAAAACAGTAAGCCCAGCCAACTGCTCTGAGGCCCCCCCGTGACTCCCCTGCCCCCACCCCCACCACACCACCATCTTCTTCCTCTCTGGATATGCCTCCCTCTTTTTCCTGTCTTTATTTGGTTTTCCTTCGCCACCTTCCATTCTTTCCCTTTGCTCCATTCCTTCCCTCTGCTAAGTGGTTTAAATGGAACTGAGATGCTTTGGATTTTTTTGAAACAATTGTTTGTAGTAGATAAAGCACTATAATCTCTACATTATGTTAAAGACAAATTAAATAGCTTATATTTCTCTAAAATCAAGAAGAGAGAGCGAGACAACTGCATTTTACCACCACATAGCCTTTAAGTTATTTTGGGGTCATCAAAAGGAAAAACTCTCTACCATCTCTCCCTTACCTTCATTAAAAATACACTATACTTCTAGGGTTTTGTTAAAGTAATCACAGTTCATTTTTTTCATATATAAATTTCAAAAAATTCACCCTTGTATTGGAAGTAGTTATGCAACTAGCATTTCATCAACACTGGGAATATTACCTGTGGGTATCATGGGAGGGGTGGCAGTTATATGCCATTAGCACCACTGCAAATTCCCTGGAAAGGAAAACCAACCAGCTTTTCCATTTATCCGAAGCTGATAATGAGAATCAATCTACAAACAGGACCTGCCTACTAGAGTTTCCGAGTTACAAAGTGAGGTCCTTATGGGCAATTCTGAGATCAGATAGTGGTCCTCAGAGTAATACTTAAAATCACCCTATTTAATGAACAAGCAACTTGTATCTTCATGTTGCTGTTTCATGCTCCAAGGCTATTCATACTGTAGGGGATCCAAGGCCTATTTCTATTAGCGTCAATAATTCTTTTATGATAATGCAATAATTTTTCAAACTAATGAATCAGAATGCTTTTCTAAACATGTTCAATTCAAAACAAATACAGAATCTGTAGTGCTAAGAACACTAAAGGTGTTGAGCTTTTTCATTTTGGGAAGATTATCATCCTTTCCCTCTATTTATTCAAGTTTGAATGAAGAGCTCCTGCTTCAGTTCAAAGTTTGATCTTCTTAGCTATGGTGTCTTCCTTGGCTTTGACCCTAATGAGAGGCAATCACTACACACACTGTCAATCATCTACATCAAATGCCTGGGTGAGAAAAAAGTAACTTATTACAGAACTCTGAGGTCCTCTTTGGGGTGGAAAATGGGAAAACGGTGTATTAGTTCTTTCTCATATGAGAGTGCTCAGGACATAGTCAAAGATCCTTTTGTGGTCATAATAATTAAATCAGTAAAGAAACCCTGCCCCCACCTTTTTTCTTTCTTTGGGGATACAGAAATGACCACTCCAGAAGTAAAACTGCCCAATCTTAATCCTTGGAAAGCTTTGGGAACAACTTCTTTCTATTATAGGATAAAATAACCTAGAAAACAAAGATATGTCTCCTGGCTTTTCCCTCTTTGAATGTCTTCCACTACAGTTGTTTTACAGATCAGAGTTAATCCCCCCAAACAATGACTATCCAGCAGAGGAGGTTATTGGTTCTATCTTATGATAAGAACACTACAGGTTTGATCTGGGCTTCAACACTGTATGAAAGGTTGGCCAGAATTATTAGGGTAAAATGTTAGTAGAAGATGCACTTCCCTGTTCCAAGGTTTAATCACTGTACTGAGGGACCCTGAAATGCCATCCCATTCCTTTTAAGTGATACTAATTAGGATTTGTAATTCAGACCCTGTGTCACACAAGCACAAACATGGACCGTATGAAGTTTTGGCTCTTTCTACAACAAAACACCAACCTGAAGATTAAAAATAAGGCTCAGTAGTCTTAAAGGGAAGACTTTTACATGTAAGGAAGGAAACAAGAATCTCTAGTTGCTGCCAATGGGAGGAGCCACTGAGCTTAAAGCTCTAGTTCACAAATTGAATTCTGGCTGCATTTTAATATCAAGACTTTTTTCCCTTCACAGTGCCAGAAATACATTCCAGAGCCAACATTCTCAAGTGAAAACATACAGTATTTAGACAAGCAGTAATTTGCTAGTAATGTTTCCACATAATCATTTCACACACGATTGCTAATCATGCCATGTGAGGGAAATCTGAACGCAGGAATAATATATATGGCTGTAAAATTAAATTATCAAGCTGATAAATATAGGAAAAATGGTCAAATAAAAAAGTGTGTTCTAAGCTGGTTCAGAGTATTAATAAAGTCTGTTTGGGATACATTACCGCATCTTAGGAATATAAACACTCTCTTACTCCTGAAATGCTTAGTAAAATTATTTCTCCCCAAAGTAGAAATATAATATTCAAGAGCTTCCCATTCAGCCACTTATCATCATAACTTCTAAGGACTAAGCTCTTAAAAAATTATTTATTGAGGTCCATTCCAATCATTTCCCAGCAATCCACACTCTCCCTTCCACTCTCTTAACACCCTCTAAAGCCACCAATGGGAGCAGCCAAGGTGGGCTGGAACAGCAGCAGAGCTTCCCAGTGCAGGCTCCAGCTGAGAGAGAGCGTTGCACTCAGACCCGCTCTCCATTTCCCTCCTCTTGCTCCAAAGGGAAGGCACTGAGGTGGTGCCTGAAAGCACTGGGGAGATTTACATAGAAGGAGCCAAGAGAAACACTCTGAGCAGGCGCGCCACTCCCTCTCGGCTTCAGAAACACAAATGAGCATGGAAGACTTCGAAGTTATAAATAATCTTCGGTGGTAAGAAAGCAGTAATGTTTCACACATGGCAGGATCTGGCAGAGTATGTAGCGGAGCCAGCGCATGAAATGCTTAGCTATCAAATTAATTCCAGTTGGCTGGGATATGAACCCTGTCACATATAGTGAAAACTTGATGAAACATAACTAAATGTAATGATAAAGAGCAATGAAAGTGCTGCTGGAAAAGTAATCATGAAGCTTCAGCCTTGTTTAATGGTTTTGTCAATATCTGGGGAAGAGGAATTCCAAGGAACCAGAGGAAACCTTAGGGGGATTCTGCAAACATTAGGAAGAAATTATACAAAGACTTTGCAAAACCAGTCCTTTAAACAGGGGGATGGGCCATTATTTTAAAATAATAAGCTCAATAAAAAGCTTAACAGTAAATTTAAAGCTTAAAATGATTTTTCCTTTATGAATGCAATAGTGAGGCTTGGCACACTTAAAAAATAAAAAAAAGCCCATTGGAGATTCATGGCAATCTCAATAGAGGAAAATCTCGCCTCTCCGTTCTCTCGCTTCCTGATCCTAAGGCACTGGGTGGAAGAGCACAGGTATATTAAGAGCAATGAATGAGCAAAATGAAACACACCCATGGCTTTCCTTTCATAAACTTTCTGACACTGTTTCCTCACAACTTCAGTGTTTACTCCACAAACAAAAGACTCAATCAGTTGTCTCACATCCTTTATAGAAAAGCCTAAACACTAAATAAACAAGTGATTTGTAAAAATTAATAAAATTCCTGAATTAAATTGCTGAGCATTACTCAAACTTTCCCAAATAAACAGAGATGTGTCCATTCGTCCTCACATATGAGTAAGAGTCAGCAACATGGACTAACTAGTGGCCTGGGTAACTCAGGGCAGTTTTTCCCCTTTTTCAGCCCTACTATGTCATTCTGCTCCAAAATAAGGAACAAGGAGAATATCATACATTGGGAGATGTGTGCTTATAGCCAGTTCATAACAGCGTCATGAAGACTATACAGCGTCATTTGAGGACAATATTATATTTATCATATCTCACTGAAAACAAGGAGTACACAATGCAGAAGTCATGTGAGAAATAAAATAATGCCGCAAAATACAGGGAAGCATGTGCTTCCCAGAAGATGACGCCAGGAGAGGAAATTTATCGAGAGCACATTCTTGCAGGTAGCATAGGGGTTCTTAAAGGTTTTCATCCCATTTCACACCAAGACTCAAGGCTAACAAAGAAATCACAATGCTCTATTTCAAGAACGTTCAAGTGCTACGCCAGTTCCATCTTTCTTGCAATAGAGAAATTTTTAAAAAATAAATATTTTAAATGGCTAGAAAATTTACCTTGGGTAAACTTATAAAATAAAGGTTCTTAAGTTATGCAAGTAATTATGCCTAAATTAAGCAGTTAAGTTCATAAAGTTTTCTTCTAAATCAGCTCAACTATTTTTAGATGTTTATCATTTAGAAGCAAAAGTAAGAAACTAGACCACCAGAAGAGTTCAGGTTCTGACCTTGGCCTGGCCTGTGATGGCTCTGGGGCCCGGGGCTGTTCACATTGTGTCCTTTCATCTCAAAGTTTTAAACAGAGAAATCATGTGTTCTAACCCAGCAAGAGAACTGTGTTTATGAACTGCTTCCAGAGTGTCCTATTGATGATATTCTAGACTCAAACAGCCCAATCAGAGCCACCATGGAAGAGTCCCAGAGCAGGGTTTTGAAGGAAGGCACATCTTTGCAATACAGAGCAGGAAGCAGGAGTTCTGGGGTCCTTCTGCCTAGGCTTGAATCCTGCCCTTCATTTATAATAGCATGCTCTCGTTCAGGCTGTATCAGCTCTCCATGCCTCGGGTTCCTTAGCTATAAAATGAGAATAATAATAGTACCTACCAAATGAGAGTTGCCATGAAGACTGAATTAGATAATATATGCTAAGCATCTGAAACATAACTGGGTTTATCATTAGGGCTCAATAATTTTAGTTACTTTTATTATTATTTCCTAAGGGTTGACTGAGACCTTTACAGTAAATAAAAAGATTGCAAAAGTGAGACGCAGAATGTATTCTTAGACGCCAGTTCCAACTGCATTATCCCAACATTCCTAGAATTCAGAATGTTTCAAAACAATTATTTACTCTCTTGTAGATTATCCAAGATACAAGGATCCAAGATATATGCTCATTACTATTTCTAGACACAAGTGGGAAACAAAATTAATGTTCCAGAAATTCAATGTTTGCATGGCATCAGACTTTTCGTGGCAAATTGGATGTGAGCAATGCAAGCAAAAATCTCTAAGACTGCATCAATAACCTGACTCCTTATAGCATCAGTGGTAGTTTTCCTGGAGTTTGCTGTGATAATGAATATAGACAGCTTTGATCCATTAAGGACCATGCCTGCTGTCTTAATGCGTTTCCTCAAGTAATTCAATCATGTTTGTTTGGGAGAGACTTTGAGTTATCTTAGGGACATTCAGATACTACCAGGTTTCTCAGGGTATGCTAATACATTTAAATTATAGAGGGCTTCCTGATTGCATTAAAAATGCATTCATCTTCCCCTTGTCTTTGCAGAGGGCATGCCACAGGCTTTGTCATAACCAAATGCAAACTTCTCTTAGGCTGGGGTTGCTAATTATATTTTGAAGAGCAACTGGTTTCTTTCTCAGTATTCATCATCCACCAAATAAAATCATATCTGAAATATGTGTAGCACACATAAATATATTTCATCCAACTCCCAAGTAAATACATAAGTGGATGAATCCCAGGAGTGGACTTGGTAGAGAGTCTAAAAGCCTGAAAAGAAACTAAGAGAAAAAATAGAAATTTTAAAAATATCAAGGTCATTAGGAAAAGCTCACTCTTTCCTTTTCAGACAAAGTAGGAAAAAAAAAAGCATGAGCTGTAACTAATACTTGGAATAAAACATATCTACCCTTAGTAGTGAGGTTCACATAAACTATTAGAAAGAATTTATTCAAAATGTCAGCATGTCAGCAGGGCTTCCTTTCTCTCCCCAGTTCAAACTACACATGAAATTTCCCACACAAGCTCGGAAGCCTGTGACAAAATTCCCCTAACATTTACATCTGTGATGGTTTTTCTTCCAGAGAGAAGAGAAAATAGGGGGAAAGAAACTTTTGACAGCCTTTGTGATGCTCAGTAAGGTGGACGTATGTTTGCAAACTTCAAACCTGAGTGACTTGTTGTAGCACCTTTACTGACAGGCAACATTAAACAAATCTCTCACGTGGAGGTTCCTCTGGTGTGTGAGCCTGGGTTGGGGGAGGGGACGAGAGGAGAGGAGGAGCGGCATGTGCTGTCATGGGAAATTAACGGTCTACCTTAAGGAGTTTTACAGATCATCATTTTTAATCAAACACAGGCAGGCTGCCAGCTACGCACTAAAGAGAGCAAAATAAGTAACTTTTTCTGCCTCATCTTCATCTCTACAATGACCTACATAAGAATCAATTCTCCTTAAACCACAAAACACATTTGTAATTAATCTATTTGGATATCAAAATTAACCCCAAGAAGGAAAACTGGATGCAAATCTATTTTGGGGTCAATGACCTTAAGGCACACGGGAGCACACAGCCTCAGCCCTGACCTGTGCATGGTCACCTAACAGCCAGCTGTCTGGACTCATTCCCATCTGACACTGAGAACTGTAAGACCCTACTCTCCCTGACAAGCTTACATTATGAATTCACTCCCCAGACATTCACCAAGAGCCTAGTGTGTGCTGGGGCATCACTGAAGCTCCAGGTATACAAAGCCGATTGAAAACTGGTCACTAGCATCTTCTTTACAAGGAGAAACATCAGAACCAACACCAAGAGAATAATTATATGCCAGGTCGACAAGCGCATGGGGAAAGGGAGGAGTGTGAGAGGTGTCAGAGGGTGTCCCAGCGAAGACGTTGCTGAGGGATGAGTAGAAACTCACCAGGTAGGGAAGGAAAGGGCATCCAGTGGAGAGAACACATGCGGAGGAGGAGAGGCAGGACCGAGCACCGGGTGTGCGGAACGTCAGATTGGCTAAGGTGACTACAGACTGCAGGAAGTAGACATAGGGACAGGAGATCGTTAGCTCGGATTTAGAACTGAGCCTGGTCCTGGGCCTTGGGAGAGAGTTCCAGTTTGGAGATGACATTTTGAAAGTCACAGCTACAACGACTGAATAGGCGAGGCAGCGGTGGGGTGAGCAGGCATGGTTCAAGGCAGGCTGGAGAACTGTGCCGAGGGAGCAGGCAGAGGCCGGATGCTAACAGGCCCAGGGACGAATGGCCCGGAGGGGGATACGAGCCCAGGGATGGCGGTGGCAGAAGGAAAAGGTTGAAACATAGAAGCACGATCAACCGCATAAAAGTGTCATCAGCGCGTAAAAGGCTGACAACATCAGGTGAGAAGACTAAACATACCCTTGAGATTTGACAGTTAGGTGGTGAGGGGTCCGCAGAGTTGAAAGCGAACTGGGAGGAGAGTAACCTACTTGAACAGCCTGGCAGGAAGAAGAGGAATTTCAGGGATGGGGAAGGGCGTGATGTGAAGGAAGAGATTTTACAAAAGGAGAGCTTGAGTGGAGCATATATATTGAGAGGTCCCAGGGAGGGAGTCATGAGAGAGATAAAGACTGAAGACGCTGGAGAGATTAGATCTAAAAAACAAAAAACAAACCAACCAATCCCAAGATGGCTGAGGGGATAGAGAGAAATGGAATTAAGACGAGGGGAAGAAGAGCCTCTAAAAAAGGAAAGGACACATAAAGAAATGTGCCTCTACAGCAATAAAATGTTAAGGGTAAAGAAGGAAAACTGAGGAAATCTGGCACTAGAGGAGGAATGGACTTCTCTGTCACTGATATTCTTAATTCTCAAATTACTGGGACAACCTAATTAGGAACAAAGTCTCCACAAAGGCCAGGACAATGTCTGGCACACAGTGAGCACTTAAATATTTGTTGGGGAAAAAATGAATGAAAAATAATTAATAGAAAAGTATTACTAAATTGAAGAATTTCCCCCAAAATTTCAGTTTACTTTAAGTACAGTCAACTCCTATTGCATGTAAGTTGCATCCTAAAAAATGAGTATGTCAATCAAAACCACGTTTTAAAAAACGTCGTGAATCAAGGCTTACAAAGCAGAGGGGCCTCCATCTTTCTGAGATGGCTGCTGGGTCCTTTTTGTTGCTCAGTGAGCTCTTGTTTTCCATTTCTTCAAAGCCCCAAAATAAGAAAGGACTGGAGATGCATTCCAACGCATTTCTGAGAACTGATGCACCTCTATCAAACCTGCTCAGCATTTCTCATTTCACTTTCAAGAATGGATTTAGTGGCCTCTTTTCATACCATGTTCTTTTCTATTCTTATTTCCAACTTACATTAAAAAAAATAAAATATGCAAAAGATATGGATGGCTTTGCTGATGCTACGCCCTGAGCACAGTGGGTGGAGGGAGGGAACTGCTGCGGCCGCAGGGCTTTGCTGCTGACGGGTTCTAGCAGCCACCAGGAGAGGCGCAGGTGGATTAAAACTCAGAAAACAAAGGGGCTTCGACAGACATGACTGCACGGAATATATCACGTTCTGAGAGCCAAGTAGCTGCAGTGAACACAGTGAGTGAATATAATGAGCAATCAGCTCAAGATAAAGAGGTTAAAGACACACGGCTTTTAATACACAAGAACTGAAAGCAAGGTTCCAAAGACCCATTCAAAGAGTATTTGATATCCATCCATTTCTTTCGTGTTTTTACAATGAGCCCACCCACTTACCGATGATTCCCTTGTTCATTTACTCCAAATATCTTTACTGCTTGCCTGTTATGCACCACAACCACGTGATTCACAGCCCATACCTACTCACTGCAGTTTCCTGAGAGCCTCCCAACTAGGCCCAGGCCTGCACACTGCTTCCAGTGCTGGTCTTATATCCAAGGGACTCTTGATGAATCCCTCATGTGACACTTCCCCCCTCCTTCTCGACTGAATTTCATTGTTTCCAAAAACAAGCTTACATATTGAGGTTTGCCTAAGAAGGTTTCTTTAAAGTTGCCAACAATCTTTCTATGAAATGGATGGTTCTTAATTTTGAGGTAATATTTTCACTTTTTCTGGTGTTAAAATTCCTTCTCTTTAATAAAATTGGCAACCTATGTTCATTGCCAATTATTTTTCCATTGATTGATTCGTAAGTTCCAAAGTCTGGGAAATACAGAGTCAACTAATTTTAGCTTCCCTGCATTTTCCTCCCAAGGCTGCAGAACACAGTCTATATTTATCATGCGGACAGTCCGGATCTGGGCACCCTGGCGAACCACCTGGCTAGACACATGCCCCAGACGCCCAAGATCTACTCGTCTGAGAGGTTTTTTAGCCCCAAAGGTAAGAAATAAAAAGATTTCTTGAAAAGTTGTTTTGAAGAAATGTCAATTATAAGCAGTTTTAGGACCATAAGATCCTAAAAAAATTCTCATTTATTCCAAAATAATGATTGACTGTTGTTTTTATAACTATAAGTTTCAGTGATATCTTTTTTTTTTTTTAAATATATCTTTATTGATTTCAGAGAGAGGAAAGAAGAGGGAGAGAGAGAGAGAGAAAAATCAATGATGAGAGATTCATTGATCGGCTGCCTCCTGCACTCCCCCAACTGGGGATCGAGCCCGCAACCCAGGCATGTGCCCTGACCGGGAATCGAACCCCGATCGCCTGGATCCTAGGTCCACACTCAACCGCTGAGCCACGCCCAGCCAGGCTCAGTGATATCTTGATACAATGACTAACATAAAGGAACCAACCACTGCTGCTACTCCCAACAATGAGGCGACTAACACAGACACAATGATGCACAAAAGAAGACAAACACCTAAGAGGACATACTGTATGATTCCATTTATGTGAAGTTCAAGCACAGGTAAAACCAATCTATCTACAATGAGAGAAATCAGCATAATGGTTACCTCCTAAGAAAAGGGTATTGACTATCAATATGAGGAAGTCTTCTGGGAACTGAAGATGATCTATACACTGTATTAATGTTCCATATCTTGAACTGGGTTATGGTTACACTTGTGTGTATATATATGCAAAAACTCATGCAAATATATTAATAGGTATGTAAAGATTTGTACATGTTAATGTATGTTATACCTCAATAGAAATGAAAAAAAAACAGATTCGCTTTTAAAATATTTACAGATTCCGAATTCACAGAATCTAATTCAGTAATATGCTTCTGTATTCTTTCACTATGAAGTGATATGCTAGCATCTTTCTGGCACCGCACGGTTTTCTGCTTCCTACGTATCAAATGCTTTCTCATCTACTTACAGTGCGGTAGCTTACATAACGGGCTGGAAAGAACGCTGAGATTAACAAAAGTAATCGGCAAGTAATTCCTACTCTTCCACAAGTACTGATAACTGTTGGACGACATCAAAAACTCCAATATCTATTTCACTTGCAAAAGGACAGACTCAACATTTCCAAGTTCAAAACCACCATGCTTACAAAAAAATGAAATTAAAGCAATTAAAAACGAAATCTCCTTCTATGACACTCCCACCGCTGTTCTTTATATCTATCTGTTCTTGCTTATCTTGCATGAATCAAAGAACTTACCTTTCTCTTTCTGAGTAACAAAGTATCAAAAAAAATTCTTGCTTAGTTTGAGGTTTCTTTTTGTTTGTTCATTTGCTTTTAAGTATAAAAGGAAACTAAGAAGGGTTTCTGGACCATGAAATGGAAAACACTTCACGTGTGGTACGGCATATAAAAACCACAGCAGGCAATATTGATGATCAAATATTCAAATGACAATTACTGAAGTAAAAAAGTTTAAAATTACCAGGAAGAGCCCTTGGTATTATGCAGAAGCCCCTGTAACGAAGTATGCGAAGCATAAATAAGAGAGCAAGATGAACAGGGGTGAGAGTGTGTTTTCTCAGGGGCAAGGGGGACGGTAAAATAATCCTCCCAATTACACAGAGAAACAATGTACGGCCAGTACCCGAAGGACTGTAAGTTATTAAAGGTAGAGACCATGTTTTTCCTCTAGGTATTCCTACGATATTTTTGATACCAAATTACATTATCAATTCAGGTTTCAAAATCAGATGTAAATGGGCCTGTGGCTGAGCATAAACACATTTCATTGAATGCTGAATAAGCATATTTTGGTTATTGCATCCAAGGCAAATGCATGTACACAATACATAAAGAGCAGCACACGAATTATGTAAACATTTTGCACTGAAAAGACCCTTCTCTGTCTTTTACATGTAAGCTTCCAACAATGTTAATAAATAGTTATAAAATTTAACTGGCAATAAGAAAACCTGCATTTAAAATGTCTCCTTAAATCAAGGTCAATCATAGCAGCAGTCACGGTGATTTCAGGTTTACTGGGAAATACAGTTTTAGTTCCACATTAGCTTTTCAGCAGCAGAAAGCCAGCTTTCATGCTGCCTGAAGACTCAGTCAACTTATACTCATTATGGACCAATCACTGGCACAGGAAAAAACAGACAGAAAAACATGAAAACAGGAGCAGAGAAGGAAAAGGGCGAGAGGACAGATGAAATGCCTGACAACTGCTCTAGATACAGCCAAGGCACACGTTTCCCTCTTACCCCTGCGCTGGAAAAACAAAGTCAAAGCAGAAACAATACAGAGGTCAACTATAAGTCCCAGATCCTGACAACGAGCGTCAGCAGTAAACTGAAGTGTGAAAAAGTAACCTGAGTGCGCAAGCAACGGAAGACACCTGTCTCCAGAACTCTGAACCTGTACAGTACGTTAGAAAGACTTACAGTCGTAGATTTAGAGTGTGCACCTGACCATTCAGCATCTAGTTCATTGCATCTTGAAGTCAGCATCTGATTAAGCATCTCCAGGAAGGGTACTGCTTCCCAGGAAAGCATTCCTGTCTTGGGCTTGCCTTGTTCATTAGAAAATTATCATTATGTAGAGCTGAATTTTTTAAACATCCAACCAATGCTGCAGCTCTAATCCAGATTAATGAAACAAGATACTAAACTGCTTTATCTCTTATAACTGACAGACGGTGATGTATTTGAAAAGAGATCGAATCTTCTGTTTTTCTCTTTGGCTAGCATTTTCAGTTCTTTCTACTGGTTCTCATGAGAAATGGCCTGTGCTCTCCTTTACCTGGCTGACATGTCTTACCTTTGACACTGCTGTTGAGATGCGCACTGAGATGTGTGTTGGGTGGCTCCCCATTGTGCTCAGGAATAAAAAAAAATTTGCCAGTTAGTTGCAACCAGTGCTCAGCCATATAGCACACACATCGTATTTTAAAAACACGACAGTAAAAGAAAAGCTTAGATAAAAATTTTAACCTCCAAAAGTTAGTCTGAAGATTAAAAGCATTTAACATTTGTAATATACAGTGAAAATCAGGTATTCAGATGTGGGGTCTGAAATCTTAATATATCACCACTCAAGGACTTCACAGGCCTTCACCATCAGACAGCCTGAAAATAGCAATATTTTTCATAATTCTGAGGACAGGAAAAACCGCCATGTTTCATAAAAATGCAACAGGGGAGCCACGTTTCCTCTCGTGCATGAATAATGTATGACCTACAGTGTTATTTGCTAGACGATCTAATCACCAGCATCTTTCAAAATGTCCATATAAGCTTTAGCTCATTAAGGACAAACATGTATCTGTATAAAAATATAACGTACCTGTGAACACTCAGAATAATATTTCTCCAAATACTGCTGCACACATCAAACTGACATGGGGGGACACATTTTGCGCATTTTTCAAAGGTAAAAATATTGGGAAAAGAAATACTGAGTAATTATTTCAGCTTGTGACATTCATGCTTCCTCTAAATAATCAAACTTGAACTCTACTCTCAAAGTAAACCACAGGCACCCCACACACACAAATGCACACACATTCAAAAAATGTCCCAGGGGCTACCATACACTTTTCAAATAAAAGTGAAAGTCTAACAGAAACAGAACAAGAGGCTAAATAAGAAAGCTTTTAAGGCAAGGGTTCTTTTATTAGAAAGGACTTTTTCATCTTAGAAGGGTATTCACGATTCATGGAAGAGTAAGGCCAAAGTTACTTATGCATCCATAAGCTTCTGGATGCATAAGAGACAGAGAGGTGAAAAGAAAAGTATCTAAAGTTCTAATAAATAGCCTTATACTTTGTTTAACTGATCAAGTTACAGAAGTCATAGTTTAGGATCAGTAGTATAAAAAAAAAGTAACTTCTAAATTCACCTTTATATTTCTGTATCTTATCCTATGATACATTTTCTAGTTATGACAGAGGTGAAAAGATGTAAACAAAAAATCTAGTATCCCATTTTAGATTGATCCATTTTAATATCATTACAAAAGAAAAAATAATTTTCCATTACATTTTTATTCACATCTAATGAAAACAACAATCATTGCAAATCAACAAATATTTGCTAAGCACTCCGATAAATTGCCTATTAGTTCTTTAAACAAATATTAACTGTACATCCCATTCGTATAGAAGATACATCTGAACCACTATCCTCCCTCCATTGTGGAAGTAATGTTAGGAAACAACTTGAGAGGGGACAGATCATGAAAAGCAGAAATCCAGGATGTTACAGGAATGCAAATTTGTAGTTCTGTAAAACAGCATTGCCGAATTTACTCATTTATTAGCATGAATTAGTGCCAGAAAGAGTTGACAAAACCTCTTATGCTAGACCTGGTTTAGACCAACATATAGTTCATCTGTAGATAAATGATTATCCCAGAATTATTTTCTATAAAAAACTGTTAGGTTTGTTGCAGAGCTTATTACAAAACAAACAAGCAAACAAACAAGAACACACAGGCCTTCTGCAAAGCAGCCCACCAAACCATACTACTTGTTTAGGAGAAAACAATCATCTGTAGCTCAGCCACAACTATGCTTTAAAAGCTCTCATATATTTGGAATGTCACACAGGAGAGATAGCTCCTTAATAACATCTTGATAGGCTAATGGCATAATAACATTTGCTCAGTATCTCTGGACAATACTTCAAAGTGGGCTCTATCAAAGATTTATTTTCCATTCCAGTACAGGTAATTGTTAAGAGGGACAGAGGATGTTATTAATTAGAGAAGTGCTAATAACGTCACCATGAGTGTCCCAAAGCCAGTAAGACAAAGTCCTAAACAGCAGTTTTTCCCGACAGCCATCATGCAAGGCTCTCCCTAAGCCTTCAGAGTCCTTGCAATTTCAGATCCAGTCCCCAAACTTCTTACGATCTAAATATAACGCCCTCCTTGTTGTTTAAACAAAAAGAAATTTTTGCCTCAACAGCCCTGTGTACAAGCTCCCACTCACAGGCCCCAGCCTGCACCCCAGCACCATGCACCCCTATTCACTGTACTCCGTTCACTGGACCTTGAAAGTATTCCTCTCCAGTCAAATGTCATGTTCTCAGAAAGGCCTCCCCAGTCATCCCCCCCCCACCCCCGTCCCGGCACCGTCTAAAACAGTGCCCCCACCGCCAGTCATTACCATATTCCTAACTCCTCTCTGTTCTTCATAAACACTTCACAAGCCTGATACTGTTTCCCAGGTGTACTTGCTTATTTTTATTGTCTGGCATTCCCACTAGACTAAATTCCATATGGTCCGAGACTTATTAATCACTAGATGGAAGGGCCTGACACAAAGAAGTGCTCAATAAACTTTTAAACGCATGAGCCAATGGGTTTTTATTATGCTTAATTAAAACAATGAATTTTATATGCCTTTGATCTCCCAGTATTGTCAATATGTGAAATTGTAAGTATAATAATAAAACAAAAATATAAAATAAAAATATTAATCATGTTGGCCATGGAGCTTGTAATATCATTTTTAGAAATGTAACTTACTATGTCAATGGCACAATCAATGCTAGAGCCTTTCATGCCTCCAGGTTTGGTTTCAGCTATTTCCTGACCCCCTAACTTCAAGCACTTCTTAACAATCACAGGCATCTAAAGCTATTTCACAAGAGGCCATAAGTAACTTTGAAACAGTACCCCATACCGCTGCTAACTGGCTGATTTGGTATCTTTTTAGAAGTTACTCTTTGTAATTACAGACAAATAAGAGTAGATTATGTAGTTACAACTGCTTGTTCTGGCAGTTGGTTGCCTTAAGAAAGGCACCCAGCCAGAGAGATACTATCCATCACCATAGCCCCAGTTGCCAAGAAAATTTCAACTCATTAACTGACCTAAAATGCCAGCCTACTACTTAATGAACAATAAATACTTCATTTTTTGTTCTACCCAGAAAGACTTCATTGCCGTCTGATTTTAATGAAGTGTGGCTGATAATAAACAGTGAAAAATGTTCCCAGCCTGGATATTCAACATTCAAGTTGTGTTCAACAGAGTAAGCATCAGTGACATTTTTGCAACTTTAAATGGCACTGTCATCCACTATATCTTCAGCCTCTTACCTCTGCCAAGTCACCCCAAGACTGCAAACATCTGTTCTTCAATTGTCTCAGAGGAAACACACTTCACATATGCAAAGTGCTCATTACCCTAAAAAGCCAAATGCCTTTTAAAAGCTACTTGAAGCCAATAAGCAAAAGAAAAAAGACACTGTCAGCTGGACTTTTGAATTTTAAAATGTCAAGCCTTTGGAGTCCCTAAATATTATAAAAGCATTTCCCACTCACAGAATCACAAAACTAGAAAGGTAAAAAGGAAAATCCAGACCAACCAACTCCTTTATTTTATAGGTATAAAAAAGTTAAGACTCAGTGATTTGAAAAACATCAAATATTTATATATGGTCATTGCTACACCACTCCCCCAGCCCACTTTCAGTGGTCTATCCTCTCTACCATGCAATATACAAAATGCCTTTCCGTTGAAACAAAGGCTCTAGTGCTGAATGATTAAATAAATCATTTACTAAATTAATTTCCAGAGTGTGCTCTAAATGCAAAATCTAATGTACATTCTCCATAGCAGATAATTAAGGTTAAAAGAGATCACAAGGGTGGGACCATAATCCAATAGGGCTCATGTACTTAGCAGAAGAGGCCATGTGAGGACACAGCGAGGTTTCCTTGAACTCATGTGTCCTGGCTCCTGACTTGTTCTAACTCTAAAGACTTGGAATTTCTGTCTCTCAAGCAATAACGGGTGGCATAAAATCCCAGCGTCTGTCTTTGATGATTCCACCTTTGAAATCAGAAGCTTACAAGAGATGGTGACAGCAACAGAGACCAAGACAAGCATGACTTTCTTTTCCTTTGTAACTCTCCTCACCAATTTGCTTCATGGGCCCAGAACACGCATAGATGGGTAGACAACTAGACAGAGCAAGCATCAGAGTGCTTTCTGAGTACTTCAGTTAGATGCTGCAAGGATTCAGATTTTTAAAAGAATACTTTTTGTTGTCAATCATTTTCTGCTAGTATATGAAGGAATTGTACTAACAAATCTAAGACACGATATATTCTGTTTTTAGGCTTTTAAAGAATAAAGAATACTGATAATGATTAAAAAAATTTAAAAAAGAAAGGAAAAAGAAATTTTCATTCCTTCCCCCAAAAACTCCACAAATAGCAACCACAAAGTCATTTAAAGTTTCCTGAAATGGTGACATACTATACTAATTATAATTAAAAAGTGTTACACTGTATCAAACTATGGTTGATACCCCAATAAAATGTACTTCACTGGTGAAGTTTAGTTATATTTAGATCATGGTTAATAATCACCATGATGTAGTTATTCAAAAATAATAATTTTTGTAAAAAAATCTAAATTCCTGTCAAATCTAGATAAAAGAAGAAAAATATGCCATTCAAATTTCCACATTAACATTTCTCCCTTTTGTTCTCCAAATTCAAGGCCTATAAAATAAATTCCATTTATCAGACTGAATCCATCATTCCTCTTGAAAGTTTTCAAAAAACTATAAAAACAGCAAACTTGATGGTGGAAAAAGGCATCAGTCCTTTCATTTCCAGGGTCTTTATTTTGGTGAAAGTATTTCAGAATCTACCCAAGCATGGATGGAAGCATATTTATTTCAACTTTTTTTTTTTCATTTAGACCCACAAGGAGAAAAATTGATCAGATAACCTCTTCTCTGTAGTCCAAAGCTTACATTAAGGGTTTAACTGCACACAATGCCTGTTTAGTCCAAGAGTGAAGCAAGGATAATACTATACCTCATCTTTCCAAAAACTCACACTCTAAGAGATTATCTTGTTTCTTAACCAAAAAGAGAAAATAGCATGGAAAAGAATTAAGTAAACAAGTCGAGGGTTCAGCCGGGTTAATGGACGGTGAACAAACTGGAAGCCAGTGTATTTGCCTCGCAGTCTGTGTGGTTTCTTAGTGATGAGATGGCAGTAGTTGTGAGGAGAGCACAAAAATAAGTCTGAAAGGTTACGGGATCTGAGGAGCCTGCACAGTAATTTGAAGAGGACAGCATAAACGGCTGCTGAGCATATATAAAACAGCATAATGGGAATCCGCGGTGTGGTGTTCTTAGCAGGTGGTTCCGTTTTCAAAAGGGAAAACCTTTAGGCTGCAAAGAATGCACTGCCAGCTGAATAAAAATTATGAAAATAACATTTCAAATAAATGAAGTGTGGAAAAGCCAGAGCCAAAGTTTCTGGAAGACAGAGTACAATGTTGCTAGACATATGAAAAGAGGAGCGAAGAAAAATGAAGGCCCTACTACACACTTGGAAGGGTTTCTTCCTTCTGATGAAAAATATGTGAGAGTTCACTGAAAGAGTTTAAGAAAACAATGACATAATGTTTGAATAGTGCTGGCTTGTGATAAAAGTCAATGTGTGATAAGCTCCTTCTGAACTTATTTTAATATGAAGTTATAAATAATTATTATTATAATCAATTAGAAAAAGAATATGAAAAATTGGGATGGAAATAAAGTCTGAGTCACTCCAGTAAAGTAGGGGGACTACTTCGTGACAGAATATGGGGTCACCCAATAACATCAAACTGGTTTCCAGAAAGGCTGTCCTGATTTACATACTCGGGATAAAAGATCCAACTATTCAACCTTCTCTCCAACAACTGGTGTTTTCTGACTTGCTAATTTTTGCCACCGATGCAGCCACCAATTGAGTGGGCAAGGCTTTCATGCTATTTTTTTGTTTTCTCAGGACCTGGTATAAATCAGGGTTCAATAAATAATCAGCGAGTAAAAGTGAAGTGACGGAACCTGCATTTGAACCTAGATAACTTGTTCTGGTTTTTATTTTAAATTTCAAACCTTGTGCCATTTTCTATCTTTCCATTCTTCTACACTGCCTCTCCTGCTGTTTCACTGTCTTTTAAGTAATAAAATGCTAAATCACATTCACTTTGAACTAGCATGAAAAAGAAGTAAGGAGCAAAAGGATGAAAAATGTATCTATACATATTTAATAAGCCCATAAAAGCGAGTGACTATTTCTAAACAAGGGTCCACATCTAACTTGGAGAAGGAAAAACACACATTCCAAGTTTTCAATAAACTTTTCATTTATTGAGTATAAATAAATGACTATAGGAGGAATGAGGAAAATTTTAAGTGACAACAGTAAAAATGAAATACACTCATATGACAACACACATTGACTCTCCTCACTACCGAAAGTAAACTTCCAAACTTTAGACAAAATAATAAATCCAATAATCAGCAAGTGCTGAAGCATAAAAACTAAACTAAACTAAAATACTAAAAGATCTTAGCCATCTGGAGTTCCATAAGCCCATTATGAGTTATCAGCTGAAACTCTCTAACGGTTTGACAAGAGAGGTTGCACTTGAGTCAAAGGCTAATTTAAAGTCTATAATGACCAACCTGCTTGGAAAGGAGTTGACTTACCTTGCAGACCACATAATATTCTTGTGACTTCCATTAAGAGTTACACAGAGAATGAGTGAATGATAATCTCTTATAAATTGTGCAACAAAACTTTCCCCAGTTCTAATCAATAATAAACTAAAATTCTGAATGATAGTTGAGACCAAACAAGTGAGTAAACCTAGTAGGAATGTTCTCAAGCCTTAAAACAACTCTCCAATAAAGCAATGTACATATAATATTAAACAATAACTGTCAAGAACTGTAATACATTAAGTTCTACCAGTATTTTACCAGAATTGCATTTTATTAAGTGTGAAATAGTATGTTTTCTCCATTTAAGTAACTTCATGTTAAAAAGAGAAAAAAAAAGTTTATGGAAAAAAAAATCTCTTGAAAAGCGGCTATTAACAGCACTGCCAAAAAATGTCCAAAGGGTTTGTTTCTTCTATACTTCAGAACAAATGCAAGCATAAGGATTCCATTTATCCAAGCCACAACAGAACTTTGCAGTAAATTATGGCATTAAATCTCGGTTAGAAGATGCCTATAATGATTAAGGTATTTTCCCATTTTCCTAACAATTAGCAACACTAACTAAGTAGAAATCAATTGTAACTGGAGAAGAGAGTGAGTACTAAATTAATTACCAAAGTCAGTCAATAAATATGAGAATTGTTACTTAATCTAGAAATTCCGTATGTTGAAGTTTTCCCATTTTATACATATATAAAATCAACTAAATTTAGAGGAATAGTCAATTCTCTTAAATCAGTCCTTCTTAAATTACATAATTTACTTGCTGCAAATGTTTAGTAAAACAATTTTTTTAAAGATTAGTAACATTTCTTTCAAAATCTCTCATATTTTCTTGTGAGGAACTGAGGATTCTCATTGTTATTGTTACTTATATACTTGTGTTTTTTGCATTTAACCTAATGGGGTAAAGTATCCCAGTACAACTTTAAACAACTGCTTAAAAGATAAGAATTAAATTAATTCTAATGACATCAACTAGGAAGTCTTGTTTAATGACATGGTAAGATAATGCCAGTAATAACCTGCTTATGTTTTAGAAAAGTACATACAGTATTATCTCTGGCCAATTCAATAGCATCTGTTAAAACATTAATCCAAATGCCTCACAAATAGAAATTATCTGAGAATGCTAACATGATGATATGCAGTGTCTAACTTTTAATGAACCCAAGGGTCTCTTGTCCATTACATGAAAATACAACAAAAATGTATACTGGTTCATTACCAAGGAAAACATGTAATTAATATTACATTGGATATCTGTGTCCAAAGAATACTCTTTTTTACTGTAGTCAAAACACATAATTTAACTTCTTAACCTCTTTCAGAGGCGCAGTTCGGTAGTGTTAACCATATGCACATTGTTGTATAACAGATCTCAAGAACTTTTTCATCCTGCAAAACTGAAACTTTAGATCCATTGAACAAACTCACTTCCCCCATCCCAAAAAGTACCTTTTCAAAGGTATTTAGGGCTTAAAAGTTTTTTAAATACAAGTATCATGGATTCTTATTTTTCCACGATCACAGTATCACAATAAACTGAGCACTGTAACAGATGTCGTTCTAGTCACCATCCAGTTTTCCTTCAATACATAAAAACCACATATTTGTCTGATATAATGTCTTTGACTTTTGTAAATCACATTGGTTCAGAGACCTGCCAATTCTCAAAGGGCGACTGAGTCATTAGTATAAATTAGTGAGACAGATCACGGGTCTGCAATTTTTTGCTGTCAAGGGCCAAAGAGTAAGTAGTTTAGGCTTTGTGGGCCATATGGGTTCTGCTGCAAATATTCAATTCTGTAACTGTAGCTAGCACGAAAGCAGCTATGGGCACTACATAAATGATGAGCATGACTGTGTGTCAATAAAAATTTATTTATAAAAGTATGTGACGAGTTAGGCTTCTCCGGTGGGCCATAGTTTGCCAATCCCTGACATCCATAAGGAGGGGAAGGGAGAAGGGCAAGCACAAGGAATAGGAAAGGACATCTGAAGAATTTATGAAGTATTTCTCCTGAGAACAAATAACTATTTCGCAGGGTTGGAATTATTTGTTCTACTGACTAACTTTGAGGCCCTAGGAAATGGAACAAGATTGAAAAAAAAATTTTTGTATGACTTGTGTCAATGCTGACTGACCTATTAGCATTCAGCACATCAGCATTAATAATGAAAATATTGATCTTCAGTGAGTACACATGATTGGACTTACCTTAATAATGGATGGAATATGACAGTAATGTTTCTGGCTCCAGGTTTGCAGACAAATTTTGTTCCTCCACCTTCAATTAAATTGTCATCAGGATCCCCTTTCAGAAAAAATAAAAAATAGAGATTTAGATTTTTAGAAATATTACAAAGAAATAAACCGAGCACACCTAGATAAATGTTATGAGGGAATAAGAAGGACCATCTTTGAAAACAATTGCCTTCAGTATCTACAAAACTATTTGGGATGCCTTGACCTAGTCTTCCTCATTAAGTAGACTATATATGAGCATTTTCACGCTGGAGCGAGAACATGGAAGCACAGTAAGAATAAACAGTATATTTAAAGAAATAGTGCAAGGTTATAACTCTTGCTCTCTAAGCACCAGTATCTGTCTTGGACAGTACGGCACATGAAGCTTTCAGAGGAAGGAGGCTGCCATTCAAAGTTGTCCAGGGCTGTAAAGGCTGGAGCAGAGACCCAACTGAACCCAACTGACCGGATTCCATCAAATCTAAGGCCCCGCTAATTGGAAGATACGCTATTGTGGGTTAACAGTAAGGGAAAATATCCTGCTAATTAAACTACAAAATGCTTCCTTATTATTTAGAATCTTTACTTTTTCCTACTGAAAAGCTCCTTTTAAAAATAGTCGATGTTTACCGTAAGTCTTGCATACACATGTAATAAGGAGACATAAGAAAAATACATCGGTTAAGAGATTCTTAGAACTATGTCACATTCAGAGTCCGGATCGTCTGACTGACTCGACATTGCTAATATCCTTGTTTTCTAAAAACTGTCAGCGAGTTTCTCAAAGGAGTGTATCTAGGACTTTATTTCAAGCTGCTGATTGACAGCCATTCCGCCAGGTTTAATATGTTGATATGTTCTTGAGGCTATCAGGTTTAAAGAAAACATGTTCCTATACCAAGCAAGACTCATATTCTTTCCTCAAATGGGCCTTAAGAGGCTCATTAACTGAAATACCGAAGGGTGCTAGTATGAGAAACAATCACTCTACCACACTGAGGCAAAATAACTCATTATGACCGTTTTCAGGTGGGCGGCCATTAAGATGCTATTGATTTCATATACATCCTAATTTCAGGGGGTTTAGAATATGAAAAAAATGTATATTTTAGGATGCTGGGAGAAATGCTCTCCCTCCACCCTCAATCCTCACATTTCTTTCCATTAAAGTGAAGCACAATTAATGAAATCCCTGGCCTCTCTCCATCTTTTCCCCACTCCAGGGAAAGTGAACTAACTCCTCTGGTGAGAACAAGAAGAAAAAGCAGGGCATGCTGCTTCCACAACCCCCTTATTCCACTTTAGAAACCGGAATACAGTGAGATAGTAAGTGTTGTCTCGCTAAGTTTAGCAATAAAGGTCCTGCCTTGTCAGAGAAGAGCGAAGTGTTCAAGCACCTTCTGGAAGGGGTTAGTAAATCTGTTTAATTTCTTTCAAATATGTTTTCACTGATCTGAGAGAGAGAGAAAGGAGAGGGATAGATAGAAACACCGAATTGGCTGCCTCCTGCACGCCCCCTACTGGGGATCGAGCCCACAGCCAGGGCATGTGCCCTGACCAGGAATCGATCCAGTGGCCTCTTGGTTCATGAGTAGATAGATGCTCAATCCACTGAGCCACACTGGCCGGACTAATCTGTTTAATTTTGATGTTCATTTAGAACATTCATTTGACTTTCAAACTAGACTACATCATTCAATCTAGCGTATATCAATATAAATGTAATATTTCATCTTTCATCTACTTTATGTTATTTCTTAATAGTGTCAGAACTCTGATAGGAAAGATACACGCCACATTCCTCAACACCTTAACAATCTGACTTACAATGTTTCACTTTTTTCTAAATTAAACATTATCTTTCTAATTATAGTTCTTTGCATGATACCACCTGATTTATTATCTATTTTAACGGTCTCTGAGGCATCTTAGCAACTGACTGATAAAAACATGTGAAGCTTCAGAAATACATACCCCAGATCATCAAGGGTTCCCAGAGGCATTGGAGTCTAGACAAATCCCACTTGGATTAGTTGTTTCCACCAACTAATCAGAGCAAGGTTTGTCTTAAGAAAAACAGAAAATATAACGACATGTACAGCTCTCTTAATTGAAAATCATGAGCTATTTTTCTCATTAGAAAAAAATCAATTTTATTGCACTATATTTGCATCAGTGATATTACTGCCCTGCCAAGCCACTGGTTTTGCCGAGTTAAAAGGAAAGCAAAAGGAGAGCATCAAGCCTAGCACAAACACTACTCCTGCAGTAAAAATCCTCCTCAAGAACTCACAGATATGATCACAGGCAGAAAAAATCCTCCTCAAGGGCTCACACAGTATGGTCACAGGCAGAAAAAAGCAGAGTAAATATGTCTCTTTTACCAACACTTCTCTGTCTCAAATCATAAACTCAAGACACAACTGAATCACCAAGGAAACGAGTGTATATGTGAGGAAGAAATCAGGTTATATTCTGCGCTCCAGGAACAGCATAAAGAACTTACTATGAAATAAATGAGTCCACGCACAAAAAAATGCCTAAATCTACTCAATATGAGCATATCTTTTTAAAGACAACATGATCTCCAAAGGTTTCTAAAAATCCTGATGTTTTGTGATTTTCGGTATTCAAGAATTAAATACAGACCTGACTACCTACCTCCAATCATTTGTTCTAAATCCCTGTTAGCTGCAGATAGACGATTACTGATTTTCACAGTGGGGTTAAACTAAATAAAAAGTAAAGCTTGGGCAGAAATATGCAAAAAAAAGTGACTCCCCCCAACCTGAACCCCAGGCACAATTCCACGTACAAGAACGCCGTATGTTACTCCAGTCCTGCTACCCAGGGCCATCTACACTGCATTTGCTATGACTTCCTCTTTACGGACCACAAGTTCTAATCCAGCTTATTCAATTACCAGTAAACAGCACTAGCCTGGTAAAAATACTCTTGAAATTAAAGCTGTCACAACCAAAGACAAAGGCTGTGGCCAAAGACCATACAGCGTGAGTCTATCCTCTGAGGTTTCCTCTAGAGAGTGAACGTTCTGGGCGAGCAACCAGACCGCGGTCCTCACGCGCCCTCCCATCATCAAGAACCCGGGGCCGAGGCCGGGAGCGGTCCTGAGGAACACGCGGCCCAAGCCCAAGAGCTCGGGAAGGGCCAGAGCACCGCCTCCCTGGCATCCATTAGGCTACAGTAGAATCTCGGCCCGCAGGGGCCAGGTGATAGGAACCAGAGAAAATGGTGAATGACGGTGGGTGGCTGCAAAGACAGGGAAACCGACGGCAGCATTATAAGTAGACTCTGCAGAAAGGAGGGGCAAAAATGCCCCAGCCACTCTTCCTCTTTCTAATAAGAGGACAATGCCTTGACAGGCTCTCCCAGATGACCGGCAAGAGGCTCCAGGGCCACCAGTGACTGTGGAGATGACAGCATCTCAGTGCTCACAGGTCAGTCCCTTCATTTAGAATTCACTTTAAGTAATTAGCTCCCAAACTTATTTATTCCTTGATTCCTCCCATCTAGAATTGGATGTAGTTTATAATAAATAAAGTCATTTTAATAGGACAAAAATAAAAAAGCGAAACTGCAGAAGTTAATGGAAACAAATATTCTCACCGAGAGAGCTACGGTACAGGGGGAGAATCAAAAAGATCTGTGCCAGCCCCCAGGTCTGCTACCTGATATTAGAATTGTGATAAAATTACGTCATTCTCTGAGCCTCAGCTTTCCCATTTACAAAATACAGATTGCAATAAATTCTTTCAAACACTTGGGTGATGTTTAAGTAAGATAATATAGTAAAGGGCATTCAGGACAGTGCCTGACACCTAGTGTATCTCAAATAAATGGTTGTCTAATTTTCCCTTGAGAATTATAAAGCAGTTAAGGATTTGCTGACCACACACACACCAAGCAACATCACTGGAATATAAACTAAAATACAAAAACTCTAAATTCAAAAAATGTTATTCTTGTTACTGTAGGCAGCAGTATATAAGTCTATATCATTAATGAGACCAGTGACAATGTCTGTCTTATTTTAGGGGCAGTATTATTGCAGTGAAAAGCTTAGAAAACTGCTGAGAACACAGCACAATCGAATAAAATTAGTCTTTCTCCACTCTTAAATTTCCAATTAAAAATAATCATTATTAAATGTATAGATGTTGAAATCGTGAATGCTTTATGCGAAGCACTGAGATGAAAACAGTATAAAATCTGAGGGTCACTTTGCTGAGCCACAGACTGCAGCGTGCCTCCTCTGACATTTTACATGGGCTCTGAATTGAAAATTGGCCTTTCCATATAGAAAAGAACCACAGTGAAGGTAAATTATTTTGCAGCAAATATTCTGCTTCGTAAATACAGTCTAAGGATTATAAAAATGCACTCAGTACAATAAATATGGAATTCCTGATTGCATCAATAAAAAGGGTCTTTAATTGACTCTAAGAGCCAGCTAAATGGTCGAAGAATTCCCTGAATTCACAGCCGTCACCTTGCCAGAGGGGTTCTTTTAGATTAAGTTCTCTGTCACGTGCCCATTCTTAAAGCACAAATTATCATTATGATTCCATGCTGTTGCTGCAGCTACCACCACTGCGAACAAACTTGTAACAAGGGACTAGATATGAGCTTGGGGTTTGGTACTAAATTAAGAAGAAAATGAAGGTAAAATACTTTTCCTTACATTCAAATAATTCACAATTACAGTCAAGTCATGCAACTCAGGATTGGTGATGATATTCTATTGCTCATGAGTAAGTTGCTGCTGGACTTGGGAAGAAAAATCTAGGCAACAAGCCCTTCAAGGAAAGGATCATCTTTTGGACTCAACTCTCACCAAGTATATAAATATTAACAACAGTGCTACTTTGTTCATGGATGTATCCCTTGTGCTTAGACTAGTTTCTTGTACATAATGAATACTCAGCTGAATGAATATATAAACAAACAAATGAACAAACAAAAAATAATAATGTCTCTTTTAGCCCAAGTGAATTCTAAGTACAAAGCATTTAGGGCCAAACAGCAGTTGTGTTTCACATCAAGTATGTTCAGTAAGGAATCCAAGTTTCAATAAATTCCTGAAAAAGTATATTGATTGAGACATTATTTGTAGAAAACAATCTCCCAAATAGAAACAAATGAGCTATCTCCACCATGCCTTGCCTATATTTCATTGCTCAGTTACATTCTGTTCCTGGGCGGCTAGCTCTAACGTACTGTAGGTAATTAAGGCAGGTGTCAAGTGCTACAAAGGATATACAGAGAGAAGATCAAGAGGGCAAAGGGGACTCATTTATTACCCATCTATTAGGAAACTGGTACTGTGCTAGACCTTTTATATAAAATGTCTCACTTAGCCCTAATAATATCCCTGTCATGCCATTACCTAACACAGAGGTGAAGAAATTGAGGCTCAATGGGGCCGAGGGGAGCAAAGTGTCTTGCTCAAGGTCATACACTTGGTAGGTTCAGTATTCAAACAACTTTTTTTCCAACTATACATACTTAATATCATTTTATGCTCCCAAGAAACTCACAGGTTGAATAAAGTGACAGAGATGATGGGTGATACAGGAAAATTCTAAAATAGGGAGGCGTAAACCCTGATTTCATTGTGGTTTTAACATATAAAATATATTTTCCATGGGCTCAACACTAACTACAGTAGCTGGTTATCCAAGGCAACATACAAAAGAGTCTTTGATCAAATATGTACAAGAAGCTTAAGAAAACAATATTCTATAGATAAAACTATTGTGTAGACAATAATTCTGGGAGAAACACATTTAATGGTCCCCACTGAGCCAAAGATAACACTTTCCTCTCTAATAAGGTCCCAACAGTAAGAACTAGAACTAATTCCATTTTCCCCACCTCTCCTGACTAGTAGTGGGTATAATGACCCCTCTGACCTCAAACCCTTGGCAAGGGTTCCATGGAGGTCCAGGAGCATGGAAGTAGGAAGGCAAGCAAGGGTTGAGACCTTCAGGGAAGGGACTCTGGAGAGCTGGCCTGTATTAATACCCAACGCAAAGACAGAAGCACATTTTTTCTGTTTCTCCTTTGCAGTACAAAAAAAAAACTCAATAGCCCTCCCTTGCGGTTTCTTTTTTTGTTACCACAGGTCATTTCCATACGTTAACCATCTGAAGCCATTATAATGTCTTACAGTTTCCCTATGACACAAAATGCATGGAGTCCCACAGAGATCATCTAAACATTTTTTTAATTTTAGCAACAAAGACAAAGAAAGATGGAGGAAAATACAAAGTTTTGAAAAGTCTCAAAAGTTTAACAAAATGAACAGTCCTAGAATGTAAATGAAGTAAGTTCGCTTTTTTAAAACTTAAAGCCTTGTTTATATTCCTTTTTTCCGCTCTATTGAGGTGTGCCTGGCGAAGCTGTGAGGCAGTGACAGCGCAGGCCATGGCAATCTGATGCAGGCACATGCGGTGAAAGCGTCTCCCGCCCAGTGAACTCACACACCATCGCCCTGCTATCTTTTTGGAGGGGGGAGAACACTTAAGATCTACTCTCTCTGCAGATTCTAATTATACAACACCCTTGTCTCTATCTGTTGTTCTCTGTAACCATTTAAAATCCTGAGCATGAATTTGGGGCTAACACTCATGAAATATACATCCTTCCTCTCCGGACCTGCAAACACCCATAACTTAACACAATCACGGCAGCCCAGCGAGAAAAGCAGGTGACATTGGTGGATTCTTCTGGTACTCAAAGACTATAAGTAAGTAGGAATTACAGATATCACTCAGGATGCCTTTTCCCTTCTTGTGTGCTGCATTGCTGCGAACTGAATTAGGATCCTCGTGCATTCCAAGTAGCCAACAGCTGCTGGGAGTTGAAACCCATCATCTCAACCAAGCCTCTTGCCTAACATTCTTCCTTCATCAGGATTCAAACCCAAACCCAAACAATCAAATAATCAACAACAAAAAAGCTCCCCCAGGCATTCCATCAGAGTACTTTCCATCACACAAAGTGGGCCTCTTAGGGTGGCATGGAGAATCAGGAGCCCCTGAATCGGAGTAGATTCATGCTCACGACCTCAGAGGGTGGAGGCTTAAGGCGAGTGCTGATCAACTAAACTAATCTTTGAGAGGAGGGGAGAAAAAACATGAAGGATTCCTTGGTAATCCTCTTATACTGCTGAGGGCCCAGGTGAGATGAAATGACTGAAATTTATAGCAATGCCATATAGCTGCAGAATATTCTAGAGCAGAAATAAGAGCGAAGAGGAGAGACTTTGAGAGCCAGGGTTATGAATGTGCCATCTAGAAGTGAAAACGAGGGATAAAAAGAGTTGAAGTTTCTGGTGTGAAAAAAATTCGAGTGCTCACAGATAGGCCAAGGCTTGATGGGAAAATAATGAGGCTTGGAAAAGGTTTGGCTGAAGAAAATGACAGAAGATGCCACCTGGGGGTTTCTAAGATCAATGAGTAGTTATGCCAGGAGTCAGGGTGAAAGGAAATGGGAAGTCACAGTTAGAGAGGGACATACTTAGAATGACAGCCTTCCTTGCTTTCCCTGTGGTCCCAACCACAGGCAGCCCTCCCCTGAATTAGAAATGGCGAGGTGGCAAGGGGGCAATTCGATGTTTCCTACTTAAAGAGTTAGGCAGCAGCAAAGTTTGGGAATAGGGCAAGGTTGAGAAAAGAAAGAAAGGAAATTCCAAGGATCTCAGCCAGAGGAAGAAGGGACATTCCTACTGGTCCTCTCTAAAGTCACTCATGGGCATAAGGCATAATGCAGAGAAAGGGAGTCTAAATTAGGGACTGCCTAATGACAAGTTATTGTGAGAGGACAAATGGTATGTGTTCTCAGGTATGAAGGACAGTGGAGCATGTGTATATGCAGTATCTTATAGCTGCTGGAATTTCCATTTGAGCAGACTGCTAGGACGGAAATACCTCACCTGAGTGTTGCTTCCAGTAAGACACTCTCTCCTGGATTTTTGGTTAAAGACCATGAAATATTTTTGTATGAAGAAATAAAAATCATATTCTATTGTAGTTCAATAGTTGAATATATTCTAGCTCCTAAATAGCAAGTGAATTTTACAATAATCTTTTACTTTGGGGTGGTCTCATGGTTTAAAAAACAAAACAAAACAAAAAATACCGGTTTCTTAATTATCTTGCTATCACTAACCTGTAAGAGGTTTTGGAGTACAGCATGACAAGGAACAACAATAACAAAAGAGAAACAAAACTTAAGGTTAATAGCAGCTCACTCTGAGCCACCAGTAAAATGTGCTCACCTGGAGCTCTTCTGTGAGCGTAAGTCAGGGAGGGCTCCATTACTAACAGTCCGACAGCTTCTGTAAGGGAGTCTGAAACGGCCTGCTCCACGAAGAGCAAATGTAAGGTATGGGCCAATTACCGAAGGGCCAATCACCGAGTGCCTCTGTTTAAATGGTGATCATAAGGCACAAGGGAACCTGCATGGACCGTCTTCGAGGAGCATTCCTATCTGGGTGACATTCCCCCCACCTCACTTTATTTTAAGAGTACATAAGGAGACCGCATTGATTCTTTTCCTTCCACTCTTTAACTGATCCCCTAGTTCTGATTTTCCTGAATCTATTAAATATGTTTAGTGGTTAATCGGATATGTCTAGCTCAGAGATTCTCATGTGTAAGCTCCAGTCACCTACCTGGTGTATCACGTGTCTGGTTTCTTTCACTTAGCATAATGTTTTCCAAGTTCATCCACGTGGTAGGATAAATCAGGACTTCATTCCTTTTCAGGGCTGGATAATATTTCAAAGTATGTATATACCACTTTAGTTTATTTATCTACTGATGAACCCTTGGGTATTTCCACTTTTTGGCTATTATAAACAATGCTACTATAAACAACCACACGCAGGTTTTGTGAGGGTGTGTCTGTGAGGGCCAGTTCTCTTCAGCATAGACCTAGAGTTTGAGTTGTTGGGCCATCTGATATTCTATGTTTAACATTCTGAGGAACTGCCACATTGTTTTCCAAGGAAGAGGCTGCACCTTAATGCTCACTGTTGTTGTTGTTGTTGTTCTACATAACTAACTGTTTAGAAAAGAAATTGGGGGGGGGGGTCACTGGAGAGCACACTGAAGAAGTACAGGGTGGGGCAAAAGTAGGTTTACAGTTGTTCATATGGAAAATAACACAATAATTAATACATAATAACACAAGAATAAACTGTTTCACATACTCACAACTGTAAACCTCCTCTGGCCCCATCCTGTGTATTTTGCTCTCCGTTTCCCACCAGCCCCACAGCTCCCTCCTGCCTCCTATAGGGGAGCCCTGTCTGCTTCGAAGCATCACTGAGGAAGCATTACCAGATACAACAGGTGAAGCAGAAGCACTTGGGAACTGGTACAACTGGGAAACTATCTATACTGTTTCACCCAGGCGTCTGCCTATCATTAAAAGACAATAAGGTTTCCCTTCTCACTCAAGTTGCAGGTTGCAGAAGGTTTTACTCTTTGCTCAGTAGTTCCCATTAAAATAAAGCAAGAGTGATCGGAAGGATGACCACGCAGTGACGTTCTCAGATTAGATAAGCCCTTCTCGGTTTTGACCTAACACATATGTTTGGTCAGGGGTCTTTCAATGATGGTTTGCCAGCTGAGCGGTAGATTTACGATGCGGATAAGCATCAACCTGAAAACAGATTGAGTCCATCAATCTTACTTTGTCTGTGAAATGGTCTATGATGGAGCCTGGGCCACTGGAAATGATTAGGGCATAAATATACTAGTTCATAGCGTGGAAAAGGTGCTGTTAAATGCTGTCATTGTCTTCACACTCAGAGAGGTGCTTAAATCTAAGTACTCTCAAAGTTGGAAAGATGTTATATTGAAGGGATTGATATGACAGGCTCAAAATATAATAAGTCAAAATGACTATGAGTAGGAGAGATAAAGGGCTCTTTAAGTACAAACATAGAGTCCAAATACAAACTGCAGAGCATGGTAGTAGTGAGTTTATCGACAAAGCTAATCAGGGCTGGCATCCAAACAAATAGCATTACTTCAGGGCTCAATGGCAACATGCACATTACTGAGGCACAAGTGCCTTTAATAGCTTCACTAGAAAACCCAGTCACTGCTTAGGCTTAATCAGCAACAGTCAACTTTCCAGGCACTTCAGGCAAAAAACTCCTGCAATATTCTCACAGAATGAAAACTGGTCTCCTAAGGCAGCTTAACAAGATCCCTGATATGATCAACACTCAAAATTACAGCTGGCAGACGCCTTTTCTTCTGTTTCTATATAAATAGAGCATAATGTAGGATTATGCATATCATACGTTCAGGGAATAATGGATAAAATAATCAGGATTTTACAGTCTATCCAGGCTGTCCAGCCCTTGCAGATCTCCAGTGTTCAACACATTTTTTTACCCCAACATAGTACTATTCATGAAAAAGGAAATACAACCCTCTCATTCATCTATGATTGGAATAATGACAATGACCATAGGAAAAGATGGGCCTCCAATGTTTGCCTTAACCTCTGTCCTTTATTAAATGCAGCAGGTTCACTGTCAGCCATGCACCAAAGCACAAACTAGTGAATTTTTCCAATAATATTTGTTCCACATTTTGCTGACACTCTTATATCTTGTTCTTATTCTCAAAAACTTTACTTTCCATTTTACCTGTCATAATTGGGTAAAAAGCACATACCCTACGTGTTCAAATCCCAATTCTAGGAATTTCCTCCCATCTTCAGTAAAAAATAATATCATGGGTAAACTTAAGATTTAGCAACAAAGATGTTCATTGCAGAACAGTATATTAAACTAAAAAAAAAAAGAAAAATCACTTAAAATGCAAAGCAATAGGGACTTGGTTAAATACACACACATATATAATTGATACAAATATACACACAAACACACAAACACATATATAACTACAACATGATGTGGCAATTAAAAATATATACACACTGTAATGTGGCAAGAAAAAGATATAAAAGGCAGAAAGCCATTACAGCAAAAGGTTATCAATTAAAAACATCTTGTAAGATAAGCCTGTATTATATGTTTCATAACTGCAATTTGAAAGACTTTGCTAATCTGATTTTCTGTCTCTCACCTCTGCTGAATTTTGTTCCTGGAACCATTTTTCCAGTATGTGTTGTGTATCGTGTATGTGTGTATGTGTGCATGTGTGCATGCACATGTGTTTTATAATTTATCTGCAGCAATTCTTTGAGGCCTGGTTTGAAGATAGGTTCTACCAGAAAACATTAGCAATAGCTTCTGCTTGTCTGAACTGACTTTAGTAGTACTTTCTCATTAATACTGCTGAAAAAAAGAGGTCTCCACACAACCTACTCTTTACAGACAGCCTACAAATAACTTCCCCTCAGAATTCAGTTACTCCAGTGAAAGTGTCTTTGGATTCTATTCAAATATCCTTGTGACTGTGTTTATCAATTCTGATAGTAAACCAAAGATAATCATTACAAATAATATAGAAAAATAACAGAGAATATAATTCTTGCCTTAAATATTATCAGTTAACTTGAGGTAGTAAAATATAACATTACCTAGTAAAGCACAATTTGGTACGGATTATAAAATCAGATATTAGGAGAATGAACTTCTCTTTTTAATTTTGATATCAAGTAATTATAAGTGATTAAGTTGCTCAACCACTCTCAGCCATCTATTTCTTACCAATAAAATAAAGATAGATACTCTTGAGAAATGCTCACATCTATGAAATTTTATTTCCTAGACTATAATGTCCTTTATAACATATTCTACCCATTGGCTTTATCTACATTTTCTGATACTGCATAATATAATACAGTAATACCTTTGTGAAGTAGAAATTTATGCCAATTATTGTAATCATTGATATTTCATATGCAATAATTCTAATGGGATTTTAAATGTATTTTTGCTTTGGGATATTAGTTATGCTTCAGGAAAAAATAATTGGTATCATTTCAGGTTGACATTTTTACACCATCTAATTATGATTATCTTATGCCCTCTTTCTTTTAGGGTAAGCATGTTAGATTCTGCCTTATGACAAAATGGGAAAAATTCATAAAATGTCTCTGTGATTTTAATCTAAAATGTTTCTCAATTATTCACCCCAAAATAGGTATCAGAATTTTAAACAAATCACTATAGCCAATGGTTTTCAAAGAAGCAATTCTGAAAAATACTCATTTAATAAAAAAAATATTTATTTAATTGAATTCCATCCATAATCAGGAACTCAGCATCTTTGTGCCTAGGAGTGGGCTCATGATGATAGAAACTTAACTAATAAACAGAGTCCATGACCTGAAGAAGTTCATGTTCTGACTGAGGTATAAAAAAAATAAACCAAAGTTAGAAACAAAGCTATTATAATATATCACAAAAGAATTTAAAAAGTAGCATTCCACCAAGATAGATCTATTGCTCTTGAACTTGGAAACCAACTTACATAAAAGGCCTAATAAAATCCAGGAAGGCACATGAAGTTCTAGTTGTTTGGCAGAGAAAATATGCCATTCTTCCTCTACAAAGTAGCCTGATATTAATAATGCAGGAAAGCAGACTGGCAGAGATAACACAATACAGAATTCCTAATATTGGTATTCAATAAATACCCCATTTGGCTGATCAAAAATAGTGACTCAATCACATGACAAAGGAGCTACTTATCAGCATTTTCTAAATACATCATATAAAATTATTGTTAAAACCTCTTCCTGGAAAAGGACTTTGCTTTTGTATTTCTTTAAAGATCAGTAAATCTGCTTTTAAAATGTATTTTTCAAAAAAATCTAAAATACAGACAAGGCCTTTTATTAAAATAAAATGTACAAAAGAATGACTTGTCAATTTAGCTCAGTACAGAGCAGAGATGGGCAGAGGTTACTAACAAAAAGGCTCTGAAGATAGGAGACAAAGCATCTTAGGCCTGGAAATTAATGGTCCGTGGATACAGATTCAGTGTAAACATCTTTTATCCCAACAGTCAAGCATCACTCCAGCAACAGAGAACAAAGGTGAGACTAGAACAAAAAGACAGAAGGCACATTAAATTCAAATACATTCTACAAGTTTTCATTTTGTTTCAACCATGTACAGGAATTGTATAAGGTCCTAGCTCAGTAAGAACAGCATCTATCTTTGGTTGCTCATGTTTAAAACCTTTGGTGTCATTCTCACTCTCCTAGCCTCTCATCGAGACCATCAGCAAGTCTGATTGGTTCAGTCTTCGAAACATCAAGAAGCCCACTACTTCTCCCCACCCTCACTGCTACTACTCTCAAAGCCACCACCACCTATCTCCTGATCACTGGTCTCCTAACTGGCCTCTGCTTCCACCCTGTCCCCTTTCAGGTGATTCTCAGCACAGCAGCCAGGGAGATCCTCCTAAAATATAAGGCCAATCCAGTTACTCCTCGCGCCGCAATACTCCAAACGCTTCTATCTCATGTGGAATAAAAGCCCAGCTCCTTACAATAACCTGGAAGACTACACCGTCTGCCCCTGTAATGTTCTGGGCTCCTCTCCTACTCTTCCCTGTCTCACTCTGCTCCTTACACAGGCCTTCTCCTCTGCTGTGAACACACCACGCACACGTCTGCCTCGGGCCTCCGTTCACGCTGTTCCCTCTGCCAACCCTCTTCTTCCAGGTCTACACGGTTTGCTCCCTTATCGCCTTCATGTCTCTACTCCACAACCTCCTTCTCAGGAAGCCCTTCCCTGGCATATAAAGTGAGAGTAAAATAAAATATAAATAAATTCACTTCAATATTAAATTTAGTCAGTGGAAAGCACGTATACCTATATACCAGCAACAAAAAGTCTATAAAAACTAAGTTCCAGAAATCTGGCCATGAGGATATAGTTCTGAGGAAGATATTATACAGGGAATGTCCACTAAAATGGCATGCCTGACAAGCACACAGCTGAAGCACACACACAGAAAATGGGAACCACATATATGTAAATGTTTGAGCCAGCTTTTCTGTTCTAACCATCTATCCTGAGTGTTTCCCCAGGTCATTAAATATTCTTTAAGAACTTGAATAGTAAAGATTCATAACACTGTTGGATTGCACATACACTCAGAATTCAACCACCAGTTAGAAAACCTGCTGCACGGTTAAGATGCCAAACGTTATGTGATGTGTATTTTACCACAATAAAAATAATTGGAAGTATATATATATTTTTAATTGTTAAATAGTAAAAAGGACTTAGCTGCATGTCAGGCACTGTCCTAGGTGCTGGGAAATAAGCTTGATGAAAAAAGACATAGCCCAGCCCTCGTGCAGCGGACCGCATTGCAATGAGATAGGCATTAGGCTATCCCACAAAGAAACACGTAGCAATTACAAACTGCCTTCTGTGCTATGGGGTTGGAACAAAGGGGCAGGAGAGACCATGATTCCTCTGTAATATTTAACAATCGTCTCTGTAGTATCCATTAGGTGCTCATTTACTTCGAGGCCTTTTGAGGGAGTGACGTTTACACGAAGGTGCAGGAGAAGTAGGGGGTGGTCTGGAAGCACCGGAGGAAGGAGTGTTCTGGAGTGTTCCGAGCAGAGGGAGGAGCACGTGGAAGGCCCTGAGGCACTGAAGAGCGAGGCACACTCGGGCCTTGAGAAAAGTTCACAGAAGATGAGGGAGGAGGGAGTAAAGCGAGGGGAGTAGGGGAAGCGGGCTCAGAGAGGGCCTGGGAGGTCATGCTACGAAAAATAGATTTTTTAATCCTAAGTACAATGGGAAGCTATTAAAAACTTGGAGCAGAGCAGGGTATAATTTAATGCAAATTTAAGATCATGTTTTTAAAAACTCAGAATAGTCTCTAACACAACCCTCTCCTTAACTTTGATCCTGACATAAAGTCTTGCTTCAAAAAGCCTCTCATATCTTCCCCAGAACAAAGTCTCTGGTCTGAACCCTTCAATTCTCTCTGCCAAGCAGCACGCAGAGCTGGGACGACCATCAACCAAACCAGAGGTGACAAAACCTCCGGCGACTATTCCAAAGTCCACTGCACCTCTCCTTCCCATTTCATTGATCGATTTCCATGGGCAGAAACACTCTAACCATTACCACTCATCCTCCCCTCAAAATATTCTCAGTTCCCTTGCTCCTGATCCAGACCCGACAGTTCCCCAGTCCCAACCCCTCCCTGTTACCGCCCCGCTTTCTCCTGTGAACACCTTTCCCCAGCAGCCGCTCCAGACTGGGTTATTTCCTCTCACAGGCAGGAGCACGGGCCGTGTAGGCCAGGCAGTGTCCCAAAGCGGAGCAGCTTCCAGACCCCTGCATCTCAACACTTGAATTATAACAACAATCTTTTCTTTTTTTAATTCTGATACACAGACGCAACTTCGGGCACATGGGGCTAAAATGACTTGATGTCCAGGAACTGCTTTAAAACACTTCACAAAGGGTAAAAAAGAAAAAGGAAATGGGAGATGGAGCAAAGAAGGTAAAATCCTGATAACTATTAAATGTGGATGCTGAGAATACAGACTATATATATACTACTATTTCCGCAACTTCTGGGTCTGTGGAAATTCTTCCAACACAAAGTTGCCAGAAACACACCAGTTACATTTAACACAGATAACAACCACATATTAATTCTCCTGGATCCACCCAAGTCTTTAGTAAAAACCTTCCTAAAGCCTGTGTTAGCGTGTCTGAATACTACATATATATTTATCATTATTAACAAGAAAAGACAATAAAATTTAAGTACTCGGGCCAAAACTGTAGATACTGCCCTGAGCCTTGCCAGGAGTGTATAAGCGAAAAGGTCTTCCTGGGGTTCTTTTTTGACCTGGCACAGATTCCTATAATTGTATTTATAACATTAATTTTTCTCCTATTAAAGGAAAGCCTCTCAAGGTACATACCCGCCTTTAGTTATTTCAAGTCCGTTTTGGTGAGCACAGGCCCGGCAAGCAGTACACACGCAGGAAGCCATGATACAGCAAAGCAGCAGGCTTGCTGGCACAATACTCAGTGTACATCGGCAGAAGCATTAGACTGAGAGAGTTGCTCAGGGGTGGCATTCAAAAGTTTCCAACCACAGGCACCCCCTGACCTAGCACAAGCTCAGAGAAACCCTCTGAACCAAAGGCAGGCTAAAAGTGAAGCACGACTGGGCACAAGCTGGTTGAATGTTTATTAAACTGGAGAAAAATCTTTAAATTCTGGGCCAAGAACAAATGACTGTTCTGCCGAACTGATCTCATGCATCACGTACTGTAACATTTTATTTCATCTTTATTTTCAATCCATCTTGAAGCAGTGACGTGTGGTGCCCTCTCTCCCTCCAGGAACTGTGACCACCTTGAAAGCAGGGCATGTTGAAGGCAGGGTCTTTTTATCTATTTCAGCATCATGCCTAGAGCTGTACTACAATGTTCCACAGCTGATGAACACGACAAATATAAAACCATTCTGAGAAGGCAGAAAGAAACTACTAACTCAAATGACGTCATCAAACAAAGTGTTGACCTAGACCTCTTTGCGGAATATGAGACATTCATGAGACGCATCCTCTCCTGTTTTTGCCAAGGGAAAATACATTTCCACTCCTGTTTTCCATTTATGCAACCAAAAAATAGTCCCAAACTCAGATTACACTGTTCTGCATTAAAGTAAAGGTTAAACAAATTCCCAGGAAAATTCTGCCATGAAACTTTAAACAACTTGAATTTGTAGCATATTCTACTAAAAATGCTTTACTTCAAAAAAAAATTTGAAGGAAAAATTTTTTACTCCGCTATAACTAAAAAACAATAAAGGACAACTTAAAATTACCTACTTAATGACATCAGATTTTGCTGGTGATTTTCCCCCAAGGCTTTACTTGGCAAATATTAAATTCAAACCTCAGGGCCATGCTTGTTGGCTCTTCTAAATCTATCTTTATATTTAAGTTGTCTGTCGTCTTTAGGCAATGGTCCTTTCTTTTATTTGATCCTCACCCAAGGAAATGCTTTCATTGATTTCTGGAGAGGAAGAGAGGAAGAAGAGGGGGGAGAGGGAAGAGGAGAGGGGAGAGGAGGGAGGGAGAAACATGGATTGGCTGACTCCTGTACACACCCCACCCAGGATCACAACCTTTTGGTGTTTGGGACGACGCTCCAACCACTGAGCCACCTGGCCAGGGCCTGCAGTGGTACACTTTGTGACGAGATGACCATATAGCAGACGTTCCAAGCATAACACAGGCTCACAAGCACTGATGCAAATGTGTCCATTATAACAATCTGCATTTCTTCCGTTAATGCTTCTTATAAGAAGTCTATAAAGCAATTACAGTCCTCTGATCTGCTTAGAGCACAATAGAGGAGATATTAGGATGATCACAGAATGCTTGTGCAATACAATTTCACTCTGATCCCTCTCAGGTACAATTCCATGGAGCTCTTGAGGGCTCCTCTTGGTGCCCTTATTATTTACTGAATTTCTGAGTTGGTGCCATGAAATGGATTTAAACAGTGTTATGCAGGTGACACTTAGGTACATTGTCCTTCTGATGCTGCCTAATCTATTTTTACTCCAAACTCTATCTTGTCTAAGATCCAACACCATATGCATTAAAATAAGTTGTTCTACAATGTTTCAAAACCTGATTTATTAGTTTTCACATTCCATGAGCCTCAGAAACCTGCAATGTGCCTGTACTCTCAGGGTACAGAAGGGGGAGGCTCCATTTTCCTACCTTCCTCACCTGATCAGCGTATCTGACACGGGTGGTCAGCTCTTTCAACTGCATAAAATGCAGGCCTAATTTTAAAGCGCAGGTCAGAGCAGCAGAAGCTGACTAATGCGCCTGTCACCTTCCATGTTTACTAATGTTTCAACAAACTGGTCCCAAAAAACTGGCCTTGCTATTGTAACTAGAGTGAAGCCAGGCTGTACCTCTAATGCTTGCCCTAACTCGGCAAACCTGTTCCTTTATTATTAGCAAACACATGTTGCATGATGTACAGCTAGGAACAGGATGGAACGATGCTAGGGTCTGTAAATAACTACAACCAGGAATGATAACAGATGGAATAATCTGAAGGTACAGACATGTTTAGGGAGAAGAGAAAAGAAATGGTCAGGAAGACGCAAGGAAGACACTTATTGCAACTGCGCAGGAACTTCATTTCTTTAATGTGACTTTTTCCTAATTCAAGTTAACTTTGTCCAGTCTAATAGCATCATGACTCACTTGCCTCCTTCCAACCAGATCCTTCCTTCTACCTCTGCACTAACTGCAAGTCCCTTATCATTAAGCCCTCAGGCCATCAGGTTCTAGTCAGCAACAAACTTTGTTAAGCAGCCGCCTCAGGTCTGTTGATCAAAAAAACAGAGTTTAGGTCAAATTAAAGATAACATATTGACCTCGGTTGTGTTCTCAGCCCCAGGCCCAAGAAAGCAGAAGGACCCCACAGGCCACATCCTCCTGAAACCAGACAGGACACCATGGATGATGCAATGATCAACTGCTCTGTACCCTGGCCCCTACCAATGGGGTAGAGCCCAAACCCCAACTCCCTTAGTCACCATGACGAATGATTTTCCCCTATATAACCCATCCCGATGAAAAGTCATCAGGAGGGCTGTTTTAGAGCACTAGCTCATGTGTCTCCAGGCTGGGTATCATTTGCTCAAATAAACCTTTGTCTTTGCTACAAATTCTGTAGGTGTTTAATTGGGCTTTGATGTACGTGGGGAAATGGTAACACTATCATGTCTCTGGAAAGGGAAAGGACCACCATTTAAAACAGCAGCAAGGGCCTGGCTGGCATAGCTCAGTGGTTAAGCATCCACCTAGGATCCCCATCAGGACACATGCCAGGGTTGTGGGATCGATCCCCAGTAGGAGGAGTGCAGGAAGCAGCCAATCAGTGACTCTTTCATCGTTGATGTTTCTATCTTTCTCTCTCCTCCTCTCCCTTCCTCCCTCTGAAATCAATAAAGACATATTTTTTAAAAATAATAAAAAAATAGAAATAAAACAGCAGCAAGGAAGTGGGCTCTTGAGGTGAGATGAATTTTAGTTTTAATTGCTCTAGGAAGAAGATTCAAGTATCATTCAATAAAGATGTTTGGGATATAAGGGATTTATAAAGAGAGATGAGTAAATTCAGACATTGGACAAAAGAGGGAAATGGAGAGGTACAGAGAGGTACTGGGGATAAGGGCCTGAGGATGTATAGTAACTGGGAACCCTGGGCTCTCTGTGGTAACTGGCGTGAATGAGACAAGGGGCACGATGCAATGGAACAGCCTGTAGAGGTGAGAGGTAAGGGCTGTGGAAGATGGAGAGCCAGGGGATTGCCAGGAATATACACAGACAGCTCCGGGGCCCTCGAGTTCACTCTTTCGGTGGTAGTGTGGAAGCTACCCTCTTTAAAAGATCTTAGTCAATGAACAATTCTCAATCTTCATTTTTCTTCTTGGATCTAGAAAGATCAATGGACACAATTGCCCACGCCTTTCTTAAATAATGTCTCCACCCTATAATCTCTCGATTCTCCTTCTTACTAACTAGTCCTCCGTTTTCTTGCTGATTCCTCCTCATCTTCCCGGCCTTTTTTGTTTCAAGTGCCCTAGGAGTCAACCTTTGAACCCTTTCTGTGCTCTAGAAACAAGCCATAGAGGATATCATTGAACCTGGTGGCTTTATCATCTATGAGCTAATGACACCTCAACTCATATCTCTAGTCCAAACCTCTCCAGAATTCCTGACTTATATGTGCAACTAACTAGTCAGTATCTTTACTGGGAGTCTAACAGGCATGACTCTAATTTAGTATGTTCCAAAACAAACCCTGACCCACCTTCCATCTCCCACTTGCTCTTCTAATAGGCTCCCTTACCTCAGTAAAAAGGAGTAAAGTACTGACTCACGCTACAGCATGGATGAACCTTAAAAACATGCTAAGTGAAAGGAACCAGAGACAAAAGACTATATACTGTATGGTTTCAATTATACTAATATCTAGAATAGGCAAATCCATGGAGAGAGAAAGTACATGAGTGGTCACCAGGGCTGGGGAAGGAGAAACAGTGACTGCTAACAGAGAGGGCTTTCTGCGGGGGACGGTGGAAAGTCCCGGTGGCGGTGATGGCTGCGCATCTGTGAGTGCACTAAAATCACTGAGCTGCACACTGCGAAACGCTAACTAGCACGGGATGTCAACTTTGTCTCAATAAAAATATTTATAATAAAACAAAGGATTACAGGAACTTTGTTTTGTTTGCTCTTGTATAACAGCTGATAATAGTGTGTGTGTGTGTATATACACATATATATACTATTTTGCTGTTCTCTCTTCCTCATACACCAATATCTAATTATGTGTGAAAGAGAATCAGAGGTAAGACCCAAAGTTCACTGTCCTATCTTGAAATCAGTCCTAAAAGTTAGTGTACATATGAAAAAAAGCTAAATAAGACGTACCAAGTGTGTCAATTCTTTACAGTCAGAATCCTCTCAAGTTAATTTTAATTATTTAGGTATTTGCTTGACACTGCATTTGAGTGTAAAACTTATTTCTGGTAGAGTATAAATGGTTAATTCTAAATCCATCCACAGACAGGTACTACAATTCCATTTTGTGTATGGCACAGTGAGAGAAAACAGAAAGTCCAAGGTATGATGCCTTACCCTCAAGAAATTTATCCTACATGGGTACAAAACAAATATCCAAGTCCTAAAATTTCCAAAGACAAAAGACCGGTAAGAAAAGAATAAAAGTATGTAGGATTTTAATTAAGTAGCAACTGAAGAAAAAAATCTCACATCCAATATTCTTAATTTTAAAAACCTGGCATTTTTTTCCAATGTGGAAAGGAACATATCATTAACTGGGGTAGCAGCAGATATTCAGTCATTGTTTTATTAGATGACCATAACTCACAGTATACCTTACCACCTAGGGGTCTTTCCCTTCAACATGCATACACATTTATTTACTTTTTACACACATAACATGAGCTCATTCCCCACATCCCCCCAGCAGGCAGAGGTCCTTCCTAACGGTACAGGGTTCCCAGTGTGCTGCGGCATGGGTGCTCATGCGAAGGCACGGCACACACCTGTCAAGGAGAAAGACCTAGCCGAAGCCAAAATATCCAACTGCCTAGATTTCACCCTGCCATATCGTGTTCCTCAACCTGTTCGTCCATAATCTCTTTTAGCTGGGTTTCTCTCCCTTCTCATCATGGCCGCGTTGTTTGGTCTGAAATCCAATCACAGATGAATTGGTCTTTAGGAAACATTCCCATTCTAGCTCTGTAGTCACATCAGAAACTCTAGACCCCATGTTAATTTTGTTACAGCTCTGAGCTCTTGAATTTCAATGCAAAATCACTTCCCCAAGAGAATGCCACTGATATTGGCAAGAAAGCGCAAGGGGCTGCCACACAGCTCAACCGCCAATAACAACCGGGGAAACTCAACCCTCAGCAGACATTAGCAATCACGGGAAAACAGCCAGAACTTTAATCACAAGTCTTTCAAAACAGCCAGGGAGTTCGAAATGCTGTTATTCTAGGATGTGACCCTAATACAGTGCTTAATCAAAGCCACTGCCAGCCCAAGAACAACCTGCAGACTTTAATGAAAACCAACTCCATAAAAGTCACTGTGGCGGCATCATGCTGGACCCAATTCAGTAAACTCTAAAAGTTTACATATCTGCATGTTCTATAGATAAATTTGTTTACGACACCCGACAGCAGCTGTACGTTTGGGACTGTGTATTTATACAAATACACATGCACGTGCACACACATCCCCTGCCAGTTAGGCATACGCTGTCACACAATTAAGGTTCTATAGTGAACAAAAGCGCAGGAGCGTGGACCTGTCCGATGGGTGGCCCGCTGGGCGGCCAGGTGCGGGGTCTGGACTGGGCTGCCCCATGCCCCGAGGTGGTCTGGAGGCTTTCTTCAAATCAGAAATTGGGGCCAGGGCATTTTTTGGCGCCACGCCTCTGCTGGCAAAGGACACAAGTCCCAGATACTCAGGAAGCCATGAAGCTTGACTCAGCTCAGCTACCAGCTCTGCATAGGCTGTGTCCTGGCAAAATGGCAAAGCCAGGATCACGCCATAAGATACAGCAGCTGCCACAACTGCTGTGGCTGGAGAGGGCACAGCAGAGCTGTTCTCTGTCATCAGAAGGAGGAAAGAAAAGCAGCAGCCAGCCCGTCCTGTCTGCTTGACTCCCTCTTCTAGGGCTTTCTCTTCTCCCCAACCAGGAGGGAACGGGGGTGCAGCAGGGGTGGAGGGGCACGGAGAGGGAGGGAGAGGTTGAACTGAATGTTTCGTGTATTTATAAAGATCATCTCCACCAGGTAATGTGAATACAATGATGGATATACAACAATTCAGAGCAATTTACAGTCCATTAGAATTGGAAGAAATGAATTAACTTTTAAAAATACATATATGTGCCCATGTGTGCACACATACATACACACACACACCTCTCCAAATATTTCAAAAGACCGCTTTATCTCACCAGATAATGTCCACCAAATCTTCCCACAAATAAAAAACGAGAAATTTTTCTGAAAAGAAATAATGTGGCTATCAGTGAGTACTACAGGCCAGTAACACCAATGAACATCAAAATTCAGCATTTCAATTAGCTGAAAACCAATCTGAGATTTTTTTATCCCTGAAAAACCACCCCAATCACAAAGAGATCTATGAAAAAAAAGTTCCACATAAACAATTTCTTTATTTTAAAAGTGCAGCATATAGACAAGGGAGAGGAAGGGCAAAGGAGCGTGCATCTGTCACATTTCTTGCACTGTTACCAGGACAATCTTCAGTCTTTAGGGGCTATTCCCAGGGCAGGTGACTAACAGCAAATCTGCTTTCAAATACATACTGACAATATTTAATTATGTACTTTCTTGGCATAATCTATATGCAGTTGGTACTTTTATAAAAACAAAGAAAAAGACTATTTCACAAATGTCTGTTCCTATCTGACCAGAGGTTTGAAATGTTTAGAAAATCAGCTCCCAGTGCCTTAAAGCTAGACTTGGCACTGGTTAGAGACTCCTTGCACTTCTGTCCCCCCATGGGCTAGGCAAGAACAAAGGGGTTAAGTGGCAAAGTTGAAAAGCTCTTCACTGTCTTCTGAATCAGACTGAATGGTTTGTGGTTGTTTTTTGGCTTTTGTTTCTTAGAATTATGAATTCTTGGAACATCAGAGAGACCCATGTGTAAATGTAAATGCTAAAATATTTTCTAAATGGTTTTATAATTACCTGCCGTTTTGAAAAATTTACATTGATTCTCTCCATTAGTGCAAATACCAGGGGGTACTCTGCACCTAGATGACAGGGGAAGTGGGAAACTATAGCGCCCTTGTTTCCCTGAAGAAGAAACAGGAACACATAAATAGTAACACCTCACAATAACATAGCTACTAAGTGTCCGGATCACTTTTCAATGGGACGTTCATCTGAGCTCGCAGTACTGTTCCTGATGCAATTAACGAGAAAAATCAAGATACCAAAGGTGGAGTGCCTTGCCCGAGATCCCTGCAGATGGCCAGTGTTTCAAAACAAACAATAACGAATACCATGCAATGCAAGGAACATGCAAACATCTCGAAAGTCAGGATGACCCATCCAGTTTCCAGTACCCGCTCCATTAATTAACTTGTAGTGTGATATTTAGGGAAATAATGTCAAACTGGACATGATTTACACTGTAGAATAAGAATCATGCCACTTTTTCCCCAACTATATCAATTACAGATTCCGAAATAAATGAAATAAAAGGCAGGCTTTGGGGTACAACACATTTTACACAATTTCAACATTTAACCTGCTTCAAACTGGTTCCCCTCGAAGGTTCTGACGGCTCCGAAATTCTAAAATTCCTCTTTCCATACAGGCTGTGGTAGCTTTGCTTCGATGGACCCAGAATGATTAACATGACTGCCTTTGGTCTGAGGACAATTTCAATCACTATGTTCCAATTCTACTTATTGGAAGAATATTACTTTTTTTATCTAATGTACATCTAGGCATCATGGAAATATTTTTTGATAAATACAGGTTTTTTTAAGTTATTGAATTCTACTACATCTTTATATAACCACAGAAAATGCAGGTTCTGATAGAAAATGAGAATGCATTTATTCTTGTTTTAATATTTAATCCAGATAAGACACAAAACAGGTTCATTTCTGTTTGCTTAATAAATTATTTTGTATAGTTTTTAAGATGTTGTATATTTTACTCTATTTGCTCGAATATGCTTGCTCATCTATTATAGAAATATACTGTTAGGAGAATTTTGGAGAAGGGAGGGGTAGCAGTTGTGACACCTAGAAGTAATCAGGAAAGGGCTGTGATAGGCAAACCTACAATGTGTGGAAAGGAGTCTAATCAGGGGACTTCTGTAATTCAGGAGCTTCCATCCATGAGGGTCTATGATTATTTACTATGTTGACCTGACAATTGGACTTTATCAGCTATTCTTCTAAATCCAGATTCCCAAGGACAACCGATTCCCATTTAATAATTACACACATTAGCAATTCCGGGAGCAGGATGGCCTATGGCTTACAGATTTCTAGCTGGATTAGCTCCGGCTCTGAAGGTTATGCCTGCTGGGTAAGGATTACCAAAGTTAATTTCAGATAGTGAACTGGAGATACCAAGACTAATGAAGAAATGCCTGAGTCCACAACCAGAATATAGCAACGTCTCAGGTCTCGCCTGGACAAATCTCTCCTGCCCTGGTTGCTACTCACCCTCCTGTTTCACATGTGGAAACGAACCATGACCATCATACTTACCAACAGTACAGAACCGGTGACTGTTCACAGTCCTCCTTCTCTACAACAAATGGAGACTGAGAAGAATTAATGAGTGAAGGTGTTCCTACTTCTTAAAGATGGAAGCCTTTTATTAACATCTACTTAGCTGATGTGTTGATCTTTCAAGGTCTCTCCAAATAATCCCAGGTGCAAAAGGGGATTTTTTCCAAAGGCTCCTTAGGCTGCAGAGAATTCATGTCCAGATCTTGCCAGACTTTGGTTTGGCCAAAGAACAATCCCAGGAGGTGAATTTCAAAGACTCACTTTATACTCTCAGGATGCAGCACACATGAGTCACATGTCCACCTACTGAATCCACCTTGTGGCCATAGCACCAGGCAAATAAAAGCAAATGAACCAACTCTCAAACCACATTCATTCAATCCCCCCAAACCAAGTGTCTGTTACCTTTTATAAGCCCATGAGTTGCCCACTCTGTCTAGCAGTGTGCAGACCTAAGAGAATTCACTTCTGCAAAGAGACTGTTAAATAAGACCCTTAACCAATTCAACTTAGTTCCAGAAGGTATATTTTTAAAACAAATATTTACAGTGTTCAAAAAATAATAAAGCAAAATCGGCGCTGTTGCTAGGAAATATGAAGACTATATATATTTTTTAAATTACTAATTAAAGTGCAATTACATCAAATAGCAGAAAAGGAAGCAAAAGAAGTGCTAGGACTTCATTTCCTTTCTATTTGGACAGCTCATTCCACATAAAACCAACAGAGGATAATGGCAGAAAGGCAATCTTTGTTACTATTTTATTTAATAAATGATTCTCCCAAACACAAAACCCTAAACAAACAAAGCAGAAATGCTGAAATAAATGGTATTGTTTGTTATGGGGGTGCTATTTAATATTGTTAAAGGATGGCGTGTGGAGGGCCAGGTGGGGAAGGAGAGAGAAAAGGAAGTCATTCATTTTGTGTACGTGGTGTTTCTTTTTTGGACCAAACTGAGGATCTGGGTCTCATGAACCTAAATGCTGCCTCATGGCCCAGTTCCTAATGATTCGTCTATTACACTATAGTCAGATTTATTTGAACAATTAAACGGGCTTCTCCAAAACAGGTGGCATTCCTGCCTTCCAGCAGATAAAATAAACAAATCCCCTTAGGGGATGAATATAGGGCAGGAATAGAAAGAAGAGTGTCTAACGATGGTAAAAATGTCAGGAAACAGAAAATGTCAAATCCCCAAGGGAGAAACACACTCAAACTCTGGTTAGAGTTGGGGCACCACTTTTTTTTTTTTAATGAAATTACAGTCTACCGTCTCCCCTCAGGAAAAACAACTGCTCCAACTGATCAAAGTGCAGTGTTGGGTGGATTTTCTTTTCCAGAGCTGAAGACAAAGCAACAGCAGCAACACAGCTTTCACGTCCTGCTGGCAGGAATTCAGCTCTTCTTGGGATAACCTTCTCTGGAAAAAACTAAACCAGAAATGAGAGTTGCACATTCTGAGCTCCTCTTTCTGATTCCAATTTCCTGCCTGGTATGCTGGAAGCTACAGGAATCTGGAGGATAAATTTAACTGTTAATTACATATTCAAGCCATCACCTGATTTTACTGATGGGTTCAAACAATGATGCTAAAACTTGGGCATTTTACTTGATTTGTGTTCAGTCTGACAGGCAAACATGTTGTAAAAAACAAATGACTTGAATAAAATTAACTGTGGACTCCCCACCTTTCCAAGGACAGCCTAGCTCAGCTTTAGTCTGATCACTGGAGTTTCACTCAGTTCTGAGATCAGGCAATTTCCCTTATAGGTGCAGTTTGGTGGTTTTTTTAAAAATATATTTTTATTGATTTTAGAGAGAGGAAGGGAGAGGAAGAGAGGGAAAGAGGGGGAGAAAGAGAGAGGAATATCGATGTGAGAAACATTGATTGGCTGCCTCTGTTACACACCCCAACTGGGGACCAAACCCATAACCTAGGCATGCACCCTGACCGGAAATTGAACAGGTGACCTTTTGGTGCACAGGATGACACTCAACCAACTGAGCCACACTGGCCAGGGCATAATTTTCATTATGAAACTCAAAGGCACTGCCATCCTCATTCAAAGTCTCCAAAGGGTTTTGATGTTGCAATCTTAAGTGTCTGGTAAAAATTAGATGAAACAAGTATTCAGTAGTTAACTTCCATGGAATTCTACCACTCTCTTCTTAGGTGTGAAGGAAGGCCTTTTCCGTAATTTCCAGTTCTATTTTGATATTGTATCAGTTGCTTGTCAGGATGATATATTTCCTCTGCAATAAAAGTGGGGTGAGGAATACAAAGAGCTTATACAACTCGTCCTTTAGCTCAAGAAGCCCAAATACAGCTGCGGACAAAGCTGACAATGTGCACATCTAGACAAACAAGAGTGTCACAGATGAAGTCCTCAGAGTGTGCCAAGTGGTCACAGATTTCTGAAGAGAAAACTCAGAGCCGTCCCAGTCACCCTATATAAAACTTCAGTCTTCACTCTTGATATTTCCTGTCTCCCTTTCCTGCTTTAATATTTCTCCTTAGCACTTATCATTACTAAAACATGATACATTTCTTACCTTGTTTACAACCCATCTCCCTCCTAGAACACAGGTGCAGGATGGTAGAATTTCTGTCCAACTTGCTTACTGCTGCTCTCCCTCTGCCCCCAGTAGTGCTGGAGCAACTAACTTGGTGAATGAGTAAATAAGTGAATGAATGAAGAGGACCCAGAGGGACAAAGATCAGAAATATTAACTACTGGGCTTCGTGTTTCACTTTTTTATTAATTTAAGGCACACAATGTTCTATTTTACAAATAAGGAATCTGAAATTCAGAGTTGTCCCGTTTACACAGGTAATAGGTAGCTGCATAAGGATTTGTACAAAGCTCTTACACATCACACTGCAGTTTCAGAGAGGAAATGGGACTTGAATTGTTGAGTTGAACCGTTGCATGAGTGAGGAGTGAGAAAGGTAATGGAAACAGCATAAGAAAGGGCAGAGGTGACAATTCAGGAGAATACTGCAGGATGGAAAAAACCTAAAACTTACACTGAGATTTCTTCTCAAAAAGATAAATCCGAGAGAGACTCTGCAGGGCTTTGAATGCCAGGGCCTGTCTTTTTACAAATGAACATTTTCAAACTTCATTTTTCTTAAATAGTAGAACTTTTATCATTTATAAAATTCTGATATATTAAGTAGATAAAAGTATGAGGGAAAATTCTAGACATAAGACAGGTTAAGAGGCAACTGCAATAGACTAAAAACAAAGGTCTGAAAACAATGTGCAAGTGGAAAAAAATAAGAAATTCAAGATTTGAAAAGTATCATAATGGCAAAAGCAAAAGAGCTTAATGACGGCTGAGGCAAAGACAACTGTCAGAGAAGACTCACAAGTTTGAACTCCAACTACCATGAGAATTTCACTATCATGAGAGAACAAAGAAATTTAGAGAAAAAAGGTTTTGAGGAGAGATGATGGCCATGACTTCAGAGAAGCATGGCTGTTTCCTCTACCTCCATACACTCCTCACCTGAGAAAGCCCCAAGGTTCTGCTCCCCAAGCCTCTGCTCTTCTTACTGTCTCCCTGGGTGACCAAACACACAATCAACTACCACCTAATTACTCAGGAGGCACAAACACCTGCGCGGCCCTGACCTTCCTCCCAAACTCCAGCAATTTCACTTCAACAACTGAGCTCCTCTTCTTCACATTCTCCCCTTCTCCCCAAAGCTGGACCCTCTACCACCCAATCGCCCACCTCGGAAGTCATTTCACACTCCTTCCTGCCCTTTAATACCTTCCCTTCCCCTGCCTAATTGGTCAGAGAGAGCAAAGAAGGCTTTTCAATTTTTTACACCCTTCTGCATTATCTGAACCTCTATGTTAAGTATCTGGGATGCCGCTGTGATGCTCTGGTTATTATTTTACAGGAAAGGAGTAAAGGGAAGAGGAGGTGATACAGGCATGCCATTTATACAGCTCCGTAACTGAACACTCTCCAAGTCTATGCCCCCACTGATCACAGGGGAAGGGACTGGACAACAGACACATGCCTAGGAAGGTCTGCGTGATGTGTGAAGGTGCAGCTACACCAGAAAATAACAAGTGTAGTGAGGACATGAAGAAACTGGAACCTGCGTGCACTATGGTGGGAATGGAAAATGGAAACCATTATGGCGATTCCTCAAAAAATTAAAAACAGAATTACCATATGATCCAGTAACTCCATTTCTGGATATATATACCCCAAAGAATTGAAAGCAGGGTCTCAAAAAGATATTTGTACATCCATGTTCATAGCTGCATTTCACAGTATCTATATATTATTATTTATGTAGCCAAAAGCAGGAAGCAACTCAATATCCACTGGATAGGTGAACAGATAAACAAAACGTGGTATATGCCATGGAATACTATGCAACCTTAAAAGGAAGGCAATTATGAATCATGCTGCAACATAAATGAACCTTGAAGACATTGTGCTAAGTGAAATAAGCCAGTTACAAAAAGACAAGTACTATGATTCCACTTACATGACGTAACTAGAGTAGTCAAATTCATAGAGACAGAAGGTGGGATGGTGATTACCAGGGGCTGAGGGAGGAAGTAATGGGGTATACAGTTTAATAGGTACAGTTTAAGTTGGGAAAGATGAAAAATTTCTCAAGATGGATGGTGCTAAATGTAAGAATGCACTGTCCTGCACACTTAAAAATGGGTAAGATGGTAAACTTTATTATGTGTATTTTACCACAAAAATTTAAATATTAAAATTAAAAAGGCAGTGAAGCAACTAAAGAAATTCCAACTACAAAGTAAATAGTAGTGTTTTAAAAATAAAAAAGCACTACTTAAGCACCAAAAGCTATTCATACTATGTCCATGCCTTACTTGCTACAGCAAAAGAACTGATGCCCTGCAGGGATAAACAATTATTTACTCATGTCAGGTACTACATTTTCTAGTAAGTTTTTAATTTTAATTTTTATTTATTGATTTTAAAGAGAAATAAAGGAAAGGAGAGAGAGAGAGAAACACCATTTTGTTGTTCCACTTACTTATGCATTCATTGGCTGATCCTTGTACGTGCCCTGACTGGAACCCACACCCTTGGTTTATGGGAAGGATGCTCTAACCAACTGTATTACCAGGCCAGGATAACACTACATTTTCATTTCAGAGACAAAAAGCCAATCTATTATACTATAGGCTAAAGTATCCCTTCTGTTTATCAAATTTAAATGAAACTCTTTATGGGGGGCTAGAGACCTAAAACTGAAGCATCAGTATACTATTAATATTTTAATTGCATCCACGAATATTCATAGCCTTTTACTTCTTCAAAGACCAAGATAAGAAAACTAAATTATTCCAATATGCAAATTCAGCCTGACAAGACATCTTACCTTTATCTACATTACAAAAGCCAATGCATTTTAGGCCCATTCATTATTTATGTAATCCTAGAGGTTTCCAGGTTAACAGGATCTACTGGACATAAGCCGCCTTTTCTCATATGGGGCAGAGTAACTGGTATTGCAAAGTCATTCTGCCCTAGCCACCTGAAAGAGCTGTATTTTATTCCTATTCTGCCCCAAGTACCCACCCTTCAGGACAAGCCCAAGAGAACTCAGAGAATGCAACGTTAATTAAAGGTTTGCCTCTCTACTTTCTCATTCAACACACTGGGAAACTCCTGCTCCAACACTGCAGAGAATGTTAAGTACTTTGACAGCTATGCCAACTGTTTTATAAAACTAATAGTGCATCACTTCAATTTTCAATTATAAATACATTTATGCAAATTGATTGACAGTCCCCCAAAGTGAAACAACTCATTTTGATGCAACAGTACAAATAACCTATTAATTCAAGGAGCTATCCAGAATACATCACCACACCAGGGTTATATATATTTTAAGTCATGTCATTGTTCCAAGTTAGCCATGGTGAAAAAAACTATAATGGCTAAAAATTCTATGAGAAATTCTTGTTCTTTCTGATTTTTGAGATATAGAAATATATCCTCAATTCAAAATCCACACGACTGAAGCAGAGGCTGGATTTTTAGTTGCTCAATAAATAATCAGGGACGTGAGACCTGCACTCAAGGTTCCAAAGCATAAAGTAAAAAGAGTCCTTCCTAAGAACTAAGGAACGCCAGACAAACTATAAAAGTCCCACTGAAGCACTTAATGAGAGGTGAAACTGATTTCTAAGGGAGAAATAAGGCCAAAGGAGGGATACAGAACAATGGCCTTCCTCTTCTTTGAATCCCATGTGACAATCCCATTACCAAAGATCAGCACTACAATTTCAACAATTTTAGACAATAAGAATAACAATTTCAAATATATACTAAGTTGGAAAGAAACTGCATCTACCTATTGAGGTTCTGGAAAGAATACCTTTACTATTCCGAAAGTCTAACCTCTAGTGTGCAGATACGTCTCCAATTATGAACCCTTACTTGCATGGGACCATGCTGGTGTTCTGCCATGCAGTGATATCCTTCTACATAAGCCAGATGGATCTATATTGGTTTCTTTTTTTATGTTAACATTTTGGGGGGTAGTTAGAAAAATTGCATATGCAAAACAAAACTACCAATTTCATTCAGTCAGTCAACAAATAAATATGTATTGAGCATTTTTAACACATAAGGCCTGTGGAAAATAAATTTGAACTCTATAATTCTGTTATTATTAAAACATTGATAATAACTGCTAGTCTGAAAACTGCATCCTCCTGACTTTTACAGGCAACTCCTCCAGACTGAGAATGTGACAGGAGGCAGCATGACTAGTAAGGACTACTGAGCGGGAAGATTAGGGTCTTCTCCAGACTCTATGACTTCATTTGTTGTGGAGACTTAAGTCACTTAAACTTGGGGGCCTCAGTTACCCCTCCTGTAAAACATACTAGACGTTAACCACACTAGACATTCTAACTTCATAATAATCAGTGGAGTAAGTGTAGGGCAGTTACCTTAGGAAGGGTTAGTAGGAGGAAGAGAATGAAATGCTTGTGGTCCTGACCCAGGAACACACGAGGTGGCATTTTATAGTTCAAAACATTTTCACAAAGAAAAATACTAGTAAAGGGGGGAAAAGACATACAAGTTTGTTACTTCACCATATATGTGTCATCTTCCTCAACTCTGATAAATGCATTAAGTACAGCAAATATTTAAAGGCAAATGCAAGCAACACATTTTACGTTTCTAATCTAAAATATTATCCAAACTTTAACAAAGGCATGTCCCGGTTCTATCATTTGTATAAGTCATTCTTTTTGATTACGTCCATCTTTAAGTCACATTGTGAAAGAGACTGCCAACCTCCAATGCCTACAAGTACGTGAGCAACTTCCATTTTTAAGAAATGAAGTTATACATCCAACCATGAGCATATTCTTTCTCCGTGCACTCACATGCACCCATACAACAGTGAGTAACAGAACTGGAAAGTAAAAACAGATTAAATTAATCTTAGCATCTTTCTTCTAAGCAGAAAGAAAAGTCCATCATCATCACCATGAGAACTAAGTGTTACAACAAGATGTTGCACAACACTGATGCTTACACAAATGCTGAATTAGTAACTGTCACCACTATGAGTATCTATCATCACTGGAGTCAAATAGATGGATCGTTTCGCCCTAAATCTCAAGGACTTCCATAAAGACTTGCTGTGTATGGAAGGGCTGGATGTGCGCAAAGGCCTCACACTTAGCTCTCCCACAGTGCACTGTGGCCCAATATTCTGTCTCCATGTTGATAACCATCTTCACTGAGATGTTTTCACAAGTCCTATTTCTCACTTATGACTGTTTACTTTCTACTGAGACTGTATGAGATCACCTCTAGCTTCATCTGGGCGGCGACTGCTCCCCTCCCTTAAGAAACCATCTTATGAACCTGAGATTATTGGGATCCCCTTATTTGCTCATTTTGGTTTTCCTGGCTGTTACTGAATTGGCCAATCTAAGAGAATATTTTAAATAATTCAAGCTCAACTAACAGATGCCCCATAACTGGGTTAAATTCGTGTGTTTTTTAAAAAGGCATAGTAATATACCACATAAAGGTAATTTGGCAGCGACGGAGACCATGAATTAAGATGAAAGAGACAGATCAACTAATCGCTTTTCTTAAGGTGTGATCTGCCAATTATCTCAACCAACACAGATCCCAATATTATCATTCTAGGCCATATGTGTAATTCTCAGGCAAAAAATACATCTTTTAACAAGTTTGCAAGAAATGTTGGCACCCATTCATGTCAGCCTGCACTAACATCTTGAGAATTTTCTTCATTCCAAGAAATATATAATGAGGGGGGAGAAGAAGGGGTGGGAAAGAACCTAGCCATAAACGTGATTTAGTTGTAGGTTCAAAAAGATAGAAAGAGCCAGGCACTTCTTTTTAAATTTGCTAACAGATAATACAATGCTGGCAGCACATGCCACTCGCAGCGGAAGGAGTGTGTGGAGTCCAGAACACTCTCAATATTCAGTGCCCATCTGTCAGCTACACAGTCACCGAGCAGAACAAGCAATTACCAAAGCCCTTTTCAGATATAATCTGTCAACCACATCTAGTCCTCTTGCCAAAAGAAATCAGAACTGAGAAATGCAAAAACAGACTGGCCTTATGGGACCAAGGAGAGGTTCATTTAACATGAACCTGAAAGTGAGGAAAAGGGAAATTACAGGACAGGTACTACCACTCACCAGAATGTGTTTGAATTGTACACCACTGGGCATCAAGGAAGCATGGCAGAGAGGCACCCCTATGATATATACCCACCTGGCTCTGCTGTGCTTACGACAACTTTAAATTCAAGAATTGTCTACGTAGCTCCTATAGCCGTCTCTCTGGACAATGAACATACTGGACTGACCTCTCTCTCCAGCCATCCACTCCCATACCTTATCACCAAAGCAGTAGGATTTTTAAATCAAGGAAACTACTTCAGTTCATCAAATATTTATTAAAGGTTTTCAACACCCAAAGCGGTATTGTATGTGTTACGAGTCCAGGATTCTTTTGAAGGGGAGGAGAGCTCTTTAAGGTTAGGGCTCTACTACAAACCAACAGTCCTCCTGTCCAGTTTGGGATCATGCGTCCCAGTCTGGACGTTACTAATGTGCAATGCGAATGCAGTAGACAGAACTAACCAATGAGAACAAAAAGAGAACACAAAATGTATTAGACACACTCAGTAATTGAAATAGCTGTAACATGCAGCTTCCAGGTCCCTACTCTCCTGTTATTAGAGTTGCATCCACGGGTCCTCAAGTGCACAGGTCCACGTGGAGGAGCAGAGGGGAAGGCCGGCCAGAGGTGAGGAGAAGGTAGGAGCACAGCCCCACCCGCGCTGTCTGTCACTGAAATGGGTCCCTCCTCCCCTCCTCTAATCTGCTCCATGGCTTACCTGGACTGGTGCCCAAGGCTGGGTTCCTGTTTGTCTCTACCAATAACGCGTCAATTCACCTCTCCACATCCAAACCCTGTCATTCTGCAAAAATGGGGTTCCTTCCAGCTATAACATTCTCTGTACAGGTATGGACTAGCACTGGATTTTTTTATTAATCAGAAACTCCAAAGTCAACATATTAACTATATCAAGACTTAACTGTTCATGTATTATCAACTATATATGACTACACTCTTTTGTTTCAGAATTGGTATAGTTTCAAATTACCTATATATAATAAGTGCTTTATTACATGGTCATAACCTTTCAGATCTCAGAATCTGGTTAGGGCTTCCTGGTTAAGTGGGAGGTATCTAATTGTAAAATTCAAATCAATACACTGTCTCCCCAAAACCTTCCCCATTTTTATAATGGGGAAGGAAGTTTATTAAATTGGAAAATGTCTCATCATTATGAGTAGGAGGCTGAGACATCAGCTTTTTTAAGTCACTATAGATCACATTCAGGTGACACAATTCTTGGATTATTAATCAGCAATCAAAATCATGCTGTTTTAATGGATGACATTTAGAGATGTCTCAAAATGTTCTCCAGCTAGGAAATTCCTGGGCAAGTAGAATGGGGAAATTGAGACAAGATAATTAAACACGGCCAAACAATTTGAGCAACTTACAAGCCAGCTAGTGAATCACAAGACCTTATCTTCTCTAACCAAGGACACAAGAGAGTAAATGGCTTATAACCTCCTGCCTAACCAGAGGATACACAGCTTAAGTCACCCTGGTTGGGAAATAGAAAACAGAAACCCTTAAAGCCATTTGTGTAAGCTCAACCCAAGTTCTGATGAAGTCAGCGGAACAAATAACAGAAACCCGATTAGAGCCAGATAGACTCAAGATAAAAGTAAAACAGTAAAGCAGAGCGAAGAATAATCCCAAACACCCCTATATGCTCATTTTGATGCATCAGCATATTAAAAGTGCACCTGGAAAGCTTGTTTAGTTGAAACCCTCCCCTAAGATTCTCGCCCGAAGACAAGAGATAAAAACCTTCAGGACAAAGACACAGTGCGGGCTCACTCTGGAGCACACCCATGTCCATTCTCAGTCCTCCTAAACTCTAAGGGTCCCCATGAGACCTGCAACCAGGGGAGCAGTAGGCAGCGGCAGCTCATCCCAGGTTTACCTCTTCCTGATCCTGTCTCCGAGGCCCCCCTTTTCTCTGACTCTCCATTGAGCTAAAAGCAACCCTGCCTTGGCTCACTTCTGTCACTGTGACCTTCACTTCCCAGTGAGTTAAAAGCAGCCCCCACCTTGGCTCACCTCTTTCCTATAACGTTTCTAGGGAGACAAGCAGAGCACTGCCTAGGCTGTATCCTGTTGTTTCTTCTACCCTAAGGCCTTCCTTCGTTTCACTCTCCCCAGCTTTAATAAACATACTCTCAGAATCACCTGGTTTCATGCTGTGAAATCTTTTCTGCAGAAAGCCAAGAATCCACACACTACCAGCCGGCCTGAGGCAGACCCATTGGGCTTGGTCCCCCTCCAGTACCACCAACAGCTCTTCAATCGGTAAAATATCTTCCCTAAAGTATATTTTATTTTACTAAAGTGATTTTTGTTATGCCAGAGGAATTCCTTTTATACAGTTTTTATTTGTACTTTTTTTATTCTGTCATAACCTTTCAAATGCTAGAAATCTTTCATATACACACAGAGAAATTATCAAGTCTGTTTATATTGTTAAAAATAAAACAGTTATCCAAGCAACCTAGTTGTTTATTATTCTTGATTTATTGCTACTTTTATATTGAGTAAGCTTTTACAAGTTTTTCCCCAAGCTTATTGATTTTTCAGCTCCATCTTCTTTTCTATGCAGGTTCATGTTTAGCTTATTCAATAATTCACTACTAAGGTGCAGACTGACTGTTTGCAGTGCTACAAATTTGGAGGAGAAATTTAGACAGCATTCTAAACAAGAAGTTAGGCTATAACCTTGTGAAAACAAAATAAAATAGATTGGAACATTGTGTTATAGTACCTCTAAGCACAAATGAGTATGGCCATCCAAATGATTGTCTAGTTTAACACCTGCTGACATTTAGTTCTTCATTCATAAACACTGCTACCTTCTTCATTAATTCTCTCTGCCATCTTCTGGTTTACTTTCACCCAATGACTCATTAACAAAGAAAATCTCCATATCTACTTTTTCATTAACCTTCCTTCTACAAACATTCCTTTTTACTAGTATTAACACACGAACTGGCTCCCTTCTGTCTGTATGGACCATTAAAGGGGCTTATCTGGTCACTATTCTAACTCACACTCGTCTCTCCTCTTATGAACCATTACATGACCTACAGCCACAAAAGCAACTGTTTATGTATTTAAGTTGGATTTTCTACAAGACTGTAAATTACTTAAAGGTATAGTTCTGAAACAATTCTAAATTCCACTGTCTAGAAGGAAAAGTCCAAGATGCTCAATAGGGTAACAACTGGAAAGCATGGAGATACCAAAACTGAAATTAACAAACCTAATCAGTATCACATTAAGTCATTTTTAAGACAGTTGTAGTCTTTTTTTTTTTTCTTTTAAATATATCTTTATTGATTTCAGAGAGAGGAAAGGAGAGGGAGAGAGAGAGATAGAAACATCAATGATGAGAGAGTCACTGACTGGCTGCCTCCTGCATGCCCCTGACCGGGGATCCAGCCTGCAACCAGGCATGCGCCCTGACTGGGAATCGAACCCTGATCACCTGGATCCTAAGTCGACCGACGCTCAACCGCAGAGCCACACCCGGCTGGGCAAGACCATTGTACTCTTACTTCTTTGACATGCCTATTTAAAGGTGGCTCATGCTGGGCAATTTCACTTTGGTTACTAACAAGCATACATCACCCTAAGCACTGGATCACAACGATTTCAGCAGCTTCCTAAACCCTGTTCCAGTCTATGGCCATACCACCCTGAACACTCCCAATCTCATCTAAATCTTGTTCCAAAGCTCTAGGTAGACGCAATCATCTCACTTCCCACAACATGAAAACCACACATCAACAAAATACAGAGGAGTGGATCATAGTCCAGGTTCACCATTTCCTAGACATGTGACCTTGGATATGAACATCGATGTACTTAGCTGCACACGTGACACTGACCACCTTTCTCAAAGCATGGCACAGGTACCATCTGAATCCCAGTGGGTGCTTCTTTAAACAGGTAGATTCTTGGGCCCAGATACCAGACCTGCCGATTTAGAATCTCTGAGGCAGGAATCTGTATTTTTCCCAAGAATCACTTGGGGTACACTGGAAATTGAGAGCCACTATGGCAAAGGAGCAACACGTGTTGAAAAAAGCAGTAAAGCACGTCAGAAAACCTACCTGTTAATGGAATCTCTGCCACCAAATCTGCCTTGTACAATCAGAAAAAGCGTCTTTACGTTTTACTCTCCTACCCTATAAAATAATGTGACTAAACTGATGACAACATTAACTGCTGAGGCTGTAAAACCTAGGTTCCCTATTGTCAGTCTAAAGAGAGCTGGCAACCCTTTCTCCCCTCAGTACTAAAAGTCTGCAGAGGTTCTAAATACTGAGGTTGCCAACATTCATATGGCACCATCGATTATGTTATATATTGACACCACCAACTTGACTTTTCTATGCCCAATCTGAACTGTCAAATACTCCAGTTAATCCAGAGGCCTTTCCTGACAGCTCAAAATTCAATTGCAGCAGCTCCGCCACCTTGGTGATTTGCAAGCAGTCAGGCAACTATTTGATATTTTATTGCCTTCTGTCGTTATTTTATAAAAATTAGTGGAGAAAGAACAGAAAAACAAAAGTATGTGCACTGGAAGCAAGCACCGGTCTCAGACGTGCTCCAGTTGAGACACAGATGTGAAGTATGAGGGGTGAGGAGGTAGAGTCTCCGGCAGCTGCCTCGCATTCACTGGGAGGAGCCTGGCAGCTCGGTCACGAGGAGGGAGCAGTCTTCATGTTCAGGTATGAGACGCAGGCGGCTACGTCAAAAACAGTGAATCATTAGATATTTACACTTCTTTAGGCTTTCTGGGGACAAAGTTTCATATCCTACCTACCATGTATCTATCTGAGTGTCCGTGTGTGTATTTGCACATATACACATACACACACATCTGAAACATAATCCACATATAGCTTTGGTTTTCCCCCAATATTGGGTCTTCCCTGTTGTTTAGTCTTTTAATGCACGCTTCACTACAAAGGTATATTTCTGCTCCACTACAAAAACAATCTGATATCCTGTCCAGTTGAAAATAACTACCTGCTGGTATCTGACATCAAATTTCACCCACTTTTCTGAAGGTCGTGGCAACTTCCACATTTTATCTTACTTTCAAAACTTAAGCTGTTTTCTTACCACTTATGTCCTCTGGACAAATCTCACATTCCCTTCATTCCAATCACAGAGAGTGACTGAAGCTCTCTGCTGAATTTCATCAACTGGACCAAGTGTTAAACATTTTCCCACATGGTCAAGTTTCTTTCCTTGATCACCTCCCAATGTATCCTGTCTTCTTGCTAGTTATCTGAGGTTCTTCTTAATTAATTCTTTGGCCTTTTAAAAAATCTTTATTAATTATTCTTGCTTCGTTTTCAGGGAATTCCAAAATTATAAAGCTGGTATGTCATTGTTCTGACACTACCATCCTCGCCTTCGTCCTGAGAACTGGCTCTCTCAAATTAGTTCTCCTAGTTCTATTTTTCTTCCTAGCTAAAAATTATTCCTAGGGATGCCAAGATCATGAGCATGAATCTTATCATCAGTTAATATATTCACACAGTACACTCAACATTCTTATAACTCAGACCATACCTATTCTAACCCAATCCTTCAATTAGTAGCTTATAAAACTAAACTATCTAAAGATACTAATCACTTCAAAAATTAGTATGGTCTGCATATTTCCTTACTATGAATCCTGTCTTCCCTACACACAAAGAATCCATCATGCTCTCCTTTTATCTGCATTCCCAACCATCTCTCCACTATGCTTATTGGGCTTTTTCACGCGAAATTTGTTCTGGAAATCTAATCCATCCTACTAAGCTACAAAATGCCCTTTCAGAGGGCATTCATCGAAGTCCCTTGCACATAAATGGTTTTTAATAAAAATTAGTAGAATTGGTGACATCGCAAATTAAGCAAAGTCAAAACAGAAGTCAAATGATTTCCTTCCACTTTATATTAAGATAATTTCCAAATGGACTAACATTTTTCATGGAAAAAAAATCTGAAATTGTAAAAGTAATGGAAGAAATCATGGGAAAATTCTTTATAGTATGACCTCAGCCAGTAGAAGTCTTTTATAACTATGTCATAAAGAATCCATTAAAAAAAACTTGTTAAACTTAACAAAATAAAAATCAAGCATTTCTGATGGCAAAAACTATGATAAGTAAAGTAAAAAAATAAATGGGAAAAATACTGGAAACTCAAAAGTGCTAAATTACCTGATAAAGAATTCCAACAAATCAATAAAAAGGGGGAAAAATGAGGCAATTAAAAATTACTCCAAATAATATTGACAACCAGGTCACACAAACACAAAAAGGAAATATAAAAACTTCCACTCTCTCTGAAAAGCAGTGGAAAAAATATCCTTAGGTAAAGATTAAAAAAAACAAAGTTCTTAAATATATGAAAAAATGTTGAATCTCACAAGAAAAATACAAATTCAAACTAAAAAATAAAACCACTGTTTTTTACAGAGACTAGAAATTAGTCAAGAGTTTATTAACATAATACGTTGAAATAATGTGAAGAAAGAGCCTCATACGTAGCCTGGTGAAAGTGGAAGTAGGCACAACCACCATGGTGGGCAGTGTAGCCGTGTCCATCAAAATCCCAAATGTACACACTATGTAAACCACAAATTCCACTGCCAGGAATGTATCTTTCAGATACAGTCATACAATCATGAAAGGATGTGTACGCTGCAGTTCTGCCTGTGAGAGCAAAGGGTCAGAAACAAGTCGAATGCCCATTAACAGGAGTGGTTCCACAAATCATGTTACATCAATGCAACGAAAACCCTCTCACCAGAACGAAACATGGACAAGTAAAACTCCATGATATAATAAATGAAAATTAAAACAATGTTCATAACAGTACTTATAATGTGCTATCATTTATATAAAATGAGAAAAAAGAATACATATGTATTTGTTATTAGTGCCAAAAATATCTCTGAAATGAAACATAAGAAACTAATGATACTGCTCTGGCCAGTGTGGCTCAGTGGTCAGGGCAATGGCCAGCAGACCGGAGGGTCTCAGGTTCAATTCCTGGTCAAGGGCACATACCTGGGTTGCAGGTTCCCTCTCTGCCCCCGATGGGGGCTCTTGCAGAAAGCAACCAGTTGATGCTTCTCTCTCTCTCTCTCTCTCTCCCTCCCTCCCTCCCTCCCCCCCTCCTCCTCCCCTTCCAATCTCTCTGAAAAAGCAATGGAAAAAAATCTCAGGTGAGGATAAATAAAATAAAATAAAATAAAATAAAATAAAATAAAAAATAAAATAAAATAAAATAAAATAAAATAAATAAAATAAAATAAATAAAATAAAATAAAATAAAATAAATAAAAAATAAAATAAATAAAATAAAATAAATAAATAAAATAAAATAAATAAAATAAATAAAATAAAAAATAAAATAAAATAAAATAAAAAAATAAATAAAATAAAGTAAAATAAATAAAATAAAATAAAATAAATGAATAAAATAAAATAATAAAATTAAATTAAATTAAATTAAAAAAATAAAATAAATAAAATAAAATAAAATAAAATAGGAAGGAAGGAAGGATGGATGGATGGATATCAATTGCCTGCAAGAAGGATACCAGGGAGGCTGGTGTGCAGGGGATGTAGGGAGATGCTTACCATATATACATACTTTTTAAACTTTTAAATTCTGAAGGTGTGACTGTATTACCTATTTACACTGGCTCCTTAAAAATAGTAAAATAGAAGTTTTTTATGGTAGCACAGTATAACAAAAGGTTAAAAAGAAACAAACAAACAAAAAATCAAGTGACTATTCTCACATCAGTACTTTTAAAGAATGCACAAACCTGTATAAAACCTTTCAATTTTTCTTGACATTCTGCATGATTCTGAATGTATGGCCAGGATTGTTATTTAAAATATTCTAAACCTCTAATCTAATGTTATCCTTACAAACACAGTCTTCAAATATAACAAGAATCCCTATACATAACTATAAAATATTTTAAATATGATTCATTGAAAGCATTTACAATGGCAATTGTCCTTCATTCTGCCCAAATATTTACTGAGCATGCATTTTGTGAAAGACATAGTTCTAGGCACTGAGGATAAAACACAAGAAGCATGCCCTTATGGAGCTAATATTCTAGTAGGTAGTAGACCAAGTAACTAGGTTTAAATATGTATCTTTAATCAATGCATACCAACTATGCATAATAAATCAATGATGTTTCTTAGGCAAAATAACTCAACTTAATTCAGAGGATTTATTAGCCATGGCTTAAGAATTTGACCACTAAATGGAAATTTGACTTTTGTCAATCCTGATCTTATTTAAGTGCTTTCTACATGCTAAAACCTGCTCTCTGTGTACTTTTGTATATCATGCTCACCACAACCCTATGATAGGTACTATTATTATTTCCACTACATAGATGAGGAAACTGAGGCTTGGATAAGTTAAATAGGTGTCTATCTCTTAAGCTCATGAAATAATCACTCTCTTATATTGCTTCTGTGTGACTCTAATTTCCAGTTTCTGACTTAAAGTGGGATCATAGGTAAAGCACAGATGAGTTTACAGTTTGGCGTTTGGCCCTCTCACTCAAAACCCAAAATATAATTCCTGGTATTAAAAGGCTATAAATCTGGCCCAGCCGGGTGTGGCTCAGGGGTTGAGCATCGACCTAGAATCCAGGAAATCCCGGTTCGATTTCCAGTCAGGGCACATGCCAGGGTTGTAGGCTCAACCCACAGCAGGGGATGTGCAGGAGGCAGCCGATCAATGACTCTCATCATTGATCTTTCTCTCTCTCTTCCTCTCTCTGAAATCAATAAAGATATTTTCTTTTAAAAAAGACTATAAATCTGAAATTCATAAAGATGTGGCTAAATTAAAATCATTAAAAAAAAACGGAATCTATTCTTTCCATTTCATTTAGGCCAATGAATTTACATACCTCCAGAAATGATACTGAATTCATATTCCTTATTTTTTTAAAAATTATAGCACACATCTATAAATTAATTAAATTGTCACTAATCGGACACAGATATTATTGCATTGCATCTCTGACATCCTTTGAAATTGCAGGGAACTTCACACCCTGTGCTAAAGTTATTTGAAAATGACTGTTATCACAGTCCTCAGTTCTATCAACCGCAGATACTGAGAGTCTCAAAGTGTGATCTGATCCAGCATCGCCTGGGAGTGAACTCATTTGAAATGAAATTCCTGGGGCCCACCCAGATTAGAGTTGCCAGATTTAGCACACAAAAACACACAAAATCAAAACAAAACAAAACAAACAACAAAAAACCAAGATGCCCAGTTAAATTCAAATTTCAGATGGACAGTGAATTTCTTTTTTAGTTTAAATATAGGTGCCAAACACTGCATGGGACATACTTTAAAAAATAGTTGCTGTAGGTGAAGAAACAAGATGGCGGCATAGGTAACAGCTGTCCCCGCCGCCTCCCGCAACCACATCAAAATTACAACTAAAATACAGAACCACCATCGCTCAGAGCCTCCTGAAATCTGGCTGAACAGAAGCCCCCCAGCCAGGGAGCTGAGGAAGCACCGAGACCTGTAGGAGGGGCGGAGACGCGGGCGGATCGAGGCTGAATAGCCGCGACTCGGCCGCGGGCCCACACCCGGTGACCCGGGGAAACCCAGGAGGGAATCTCTGTGGCAGGGTTTCCCGGAGGAGGGAGGGGTCCCAGCCCCACAGCAGGCCCCCAGCCCAGGGCTCCAGGGCCAGGAAGAGACGTCCCCACACCTTCAGGCTGTGAAACCAGCGGGGACTGTCCCTGAGGGTCGCGGAGGCTGCGGGGGCCCCAGCAGCTCCTCTAAAGGGCCCGGCACGGACTCACCCGACGCTCCCTCTGAGCCCAGCGCCGGGAGCAGCCTGAAAGGACCCGGGACACTCGGGGAGGAAGTAACCTGCCTGAAGTTGGGGTGAGAGGCGGAGGGGCGGCTTCCTCCCAGGCAGAAGGGCTGGCGGAGGCCATGGCTCCTGTGGCGAGTCCTCCCCGCACAGCCGGCAGGCAGGCGCCATGTTTGAGTCGCCAGCACCTGACTCACACCGTTGGCCCCGCCCCGTGATTCCCGGAGGCCCCGCCCCTCCCCACCTGCAGCTCATCCAGGCCGTTTCCAGGGGCTTTTCTGTGCAAGTGGCCCCTCGAGCCTCATGCTTAGGACTTTCCTAAAATCTCTCAAACAAGCAGCAGCTGCCCCACAAGGCTTGATAAGCGGCCCCAGGCCTGGCACTAGCGGCAGCTGCATTGGCTCATAGCTTGGCCTCTCCTGGGCACCTCCAAGCCCAGCACAAGGAGCAGCCAACTACGGTTTGCTGTGTAGCTCATGCTGGGTGGCCCTGGGCAAGGCACTGGCACAGGCTGACTTTGCACCTCCAAGGAGGCCCCAGAGACAGTGCACCTGGTGGTCAGATTCTACCACGCTGGGTTACAACCCTACCACATCCACAAGTGACACACTCAAGGGCCCACTTGGTGAAGACCAAAGCCCCACTGAAATAAATCCTGCTCCATGGGGGGTCTCCAGCACAGCAGCTCTCTGGCTGTAGTTGCAGTTGGTCCTCACGGCCTATTCGCCTGGGGGTCAGTTCCTCCCAGTGACGCCAACAGCAACCAAGGCTCAACTACAACAGGACAGTGCACACAGCCCACACAGGGGAGCACCTAGAAGGCCCAGCTCAGGTGACTGGGGAGGAGGAGCCACTGGACCCTACAGGACACCTACTACACAAAGCCACTCTACAAATTCCAGAAGACATAGCAGCTCTACCTAATACATAGAAACAAACACCAGGAAGCAGCCAAAATGAGGACGCAAAGAAACACATCACAAAGGAAAGAACAGAAGAAATCTCTAGAAGAGGAACTAAATGAAGTAGATCCAAGCAAGCTAACAGATACAGAGTTCAGAATAATGGTTATAAGGATGCTCAAGGATATTAGTAAGAGTGTGACGAAAATAATTGAGAAAATCGATGACATAATAAAGGACCAATTTGAAATGAAGGCTACACAAACTGAAATGAAGAATAATTTACAGGGAATCAGCAGTAGAATAGAGGATGCTGAGAATCAAATTAGCAATTTGGAACTTGAAGAGGAGCAAAAAGAAAAAAGAATCCAGAAATATGAAGATAGCATAAGGAGTCTCTGGGATGACTTCAAGAGGCCCAACATTAGTATTTTGGGGTGCCAGAAGGAGAGGAAAGAGAGCAAGAAATTGAAAACCTATTTGAAAAAACAATTACAGAAAACTTCCCCTACCTGGGGAAAGAAATAGACTTACAAGTCCAGGAAGCACAGAGAGTCCCAAACAAGAGGAACCCAAAGAGGCCCACAGCAAGACACATCATAATTAAAATGCCAAAGGTTAAAGACAAAGAGAGAATCTTAAAAGCAGCAAGAGAAAAGCAATTAATTACATACAAAGGAGCACCCATATGACTCTCAGCTGATTTCTCAACAGAAACTTTGCAGGCCAGAAGGGAGTGACAAGGAATATTCACAGTGATGAAAAACATGAAACTACAACCAAGATTGCTCTACCCAGCAAAGCTATCATTGAGAATTGAGGGTCAGATAAAGAGCTTCTCAGACAAGGAAAAGCTAAAGGAGTTCATCACCACCAAACCAGCACTACAGGAAACGTTGAAGGGTCTTCTTTAATTAAGCTAATGAACAAAAGAATCTGACAAACTAAACAGATCCAGAGACACTGACGCATGTAACAGACAATCATATTTCAGAGGGAAGAGGGAAGAGGGAAGAGGGAAGAGGGAAGAGGGAAGAGGGAAGAGGGAAGAGGGAAGAGGGAAGAGGGAAGCGGGAAGAGGGAAGAGGGAAGAGGGAAGAGGGAAGAGGGAAGGGGGAAGGGGGAAGGGGGGTGGAGGGTGGGAAGAGATTAATCAAAGAAGTTATATGCATATATGCATAACCCATGGACACAGACAATGATGGGGTGAAGGCCTGGGGAAGGGGTGGGAGCGAGGTGGAGGGTGTCAATGGAGAGAAAAAAATTAGACACCTGTAATACTTTCAACAATAAAGATAAATTAAAAAAAAAAAAAAGTTGTTGTACATATTTTAAAAATTAGTTGTTGTTTCTCTGAAATTAAAATTTAACTGAGCAAACCCTATTTTATCTGACAACTCTACACCAGAATCAAAACCCAGTCAAAAACTCTAAAGGTGGATGCCAAGAATTAGTTTGAACATGTCCTCAGGTTATTCTGATGCACGCTTAAGTCTGAGAAGCACTGGCTTAGCCTCAGCACCTGCTGAGACCTTCCTAACCCAGTCTGTTAAATCCTGTGAGTGGTAGCATCTATAAGAGACAAGATGTTTATGGAACATGTAATCCATGTCCTAGGCACTGTCCACAGAATTTCTTTTAATGCCCAGGAACAAGCCCATGAGGTAACTATTATTAACTATTATTTCACAGATGAGACAGCTAAGAATAAAAGAGATTAAGCACAGGACCCAGCACACATGGGAAAGCCCACCCCTTTTCGATGCTCCCTATGGACTCTGCCCATGCCTGCCCATCCCTGGGATTGGCTTCCACTAGGCTCCTAATCAGCTATGTCTCCCAATCCATTGTGCTATGGTTTTGAATGGGGAAACTCTTTCCCAGGGCCACTAACTGGGATTCTAATTCAAACTGAAAGGGTGCAATTGGGCACCCTAATACTACTACTCACCAAATTAGAGATTTCTATTACAACTCCCACTGACCAGATTAGAACCTTAGGTTAGGGAGAGTTGGCCAGGTGAAGCTTGAGTTCATGGAACTCCTTGAACATTACAAAATTCATACTGCTGGAACTGGATTCAGCAACCTCGGCTCACAGGCGCCAAATTTCAGTCCAAGAACAGCCTGTAGCTAAGTCTTAGGTTAGGACATATATCAACTCATTGAGAATAGAATTAATATCTGTTTCCTCTTTGTCCTTACGTTGTATGTCAAAAGTCTTACATATTACAAACCTTGAAAAATTATTAAAAGAAAAGTGAAAATATTAGCCTGTCTCCTACTGGTCAGTTACCAAAATCAAACATTTTAATTGGTCCTACCCTTCAAAATTGATAACTGGAAGTTTGTCTAGTAAGGTATAGTTAAAAGTATGACATAAAGTGACTAAAAAGATCTTTATTATATCTAATTTAATTTTTTATTTAGAATAAGCAGAGAAAGAGGGCAAAAAGGTGGGAACCTTTCACCTGCAACCGATAAGGCAAAATAAACGAATTCCTATGAAGCGAACACTCTTTCTATAAAGCTCAATTTGAGTCCTGCCTACATCAAGAAAAAGAAAACAAATTCCTAGCACCTCTACTTTTTCTCTAGAGTAAATCCATCCTACAGAATCATGCCAAGAGAGCATAACTCAGCAGAAAAGTTCAGCTGTACGAAGTGCCTAATGTCAAAAGACAGTGGTCTCAATGTGTAATTCATTCAATTCCCAGCCATTTTGCAGAAACACATGTCTGTCGTCACCCCATTTTACATTCACATTGGAAGTGTAAGCAGGTGCATTTGAACCACTGCGTTCCAGGCCCTATTTCGAAAGGTCTTCATGCAGTCTAGGATTTGTGCATTTTTAACCCAACTAACTTATGCCACCTAGTTTTACCAAATCCATTTCTATGAGAACAGAAGGACAAAAAGGACCATGTACCAGACACCTCCCACTCAAACTACATATAACTAGGCTACAGCTGGTGCCAATTCAATTCAACTGTTAAGGTACTTGGAGGAAAAGGCTTTAAGAGATAAGCACACTTGTTGTTAGGTTATTAAAAATAGCCAGGGCAACTTGAGTGTTCTACACAAGCAAACCCATCTGACGCACGCACAAGTAGGAAAGTAGAAATAAAGCAACATGTAACGATGGAGATGCAACGGAGAAATAAAACCAGAAACCTCACAGCCAACAGCAGCTGTGGGGCAATTAAACTCAATACTTACAGATGTTCATGAGAGCAAGCTAATTTGCCCAATTTTGATTCACTTTTTAAAAACACACGTCTTGAAACTTAATTTTTTTAAAAAAGCTCATTTCATTCTGGATACTTTAATAATTAAAAAACATAGTTTTCCTTCATTCCAACATTCAGTCTCTTTCAATTTCATGTACTACTGTAAATGGCCATTAAAAATGACCACTAATGCCATTGAGTGACAGCCCACCAGTACTAATCAAACAAATGAAATATAACCACAAACAGCCCTTTCTTGGCCTGAAATAACCATTTTAAATTTTTTAAAAAGTGGCACTGAAATGACTAAAATGATTGCATCCTATTTTCATAACTTTATGAGTCACCAAAGTCTGTCCCAGGGACCAGAGCATTGCTAATGAGTCTCTCCATTATTGAAATTAATTAGGGAAGTATTCACTTTGGCCACAGGGGGGCTAGCAATTCAAAACTGTGCTGACTCAAGGACTAAAAATTAAAAGCTCTTATTAAGAGGCATGTGGGTTACTCAGGACACATTAAAATCCTTTTATTTTAGATTTCATAAGGAACTAGGACCCAGTATCTACATGGACCCCATAATGCATTATTAGTTGTATCATTAGGCACTCCAGTGACTCAATGTCCTCAATCCTGCTTTCAATTTGTTGCCATAGTAGAAAATAAGAATATTTCAGCTGTGCTTATCTGAAACTAATTGCAATTTTCCAGCTTTCCACACCCTGTGAAAACAGCTATGGTTAAAATAAAGCTAATGTTTTCTGTAGGTAGGAAAGAAGTCTATTTGTCAGGAGTCTACCATAACTTAAGGGGGAGTGAGATGTCATAGAAATGAAAGGCCTACAAGTGCCAGAGAGATGGGATTTCGGAACTGTATGAAGTAGAAGCACAGGGAACCTAGTAGTGCAGAACCCAGTAATCAAAGCAGCACACGGAGCCCTGACCCTGAGGGCAGTCTTGGCCCAGTGGAATTTCCCCTGATGCCACCAGAGCAGAAATGGTCCCTGGGTCTGGGCAGCCTGGAACAGGAGGGCAGAGTTGGCTGAGAGCAAAAGCTCCCTTCACAGAAGCTCAACTATTTCTTCACAGTAAAAACAAATGAACAAACAGAGTCACCACTCCAAGTAAAGACTGGCCAAGGCAATCCAGGCTTTAAGAGTCAGGAATGGCACTGAGAACTGATGGAAACAGTGAAAATGATTTCTAGGGTTGCTAGGAATCTGTGTCTGCACTATACAGGTGGCAGGCAAGCAGGGATAATGTCTTCGTAGAAATCACTGAAGGTGAAAAATGAAGCATTAATTAAGGGAACCAGGAAAACACTGGTTAAAGAAGATAGAGAGGAACTTAATTATCTGTAGTACAAAACTGGGTTTGCACAATTTAAAATATTTTCAAGGGTGATTTTCATCTTATTTGCAAAGACAGATGGTGTTGACTGGCTACCCAGGGCCAATCCACCCACTTCCCGCGAAAGAGACGACAATGCCAAATGCTTGCTCTGCCAACCTTATTTGCATAGAGGAGTGGTCATGTGACCTGATGTAAGCAAGGTAGCCTGAAAAAGGCTTCATTTTTCTGACAAAGGACAGAGGCACCCTGTCCCTGACCCTCTTACCTCAAACGTGAAGGTAATAACTGTCACTGCAGGAGTCACCCTGTCACCACCAGAGAGGCCAGAAGAACTGTATGGAATCCACTCTGACGCACTGAGTCATTAAACCCTCTGCCTCTCTTCAGATTTGTTTTATGTAAATGGTAACAAGCAACTCCTGTTGTAACCGACTTTCCTGTTGCTTACAAGTGAATGCATTACTCACTGATACAAGTACCACTTTGCTGTATCCCCAAAATATAACCCTGTGCAAGATGCTGCCCCACCGTGTGCCTCAATGTAAACAGTTATCCCTGAGTGCCAGGACGACAGAAAACCTTTATCTTCTTCTTTTACTCACCTGTGTTGCCTAAATTATTATTCCATGAAGCTTTATTTGGTTAACCGGAAGTTAGAAATGAATGTTCATTTGACACTAACACAGCAATGTAAGACAGTTGAACATAAAATAAAGATTTTGAAAGAGAGAGAGGCATACCATATACCATGATTCTGGAAAATAAGCCTCAAAATAAGAAGCCAATTCTCTGCTGGTAAATCTATAAATTCAATATATTCCCATCGACAAATAATGGGATGTATAATGGAACTTGATGTGCTGACTCTAAATTGCATCTGGAGCCCAGCTGGGCATGGCTCAGCGGTTGAGCATCGACCTAGGATCCAGGTGATCGGGGTTCGGTTCCTGGTCAGGGCACATGCCCGGGTTGCAGGCCTGATCCCCAGTAGGGGCATGCAAGAGGCAGCCGGTCAGTGATCATTGATGTTTCCATCTCTCTCCCTCCCTCTCCTTTCCTCTCTGTGAAATCAATAAAGATATATTTAAAAAAATTTTTTTAAATAAATTGCATCTGGAAGGATAAATACCAGCCAACAATTTTTTTATAAGAAAAAAGAAACCATGAGAAGGTACTTCTACAGTTTCCCAAAGACAACAGCCCACAGCACTGAACTGGAGCGCGCACGGTAAGTGGCTGTATTATAATTTCTGGAGAGCCCAGAACCAGGCCGGTGCGCTGAGGCTGCAGCCCTGTACCAGGCGCTGCACCTGCTCCACCCGCCTGGCCCGGCCGTGGCTGGCCGTGTTCTTGCTCCCCTCCATTTCCAGGAGACGATGAAGGACAGCCACCCAACTGAGATGTCCTAACTAGAGACCAAGGAGTCAGTTTCTTTCTAGACAGATGAAAAGATCAGAAACCATTTATAACAGGACAGTCTATGGTGAGAAAGATGAAGCCAACATGTAGAAACACAAGGGGGTGAGAAATGGAGAGAGAGACAAAGAGAAAGAAAATAAGCACCTGATGGCATCTGGGTCCGTGGTCAACGGTTGTTTCCCCAGGGCTCAGCCATATTTCCTGCTCTGTGGTTAGGAGGGGGCAGCCCACTCTCCTTAATAACTAATCCTTTTTACTTAAGCTCACTAAGCTGGCTGCTTTTGACCTGAAATCAAAAAATCCTGATTATACATATGGGGATTAGTATATATTTCAATCACTGGAGAAAGGACAGAACTGGTTGCTAAAAGGTGGTGGAGCACTGATTTTACATCTGAAAAAAATTAAGTTGAAGTTCTATTTCACTTTTACACAAAAACGAATTGCATGTGGATTGTGGATTAAAGACCTAGATGTCAGAAGAAAAAATTGAACTGTAGAATTATAAGAGTCTAGAAAAAAAAAAAGTGTTTTTTTAAAATTCTGGGGTAGGGGAGGTTTATTTAAACAAAATTATAAACCAAGAAACTTAAAAAAACACACAGAAATAACAAAATTTTAAACTTCTGCATAATGATAGATAATTAAACAATGTTTAAAAAATGAGCAACAAACTGGAAGAAAATGTTGCCATACTTAACAGGAAAGGGGTTCATAATCTACATCAATCAGTAAGATGAAAAGTGGCCTCGGAATAAGAAAGAGCAGCTTGGAAAAAGGAAACAGAAACAAACATGCCAAATGCAAACCAAGGTTGGGGTAACCAGTTTCATTGCTTAATACTAGAGCTCTGATAGCATGACATAATTACTGCATATTACCATATATTTCCCCTCTTCTACCCTTATTCTTAAAATGGTGAGAGGGCCAACACCCTCTGGCAGCCCCGCGGGTGCCCTGGCTGGGCGGTTTCTGCCCCAACCCCACACTTCTCTTGAAGGCAGCGTCACCAGCGTTCCCCTTCTTCAGGCTGGAAAGCCAGGGGCAGAAACAGTGTTAACTTTCAGATATTTTAAGTGATTGGGATTCCATCAAATATAATTTATATCTCCTATCTCTTTAAAAGTGAGCATAACCACAGCCTATGGGGGCTATCAGAAAAACATTAAATATATAGTAATTACTTTAAAACTGTAAAAAAAAAGAAACAAGGAAGAGACAATGAATATGTATAACCTCTGTTTATAATTTCCGAAGCTACTGTTCTAACTTAAAAGGGCACAGGGTTTACTACCTTCAGCACATTTCCCCATTAAATTCGTCAGTGTTTATTCACCCCCTAAATGCCTCAGGTAGTTCATAAACTTAAGAGAAAGTATGGCCCATGCATTTCATTGAAAAAAAGTAGATGATTTTTAAGTTACAGCTAGAAAACAAATATAAAATAAAATATAGCAACTCTTTCCATTTTAAGTTAAATCTGTACTCTAAGAAGCCACAATTCTAATGCTGGGATTTACATTCATAACAGATTCCAGGGCAAAAATGTTTTTACTAAAAAAAGAAAGAACCAAAACGCCAGCTAACATTTCCTTTCAGGAAGAATTTCACCGTGGGTGCTTCAACAGGCATATTTCTGCTTTGATCAAGGAATAAAAAGCAGATGAATTAACAAACACACGACCTGGGTCAGAAACAGTGCGCCAGGCGAAAGCAATTATCATACCGATTCCCCCTGCTGGTGTGATTTTCAGTGCAAGGGACTGCTGGATTGGGGCAGCTAACATCAGGAGAATTTTCGTTACTACTCAGAGGTCCATAGAAATCATGCATGTTTTATGCACCACACACCTGTAGCTTAACATCCTGACAGTTTCTAAGAGTATGACTCTAATAACTGTTTATTCAAAATAAAATTCGAATTATCTTAAAGTTCATGAAAAATGGAAAGCTTTGATTTTACAATTAAACCACTAACACTGGGCTCATGAAATCCCTAGGCCGTTTACAGAACGCACAGGGCATGTACCTGGCGGAGTATCAACATGCCACCTCGGATTTCTGTGCTTGTTTCACTTGGGAAGGAGAAGAGGCCAGGTGGCACTGAAGAGTGTGCTGACGAGAACTCAGGCTGCATAACAGCTGTGTTATTTATGTTGAAGGGATGGGTGGGTGTCTGTAACCAAGAAGAACCATCATTTCTTTAATATTGACCTTTTCTGCTTTCTTTCCTTTTGATTCAAACTAGCCCCACCCAGCGCCCTGACTCACCTGCCCCCTCCTCCCTTGCACATCCACTCCCTTAAGCATTAAGCCCCCAAGACAAAGAGGTTCTGGCAGCATCAAGTAATCTAAGGGCAAGGCCTTGGGTCTGTTGACCCCAGAGACAGAGTTTCAAACTAGAGATAATATGTAGGCCCATTTCTGCTCCAGAACAATCCCACCAACCACATCCTTGCAAAACCAGACAAAGCGACGCCATGGCCAACTTCAGGACCTGATGCAACGATCAGCTACCCCACCCTAGCCCGACCAAACAGTAGAGATCAAGTCCCTAAGCACGTGCCGAACTCGCTTAGTTCCCTAATATCACCCATACCTAGAAGCCGTCAGAGAGCCAGGTCTTTGAGCATTAGCCCACCTGAGACTCCGGGCTTGGCACCATTCCCTCAACTAATGAACACTTACTTCTTGGCTGCATACTGCCGTCCACATTTGACTCGGCTCTGATGCGCTCAGACAAACTCGCCCCTCTAGTCCCGTGGCATTTCTTCTTGGCCAAACACCCCTGCTAACTCCTGTAGGTTAGCTGCTCTGCTGTGAAGAGCTCAGTGACCAGCAGTGAGCCAAGAGGCCCTCAGTGACTCAAGAGGAGGCCCGCCTTCTACCTATCCACCTTGTCCTGATCCTGGTACATCTTGTTTTGTTTAAAAACCTGACATGGAATATTCCGGCAAATGTACAGCTGGAACTTGATGTGTTCTTTCTGGACAGCGTGGGAGTCATGAATGTGGCAGTGACACAGGGACATGAAGGTGGAGGTGACCGAAAAGGAACTGGGCACTAAAACAAGGCCCATCTTAATGAAAAGGGATGAAAAAGTGGGGCAAGAAGTCTCCTTTCAAAACAAAAAGAATTACCCCCAGGTATGTATGCAAATCCTATTTAGGAGAAGAATCAGAGCCAGGAGAGAACCAGAAGGGACTATTTGTATGAAATACAGGCCATTACCCTGAGCCACGCTAACAGCAAATGACTGCAGTGGCAACTGCTGGCTGCAGATAATTAGTTTAGAACCTACTTTAACATGAATATTTTATCATGCAGCACAAAACTCGTTATGGAGAAGAATTAGAGAGCCAGGACGTCTGAAGAGGTGATCTGTCAGGTCCCCATACAGAGCCTTCCAGAAGGCAGGTCTAGTGATTCAGCAAGACTGGACTTCATTAAAGTTACAACAATCCATTAAGAACATGTCTGGTACAAGTTAAAGGGTACAGGTAGCAAGCTTCATGGCAACAACTTAACTACAGGCAACAACTGACAGGAAAAGTGAAGTTAATAAAAAACCACCTGAAGTGATTACGGCTTTCTCAGTGAGGCACACATTCCACTTCTATCAGAAACCACCGAACACACTGGGCCAGTTCTGTCATAAAAGCATCATCACCTATGTTCTTACATATAAAGGTGAAAAGTCTAAATTCTAAAAATTAAAACTCACATTTTGCATGCTACCTAGGAACGTGTAAATTGTTATTTTTACTTCAAAAACAAGTGCATATTGAGTGTATGTCATAACTAACAATCATGGGTAAGGGTCTTACATGTAGTCATCAGAGGGAGGTACCACTGCTACCCTCATTTCGTAAATGACAAAAAAAGCAAAGAGATGCTAAAGTAAACATGTCTAAAATCATGCAGCTGAAGTAGCAAAGTAAAAATTTAAACCTGGGCAGTCTGATTTTAAAGTCTGTGCTCTTTCTTTCTTTTCTTTTTAAAATTTTATTCCATTTTTAAAAAGATTTTTATTGATTTTTGGGGGGGGGGGGGCGAGGAGAAACATCCATCGGCCACCTGCACGTGGAGTCAGCATGTGCCCTGACTGGGAATGGAACCAGCAACCTTTCGTGCACGGGGCAATACCCAACCAACTGAGCCACATGGGCCAGGGCAAAGTCTGTGCTCTCTCTCTCTATGTATGTTTCAAGTGATTCTAGGGCTTCTGAACACAAGCCTGCTTCTTACAGGAACAAAGTTAATGTCTTTGAATTTCATTAAAAAATAAAAACAGAGGCACACAGGTATAACTCAAAAAGTTATATTTTAAAGAAAAAATGTAGCTAAAAAAATAACATTATAGGGTATATCATTGAGGATGAGACAGGAAAGGTCCTACCTGAGAAAGTAATTAACACATGGCCAAAATATTACCACCTTCTTAACTATTCACTATACACTCAGCAAAGAAAAAGGGCATTTTAATTATTGCTAGTTTTACAATCTATTTAGATACCTGACTCTATACACATAATAGCCAGATCTACCACAGTCCCTTAGGCTGATGGGGAGTCAATAAATATTTGTTCATTGTTATTTAGATAAATAACTTACTGAGGCCATTCTGTGTTAATCCATACCCAGGGGCACTACAGGCTAGATTCAATATTTCCCAATAACTTCTAATCCACTGCTTTCCAAATATTTTCCATCCATAGCAGTCTTGGGGGTTTCTGTATAGTTCATATTGACATACCTGGGGAGAACTAGAAGATGAGGAATCTCATACTTTAATCCATCTTTTGATTCTACAAATATTTACTGCATGTAAGTTACAAGGATCAGGACTATAAAAAAATTAGTAAAACATGATTCCTGCCCATAGGATCTCACAGTCCAGTTGGGGAGAAAGTATATAAATAAAAAATTATAATACAATGTGATGATTGTTAACGTGTAAAGGAGCTAACAGAATAAGAGGACATTAAATTCTGTCTCAGAGGTCAGGTGGGGCTCTGTCAATGAAAAGTGACAAGCAGGATGCTAGGCTCTAGCATGTCAGGCAGGCCCAGGAAGAGAGCAGGTTCAAGTACAGTAACGAAGAGAAAATTACAATGGCCACAAAACTGGAAACCTGAAATGAGCCCTGTGATTGGAATTCTGATTCATGGTAATTTTGTTGGAAGGAAAAAAAGTCAATTTAGTTGTATTTTGAATCACAGAAGAGGCCACTGGCATAGATACAGCCCAGCACTGGAGGAAGCAATGAATTTCTCTAGCAGAGATCAATTTACGTGGAAATTGACAAAAATCACAATTCTATTTTTGGTGTAGAGAACTTAGGAACTTAGAATTTAAACATATTTTCAAGATTCTTGTTACTCAAATCTTAACAATAAAGACTTCTAGAGAATAGTATTAAATTATTGAAAGCTGAAGGTTAAAATTTGATGAACCTATGACAGCCTATAAGGGTTTTACTGCTTCAGAAACAGGCTTGGGCTGCATTTCTACAGATATTATCACCTAACATGGCATAAACGATGACTTAAGAAAAGCCGATTACTAGAAATCTGAATTTATATAACAGATAAACTGGGAAGTTTTTCAATACACAAATTGAATTTTCACTTTCAAGATAATTAACTCACCTCTGCATTCCTCTAAATAGCGTATTTCCTGAGAAGTTTACATTATAAGACATATTTAAAATTGTTATGTATATTATATAAAATAGGAATATTTATAGATCTACATAAAATCCATATTAGGTAAAGGAAAACTGAACACCACATATATACATAGGTGTGGGTGGGAGGCGCTGGTGACATACACTGCATGAGAGATAAAAACCTATCAAACTTTTAATTTTCCTACAAAATAAAACCTGGATCACCTCTCACCGTGCTGTGAACAGAAAATCAAATTGGGTCACACTGCCTCTCCCTGGCTATAGCCTCCATTCGTGGCTCCCTTTATCTGTTCCATTTCTAGTAAAGAAAAATTGTGTCTAATAAAGTGGGGGCAGTAATTAAAGGTAGAAAATAATGTTTGAGGTAGAACTTGAAAGACAGATCAGATTTACTGAGTAGAGACAAAAGGTTAAAAGGGAGAAAAGAGCCCAGCCGGTGTGGCTCGGCGGTCGAGTCATCCCATGAGCCAGGAGACCCCAGTCTGATTCCCAGCCAGAGCACAAGCCAGGCTGCGGGCTCCACCCCCAGTGGGGGAAGTGCTGGAGGCAGCCGATGGACGTTGCTCTCTCATCTGTGTTTCTATCTCTCTCCCTCTCCTTTCCTCTCTCTGAAATCAATAAAAGAATTTTTTTTAAAAAGGGAGAAAAGATTCTAGGCACGCAGGTGGGGGTGTAAGGAACTTGAGTAGCAAGCAGTTCAGGGAATGGAATGGGAGGAAGCAGATTAGAGAGAAAATAACAGCTGGAAAGCAGGCACGTGGCACAGTAAAGAAGTCTTGAAAAAGAAAAGAACATATTTTGCATATTATGTCAGGACTACTCAACACATTCTATAAAAGCCAGAGATGGGGAATTTATTTAGTAGAAGATAGGCATAATCCAAGAAAAAGGCCTGAGTTAACTGGGGCAATGGGAATGAAAAAATATACAAATGACAGACACACTGTGATATAAAATATCTTTCTCATGTATATCACACTTTATACCCATTATCTTATTTGATTCTCATAATAATCTTGTAAAGTAAGTAGGATATATAATACTGTCCCTATTTATCAGTAAAGAGTCAGTGCCTGAGACAGTGAACCTGCCCAGGGCCTCCTACCCACTAGTCAATGGCAAGGGGAGTGGTATTAGAGCTCAAGCATGTTTACCCAGTGATCCTCCAACTACACAAAAGGCAAGTAGATCAGAAACAAGGAAGGGTCAGTTCTGCTCCTTTCTTTGTTATCTCATAAAACACATTTTGTTCAAAGGTTTAATAAAAATTTTTGAAGAGGTGGGTAAACATAATACGTTAATGGTAAAATGTGCCTCGATTGCAGAAACATTTAAATGTGATTTTTTCATTATTGAGGAAATGGTCCTTTGCAGCTGACGCTGTGCCAGGTGCCGGCTGACTGGCTGGCCATGTTGATGAGACGTGTGACCAGTTCCCTCACCAGCTGGGGGGACATACCTCTTCCCCACCCCTTCCCAGTCACCACCACGTCACAGCAGAAGGCGCCTGTAGTAACTGTCCAAATTGCCATCATTCCTGGGGTGGCTATGGTTGAAAGGAGGTATTGGCTAATGTATCTGGCTCACAAAATAACTTCAAGAGTCAATAGTTATTGCCTCAATTTCCCTAACATGTATCAATAAAATTTCTCCAGTTAAAGTCTCAAATATTTGCTGGACTATAGGCCAAAAGTACCTTTTTGTTTTTACATGACAACAGCAACACAAAGACATCTCCAGTGACTTCTGCCCTGTCTATTAAAACAGCTGCTTTGAAGAGAAGCTAAAGTGTTTAAGATGCAATGTACAACAATGCTAGCTGACACATAAACCAGTAACTGTCTGGAGCTTAGAGAAGCATTTTTATGAGGTCTGAACACCATGGTTCAATGGAGCCATGTTTTTTCCCCATTTCTGAAATCAAATGTTCTTAATGATATAAAGCAACTGCAATATCATGCAGTCAGAATGCAACCAGCTTTATTACTTTCCATATTCAATCAAAATGCCAAATGCCATTCCCAATACCATTATTCCTGAACCATGAAAACACATTTAAATTCATTAATATCATTACTTTTAAAGATGTCCAAAATGATCTAACTCTATCTTCTCATGAAGACTCAATAAAATAGTAATTTCCCTCTCCACTCCACAAGTCAGAAATGGATCCACTGCTCCCCGCTGCTAATGAGATGACAGAGAAACACCACTGCTTATTATAATGATGCACTCACTTATGAATTATTTTTTCTTGGAAATTATTATAACAACAGTAATTCACCCCAAACTTCAGCATTTTAACGCTGGTATATGACTAACATTTCCATATTTAGTTTGCTTACCTCTTGGACAAATTTAAATGAATGAAAATCTGCTGAATTACAGGTGGTGAAGACCCCAAAAGAAATACCATATGGAGACCCATATGCTTTGGTGCCGTCTCCGCACGTGACAGAATCCTGGAACGTAACTTCAGAGCGACTGACAACCCTCTGTACCAGCCCTCTGCACTCGGGCTCTAGAACAGATGCGTTTTAAAGCCCGTGCTAACACATTCCATGCCTAACTACGACATACGTAAATTAAAATACACAGCAGTTTTCTTTTCTCCTTCCAAAAAGTAAACAGAGCAATTTCAAAACAACTAAAATTACAAAAAAAAACATTATCTCCCTGTACTCTAGACTAGAAAAATCACAAGATGAAACTTTCCTTCTAAAGAAAAACCTGGGAGAAAACAAATGAATGCGACAGTCACTTGTTTGTGGGAGCTGTGCAACAGGAAGGTATGCAAAGCACAGGCCTTTCTCACATAGCGATGGTCTTTATAACGGGCAATACAGGAGCAGACTGATGGATTAGGAACCGGGCCTTGCATCCCACTGTTCACTGTGAAATGATCAGGAACCACCTCTCTGACACGGTGATGTATCAATTCTGGTTCAACTAGAGAAACACAATCAATAAGATACACATCTTAAGATTTTACAAGGAACTGGGGGCTGGCTAGGCAAGTCCAAAATCTTAGAGCAGGCTCCACTTCTTGGGCATGAGCTGACGTTGGTGTCCACAGAGAATGTCTTCTTCAGGGAAACTGCTGAGGCCTTTGATGACTGAAGCAGGTCCACCCAGCCTGTCTACGATTACCTCCTACACTTAAAGTCAATGGATTATGGACTTACAATCATAACAACACAATACCTCCCTAGCAACACCTAGATTAGTGTTTCACTCAAATAACTAGGGGCTGTAGCCTAGCCAAGTTGACATGGTAATAATTTGGAAAGTAGCACCATGTCCTCATCGGGGTTAGGGAACAGGACAGCCCTCATACAATTGTATCTCAGGTAAGTTTGAATCCTTATGCATTCTTTTCTTCTTTTTATTCATAAAAGCCTTCCACTAATGATAACACAGGTGGTAATGAGAAACAGTAAGACCACTATTCTTGAAGAAAAGCTAGATGGCATTAAATGCTAGATTTGCTCGGAGATAGAGGTATTGCAGTCTCAACCTTGGAACTAGATTTTTAAAAAAGCACCACCTTTATTTAAAGTCATGCAAGAAAAATAACTATTATAAATGATGACCATAAATGTATAATGAAACAAGCCTAAACAGGACCTGGTATTTAATACAGCTGAGCACAGTCCATTCTGTTGTGAAAGGGGCTGCAGCTGGAGCCAACAATCCTTATTTAGGGAGCATGCACTGTCTGGCACTCTGCTTGACGCCAGAGTGACAGTGCTACTCAAGCGAAACATAGTGCCTGTCCTCAGAAAGCTTATTTTCTATATATCAATGACTTACTACATAACATCTCTTCCCTAACAGTGCAAACTCATTTCGTAACAAAAAACATGGCTTTAATTCAAGTATAAAAAGTCTCACAACATCATAAAAGTTCTGATTCATAATAAAAAGTCAGTTGAGAAACAGAATTCATTAGTTTCTTACCACTTATGGCTAATGGGAAGTAAAATGCATATAAATTTCAAAATTAAAAGTGTCAAGGAACAGAAGTGACAAAAAGAAACGTGAATTTTAACAAACAATGCTCCATATGGTAGTTTCAAAGTCATGTCAGTGGGCAGAAAAGTTTACTAGACTATTATATAATGAAAATTCAGGATGAAAACTGTGCTCCAGACTTCAACAAAATATCTGCCAAGATTCCTTATGCTGTCCTCAGTTAAAATGTATGTATAAACATAAGCAGAACAATTATATACTTAGGTGAATTAAAGTACAACACCAAAAGAGAATGATAAATGAATAGGTGCCAACTTAGAGAATGTCCCCTAGGGTCAAAGAGGGTTCTGCCCCCTTTGCTCTTGTTTTTGATCAAACTTTTTTTTTTTCTTTCTAATAACATGGAATAAAAATACAGCCAAAATGCATATCATATTTACGCATGTCATCAGACTGGGAAGACAACAAAAACATAATTAGGATCCCAAAAGAATATGTGAGTCTAGAGCTATGCACACAAGCTAAGATGAACAAAACTTAAAAGAATAAAGACCAAGTTCTGTAACAGAATAGAAAAATCAGCCATGTATGAATAGAATTGTATCTATAAAAGGCAAACTCACAGGGAGGCAAAGGCTACCAAAAACCGAGGTTTGGGGAAGGGACGGACTATAAAGGGGCTCTAGGGGAGTTTAGGAATGAGGGAAATGTTCTGTGTATCAAATATGGTTACATGACTGGATATATTTGTAAAAACTCATCAAATGGTCCACTTAAAGAGAGTAAATTTTACTGTATATAAATTGTATGTCAGTAAACTTGATCTTTAAAATAAGCAAATAGACAAATATAGCTTTAAAACAGCACCAATGAAGAGCCCTTATAAGTCAGTATGAATCAACAGAGTAACTAGCTATAAAATATAGAGTAATATCACATTACATTAACAGATGTACAGGATCTAGAACAAGAGAAGCAAGTCATCCAATTCTCCTATGAACAGGTCACATCATAGCTGGAACAGAGTATCCATTTTTTTTAACAGCAATTTGAACCAACTGAAACAGTCAAGAATATCAATCAGAATGTCAAGGGCACTGGAAACCAGAAATACATACTGGGAACTGAGGGTTTCCACCTGAAAGAGAAGAGGCTCAGTGGAAAAATGCTGGCCACCCCCAGGTACAAGGTTTGCCAGGTGAGGCTGAGAGGGGACGTTCTCCGAGGTGAGGTGAAGTCCAACTAGGACCAGCATGTTTCATTACAGAACAGACCAGGAAGCCACTTGAAGAAGCAGTGGGAGAGCCGTCAAACTAGAGTAATGAAAAGAACCTGAACTGGGGAGCCTGTAGCAATATGGAAAGGAAGGTCAGAAAAGTATTTGAATGTAAAATCTAAATGATTTTGTGACTACGAAAGTGTGAAGAAATAAGAGAAAGGAAAGTTAAATTATGATACTTAATGGGAAAGGGGAAAGAACCTAATATGTATTAAATGGTTCGTTTATTTTGGCTAGGTATTTTATACACATTTTACTCTCAGGATAAACTATTGGAGTAGGTATTAAGTCCATCTTTACAAAAGAAAATTGAAGCTCAGAGAAATTCAACAACTTGCTCAACATCTAAAAACTAGAGGAGCCAGGATTCTTACTTGAATTTGACTCAAACCTCCCCATGTGTCCACTGAACACCAATGAGATTCCTAGATATAGGATTTATGTATCTGGAAGATTAACTTTTGAGAGACACTTCATTTCTTAATGATACTAAAAATGAGGCATTACTTTAGTAGTAACAGGAGGGGAATCTAATTTATGAGTATTTGGCAGAGAAATAACTACTAAGCAGGCAAAAAAAAATTTGTTTAAGTCACCTTTTTAATCTCTTACAAATTTTCAAACACCATGTACATATACAGATCCCTGGACTTTCAAAATCCCCCAATGAAATGGAATTTAAAAATAATCAGAGCAGAAGGTGAAGCTCCCCTCGCATCCCTTCACTCCCGCCCTACCTCGCTGCTTGCTGGGGGGCAGGCGCTGGAGCAGCCCCCCGGAGACGGAGGCAACCCACCCGGGAGCCTCACGGCCGCCGGGCCCGTCAGCCCGCACGGTGCCCTCTGCTTTAGGGACGGAACAGAGAGGCACTGCCCTTTACTCCCCCTGATTCGGGTAAAGCTCACATTTGACAAAATACCATCTAACAAACTTACTAGCATGGACCTGGAGATCAAGAATAGACGGAAGGGGGGAAAACGACTGTGCTGAGGTTCTGAAATTTCAATTAAAATGCAGAAGAAGAAGGCATTAGACACTATGAGGTAACCTATTTTAATGTTATAGGAATTGATAAAAATGGGTTTTAAAGTCCTGATCCTGACTGACAAAGACGAGACAATTTCGAACTGAAAAGACCAGAATCACATGGCGAAGGAGATAAATCATTTCCTACTGGGAAAACCAACAAAGGGTGGGAGTTACATAAAAGTCACTTTCCAAGAGGAAGTGTGCTCAATTTCAGTTTCACTTGATCTTTACATGATTACAGGACTGGAAGGAAGACAGATAAAACAATGAAGATGAGTCCTACACTGTGATTATCAAAATTTAAAATTTCATTTTAGATCTGGGGGGGAGGGAATCAAAGCACAAATATCAGGCAAAATTTATCTTAAACATTTATTTTTCAGTCTACCTGGGCATAATGTTTAGGTTAGGGTGGAAGCACTCACGATGAGGATTTTTTATACTCTTCATGAAGGAGATGCTGAGTTCTTAACACTTTCATTTTTTGAAAGCACCATTATTTGGTGCTAAAAGCCAGGAAAAAATATAGGTATATAATAGTAATCAAAACGTAGCCCCTGGCCTCTACTATTTAACTTTGTTCGGAAAGGTATAATTCAAAATTTTCTAAGTAATGATATTTCTTGGAGAAATAAGATAAACCTAATTTAATTTACAGGCTAACTAAAGACTGAGGGTTCATTTATCATTTTTAAAATGCTGGCCAGCAGATGAGATTAGTTTCTGTCACTCGCAGCACTGTCAGGATGACTCAATATGACTGCAAAGTCGATTTTTATGGCCGTATTTGAACAAATAATAAATGTTCCCATGGAGCCTTCAGTTTGAGGCTCTTGGAGAGTTTGACTGATACAGAGGATAAACGACACACACACTCCTAGCAGTGGGCTCACTTTATCATCTCATACTTCTCTTTTCTGAAGAAGATCTAGAAGAAGCTACTAAAATTACTAAAGCCCGGATAGGAGCAGTATAGGAATAAAGATGAAAGGAACTGGAGTTATTGTGCCTGCAGAAGAAGCAGCATAAGGATAACCTAATAATCATTTAATAGATGAAAGCTTATTTGTATGAAGGATGGGTGATGCTGTTTAAGTGACAACTCAAGCCAAGTTGGGAATTAAGGAATCAGGTAAAATGAAGAAAGTAACCTGCCCACAGAATAACCATTAAAGGTGGAAAGTATAAAAATAATCCCCTGAAAACCACACTAGGGAATCAACTAAATAACAGCTTGGATGGAGTCAATAAAAGTAATTAAATTATATCTGGATACTCAAGGTAATCTACTGAGAATCAAAAAAAAAAAAAAAATTGAATTAAATAGAAATAAAATATTAACTAGAAATGTAAAAATCTGCCTTAGGGGGAAAATCTTAGTCTATAGAGATTCTGTCTGGATCCTCTATTTACATACAAAGTGAATTTTGAAGAGTTGTAAAAAAAATCTCTCTGATTGCCTTCTTAAATCATTACCAAAGGGAACTAAATACCAAAAACATAAATTGCAAAGCCAACCAAGAGTTCAAGAACAAATCCAAAAACCTCAAGTTTCCTAAAACTCTCAAGCTGTTATGTTTGTGGTCTAACTAAGATTAAGCAAAAAATGATTTTGATAGCTGTGGTCATCTTATGTCTCTCAATTGGCATATTTCTAGTCTAAATACACTTAATATTATTAATATTTTTAATGTCTAAGTTTTAATTCTGAATCTATCCACAAGTTTGAAAAGAACAATTTCTTCTGAGTACACAGAAAAATAAAACTGATACTGATAATCAAATATAGAATTTGATGCCATTCATTAAATCGGTTTGAAACCATTTCAAGTCATTTTGTGGACATCTTTAAATGAGCATCTCTGGCTATCCTCAGGAAGAGATAAGTGTTGTCAAGGACGTGGAGAAAAGAGAACCCTTGCTCACTGCTGGTTGGAATGTAAATTGCTGCTCCTAAAATTTTAAAAATAGAACTACCAAATGATCCAGCAATTTCTCTTCTTGGTATCTTGAAAAGAAATAAAAACAGGATATTGAAGAGAGATCTGTGCTCCATGTTTAATAATTCACAAGAGCAAGATATAGAAACAACCTAGGTGTCCATCAACAGATGACTGGATAAAGAAGCTGTGATACATACACACACAGGAATGTTAGTCATGAGAAAGAAGGAATTCCTGCCATTTGCAACAACATGAATAGACTTTGAGGACACTATGCCGAGTGAGATGTCAGACAGAGAAAGACAAATACTGTATGATATCACTTATATGTGGAATCTAAAAAGCCGAACCTGTGAAAACAGAGAGTAGAGTAGTTGTTACCAGGGCCTGGGGGATAAGGGAGTTAGGGAGATGTTATTTAAAGGTACAGACTAGGAGTTAGTAGATAAATAATAAGTCCTAGAGATTGAATGGACAGTGATTATAGTTAACAGTATTGTATCATAAATTTCAAAGCTGCTATGACAAGATTTTAACTGTTGTCACCACAAAAAAGAAATGATAATTATGTGGCATGATACAGCTATTAGCGAACATGATGGAGATAACCATATTGCAATATATGTGTATTAAATCAACACTGCACACCTTAAACTTACAAAATGTTATATGAAACTATATCTCAAAAAAGATAAATAAAATGAATGAATAAATGTGCATTCTCCAGGCAATATATTATTTCAAAATAAAATGCACTTATCCTGTGTACAAAAAAAGACACAGATGATAAGAGAGTTCAGGACCTAACAGTCTCCCAGGAATCAAAGTGCATGACCACCAGGAGACGGACTTGAGCCTGTGCTTTCCTCACAGGTAAACCGCCACAAGCAAAGCAAACACAGCACCCCGGCAAAACTTCTTTCCCCCCAAACTACTCACAACACTGCCTAAAATTTTTTACTTTATCATACAGCTAAAATATATACCAAGTAAAGGCCCAAGTACACAGATAAGAACTTATCTTTAAAATGCAAATGCCCATGGGTGGATGATCCACACCTACAGGGAACTATCTATGGGGCACCTCCAATCATTGTTCAGAAGTCTGTATGATCAATAGCTTTCAATGGAATCAGGGAGATGCCCCACAGTAATGCTAAAGAATGCAGTAGGTAACAGCGATGGACGTTCAGACACAGAAAAGTAATAGATTCTCAGAGACAGCACACCTGACTTATACTTCCTGTATAAGCAACAATTCTCAAGTTGTTTGAAAAAATGGGGAGAATCATTTCCAATAAAGAAAAAAATAATGACTAGAGTTAGCTTAATTAAGCCTAATTGTTTCATATAAATATAAATATTCAAACTATGAGCCATGATTTATCTATTGTCACCTATTTTAATGTGAAAACTTTCATGTTCCTAGAATTAAAAATACAACTGCTACTCATGTCAACAAAAGGGATATAGCTAGGGAGAAGTGCTTTGCTTCGCTTTGTAAAGACACCCCACACATCAAGGGAGTCCCCATTTCAAATCAAAATATTTTTTTGAAGTTTTTGATGAAAAGAAAAAAGAGTTTTTTGATGAGAAGTAAATAAAGAATAAACAAACCTACTTCTGCAGCAAAGTCTTTGTCTTTTTTATAATGGAAAACTATTAGCTTTGCAAGTGACACAGGCAGTCTAGCAGGTCAATATATTGTCCTATAACCTGCGAATTGATAACTGCTGGCAGAAATTGCTCAGAAAAAGAGACCCAAAGCTTTGAAGAAGGAAGAAATGGCAATTTAACAGAAAAACACACTCATGCATATATATAATGAGCTATGCAGTAGCAAATTAAAGCACAGATTTGGAAATTATGTTTGTAAATTTGAAAGTAAATAAAAAGGCAACTTAGCAATTTAGCAATTGGTTATAAAAATGAAGCCATGCATGGAAAACTTATTAATGTTCTTTTAATAGTTTTCAAAGGTAAGAAGAACTATGATTGGGGTAATCAGCTGGAGTTACACTGATTTGTACTGTTCTCTTTTCCTGAGCACCCAATACCATATGTTTCTAAGAAATTTCCATTAGTAGCCCATTGACAAATGGGACAGACATAGTATTCTAGGGCTGGAGTTTGAAGAAAAAAAGAAATGGCCACATTTAGGTGGTATGTGGTGTACCACAGATTACATAATGACAAAAAGTGGCCATAAGGAATAAAATTGCAGCTCCTGTAAGCAATTGCATTAGTGAGGCAGGTGCTACAAAAATGATAACAAGTAATGGCAACAGTAATAACAAAAATGCCATGTGTTTATCTAATGCCTTCCTTCTGAAGTGCCCAAAACTACCAACAGGAAATAGCCAACCACTCCTCCCAGGTTTTGGAGGTTGCTGGTGGTGGATTTTTACATATCTGAATTCCAGAATGGCTTATCAAAGAATCATAAAGCAAGAAGGGAGATATTCTGAGAGACTATCTACAGCAAACCCATTATCTCTAAAGCAGATGCACCCCTCAGCACAGCTCCTTAGTGTTTTCTGGGAGACGGTCTACAAACTCTCAGGTCCAGGGATTCACAAACTTCATAAAGCGATGAACTTCTTCCGGAAGGACAACTAGAAATTCAAGTAATATCCATGATGGGATCTGGAGAAAGGTTTTATGCTTTAAAAAATCATATTATAATTTCCTTTCCTATACTTGAAACCTGCTACGTCACACAGAAAAGGAGAAACTCCACATTGTCAAATCATCACAACCTACACGCATATTATGCTTAGCTTTTAGACATAATCTATGTCTAAGACAAATGGCTTTTCCAAATCAAGAACAGAAGGCGGATCCAAACTCTATTATGTCACTCTGCCAAAGGAAGCTGGTTCCTGAGTCCACGGTTTGAGTTGTTTTAAGGTTTACGCTGGGCAGTCACACGAAATGAAAACAGGCTGAGGACAAACTGCAAGCCCGAGAGATGCCATTCGCATGAGACACCAGCTGATGACAGTAAGAAAAAGTATCTGTACCCGATCCAAGCACAGCCGAGCTTCAGGCAGGGCAGACTGAAGAATAAGGCTGTCCCCATTTCCACGCAGGCGCAGGACCCGCTGCCACGGCCTCTGTCCCACTCTTTGCAATAAGATGACGAAGAGTGAGGGTGTAAATATCAAACGGTTCCTTCCAGGAATAATGGAATACAGAGGATCCCTAAGCATGTCACAGATGCAAGACACGGGTAAAGAGTTCCTGGAGTGCAGGATGACAGGTCACTACAGTTTGTACGGCACAAAGGACAGGAAAAGAGAAAGTACACAGCCATTTCCCTAAGGCAAGCATGGCAATGTGACCCTTCCTCATGCATGTATTATGTTTCCCTAAAGAGATTTCAAGTTCCTTGACAGCAGGGACATAATTTTTAAATGTATACATTACAAATTCAATCACAAAAGAACAGGAAGGGCTAAGGGTACGAGACTGTACGAGGGGAGATCTCTGCTAAGCTATGGGTGAGGAGAAGCTGCAACAGCGAATTTTAAAAAATTCAATTTGAAAAGACATCTGCACCCCATGTTCATTACAACATTATTTACAATAGCCAAGATATGGAAGCAAACTAGGTGCCCATCGATGCACGAATAAAGCAGCTGTGTCTATATACAACGGGATGTGACTCACTGTGCGAACAAGGAGACCCTGCCACCTGCAACGATACGAATGGACCGAGAGGCTACTGTGCTAAGTGAAATGAGTAAGACAAAGGCAAACATGATTTCACTTACGTGTGGCAGCTAAAGAATAAAATAAACAAACAAAACAGTAACAATCTCATAGATACAGAGAACAAATCCAAGGTCACCAGATGGGAGGGGAACTGGGGGATGGCTGAAAACACAAAAGGGATTAGGAAGTACAAATCATTACTTATAAAAATAGTCGCAGGGACAAAAACTACAGCAGGGGGGAATATAGTCAATAATATGGTGTCAGATGAGTACTAGACTTATCAGGGTGATCACTTCATAAGGTACATAAAAGTCTAATCACTATGTTGTACACCTGAAACTAATATAATATTGTATGTTGACTGTAAATGGAAAACAAATTAATTTTTAAAGTAAAGAAAAACAACTTTACTCCAGCTGAACATTTTGGTAGAAATGAGGGTTCCCTCATGAAGGACGATCCATCCTTTCTGAAAATGCACAACAGGGAATTACAAGAATTTACAATCTGGTAAGTGAAAGAAAGCACTAAATAAGAAAATAAATATCTAATATCAAATATAATCACTAAATATCTAATCACTAAATAAGAATATACCCAGCTCTTTTACCACACTGCAAAAGGAACTGAGTTTGGATTCAAAAGACCTAGATTTGAGTCTTGGGTCTGCTGCTTGCTAGTTATAAGACACTGGACAAGTTACCAATTACCCAACCTTTAAATCCAGTTGCCTCATTTATTAAAATAAAACTACTCTTATGGCCTCACATATCTGTCAATCACAATACACTATGTATTTAAAAAGCAGGGTGGGAAGAGATTAACCAAAGAACTTAGATGCATGTATGCATGACCCATGGACACAGACAATAGTGTGGTGAAGGCCTGGGGTGAGGGGGCGGGAACAGGGTAGAAGGGGTCAATGGGGGAAAAAAGAGGAAAGCTGTAATACATTCAACAAGAAAGATAAATTTTTTAAAAAGAAGTAAAAAAATAAAAAGCAAGGAAAGTTCCTGTAGTTGTTACTACTGAAGCAAGGAAACATTTACTTACAAAAAACAAAAGGAACCAGAAGTATGTGTAATTGTGATCAATGTGTAAAACTTTTTCACAATTCCATCTTCAATATAGTTCATGATTACACTTGACACTACTGATTAATCTTAAATATGTATATTTCCACAGATGCTTTGATAAAAATAAACTGAAGAGTGTTCTACCACCGCTACTTGGGTTTAAGACAATATTAAAATCCACATGTTGGGCTGCCTTCAGAGGAACATGCAGGAAAGAATCCCACGTGGCACCCTGCTAGATTCCCTGCTCAGCACGCAGCCAGCGATCACAGTGGCTGATTCACACTGGAACAAAGCATCTCACTAGCAGACAGTCTTCTCTTGGCAAGAAAATGAACAAAACAGAGTAAAAGTGTTATTCTATTTCCATAATAGCGTTAGACTTAAAAAGTATGGTACAAGAAGTAAATAGGTAGCTACGTAAATGGTGTAAAAGAAAAGAATTTGATTTCCTGACACTTCAGGTAAGGAGACAGCACATCTCACATAAACCAACAAGGTGCTAGCTGTCCTCAAATACCCATTTTCTCTTCCTTCCCAGCACATGACTGATTCAAACAGACTACATTTCTGAGTTTTTGTAACAGCTAGATATGGTCATGTAACTAAGTTCTGGCCAATGAAAACTGTCAGAGGAAATCAGTGTGGGCAGCTTCCAGGGAGAGGAACCTGTCCTACTTTGCCCCTGCCTACTTCCTGCTGATTAATGTATAAATATGATGGCAGGAGTTAAGTACCCATTCTGTATAAGGAGACCTTGGGAATGGAGCACACATGATGAAACATTAAGAAAAAAAGAGCCTGGGTCCTTGTGAATGTCATGGACAAAGCCACTACCATGCCCGGACTTGGCTGCCAGCCTTTGATGTGTCCTGTTTGCACCACTGCTGCACTGAGTCTGTTACTCACAACCACACCTACCCTGACACCAGGATAAAGATGTTGGGCAGGAAGTCTACTAACTTGATAAGGAGAGTTTTAAAAAAGGAAAGAGAGAGAGAGGGGGAGAGAAAGAGAGGGAGAGGGAGAGGGGGAGGGGGAGGGGGGGAGGGGGAGGGAGGGAGGGAGGGAGGGAGGGAGGGAGGGAGGGAGGGAGGGAGGGAGGGAGGGAGGGAGGGAGAGGGAGAGAGGGAGAAAGCAAGCAAGCAACCTCAGAGAAAATAGGCAGCCTAGGAGACAGCAGGTATCACTGGGGAAAGCAGTACAGTGAAGCGTGCATCCGGTAACGTTTGCTGAAATGAGGAGACTGGCTAGAATCGATACCGATGACCCTGTTTGTCTAGCACTCGTGACCAGAGCATGGTCAGAGTAATCTTCAAAGTGAATTCAGTGTGATCTCCTAAGCATCACTAAGACTAGGATTCCAGACAGAGAATGACCGAGGGAGGGAGGGAGGGAGGGAGGGAGGGAGGGAGGGAGGGAGGGAGGGAGGGAGGGAGGGAGGGAGGGAGGGAGGGAGGGAGATGTAGAAAGTATGGGAAACAATACTGCATACAAAGGAGAATTAATTATTCAACACTTCTCTTTGGGAATATGGCAGCTGCCCTAATTAAACCTCACAATAACCAGGCTAATGCTTATTCTTACAGATCAGGATAATATGGCTGAAAAAGTTTAGTAACTCAAAAAGCGAGTAAGTGGAGAAACAAGAGTCCTAATTCAGGTCTTTGTCTCAAAAGCCTATGCTCTTTCCTACTTCTGGACAGAAGTTACTAGACTCAAAATTGAAACAGAGTAAGACACCCAGTCTGGAATCAAAGACAAGAGAAATAAATGTGATACCACTCTCTCCGTCTGAGCCATCAGAAAAGAAACAGAGGATGCGATAGCAACAGGAATCTTGAAGAAAATGAGTACGTTTATTCAGTTTATAACAGCAACACCATGTGTACCGAACATACCTGAACATGTACCCAGAAGTTTTAGAAGAAAAAGTGGCAACATGTTTGGAGGGTAGATACATATGATTCCAGGACTAGAGTCTATAAAAGAAAATCAAAATCTACAAGGTAAAAATAATTTTAATCGGATCAAAGAATTGATATCACTTTAAGATATGCATCATACTGGTTTCCATAAAATAGCACCAGAGTCCTGACCCCCATGCAGTCCTTAGTCTGAATGCAAATCCTAGTCCTCTCAGAAAATGCTCGTCAGCACTAACTTTGGTGCCTTCCTTGCTTTCTACAGTGTATCCAGTCTTAGTGCTCATCCTAAGTGAAGTTAGATTCATAGAGGCTATGGTCATTCTGATAAGATGGTCAGCACCAAGGTATTGAAGAATTGTTTTTCAAAAAATGAAATCCTCATCAAATTATCAGGATTATCAAGCATTGTGTTAAGCCACAAAGATGACAGCTGTTATATGTTGTTAAAAGACAGAATTAGCACACCTGGAGTCAGGAGGTCCAGCTTTTATAGTATCCAGTGTGACTTTGGTCAAGTCACTTACCAGCTCCAGGCTTCGTCAGTGAAGTCAGGATGACACTCACCTCCCAAAGTAAAAATGCCCAGAGTCAAGTACACAGAGACAGTAGGTTTCACACTGGATTCTCAACATACAGTATTTGAGTTTAATTGATGCACAAAAAGGTTGTTTTTAAAAAATAAAATATAGTTGTTTCATGTGCTCAAGCCAATATATTACATGTGTGACCTCCCCCCCTTTGCATAGTGACTCCTGTGCCCATTAGCATTCCGCCTCCTTAGCACAAGAATTCAAATGTGTATTAACACATCCACACAAGTGCCACTGAGAAGTAAGCAACCATCACACTTGGGATAATGTCAGCTCTGAACATAAATTCATCCCATTTACCCCACAGTTTTTCAGTTTATGTCCCCAAGACAGCATATTTTCAATCAAGCTTTTCTTCAGCTTGAGAGCCAGGATAAATCTGCTGTTTGCTGACTTGAAATCACAGAGAAGCCATCCTCGGTCATTTATTTCCGCCCTTTGTTTGATTCGGCCTGATTGACTTTGAACACTGATGTCGCACACTCCCGTGTGTGTGCCCAAGTGTATATACACGTTAATGTAATTCTGTGCATCGACGTAAACTGCAGAGAAAACAGCCCGCGCCCCTGATTAGGGCCTGCATTAACCATCACACCCCATCACAAGCCCTGCTGATGAGCAGCTATTTGGACACACACGGAGCTATGATTTCCATCCACTTCACTAATCAGCAAGTTCAGATGTGCTGCTAATGTGACAGTGATGAACAGGAATGATGTTAATGTGACAGTGATGAACAGAAATGACAGCTCAGGGCTGATTAAAATTAGCTGAGGTTCTTCGGCCCAGGACAAAATGGAGGGGCTTTGAAACTGACTGCAGCCAAACGTGCCCCTCTGAAACAGAAAGCAAACACCAAAAACATACGTTTACAGATTATACATAAATATGAGGAAATAATACATCGCAATGTGACATTTTTAAAATGTAGGCAGTCGTTGTTCAAATCCTACTACGCTAAATCAAAAATATCAATAAAAACCTGAATACACAGAACCAAAGTGCGGAGCAAAGCAACATGGTGAAAAGGCGGAGGGCGTGGTTTCAGCGTGAAAGCACAGGGCACACCCGCAACACAAGCCAAATGCTTCCGAGAGCTGAAATATAATTCTCTGACCAGGCCGACTGAGGGAAAGCCTTCGCAGACGCCGTGGGGCTTCTGGAGCTCCTCCTCCTCACAGACTCAGAGCCGGGGTCTCACCTACAGCCTTCAGGACAATCACCTGACCACCCACTCCCAGCCCCCGGGGCCAGGCCAGTATGCTAACACACGGGGCACGGAGCGGCACTGACTGCGCCCGAGTCACGGTGCACTCCTGCAAAATGCAAGAAGCTGCTAACAGGTGTGTTTCCCAACATGGTCGTATGAATGCATTCACTCACGTTCCTAGCAGCACGGTAGAGTTTCAAAAATAAAAACACAGAAAGAGAAAATCTACGTAGAGATGGCAGTCAGCTGTGGCACTGCCACGGCTCCTGACGGCAGGAAGCTGACCTTGCATACCCGCACCGTAAGGCTCCCCTCAGCGCGACAGAGAACAGGATGGAGGTGTCTTTTCTTTTTTAAGAAGACCATTAATACATCCTGCCACTGTTAAATTCTAGATAAAGTGACCAGATTCTCACGTTAACAGTATTACTGAATTTAATTCCTAAAGACAGATTCACTGAAAGCATAACCTGCATCAATGAGTCATCCTAAAAGGGCTGGCATCCACAGCTGCCATGCCCTGGCATGGGCCTCATTCTAGCAGCGCTCAAGACCAACAATATTTCAAGACAAACATTCATGTAAATAGGGTTCTACAAAGAATAAGAAAATACGTATATGACAAAAATACTAGTCTCCAAATCCTAGCAAATTTTAATTCAGGTTTTATGTAATATTAATATTGATATCAATTGAAATATTCTACTTAGGAAATACTAACTAGAAATAGTTAAGGGGTCTGCTAGGAATCCAAAAAATCTATAGGTAAACCAGACACATTTTACAAGCATCTCTGAAAAGAGGTAACAAAAGAGATCAAAGGACAAGATACATGGCTCAGAGCTCCTGTAATCAGATACTGAAAGTCAATCAACACAGGCAAATCCTCAATGACTGCATTCCAAGTAGCAATTATTGACAGGGCTTTTTCTGGGGCATATTCCATCCATGTGATTTTCTCCCTGGAATCTCAGAGAACAGGCTATATTCAGAGAGAATCTTTCATTTTAAGCTCTAACCATTTATAGTAACACTACTCCCCTTTTAATAAGTAGTCTTTTCTGATGCATAATGCAATTGTCTAAATTACCCTTTATTAGAATTCCTTCTCAAAAGTAAATTTTCTGAAATTATCTGAATTACTTTATTGCTTCTAAATAAGTCAATTACAGATACCTCCAAACAAATTTATATTGAAGTAAATAATTCATTTCTTTTTCTTCTGCTAAGGTCCAAAATCAAACATAGTTTCCAAACTTAAGAGCAAATGTATCCAATTTATGACTTAGGCACAGGGAAGTCCCGTTCACTTGCTGGGTCTCAAAGCCTTCTCCCTTCCCTGGGTCTCAGGAGTGGTAGTGCCACAGGCCAAGTCTTTCCTGGTTTTGTCACAATGTTCCATCGTCTCCTCTCTAGCTTTCAACTACTTGACAAATTTTAACAATAGAATATAAATTCAGTTAATGAATCTGTAGTTAGAAGCCAAGTAGACTATACTATAAATCTAAAATGCTAAACATGAAATGGTTTATTACATTAAAACTAATTAAAGAAGCATGGATACTGCCCAAAGTGGTTAGATTTCATAGACCACCGATGAAGCTAACCTAGGAAAGACATACAGTGAACAGAACAGAAAGGATATGAATAATAGTGGGTACCATACTATTGAGTTAAAATCTTTTCCTCACTGGAAATTTTTTGTCCTTAGTTTGCTTTGCTACAGAGAAGATATATATTAAGAGGTAGAGTAAGAGGTATCTATTACTGCCCCCAAATGTTTAATGAGGACAGTCTCTTCTAGGTCCTGTCTCCCTGAATCTTGCCAGGCTGTCAGAGATGCTTCGTATCTTGTAGAGCTTTAACGAGGAGAAAAGATTAGGGTAAGACCCTCACTGTGCTCAAGGTTATGTAGTTAATATGCCGCGACTCCTGATGTCATTTGTTCCTTCCTCACAGATGCCTTGGTACAGGAAGGAATCAGGTTTACACCCTTCATCTTTTTCCCTTGACACAACTATATATGTGCAAAACCTCTAGCCTCTCTCTATCACTGATTTAAACTATTTTATTCTCAAAAGCCCCAGCTCCTTCCATTTGTACCCACTAGAGTGACTCAGAAACCACATAACCAAGTTCCCTGGATTAATCCAAAGCAAAGAAAGTACATTTGCAGGTACTTCAACTTCTCTTTAGGAAATTAATATTTGAGGAGGGATAATTAAGTATACCCGCATTTTCTTACTATTTCTATTTGGTTGATGAAAAAGAAAATGACCAGGTGTTCCAATAATTTACCTCATTTTTAGGCAACAATATCACACCACCCCCTTTTTAAAACTGCCAGAGATCTGGACTCTGGGCAGCTCTTGCCTGGACCACACACCTGCGCTCTGTGACCCTGTACATTACTCTGCTGCTCTAGGCCTCTTTTTGTTTTCCTTTTTAATCCTCACTGGAAGGGTTGTGTATTGATTTTAGAAAGAGCAACAGAGGGGGGAGAAAGAGACAGAGAGATACACTGATGTGACAGCGCAACATCCATGAGATGCCTCCCATTCGCACCTGACCAAGGGTCAGCCCGAAACCAAGGCATGTGCCCTGACCGAGAATCTAACCTGAAAACTTTGTGGTGTATGCACAACGCTTCAACCAACTGAGCCACCCGGCCAGGGCTCTTTTTCTTTTTTTTTAATTTTTATTGAATTTACTAGGGTAACATTGGTTAATAAAATTAGACAGGTTTCACGTGCGCAATTCTATAATAAATCATCTGTATGTTGAACTGTGTGTTCACCACACCAAGTCTCCTGCCCTCACCATTTATCCCCCCTGTACCCTCTTCTATCTCCCCCCACCCGCTTTCCCTTAGTCCCTTCACCTTTTTCACCCAGCCCCCCAGGTCCCTGCTCCTCTGACAGCTGCCAGTCTGTTCTCAGTATCTATGTCCGTTTCTATTTTGTTTGTTTATTTGGTTCATTAGGTTCCGCATGTAAGCGGAACTCTCTGCCTGGCTTATCCCACTCAGCATAATCCTCTCCAGGTCCATGGTGCTGTTGCAAAGGGGCCGAAGATTTCCTTCTTTTCGTGGCCTCGTTTTCGACATCTCCTCCTAGGCTTCCTACAGGATTAAATGAAATAACGCAAGGATACGGCTGGCGTGCTGTAAACTCCCAGTATTCTGTTAGAAAGGCCGAGGTGCTTCCCGTTACAGAAAGCTCTAGGCGGCTCTTCCCGATCACCTCTGCCTACTCCACCTGAAAGACCGAGTAATTCCCAAACAGCACAATGATGCCCTGGGTATGCCTTTGGAGCTCCAGATAAAACAGGGTATTTTTAACATGACTTCTCCAGTTGTCCTTTCTGTTCAGGATAATCATGCCTCATAAGCCATGTGCCACGTGAAAATGAACATGGACACCTGAATTTATGTATTTCACCGAAAGGGAGCATAAGTAGTAAAGGCTACTAATGGCGCTGGTCTGAATCCCTGCTTCACAATTACTCAGCGAGTTACTGAACCTCACTCTCTTGCCCGGGGCCCCATCTACAAAATGGGACAATACCTACACCTCCTAGATTTTATCACCACAGGCAAATGAAGCAACAGGAGTGAGCACCTGGCACAAAACACGGGCTCCCCATAAGCCCCCTCCCAAGAAGCAGGATGAACCTAAACTGCAACCTTTCCCAAGCAGAGTTGCTTTTGTCGCCAAGTGAGCAGAGCTGTCTGAAAGGTAGGGATTTACTTGTGGAAATCTGTTCTTAATATTCTTCTAGTTACATAAACAAGTGATATGTGCTAATTACACTGGGGTTTTATTTCCTGAAATAAAAGGCACTCCAAGTACCACAAACCTAATAAAAAGCCAAAGACGAGGGAGACGAGAACAAGGGGACAGCTGGTAGAAACGGTGCACATCATTCAAAGAGGCAAAGGGGCCAATAAAGGTTCTCAATAAAAGCGAAGAGAACACTAGGTGGTAATGCAATGGATGCTTTAAATCTGGGGAAACAAAACATATTCGAGACTCTTCCCCATGCCAGGGGAGGCTTGGATAACATCTCCTGTCTTAATGAGCTATCCTCCATTCCCAGCTGTTCAGGACAATGACAGAGCTCACTGCGGCACAGGCTCCACATACATGAGCTCCACAGTCCCCGGAGCCAGAGGGGCGGGCGAACGCTGAATCTTACATCTGTTGGTGTTTGGATGGATAAATGAACAGCAATTAAAAAAAACCCACCTTGCACATCCAGCATCTTTCTTCTCCAATAAATGTCAAATTTACATATATTTTCTAATCCCTTCCTTTGTTCAGACAAATGTGTTGGCTCTGAGCATTTTTTTAAAAATTAATTGACTTTATTTTTTAGAATAGTTTTAGGTTTACAGAAAATTAACTATTTTAGAGAGTACCCATACATATATCCTCTCAATCTGAGCACTTTTAAAGGCCCTGGGCTCATTTAAAATATTAAGTTGTCATCCAGAATTTAAATAAGCCAATAAGCAAAATGACCAAAGAAGAGAATCTGAGACCCTACTCTGAGACACATAAAGCAAAAGATCATCAGTAAGTCATCACTACAGCCAGGAAACAGTTAAGTGGATAATACAGTGCAGAGGTTCTCAAAGTGTGGTACCTACACATTAGAAATGCAAATTCTTGAGTCCCACTGGACCAAGAATGAGTCGGAAATCTAGGAAGGTACACAGCAATCTGTGTTTAGCAAGCTCTCCAGGGAATTCTGACATTAGTAAAGGTTAAGAATGACAGTATATTCAAGGATGTCTGAAAGTGAAAATGAACAGTAAATATGCCCCCCCCCCCGTTTTGCTAAAAACAGAAAAGAAAAGCATTTTGATTATTTTTAGAACAATGCTGTACTTCATTTGGGAATTTTGATTACTACTTTGAAGGGCTCCCTATCGCGGCCTACTAAGTAGCAAGAACACTTAGCAAGAACAACTACCACAATTTTTATTAATTCGGTGCAATTCACATTTTTTTATGCATCACAAAATGAACTGAAACCTTTTGTTTTACCCATATACAATTTTCCCTTCTATACAACTTGAAATATATGCTAACTAGAGTTTTTAACTAAACTTTTTTCTTTAGCTAACTACATTCCACAACACTGCCTAAATCTTCTCAACCCGTTACCTTTAGCTCAGGGTGTATAATACAACAGACATACCACAGTGAGATCCTAGGTTCAGATAAAGCAGGTAAAAGGCTCTATTTGTATGCTCAAGCCCTTCGTTAAGCAACATAAAAGATTCAACTATTGCATCACTTTAATATGTATTATTTATTTCAAATCAACTACAGCTTGATGCAAGAAAAATCCAATTAATGGGAGTGATATTATGGTTAGTGTTCCTGTGACTTTGCTTCCTTTTCTATTGTCATCTAAATCTATTTCCCATTAAGTCTCTACTATAAAATTAGTTATATTCTTACTGCTGATTCCTTCTAATGTGCCCAGAGACATGAAATGCCTTTGTGTATTGATTTGCTAAACTAGATAGTCATGATACATTTGTTTGCTGCAGGAAGTGATACCCTGGCAAACTTCTCTCCTGAGAAATAAATTGTAGAATCAATGAGAAAAGTTTTACAGAATCTTTGATCATGTATTTAAAAAAAAAGAAATAAAGAAAAAGAAATATTCTCTGCAAATCAATTTGGTCTTTCTTCTTACTCCAGTGAATAACTGGTTTATTTCAAATTACGGATCCTGTATCACAAACAAATTCCTAGTCTGACATCCGCTTGGATAAAGGAGGAGTGGTCAACATTTATAAATGGGATTAACTTATTTGAGCAAATTGGAAAGAAAAAGATTGGGTATTTCTGTCAAACTGATTTATGCTTTGGTCTACAACATCCCAAAGAAATAAGAATTTCTCAACAGCTTATATAACAATATTGTATTGGCCTCTCAAGTAAAGAAAGAACCAATTATTGGGGGAAAGAAAATAATGCACCAAACATATGTCTCTCCTGGCAGAAACTCAAGACACTGAGGCCTTAGGAGCATTACAGGACTTATCTGCTAATGTTAAGGAAGTGAGCCCTACAGGAACAAAAGGCAAGTAAGAGTCTCTCTGCTCTGGAATACTAGCTCAGGAAAATAATTGATCAGATAAGCAGGAATCCCTTTAGAAAGGCTTCTCACTCTGGGATCCATGAACAAAATTCAAGGAGTACATGACGATGGATGGGGGACAAAACATTTTTATTTTACCAACTGCTAACTGAAATTGGGCATTTCCTTCCATTATCATTACAGGTCAGGTAACAACTACAACAGTATTAACATATCTGTAACTGTCACCAATAGAAATCAACAATATTTCATAGCATATTAAAGTTGTTACGAGCATCTCAAAATTACACTTCTGCTCATAACTGCTTTGAAAATATAGTACTATTAGACATGCCACTGGCTCATTATTTATTATAACTATATCTCAACAACTGGTTCTTCTTGTACTCCTATGTACTTTTAATGCATTTAACAACATTATTCTGAGAATTTGAAAGGGCTCATGAGTCAAAAAAGGCTAGGAACCCCACTTTTGCAAGAAGGAAGTAGCACTGAAAAGAGGAAATACTCCTAAGTAGTCCCAGGAACTCCAACATAAACCCTACCATGAGGAAGAATTTTCTAAGAAAAACACACGCATTTTGTTCTCTTTTGAAATCCACAAACAGGTTGGAAGCAACACCAGATCATTATTCTCACTTGTAAACTACAAAAACACCTTAAAAAGGGGGAGATCACTTATGTGGTCTCAACAGGAATCATTTCCAGCAACCACTTTGACCATGGAAATATTACCTAACAGAACTGGCTGTTCTGGGAAAGGAAAAGGCAGCTCAGTGATGAGACGGCAAACACATCACAGGGAACCACGCTTTCCTCCGTCCAAAAACTACCCAAGGCACCACTAGGAGAGCGACAAGGCACTCCAGGAACCATGGCCCTCACAGTATCAAAGCTGCAACGAGCAAAAACCTGTGGTGAGCCATTCAAATAGCTAAATGTCGCACTTAAAGATGGAACAGGTCAAAAGCTCCGTCTGTACAGAAAGGATTTCAAATGCCCAGACAACAGAATAACTTGGTGAAGTTCTAGACAGAAGATTAAAACAATCCCAAACCAGTCTGTTTATAATGATCATAAAGATTGATAGTTCAATCTCGGCACACAAGAGATATTCCTGAAATATTGGCTTATAAGTGGGGATAATTTCAATGTGCTAATAAGAAAGAGTTCCTTATTGAGAGGATGCTAACAGAAAGATCTGAGTGTCTGAGACCATGCTTTGGAGAAACAGGTCAGAAAATTATGATCACATTACAGGGCTCCACCCAAACTAATTTATGAGAAGCTGTTAGCATTAATATATTTAAATCCTTATTGAATTTAATATGTGGCATGTGTCTTAACAGAGGTCTGCACCAGCTAACTAATCACTTGCCATTTATGCCATGAGATTCTAAACTTCAAACGTTTTTTTTCTGGCACTATCTTTTCTTCTAAACCACCCAGAGGTGGGTCATCTCAAGCAATTAGTACAAAAGAAGCTGTGGTCTGTTATAGTCATTAACTGGAATTTTAACTGAGGGTAAATAACAATTATTACTACGATGCAGCTTTAGCTATATTTCTTTATGACATCTGACCAAAGCAAACACAAAGTGGAGGGAGAAACCCCCGTTGGCAGCTTGAACTGGTCCAGAGATGAAATGTTGCAGATGCCCTTCAGATGAGACTGTTTCTGAAAACAGTTCCAAACAAACCAGGTGGCCATGGCTTTCACATGGTCACCGCACAGATCCCAGGGCAGATAGGCTGTTTTGTCCCAGTCACCCATAAAATGAAACTGCTTAAAACCATGTGTACGCAAAGACCTTACAGAGGGATGTTCCTGAGACAGTCTGTGTGTGCAGCATGCTCTGCTGCTGAGAAGAAACACTGGTTCCCTCTTTGAAGAAAGGATTTTCCATACTCTCCACGCCTCTGTTATATGTCATCCCAATTTTTTAAAAATCTGCACAGATAATTATGAGTCAGTGAAAACAAAGATAGTACCACTATAATTGTGCCCAATGAGCCCCAAATATTAAACTTTTATTTTTGAGGATGGCTTTCATCACTCTCCTCCAGGGTGGTATATATGATAATTTAGTATTTGTTATTCAGAAGAGGAAGAGCTCCATACAAAATGAATGACTTCAATCGCCTTATAAATAAAACATGGGTAAATGTCTTGGTAAAATAAATTAAAGGAGTATTTGTATTTGATCACTCTATCATATTACTGTCTTTATCTACAAGCAGAAGAAGGTGTTTCCTGAAACTCATTTGTGTAAAGTCCATGATGGAGAAAAATCACTGGTAAGTTACGGCTGAGATTCCAACAGGTCACACAATATCCTGCACCTTGGAGACACAAAATACACGAGGACCAAAACTCAGAAAAGATCGTGGCAGCGCACACCTGGAGCGTGGCGGTTGTTTGTAAGTTTGCTTTGGAAGAATTTTTGCCACTTGCCTATTTTAAAAGTTAAGCTGGAACATATTCCTGAAGGTTGGAATTAAGCTCCACTTTCGCTTCATAACACGCACTAAAATGGCTAAAATATTAGTCCTGAAGAAATACTTGTGCTAATTTTGATTTAATGAATGGGAGTCATGAGATAAACTCCTTAAATCCATCTTTAATGGTGCTAAATCTGCACCATTATCATCATACTGTTAAAGTTACAAATACATATAAAATATAACGGGATAAATCACAAATAATAAACACAATAGGTTTTGCTCCGGGGTGTGATTCCAGGTTATCTTTCATTCTTCCCATTACTGTTGAAATGCACTGGGGGTAATACAAACATCAAAACCTATAGAATAAATACAGAACACTTATTGTTTAAGAGAAGCATTTTTAAACAGAAATGACAAAACTATTTTCAGTGAGAAAATCATAAAAGAAAAAGGTTTCTTCTCACATGCTACGGCAGAGTGATTTACAAACATAAAATCTTAATTATAACTTCATTTAAGATTAGGTAGAATAAAAATCCTCCAATTTCTAAGGATTTCTAATTAGCAATTAGTGTTTCCCATAGCATGAACAACTCTAGAAGAATCATATTAAAATAACAACAGTAAGTGTATTCAGTACAATAAAAATTAAGCCTGATTCATACAAATGCCACTCTGCAGCTTTACAAACACTGTCATTTCCACTAGCAATTATTAAGTTGGCTCAGTTTATTATCCAGATCATGGAATATGTACAAAATAGCCCTGAAGGGTCAACATGCCAAGTAACATCCTTTCACTTACATACACCATCCTTTCATTTACAGGTGCCATCCTTTCATTTACAGGTGCCATCCTTTCATTTACATAGGCCATCCTTTCATTTACATACGCCATCCTTTCATTTACATACGCCATCACCAACAGGAATCATCTGCATTTGAAGCTTAGTTCCCATTAAACTGGGCTATCTGAAACACATCCTTGGATGATTTTTATGACTAAGAGGGGAAAGGCATAAATGAAACCCAAAACCCTCACTCTCTTGCTGGGAGGGAAAGAGAGTGAGAGACAGGAAAAGAGAGTAAGGGGGGTGGAGAGAGAATCGATGAAGACAAAGAGAGGAGGAGAGAGAGGATAAGACCGGAGGAGCGAAGGCAGGACTTCAGAAACTGAAAGGTAGAAGAATTAGCACGACAGCAGAAAGAACTCCAATAATTAATTCATATAAACTAACAATTTCTGTTATATGCATTACAGTGTGATTCCAATAGCCATTCAGGTTTTTATTGCACTACGTATTTCATCTTCTGAATATTTGGCAGCAAAAATCATGATTGATGCTACAGTTGTGCAGTAAGTTAACTGGGTACTTTTCTCCCTTTTACCCAAAATGGGCTTCATTAATTAACATGTATTTGTCAGCATTTCACACCTCAGTAACACGAGGGCCCCCAAATTCAATTTTTTCACACTCAGACATTACTCGGTTCCTTCAATAGGCTAGATTTTGTACTTGGCCATATTTGCTGCAATAGCATTCAAAAATGTTTTGGCTTTTAATTTTATGTGTGTAGATTTTTAAAGTTTTTACACTTCTATGTAGCAATATTAAATTATCCTTCCCTTCAGGGAGTTCTTTTATGCAAAAAGTCATTGTATTCCAAACATTTAACAAATATTTACTTTCACCTTCTAATTTTATGTTTTGATTTGTTACATTTACTCTTTTCACCATCTGTAACTAATTTTTGTCAAGTAATCTGACATGAATTAGAAATACTTTTTCCTAAATTGTTCCAGTACTATTCATTGGCTACACCCATCCCACACTGAATTACCACATACAGTAAGTTCTTAAGGAAATGAAGACGTCTTTGCATTCCCCTTGGCCAGTGGTCTGCTTTACAATGAGAACTTCATCTGAAAACCGCTTCCAATGGCACTGGCTGGCAGACCTGAGTTCCTACAAATGCCCATCTTCTCTAAATTATTTACAATTCTTATTTGGAGGCTAATTAGGTTGTACTCAACTTCTGTCAAACTTTTTTATTACTTCCTTTTTAATTTTTTAAACTGATTTGAGAGAGAGGATGGGGGGGGAGAAAGTGAGAGAGAGAAACATCAATGGGTTGCCTCCCATAGGCACCCTAACCAAAGATCAAATCCACAGCCTGGGTATTGAACCAGAAACTTTTTGGTGTACGGGATGACATTCCAACCAACTGAGCCACTGGCCAGGGCATTGTTTATTTTCTACGTAGAAGTATGTACGGGTTCCTCTCTGGCATGGCTTTTTTCCTTCTCATTATTTTTTAAAAACTTTTCTCATGGCTAGAAAGGTAACACATACTTGTATTTATGTATTTTATTTACATGTTTGAGTTTGTACTGAATATATAATTTTCATTCATAACAAATATTTCTTCTTAACACCCCTATAATATTTAAATTAATACTTAATATTTTCTAAAAATTGCCTACAATTTCTCTACTGTTAAGCATTTAGGAAGCTGCCAACATTTCATTGCTACAGTGAATATACATTTTTACTGTTGTAAAATATAATATAAAATTTTCCATTTTAACCATTTTTAAGTGTACAGTTCAGTGGCATTAAGTACATTTGCACTGCTGTGTAACAATCCCCGTCATCCAGCTCCAGCCCTTTGTCATTAAAATGGGTGGAATATAATGAGAACTAGAATTCAATACTTGGCTTATCAATCTGAACCTCTCATTAATAACAAAGAAGTTTAGAATATCCTTACTCCAATATATCAGGGGAAAATGTCCTTATATGCAGAGAATATAATTTACTATTGTATAATGAACATAAAACATTGATCAAAACTAACACAACCCTACTGCAGGACCCAGATTTTTCTCATTATAGTGCCAAGTTGCCGCCACCCCTAAGTCTAAGCCCTCAGAGCCTCACTGCCATCTAATAAACTAATAAATGATAAGCTATTGTTTATTACATATTTTTGTATTTTCATTATTCTTTTGTTTCAGAACTTCAGTGCTTCATGTTGTCTCCATGGACAACCTCTAAATGCAGAGTAGGTGGCCTCTCATTTGTTATTTAGATACTGAAGGGGTTATCTGGCACTCCAGAGCATCTCCTTGTCAATTTTTCTAGAACATTCATTACAGAAGAGGATTTATCAGAAATTACCTGGAAGAATTTCTACTTGTTTTAAGTATAGGAATGTTCCTATGAGTTGAATACTAGACCTAAGTTAATCAAGTTGAATTACATAATAATAACAAGATATTATCAGTATCATGAATACATATAAATCACCAAGAAAAATATCTGGATATAAAACTCAATAAGTGTTACATATCACACCACATACATGAATTAACAAGCATGATACGGGGTCCTGAGCCAGTCACAAATGCGCTAGAAAAACACCACTCAATGGAACAAGCAATTTTGTTCTCTGCCCAATTATGGTCCAGCAATTTGGAGAGCGGATATAACTCACATACACCCAGCAATTTCATGACTCCAGGTAATAATCAAGGATTGAAAGTAAACAAAAAAGGCCGCTCAGGGGACAAGACAGATGTCACAAATTTCATACGCATTACGACTCATCTCAGGTCTATTTACTTTTACTTTACACGAAGCAATGCTTTCTTATATCCAATTTCTAGGTCTAAAGGAAAGAATAAAAACAAAGATTACTAGACGAAAGTAAGCTAAGAGCAGAAAGAAGCTGTCTGACAATAAGGAAAGCAACATAAAAAATAAATAAAAATTAAATTAAAGGCACACCCAAGAACACAGAGCACCAGGATGCTGGATGATCTGAATTAAAGACAGAAAGACGTAGAGCTCACTGTAGTTGATTGCTTCACATTTGTGAGGATGACTCAAAGTTATCAGTAAAAAGTTATATTGTGTTTAAAATATTCTGTTTAAGAGAATGAGGAATACAGGAAAGCTTCTTCTACAAAATGGATAAAACTTTTAAAGATAAAAATATCAAGCTTAGGGTCAAAAGTTTCATATACCTATTTTCGATTTTAACTCCTTTCTAATTAAAATATGTAATTATACACTGCTATTTAGAACTATGAGATGGTTCTTACCTGCCAAACCATATGACCAACCAGAACATCACAACTTGTGCATTCCAGGAGAAGCCTATTACAGTCACTACAGCTTCTGCGGTGATCTGTGCCACCCTGCCCATAGGAACTGAACGAAACGGCACGACAACACTAATTAGTCATTTGCAGCCCTGTGGGCCCCATTATCACCCACAGGTCATTGTTGAAAGTCACTGGAATGGTGTGATTTGTTTTTTCTGTATGCTTTTAAAATAACTCTATTACTTATATGCCTCTAGTGTTTAGATTTCTTACTAAAGGTTCTCTTACAGTATTTCAGTTAATCCTTGTAGCAACTCTGTGAGGAGGATGATACCAAAATCATACAGAGACAAGGAAGTCACACCTTTTAGAGGTGACAGTTAGGCAACTTACCTGAGGTTATCAGGATGTTGAGTGGAAAAGCTAAGGTTCAAAGCTTTGTCTAAATGTCAGACTAGGGAAACATAACATATTCACATCTAGAACACATGAGTATCACAGAATCAATAAAGAGAAGAGAAAACAAGCAACCCAATTTTTAAAAGTAGAAAAGGGGTCAAGGATCAAATTGTTTCAAACTCTTAACAGTAATTCAGTGAAAAAACTACAAATATCAAATAAATGTAGAAAACAATACAAAACCTGGCTGGTAACAGGGTATACAATCCAGTCAAGTTTTTAAAAAAACAACAAATCAAATGATGTCAGGGACATAAGGAAATGGCCAATTTCATAGACTTTAGAGGAAGTGTAAACTGGTGGCATTTTTGGGGATGAAACTGGTGGTCTGTCTATTCCAACACATTCTGAACAGGCTTATCCTTTTACCCAGGACTTACTCTTGTATACATGTATTTTAAAAGGAGTATTCACAAGCGTTCACGTAAGTGTTCACTGCAACATTCCCGAAAGAGCACAATTTGAAGAATGTGCACATGTGAAGTCATGTGACGCACACAATATACAGATGCACAGAACAGGAGCAGAAGGATGCCCACCAAATTCCTTACAATGGAGAGTCTGGGCAGAGCAGCAGCAGTGAGAGATTGAAAGATTTTATTTAACTTTTAAGACATTACACCAGTCAAAAATGAACAACAATTTCATGTATAAAATTCAAAAAACACAAAGGTATACAGAGGAATGCTAGAAAGAAGAAGAGGAACACTACAAAGGAACATCAGAAAGAAGAAAAAACTGAATCTCAACGTATAAACAAAGAAACATAACCCTTCAGCCTCCCCGGTTGAGGCTTTAAGGGAGAACCGGGAATCATGTGCAGTCACTTTCTTAAAGCTATTCAGGCTTCTAAGTGTTCTAGGAAACAAACACAGCTTTAAAACCACTGGATACTATATTAACTCAGAAGATGCTTCCTAGTCCCACAGGACAATATAACATTTTTGAAGGGTTTAATGTCACTGAAGTCCATCCAAATCTCAGTCACATACATAAGTGCATTTCGATTACTAGATCATTACCATGGAGTTTTACCTTCAGCTTGTATCAATCATACATCAATATAAAAAAATGTACCTTCTTATTTCATTTAGATATCTTACGACATATCCCATCATCCAACTGAAAATTAAGTTACAACTACCAAATAAGCCAACTGCTATGGAAAAAGAGTATTTCTGAAAATATTTCTTCAGCATGTCTCCCATTTTAAAGAAATTCTAGTTGAAGAACACTATTTGAAGTATTTCTATACATTCACTGGACGAACACACAGAGAAGGGGGTGCTCATGGCTCCTGTACTAAATGCTGCATATGTGCAATGACTCCACGTCAATAAGCAGGAGGCTCCAGCAGTGGTTAATGACAGTTAAGCTGAACACAACCACAAAATCATAACAATTAAGACTCCCAGAGAGAAACATGAGAGGTCATCCACACTTCTAATCATTTATAACATTTTTACATTATTTAAGGAAACCAAGCTATAGAAAATCAAGCTTTTGTTATTACACTAGCAGGCAACGAGAAAGAAATCTGAAAACACTGATGTGATTTGCAATAGTACTAAACTCTTTGAAGAATCAGAGTGAGCTTGGGGTCCTCTCAGGAGCCTGGGAGGTCTTGCAGTTACCCAGGCCTCAAAGAAGGTTCAGATAAGAGATAGAAAAATTTTGTGTTATATTAGAAAAATTTTCATGGCTCTGGTTCATTTCATGTCATCAGAACAAAATGGTTCCATTAAAGACAAGGTGTCCTTAATTAGCTAAAAATTGTTATTCTTTGACCATCATCGCAATGGTTGCAAAAGATATATAATTCTTACTCAGGAACCTGTAGTGAAGAGTTAGACACTATTAAGCCACTAAAACAAACCCATAATTTTGGATATATTGGGCTCAAAACTGACAGAAGGGCACTAGAAGCAAAAACAAATATTTTGAGTATGTTTACTGGGAATCGTTAAGACCTCATCTAGGTGAGTTTTTTAAAAAGCTGATGGTGGAAGACTCTGACACTTATAAACCTTAGTTGTCCACTTGTCTGCCCTCTCACTAACTTATTCAAGACACTCGAGTCTCATGAGAAGTGATGCCTTCTTCAACCAAGTCTTAGTCTTGAGCTCCTCTTTCCACTTCTCTCTACTGTAGAATCTCCCCAACTCCAAGGTTTCCATCTACCATGCAGAGGATTCATATTTTTCAATCTCTGACTTGAATCTCTCCCAATCCATTGTTTTGAATCTGAAGTTTCAACCTTTCATTTCACTCGACTACACTGACCATCATGCACATAAAAATTGTAATTTCATAAATTAGACTGGTCAGGATGAAAATAAAATAGGTTTCTTTGTTCCTACACTATTTCAGCTAGAATAGGATATCCTTATCAAATCAGGTATTTTCATGGAAAATGGAATTAGAGAATAGAGTTTCAGCCACTCAATAACAATGTAATATTTCCCAGTGGAAATTTCAATAATAATTAAATATTTATATACTTAAGAGTTAATTATCTATATCTATACAGATAGATATATGTAATCATGCATATAAACATACATTAGTCAAAGAGTATTAAAGACTTATTATACTTAATAGTAAGAGCTATCTTTTCCAATCCTCACCGGCAAAGATTTTTAATAGCCTTCTTCCAGGTCCATTGTCCCCCACCACATAAACTGAGCGCCTAGCACACCAAAGAAAGCAGAAATGTTGCCAGGGAACAGCTGACACCCTCACCTACCACTGATAATTCCAGAATGTAGTAAAGTTATTACCAACTATGAGCCTTAAACTATTCAAGTTACTTGATTAACTGATTGATTTAGTTACATCAAACTACAGATTTTAGAAACCTAACATCAGACAAGGAAAAAATACCTAGAATACCCTTGGTTTTTCCACTCCACTAAACAATAATCCTTGCTTTCTTTAAAATGACTCCAATTTAATTACTATGCCTCTGATTAATTTCACCAATTTTTATAAGTTCAATTATTTCTGCCTACCTTTGATACTTAAGTAAACATTTGAATATAGATATGTATATATTTAGTCCACACTTATTACAAAAGGATATCATTTCACGCATTTTCGTTGAAGTTATTTCATTGTTTTTGTCTGTAGATAATAAAGCTCTCAGACCTGGGAACTGATTTGTGTGTATACTTGTGAATGTGTATGTTACACACAAACACACTTAATAATAGCATTTAGCAAACCTAATAAAACCTAGGCACATTCTGCCTTCCCCCACAAATCTGCATACAATGCTACAGTCACAGACTCCCTGAAGGTCACCATGCACCCCTCCCCGCAATGTATGCACATAAAGGTCCTGAATCCCTAATGCCTGTTTAGGCTCCCTATGTGATAGACCTGGAAACATGTATAAGCATAACACTATAGATCCTTTCAGCAAATATTTAATGAGCACCAAAAAAGCATATAACCATCAACATTTAAAAATGTAAAGACCAGCAGACACTGACAGCTACAGATCTGACAAGATCAACTCTCCAGCCTCTGGCTATCAGCTTTTCCTTTCCCCAAACTGAACTGCAGACAAGTTCACCGCCATCCAATGACAGATACTCTTCCTCATCAAAGGCAGGAGGATTAAGCACGACTGACAAATAAAGCGGAGAGTCCTCAGCGGGATTGGAATAAAGATACCTGGATCAATGAATCATGCTCCTAAATCAGAGATGCTTTGGGGAGAAAAGCCCAATGACAAAATCACTGACTATATAGAGGCCGTATGGGCTCTTCCATCTATGGTCAGTATAGCCCAGAAGCTGCTTATGAAGCTGGTTTTCAAAACAACCCCCAAAATTCTAACAAAAGCTCCTACCATTTAGGTTACTAGAGAAAATCAATGCTGGGAGAACACAAGAAAAGCCAGATTGACACAGGCATTATTAACCCCCAGTCTTCAATCCCATCCCCACCTTCACCACAGGGAGGGTTCTTCTCCTGTGTTCCATCTTAGCACTGGATGGCAACAACTTCCCTAATATCAATGAGCAGGCAGCCCATCAATGGTACATACCGACAGCTTCAGATATGCTAAGTCATCACAAGTGCAAAACACAGGGCAGTGAGGAGAAAGTTGGGTGATTCAAAAACCTGACAGGGTCTCTTAACTAAGGAATCTTAAAATCTAATGGAAAGCCCTGGCCACATAGCTCAGTTGGTTGGAGCATCGTCCTGATATACCAAGGTTGAGGGTTTGATTCCCGGTTGGGGCACATAAAAGAATCAACCAATGAATGTATAAATAAGTGGAACAACAAACTGATGTTTCGCTTTCTCCCCCTCCCTCTCTCTCCCTCCTTCTCTCTCTAAAATCACTTTTTAAAAACCTAACCAATAAAGAGGAGCAGGGTAACAGCTGGACCCTGGCAGAGTGAGCTAACACAAAAGATACATTATTCCTCTATTTCGCAACTGAAGTTAGATGTCTAAATTGAGAAAGTAAAATATACTTTCAAGAAGAAACGATTTTTCATTATGCTGTATCTCCTTGAGGAGCACCACTTACACCGATGACAGAACACACTTTGCTTTACAGGAGGCCTGGGTTGCTCACTTGCTATCTCAGGCTCCCAAGCTTCACAAAGGTCACAGGTCATTAAGCTGTAATCTCTGACCTGAGACAACTCACAGCCTAACCTGTGCCTCAGGTGGTTTAAAATAATTAAAAACAGCAACAATAGACTCCAAAAATAGTAAACCACCATTTAGAAGAGGCTTCTTTTCTAATGAAAGAAATTTGGGCTTCTCTCTAAAACATAGGAATACTTTAAATATTTGCTCAGCCACTGAATGCCTAAAAGAAATTCACTGGAGAAAGACTGAATAATAATAATAATAATGCAGGAACAAAAACCATCGCTGTGCTTCTAGAATGTATTCCAAGCAAACATTTGCAACAGATACTGTGCATAGCAAACAGACCACTGAAGAACCAGGAGTCTCCGGCTCTTGCATTTTCAGGTTTTTGTTCCTCTCCTTCTCTGAATTTTCCATTGCTTTAACAGCAATCTCAGAACTGAAATCAAGAGACAGTGTTTTTTTAACATATAATTTCACACTCCCCACCCCCGCTTTGCTGTCAAGTATCTGACCCTGGTTTGATAATCTCATTTCCTGAGAATCAAAAAGCTGGAAATTTAAGCTTCCTAGAGTGTTAATTGCGGCCCTGCTCCATTGCTAATCAAAAAATTGGATGTTTTGCATGAAAATGCTTCTCTAATTAATTCTCAGTCATAAATCGCCCTGGTTTTAATAACCCCTCCTTGATTGGATAGCCTTTGAAGAGACAGTGCAGCTAATCCGCCAAACTAGAAAAAACACACGCAGAGGAAATAATAAATGGGCTTACAAGGTACCAACTAGACGACTGCATTAATACCGTCAACCAAAAAAGCGAGTCTCCTTTCCAGGCTCATCAGGCCTCAACCTGCACCCCAGTAAAATAAACTGTGAAACGGGGAATCGTGAACAAAGGCAAGTGTCAAAGAGGTCACGCGTCCCAAGTCAAATCTTTTTACCCTCTTTCCATGAAACAGCTATTCCTATCATTTTTCAGAAAGAAGGTTCTCTTGCCATGTTTTCCCTAGAAACTGGAAACCCAGAATGTCCACTTGTCGCGCTGTCTACTTTAATAAGGCAGGGTTCTGCCACCCCACCTCCCCTTCTGACTGGCAATGCACTATCATACATGTCACTAAGAGGTGCTGAACTGAGCTTTCATTATCCAAAATGTCAAGATTCGTTCTTGTCATCGGGGAACACAGCTGGTCTACACCAGCAGCCCTTTGATTAATTCAAACGGAACAACTCACCTGCACATAACTTCACCTTCCCCACACTAGGTCTTGCATTCTTCCAGTTTTAATTTACAGCCTGTCAGTTTAAGATACCATTTGCTGCCTCAGTGGCGCTCCAAGAAAAAGAGTCTTAATTAGCAGTGCTTTGCATTAGTCTCGTGATTACCAATAAGGCAATAATTGGTAATTTCTAGCTTCTGAGCAGGACTTATCTAGAACTCACTCTCTGCTGTTTGATAATATTATACAAACTACCAGAAGATGGTGAACTATATAGATGCAAAATGACTATTTTTAGGAAGCACTATTTTTAATATAAGCAAATATATATGTGGCTTTGCAGCTGACTTGTAAAATAGTTAACATCTATTTTCTCTATACTGAAAAACTTCATGGAGGTAGATATAAAATAAGTTATTCCAAAAGAAATGACACACAATAGCCAGTCATGAGTAATTATTAAAACAAGAGAAAAAGGATTTGAGGTTCATTCTAACTTAAATATAGAATGTTCAAACCCAGTTAGAGCCTTCTACATGGATAGGAGATTACATTAACATGCAGAAGTCACCACAGTGAGATACCACTGTACACCCATTAGAACGTCTGATATTAAAAAGACTGACAATGCCGAGTGTTGGCATACACCGCTGGTGAGAATACAAGACGATACCCTTACTTTAGAAAACCTGGTAGTTTCTTAAAATGAAATATGCACTGGCCATATGACCCAATGCCATTGCTAGGTGCTCCCAAGGGAACTGAAAATACATGGCCCATACAAAACCTCTACAGGAATATTTAGAGCAGCGTTATGCACAGTAACCAAACACCGGGAACAATCCAAACATGCCCCACCAGCTGGAGGAATAAATGATGTGGCATCTCCAAGTCTACTGTGGTATATCCATACAGCAGAACACTGCTCAGCAATAAGAAGACACAGACTCCTGATATACACAACAAATTGGATGACTGTCAAAATCACTGCTGAATGAAAGAAGCCCGTCGCAAAATTATATAAAATTTAGAAATTGCAAGCTAATCTATTTTGACATAAATAATTTCAGCAGTTATGTAGGGCTAGGAATGGAGGGAGAAAGAGGGCACAAAAGACACAAGGGAGCTTCTGGGCGATGAGAACGTTCTGAATCTTGACAGGTGCGCACATCTATCAAAACACAGCAAACTGCTCATTTCAAGTGAGCGTGGCTTCTTGTATGTAAACTCTATCAATAAAGTAGAAAAATGCACAGCCATTTCTAATGCAAGTTATTTTGCAAACCTTACGTAATAAAACTCTATTATATTAGTCAACTTTATCATCTATTGGTCGTTTGACTTTGGTCAAGTTACTTAACACCTATGAGCCATGCTTTTCTTAGCCATAAAAATTAGAAAATAAGGCCTACCTGACAAAATGATTATAAGATTCAAGAGATAATTATTCATGTACTCAAAAAATGCCATCTCAGCAACTTCACCCTCTTCTCTCAAAAATATAGTTCCGCTTATCTTCCTTCTTAATGTAAACAATCTCAGACATAGTCATGTATCTCCTCAAGCATTCTTACAGGAAAAAGAATGAACTAGGAGAGAAAACCCTAAGCTTCTGTCTAGCTCACTAGTGGGTTAACGTGTAACATTGAGCTTCTTTTCATGTGTAAAAAGCATGAGTGTTTTTGGGTGGGTTCTATATGCCTGACACTGAACAAGGAGCTTGGGATATAAGGTAAACTCAACTGATGTGGCTCCTGCCTGCATGGACCATAAAATACCTAATAAGTACACATTTTAAACAAATAAGAACAAATAATTAACTGAATAATTTTAAGTATGCCCTGTGCTACAAACAATAAAGCTAACCTAGTCCGGGGGAGATTTAAACAAACAAACCAACACCACCAAACGGGCTTCCCTAAGGAAGTAATAATTATGAGAAGAGAGTTGATGTAAACTTTTTAGAAGACTAACTGACACTGTTAAGCATTATACAAAATCTTATAAAGCAGAGAAGACGGGCAAGCCAGCTCCACGTCAGGTCCCATGAAGGAGAATGGCGTGTTCTAAGAAGTCCAATACGGCGCTGGTGAGAAAGGTTGTGTGTAAGTGGCGGCCAAACCACGCAGAGCCTTATCAGGCACATTACAGACACGGGGCTCAGTACTAAGGGGCGTAAGAAACCAAGGATATTTTGACATCACTCTGGTTCCAGTATAAAGAATGGTTTGGAAGGATTCAAGACATAGGCAGGAGCCACCGAGAAAGAGGTGATGGCAGTAAGAACCTGGGTGGGGGTAAAAGACATTTAAAATGGAAACAGATGGCTGTTTAACGGTAGGTGGGTTGGGAGGCAGTATCAGCAGGATCTGGTGATAGGCTGTGTAAGCAAAGGTGGAAGACAAGGATGACTTCCAGTTTAGCAGTTGGTAAGTTAACAATGTCATTTAATGCCACTTAACACCATCAGGTGCACTGAAAAAAGAGCAGGTTTGGGGGTGGGGAGGGAGAAGGTGAGATCATGAGTTTGATTTGGGCATGTTCAGCGTTGGTGCCCAAGACACAGCCCAGGTCACAGAATCTGTACTGCTTGCCTCAGAGGGTCATCATGATGACGATGCTTATTATTTATGTAAATCATTATAAACATTATTAAAACTGCTATTTTATATATAAAGTTCGCAGAAACACAGAAATCCTACCGGAGCTCCAGCCTTTCTCAAAGTCCCTCCCAGCCCCCCACAGGGTGTCACGGAGACTGGGAGAGCACAGCGTAACGACCTGAGAGTGCCAGCCGGAGCACAGCTGGCGTAGGAGGGGAAGATGGTTCTTTCCCTTGCGTACTGCAAGAGAACTAGTCTAGCCACTAGTCTGAGGGAATATTCGAGCACCTCAAAGGAAGAATCATGGAGTATTAACACTGGGTTTTCTGTTGATGTGTAAGAAAGTACCACAAATTTATTACCTCACAAATACTGTGGGTCAGAAGCCCAGGCACTGGTTAGCTGGGTACCATGTCAGGGTCTCACAAGGCTAACAGCAAGGTGTCAGCCAGGGTTTCGACCTCAACTGAGGCACAAGGGTCCTCTTCCTAGCCCAACTCAGGTTCTTGGCACAATACAGTTCCTCTGGTTGTAAGACTAAGGTCCTTTTTTTCCTGCTGGTTGACAGGGGTCACTCCTAGAAACCACCCTCGAGTCCCTGCCATATAGCCCACTCTTCTCACAAGAACTGCTTCATCAAGGCTAGCATCTGCTTGCTACTGTCCGGACTCACTTGATTAGGTCAGGCCCACCAAGGACAATCTCCCTTTCAATTAAGTCAAAGGCAAACCTTTAGGGGCTTTAATCACATCTGTAAAATCCCATTGTGAATCACGGGAGGGATGCTCCACCTCTTCCGTCACTACCAGATCTGGCCCACACACACGGGCAGGAATTGTAAGGGTCAAGGTTCATCAGGGTCATTTTACAGTTCTCCCTATGGCTAGTGGGAGTAAGTAAAAAACAGATCATTCAAAATAGAAAGTCCCTGAACAAAACATGGCAAAGAGGGAAGAGAGGAGATACCTTTACATTCCACCTCAAAAGTACTAACATATTAGTGGGTGATTCTAGCAGGAAAGGCTACCCAAGAATTCTGGGTAGAACTGTACATACACATCAGGACATCCTAAGAAGAACAGAAGGTCACTTCACTGCAAAAGCTACACTACATCCATGGATTGAGATACAGCCTGTAAACTAAGTAATCACATTCAGAAACTCCTGCCGGATTGAGGGGAGGGGGCAAGAGGCAGAAGAAGGGAAGGCTTAGAGATTCTTTTTTTTTATACATCCACCAGAATAGTGAAAACTTAGGCTGATAAAAATCACATTAGTGAAAATATAAAACAATTGCATTCTCATGCAATTTCTCATTAATTTCTATAATTTTTAAATGCCTGTTAGTATCTTCTAAAGCTAAACATACGCTTTTGATGACCCAGTAATTCCACTTCTAGGTCTATCCCCAAGAGAAATGAGTGCATATATACAAAATTGACAGATTAATTTATAATAGCCTCAAAATGGAAACAATAAATGTCTATTAACAGTACAATGAATAAATTGCTACAATCACACAATGGAATACTATATAGCAATAAAACAAACTGATACATAAAAAAAATGAACACATCTCACAGATAAGAATTTCATAGACATTATGTTGAGCAAAAGAAGCTAGACACACACAACACTGTATGTGTCATATATTTATGTAGATGTCAAGGATAGTCCAAACTATTAATAGTGATAGCATTGGAAATCACAATAGTGGCCCCTCTGAGAGGGAAGTGACATGAGAAATCCTTCAGGGTACTGGTCACATAGGTTTACATACAGGCAACAACTGAGTGTGCATTTAAGAGTACTTTACACACTTACTGTCAGTATATTCTATATCAATATAAAGTGAAATATAATAAAATGATAATAGTAAAAAATAATGGAGTAGAAAGAGGGAGAAAAAAGAAAAAGGATTCAGCTCATAAGGAACTAAGAGTTCATGTGTTAGACACAATTTGTTTATATAATGTATATTATATAAATTTCAAAGTGTAAAATGAAACAATTATGGCTAAAACTTAAACAAACACTATCTAAAATTAAGCTAATTATTCCCCTTGGGCATTATATATAATCATTTAAGTTATTTATGGAGTAAAATTCAGTTCATGACATTGAAGATCAAAACAGTTTAAAGAGAAATGGCCACCTGCACTAGGGCCCTGAGCATGTATCTCTGGAGTGGATATAAGTGGGAGAGCAGATCACTAGATCACTAAAACCTGCCCTCTCGGTTAGATCTGTAAATTCCACCCAGACCATCACAAAGGAGGCTACTCACTTCTCATCCCAGATTGGGATGATCACTCAGGCAAACTCTTTCTCAATACTCTAAGAGGACTTCTGTTAAAGAAGAAAACAGAGGACAAGAAAAATGTCTAAAGGCCATCCAAGGAGAGTCTCCTTGAATTTATTTGTCCATTAGCATACTTATTCATTAAGTAATTTTTAAAATGTACTGAGTCTCCGGTGTGTGAAGAACGATGCTAACTGCTGCGAGGTCACAGAAAAACTAACAACAGTCAACATGTCCTCAGTACTTCCCAGGTGCCGGGCAGTTCTGCACATCCCACACGTCGTAACTCATCTCATCCTATGGCCATGTGAAGAAGGTGTACTTATATCCACGGTTTACAGAAAACAAAACTCACATACAAAGGAGCTGATTTGCTCAAACTCACCCAGGTGGCAAACCTGACTGCAGAGACCACATCTGAACCTCCAACAAGATCTCAGACCCAGATGGGAAAAGACAGGGACCAAGCCGCTGAGACTCAAAAATCCAGAGCTTTGGGCTGAAGAAAAGCCACAGGAATCATTTAATTTCTCTTTACTGCTGAGAAAACTGGTTAAGTGACTTGCACAAAATCACAGAGCAAATTATTAAGAAAGGTGGATGGTGGCTTGATTTTAATAATAAAAATATAGAGTACATCTCAGAATAAAAAATGAAGAATTCATATTCTTCAGACACTAAAATGAAGGCTAAAATCAACAGAGCCTAGAACGAAGAAAGGGGCATTTACAACCTTTATCCAGGAGGAGGGGGCAGTGAAGAAACCGCAACTCCAACCCTGGGCCTAGGCAGGGGAATGGGGATCTGAATCAAAGCCGCTGGATGCCTGAAACAGGTGGGGCTGACAACCGGCAAGATTAGGTTAGGTTAGGTTAGATTAGATTAGATCAGATTAGATACAGTTATATTATATTAGAGAGATCTGAACAAAACTAAAAATATCTACCACGTCACCAGACTGGAAAAGTGGGAATTTTCCAAATGCCTCTCTCACTCAAATTCCACACAGAAAGCGCCACCACATCCAACTGATTCTACCCACTAGCTTCCTGGTCTATCCCCACCTCTCCGTGCTCACTGCCGTGACCCTTCTAAGAAGCTGGCCACAACTTCTCCAAGCTCTCACCTGAAGTAACAACACAACGTGCCTCCCTGACTGCAGCCTCACTGTACTCAGTACGTCCTCACAGTCACCAGGGTACATTAAAGTGCAGATCTGTTACGTCTCTCTCCTGCTCTAAACCCTTACGGGACTTACTGCCCACAGGACAAAACCATGCCTCCTTGCTGCTGTACCAGGTCCTCTGAGATCTGCCCTCCTGTCTCCCTTGTCTAGGTCCAACCTTCCCCATGCACTCTCTGCTCCAACCACACGAAATACCTACAATCCCACGCTGCTCTCGCCCACCTGTGTGTGTTTTAATCTTCTCCCCACTGGCAGTGACTGCCCTTGCCCTGGTCAGTCTGGTTAGCTCATCTTCCCATGCTCAGTATAAAGATTCCTCCTTTGTAACACCACGGGGTGCATGACTTCCCCGGGAATGTTAGGTGCTTTCTCCTCCATGCTCCCTAACATTCAGTGAAGCTATCTGTTTGCATGTCTTGTCTTCCACGGCTCCTGGAACTCTCCCATATTCAGATGTCCCAGGACCAGGGCCTAGAATATAATTATCAACCCAGAAATGTGGACTGTATGTTGTCCCTCCAACATGTCAATGGATACATCCAACAACCACAAGAACTAGGCAGGGTAAGTGTTGCTAACTTCACTATACAAATGAGTAACCTAGGGCTCAGAAAGGCACAGTGACCTGCCTAGTAAACGCACAACGAGGAACAGGCTGTCCTTCCACTAACCATGATGCACCCCAGGCTCCTCCAAGCACAAACAGCTGCACCAATATTCCACATGTGACCATCACTAACCGAGTGAACAGGGACATGTAAATCAGTTAACTGGGGCTGAAACCAGACGTTAATGTGCAAACAAACTGGGACATATTTGAGCTAAGCAGGCATGACTATGCAAATGAGCTGCTGCAATTCAGGAGATGTCATCACAATTCAAGGAATAAACATCCTATATTGTGACTAATTACAATACAGGGTGGGGCAAAGTGGTTTTTACAATTGTGAGTACACAAAACACTTTTATTATTAACTATTGTATTACTCTCCACACAAACAACTGTAAGCCCACTTCTGCTCCATGCTGTATGTTTTCACTCACATCAAAACTACAAGCTGGGCCCAGCCAGGCATACTCAGCGATTGAGCATCAACCTAGGATCCAGGAGATCATGGTTTGATTCCCAGTCAGGGCACATGCCCGGGTTTTGGGCTCGATCCCTAGCAGGGAGTGTGCAGGAGACAGCCGATCAATGACTCTCTCATCATTGATGTTTCTTCCTCTCTCTCTCTCTCTCTTTCTCCCTCCCTCTCTCTGAAATCAATAAAGATAGATTTAAAAAAACAAACAAAACAACAAGCTGGAAATCATATGTGAGCACACAGAACTCTGCACTCTTCAGACAGAACCAAGCTGCCATTTGCAGTCCAAGCTGAACAAGGTACTCTGGAGTTAGATTAGGCCGGTCCTTCATGCTCCAGTCCCATCAATATCTCCAGCCCAATCTACCATGAGCAATCTGATACAATACACTACAATAACTGCACTTAAAACAGTTGTTTTTCCTATGGGATTTTTAATAATAAAGTGCCAAGGCTATACGACTTGACCACCATTCAGAAAATCCAGTGTGTGATTACATTAGCTTCTGCTCAAGTATAATGTCTTTTACTCTCCTATCATCACCAGTACACCAGTGGTTCCCATCAATTCATAATCTCTAATTGTTACAATGAACAATGGCCAAAGTCATGGTGTCCCCTCTATCCTGAAAGTAATGGGTTATAATCAGTGGAGCTCTATGTACATAAACTGACTTCCTTCATATACAGAAAAAGTTATAAGCAATTCGTGCTGTGAAACTAGAAAAGGTATACTCTCACTTTCATACATTTGTCCCTGCCATGCCCACTGCCTGAAATGCCCACCCCTTATTGATCTCAAAAGCTTCTCTTAGTCCTTTAAAGCAGCTTGAAGCTTAAATACTTATGAAAGCCTCCCTGCCTTTCCCAGCTCTTTACACACATCTCAGTTACATATATACAGCTCCATCATAAAGTATATCACGGTGCTGTGGTCACTTGTTTGCATGCTGTATTAATTAAGATATCTAAAAGTAGGGCTGTAAGTAACAGAGAACCAAAATACTAGTGACTCAGACAGTTTATTCCTCTCTCATAGAGAAGTCTGGGACAGTACAGTGGCTCTGGTCATCAGAGATGTGACAGACACCCCACAGTATGAGAAACCCAGGCTCTTTCTATCCCCTTGCTCTGCCACCCCAATGGTGCTGTCTCGCCTGCATGGTCCGAGATGGAGCATCACCACATTTCATTCACACTGTGTGCGAGAACATCCTCGTGCCCTGGGATGGGAGGGAAGGAGAGCCTGTTCCTTCCCTTTAAATGTAAGTCCTGAAGTTACACACATCAAATTCATTCACTTTCTACTGGTAAGGATTAAATTACATATTAATGGATGGCAGCAAGGAAAGCTTAGAGATGTTTACAGTTTGGGTGGCCATGTGTCCGGCTAAAATTCAGAGGCTCTATTAATACAGAGGAAGGAAAAACAAATGTGGGGACAAGAGCCAGTCTCTGTGACACAGTCATGGTCCCTTTCTGTCCTTTTGCCTTCTAGGCAACACTTGCTTTTGTTAATTATTGTATCCCAAAGGCCTGGTGAAATGCAGTGGTGAAATAAACTTCATAAATCTGTACAGATTCAATAAATAGACACTCCTAGAAAACATAGGCAACGACAGTAACAGCCGCTGGCTTCACTTAATGCCAGGTTCCGACACCCCCGATGGCAGGTGAGGGAGGGGAAGGAGCGGGTAAGTGCGGAGGCAGCCTCCTGTCCCGAGGTGTCTCCTCATGAACCACCTTACCGACCGGCCGCACAGCACTGGTTCAACCCTGACCTGGACCTGGAGTTCCAGCGGGACGGTGCAGGCCAAACGCCCACTGCACGTGTCACAGAAAACTCCAAATTTGGTTTTGACTTCTAAATGGAAATACTGCGCTGTTGTATGTTTATATGGTATTATCTCTGAAGTCTTAAAATTTTTTAAAAGTTAGTTATAGTTCTACTTTTTATAAAAAGTATATATAAGTGAATAGGACACCTGCACAACTTCAAAAGTAATAAAACAAAAAACAGTATTTCCACCACTTAGCTCGAGAAACAAGGCAGTTTCATTATCCTCGAAGCCCATGTGCCCCTCTCTGTGTGTCTGTCCCCATCCTCTCCGGATGTGACCTCCTGCCTGAGATTCGCATTATGCTCCCACCTTAACTTCTTCCCGTTCCTACACATAAGGATGCATGTGACTAAAAAACATAACTACTCAGTTCTGACTGTTTCTGACCTGCAGACAGATGGAATTAGACTACACATAAGCTTTTGAGAGTCAACCAAGTTCAGGTCTAGTATAATTCATTTACTTTCACTGACATATAGCATTCCACTGCCATGGCTATACCACAATTTACAAATCCATTCTCCTCTTGTTTTTGGTATTTGAGTTGTTTCCAGGTTCTTGTGATTCAAATGATGTCCCTCTGAAGATACCTGTCAATAGGTTTTGCCTTTCAAATTTGAGTTCTCAATTCTTCAAAAACTTATTTTCCTAAATGACATGAGGTTCAAATTCAATTCTTTTTTTGTTCATAAAGAATCAATGGTCTCACCACCATTATTGATTACTCTGTCGTATTCCTACAAATCTGTAATGCCATCTCCCATATCAAATGTTCCTTTATCTAACTAAAATTTCTGAGAGTACTGGTTTGTAATGGTGCATCAGGTGCCCCACAGAAAAAGGGAAAAATGGAGTGGGTGTCTAAGTAGCTGGTCTCAGAGCCCACAACCCCACATAGTCAAACCATCTCCAGTTTAATCTGTTTTCTATACTGAACTGTGGAACAAGACTTAAACAGAAGAAGGATCTACGACTGAAAAATGGTTTTGCAAAGCACTGGATCTGAGTTCTAAAGCACTCTTTACCATTAAAACCTACTGTATTACTTTCTAGACATCATATTACATATATGTTTACATCATTTTTTCTGAATTTTGGTAAGATCTCTTCAGATAAGATCATCCCTATTAGTACTGCTGAAAGGATCCAACCTTCATTTTGAAGATGTAAAATTACCTTCTGAATCGTGTTTTACTGAAATGATGATAAACTTGTTATGTAGCTTTCTCATCAGTTTCTAATAATGTCTTTCTTCACTATAAACCATAAATGTTTATTGTCCTCTCACTTTTCTAAAAAACTCAATGAGAATTAACTACATCATATCAACTACTCAAGCTGCCAAAAATATAATTTCTCATGGTCCAGAAGAAAATATAAAAAAATGAGCAAAGCTTTTAGTTTTAATTATTAAAATAGTAATGTGAACCAAATGATGAAAAATATCAGAGAAGCTTTTAGAATTTTCTGTTACATCACATTAGAAGTTTACGCTGTTTTTTCATACTTTTTTCAAAAAACCATTAATTTTTTATAAATAATATAAGGAAAAATACATATGTATCTTTTTAAAAACTCAAATATGTATCTTGTTTAAAAGCATTCCCTCTTTTCCCATATCTGTACAAATGAATGACTAAATTAGTTGAACAAAAGTGTGTGTTTTTTAAAAAATAAGGTTATTTTATCATGATGCAATAATTGCTGTAGCAACAATAGCATCAGAGGGGGAAATGAGGCAGGAACCGCTGCCATTTTGGGAAGATTCCCCATCTCAGGTATCAGATTACCTGCCTGGATGTATATGTAACCTTATCTGCCCTCTGGAACCCCGCCCACTATTTTCGCGCCAAAAGCAGGCCCAACCTATGACCCTATAAAGCTGACCCAAACCCTTTGTTCGGGGCCCAGAATTTGGAGACTGCCTCCTCTGGGACCGCATGCATTAAATAAAGGTATCCTTTCACCTCAAAAAAAAAATAATAATAATAAGGTTATTTGTCATCAGGTAGTTCTGCCTGCTGACTAAGGGTATTTCTCAAAAGTGAGGGTCTTCCTAGGCTTCACCAAGGCTTTGCGCCGGCGTCTTTCCACTCTCAGGACCCACTTTCCCATGATCACCAGGCTCTCCCACATGGCTCAGCTACCACAGGCAGAGAGGAAGTTGAATGAATTGGATTATTCAGAAAAATAAATCCATTTCATGTAAATTAAATCCACAAAGAATATTTTAAAATAAAATATCTACAGTGCATACAGTAAGGCTAAGAGAGGATACACTCAACAATAATCTTAGCATAAGAATACTTTTATTTCCTAAACAATTCAAAATAATGCATTGGTCTGTTCATGACCTGAGGAGAGTATTATTAATACTTACTACTTCTTAGGAACAGATAAAGAAGTTGGCGTTTATAAAAATTGTATTATAATTTCATTATAGGACAAATCTTACATACAAGTAAATTAAGATCAGTCTTTTAAAAAGCAAGAATATAAACATACAAAGGAAGAAGAACCAATTTCATACACTGTTTTAGAACCTAAAACAGAAGAGATTATGAAAGATGAAGGTTATTTTGAAATCCTTTATGCAACTTTAAGAAGAAAAAAGCTTACATTTTTTCATGTCCCTTGCATATTGTTACTAACAAAGTCATCAAGCAAAATTGAAAAGACTACAAAGAATTTTCTAATCAAATTTCAAGACATAAAGCTTCACTAGCGCTTCTGATATTTAAGGCTGTGGAACAAATATGTGGTATGAGTGTAAAACTGCTGTTCCTTGTTTTAGCCAAAGTGTCCCTGAAAATGTGTGCGTAACTTAAATCTTGCTTTAAACGCTCCAATACAGAACAGCTTGTATTTAAGAGACTCCTAAAGAAAAATGGATTCATGGTCACCCTACTTCAAATACTGCCTTTACCTTAAAGCAAGGCACTTCCAAATGGATTAACTGCATACAGTATCACTAAGCATTCACAACCCGCACCAGCAACCCAGTCAGGCCAGAACACGAGCCGGGTTTTCCCTGGTGCCAGTACTTCCATGTTTACTACACAAAGCAAACCCACTTAGAGAAGTCAATTCTCAAGTGGTTGGAGCTGTTTTATAGGACATTTTAATGTCAGGGCTATAGAAATGCCACTCATTAAACTAATGGGGATAAAAGTGGCACTCTAAAGGTAATATTATTAAGTCCAAAGAGCAGTAGCCCCAGGACAGAAAAGAAACTGTAATCAAAACTGAGTATACATTTCTACTTGGATCAATGACAAGTAATGTTCTCTACCCATTTTGGGTTTTATCTTTAAAAATGAGTGAAGACAAATCACAGGACTCCCATGCTGTTTATCAAAGCTCCCACTAGGGTTTCTCAATACGTAGGCTTGTTCCTACCAATAGCAAATAAGGAGACACTGAGGAGAGAGGCCTCCTTCGTCATATACTTTTTAAGTGCCTCATGGAGCCAAGCCCTGTCCGAGGCTCTGGAATGCACTAAAGAATAAAGCTCACATTCTGGGTAATCTGAGGAAAGTGTAGAAATTTAACAACATAACCAGACACATGCATATTAAGAAGAGCATTGTAAGGAAAATAAAAAACATGTTGTGATAAAAAATGACAGGATGAGGGTGGGGGACAGGATGCTGGAAGAGGTCAGGGTGCAATAATGAAATCTGGGCAAGAGACCCAGATCTAGACGTCATCACATCCCCCTCCCATCCCCCCCATCCCTGCACTAAGCCAAGCTCGGTTCTGGCTGAGATGGCCTGGGGACAGTCTAAAGAGTGAGCACAAGGAAGATCTCAGGACCAAACCTTGAGATGCTTCAAAAAGTGTGGAGAAGACTGGGGAAGAGCATGAGGGGAAGAAACAATAGCTGCTGACAGGTCAGGTGAGAGGAACACAGCAAAGCAAACACTGAACCGGTGAGATGGAGGACACTGGTGACCTTGAGGACAGCCAACTCAATGCAACAGTGAGACGGGTGGGGGGTAGAGAAAATGAGAGACAAAGAAGGGGCCACAATTCTCCTAATTCCACAGCGATAAATTTTTAAAAGCTCCATTTTCATTTAAACCAAGTATAGCTATTCTAATTGTCCCAGGATTTGAATATCTCATTTTATAGTCACAATACCCCCCTAAAGTGGTCAGACCTAATAACAGCTCTATTTTTCAAATGAGAAAACTGAGGCACAAAGGGACTAAATAACCTAAGAGCTTATTTTGGACAGGAGAAGCAGTGTTTTGATTTTTTTAACTCTCCTGAGATAATGCGTTCATCAGTCATCTTATCCTGGAGAATCCCCGTTAAACCCGAGGAGCTATGCTGCGCTCAGGCTAACTGTTCATTAAGACCCGCATCTTCCTAACCTCCACGAGGCCGCGCACGCACTGCAGGAAGTGGCGGAGGCCCCAAAGCACGGGGAGCCTGGGCCTAATGCGCACACGCTGGCCTTCTTCCTGCCCTCTCCGCGCTTGCACACAGCATCCCCGCCCGGCCCGGGCGCCAGGCAGGGATACACCGAACCACCTGCACCCGAACAGCTGGGGCCAGCTGAGGTGGGTTGATGATACCAAAGAAAACTCTCATTTTTTCATTCATTTTCCCCCTTGTGTGCTGTTAGGTTGAGTAACATTTTTAATTGCATGATAAATGGAAAATGTTGGCAGGAACTTCACTTGTGTAAAATTGGAGCTTTTTAACTGCTACGTTGATGGTCTTTGCTGGTGGATTCTTTACCGCGTTGCCGGCAACAAGCCAGCGCTAGCCCGATGAACGGAACCACTAGGCGGCGAAGCCCACGGCTCCTGGCGCCCAGAGGAGGCGAAAGCCGCCTGCCTGGCTCTCAGCATCTGACTGAGCCAGTCAGTGAGGCCTTTTCAAGGGTAAGCGGACGTGCAGATCGCACTGCGGTCCTTGAGCCAGTCAGATTAGCAGAATGACTGAAAGGATGGCCGTTTTTAATGAAAAACAGGTCTGCTTCTTCCCCCTTTTCTCTGCTGAAATGTTGAAAGCATTTATCAGAGAAACTTTTGTTCCTGAGTGAAACACCATCAAACTTCACAAAAATTGCTCAGCTGATCTATTCTCTCACCAAGCAGGTGGTGAGGCAGCTCACACAATTATTTTTTAATGATTATTTCAAGCATGAGATATTTGCTAACTACTTTCTCCCTGTATAACCAGAGATAAATCCTCCTAGGCCACTGGGCACTGGAAAGTGCAATAGGCTATTGCCTGAAAGTCCCATATTTCAATTAAGTTTTGAAGGATGGGAAAGTTCCTAGTTAGATTATAGTGATTCTTCAATTAACCATCCTCACAGGATGAAATTCCTCTGTAACTTAGTTGGATTCTAAAATGTTTTTCAATTACACACAGCAGTGTTGTCCTAGGCCAGGCTCAAGGGCAACATTTCTATTTAATAAAGCCGTGTATAGCTGCAGAGAACAAAATATATCCACACGGCTTCTACGCCTTCAACTGAAAACTGATGGAGCCTATGAAGCCGAAAACGGCTGTTCGCAGCCCATCTCCTTTGGGTACTTCCTACCTCTCAACAGCAAGCTCTCCATCCTACTTCAGACCTCAGCTCCCTCGCTCTTGCTGTCACTGAGTTAGCCAGTATCTACTGAACATTTACTGTACCAGGCACTGTGCTAAGAACAGGAAATAAAATACTATTTCCCCCATGGAGCTTATAGTTTTGTTGCTGACAGCAACAAGTGAGCGCTAATCCACAATACAGTGTGGAAAGTGCTCAGAAAGGTAACATTAAAGATGTGAGCACACACCAGGGGCCACAACCTGATAGAGAGTGAGAGTGAGTGTGAGTGAGTGTGAGTGTGTGTGTGTGTGTGTGTGTGTGTTAGGCTGGGGAGAGGAAGAATCTTCAGTATAAGTGACAATTAAATTTAAGTTGGAAAGCTGAGAATTTAGCCAAAGAGACAAACAGAATGCATATGAAAACTCTGAGAGACAGTACCAGTAATTGCACTAATATTTGAGGAGAAAGAGGAAGGCATAACATTTACTATACAATGACACTTTTCTCAACATGAGTCACAGCTTAACTTACCTAACTTTCTCAACAACCTCATGGGATAAGTGCTATTACTTCTATCCCCATTCATAGATAAGAACCCAGAGGCAGAGGTTACGGAGCTAGTAAATGTGAAGCTAAATGTAGCATCTGGGTCCAGAACCCTCTAGTCTTTGTTGCTTCACTAACCTGTCTCTCAAGAGATCAGGGACCATGGTGGGGGTGGGGGGTCACAACTGAAAATTATTCCACACAGTTAGAGCCCAGAGTGCATACCATTCTTCCTCACTACCTAACAACAAAGAATCTAGTATCTGTCATTTATCCTGTTGACTAATTGTGCCTGAATCTGAGTGACAGGTGGACTGCTGTCCCCTTAACTGTACGGTCTAAGTGTCAAACGCAGGGTTCCGGTGGAGCAGGATGGTGACAGCAGGGAAGGCGTGCATGTACAGGGATGGGGCTATACAGGAATTCTCTGCATTTTCCACTCAGTTTGGCTGTGAATCTAAAACTGCTCTAAAAAATTAAGTTTACTAATCATTAAAAAAAATAAAATTATCAGGATTCAAGCTAAACACAAAAAAGAAAGATTTTGTTTGTCCCCATTAAAGGAATTGTATCTATTGGAAGCCGAGGGCGGAAACGCATGATGATAAACTTGAGGTCTTCCTAAGCCAGCTCCGAAACTGAAGAGGACACTGGCGTATGGAAGGCACCCCAAGCCGCACGGAATGGTACCCCTCCCTCCCAAGGCCAGCTAAGCACGGTCAGTCCTACAAGGATGTGTGCTCTGCTACTCTCAGCTCCTTCCAAGCTTTGCGGTCCACCCTAGAGCCCTGGGACGGCTCCATCATCCAATGCCTGGCTCCCTCTCCTCCCTCGCTCTGTCTCACCAGGCATAGATCAGGCCATCATGTGCTTCAACTCTCTCTACTCCTGTAGTTCAAGACTCCAGGACGCACGCTTCATGCTTTCCAGAACATAAAGCAACATTTTATTAAATAAAACGTTGGTAGGTTAATCTCCTTTTCCTTATGTCCTCAAACATATTTCTAGGCTTTTAGTTCTGATAACTATATATATGAGCTCTGGAATTATTACTGTGATATAACTATGAGAGAGCATAGCAGGATCTTTAGAAAAATGTATAGGTATTTAGATTAATAATGAAGGTGAATGTAGGAATGACGAGGCAGTAGTCTTTAAATCCAGAAAGGCTGACTGTTTACGTCATAATATTTTGATGCAGAGCTATGGTAAGCCTTAAAAACTGAATATTTAATTGTCTAGACATGTCACCTCAGAATATCCCAAGTGCTGCAGTGTATCAAAACTGAAAGTGTTTTCACCCATCCCTCGGGGGAAAGCCCACAGTTCTAAAATAACTTAAGTAATCATCCCTTCCCTCAACTCCTCTAGCAATATTATGTATACCATCTATTCAGCTGGTAGCATTTGCTTTCTGGTGTTGTTACTGACATGTGTGCCTTAGTTTCAGAACTGGATCTTAAGCGGTTATCTTGTGTTTCCCTGCATTTTCCTCCATCCCTTCCAATGCTGAGGACATCCTGCACTTAGCAGGCCCCCAAAGGCCTTTCTTAATTTTTTACATTTACCATGATCAGGTCCCTTGTGTCAAAGAAGGAAATGCTACTGGTCTTTTTACTTAATTAAATTTACTCATAATTTATTTTCTTAACTATTTTTTTTATCAGGTCATCACTGTTTAGTAGACACCTGTGGAATCAAATATCCTGTGTATCAAAGTTATGTTGATTAGAAGGTACTGCTTAGAAGCATCCTTCCTCCATTTAAATAATGACAGAGGCTGCATTCACCTTTTTCCAAATCTCAGATACTGCTGACATATTCCAGGAGCTACTGAAAACAATAAGTAACAGTGGCAGCCACGGAAGACTGGCATTCCCCTAGACGGTGACTGGACCCACATCTGCCATCGTTAAGCAGAGCAGAGACCAACCTCATCTCTTTTTGCCTTGAGTTCCCCCTTGAATGGTAGCAGATCTATAAGTCCTGTGGCTACAGTAATAGTTTTAGCTGCTTGTCAACAGAAATCTAGGAAATGAAAGAAAAAAAGGATCATCGAGTCTTTAAATCTTTGCTATCCTGAAAACATCCTGCGAGTTCAGACCTCAAATTCACATGCTGTATACTTCAGATCTTCCCCTAGAAAACTAATTTTTCCAGAGAAGTTCGATCACCCACCTTGGAGTTCTCCACTCCGACTGTAGAGTTCCCTTCTCTGCTCCCTCAGGTAGGCACTCATGCTGATGGCGTGGGAAGACGATTCGAACCTGCAATGAAACGCAGGAGAAACAAGTGGTCAGGCAGCAACCAAACAGGCGGCGTGCAGCTGCGTACTGAAAGTATTCTCCTCTCGTCTGTGCGATGTCCCCTAATGGTCCACAACTGGGACACTCTGGCTGTTCCACGATGGAGCAGGGCAGCTGGCAAAGACTTGAATTATGAGCAGGGTTCCTGGCTAACGGGCTCCACACAGTATTTAGATCTTCCGCTCCTTTTCCATGTTAGCTGGTACAACTCTGATCTGTTGCAACTTTCTTTTACCACCAGGATCCCTACACGCACAGCAACAAGAGTATCTTATGAAGTCATTCTAACTTTGCCTGTCCAGCTCAGAAGCCACCTGTGACTGCCCGCTGTCACCACAGAAGTCCTGGCTGCTTAGACGTGGTGCCATGCTAAGTCCCCAGTTAGAGGACTAGTAGAAAGGGCACACTAGGATGCTGTTGATTAACTACACCAAAGGAGCAAGGCAGCTACATCTCTCCTTAAATGCTCACGAACAATACAGCTTCTAAAGAGCTGCCAGGTTCTAACCTGCCACCTGCCACCTGAAATACTCTTGAATATACCAAGCTACAGAATGTGTGTCTGTCCACACCTCCCCGGGAACTATTTCAGAGATCAGAAACAAGGGGGAAGGCTCAAGATATAAAACAGGCCTCTAAAATCTAAAATAACAAATACAAAAAAGAAAAATCAAATCACAATCTTAAGAGAAACCTGTAGGTAAGGAAGAAACAGTTAAAATTATCAAACAGGAAATCCTCTACTAAGCAGTTCCATTTCCAACCTGGTCTCTTCAAAGTCAGAACAACAGGATGGCAGGAGAAATCCTTCGAAGAACTGCTGCCACTATGGGGCAAACAGCCACATAATGGAAGAGCCACGGTGATAACAGGACTGGTTTCTGGCGACAAGGAGGGAGCGCCCTCACTTCCTAATTCTGCCTCCTTTGTCCACCCTCTGACAAGGAAGATGAGCACTAAGATGAACGCCAGTTTGAGGGGAGCACTTGCAGAGCTTGATTCTCCCTCTGCACCCTGCCAAGAACTAAGAGAACACTCACAGCCAGAAGGCAGGCCCAGCGTGCAGCCAGTGCCGCCTGCCAGTCAGGTACAAAAAGGAAGCCACTGACCTCCAGAAAGCACGCTGGCAGCTATTGATCAGAAATGACAAGGGAAAGGAATAAACTCGTGAGCAAAGAATGGAGAGGCACACATTATACAGTAGGAGAGAACTTAAACACACCTAATTAACCCTGGCTAGGGGCAATTAAGAGAGCAATGAAGTCCTTCGCGGATGTGATAAAAACAGGTTACAGCTCACCAAAATCTCCTTCCTTTATGACCTGATGTAATTTTGCTCCTTGGGAATCCTTTTCTCCTTGGAACAAGTAACGGCTTGAATACCATTTTATGGTAAAAGCAGCTCTAGAGATGATTCAGTTTCGCCTCCTTATTTCACAGCCCGAGACACGAGGCCCTGGAGCCAGGAGACCTGCTCCGGAGTACAGGGCCCATCAATGGCAGAACCAAGACTGAAAAGGGCAGATCTGTGATAACGGCCTAATTCTGTGCGGGTGAGGAGTTTTTATCTCTATGAGATAATAATAAATGTGTAACAATTATTCAAGGTCATTTATTCATTTCCAACAATTTATATGTTTTCCAATACCACAATTTCAGGACTGATAAATGTCTGAAAATGGCTTGTGGTCTCAGGTTGAAACCTAAAAACCCTGAGACCCGATTTCAGCAATATGCCTACACTTAGACGGTGGGTTGAACTGAGGGAGGGGAAATAGAGGGGAGCCTACCAGGCAGCACCTGAGGCAGCCTCAGTGTCTCAATCCACCTTTTCCTCCCACAATCTCTCTTGCTTGCTGGAGCAACTTCCAGTTCTATCGGGTGATCTGCTCCCTTGCCTCCTCCCTACTCAGCAGATTTCTCACCCTGTGCTCAGGAAAAGTGGCTCCCTCTCTAGCTCAAGACCCATCATCAGAGATGAACCTACCTAGTTTAAAACAATCACCTGCTTGCCCTTGCCAGGGACTAATTTAGGAATGGACTGAAGACCCAATCCTAGTCTCCTGAGGAAAACCTGCAGAGGGCTCTGTCACTGGAAGGAAAAATTAATAAATGTGTAAGTAATAATTTAAAATAATTTTAAAAGCATCTGAAATGGCAGAGACACTTGGGAAGGCAGTTTGGCAGTGTCTACAAAGTTAAACGTGGTCTACCATGTGATCCAGTAACCATGCTCCTGGGTATTCACCCAAATGAACTGAAAACTTACATTTACACAAAAATCTGCACGAGTGCTTACAGCAGCTTGAGGGATGCAAACAAGACCCTGTCAATAGCTGAGTGGAAAATCTGTGGTACATCCACACAGTGGAATATTATTCAGTGATACAAACGATGATCTATCGAGCCTCACAAAGACAAGAAAGAACTTCAAATGCTAAGTGGAAAACCCAGTCTGAAAGGCCACGTGCTGTACGACTGTACCTATGGAAGACATTCTGGAGAAGGCAAACCAGAGGAGCAGTAATAAGGTCACTCACTGTCGGGGGCTCAGGGAGCAGGGAAGGGGAGGAACAAACCAGTGGAAAATGGGGGTTAGGGCAGGGGACTGTTTTGCATGAGGCTGTAACGGCGGGTTTGACACGCTACATTTCTCAAATCCGTCAGGCTAGAAAACAAAGTGTGGAAACAACTGACTTCAGCTAATGATGACGAACAAATATTGGTTCATCTGTTGTAACAAATGTACCACATTCATGCAAGATAGTAATAAAGGAAGCTGTAAGACAGGGGAACATAAAGCATGCTCCATTTTTCTAAAAACCTAAAACTGCTATAAAAAATAAAGACTACTAGTTAAAAGACTTATAGGAAGAATCACAGCCTATTTCCTTGGCATTGCCATTTTCACTGGAGTGGAAATGAAGGCAGAAGTGGAAAGGGCTGGGTCCTTGGTGATCCTGGGGTGGCGACCTGCGGAATCCTCTACATTCATCCTTACTGTGGGAGACAGTAACTGCCCTGTGCTTTAATCTACTCATGGCTCATCTGAGGTTCTATGGTACTTACAGATGAAAGCATTTTTACTGATACTGCATCTAACCTCTGAATGAAACTGTTAGAAAAAGAAAGAAATGTATTCAATAAACAGAATGGATTTTATTCCACTGTGAACACAGTAAATCTTCTCTTTTCTAGACACAAGATAAATGAACTGTTGAAACCTTCCTTAATGATTAAGAGCTCGATGAATTCAGGATAAAAAAAAATTTTTAAGCTCTGGCTAGTGTGGCTCAGTAGGTTGGAGCATCATCCCGTGCACCAAAAGATTGTGGGTTCAATTCCCAGTCAGGGCACATGCCGAGGTTGTGGGTTTGATCCCTGGGGAGGTGCATATGAGAGGCAACCAATGGATGTTTCTCTCTCACACTGATCTTTCTCTCTCCCTCTTCCTTCCTCTCTCTCTAAAAATCAACAAAAAACATATCCTCTGGTTAGGATTTAAAAACAAAGCAAACAAAAAACAACAACAAAAGAACCTCCACCCCCAAAAAAACAAATCTCAAAAGTGAATCAGTAAAAGGATACTGGAACCTCAACTATTCAAAAAACTGTGATAATACTTCTGTAGCCACTTTACATGCTTAGATTTACAGATACAACTTCTTAAACATCTATTAACTCTTCAAAAGCACACACAGGTCTGCCAAGATTTAAATGCTTCTTCTAAGCTTGCTAGCTGTGTGAATTTACGTAAGTTACCTACCCTCTCCTGTGCCTCAGCTGTTGTTTTTTAACATGTAAAAGAGGGTTAAAAATAGACCCCACACCCATGAGTATAACCCATGAAAACGGCTAATGCCTTGGCTAGCACTCCAGAGGGACTCAGTGAGCATCAGCCAGTACTCCAGCTGCTGAAATTTGATGTAACCTGAATTATACTTAATTGAGATTGTTTGGAGGAACTTATCTACCACAGTGCCTAGTGATTGTAAGTACTCAATCAACGGTGGCTGTTACTGTCGTTATTATTAGTGTTAATAATACTATAACTGTGAGCTGTTACTAAGTGACATATAGTGGGGTTAGCTAAGACGGTAATTAGGAAAAAAATGAGAGATTGTTCCTTTATGAAATCAAACAAAACCCAATACTACTTAGTTAGAGAGATTCATATAACTTTATTAACAAAGGTTGTTTCTTGGCACTTGAGATTTTTCAAAGGCTGAAATATTACATTTTATTTCATATAAATTTCTCAGAAACAACTGGCGAGTTTAATTTCCCTTCATTATATATAAAACTCCCCAGAAACAAATCCCTGCAGTTTTTAAAAAGTTCTAGATAGATAGTCATATTCCAATATGACCACTTCCCCTTACAGAAAATAAAAGTACACAAAATTGAATATATATTCACCTCCTATAACTTATTTCAAATCAACATTAACTGGGTGACGTAATGCCCATCAATTAAATAGAAAGTCCTACCTGGTTCTAATACATCCTGACACCTGCTATATTCCCAACAGGGAGATACTCACTTGAAAAGAGAATTTTTTGGCCTTTGAGGTTTCTTCTTGGCAAAAAAGGCTGCGAACTCCCGTCCAGTGCTGGCATAACTCAGTTGAGCTGACGGTTCAGAGGCCGTACGAGTATTCTTCATGTCCAAGTACTCAGTCAACAGCATCTGTACAAGCAGATAAGCAATTTCATGCACACATTTAGATGTCTATTAGGAAGAGCCATTTTAAAGCACAAAGCTAATTCTAAACCCTCCTCCTTGACATATAGTCGCACAGTGACCTAGCTTTGGTATTCCTAGTGGAGATGTGAGGAAGAGTCATTCTACCCTGAAAGCCATCAATTGTCTCTCTACTCTGAAAACTATAGCAAAGGTGTGGTGGACATTAGAATATGGGAGTAAAGGGAACATTTTTTTATAAGACTGTTTGAGCCAAACTGACACACAGGCTGGGGAGCAAGATGTCAAATGCTCTGGCCATTTTCACGAAGGGTCTACCATGTGTCAGGTACTGTGTAGAGTTCAGCAATATTTCCCTTTAGTTATAATTTAATCATATACTCTTCCAAATTATAGCAGCATCAGCAACAATGGCATAAGTTTTACTGAGGGCTTACTATGCTGCAGGCAAGGAGCTAATCCATTCAGAAGTATTACCACGTTTAAAAAACACAATTCTATTACACACATTCTCAGAATATAGGGGAAGAAATGAGGCCCGGCAGAGGTTCTGGGTGCAGAGTGACCCTGGTGGGCGGCTCTGGAGTCCGCGCTCTGACTGCACAGTGGTAAGCACTCTAACCAGCCTGCTTGGTGGGACCAGCAGGCTGAGAGGTACTGACCACAAATAATTTCCAGGGTCACTACTCATCTTAAGAGCTTCAAAGCAGCAAACAAACAAACAAAAAACAGCTTCTGATCAGTACTGCCAGGGGGTCCTGCTTATAAAATGAACCTACTTCAGAACCTCAGGGCTGGGCCCTGGGCTAGAATCAACTGTTTTACAGTTTCTAAGACCACTGTTCTCAAAAGTTCCCACTATTGTGAAAAGAAACAGCAGATCTAGAACAGAAATCACCATAGTTGCTAAGAATATTTAACCTGGACTAAATATATCAACCACATTTAAATTTTTAAGATATCCAAGTCGTATAGTACACCCCCAAGTAAGTTTTAAAGCAATTATCTCTCTGATATGAGCACATACACACTACTGAGTACTTATTAAATATCAGACATTTTAAAAACATGATCTTCCTCGATCCTGAAATCTATGCGGTAGGAGTTACTACCTGTAGCAGAGATGAAGAAACTGAGAATTAGTGGTCTTTAAAAATTAGCCTACATGGATGTGTGTGTGTGTGGGGGGGGGGGGGGGATGGGAAATCTCTGTACATTCCCTTCAATTTTGCTGTGAAACTTAAACTACTCTAAGAAAGTAGTCTTAATTAAAAAAATGAAACAAGCCTAAGGTCTTACAATTATTAGCATATCTGTCCTCACTGGCTCCAGAGCTCATGCTCTTCCCCACATGACACTCTATTCTCACTAAAAGCATAAAAACAGCCAATGAGAACGGCTGTGAGTGGCAGTAAATGGACTTTATATATTTCATTTTCTATAAAATAAAGATTTCACTGGGAAAGTATAAAACATGTTAACAGATTGGTCGATGTTTTATTTATTTATTTACGAGGCCACTGGAATATTACTCAACATGATGATGAGGTTAATATAATGACAAATAATCATCTCTGTTAATACATCACCCAAACTGCCCAATAGTCAGGATGACTATTGAATTGGGTCTCTACTTTAACTCAACTGAGGGACTGAATTTATAGAGGTGACACTGACGCTAATAAAGTCTGTAGGAATCTGTGATCTAAAGAAGGCTAGTGAACCAGAACAGAATATCAAATTGATATAACATAGAAAGATGTCTACAAATGCACTGGTTTTAACACCAATGTGACAGAGAAATATCTCTACCAAAGTATGAAATACACTAAACCAACCAAGTAACTCTTTTGAAGTGTTTACTTGTCTTAGAAGTCAATGATTGGCTGTGTGTAGTAAAATATTGACTGACCAGGACCTAACTAACCAGCATCCTTAAAACTCTAATATTTTAAGATCACTGCTCTTTCTCCACATCAACAAAGTCCCCTCAACTGTTACCTCTCAACATTATTAGTCTATTCCTAGCCACTGCTTCTCCCTTTCTATGTACAGACATACACTATTTCTACCTTCTCAACAAAAACCTTGCTTTGGTCCCCACTCTATCTATCATCTTGTTTCCCTTTGGTCTTTAGGTTCTAAACTTCAAAAAACAGTCTTCATGTATATTATTTCCTTTATCATAATGTAGTTTATTCCTGATTTCTCTCTCAAGCTCCAGTTGCTGACTTGGAATCATATTTTTCACTGACACAGTCACGTATTTACTGATAAAATCAACCCTAAATTTTGAAACCTAAATCATCCTCCCAAAAAATCAATAATTCCTTCTGCCTTTTCTGTTGTTTGTAGTTTTTTATTCTCACTGCTCTCCAGATTTAAAACTTCAGACTGTCTTCTGATACATTCCTTTATCCTTTGTATCCACAACAGAGTTGGTCTCCAAGACCATCAATCACTGTTTCTCGGCTCCATTACTTTGCCCCTTCCTGTCCATTCTGAAAGCAACCAACTTAGTTCAACTCATGCAGTGTTTCCTATTTAAGTCTCTGCCTCTCAGCTCTTACTCCTCCAGCCCTTCCCAGACACTCCAAACACTGCTGCCGCAATCACCACAGGCTGCTCATCTCCTACTGTACAAACATCTCATCTCAGTATATTTCCAATCGCTCCTTACTCTCCTTCCAGTGAAGCCAGCACTCCGATCAAAACCCCTACCTGACTCTCCCCTGAACACGTGTGGGCCTTCCACTTCCGCAGCGCCTAACCTACTCTAGCCTCTCTCCCCAATAAACCCTAGCAAGCCCCTCCAAAAACAAGTCCACTGCTTTCTCTTCATGACTCCTTCCCTGGCTGCTTAGGCCAGCTGTCCCCTTTTCTTAACTCCTAAATTACCCATTTGACACATCAGTCAGTAGTTATTCACCAAAAACTGCCTAATACAATTAGCTATTTAATGAAAAAATGCCTGACCACCCCAACTTAAATGCTATAATCCTTAGAAGCATTCAATTTTTTTATTCCCACCATAGAGCCATGCAACATACCAGAGAATCAAAAAAAAAAAAAAGGGGGGGGGACTCATTGGTTTTTAAACAGTATGTGATAAGAAGCCTTGATGTATGATGTATGTTATTATATACAAATTAGAGATAGTCTCCAATATAGAATGAGCCCTATAAATGAGTCCTCAGTACAAAAATCTGTAATAGAAGATTAAAAAGGGATAGGTGTAATTTTAATCATAGGTTTTGTGGTTATTTCCTTGGTGCATTTTGTGTCTTTTTCCTGATACATTTCACCACCAACTGGAAAATACTGCTTTAAAAGAGGTGAAGTTGGATTTTGATGTCCAAATTAGTAAAGGTGCATTTTTAAATATCTCAAAGAATAAGCTCCTATTCCAAAGATGCTTTAAATTTGACTGAATTAGGCTAAATCTTCTACTACAAAGTCTCGACACAAACATCAGACGTCTGGTATTAAACTATAACCACGTAATTTCTTGGTGATTCTACATTAGTGTGGATAATGTACTGCATCTGCTAAACTGTACATGAATGTCCTAAGCACTCACCTCTGAGTGCCTGGGAAAAATTATTCAAGACTGAAATTCTGGGGCAAAGAGTGTTACATATAATATCAAACCCATCCTGCCCACAGAAAATTCACAGAGGGTAGTCCTGTGTTCTTGCTGGCTCTGAATTCCTGCATACCTCAGACACTCATTTCTTTTCTCTTTTTAAGTACCAGAAACTGCTATTTCTTATTGATCACGAGTTCAAAAAATAAAAGTCAAAGTTTATGGGTATTTTTAAGTTTAACTTGAAAGGCATTAATCTGTCAAACTGAAGACAAGAAGTATGAAAACCTCATTGGAAAGCACCTGAAAATCTATATATCCCAGTAAGATCGTGACTCACTATATATTTTTTTGAGTACATGGTATGCTGGACGGTTCTGTGGATGAAGCAAAGAAATGTAATGCTTAAAAAAAGCATACAAATTAGGGTGGTCAGGCATCTCCTCTGCTATAACATTTAATTAACAGTTGCTAAGATGCTAGTCCAAAATCTCATGATGTATAAAGCAGGGCCAAGATTTTGAGATTTATAACTTGATATAACATTGCCAACATCACTCTGAATAAATTTGTCATTTACCATTTAATCCTCATGAACACACTGCCTGTGGCTGCTTGTGGTTATACACAGTTTTCTAAAACTAACTATGGGGATCACGGGTTTAAAATGAACACATCTTCTGTCTTGAGTTTCCCTGTTTATCCACACAGCTACTCAATGAAACACCCAGATCCTTCTAGGTATTTAATACCTTGCTGACTGGTCACAAGTATACTCATGTTTCTGTGTTCAAACATTGCTGACCGGTCATGAGATAACTCCTGTCTGCACTTACGTTAATTTAAGTAATTTTAAACACCGTGCTGACCGGTCATGATGGAAAAGTAACCAGCCACACAAGCGAGTTCTGGCTCGAAAAGCCGGTCAGCAAGGTGTTTAATGTGGTTGATCCCTTACGGGAACTTCACAGCTTACAAAATCCTCTCCTTATCTAAGAACTGGCCCCAACCACACAGTGGACTCTGGTAGCCATACTTATACGCTGGGATCCCACCATTAAGGGCAGACCCTATTCCACCCCCTCAATAAGCCAATCAGATTACTTTCCCAGGAAGATGTTAGTGGGATACAGTCTCTGTTGGTCAATGTAGATGAGATTTAAATTCTTTGGGGCAACTACCTTTTACTATGTGAATAGAAAATTTTAAAAAGCCAATTTGCACAGAGAGAATAAATAAGGAACTTGATGACCAGAGAGAAAGGGAGAAATAGGAGACACCAGGAGAGAAATGTAAAGGTTGCAACCTATTTTCCATAGCTTTACATGTCTCAAATCTGGTTGCTGATAAGGTCTTAGATTTTTCTTTCCTTTGGTTCCACAATATATCCTTAGAGCCGTTAATGCATTTTCCTTAGGATAGCTTGAGTGGGTCTTTGTTCCTCACTAAGATAACTATGGGTAAATTAATATATACCAATATGCACCTAGGGAATGTATATCACATACACTGTTTTTGCAGAACACAGGTATCTCATGATAACAGTAGTGGACCCCAATTCTCCTGACTACTAACTTCAAGTGATCGATGATTTAGAGAAGCACAGGAGTTGTGTTTCAGGCACAGAAAAGCAGCTTTCATTGAACTGATCCTCATACTGATAATTTTAAAAGCTAAAGAAACATATAAAAAAATAAAAATTTGAAGGCCCTAGAGAGGAATCAAATTAAACAGAAACTGGTGGCTATGATCCCAGAAAGGAAGCACACAGGTGAGCTGCTCTGGCTTTTCCCACAGAGCACGTCCCCATTTCCATGGAGCGAGGGTCAGACCCAAGCAGGACGGAGGAGACAATGCCTGGGGACAGGGGTGACAGGATGTCCAAAATTTGACAAGAGAAACCCAGAGAAGGGTGAGGAGCAAAATCAGTGAGATACAACCCTCAACTACCACCTTGATCCCAGAAAACATTACAACAGAGACGGAAACAATGTAACAGTGTTTTTAAGTTACAAAAACTATTGGGTTTTCCCCACAGAGATGCTAGTGAATGAAATATTAAAGACAAAGAAAAAACAGAAGAAGGTATTTTTATCATATAGCAGTCTCATTTCCCAATTGCATAAGGACTAAAATACTCCACAGTAAGGAAACCGAAAGAAAAATGAACAATCACGCTGAAAACAGGGCGGCTGCCTGCATAACTATACTCATTGTCAATGGCAACTGTATAACTAGAACAACTAATAGTACGGTCTTAGAACAGTCCTCACTCCAGTGTTCAAAGTAAAACATACCCCAAAATTTCAAGAGTACTTTCTGGTTCCACATCAAGTCCCTTACCCACAGAGGACAGATCAGAGAGCTCATATTTAGCTTTCCCCTCACTCCCCCAACAGAAGAACTTTTAACAGAGAAAACCCAGTATTTATAGCTTTCAAAAGCAAGTTCTCACTTATTATAAATTAAACATATACTTATTCAATGCATAAAATGTGCACGGTATTGTGCTGGATATACAAGCAAGACTAAAAAAAAAAATCCGTCCCTAATATCAAAACAAGTGAATTTTACTATATGTAAATTAAAAATTAAGTGAATTACAAGCCAAATCAATCAGTCAGTCAATCCTTCCCTCCACATGCTCATCTAGTAATGAAGACAACCATGAATGACTACAATGCGAGGGAGAAAGTAGGCAGCAGGCAAAGAAAATGCTGTGAGCACCTGAAGGGCAAGGCTGCTCCCACCTAGGAGAATGGAAATCACAGTTCAAGGTCATGACACTACAGGACGTACATGTCGTCTTAAACGGTGTAATGGCCAAAAGGAAAATGGCAGAGGAACAGACCATATAAACAGCACTAGGGAAACGCAGGTGTCATTAGTGAACGGCATCAGCCCGGGGAGCATAAAAACGAAGGCTGAGAGGTGAGCCTGCGCAGGGGGGCAGTGCAAGACGCCTCAGGGCCTTTACCACCGGGCTCAGGGAATGGAGTCAAACACAAATGACGAGGCAATAACAGGTTTTGGACAGGTAAATAAAATGCTGATAGATATACCTGAAGTAAATTATCTGCCAGCATATAAAATAATAGATTAGAAGGCAATGGGATCTGGGGTAAAATAAATGATTAAGGAAATACTATAAAGGGAGGGGACAAGAAGAGAAAATCTACCAAGATACTTCAAGAAAAGTAAAAAAGATTTTAAACTAAAGTAATGTTAACAAGATTGTACATTATGGGATTCATTTGAGAGTCAATGCAGAGAAAAAATATAAACAAAATTTAACCAGTTATTCTACAAAGGAAATAAGAGGAGAAATAAAAAATTTTAAAAAGGAGAAATTTAAAAAAACAAGAGGAGAAATAAAAATAAAGGATTGCACATGTGATTATAGAACTGTACACCTGAAATCTATATAATTTTATTAACCAATGTCACCCCAACAAATGTTTTAAAAATTTACACACACACACACACACACAAGACTGCACATCTGAAAGACTAAAAACATGTGGTTCCAGGAACAACAGTCAGGAATGCAGGAAGAATGGTTCTGACGGGGACAATAAATTTAGTGTGGAATATACTCCCTTGTGAAGCACATGATATTCATGTGTGCCCTCAGATACATAACTGTGAAAGGGAACAGAATGTGGATGAGGTCTCCATGATTTACACGTTAACTAACTTTCATTAGGACTAAGTGTATGTCTATATGGCCTCTGAAGGATACTGTGAAGGACATATATCTTTGAATATCTGTAATTTGATTTTATTCCATAATATTTTAAAACAGCTTTGTTGAGGCATGATTTACATACCATAAAATGCACCCATTGTAGTGTACAGTTTGACAATTTTTAACTAAATATATACAGTTGTGTAACCATCACCACAATCATTTTGGAACACTTCTAACACTTCAAAGAAAAGTTCCCTTATGATGTTCGCTGCAGGCTTTTCACAGTCTTTTATTATACTGAGAAAGTTCCTTTCTAGCACTAGTTTGCTGAAGGTGTTTGTGTTTGTTTTTTAATCATCAGTGGGTGTTAAGTGCTCTCCTGTGTATTGAGACAATTATGAGGGTGTGGTCCTTTATTCTATTAATATGATGTAGTACATTGATTTTTTTACAAATCCCACTTAACAAGAATGGGTAAGACAGTTTATATGTTGATGGATTCAATTTGAGTATATTTTGTTAAGATTTTTCCATCCCTATTGTTTCCCATGCACTCTTTCACTTTTTATCGGGGTAATACTGGCCTCAGAGAAAGTGTTTCCTCATCTCAGTTTTCTGAAGGAATCTGCAAAGCATTGTTATTATTTCTTCCCTAAATGTTTAATAGAACATTAGTATGGCTTATGCACATGTAGGAAATTTCTTAAGTACTTATTCCTTATAGAACAATTCAGATTTTCTATATCTTCTTAAATTAGGCTTTGCATTTTGAGCCTTTCCAGGAGTTTGATAACTTGATTTCATCTAAGCTATCTAATTGGTTGGCATAAAGTTTGTTCATAATAACTGTTTATAATCTTTTAAATTTCTGTAGGGTTCTATAGTAACATCCTCCTCTTTCATTCTTGATTTTGGTGTTTTCTGAGATTTCTCTTTTTTTTTAATTGCTCAGTCTACCTAAAGAGTTATCTTTTTTTAAAATCTTTTCAGAGAACCAACTTTTAGTTTCATTACTTTCTTGTACTGTTCCTCTGACTTTCATTTCTCTGATTTTCACTCATCTTTATCATTTCCGACCTTCTGCTTGCTTTGGGTTTTTCCCCCCTCATTTTTCTATTTTCTAGCTCATGGTGGAATCTTAGATTGTTGATTTTAGGTCTTTCTTCTTACACTCAATATGCATTTAGAAGTTTGTTGTCTTATTTCCAAATATTTGAGAAATTCCAAGCACGAATGAGCGCACTGAGTGCTCAAGTCAAGGTCCCTACCGTCCATCTTAACTGTTAACTATGATCTCTCACCCTCATTAAAACCCACACAGAAGTCTGTATCGCTCAAGGACCTGACCTTGTCTTATCTGCCCTCTCTCCTGCCTCTCAGTTCAGGCCATGCTTTTTCTTGCGTCTCTGTTAACACTGAGCACAGTGTCTTGAACAAAGCAGGTGACCCCTAGTAGGTTACCGAGACTGGAAGCAAGATGCTCCAATGGGCGGATACTTACTGATGTTTTACACTTGCCCATGAGCTTCTTGGAGTGGAACTACAACACCCAGGGTGAAACTTGAAGCTTTCTGAGCTACATTAATTTACTCACAATGCAGGAATACCATTTATTAAATTTCTGCTCCAATGAGATAAGTGCTACCTTAATGACCTGAAAGAGTTAATGCTCCTTGGAAAAGACCCAAATTGCTCTCTAAAGACAGTATATTCAATTAAGTGACTACAACCCAGAATTTCACTTAGCAGTTCAGTTACTAAAGACTTCTTCATATTGGTTATCTGCAATCTGTGAATGCTGACATGCCTACAAAAACACTCTTTGCTCATAATTCATTCAAAATGGAATCTGTAGCAATAACAAGTGCAGGTTCAGATCCAATTAACGTTTATTTTATACCTACTGAGTGCCAGGTTCCATGTTAAGTAAGTTCTCACAAGGATTTGAGGGGAACATTGTAAAGACTGGGAGGTAACAGGGTTTGGAGGCATTGAGGATGTAAAGCTCAATGTACAGAGATAAAGTGGCTCTTTTCTGTACAGAGTCCACAAAGAAGCTCTTCACTGAATTCATCGAAGGCTCTTCAGAATCTGGTTTCAGTCTATCCAATCGCACCTTACAGTCTTCTGTATGAGTCATGCATATGGTAAGTTCGGTAAGGTACTCGCTGTTGTGAACACATGCAGACCATCCCTCTCTGGAATGACCTTACCACATGCCTAAATCCTAGCCTTCCTTAAAGAACCAGTGCAGCCCCAAACACATGCACAAAACCTTCTCTGACCATACTATCTAAAGCCATCCTTTAAATTCCACAGACCCTAGATTAGCTGGATTTGGCAATTGGCCATACACTGCTACATATTTAACTTTTCCTGTATTTATCTCTGGAACGCCCAATATGACTTGACATGAAGGCCCTTTGTGCAGCACTTGCCTGTGCTGCCACAAATCCATCTCACACTGAAGTACCTGAACTGAAATCCTTTGTAACTGAAGCAGCAACTTAGTATCACTCATCTCTAGGCTTTGTCAACTTCTACATCTACACGATTCTGTCTATAATATAAGCAAAATTACTCTATCCCAAGGTGATTTTATATACTTCCTTGATTAAGACACTAAACTGATGAAAAATACCTGTGACAGCCTGTTTAAACAAGAAGTAATCTCATTTTATCAGTTTTGTTCCACAAAAAAAAGCAAATCTTTAATAGGTCTGTGATTATTATACACTATTTCTACTAAAATGGTGTATATTAATTCACATGTGATTAGGCTATTTCAGTCATCTACTACACTTGAGGTTACCTTGTAATTTAAAAGGTTAACCAAATTAACTGCACTGCTGATTTAAGTACATTTATAGTAAATACAGAAACTCCAGGGTCCAAAACTGGAGCACTACTTCATTGATATTTCTGGCATCAAATTTAATTCTTTTAGCTCGGCTTTCCTATTTACTTTTCCCCAAATAATTCTTTGTTTTATTTTGATCTTTTATTTAAAAGCAATATATGCTCATAAAAATTTCACACAGCACAGAAACACATAAAGATTCAGTATTCTTTAATAGCACTGTTATGTATAATATATTTTACTGAGTTGTCTTTGTTGATACTTTGTTTCATTATTTTCTCGTCATTCCTCTAAATGCTAATAAGCGGTGTGTTGTGCGAAGTACCTAAGAAATGCATTCATGTGCATCTATTAGAGAGCCCGAGTCTACCCGGAAGTAGACAAGAACCTGCCAGAATGGCAGCATATGGTCCAATAGGATTCTTCTGGCTTTCAACTATTTACCCCCCATTTTCCACATCCCACAATTTGTTAATTACCAACAGCCTACACTGACTGTTCCAACACATTTGACTCCTCCCTTCTGTCCCCGAGACCCAAGGACAATGTCTGAATAGCTGGCAGCTGCATACCTGAACCATTCCTCTCCAAAATCTAATGTTTCACTTAGATTGTTTTTCAATTCTAACTCTCTAGGACTATCCATCTAGTAAAGAGATAGAAGGCAATGCGGCAGGACGGTTGACCTGGCTCCTAAGTGAGGGGACTGTTTGTAAACATGACTTCAGGGCTTGAGAAGGAGGGAAACTGAGCCAAACCCCCCTAGTTATGAAAACTGCCACAGCTCCACGTAATCATCCTTGGTCCTATGCTACACCTCGGTAACAAGCTCACAGGAGAAAGCCAGTCACAGAAAAGAAGACAGCATGCTATTTGAATACTGACCATGTTAACTCAGGAGCAATCCAGTACAATTCAGGTACCTCCGGTTCTCTAATTGCTTACGGCGCCCTGCGATGGAGAAGAAGCAGCAGGAGCCGGCCTAGCCTTCCTTAAATGCCAGCTCTCCACAGCAGACTCCAAAAAGGTCTTAATTGCATTTACCAGGAGCACATGAACTTTAAAAGTTGTTAATCAGATTTCCATGTAAATGGAATGACGATTAAAGGTTAAGTACAGGTTTCTAAAATTTCAGAAGTTGAGAATATATTGCCCTTCACAGGGGGAAAAAAACTCTGTCAGCCTTGACAGGAACCAAACATCTTAATTAAAAATGCAGAAGTACCATGCTTATTTTTACATGAAGTTCTATTTCCAAATGTCAAAGTTAATCATGCACTTGAGTAAAAATGTGTAGCATTCACTCTGCCAGGGAAGCAACGCCTTAGCATTCTTCTCTGAGACAACATCTGCAGGTCTCCAAAAATGTCTCAGGTGTCCCCTCCGACCTGATCCCTGCCTGTGCTGCAGGCAAACCTTCCACAGGCACCTCATAATTGCTCTCCATCTGAGGCGTAATCAAAAGCCACACGTCTTCAATCAAGTCTTCTTCATGTTTATGTGGCTCAGGAGAAACACGAGGTGCTTCCTCCATAAATTTGCTGCACCTGTGTCCCTGGAGTGACATGTTGACAAATGAACATGACATCTCCTCAAACTCCAATAAGAATTTCTAATTCTTTGAAAGAATATATTTGATCAATGAGAGTGTCATCACGGCGGAAAAGCAAAACCATGTCTTTGGAGTGCACTTCACAGAATTGGCAAGTGCTTGTTTTCTGCAACAGGATAAATGACAAATCTCAACCCCCAGAGTCAGGTCCTCGTCCCGGCTTTCACGCTCAATCTAAGAGTCTCCAGCTTAAGAGGAGCTAGGTACAACAACTGCTGAGCACAATAATCACGAAGATGAATGGCATGCAGTGCTGCACACAAAGTAGCTGCACAACGCAAAATCAGAAAGTATTTCGAGTGTAGTATCTAGCCAGTAAAAAGAAATAATTATTCTTTAGCTCAATATTCACACTCACGGGAGAAAAGGAATTCCTTTTGCAATCCTACTGTTCTTCTGCTTTTGTCTCTGATTATACTTCTAATTCTCCTTTCTTTTATTCCTTGTAAAAGTCTGAGGAACATTCAGTGTTGCTCAAGGCGAAGTATCTGCAGCACCCTTTAAAAGAGAAGCATGGGTTCCTGTGTTGCTGCCAGAGCTACAGGTACCACTGCTGTTAGAATCACTTCCAGTAATTGTACTATTGGGATTCAATTTTGCTACACAAAAGACCAAAGCTTGTGAGTTTTTCAGAAATCTGTAAGTGAAAGAGTAGTACAATATAATGGTTAGCCAACTTAAGGCGAACCAAGAGGAAGCGAGCAAGGGGAAGATTTTTAAATGGTTCTTTTTGGAAAATGCCTCTGCTACATTTATGAGGTCCTTTTAGCAGCACCTGTGGTTGCCTCTCAAGGGCTGGCAAAATGGGTTACACCAACTGGGAAGAAGAAGCGCTCCTTCCTGAGGATAAACTTCCAGAGCTTTACATTTGGTTCAATCCACCAAGGGTCAGCAGGCCTTTAACGTGCAATCTGATTGAGAAAGGGATCCCACTGTTTGGTGAGCTGTAAACTGTGAAAGATTGGTGGGCTGAGCTACCACACTTGCTTCTGACTACTGCCCCTTTGTGACCCTGGTGCACAGCAAGGCAGCTGATAGGGAGTTATGAGATTAGTCTGTGACACAGAATTTCTCAACAAAAAGTGTCTCATTCTCCTTTGTATTTCCCCAAGAAGCTTGCACTGTCTTGCTGTGTGTGTGCAACCAATCCTGGCTGAGTAGATGGTTGTAATGAGGTGAACTCCGTAAGGCTGGCCTCATCAGTGCCCTGCTCTCCTACAGTGGGTTTACCCAACAGGAAGATCAGGACAGAACCTCCACAGAGATGCCACAAAATCCCCAGGAACTGGTCTTTAAAAACCACCTCTCATCAGCCACTGCCACCACAATGCCCCAAGCTACCCCAGATTACTGATCAGACTGACCTCTCCAATGTGCCACAAAATCAAACAAGTGCATCTCAAAATCATCCCAACACCTGCGCCTTTATTCAGAGTCCCACTATTTGAAAAACAGTCCCATTTCCCTCTGCCACATCAAATCCAACCATAGTTCAAGGCCAGCACAAATATCGACTTTTCAGTGATGTTTCTACTCATTCCACAAGCACTGAGTGGAGGGCACTGTGCTGGGCACTGTAGTCCACAGGTGCACAAGACAGTCTGTGCCCTAAAGGAGCTCCCGGCGTGCTCAGTGGTCGTCCATTCCTCTGAACCAGAGCACTGCTCCTCTGCTGGCTTACACAATAATGCTGGATCAAACTTACACGTTACAAACATCACACCAAATGTATGCAATCACAAGTAGCACTGGAGCAGATTCCAGCTGCTGACTTAGCTCTTGTCTGTTCTCCATCTACTCTCCGGCCTGTTTTCTGTAATTTCCTTTATGAGTTTAAACAGTACTTATAAGTGGCTTCTATACGGTAGGGCCTACCTAAGTACCTACATTTGTCCACTCTGCTGCTATGTGGAGTGACCCCTTCTCCCCCATCTGCCCGTTATCCTGGGCTCTGTGATACCTGTTTGCAGCTCTGAGAACCTGGGAAGGCACATCTACCAGCAGGTACAAGATGATTATCAACATCGCTCAGGGCAGCTTGTGGAGCTCAATCCATGGCATCTCCTCAATTTCCTCATACAGGAGGCACTGACTGGACAGTACAGAATCTAGTTTTCTGTTATCACCCAGTCTACCAGAGTGGCTCCACCTGAAGCTTCTCCTGCTCCTGAGGGTGTTCCATATACAATCACAGGAGTGTAAACGACGGTGCTGCGTTCCGTAAAGGCCACAGAGCTTACCGTTCCTGACAGCGACGGTCTTTCACGACGGGGAGAAGATACAGTAAATAGCGCCTATTTCGCTGGCCTTGGTGCAGCTGTTCTTTCTTCTCGACCCATGAAGCCACTGCCTGAACATTCTCTAACACAAGTTGACGCCTCTAGAATCTAGTTACCCATATACTTACAGTGATTCCAGGATTCAGTCACAGTAACTCACAAGCAGAAATCAGAATCACTGATGACAATGTATAGGCCCAGATACCGTTGCTTTCATTTCCTTTACATTTACTTTCAACTGAAAAGCACGCTTGGACCTGTAAAGAAGAGCTTCCATGGATAAAGGCAGAATACACCTAGGCTGAGTACAGGCTGAGCACAGCAACCAGAGGCGCTCCAGGTTAACCCAGGGCGGAAGGAAACAGACCGCTCACGTCACTTCTTACAATTTATATTCTCCGAGAGTGAAGCTATTATATACAGCAATCCTCAAATTAATAAATAATATAGGTAAATAATATAAGTTTATGTTTGGGACACTGTGGAGAGGGAAAAGCTACACTGCTTGTGTTTCACGGAATTCCGTTTCTTTCACTGTTTGAAACATCGCTAGTACCATAGATCATAATTTTTAAATCAAAATAGCAGTAAATTAAGACCCATTAATCTATAGAATATGTATATAAAATTACACATATTATATATATACACACAGTTTTAAAGCTGCAGTGAGCATTTTCCGTCTGGATGATCACTAGCTCACCGTTGTCCATGTGTATCACATGACATGAATTTTAAGATTCATCAACTCCACAACAGCTTTCAAAAAAACCAAGAACTCTCCATAATAAAAGGTCCTACAGGTAACAACTTTAGAAAATAACTCCCCCCCCCATGTAGTGGTCATAACATTTTAACTAAAAATCAACAATAGGAATCTATAATATTCCTGAGCTTTGTCACAGAGGAGTTGAAAGCTGGCAAGATAATAATTCTAATAAATTATAATCACATATTGTCATCTTAGAAAACGCTCTTTTCTTAGCAGGGAAGGAGTTCTATGTTTTGTAACCTTCAGCCTAACACGGAACCAAAGCAGCCCTCTGAAGGAATAAAGGTAGTGCTGGAGAAATAATTAAAAACATAACAGAGAGTTGTTTCAGTATGGGAGAAATTCCATTTAGAAATGAATTAAAGAAAACATCTCCTAATCTATTTGGAAACTGAATATTTAGAATATTTTCAGTCCTGGCTCCAGCTATGTGTGAATGGGGGTAAAAATGTGATAGCTGCCTGCCTCTAGTTTTCCTTAGACTGACATTTAAAAACACCCTGAACCACACAATTTAGAATTCAATCATATATTGTCTTGAAATGTCAGTGCTGGTAAAAATAATATTAGTTTGATCTCAACTAGGAAGCGCCTAAGAACAAGCGTCGGTTTCTGCTTTTTTGTCATCGCCTGCATCATCCATAGTGGTCACTCAACTCCAATAACATGAATTAGAGTGAAAATCATCCAGCTTTCAAAATAAAGTTGTGCATTTAACATATTACTCTTAGCTGTGTAAGAGTTACATATTATAAAGGAAACTTCCTAAAGCAAAGAATACCTTGTTAGCTAAAACAGCTAACTAACCAAGAGATCATACCTTTAGTATAGACAATATATTCTCTTTAATACATATTTAAAAGATTACTAATTTATACATTTATGATTCATTTTCCTTAGAAAATCTTGTTAAAATAGACACAACAGAAAAAAATTATGAGCCACTCTGGGTGCCTTATAAAAAAGGAGCACAAAACTTAATCACTAACTTCAGAAAAATTACTTTTAAATTAAGTAAAAATATAATGCTTGAAATTTTCAATTTTTAAAGGATTAAAAATCTGTATGCTGTTATCTAAGAGCAAATGTAAGAGACAAGGTAAATATTTCTTTTGACCATGCCCTGATAGCAACATAAAGCAAATGCAATCTCCAATAGCACATAAGCACTGTGCTATCAATTACCACCAGGAATTTTCACTATGGAACTTTCTAATATATTCCAGGTAGAATCTGGTCAACCGACGTTATTAAAATCACTGAGCCTTATATTGCAGGAAGAAGAAATACATTTCTGCTTTCAGAGAAAATGGTTTCTATAACCCTGCTTATTATTTATTATTCACAGTGGTTTTTACATTCTCACAGTCTACTACAGATTTCTCTTAGTGATTTGTGTTAGGCTCTTGTAAAGCTCCGCTCATATTTACAGTTTATTCTCCTCCCAGAAAAGGTAACAATCCATTCACGTCTGTGTCATGACAAACTCACAGCCTGACAGCGGGTGGGCAACGAGGACTTTGCCTAATGGAGGGGAGACTGATGCACCACTGGTGAGGCCGCTGCCAGGTGCTCTGCATATGTTAAAAATACACAGTGGACTACAGAACTGAACAGCTAACCTCCCGGGACACAATTTTACACAGACGTATATTTCAAATGTCCACATACTGCTCACTGGCTCAGAGCAAATACAAAGGTTAGCAGTTCACCGATGTAACATTCTGCTGGCTATTCTGTCATTATTGCTAAGAACATGTTTCCACCGTGTGCATTTGTTAGGCTGTCATTTACTGTCAACAATCCATAATGGTGGAGAATCAAAACCTAGTTTAAAATAACTTTCATGAGGAAAAAAACAACCCTATTATCTAGAATCGATTGGCATCGGCTGTTCTGGCCATAGGGCAGGGCAGAGCTGAGGCGGGTGCGCTGTAAGGACTCAGTGGTGGCTGAGGGTGTGACGATGGCCCCCGACCTCTCTAGGCCTGTGCGTGGCACTGCGCTGCCTCTTTTATCACCAGCGTTCTCCCCGGACACATTTACTGCTTCTCATCGCCACATATGACAGGTCCTTGTATTTCTTAGATTCTAAAGTACACATTTTCTCACATCGAAAATAATAACATTTTTAAAAATAGGTATCAATAGTTGTTTCATAAAAGATATTCACCTAATATCTTAATAAATATTAAGATTAGTGTCTTAAATCAAGGAAATGAGATCTTTACTAACACTGCTGCTGGAGGGGTGACTATATCCAATCTAAGCTTTATTCCTCTTTCCTCCTCTCTGCTTTTTCCTTTTTGTCTTTGTTTCTCACGCACTTCATGGGAAAAGCTGGGCTGTTCAACAAATCCCAGTACATCGGAATAATTATCAGACTCTGACTTCTTCTCAGTAGAAGAAAATGGTTTAAAAGCAGCACTACTAAATTATACACTTAAATGGCTAAGATGGTATATTTTATGTGTTTTTACCATAATTAAAAAATTTTTTTTAAGTATAAGCAAGGCACCAGGTCTCCCTGGAATCACGCTGGTTTACAGCTATGTGTTCTCAACTCAAAATCATTGACCTCTTTCTGCCCCCCATTAGCACTGGGCTGAGCAGGTCGACCCTTCCGCACACTACACTAGCACCGTGAGGAAGACCTTGCTGAGGAAACATCAGAACTGGGCGTCGGTCCATTCATTCCGTCCCAAGCACGCAGTTCAGTGATGGGTAGCCACCACCTCAATCCCTAAATAAATCAAGATTTATAAATAAAATATGCCTGTGGATGAGGGAGAACAAAATATACAAATGGAGGAAAATGAAAAATTTTAAATACTATGAATCTATCAAATGAATGAAAAAATAATTCATTCGGTCAACAATGCAAGAACGAAAACATTACATTAGTAAATTTTTAAAGTATTAATAAGTTACCTGGATAAATATTTATAGTAATTTGTGTTAAGCATATACATTTAAAATCCCATTTAAAGCTGAAGAAAAAGGTTGAAGGAGGATCTTGCCCTGAGTTAGGAGTCAAAAGGAAATCTATGAGTGGAAATGAGAAGCAGACGTCAGACTTTCAAGTTAAAACGCTCAGATGGTATTTGGCTAACAGCATCCCACACAGTCTCCCCCACACACACCCTAAAATCCCTATGAGTGAAAAGAGGACCGAAACCACTCGCACTGCTGACACTCTGGGCCCACACAACACTGCCAGAAGCTTTCAAAAATTTCCACCAAATACAAGGTCAATGGAGCAGGGTTCAGACCTACACCTTTGTAGTTTGAACTTAATGGTTGCACTACTGCACCAATGGAAGAAAAGTGAGTCTGCTCACTTGGAAGTAGGTACAAAAAGCTCTCCCACTGCCTGCATGCTCCAACCCAAATGAAAGCGTGCACTGCCCGCTACACAGATGCTGACCTGAGAAGCAGCCAGCCCTTCTGCTCGCCTCCCCACACGAGCACCGCTGTTCCCACCTCTATTAGAAACAGCGCGTCAAACGAAACAGTTTGCTAGCAAGTCGGAGAGGACTGGAACGGAGCTCTGACAGAATCCTCTTACATAAAAGGCTATAGATAAGGGCAAAACTAATCATGGAAGATGCACTTATATTTATTTTAATATGCCATCTATTCTGTATTATCAGGGAGTCAGGTAGAAATGGAGGTTGAAGATTCCATCTCAAGGAAACAGATTTGCATTATACGAAGACTAGGATCTGGGCTGGCAGATGTACACATGAAATTGATTTCTAGCAGTAAAACTCAGAAAATGATTTCATTAGCACACAAATGTTTAAGTAACAAGCTAAGAGGCAGTCTTCAGATTCCAACAGTCAGCAAACCGCGGCCTTCCTCTCACTTGAGAATGAGTCAACAGGAAAAAGAAAATGCGAGGAAGAGGTAAATTTCAAGAAATTAGAAAGAAGACAATTGCAATAAATTCTGGCCACTTCAGTAGCATATAAGAATACATGGCCTCCTGAAATAGTAAAAAATAAATATGTAAATAATAATAATCTTTAAAGAGAAAATGGGCAGAAAGGAAAAGATACCTGAATAAGATTAAAAATGGACAAGGAAAGATAGGAAGAATTGTAAGGAAAATAAAACTGTCATAACAGGAGAGAGAGCTGCAATAAGGCAATAGGTTAATAATTTATATTCCAAGTGTAAAATCAGAGGAGGAAAAACATGTGAAAAGTACTCTGAAAGCAGAAGGAAAAGACAACAGTGAAGACAGTTGAGAACAGATGATAAGACTTGAAAATCTGAAAGCAGGGATTCAATCCAAGAATTGCAGGGACAGGTTTTTTTAAAGATGTGTGGACTTCCCCACCCAGAAGTATCTTTTCTTGCTTCCAGGTAGGGGAAAAATATCATGAGTAAGACAAAACCCGCTTACCACACTGGGAGGCAGGGGTGACAATGAAATGGCCCTTATCTAGTTAGGTCCAATTTGTGATACAAATTTTAAACAACAGGCAGAATAAAGAGCTTCTATCCAGAACAAAAGCGAAGAGAGCTTTCTACTTCCTGCAACACTATCATGGACGACTATGGACACTGTCTACAGGTTTTTAAGGAAAAAGAATGTCCAAAAACAATTATCCTCACATTTCAAAAAGCTCAGAAAACATAACTTGAGCGAGTTCAGAAAATAAGTAAGCAGTGCTCTTGAGGAGTGTATCGGTTACTGAGGGCTGCGGTAACAAATGACAACAAAGTGGCCTGAAACAGAGACTGCTCTCTCAAGGTCTGGAGGCCAGAAGTCGGCGATCACGGTGATCACAGTGCTCACAGTTCTCCGAGAAAGCTCTGCTTGTAGATAACACATTACTTCTCTCTCTGCCTCCACTGTCAACGACATCCTCCCTGTGTGTCTTTTTCCTCTGTATCCAAATGTCCTTCTTATAAGGACACTGGTTATTAGATCAGGGCCCACCCAGATACACTAGGACCGCATCTTAACCTGACTACATCTGCCAAGACCCTATTTCCAAGTAAGGACACATTCACAGGTGTGACCTAGGACTAGAACTTATCTTTTAAAGGTACACAATTCTACCCACAAGGTGGAGAGGGAGTTTTCAGACATACTCTGGGCTGTGAAGGATGAGTAGAAATTAGGACTGAAAGCATAAGGAAGTCATGACAGAAAACAATGGACGGGTTTTCTCAGCCTCCATGTTAATAACCCAACCGGCCTGAGCGTGGAGGGCGCACTGCACGGCATACGGGCAAAGCGCGGCCAGAAAACGCCTCCCTGACTTGTCCCCTTCCTCTCCTGCCCTCCCTACAATCACTTATTGTGACCCAGTCTAAATATTTTAATTAGAAACTTCAGAAAACAGCAGTGTTATCCTTTCTATCACTTACCAATAGTAGCTTAACTATTTCAAACACATTTGGGATAATATTCCAGAAGAAATACTAAGTATAAAGTATGTTTTTCTCTCTAAAAGGGAACATATAGAGCAACATAATGGCCTCTTTTTTTACCTAGAAAAGTGAGAAGTTTGTTTTTTTTTTACATCTTTGACACTCATTCTGAATCATGAGCTTTTTTATTTTTATTTTTTTAAATATTTTTTATTTTTAAATTACAGTTGACATACGATAGTACCATCAGCTTTTTAAATTAGCTCTTCTCTCATCTAGGTCCCATGACTATGCCTGTATTAGGTATGCTTAAAAATACTTAAGATATGAACTCAACCACACTTTTTAAAAAATCAAAAGTAAATACATGTAAGTAGAAGTTAAAAATTATCCCTGGGAGCCACAGCCAGTGTTTCTAAGTGGTTAGAGCGTCAGCCTGCCACCCCAAACAGTCACAGGTTTGATTCCCAGTCAAGAGCATGTACCTGGGTTACAGGTTCGATCCCTTCCCTGGTCAGGGTTCATGCAGGAAGCAACTGATTGATGTGTCTCTTTCACATCTCTTTCTCTCAATCTCTCTCTCCTCTCTTCCCCTCCCTCCCTTCCTTCCACTCTCTCTAAAAAACTCAAAGGAAAAAATATCCTTGAGTGAGGATTGACCAAAAAAAAAAAAATTATCCCTGGGATGTAGGATTCTGGATGATTTTTAAATTTTATATTTTATAAGGTTTCTCTATTTTCTAAATATGTCTATAATGAACATGTAACTGCACTTATAAACAGAATAAAATGGTTAACTTAAAAAAGGGTCTAGAATTTTCTGTTTGCAATATGACAATTTTATGACTTCTAATGAAGCAAAGATTGGGAGAAGAAAATCCACTAAAACGTGAATAGTTATTTCTAGGTGCTGGGAACATGGAAATGTTCACTTTCCATCTTTTTTTAAATTTATCTTTATTGTGCAAAGTAATACAGATGTCCATGTCCCGCCTTCCCGTCCCCGCCCACTGATCCCCTCCACCCCGCACGCCCCATCCCCAGGCCTTCCCCACTCTTCTGCCTGTGTCCCTGGATTTGTATTTGTGTATGTATTTGTGCGTTTAGTTCTTTGGTTAATTTCCCCCCACCCACTCCCACTCCCACTCTCCACCCCAGCCTTCCCTCTGAGATCCCTGTCTGGTCCATGCTTCTATTTTTCTTTACCTCCCAAATTCTCTGTAATGAGCATGCCTTATTCTTATAGTAGGAAATAAGAAAAAAGGGAGACGGAGACAGGGGATTTCACAGTGGACTCTGCAGGAAGAACAGTAAGTGAACCAATCTCTTTCTCCTAAGATTTATCCACTCTAGTTAGGAAAGAAGCACGCAGAAATCTCTGGTTGCTAAAACAATGTGTGACAGAAAAAGACCACACTGATGTTTCCATGCCTCCATATGCTTTAGAAAATGATACAGAGCGGTGCCTCAGTTTCCCAACGTCTCCGTTGACGAGCATTTCGGGTTACGAAAGCCATAAACCTGGGAGTAAATGCTTCAGGTTTCACACATGCCTCAGATGTCATGTCGAACATGCTCCACAACTTCCGCTGAGGGCAAGATCCTGAGGCGCAGTTGTCGGCTGTGGATCCCTCGGTTTTCAAGCGTTTCAGAACTCGAACGGGCTTCAGGAACAAATTACATTCGAAAACCGAGGCACCACTGTATTTTCTAGAACATAATCGTGCAGTGCAAAAATACATCTGAATATAAAAAATGACGAAATGCTTAGTTGACTAGGCCAGACTCACTTAAAAATGGAAATATAAGCTGCCAAAGCAAACCCAGAACGATTTTTCCACTTCCAACTCTTGACTCGTAGTGAAAAATCCAACATTAAACTTGCCAAAATGCCCATGTCTTCAAAGGGCGAAAAAAACATATGGAAATATAACTGCAGCCAAAGGAGGACAGGTGGCAAATAAAGTATCAGAAACATGTTTACGGAGTTATATTGTAAATTGATGCTGCGTTCTAGGCTCATTCCCATGGCCAGGACATGAAATTTACCACTTGACTGTTTCGTTACTCTACATCCTCAATACTGTCCCAAATCAAGAATGATATTATCACTACTCCTCTGAAAACAGTAGGGTGGTTCTTACTCCTCTCCATTCCTGCTGCTTTCAAAGATCTAGTCCGTGGCTCTAAATTATCAGTGAGAATGGATTAGTTCTGCTACTTTAATAAAGTACAAAAAGAGTATTTTAAAAAGAAAAAAAATGAACAAAATCTAAGCTCTAATTTTATTTTACTATTCAGTTCAACAGACATACAATTACTTTGTCCTGTCACTAGGAGTTTCTAAATGCTCAAGCTCAGTGTCTCTACTTCTTCGCTGAGGACAGGTAACAGGAAGCACACACTGGGGCTGACTGGGGCCACGCCTCGAGCAGCACTACTCCGGAGCTGGAAGCAGGCATGCACTCCCCAGCTAACAGTGCGCAGATGGAGACGGAGCCATCTTCATCTTACAGACACACCTGCAGGAAAAGCTGGGAGTAACCATTCAAACACCATCAAATCACCAGACGGAAGTCTATAGCACAAAGAATGTAGAGAACAGGCAAAATCATCTCTCTGTCCTAAAGTGAACAAAGGCCTCTTTTAAATGAGAAAAGAGTTGGACTGACAGGTTTTGGTTGTAACTGTAACTGTATGGGACTGAGGGAAGAAGAGGGCTGATCCAGCTTCACTGGTCTCACTACAGGCAGAGAAAATGCTGATGCCAAAGAAAGAATATGTGATGCTTTCAAACTCAAAACCAGACAGGGAAGAATTTCAGTAGGAGTAAGGGCTCGCCCTGGCCAGTGTGGCTCAGTTGGCTGGGAGACCTCCCATGCACTGAAAGGTTGCCGGTTTGATTCCCAGTCAGGGCACATGCCTGGGTTGCAGGCTGGATCCCCTGTAGGGCAAGCGCAGGAGACAGTCAATCAATGTTTTGCTCTCACATCAACATTTCTCTCTCTCCCTCTCCCTTCTCTCTCTAAAAACCAATTAAAAAAATATTTACCCCTCCAACTCAGAAAAGAGTAAGGGTTCTGAGTCTTTACTGGAAAGAAAAGAGTGGCTTTACTTACCAGCATCATTAAAAAGGTCCTGGTTAGCTCAGTAATCTCTCAGAGTTAAGGAGACAATACATCTGATATCAGCACAGCCCCTGATAGGTGGTTTGTATAGAGCAGTGGCTCCCAACTCCACCACTGCACATTACAAGCACCTGGAGACTGGGAAAAATACCAATGCCCAGGACTCTGCAGTGGAATAGTTTTTTGTCTTTTTTTTTTTTTAACTCCCTAAGATGATTCTAATGTGTAGCCAAGGCTGAGAACTACTGATGTAGTGAAAGGAGCCCTGGCACAGAAATTCAACCCTTGGGTTCTAAGACTGGCCCTAACAATTTTTACTTGTGTTGCCCTGTATGAGTTACTTGGAATTCCAAAGCCGTATCCTGCACAACTGTAAGGGAAACAGCACCCACCTTCCTACCTCACTGGGCTTTTGGAACCTCAGAGGTGTGTTAACGCTAAATCCCTTTGCATGTGTCCCAGCAATCCTTTTCAAACACAAATTTACTAAGAGGTTTCAGGGACTCATATAAATCTGAAGATCAGAAACCTATGACTGCATATGCACACTTCAGTACATTCTATAATGAGGTTAGAAAATCGTCCATTTGTCAAGATGTAAGTTGAGAAATGCTTTGAGAAATGCTGTCTTTCAGAACCGAGTACATGGTAGGAGAAAAGAACCAAGTACATGGTAGGAGGAACTGAGCAATCAGCATATATATACGATCCAGAAGCATGAAAAAAGTATCTATGCATACAAAATGGTATTCATGTCCATAAAGTTCTGCCCACTTCAAAAAAAATCCATTCTATTTAAAATAAGAATTACATATGCAGTTTCTCTCTATGCAAATTGACATGATTAAAAAGAACCCCCAAAAGTGTGAGTCTAAGATCTCATCCAGCCCTGTAACTCTAAATACAATCTATCTGGTAAGACTTCTCGATCTATCAGCCCAGACCTCTGTCCTGAGCACCCAGCAGCATATGCCAGCTCAACATCTGTCTCACAGGCACCACAAACTTAATATGGCCAAACACGGGCCCCAATTCTTCTCTCCCTTTTCTAAATCGTAACGTGGCTATCTCTTTCTCATTACTCAGGACCCACTCAAATGTCATCTCTCCAAAGAGAGCTTGCTGACCACCCTAACTCAAACAAGGCCCCTCAAGAACAAATCATACCCTGCGTGTTATTCCCTATTTTATCTTCTTCACAGAAACTCACCAGGAAGGACATTATCTCTGTATGTATGCATTTGTTTATTATCTCCATCTCCTCACTAGGATACAAGATCCATGGGGGAAGGGACTCTGTCTATACTGTTCATTGCTGTGGCTCCAACATGGAAAACATTACATCAGATATACAGAGTCAATCCTCAATAAATATTACTCTCCAACTCACGATGTGTGTGCCCAAACAGAGGCATCTGGAAGGAGGGAGGTTCAATGAGAGTAACAGAAACAAAATAAACTACCCGCAGTTGATCAGCCTCTTTTAAAGACTTCCTCCTATTCACACCTGTGACCCAAGGTATCCTATAGAGACACTCACTCTAATGCACAATATTCCTCCGGGTCTACTTGCTGCTCTCTGTTCTGACCCTCCCTTTGCTGGTCTCCCTGGTCCATTATGCTAGCTCTTATGCAGAATCTGCCTTGCTCCTTTGGGCTGAAGCCTCCTTTGGCCAGCCAGCCAGCTTGACTCTGCAATTTGGCTTTTCGTGAAGACAACATTCAGACTGAACCCTTGGCCATGCACAGTCAGTGAGTGAGCTATGCCCCTCTCTGATGGGGAGGGACTCGGTTCTCCACACACCTTTTGGGCCAGAATATTGGTACACCCAGGTGTCCTGGGAACAAGGGAATAGGAAGTGGTCATAATTCCTTGAACCACATAGTTCCTGGGGTCGGCGATTTGTCCCAGGTCCTGGCACAATGACCAAAATAACAGCTACACTCTAACCCAAGCTTCCTTCATCTGGCATCATGCTCTTGTTGCAGGTGCTTATTGTATGGTTTGAATTTCTGCGCAGAGAAGACACCACCTCACTTAACCGCACCTTCCACACTGAAGGCGCATTTTGCAGCTGACTAGGAGCGTAACTTTGAGAGATGGGGATGAAGCCTCCGGGCCCTTAGGACCTAAGCTTGGATCTGGCTCTCATCACAGCCAGGAAGATGGGAGAAGCTTTTCCTTAAGACCACCTGTGCCACTCACTAAACCACAGTGAGGAGCTAACGGGCATGCGCCTGCACATGTAGAGCGGCAGACACTCATTCAGAGCATCTGCTGGGCTCTGCACCCTGGTGCTTGACCACAGGAAGGGTCATACACGAGTTTCTGGTATCTGAGTTTCCACCACCACCACTGAAGTAGCAACAGACTCGGGGGCAACTACTATGCACTTCACAGACCAAGTTCTTACCCTGAAGCCTGATTTCTGACTCCACCAAAGGCAACCCAGCTGATCTCTGGAGAAGACACCAGAGATGAGCCTACATTCTGCACGGCACATGAGAAAGTCTACCAAGAGGCTGGTGTGACTACTGTTCAGCCTTCCCCTGTGCTGGGCCTCTCCTGCTAGGATTTCCTGGACACCCATCCTTCTGGTTCAAGCATGGTTTACATTTCCCCCTCTAGGTCTAATCTCCAGTCATCCCACACCTGGTTCCTGGACCAAAGTCAACACCTACGGAAGAATATCTTCCATAAAGCATCTGTGTCGCTATCCCTAGAGGGAAATGAGCTGTCTTAACTCACTCCACGCCTCCTTTCACAGCAACCACAGCTTCCCACTCCTCCACTCTCACGAACCCCCCATTCCCATGGACATGAGCTTATATTATGGGTCACAGCATCATTACAGCCCTCCTCGGTGATCAGTGGTGCTCACTGTACCGTTCCTTGGTCAACCTTATCAACCTTCACTATGAATTTCCCATTGAAATGCCATCATCTCCAACTCAAATGGGTTTAAAACAAATTCACCTGCCCATTACAAATAGTACCACCGTTCTTTTAGTTATGCCACATGGATTACTCGGTCAGCTTTGATTTCTTTCTTTTCTCAGTATCCAGCCAATCTTCAATCCCTCAGAGCCATCTCGCTGTGATCAAAATCCACTTGCTACCTCCTCCTGCATACTTCCCTTCACTAATCGCCCTCCCCTCCCGTCACAAATAAATCCCTCCTTCCCTACAGGGTCCTTTCCTTTGGTGTATAAACAGGCTCAGTACCACCCTGCTCAAGCTCCTCTTGAGCATGTTCCCCATCCGCACTGGACTAGGGGCTCCTCCCTCTCTTCCCACAGCATGAAGCACGTCATTGCCCACCATCTCAGTGTCTGACTGCCTACTAGGAAGGGCTTCTTGAAGCAAAGAGTCAGTTTTTTCAACTGTAAATCTCCAAAGTATAACAAATATCAATAAATGTAAATAACCAAACCAACAACAACAAAAAACCCTCCAATGGTTCTCCATTGCTTATGGCAATTCTTGTCAGCAGGCTGATCCCTAGAAACTGGTAGATCTCAAAGACCTCGTGGTCAGGATTTCATTTCGAGCTTTCAGAGATGATTAATAAGAGAATGTTGCCAGCAGTGCCATACTCTCCGCTACTCTGCTCAAAGCTGCCCATCGCAGGAGTAGTATGTGTATTTAGTATGTGTATTTCATTTGTATACATGCACACTCATACGCAAACACACAAACAACACACACAAAGGCTGAGCAATGTTAACCCCACTGTACCACTCACAAGCCCTATCCTGAAGAGGATGACGGGAGCCCTATAGACAATGATAAATGCCTCTGCAAGATGTTAGAAATGCTTGCTCCATAAAATTGAAAACCTTTAGCTGGGATCTCTAGACTCTCCAACGACTCAGCCCCAACCTACCTGGACAGGATTTTCTCTCACGCCTGTCTTACAGATCCACCCTCTGCGCTAGTCCATGAGTACAGTCCCCTCCCGCCCAGCTCTCAGCCTTTCCCGCCTCTGCCCTTCTCTGATACTGCTGCCCCAGGCTTACTGGCTTCCTTGTCTGTAATGCCACTCCCATCCTGAAGCATTTTCCAGAAACTCAGTGATCTTGCCTGGCCTCTAACTCTCCTGGTACTTAGAAGCCGTATCATTTATTTGGCATTCACCACTAGCTGTTAAAGTTACAACTTCTGAAATGCGAGATTTCAACTAAAACCTCCCAGTAATACTAGAATTCCCCCAGTCAAATCACTGCCACTGATGGCCAAACGCAGCCTGAGAAGTGAACTCTAAGGCTCAGGTGCATGAAAGGAAGAGGGAACTAAGTGGGCAGCTGGGGTAGAGATAAAGGTGTGAAGAACAGAGAGGGAGCCTTCATGACAGTGCAGAGCTGGTTCTGGTATTTCCTCTGTTTCCCTTAATATGCCACCCAGGAACAGCAAGACCCAGTAAAAACAGGGAGAGAAGTAAGACGTCCCTTGTCATTTTCAGGAACTATGATAACTCTCTAGAAAGTTTAAAAGGCAGTAGTTGCTCCCTATGTAAGAGCCTGCCTTGGGAATAAAGCCTGTGTCTGTGTGGGGGTGGGAGAGGGTCGCCAGTAAGCGATTACTCGACTGGATCACTAAACTTTAAAAATACTTTTCAGTGAACACTTTTAATTAAAAGGGCAAAATAAATACAGAGGCTGTAACTCACGAGCAGCTCTGTGCTAGGCTGACTCCGGTTTCTTCGAGCTGTCTGAACTGAGTGATAGATGGGAGACTCACCAGCTGAGTCACAGTCACCCGATTACTTAGTAGCTAGAAATCTCTGCACACCACACAGTTCAGCAGTGAAGCGGATCTAGGGAAACGCAGGCAAGGTCATCTGGCTGAGACAGTCTCCCACTCATCTTGGCTTCTTTTGTGTTACAGACTTTATGTCTCTTAATAACTCCTGACTCTTTCATTAGTGCCAGAGCAACGATACGGCTCTTTTGGGTCCTAGGTAATTATGTGTCAGTAGTTAGAAGGTAGCTTTGTGTAGTATCATGATCCTCATAAATACAAACACACACAAAACAATAGGCGGCACTTTGATTATATGAGGCACATTATTTCACATTTTAACATCTCTGAAACTGGGAGGGGTCTTACAGATGACGACATACTGGAACTGATGCAGTACTGTGTATTTCCTCGTACCCTGGCTGTAAGGCCATAAAAGAAGAGAGCCTGACTGCGATTCAAACACTGAATGAAAGGACCATCAGTGCTCCAATCCAATCCCCCACCTTTTATAAGTGAAACACACACACACACACACGGTCAGAAGGAAAAATAAACCTCAAATCCAAATCTTCACTCATATGTTCTATAAGCCCATCAGCAAAAATATGGATGAACGGACTCACTGTTACATGGAAACAACAGGAAATCAAAGACATTTTGAGATGAGGAAGACATGAAAAAAATTCAATCTACTATAAGCACTGTAAGATCAGGGACAAAGTCTATTTCGTTCATTACAAATTCTGAGTGCTCAACACAGTGCCTTGCAAATAGTAGGCATTTCATAAAGTAACTTAAAAATGAATATTGTGAGATGAAAAATCTGGCGGCTGTAAGCAGGTGGCAGTAACAGTCCACAGTGTGGCCAGTGGACCACCTCATCATGCCCATTAAAAATGAAGATGCCTAGGCTCTTAACAAGCCAAGTGAATTAGAATTTCTGGGCTTCAGACCTAGCGATTTAGACTTTGAACAAGAATTCCATGGTGATACTCATGGCTGTTAAAGTTTGAGAACAGTGTATGAGAAAACAATGCCCTGTAATGGAGGCAGTGGAAAGGGAGGCACAATCACAGAAAAATGAATAAATAAATCTAAGGAACATAGGGCATTAGAGAGAGGAAAAAGAACTGGGCAATGGTGAAAAACAAACAAACAAACAAACAAAAACACGGGAAAATCAGTTATGAACCAATATAAAAACCACTTAAATCTAAATGCACAAACATTAAAGAATCAGGAACTCTGAGAAGCCCTGGGATGAAGGACTAATTCCATCAGTGTGCAAGAGGCCAGGAGAACCATATGAGACATCATTAGGATAATTAAATAATTAACACACACACGATTAAAATTTCTCTTGGGAAAAATGATAATGAACAAGAAACACCTAATGTAGTTTCACAAATGACTCTTCAAATATCTACAGACAAAGACAGATCTGAACTAAAGATGGAAAAAAGTGGAAAGGATCTTGTTACAGTCAGCTAAAACTTGAATAGGAGAGGAGTTGGAGGTAGCAAATTAATTCATGCTACTCAAGGAAGCCAGACATGAGAAGATGAGCTTTTAAAATTATCAAGGGGGGGAAAGACTAGGAAAAGAAAAATGCTGCTAAAAATGGAGTGGGGTATGGAATTAATGAAGACTAAACTTGCTCAGAAACTGAACTAATTCTTTTTAATTTGTCTTTGACAAGAAAAATGAAGACGCCATATTTGTATAATTAGAGAGAATGAAGACTTTGCAGAAATAGCGCCTGACAAAAAGCAGACAGGGAACACTTGACAAAACTGAACTCATCCCAATCAGGAGTCTGGATGATGGAAGCAAAGCCTCTTAAGGAATTCACTCACACACTTCAGGAGTCACTTACAAGCACTATGGAAATATCACAGAAAAATGGGGAAACAGAAGATCTGAAGGGGAGAAAAAATTAGATAATGAAATATCCTATCAATCTCAAAATGATAACAAAGAGAAATTATGGAAAATGTTAGGGGTAAAACCAGACTGCAAGTTCCATGAGTCCAGGGACATCTTCACTCCCCGACGTTAGCACCAAGTAGAGGACAAACAGCAAGTGCTCACCAGACAATTGAATGTGTACAAAGGAAATGAGCTGCAAAGTGAATGCTACCAAACTTTTCCATTTCTTTCTGAGCAGAAAATTGTACCACAAAGGAGGTGATAGCCCATTTTTTCCCCTCTATGCAATAGCAAAAGGTAAAATTCTTGAACATCTGGTGGATAATTAAATCATAAACTATAATCAGAATAAAAACTCTAGTAACAAATATAGATGTCACAAAGTATAAAATAAAAGCAAAATAAAGCATAATGTACACTATAAATTTGAGCGAATACTCAGTACTTTCTTTAAAAAGAAATACTCTAATGTATGTTTTTAGAGAACATGCTATGTTTAAAGAGACACCAAAAATAAAGAGAAATCCTAAAAACTACCTTTACTGGGAGCATAAAATAACAATGAATCATGGAGGTCCCTCACATTCATACACATATCAACACAACCCTCATCCACACATTTTGTCACACACTCAAATACATTTTTATTAATTTATCCTCAATTTATAAACAGGACAGACAGGTAGATTTACATAAAGGGATATGCTTTTCAGGATGAGGACACTAAGCTAATGGGAAACTCTCAAATATTTCATTTCCTTCAAGCTAAATTAAAAGGGAGGGGCTTCATTTTTGGTTATCTTTTTGTGTAGAGCATAGTGCATTCCATTAATAACTGTGCACTGATTAAACCAAATTGAAAACCACTCCACTCACGTACGGGAAAGGTATATGACACTTCCAAAGGCTGTCTATTCACAGGTCAGTCCCAGTCCTCTGATTAGATCCCTAAAACTGACCTCAAAGGTTTTGGTAAAGAAGGGTTATTCTAGTCAACTATCCAGTAAACCATGAATGTCAGAATTGGGGGGGAGGGGACATTGACTTCTCTCAGGAAAAAGGAGACAAAGAAGAGAAAAAAAGGAAACAAGTAGTGGCCCAGATTATTGGAAAGGGTGTTCCATCATTTATGAATCTTGATGCCAAATGAAGAGCAAAGGAGAAAGCAGACCCAAAGGCAGTGGGATGATAGTTCTGGTCTAAAGAGGACAGCCAGAGTCAAATTCGAGAACCTCTCATGCCGAGGGCAAAGCTCACCGTGGACAGATGGGCAAGTGCAGACTGTCAGCGGAGACAGTACACAGGAAGGAAAGGCAGGCCCAGGCAATTCTAGATCTGACCCGCTCACATCCACTCAGTGCACCCGGAGGCCAAGGAAAAAGTCTTTCAAAACTGTAAGAGCTCCAATCTCTTAAAACAACTGGCAAGAATGTAAGTTGTCTTCTTAAAACAAAACAAAATATACACACAAAAGCTGTTTAAGATCATTCAGACACCCTTGTACTACCCTCGGGAATAAAGCACAACAAGAAAAAACTAAGAGACTGTTTCCAACTCTTGTCAATTGTAAATAATGCTGAGCCTAAGTGTCCATCAGCAAATAAACAAATCAGAAGACGTGGTATATTCATACACACACACTGCAATATTATTCAGTTATAAGAAAGCAGGACATCCTGCTCTTTGTGACAACACAGATGAACTTGAGGGCATTATGCTATGTAAATGTGGACATTTGTCAAAAAGTCAAGCTTACAGGTACAAAGAGTAGAAAAGTGGTTGCCAGGGGCTGGGGGAGGGGCTGTAAAAGGGCAAGGCTAGTAAAAGGGTACAAACTTTCAGCTGTAAGATGGGTAAGGTCTGAGGGTCTAATGTAAAACATGGTGACTGTAGTCGATAGTACTAAAAAAAATTTTTAAGTACAAATTAAGAGAAAAAAGCTAACCCCCCCCCACACCCAAAATCCACTTGCTTCAGTGTGAAAAGCAGCAAGTTTATTCATTCACTTCATTCACCACAATCCAGGCAGCATAATAAGCAATGGCAGACAATTTACACCTAAAGCAGACACTTCTGGAAATTAACAAATTACTAGATAATGGAGCATTTTCCCCAGAAATTGATGTCCGTGGAACATCTAAAATTCAAGTGCTAGAAACACAGATGGGTAAGACCAAGAGAGAGAGGTCTACAATAAACATGTTTTAGGTGTCATTTGACTGCCATTGTTAGCAGAGTAAGATCGAATTTACCTGGCAACCTGGACAGCTGGGAACTTTAATGAACAGGAAAGAGAGTAAAGGGGTATGTCCACAGCCAAAATGTACTTACATTACAAAATCCATAGTTAAGAACTCAAGAGCTTGATGTCAGAGAGGACGTCTCTGTTCACTTACCCTGACCACCTTGGTCCAGCCTGCACAGCTTATACCAGAGTAGCTGGGCAAGTCAGAAGGCAGGAGAGTTTGTCTGACTGTCTGAGACACACGCAATAAGGAGCTGAGAAGTGATAACCTACAGCCACACGGCAAGGGGAAAAGACACATGGCATGAAAGCAGACAAGTGAGATAGAAAGAAATGGAAGTCTGGGGCTGGTTCAAAGAGGGGACAACACTGTACTCTGCAGGTGATAAGGTGACCCCTGACACTCCACAGCACACTCGATAAGGGCAGTGCCAGGGAGTTCAAATGAGGTATCAGTTACCAGGTTCAAAATCATGCGCCTTCTATCAACAAGAAAAGTCTCAATATGCTCAGTATTTTGTGACAAAAAGACCTGGAGCTCAGGGCACATCACCCCAAAATATGTCGCTCAGGCATACTGACTTTTGAGTCAGTATAAAGACACTTGAAAAATAGCAAATACAACAAAAATACTCTGACCTCTGTCTTTTTGTTAAAAGCAGATGAAACTCCTATATGGACGAGGTTCTCTCCACACGGGAAGGAAAGTGACCTCCTCATCATCAAGGGCAAGGAGCTGACACCAAGGGAGTGCCATACAAATCGGCCCTGTTACAATAACTCTTTCCTTCCTGTAGCCTCGTCACTTAGTTCAGTCACTTTTCCACACTGCCTCCCTTTGTTCAACCTCATTTAAAAAAGCAGGTAGGTTTCCCCACGTTTTTCCGTCGTCATTTCTTTATGAGGGTTCCTGTGTCATGTAAAACTTTAATTAAATAAATCTGTATGCTTTTTTCCTGATAATGTCTTTGTCGGTTTAATTTCAGACTAAGAGGGTAAAAGAAAATGCTTTACTCACTTAGAGGCCCAATTTGAGAAATATATTGTACAAAATTTTCCATTTAAAAAACATTAAAATACAATCTTTGATGCTTAGAGGGGTGAGATTTTGTTTTCTGAAAAATTAAGCTACATTGAAAATCAGAGTCCTAGACAGTGCTACATAAATTGGGCACTGCCAATACTCTTTTTAAAGAAAATACGATACAGTAGTTAGAAGTTTACTTACAATAAAAGCGACTGGTTGCCATTAGAACTAAGATAACCTTTTTTTTTTATGCAGTAAGGATAAAGTTTTAATTATGAAAACAAAGAGCCTTATGGATTTCTCTATTACAACAGCACAATCCTAAAGTCTGTGAAGAGGCACTTCATTCCATTCCTGGCACACAAGCCTGAAAAAATGGTTAAACAAGCTCAAAGTATCTTTAAAGCAATTGTCAATGGTGCACTGGTTTTCCGATTTTTGCTGCACTGAATTAAAAGTTAATAAATGTTACAGGCAGTTCCTCTGCGTTCTTTAATCCACAACCCCCTAAACTCTAGGAAATAAAAGCAGCCCCCACCATCACTGCACAGTCTAGAGGGTTTGCAACATAACATGGTGGGGGAGCTTTGAAGTTTGTGATCACAGAAAGAGAAATATACCACAAATGCCAGAGGGGGGAGCTCAGAGCAAAGGGAAAGATCATGTTTATAATGGGCAAGAAAGGGAAATTCTGAAAACCTTCTGAGCTTCTACACAATATCCTTTCCTCTCTTTTTTTCAGTGTTCTGTTTCGAAGGATGGGTTCCAACGCCTTTTGAAATAAACAGTCTTGTTTTCCCCATTTTTCCCTGGGTAGAGGGAAAATTAAAGTACTGCTGAGGTTAACTGGTTTAAACAATAGGCAGGTGTCTGAAAGCCCTGCTCTCAGGAAGTCTCCCACACACAGCCTCCCCCTGTAATCAGTTTTGTTTGCAAGTGAACCTACACAGTAGGACTGGCACCTAATGATGCCAGGGGCACAGTGAAGAAATCAGCCCAAGACAATCGTTACTTTAAAGACGTGTTTGGCCTCCTCCAGGTTCCTTTATGTTTACTCTAAAGACAAATGAAATTTGGATAGGCTCTTTCCACAATTAAAGGGACAATCCTTGTGTATTCACTGCCCTTTTCACCACTGAGGAAATACAAGGACTTTACCGAACAAGAAAAGAGCCACTGGCCTATCTTCTAGAAACAACTTCCAAGTACAGGCAGGTTTGCAGAGATAGACAGGGTCAACCAGCACCCTTCCTCTGTCAAGTCTAAACTGAGCACTCCTTTTAACTGGGCTTTCAATCCTCAACAGTTTGGTTAGTGAGCAGTGACACAAAACTGGCATTAGAATAGGTACCATCAAACAATAAGTATATGATTCCACAGGGATAGTTCAGACTAAAAAATCAATGCCCAAAGAAAACCTTTAAACTAACATCCCTCTGTATCCGCTGGCTCCTGTCATAGCAAATACGTATAACAAACCACCTCAAAACTCAGTAACATACAACAATAAGCACTTCTTTCTTGCTCACATAGGTGGTTTTCTGGGATTCAGGAAAATACCAAGTCCTGATGCACAAGCACATTTCTAGCCTTTGCTACTGGCATATCGGCTAACATCCCATTGGTCATGGGATGTCACATGCCCAAGCCCAACAGCAATAGGGGGAGGAAGCATATTGCTGGGGGGGGGGGGGGGTAGGGTTAGGGAATGAATATTTGCTAAATAATAATTCAATCTATGACATCCTCAGATGCAGGCTGCTAGAGGTTTTTTGTTTACCCACACCTGGTATCCTGCTGTTAATGGAATACAAAGGTCTCTCTTCACCATACCATCGAGGTAAAAGAGGTTTATACGTGTGCGATTTAGAGGACCATCAGGAAATCAAAATTAAATTAAAAAATAACTTTACAAGTGAGATTGTTATATTTCTGAGTATAAATGGACACAACTAGGAGCTTTAGTAATGCCTCAGTAATCAGTTGACTAATAAATTTTTACGTTACATCAGTATCAACAATTTTTTATGCAGTATTAGCTTTGCATAGAAAAAGTCTGCTGGGCAGCAAAATTACAAAGAAAAGAGAAGGTATAAAAGATCATGCCAAGGTTCCCAGCTTGGATGATGTAGGCAAAAGTGGTGACATTGGCAGAAACTGGAAGAGTGAAAGCAATTGACAAGTTTATAGCAGCTACTAACAAATCTTTACAATAAACTACATTTAAAGATAATTTTAAAAGGCTCTGATTATCCCAATACATTTAAGAGTTAACTGTCTATCATATAACCAGATTAATCCTATTGAAAACAAGATGTGGGATGGAGATAGGCTGGCATGTGTGTATATATCTGTACATATGTATGTAGGTAGGTATGTATGTGTATGTGTGTGTGTATGTGCTGGCGCGGGCGAGCACAAGTACACATACATATAACAAAACCTTGTTAAGGCGGTCGGAAACACCCCAGGTTCAGATTTCACTAACTATTGAATGCCTACTATGTATCGCATACAGTATCTCACCAAATACAGAAGTTACATTGTGAGAAAGTATTATTATCCACATTTTACAAATGAGTCAGGTGACCCTTGGTGAAGTTCTGTAATTTAAACAAGATTACACAACCAGTTCATCACAGAGCCAAATCTGAACACAAATGTTCTAAATAAAAGCCTGGTGTGTTTTTTCTTACCACCCATGGTAATCCCTAAAAATGCCTTTATTTCTTACTTTAAAGAAAAGGAGAATTCTTAATAGCGTTATGATCCTCCCCAGGATATGTCCCACAGATTTGGACAAATGTGACCAGAATTCAGGAATCTGCTAAACCTCTTACTTTAATGCCAGGTATCAATCAGCTGGTGACAAGTTAACAAAAAGCAGAAAATCTCAATACTTTCAAGTAAGATCTTAATATTCTGCTTCCTGGAATGAGTTTTAACTAAGGTAACTGAACCGACTGTTTCCCATAAAACCTTATAAAATAGATGCTTTGTCAAAAGAAGGTGAAATATATACTTTTGCATTCAAAGGCTCTGGATTTCTACCTACAGTCTACAGCTTTTGCACAGCAATTCTCAACTTCATTACGGGCCCAGTCTATAAACCCATCAATACTTCCTGGCACAGGACGCCACTTAACACGCAAACGTGGCTCAAAGAACATTGCCTCAGATACAGGGGAATCTATGCTTGCTTACACTACGCTACACTTAATTTACACATACATTACTCTGATAAAATGGATCCCTCCATCCACCAGGGTGATTAGGAAAGAAAAGAATGCTAAGTAAGTAGAGAGCAAACTTCGTTAACTTGTCTCACTTTCAGATAATTAGTTGTGAATGTTTTAAGGCAAGTGACTCACAAGGGAGGGTACAAATTTATTGTCTTCCACGATTTCATAATCTTGGTAGCTATAAAAGTTATTATCTATTTATTGATGGGCAACTGTAATTTATCTTCCCCAGGTAAAATGCAGTTATTTAAATGTTTTTCTCCTTTTATGAATGCTGGCCTCAGCAGTAAACATGCAAATGATTTCACGGGAACAAAAACACTCATTAAATGTCAATAAACCCCCAAAGCAAAGCTATAAAACTGTCAGAAAATGCTGTACCAGGTCAGCAATGGACCACCAAGCTCAGGAAGAAGAGTGACTTTAAGATGATTGTGAGGGTGAGAGCTTGGCAAGGATGAGTCCATTAGCACAGAATCCCTCCAGGTCGCAAATTCTATGGCCTTTCAAAGCTTCAGGTAATAACTCATTCCAGTACACATGACGTCCAAAAGCGCAGGAAGCAAAGGGTAAACTTATTGTTCATAATTTGTCAGTTACACTCCAAAACATATGCCTAATACGGTAGGAATATAAAATGGTGCAGCCAATTTGAAAACAATTTGGCAGTTTCTCAAGAAGTTAAATAGCTACCCATATGACCCCAAAATTCCATTCCTAGGTATACTGAAATTGCAAATATATCTTCATGCAAAAACTTGTACAAAAATGCTCACAGCAACATTATGCATAATAGCCCAAAGTGGAAACAACCATTCCATCATTCATTAGTTGATGGAATGGGTAATATATGGATAATCGAGTGTCCACCCAATGGAATTTGAAGTACTGAAACATGCTATAACATGGATGAACCTCAAAAACATCATGCTAAGAGAAAGAAACTATTCACAAAAGATCACATATTGTACTATTTTATTTACATGAAATGTCCAAAGTGGATAAATCCACAGACAGAAAGCAGGCTGGTAGTTGCAGAAGAAGGCTGGGGAGGAGGAATAAGAATGGCTGCTAGTGGTGACTTCACGGCCAAACACCAGGCTTCCTGTTGGGGTAATGAGCAGGTTCTGCACTCGACAGTGGTGATGGATGCACAACCTTGTGAGTATGCTGAAAACCATGAATTGTATAGCTTTAAAATGATGAATTTTATGATATGTGAATTACACCTCAATTTTTTAAATCTTTAAAATATTATCAAAAATTGATGCAAATATGTAATAAAATCACTCACCTGAGAAAACTTAAAAATAGCATAGTGAGATAGAAAGCAAATTATTTGCTAATGAAATGTTTAAAATATTCAGATTATGATTTCAAAGTAAATTTTACACTTCGCTCATTATTTTAGGTCCAAGGCAAACAGCATTCAAGTTAAATAAAACACAATATGAAAAGGTATGTTTCTATCAATTCTCACTCTAATAGTCTGAAACTTCATTGTTCCAGTACCCTTGTACCTAAAAAACCAATATACTCCCCGTTTCTCCACCACTGTTCTTCTAACCCATATTATTAATTAGCTCAATCCCTATTCTCAAGTCATCTCTCTCGGTTAATACTTTCCTTGCTGCCTCAGCCTTTCTTTCCCAGGCATCAATATTTCTACCACCACCCTTTAATCAGCTTTTGACTCATATCAAATTAGAATTTTCAGATATACACATCTTCATAACATTCATAAGATGACTTTTGATTAGTGAAGACAGAAAGAAATAAAACACAAAAATTTAAGAAGTGATGATATTCACTGTAAGCAATTTTACCAAAGTGAGCTTTACGTCTTGGTATGACCCAGTGCAGAACTAGATACATAACAAGCACCAATAAATGCTTGAAGGACAAACATCAAGTAGAAATAACAACCAGAAAACACACTGAGGTGGAATGTAACTGAAGGAACCTAGAAATTGTGTTAGCAAGTCTTCAAGCCAGAGCTACTGAATCAGTTTCCTGGTTTTTACATTCTACAAAAGCAGATTTCTGAACAGTAAGTTTAGGCGCACTTAGCCCAACCTGCAGGAAGCTCAAGGGGGGGTAGAAGAACTGCCCGAGGACCTGCGTGATGAATGTAATAACCAGAAGCACAGAGTGATTACCATTTGTCCTGAGGCTGCTTCTCCCTGATCACGCTAAGGCATGTGCTCCCATTCATGGAACATGTTTATAGCTACCGGAATAGCAAATGGCACTTAAATGTCAGTGAAGAACAAACTGGGGGATGGAGGAAACTTTAGTAATTCTCTGAGTGAGAAGTCCAGGAGTGAAAGAACTCCTGAAGCGGAGATTGGTGGGCCCTGACCTACACTTACCTGTGGTTGAGAAATTCACCCTCTACTAACAAGATTACAGAAGGGACCACTGCTCCTCACACCAGACCAAGTGGGTGAAACTGGAAAATTTTAAATCAGGACATTCTCCATGCTGAGGTTTAATAATGCGTGGACACACAGATCACTGTCAAGTACGATCCAGCAATTCTAGGGCTGCATTTTGAGCTTCCATTAGGCTGGAGCGCTTTTACATGATCCCATCAGTCACAAATTGAGAAGTTAAAAATCCTATTTCTCAAACTCTTGGAAGCAGCACAGACTGAAAGCAAACAATTTGCAAACACAAACTAGTTATGTCTCTCATCCTTTTCTGAAATTAGGAAATTGATTTCTCTCAAAATTGATTTTTCTCCTTCTTTTGATTAGGATTATTAAAAGGCAGCATAATTTCTCTACCTGGGGACCTCAGCTTGAAAGAAGGAACAGAACTGTGGATCCCCAAGGGTGTGTGTGTGCGCGCATGCACTGCTCTCCCTGACCTACCCCTACCCTCCCAAAACACAGTAAGAAAATATCTTGCTATCAGCATTCCAAACTCTTTCTCTTCCGTGGCAATCAATGGAGAAGACTGGCAAAGACAATCCCCACAGGGAAGATGTCCGTTTACAGAATTCAGTAGTTCAGCCTTCCTATGCCACCCCATGTTCTCCTGCACCCCAATGCTTATGTAACCACAAATGGCAAAATCGGGTGGGGGGCAACTAAGAGAAACTAATCTCAGGTACAAAACCCTCTGTTTTCCTTTTGAGTAAAAGTTAAAATTCCTGCTCTACCAAAAATTAAAGCCAAAGTCCATTTCATTCTACTTCCTGTTTTGTGAACAACAGATTAATTAATCACAGTGTGTTGCATGCCGTGAGGTAACAGTTTTAAAATTATGTCAAAATGTCAGGGTTGTTGATAAAAATGCATAGAGATGAGCAAAATGCTGCGACTTAGCATATGGAAAGCAAATAAATAAAGCACACAAGGTGTGTGTATCACCTGACCCAGGGAAGCATTCGGGGGATAAGCCCAGCCTGGAAAAGTTGAACAGGAAAACAATAAATCCTTACCCCAACCCAAATGTTCCCTCGATGATGAGGCATCTGATACACAATTCAAGTTAATGACTCACAAAAATCGATTATCTTGAAAGAATAAAGGAGCTTGAGTATTCACCTCTGAGGCAGCTCAGCCTGCACACACCCCAGGAGCGTGGGGAGGCACAGGGGAACGCACAGGTTTCTTTAGTGCGGGGAGCACTAGGCGGAGTTTAGAGACATCTTTTCAAAACCAGTCCAATCACTCATTTGCGGAAAAGGCAGAAGCCCACACATGGATCACACTATCCATACAAACTGCTCAATTCCCTGTGTTGCCTTAAGCAAGAGAGGGAACATCTGAAGTTCAGGAAGAAGCTGATGTCATAAGCTGTTCATGAGGAAGAGCCGCAGCAGGTGAGCCTGACGGACACACGAGTGCTCACGGTCACTAGGAGCCTCTGTGCTACGTAAGGAAGCCCATGATGGAGGCCATTTTTAAGGCAGAAAAACCCCACAAATCAGCAGTTCTTTCTTCACTATGCACACACAATACAGCCTTTCAGAATTACCCTTGGCAAAGCTATGACAGCAAAACAAAGTACCCGTTCTTACAATTTCAATAAAGTACTTCTGAAAGAAAGGCAAAAGAAACTGAGTATTTATCATTTTCCACAGGAAAATTAGCAGAAAATTGAGCCATGTAAATAAATTTACCATAAACACCCAAACAGATACTATTATTATCCCACAATTCACAAACAACAGCTATTTGCATGTAATTAATTCGCTTATTTCTGGTGCCTCAGACAATGTAATATGCTTATCAGCTTGGTTTCTAAACAACAAGTGTTTAACTCTTCCTTTTATATTTATAAGAAAATATTTATCTTGCTCTTTCCTTGACAGATTCAGAGCCATCTGCAGGCATCACACACAGGGCTCCTTCTGTGGCAATTAGACACAACCCCCAGCCGGGCATGATGTCACTAGCTTTCAAGTGTACCCAGAATCAGCCAAGGTGAATTCAGTAACACCTCTACTATCCAGACAGGCAGATACACTTTGCACCAAAGTATCATTACCAGGGACAGAGAAAACATCTAAGGAGGGGGGCGGGGGTCCATGAGCGCTAAATCCTGTCCTCCCTTGAAAGGGTAACTCCCTACGAATGTGCCCGCGTCCCCCGCAGCTTTCTTCAAGCTCAAGGTCCCTCTCTCGAGACCCATAACTGTGATCCATGGAGCACACGCCCTCCCAACAGGGCACCCTGATTGTGCCTCAGCATCCCCCCAGAACTCTGGCCCTGGGAAAGTAGCATCAGGTCCTCCATCAGCCGTCTGAGGCCCTGAAGCTCCCCTAACCTTGTGTGTGCACTGGCCGACCTCGTTACTGGAAGCTTTGTCCTCGGAGAATTTTGTTAGTCATTTGCCAAGTCCTGGTCTAAAAATTATAAATGTTCCACCTATTGATCCCTCTCTCTTCTTCTTTTCTTGTTCTAAGGTCAGCTTCTCTCTGATAGAGAATAAGAACTGAGTCAAAGTGGTCACATTTTTTAGGAATTATTTACTGGCCACATTCATAGTGCTAAACAGTGCCAGGCCTCACATCAAGTATACAATAATCTAAGAGCTTAAAAATGATGGTCCTTATACATATTTCTGGTATATCTTTGTATGAGAAAATTTGCAGAGAATACTTGTGCAGGGTTATATGAATAAATAATAGATATCCACTGATTCATTCATTCAATAATTACTCAGTGCCTACTATACCCAAGGACAGTGCTAAGTACTGGTTATATAATGACAAGAAGGTTACCACAGGGTTATCATTTTCAATGTGCTTAAAATCTAGCTGGGAAGAAACTGACAAATGTTTACACATGCCCACACAAGTATATGATGGCACATGAACACACACACACTCTTACCAAATGAGCAAAGTGATATAAAGATCAAGAGTGCTATGAGAAAACTACATATGCTTACGTAAGGCAAAAAACAAAGGTGGGATAGAATATGTAAGGCAGTATTAGTTTTACCAGTGATTTCACATCTCCGTATTATGAAGTTTCTAGGACAATTCTAGAATTAATCTCTAAAAGAATTCTGACTTCATAGAAAATTATGAAGCTTATCCTTGGGTTACTCCATTAATTTTATTACTTCCCCTAATGATATTTTCAAAATAAGACTAATTAGTTCCTTTCCCTCATTTAAAAATATAAGCATTTCCCACAATTTCTTTAGTAAGATAAAGCTTCACATCCTTCCCTAAAATTCTAACTTCCTAGTTTTCTTAATTGCTCCATAAATCCTCAAGGGATTTTCCACCAATGCCCGCTTCAATCAGCTCTCTACTATGTTGAATATCATTTTGAACTGGGTCATTTTGAAGAGCTGCAGAAGCCAGTAAAACATATAACCTATATAACCTCCCTCTTAAGAAAATGTGGTTCTAAGATCAGCCCTATGCAGTTTGACTATAATTTCACTGGCATTCATCTAACTTAAGTACCCATTTAATTAAGTAATGCAAGCTATAGGGAACACAGACACTTATACTGGGTACCCCTTTTATTATGCAGTGCATATATAAGTACCCTTTTTATTATATAATTGTAAGCTATAGGGAGCACAGAACTCTCATAGTAAGTACCCTTTTTAAGTATATAATACAAGCTATATAAATACCAATTTTACATGCAGTGCAAGATACAGGAAGCACAGAACCTCTAATAACAAGCTTAAACATGGAAATATTGCAGCCACCCAGAGGTAAGGGTGACTAAGTCATCTTAGGAGAGCAAATAACTGCAATGAACAATTTGTTTTTAAAGCACAGATCCAAGCTTCTGATTCATCATTTTTAGTTTTGCCTACATCATTGTAATTCTCACCATCAGTTTTAATAAAGGAAAGCATACATGGCCAGAGAGCTGGCCTGCTTGCATATTTAGAGGCACAGGCAAAAATGGTAGGTCCAAAAGCATCAGTCAGGACCAACAAGCATCGGTCAGGAACTTAGCATTAGTCAGGACCTTAGAATAGTCAGGGACCAAAGGGCTGGTTCTTTGCAAAAAGTGAAAATTTTAAGTGACCTTAAGTAAGGCTATGGGATGAAAAATAAAAATCACCTCATATGAGCTGCACATAGCTTATTTCTTTCTTCTACCTAATATTATGTGGTCATTTACATGTCTATCACCATCAGTAAATCAAAAGCTGCTTAAGGACAAGGATCATATTTCTTCATCTCACATTTCTAAAGTACCCTGAAAAAAATACTCAATAGCTGTTCAATAAATGAAGGAATATAATTGGCCTTAAAAACATTATATCGACATTAGGAAAGAAAAAGGAATGAGTAGTTAGGAGATGAAAAAAAATTAAGTACCACACTTACTGGCATTCACTTCTGCTATTTTCAACTAGAGAGTTGAATTCAAAATAGCTTAAGATAAAAAGAGGGGAATTTATTAAACAAGTTTAAAGGTATATTATACAACTCAAAGGCAAAAAATGTAGCCAGACCAGGAAAGGCAAGCAGGAATGAAAAGTAGACAGCATTCCTAGGAGTGCCTTCTCTATCTCTGATTCTGTTTCTCCATGCAGGTCGATTTCCCTCTGCAACCAGTTCTCCCTGTCACTCATTCCAAATAGTAGAAGACAGCTGCTTTCTTGGTTTCTAATCTCCTTACATTAGATCAATGAGGTCAGAACTGTCATCTTTTGGTCCCAAATTCAAATTCTAAAACAGAGAATCTGTGAGGCTCTGTTTGGGTCGGGGTGCACCTCTGCTCTGACGGACGGTAGTCAAGTAGCCACAATGAAAGTAAAATCATGACTCTAAGGTGCCCTCTCCTATGAAAAGAGGGCAGCATTGTGAATGAGGCATGGACAAGAAAGGAATCCACTAGAGCATTCTCTGATGCTCTATGGCTTACTAAGAACACTCACGTTCTTTAATTCATTCAATTCCTAAAATACCCTCTAAGAGTGAAATGCTACGACTCACATGCATGACCTTCCCAAGGTTGCTCAGATACGAGGGCAGGGACAACTCAACTCCAGTATCCCCACCAACCCCATGACCACAATGGAACAGTGAAAGGGGAAAGTTAGGAACTCAGAGACTCCCTCAGAAAGGGGTGTCGGACAGCAGCCCAAAAGTAAAACACACTACCCTTAATTGGGGGGGGCAGTGGTAGGAGGGAGAACAAATTCTCTAATGTCAATAAGCCTTTACACAACAAATTATTTAGATGGTAACGAAAAGAGTCTACCAGCCGAGCCAAGCACAGGGAATTTTCTTCTCCCTCTAAATCAACTCTTTTGGAACTTACCTCTCTAACACTGCTTAAAATGGAATCACCTGGGGAACATAGTTAAAATGTCACAGACAGACCTGAAGATGACCCCCTGAGCCCTACCTCCTGATACCCACACTTTTGTATAATTCCCTCCACTTGGGTGTGAGAGAAACGACTTGCTTTTAACTAGCAGAATGGGACCAAGGACGGGATGCCATATTACACTACGGAGGACTCAGTCTTGCTAGTCAACTACCCCTCTCTCTCCATGGCTGCCATGGAGCCCAGGGCAGTAAGGAAATTAATTCAGCCACCAACCAAGGAAGCCTGGAAGCAAACACTTCCCCAGTTGAGCCTCTGAGGTGAGCACAGCACCGTAACTGCAGCCTGGTGATGGTGAGAGGCCCTGAGGAATAACCTGCCTGGACTCTTGACCCACAGCTAAGCTGCCTGGACTGCTGACCTACAGAAACTGTGAGATGATGAGTGGCTGTGCTGTTTTAAATCACCAGCTTTGCAGTGACTTGTAAGGCAGCCACAGGAAACCAATGGAGGTGGGGTGGTCTGGCACCTGAGCTCTGAGGTTTCCACTCTGAAGAGCACTCCTACCCATCTCACAGCAACAAATGCTGCCTTCGTTTGGGTTGACCTTTCAAGTTGCCCTTGTCCCGATCAGATTACAGTCTCCTGAAAACATAAGCATATGCTGCAATGCTCCCAGGACAGTCCTCAAAAAACACCTGAGAACTGGCTGTGTAGGACTGAGCCACTGTTACCTTCCTGATCTCGCTTCATCCAGACTTTGATTTATGCCTTTTAAATATGCTTCACTCAAAACACCAAAGTCAGGTGGCAAATTTCTTTGCTATTGGTTTTCAGAACATACGTCTTAATTCTTTCAATGATGAATACCAACATGGTTACCTACTAACCATGTATCAGCTCACCTGTTCCTGGATTCTTCCTCCATAATCGCCATAGTTCTCACTAGATGACTCACCTGAAGTCCCTGAAATAGAAACCACCTGTCCATTCCTTGAAGTCACTTTTCCACTCTACCTTCTTTAATTCTGCCTGGATGCTCTGCTCCTTGAAACGAACTGTTATCCAGGACTTGCCTCTTCTGCTGCACAGCACCCCTGAATTCCCTTATACGAGGCAGGTCACACTGAGCCACTTTATCACTTCAAAACACAGTCCAGGATGACCTTTTGCTCAACACTGAAAAGACCTGTCATCCTTACGATATTTCCCCATAAATGTCCTTTTTATTTCATTTTTAGTTTAAATTCTAGAAGCTTTTCATGCACGAGGGCTTTTTCTAACCCTATACTCTACATAAGAGTTTATCATAACATAGCTAGCCCATCAGTGACAATGGTCTCCCAGTCTGGAGGATATTCACCAGCACTGTACTTCTCAGTTCATCTTATATCTAACAACATGCACAGCAATCCTAATGGTGGTTATAGGTAGTGAGTACACGTAATGATTCCAAGCAGGGGACAAGAAAATGTAGATTCTGGGAGCGATGGCTACAGCCGGACCTCAGGACCTGGGTCATGCATATTTAGAAAAGTTTAACCAGAGATCTTTTGTGGTCCCTTAGAGATTGTGCCTCCCATCCTTACCCCAAGAGAATAAAGCACACACCTATTTTCTCCAGCACGTCACCAAACTATGTACATAAAGTGGTTCATTTAAGTGAAAAAAAGACTACAGGGCAATAAAATATTTTGTGAGAGACATCACATTTACATAACTTTTATTACACCGTATTGTTATAACTGTTCATTTCATCATTAGTTATTGTTGTTAATCTCTTACTGTGCCTAATCTATAAATTTAACTTTTTTGTAGGTATGTGCGTGTAGGAAAAAACACAGTATACAGATAGTTCCATAGTGTCTGTGGTTTCAGGCATCCATGAGGGGTCTTAGAGTGGATCCTCCATGGGGGGGGGGGGGGGGGGACCACTGTATCTCGACCATACAACATGAGAGTGACTATTCAGTGTCTCTAGGAAACAGCCACAACCTGAGCAGGGAAAAGAGCTAGCTGGCCAACCTTATGCTCTCTTACTTTCCACTGGTTTCACATTCAGACGAGGCGAGAGAAGCTACAGTAACCAGTACTAAATTTCTGGGCACCAATGTACCTCATCAAAAAAAAGTGTTGAGTTTGGAACCCTAAAGATCACAGCCTATACAGAGCCTATATGTGTAAAGCACTGAGCCGAGAAAGAGGCAGATACGTGAGTTTTGTACGAATCAGTTGCCCTTGGCCTGGACTTCATGGTAAGTTTGCTGACACTTTCTTCACGAGACGAAGGAAACTAACAAAACTGATACTAAGAGGAGACGGAAGGAGGGAGAAAAGCTAAGAAACGAAAACTATTTGGGAATTGTGTTTTAGTGAAAATAGAAAATATATTTAGTTATTAATAGTATGGCCTTTACTCAAAATATAAAATGTATCTAATGAGTAACACCAGTGAAAAGAAAATCATGCAAAAACCAGACATGTATAAAAATGTTCATGTTTCACATGCACAATCCACAAATAAACCTAAGACTCCTTGATTTTTATGGCAAAGTAGTCAATTTTGTTACTCACTAAAATGAAATATTATTTTAAATGACAGTAAAAATACATGGCACCCAAAGGTACTTATGTGAGATAGATGAGTGGAGATCACTGCAAGTAATGGGAGAGATGACTGATGACCCTGGTGTCAATGTCCAGCAAAGAGGAAGAAACACAGTGCTAATTACGGCATGAAGATTCCACAACTGTCTTAGATCTTTGGCTCCTTTCTGGCTACAACCAACATCCAATATAGCTTGTGGTCATAGTCACTACATTTTTTTTCTGCTCTTAACTACAAACTAGATTTTCTTACCCCATCAACCTTCTACTGATAAATCCTTTTACCACCTTACCTGCAGTCAGACCTTCCAACCTCCACATCCCAGCCCCTCTTTGACCCTTCCCGAAGGGTCTACCAAAACAGCGTATTCCAGCATTAGGTGGCTCTAATTATTGGTAAGTTCTTTTACTGAGTGGGAATCTGTCTTACTTTGACTCTTCAGCCTGAGTTGTGTTGTCTAATAACATAGAATTTTAAGAATTACTTATCTGTATGGGAAATGGTGAAACATTCAAAAGGAATTACCATGTCCCTACCAACTTTTCATTTGCAGCCCTATGAGTCCCTCCCCATATATTATTCATTCTGTATGCTTTTCCTCAATTCTAGCTTCCAAAGCAAAAAGAAATCACACATTCACATCTTTCATGCTATGTAAATTCAAGCAAACTCCCACTGTTGCTAGACATTGCATTTAGCCATCTGACTTTTATTTCTTCGCTCATACAAAGATGTTCCAACTGTTCTTTATTGCCTTTTACACCCCACTTGCTCCCTCCATCACCTAGGCCCTCACTGCACCACACAGGGCAGTGACCATGCACTCTGTCACTGGTCCTCCTCTATTCCCACACAGAGGTAGCCTCCCCCTTCCACTCATCCTTCTTCAGGGATTGTTCTCCTCAAGTATCTCTCTCAAGTATCTCCTCAAGCAGGGGAAGAATGGCAAGGGAATACTAACATTTACTGACCATGAGTTAGGTATATGCACACACTCTGTACACACTGTTTCATTTAATTGTTCCAACTTTTGATAGTTTTCCCATAAGGTCTCTCCATGAGAATAAAGTTGTTTCTTTTCAAATTAAGATGGTGTATTAATTACGCATCTACTACATGCAAAGAACTGTGGTTGGCAGTGCTACGAAGATAAACAACCTACTATTCCTTCACTCAAAGGGTCTTAAGAATGAGACAGTAGAACAGTCATATATGCAAATAAAACAATGTTTTTAACAAGTGGGGAAGCAAAGAAGATATAAGTAAGATAGTCATTCTCAAGTTTCTAAACCAGAACGGTGTTGCTGGGGTGCCACCTGGAAACTCCAGCCTGTTCACATGGTCGATGGTCAAGCACTTCACCAAGCATAACGCCTAAGGCTAAATAAAGGTCTCTGCTCCATGTTTCATCTTAAGCTTTGCCCTATTTCTCTCCTTCAAGTCACTGCCAACGTTGTACTGTTTTTCTCACACACCATATATTGTGTACTCCCTGCAATTAAAATTTGACCCTCGCTTCTAAAATCAGAACTCCTTGAAAGGTATGAGTTTTGCTTTTTTATTTAACAAGAACACATTCTCTCCCTCTCTGCAACATTTGACATCCTTGACAACCCTTACTTAGGATCTACTAACAAATGATTCTTCAAGTTACACCTTTTGAAGAAACTTTATTTCCTATTTCTCATATCTCACCAAAATAGAAGCATACACCAAAGCATTTCTGGGATTTCTATACTTTTTTCCTTCTTTCTTAGAAAAATTTCCTACTCTGACGACATCAAGTATCATTTTGGGGTAGTTACCTTTATAAATAGATATAGATATAGATATAAAATATAGATACATAGCTTTTTTAACCAAAGGTACCACACATAAATAGAAAATAATATAACAAGACAACTATGTATCTAACATTATTTAACAAATGCTAACATTTTGCTTTATTGATGTTATGCTTTTGTTTTTCATTTTCAAAGAGTAAAATGATACAAATGTAACTGAAGCCCATTCTCCCCCTTTTCCCATTTTTTAAACTCTGACTATACATACAGGGTGGGGCAAAAGGAGGTTTACAGTTGTGAAGTGCAAAACAAAGTTTATTCGTGTATTATTATTAATTATTGTATTATTTTCCATGTGACCAACTATAAACCTCCTTTTGCCCCACTCTGTATACGTAATGAGAAACAATACACACTAATGTTCTGTTCCTTTTAAAAATGTGGAGTCAGTAACACATGAAAAAATAATCTACATCATTAGCCATCAGGGAAATGCAAAGCAAAACCACAATAAGATGCTACTTCACACCCACTTGAATGTGAATAGTAAGAAAGATGGTAACTAGTGTCAGCAAGGATACAGGGACAGTGAAACCATACCCTGCTGCTGGGAATGGAAAAGGGTTGGCCACGCCAGAGAACAGTTTGTAGTCCCAGCACAGAGTTAAGTTACCATGTAATCGGGCAGTTTCACTCCTAGGTATACAGTGGTGCCTCGGTTTTCGAACATCTCCATCCACAAACATTTCGGTTTACGAACGCCGTAAACCCAGAAGTAAATGCTTCGGGTTTCAAACACGCCTTGGAAGTTGAACATGCCCCACGGCTTCTGCTGAGGGCAAGATCCTGAGGCCCACCTATCAGCTGTGGATCCCTTGGTTTTTGAGCGTTTCAGAGCTCGAACGGTCTTACGGAATGGATCGCATTCAAAAACCAAGGCACCACTGTATACCCAAGAGAACTGAAAACATATGTTCACACAAAACTTGTACATAAATGTTCATGGCAGCATTATTTATAAGTCAGAAAGTGGAAACAACCCGAATGCCCATCAGTGAATGAATAAATAAAATGTTCTATCTATACAATGTAACATCATTTGGCAAATGAAAGAAATGAAGGACTGATACATGCTCCACCATGGGAAACTTGAGGGGTGGTGGCTAAGGGTTTCTTTTAGGCGGGATGAAAATGTTCTAATTTTGATTGTGGTGACAGATGTGAAACACTGTAAATATACTAAAAGCCACTGAATTACACACTTTGAATAGGTGAACTGTATGATTATGTGAATTACATCTCAATAGGTTGGGTTTTATATATGCATGTACATATATAGTATACTCATATTATGTTAATTAATAGTGCATATATTACACATATCTATAATAATGATAATATATTCCATATATATTATATACCTCTTTACAGCTTATTAATTTAGTACTATGTTTTTGAAATTTATCAATGTGGATACATGTATAACTAGTTTATGTATCTTAACTGCTCCAGTGTGTGGACAGAAAATTACACTACATTTACCAATTTCTCCACTTTTCTTTCTATTTGAAGTAGTGCTACAATGAACATCCTTGTACATGTCTCCTTGTTTTATATGTGTGACAATTTTCTAGGCTAACAACTAAAAGTAGAATGGCTGAGTTGCAGAATGTGCACACTTTCAACTGTACCAGACATTTCCAGATTGCTCACTGAAAATATTACTGCAATTTATTACAATCAGTCATATACAAGAGTTCCTGTTTCTTGCCAGCACTTGGTGTTATCAAGCTTATTAGGTTTTGCCAATCAATAGGTGTAAAATGAATTCTCACCAGGGTCTTACTTTTCATTTCCCTCATTATTAGTGAGGCTGAGCATCTTTCATAATTGGACATTCAATTTTCTTCCTGTCACTTTGCCTAGTCATATCCTTTGTCCGTTTTCTATTGAGTAGTTTGTCTTTTTCTTATTGATTTGTGTGACCTTTTCCAAACTCTGGATACTTGTCTTTGATCACTCAGAAGAGTTGCAAATATGTATTCCCAGTCTACTGTCTGTCTTTTCATTTGTCTTTAATGTTTTTTGCTATATTAAAAATTTTTAGGTGAATGTATTCCAAAATGTCAGTCTTTTCTTTAAGGGTTTGTGATTTTTATGTCTTAAGGAATTATTCCCTCTCACAATTGGATGCAAGAACTCTCTCATAGCCCAGCCGGACGTGGCTCAGCGGTTGAGCATCGACCTGGGACCCAGGAGATCGGGGTTCGATTCCCGGTCAGGGCACATGCCCTGGTTGTAGGCTCGATCAATGACTCTCTCATCAATGATGTTTCTGTCTCTCTCCCTCTCTTTCCTCTCTCTGAAATCAATAAAAAGATATATTTAAAAAAAAAAAAAAGAACTCTCTCATGGAATGTTGTTGAGAAAGAGGAGATACAAATGGTCTCTAAGTACCACTCTATAGATAGCTTGATAATTACAAAGGCAATCTGTCCCTTTAAAATGGAGAGCTGGAGCCCGGCTAGGCGTGGCTCAGCGGTTGAGCACTGACCTAGGATCCAGGTGATCGGGGTTCGATTCCTGCTCGGGGCACATGCCCAGGTTGCGGGCTTGAGGCAGCCGATCAATGACTCTCTAATCATTGATGTTTCTATCTCTCTCTCTCCCTCTTCTTTCCTCTCTCTGAAATCAATAAAGATATATTCAAAAAAAATATTTTGGAGGAAATACTGTATAATCAAGTGATCAAACTCAGCATCACCAGTCATAGGCCAAAGTAACATGTACTGCCTGAAGTGATGTCATAGGTAGCACACACCACCACCAACACAGTGCTTGCCAAAATTTGCTGTACTCAAACTGATTTGGAGGAATGAATTAGACAAACCCAGATGTGGAACATTCTTACAAGACAACTCTTCCAAAATATCAATGAAAACAAAAAAGGTGAAAGGACTATTCAGGATGAAAGGAAATTAAATAGGCAGGACAAAATGTAACTTACAATCCTTGCATGAATCCTAGAGTATTCTTAAAAAACACAGTTGTAAAAAATATTTTTGGGTAACTGGAGAAATTTGAATATAACTGCATATTAAATAATATTATTGTATCAGTATTTTTGTGAGATAATGGCACTGAGGCTATGTAAAAGAATGCTCTTAGCCCTAGCCAGCTTGCTTCAGTGGTGAGGAGGGCACGTGCCTCGGTTGCAGGCTCGATCCCTGGCGCGGTCGGGGAGCATGCAGGAGGCAACCAACCGATGTGTCTCTCTCGCATCGACGTCTCTCTCTCTCCCCCTTTCACTCTCTCTGAAAAGCAATGAAAAAATATCCTCAAGTGAGGATGAGAAAAAAAAGAAAGAATGCTCTTACCATAAGAAGATACACTGTCTTGATGTGTGCAACATCACGTGTGTTATACATACACTCATATAAATATAAATATGTACACATAACATTCCTATACACATACATATTTCTATAGTTATATTTGAGAGTAAATAAATGTGGCAAAATGTTACAAATTGGCAGACGTAAGTGAAGGTATATTAGTGTTTATGGTGCTATTCTTTCAATATTTTTCAAAGTTTGAAATCCCCTCCCCCAAAAAAGCTAGGGGGTAAAAGTTATATTCCCTCTCCTGATTTGTTTTGAACTACTACTGCCTTTTGGGCATTTCATCTTCATGTCCACTGTCATTTTACTATCACCGTATCTAAAATAAACAAATCTCCCCCATAATCTCCTTTTCCGACTTTCGACTTGTTTTAGCATCACTTTCCCTATAATTTAGACTCAAAATCCTACAGTCAATCTGAAGGCTACTATGAGGTTAATAATTAATAAAAACTATAATAATTTATTGAGACAGATCTTACTGATTTTTACAATTATGGTTCTAAAATTATTTTACCTAAATAGGCCAGTGAATGGAGATGAAGAATGTGTGAATCTGAGAAGGAATAAGCTTGTAACTGTGGGAGGGACAAAAAAAGTCAAAGAGCATTTTTAAAGAAAGCTGATCCAAAGACATTCCTCCTCAGAGAGAGTGAATATAGACCTGCTCCAATCTCAGACCTATTAGAAAAGAAGCCATCAACTGACAGGACATTCTGGAGCCATAGAGCACAGCTGATAAGGTATTAGGGATTTCTATTAACCCAAGGTTCCAGGTTGCAAGCCATCAATACACAGAGCAGACCTCTAGACCTGCTGAAGGAAGTGCTGATGCAACACAGAGCATCTGTGCACACCCCCCAGCACTGTGATCCTCTCAGGGCTAGAACCAAGTTATCTGACTTTATGAGAATGACCACAGCTGCCATAACATAGAATCATTCATCAGTCTATTTTCAACAAACATTATTGAATGCTCATGATATGCTATAAACACCATTCTGCATGCCAAGAAATAAAGCATGAATACAACATGGGCCCTGGGCCCAAGAAGGTCCCAGTGAAAATGGTTAAGCAAACACAAAATAACCAGAGTGTGTTAAGTATGAGAAACAGACCAGGAAGTGACCAAAGTGAGCCAATCCAAAAAGAGGAATCTTGGGTGATGTGGCTCTTGACAGCTTTGGCATTCTCTGAAGAGGCTGATAGCTAGAGTCCTGGCCACCAACATCTCTCGTCTGATCTACAGTGCAAATATAAATGGCACCCCATTCAAAACTCTCCTCAGACTATACTGACCTTCCAACAAAGTCCACACTCATTAAGAATGATCCACAAGTCACTCTGGGGAAACAGGTTTATAAAAATTAAGTCAGTTGCACAATACTGGAGAGCCAGCCAAAATGGCAGAACTGAAAGTCAAGCCTCAACCTGACACCAAAGTCACTATAATTTCTATGACATCACCAATAAAATTCCAGTGCGAGGGTGCGGACGGGGAGTCAAGCAGGGATAACTAAAGAAAGGCCATCCGCAGCAACATTTTCTTAAGAGCAGTTTTACTATTTATCTAGGTCCCAACAAAACATATCCATTAAATAAAGTGAATTAAGAATGCTCCCTGATAACTCCTCTGGATTTTAGCACTAAGCAAAATTACAAGAAATTTGAAACAAACAAATTACCAGTTTCAGCATAACCTCCATTGGAGCCTGTAAGCCAGAAGAAAATTCAATGAGTTGTACAAGAGGAAAATCACTGAACTCAACAGAAGGAATCATTCTGAAATGGGCCTTCAGTAGATGGAGCTGTCCCCTCTGAATTGGTGCTGAACCACGGAGCAGGGAAATCTGAAGAGCTAAAAATACAGTCTTTCAGACAAAGGTTCTGAACATTTGCAATGATTAAAATGCCAATCACCCTTCTCCTAGGAGCACTGGCATTGACACTGGAATACCAGCCACATTTCAACCCTGAATAATGTTATTATTATACATGAAGTGAGCATCCACAATGCCTTCAGCACCTCTAAGAAAGAGACAGTGTCCTTACCTAGTACTCTGCCATCAAACAGGTGTTTTGAGAAAGCAGAATGACTGTAAACCACTTTGGATTTCATTTTCATGGGGAAAATAGAACACTCAAAGTTTATCTCTCCCCTTAAATGTTATTGATTCAAGAGTTCATTTATGAAAAATGTTCTTTATTATTGCTACTTTTTTCCTCATGCTTGCTACTGTCATATGAATTAGGTTTATGACCAGGTTCTGTTCTGATTAACTCGGAAGAGATTTGATTCTACATGTCGGTTTGGGATTAACATACAATTATGAGGATGCAGAATCAGGTTACCCTTATAGACAGATGCTAAAGAACTTTATATCTGAATGTGGAATAATGAGATATTACCCCACATAAAGATTAAAGTGTTATAATATCCAAATACATTCCAACAAAAGTTCAAATGCCTCACCACAACATGTCACTTGTTCTCAGCTACTGATGACAGCCCACCAAATACTGGCCAAAGAAAGCAGAATATGAAAGACTCAGAGTGCAAATCAGAAATTCTACACAATCTAAAAGCGTCACAAGGCTTAGATTAAGGTTAGATTGCACTGCAGAGCAGGGCTAACTATGGCCCAGCAGTCAAGTAACAACCCCCAAAAGCAACACACTATCAGCAAGCTCGCTGAAAAAAAGGTGCTTATTACTTAAGGATTCACTCTAAGGTTTAGGGTCTTACCTCTACCTTCCAAAGGCCACACTTAAAAGTATATTGCATTATTAGAGAGAAACAAAAAACTTGCACCTTAAAATCCAAAGAAAAACAGTTGCTTTGTTATGATGATTTACTTCATGACTTGTAAAAGGCAGAAGACAGGTAGCACGTAAGAACATACATTCAAGTATTTCAGTATAAACAACACTGTAAGCGTTCCTGAGAAACTATCCTGTTTCACTTCACACTAGGAAACAGCTTCCATAGGCCAGCATACTTCTGTGACCTTGAAGGTAAGTCTCTCATAATATGACCATAATTTGTACCCAGAGATGCTTTCACTGGGGTACTCGATGTTGGGATTTTTGTTCAAATCAAATGACTTTCGTGAGAATGTCAATATGTGTTTAGCTGCAATGTAAAGACCAAGAAATTGTTCTACTTTTGCTGATGTTGAGTACTGAAAACATTAAATCTACAGATACACATCTGTGATAAGCTCTAGTTAGAATTCTGCAAGGGTAAGAACATGCTAAATGTACTGGCAGAGGTCAGGTAGAGCACAGGAAATGGGAACTACTTTTATAATGCATAAGTGACTAAGAATATTTCTTTTTAATGATAAGAATTCTTAAGTTTATTTCTAGTGACATACACACTATGAAAGACAACAGCATCAGAGGTGAAGCGATTCAGTGAGGACCAATGGCCTCCAGATGGCAGAAAGATGCTTCAACTTCCTTATATTGGTTAATACTTTTAATAAACTATTTAAGGCCCTTTCCTTTGTATCCAAAAATGACTACAGTTCAGTGCAATTCTCAGAGAAGCCAGTTCAGAAGCATAAAGCCAGGGTTTTACTTGCCACCAAATGCCTTCAGTTAGACACCCCTTTAAATATATATATATTCCAAATCCCTTTCCATTTCAAAATAGACTCAGATGTAACAAAGTTTAACTGCTTTTTACAAAACTGAACATGAGTTTACACTAGTCTATACACATTCTTTTGCCAAGTTTCTTTTGCTACAAAAGATGGGTATCTTTAAGATGGCTGACCTTTATTTACTTATTTATAAATTAAATATATATACATATGTATACAATTTATACTCTATAGCAAAACATAGGAAAAAGCTAACTAGCTATCATCGAAAACTTCAGCCTCTTAGGATCATCTTCCCATCCAACATAGTGCCAGTCCTCAACTTTATAGTAAAATGATAGGTGTTGACCTAGGACAATGTAAATGGTCTAGATCTACTGATGCTTATGTACATTTCAAGCAATAAATTTTACTGCCATCTTTTGAGACCTCAGATGCACTCATCCAAACAGAATACAAAGACAGTAGACAGATATTCATGTACACACATGAATGAACATACAGCCTCACAAGAACAAGAAAACCACATACAGATATACATGCCTCGATCTTAGGGTTCTTTTGATAACCCTGTACAAAACTCTCCTTTCCCTAATATAATGCTTTTTTTCTCTAATACAATGCTTTCTCCCCCTCCTCCTCCTCTGATAGCCTATAAGTCCCGATAAGAAGACTGAGCTACAAGGAAACACCCCCCCCAACACATTATGATTCCTGCAGGCTGTGTGGGGCCTATGAACATAAAACCATTTCAAAACTATGCTCCCTAAGTATTGGCTCAGCAGGATAGGCCATCTGGAGGTACGAAGAAATGAAAAGGTGATAAGCAGGCAGGTTAGGGTAAAATATAATTTCATTTCTTAGCCTGGAAAAGAGACTCCCTGCAGATCTACATGCTCACTCTCTATGTCTTTATTTGTAAAACAAGGCTAATAATTCTGACTATTCTCTTAAGAACATCATAGAGATAGGCTAATTAACAATAATAAAGAACCAGGAAAAGGCACAATTATTTTAAAATGTTAACTGACAACAGGTTTCTCTGCAGGTAAGGTCCAGTAATTTCTAGTTCTCTCATTCGGCTCCCCTCCATTAGCACTGTAAGGCTAACTAACCCAGAGCTGTAGAAAGCAAAGTATTTCCAATACTTGTCAAGCTGGCCAAAAGCAACATTCTTCAGAATATCAGATCCCTGGGGTAATTAAAATATATAGAAAAGAAGGACGAAACTAATTGAACCCCAGCCTGCCAAATGTCTAAATAAGACTAGCTGTTCATACATTCAGGGGTAAGAAAACTTGAGCTGGGGTCAGGATGAAGGTAAAAGAAAGTCACACCCACTGCTCCAAGTTAGTGATCTCTAAAGGAAATAATGGAAATGCTCAGAGAAACAAAAACAGGTCAGCTCCTCTGGCCGTTTCTGGAAACATTTTGAACATTAACAAAGAAATCTAGGCTCCAGCACATTTGGCCTCTGGGAGCCGTGATACTCCACATGCTTGCTTTGAGAAGATGGGGGGAAGACACTGTGCTCAGGGGCAGCACAAAGTACAGAGTTTACACACACATCTCCTCTCTCACTTGCGCACTCAGCAGGTTCTGAAAAGGGAATAAATTAAGTGAGAACATAAACCTAATGCAACGAAAATTCTAGTAATTCTAGACCATCAAAATGGTAGCTTTGTAATGGGAAAACAAAATCTCAATTAAGTGGCAATAAAGCTTGATCATTCTGTTATTGTATTTTAGGTAAACATTTATAAATTTGCTAGTTTACTGCACAATCCCTGATGAGCAATGCAAAGGCACAGCCTATAAGTAAGAATGATGATTTATCTATATATTAACTCCCTGGGAGGCTTCTCCGATTTTGATTATAATTCTCTTCTTATGCAATCACTCCAGACAGCTCCAGCAAGAGAAAATTGTTTATATAAGATGGTCCTAAAACAGGCTACCTATGTGGTTCAGAAAGGCCATTTGGTGTTATCAAGTGTTGAATATTAAAATATGCAAAAGTACATGAAAAGAAGTACTGGTACCTGTTCTTGTCCTAGCCCAACAGTCCCAGAATCCATGGCTAGAGTCACTATTCTAGAAAGTATATGGAATTCACATATGATGGATTGAAAAAATATGTGGGAAGAAATACAACATTCCCATGGAATACGCAGACTTTGGTGTCAGGCTGACTAAGGTCTGAATCCAAGCTCTGACATTTGGCATCCATGTTGTAAAACAAGGACAGAGCACTGAAATATATGTGGAATGAGATCATCATAGAGAGTAGAACAAAGGAAATCCTAAACAGTAGCTTTGAATAAGGTGACTTACTAGAATTCTTGCTAAAACAGGACTTAGCAAGAACAGACAGGTAAACCCAGAGTCAAGGCCTAGTTGGGAAAAGGGCTCAGAGGAACTTTAACTAAAGTTTGGTCACGGAGAGTTTTTGTCAAATCCAAGAGTAAACAAGCCATGAATGAAGACAAGAGTAGCTGTCTTTCTAAAGAACATGAGGCTCGTTGCACAACTCTTGGACACCCAAGTTGACAGCAGTGGCCTATCCCTCTCACCCTATGTCCTGGCTAAAGATGATAACAATGCCACTGTACATTCACACAGCATATTCCATCTAATAAACCATGGTTACATTCATTTGTATCAACTGACATTGTCAATAGGAACTACTGATGTGTAAGTGAAGACTTTCTGTACAAACAGATATAAAATAATTGAAAATAAAGTGAACTATGAGAACTGCGTTTTATTTATAGGCTAGAATTCCAGTTTATTTCTTTCTCTAAGTTCCTTCCTAGCTATAAAAACTTCACCCTTTATATTTTATCAGTATACCAAAGAAATTACAAGAGGCAAAGAAAAAGAATCAAAAGAAATCTTAAAAAAAAATACCTTCCTTTTAAAGCTAAATAAAAATACAATCTCAGAAAACATTAAAAGTAAAGCCATATTTTTAAGGCTTTAAAGAGACCCAATAGGTAATATAATAAGTTGTATTAGTCCACAGAGCTCAAAAACTACTAAGCATTCGACCATGGTTTTTTTGTGTTGTTTTTTTTTAATATATCTTTATTTATTTCAGAGAGAGGAAAGGAGAGGGAGAGAGAGATAGAAACATCAATGATGAGAGAGTCATTGATCGAGCCCGCAAGCCGGTCATGTGCCCTGACCAGGAATCGAACCCTGATGGCCTGGATCCCAGGTCGATGCTCAACCGCTGAGCCACGCCCAGCTGGGCTCAACCATGGTTTTTTAAAAACCATGACCTTGAGAACTTGTTAGCATTCTAGGAGGTATTCCACAGAAGCCCATGGAAGCAGTACAGAATGGTGCAAGAAAATAGCATGGGATTTGGAATCAGTCTATTCTAAGTTCAAGTTTACTTTCTCCACCGGGTAGCTAATGGACTTGGTACAACTTACTCTCAGCCTCCATTTCTTCATCTGAAGGCAGTAAATCACTATACAAGTATTAACTATAACAATAACACCAAAGTAGACTCATAATTAAGATTTATTTAAATTATGGACATATTTTATCTTTGAGACAATACATACCTTGCAGTGTCTAGCCCACAGTAGGCACTTAAATACTTGCCATATGAGGTAGATTAATGGGTGGATAGGAGAGGAACAAATAGATGCAATTTCTTTCTCTTTTGTTAGCTCCCGATTATAATCACATTACCATCTTAGGATGGTGCACTTGCCCCAAAAGGCAAACAAAAATCATATTCACAAAATAGAATGTTATAATATCAATATTTACTGGTAATACTTACATTATCTTACCATGATGTGAATAGAGAACCACAAAAAGGAGAAAGAATTTTGTTTTTTACAATTTCCACAACCTCTCTGTATCTACTCAAATATTTATTATTGGACTTATTATTATTCCAGATCCTTTCCCTCCTCCTTCATATTTAATATGGATCATTGCCTACATACTAACACAAAATTACAAATTTGGTTTTATTGACATTTGCTCTACATACATCATTAAAACTTTACTACAAAATCAATGTTGACTGATTTTAATGTAAAGTTGCCATAGCCTCAAAAACATTGTAAATTCTGTCTTAGACAAAATAAAGACATAATTTCTAACTTTTAATTTTCTTTTTCATTCAGTCTCTTATTCAATAAATATTTCTATGTGCCAGGCACTAAGAATATAGCTCTGAGTCTTTTAAACAAATGATGCTGGGAAAACTGGGTATCTACATGCAAAAGAATACAGTTGGACCCTTATCTCCTAATACCATATATGAAAAATAACTAAAAATAGATTAAAAACCTAAATGTATAACCTAAAACTTTAAAAATTACTGTAAGAAAATATGGGGGTAAAGTTTCACAACTTTGGATTTAACAATAATTTCTCAGATATGACACCAAAGGCACAGGTCCTAAAAGAATATAAATAAACAGAATTCCATTCAAATTTAAAATTTACGTGCATCAAAACAGTAAAACAGCCCTGGCAGGTTTGGCTGAGAGGTTGAGCGTCAACCTATGATCCAGGAGATGCCAATTTGATTACTGGTCAGGGCACATGCCCAGGTTTTGGGCTTGATCCCCAGCCGGGGTTGTGCAGGAGGCAGCTGATCAATGACTCTCTCATCACTGATGTTTCTATATCTCTCTCCCTCTTCCTTCCTCTCTCTAAAATCAATAAAAATATTTTTTTAAAAAAACAGTAAAACAGCAACCCACAGAATGGACGAAAATATTTGCAAATCTTATATCTGATAAACGATTAATATTCAGAATATATAGAGAACTCCTAAAACTCAATAACAAAAAAAGTTAGGGAAGTCCACAACAGCGTTCAGAAACTGCCTCCGGGAAAACCTGCCCTTGAGGAGTAAGAGATAATGAGTGCTGTGGGGGAGGGGAGAAGAAAAGGTATCTTCCACAGAGGGTACACTCGAGGAGAGAGTTTGGAGGGAGGTAAGAATAGGACACCATCGAGGAACTGATGTGAGATGTAGAGCTGCCAAGGCCACACTCAAGGGAGGCCCGTATGCCATGTCAAGTTTAGCTTTACCCTTCAGAGGTTGGATGTGAAGGAGGAATTCGTCATTTAGAAAGGAGGGTCCCAGCTACAATGTGAAGAATAAATCAGAACAGGGTTAGAAGGTCAGTTAACAGGCAAGTACAGTAAACTGGAGGGGCAGGAATTGAGGAGTGGGGGGTGCCTTGAATCTAAAGCTGCAGCCTTAGACAGAGAGAAATTAGGTGTTTTAGAGACATTAAGGGATGGAACTGTTAGGCAGATTGATGTGGGATGTTTCTGACATGGAGCATCTGGAATAGTCATATTCAGAAGTCACCAACGGTGGAGAACACAGCTGGCTTAGCACCCAGTACTGAGTTAAGCGAACATGCAGGACTCAGTAAAGACTGCTGGCATCAATCTAATGGCCAACGACTATAATAGGACAAATTCCTTTCTACAGACACTGACAACCCACAGAGAGGTCCAAAACTTGAGGTCTAGATCAAATGCAATGGCCTGCCAGCAGTCTTCCTGCAAACGCGCAGGGATGGCAGTAATCAGAAGAAAAGGATACTGAAGCAGCAACACAGAGACCACAGCCCTTCAAAGGCCTCAGACACTCCCCAGTCTCTCCAGATGAGAAATGCTAAAGGATGGCATGCGTGTGCTTCCTATGAGTAAAAGATTTCTCCCCTTGTTCAAAAAAATATGAGTCCCGATCCTCAAATTGTGGTCCAAGCAGCACTAGAATCACCTGACGGCTGTTAGAAATGCAAATCATCTATGCCCACCCAGAACTACTGAAGAAAAGTACATTTTAAGATCAACAGGTGATAAGAAACGCATGTTAAAACTTGAGAAGCACTAAGCAGGGGCATGTCCACAGCTCACCTCTCTAAAGCTGAAATGAAATGCCAGCATTTCTGCCCGCCCCCGGTAATACCAATTTGAAGGAGAAACACAACAGCCTTCCAATTATGCCGCTTACGAAGCAGTACACTGGTACTTCACAGCAATTATCAGGAGTCAAAAGTAACTTCAGGAATTCCTGTATTCAGCAGGCCAGCTACTTAAGCAAACCTAACATAATTATGATTTGTTCTTGTTTTAAATACTTTCCAAAGGAAATATTCATTCTCACTACACATTTGTCTAGTAGAGCCATAGATAACTTACATACTTAGAACACATCCTGGGTTTTCTAGTTTCCCAAAGGGCTTTGCAAAGCCCTTAATTATACACTAATCTGAAACAACTATTCCATTAGCTAATTTTCTGCCCACCTCCTTTGTCAGGTGAAAATGTGTTACATAGTCCTTAGTGGAGGCACAGTTAATGTGTTTTGGATAGTGATTTGCCTTAAAAGGAGTTAACTAATATTCTAGTTTGAAAATAAACACATCTATTAAAATAATGCATTCAGGAATAGATTAAAAGGTTGAATAAGCAAAACATTTCAAAATTTAGACAAAAACAAGTTATTGAAACATCACTGTATATGTTATTTAATATCTTTGGTTATTTTCAAAATCTTCAATAAAAAAGATTCAGATTGTGACTTATCCTCTATTAAAAAACATAAAACACTGTCCATATTAAGACAGATCAAATTTTAGGACAACTAAAATCAGTGAGACACTGATTTAATAGGAGAGAGAAGAAAACAGACACTCCTTTGAATTTGGACCAATTTTAGTACAAAAGCCACTACAATGAGGTTCCATCTCTTTACACTAAATAAAAAACGTGCACTCTGACACCAAAGAACAACACTGCGCACAAGCGATGATGGCAACTAGGATTCTCAGGGACACCTAGGGTGGTACTAAAACCACGGCAATGTTTCCAGCTGGTTAAAAGAAAACTTGAAAGATATTTCTTATAACTTTTACTGCTTCCTGCACACGTTGGTTGTTTCCTGCACAAGTTGGTTAAGAGTTTCAGAACCTGACTTTACCTGTGAACCTATGGCTACAAACAGCTCCCCAGAAGACCACTCGGAGGTCTCACACCTTGTTTTCTCTGTCCTGTTTCATTCTGTGTATGTTTTACTTGATGCAACTGCTCTTCCTTCTTTCCTTCTTACTTCTCTATCACACAGACCACTAACCTACCAATCTATACACACCACCGATTCCTATATTCCTCCTCTCACTATCTACTTGCTCACCAGGTAACACAAAGCAGAGGAACAAGACCTCCCAGAGGGGTGGTGGAAGGGAAGGAGGGCCTGAGACAGACATTAGGGAATTGTTATGGCCAACAAGTACTAAAGCTGAGAGAAAGAGGGCAAAAGTAAATCCTCCAAGAAATGATTTTTATTCCTAAACAATGAAATGAGAAAGAAAAAAAAGAGAAACCATAAACTAGATTCTGACATTAGCATGCTGCTATTAAAAAAGCAAAATTTCCTAAGAAAAAACTAGAGAGAGCATTGTAAAACCACAATCTTCAGTCAGTACAGTGCCCCCTGAACTAGTTATATACAGATATTGGTAAATACTTACTAGAAGGCTGCACCCAAATTAACCAATTCCAAGTGAGCAGAGGGGCAGAGCACAGAGATATATCTATAGTATGTGACTGATAAGTTTCTACCAACTAAACACTCATACTACAAACTCTTACATTAGATATGTAAAATAATCAAGAAAATCTAAAGTCTCTATTCTCTAGGTCCAAGGTCTTCAAGTGGCTGGATTTACAAATTTTAGGACCAAGCCTAATTCATAGTCTCATCATCTATGTGTGATCAACCATAATCCTAACTGCTTTTCCTGCCTCAGTATCTCCATTTTTCTCCTCCTATGTCTTCAGCGGCACTAACCTTTGCACACATAGCCCCAAATGTCTTGACTGTAAACTCATCCATATAAAAGCAGTGAGCATTGCCCTGGCCGGTTTGGCTCAGTGGTTAGAGTGTCAGCCCTTGGTCTGAAGGGTCCCAGGTTCCATTCTAGTCAAGGACACGTACCTCGGTTACAGGCTGAATCCCTGGCCCCAGTCAGGGCACATTTGGGAGGGAGGCAACCAATCAAGGTGTCTCTCTCACATTGATGTTTCTCTCTCTTTCCCTTCCACTCGCTCTGAAAAGCAATGGAAAAAAATCCTCAGGTGAGAATTAAAAAAAAAAAGCACTGAGCAGAGATGGTATTCAATATGTGTCAGTTAACCATGAATCCTTAGCTGTCATCCAAAATCCTCAAAAATGTGGACCCCAACCTGCCTCTCAAATGTAGGTGGAGTAGATACCCTTACGGGAACCATCTACTCCAAGCTGGGATCTCCCTGTCACCAGAATATGCCCAGTGTAAAATGCCCTATCTCCCCTGCTTGGAATATATGCCACCCATGTCCTCTTTTTTCTTCTTCTCTTAACTCAATCCTATTCTTCTATCCAACCCCTATCCCAAGGGGCAGCCAGCTCTAATCCCACCTTCAAGTGAAACTTTTCTAAAAGGGCCCAACTTCACTCCTGTGAGGTCATTTCTGTCTACACCACTCCTGAGGTGTGCATCTCTTCCTGGGATATTAGTCACTACTTAAAACTGGTGGGATAAAATTTCTGAAATGTATAAAAATGAGCTTTATAACTGAAGCAACATCTCAACAAGAAAACTTATTATGCCCATTTGAACTATACTGATCTGTATGTCTCTAGTCTGTAAGAGAAAATGCTGTACTTAAATGAGCTTAACAAATAAGTGATCAGAGAGCTTCAGAGACCCACGTAGTGTGCTAATTCTTGACCTGGGTGTTGATTACCTGCATATGTTTAGTTTTGTTTTTTTTAATATGTGGAAAATATACATTTATGATGTATACACATTTATATATGTATAAAAATAAAAACAAACAGATGGGGGAGTGGAAGTAGGAAAGGTGAAGGAGGGGGGGAAGAGAAAAACCTAAGATACATAATCAGTTCAAAGGAAATAAATTAATTCTCAAACACTGACATTGGCCTAGAAGCCACGTCAATGATTCCAAGCACCTAGTTACCTTACCTTCAAGGGTATTTAAGAAGGTTTACCTTTAGTGGTTTAAGAGCTTTGAACACTTTCATCCTTTTAACGAAGTGGAGTTTGGCTGAAATAAAAACAGTAACTATAAGAGCAAAACACATCAACATTTCAGAGGGTAACACCAACGTAATTTATAGAAATGCCAGGAGGACCAGCTAATTTACATGAATAAAGTGCTGTGGCAATGTAAATGGTGTGCAAATTCTAAATGAGGATGAGAATGACCGCCGAGTCATCAATCTTTTAACCTCTATAAATATAATCTAAAAATAATAAGCACTTAAATACTTCTTTGCGGCCTCGAATGTTTAGAGGTACTAATTAAGCTGCAGGTCATCCTCTGAGATGCATGTAAATAATCCCACTTTGAGAGCATGGCCATCCCTAGGTTAGGCTCGCACTGAGGGGCATTAAGGTAATCCGGTTCTCTGTGGTCCTCGGAACTCCAGGGGAGAATGTGGACCATACCGGAAAAAACAGGACAACAAACGTTCCACACTCTGTTGCTGCTTTTAGCTCCCTCTGTAAACCTCGCTTAGCGAAAGGAAAGATGACTTGGGAATGTCTGCAAAGGGAATGCTATTAAAGTGAAGGTCCGGCCCCACTGTGCTCTAGTCTACACCAAGAGTTCAGCACACTAAAAAAGCAAATGCAGAGAGTGAGTATCTAGTAAGGACAAGGGTGACATGCAAGTGTACAAAGTCACTAAGAGCCTGTCTGTGAGAGCAGAAGTACACAACTACACTAGGAAGGTGCTGGCACAGCCCTGCTATCTAACAGGACCCTGTATGCACCCTTATCCTAACCCTTGGAAGCCACTGAAAATGGCACACAGCGTACGTATGAACTACAGTGTGCGGATAGCCTGGGCCATGTGAAATAAATCTCTACATGGGAGGCCGTGGCTCATTACGGCCCCTTCTGATATTCAGGTCCTTCTACTACAAGATTTTATGTGCAGGAGTCCTAGCCCGGAGGGCTGCCTACTAGTTTCCGCACATGTTCTCCGGTTGGTTGTTTTTTTTCCCCACATTACAACACTAAGCCTATAATACATGAGTCAGATACCATCATAATAAAGGGAAGTAGACAAAGACATAGAGGTTTATATAAACTTTGAAAACAAAAAAGACAATATATCACAGGGGTTAAGTGTCTACCTGCAATTAGACAAAGCTGAGTTTGAATGTTGGCCTCGCCACTTAATAGCTGGGGCAAGTCACTTAACCTCTTTAAAAAAAATCTCACTTTTATCACCTGTAAGTAAGAAGAAGAATGGCATTATCAATATGGGATAAGTGGGATAATGCATAAAGCACTAAGGAGAGTGACATGTGATAAATGTTGAGTAAATGTTAGCTATAATTTTTTAGTTATTAATGGAGAGAAGAAGTTTAGAGAGAAGGAAAGAATGTATGTGCAGCAGGGGAATGGCAAGTACAGATGATGAATTATGAACACTAAGAGATAAATAAAAGACAGAGGATGGGCTTAAAAATAATAGAAAAAGGTATAGCAAGATAAGAAAGCATCAAAATATTATTTATAAAATTATTGAGCACCTGCTATAAAATGACACAGTATTAATTGAAAGACAAAAAACAAAGTAGTCCTCATTGCCGAAGAGCTAATAAGTCAGCTGAAGAGACTGCAACTTTAGGTGACAGATAGGGGGAAAAATAAAACAGAACAGAACAGAACCAGAGGATATGACAGGCCCAGATAAACTACCTAGATCGGCTCTTTTGAAATAGAGCCAAGCTGGTTCCAAGGCTTATGAATCAAGGCTTGAGATGGATAAAACCATGATTGTTGTGACAAACAGAAAAGATACAAGTGAAAGAAATGTTATGTTTGCAAATGGACTACTAAAGAAAATGCAGGTAAAAGTGAAATTCGGCATTTTGGTTAGTTTGTATTTTCCTTAGCTCTTTGAAACATGATGTTAAGCAAAGTCTCAGTCTTACCATACCAATATGAACAGAAGCAAACTATAGCTCTCCCCATTGAAAGGAGATGATGACCTTGAAAAAGTCACTCCACTATGCTAATATTTCCAGATCAGAGTGAAAGCCTCACTTTAACAGAGGTAGCATACTTCACAGGGACCTGACAGTCACCTAAAGAATCAAGTTACCCAGGAGGAAGCCTGATCAGTGAGTAAGACAGTAGGCTGAATAAATGGCAAGAGGGAATAAAGGCTGAGCTGGGGCTAGAACTGAGTTCTAGGTTTATACTCTGGTTTGCTCTCAGGACCCGACTTGCCAGGTAACATTTCTCTTGGCTACCTTCCTAATGATGACATACTTTGTTGTAAAAGGTCACAAGAATAGTCACTTAAAATCATTCTTTTTAAAAATTGCCCAGCCAGTGTTGCTCAGTGGTTGAGCATCAACCTAGGAACCTGGAGTCAAGGTTCGATTCCGGGTCAAGGCACATGTCCTGGTTGTGGGCTCAATCCCCAGTAGGGGGCGTGCAGGAAGCAGCCAATCAATGACTCTCCTCAGTGATGTTTCTATCTCTCTCTCCCTTCTCCCTTCCTCTCTCTTAAATCAATCAAAACATATTTTTTTAAAAAATATTTATCTTCAATAGCAAAGACAATAAACAGTGATATCAGACCAGGATTCAAAGCCTGGCTCTACCCCTTACCAACAGGGAGCTTGGACAGTGTCACCACTGGAGCATGGGAATACTAATACCAAGCTCTCCTCAGAAGCGTTGTGAGGGTTGGAGGAAATAATGTATTTTAGGTTTGGCCCAGGTCATGGTGGTCATTAGCAAAAGTAAGGATGAGCGCTGAAGTTTCTAGAGGTAACACCAGTATTCCCTGGTGTTTAATTCCATGGTTCTCCTGGACATCAGAATAGCCACAAGAATTTGTTCAACACAGACTGCAGAGCCCATGCTCCCAGAGTCTCTCACTCCGTCTGGGACAGAGCCCTAGAATTTGCACCTCTAACCAGTTCCCAAGTGATGCTCATGATGCTGGTCTGGGGACCACACTCAGAACCACCAGCCTGTCTAAAGTCATTCCGAACGCCACAGTCTACTCTGAGAAATTTTCATGATAAGACAAAGGAATGAAACTCCTTCAGAAAGAGTCAAAAAAGACTAAACTTTTTTTAAAATCACTTGCCGTGTACATATGCAATAAAGAAAAAAAAAGAAAAAAAAGCATCTGCTGAGTTGGGAGTTAAACAATGCCAGAAGAGAAAGTTTTGGTTGCCCTCCCCTCCCCCCGATCTCCTGGCACCCTTTTTCATAAAATGTTAGCATAGGTTTAGTCTTTACAAATCCCAAATGATTCATGTCAGATTAAATCCCCACAGAAATATAAGCAAAATGAACAGATGGCATTTTCCTTTCTAAACACTGTGTGTGTGTGTGTGTGTGTGTGTGTGTGATATACACACACACACACTTTTTTTTACTTGAGCAGTAAAACTTAGTGCCTCCAGAGTTGCATAGGGCCTAAATACGAATAACCTCAGAGCATTCATAATAACCACAGTTCTGGGGTCCCAATCACTTGCTCCTCTAAGACTGTGAACTGCTCATACCCTATCTGATCCCAGTTGGCCACGGGCAAAAAAAGATGTAGTAGATATAAAACCAAGAGCATCACAGATATAAAAGATGAGGATTTTCCCAAGCTGTCCTCACTGTCTCCAAGTTTTCATTTTAAATAAAAGAGCATGATTCTTTATTGCAAGCACTTGCCCATCTCTCTAGTCCTCTGATTAATGATCCTAGCAGAACAACAGATCTTCATACATATTGAAATAGTATTTAAATGAACGTAGAGGAAAATTATAAGTGCTTTATATTAAAAATGCAAAATTCCTTTAAAGTGAGCACTGTAAATGTCTCTTCTCACTTTAGGAATTTCACCTTTACCCTTCCACAAGTAAACGGATTTTCATCACCTCCAATTGCTACTAGGTGAGAAAAAAAGGCAAAGTATTGCTGTTTGACCAGCAGTAATAATATAAAGACTTGGTGACTGAGGCAAAAGTATACTAATTACCACAGACTAGCTGTGCATCCTCAAATTGAGGCTCTCAGAGTAATTTACTACCATAAACTGACTCAATTATAGCCATTTTAATTTCATGTTCTTGTAGTTCTTTTTCCCCTTGTAACTGCTGGTCTTTAAAAAGGACACTGTCAGGCACTTCTGGTAGGATCTTTTATGCTACATTTGTAACATTCTCGTGAAGCTTGAAATTAAAATTTCTTTTCCCTACCAATTTAGTCCCTTCCCATTTGGCAAACATCTTTTTTGATTCCTGCATCTCTAATGGAGCTGAAAATTAATATGACTTTTTTGTTTAATTTTTTGATTGTGCAAAAGAATCATCAATGATGTTAGCAAGGTTCTTTCTGTACTGCAGACTGGGAACTGTAATAAAAGCCCAGCGTTTCTATAGCACCTCATCTCCCACAGGAACACAGGACCAGAGAACACGCCACAAACTGCACTCAGGGAGGCACTGCCACACGCTCACTTGCAGCTGCCCCTCCAGTGAAATGCATGCTCTGATTAAACAGCATTTACTCAAAAGAGTTACATAATAGAAGCTCTGATGATTCCAAAGAAAGACAACGCTTAGAAAAGGTAATTACACACAAAAGGTATCTCCGAAGAAGTGAATTCAATTTACAGCAAGTGCGGTTCATTTACAGGAAGATATGAAGAAAAACTCTTTTAATAAGGAGAAGAAAATCAAAATGTAAAATCTCCTTTTTTCCCAAAGAACTAAGGACAATTTTGGATAGTTCTATGTTAATTTAACCTACTATCAAATTTTTCACCATTCTCCCAAATCTACTGTCACACTTACAATAAACATGACGGCAATGAGTGAGCATTGGTTATCTAGTAACAGCACTGTGATGGTCTCAATTATTAATGGTTTCTCTTGCCAACGTTATTTCATGGCCCTTATCTGGAACCCTGAGCTAATCTGCCTGACCAACAGAAAGCCTGGGATGACTTAACTGCTGTCCGGCAGGGGAGAAGGCAGGATGAACTGGTCTCCTGGGAACCAACAGGCCTCGCAGTATTATGATTCCTCTTAAATCTACAAAGTTCACCACATTTACAAGGCATTTAAAATTCTACCTTAAATCAACCAATCAATGATAGGTTTTGGGTATCTACTACTCATTCATTCAAGAAATATTTATTAGATGCACACAGCACATAAGAAGCTGTGTAAGTTCTGCGGTGGGGGAAGCACACTGAATAAATAATAGCCCCTCCCTCAGAGGGCTTAACAACTAGCCCACAAATGAATTAGAAACTGAAGGTGAGAAAGCACTGTGAGAAATTTAAAGACAGTAAGGAATGGTCCTCCTGAGGACGCCCATCTGACTGAAAAGGAAAAGCGTAGATTCTGCGGAGGAGGAGAAGGTAACTATGAGATGTGTCAAATGAGTAACAAAAGCAGAAAGTGCTGCGCCTTCCTGAAAGGACGCGCCCCATGCGCCTCACAGAGGAGGGGCGCCAGGCAGGCCGGGGCGCAGGGAGAGGCGAGGCTCCCGCGAGCGCTGGCGGGAGAAAGGCAGTCACAGTGAGGACAGAGAGGGGCTCATTTCACTGAAACCCAGCATTTCCACGGGGAAAGAGGAGACGTGTGGGGAAACAGGCTATGTCTAAATTCTGCAGGTATGTGAATGCCAAGCTAAGAAAATCTTATTCCACAAACCACTTTATTACAGGGAAACAAAGACCATTCGTGATGCACCTAAAATTTAGTTTGCATTTTCAATTTACTTCTTTGGTTATACAATGATGCCGCCACAAAGACTGGCCCACACATCATTACCATACCATAAGGAGTCAAACTTTTCTTTAGAGGCTCCATCCAGGAAGCTAAAATGATCCCATTGCTACTAGATACAGGAGTTGTCTATGGTCACCTAGCCTGCTGAATATGCTTTTCGCCTTAAAGTAAAATGTGGGAGAAGGGGCATATAGCTGGTATTAGTCCCTGTAGTCCTTCTATTCCCAAAGCACCCCAGGGAGGCCAGCTCCCAACCCTGTTGGGTTATTATGTGCCTTTGAAAAAAAACCGTGACCCCATCATCCGCGCCAGCCCACTCTATCAAGTTTACCTGCCCTCAGTAAGGGATCCTACGGACTCCACTAGTGCTGCATTCCAAACAAAGGGGAGCGATTCTATAAAATCAGGGGGATGCTGCCAGGTCAACCTCAGGGCAATGAAGCTCCACTTTAGTCTATGTCAATCAGCAGAGCATCTGAAATGTGCCTGGGTGTAGAAAAACAAGAAATGCTATTTCTTTCTGATCACAGCAGGTGAACAGATCATCAACAATAGCCCAGAATCAGAGAAGAAAGAAATGAAAAAGCCTACAGGGATATTCAGTCTATTTCCCTACTGATACACATTCAGTTCTGTCAGGATCAAATGCCCAATGAAATTCAACTCCATTTCCCTTGGGGACTATCCTATGATCCAACAGTTCTCACTGTAGAAATATTTCCTGACATTCAGTTTACATTCTGCATTTAATTTCGTCTTGCTGTGCTCACCTATACTATTGTGGAAAGTAAATAATTCCTTCATTTCATATTGAAATTTTAAAAAATTACTGTAAGGCCTCAACCCATTGTTTCCAAATTTAACACCTGCTTTGAATTTTCAATCAAAAGTACCTGACCTACATCATCAATTATTATTTTGTATTCCTTTTCCCAGTATAGCAGGTATTGCTATACTTGTTGATCCCTTGGTAAAAACACAGTTAACTAATGACATTTTTTAAAGAAATAGAACAAAAAATCATTAGAGTTGTACGGACCTACAAAAAATCCCAAATAGCCAAAGCAATCCTGAGAAAAATGAAGGAACCTGGAGATACCACACTACCTGACTACGAATTATACTACAGAGCAACAATAATCAAAACAGCTTGGTACTGGCAGAAAAACAGATACACAGACCAGTGGAACAGAACTGAGAGCCAGAAATAAAACTACACATACATGGGCTAATAATTTTTGACAAAGGATACAAAAACATACAATGAAGAAAAGAAAGCCTTTTCAATACATGCTGGGAAAATTGGAAAGCCACATGCAAAAGAATGAAACTAGACTACAATTTATGCCCATGTACAAAAATTAAAAATGGATCAAAGACCTAAATATAAGATCTGAAATAATAAATTACAAAGAAGAAAACATAGGTACTAAACTTATGGACCTTGGTCTTAGAGAAGATTTTATGAATTTCGCCCAAAGGCAAGGGAAGTAAAGGCAAAAATAAATGAATGGGACTATACCAAACTAAAATGCTCCTGTACAGCAAAATCAACAATAAAACAAAAAGGCAACCAACCAAATGGGAGAAGATATTTGCAAACAAAAGCTCCAATAACGGGTTAATATCCAAAACACAAAGAACTCATACAACTCAACACCAAACAAACAATCCAATTAAAAAATGGGCAGAGGGCCTGGCTGGGTGTGGCTCAGAGGTTGAGCACCAACCTAGGATCCAGGAGATCGCAGTTCAATTCCAGGTCAGGGCACATCACCAGGTTGCGGGCTCGATCCCCAGTCAGGGGCATGCAGGAGGCAGCCGATCAATGATGACTCTCTCATCACTGATGTTTCTATCTTCCTCTCTCTCCTTCTCCGTTCCTCTCTCTGAAATCAATAAAGATATATTTTTAAAAAATAAATAAAATTTTTAAAAATGGGCAGAGGACCTGAACAAACACTTCTCCCAAGAAGACATACAAACAGCCAACAGATACATGAAAAGATGCTCAGCTTCACGAGCTATAAGGGAAATGCAAATCAAAACTACAGTGAGATATCACCTGACATCTGTTAGAATGGCTATTACCAACAAGACTAGTAATAACATGCGTTGGAGAGGGTGTAGAGAAAAAAAAATGAACCCTCATTCACTGCTGGTGGGAATGTAAACTGGTACAGCCACTATGGAAAACAGTATGGAAGTTCCTCAAAATATTAAGAATAGAGTTACCTTAGGACCCAGCAATCCCTCTTCTGGGTATCTACCCAAAAAGTTTGAAAACATTTATTTGCAAAGATATATGCACTCCTATGCACATTGCAGCATTACTCACAATAGCCAAGACATGGAGACAACCAAAGTGTCCTTCAAGAGATGGCTGAATGAAGATGTGGGACATATATACAATGGAATACTACTCATTGCTAAGAAAAGATGAAATACTGCCATTTGTGACAACATAGACAGACCTTGAGAATATCATGCTAAGCTAAATAAGTCAGAAAAAGGTAAGAACCATATGATTTCACTTGTGTGGGGTATAACACTGAAACTCATGGACACAGACAACAGTAAGGCGGCTACTAGAGGGAAGGGGGTTGGAAGGGAGTAAAGGGAGAAAGGGGTCACGTACATGATGACAGAAAATATGACTTTGGGTGGTGGGCACACAATGCAATATACTGATAATGCATCATAGAGTTGTAAACATAAAATCTACATAATCTTATTAACCAATGTGACCCCAATAAATTTAATAAAAAAATAAGAAAAAATGAACCAACCGTAGCTGACAATAAGTACTTGCATAATTTTGCTCTAGAGCCCCTTTTTGAATATCTGCAACCTGTAAAAATGCATGACTAACCCCTCAGCCGTGCTCTTTATAAAGCCAATGCCAACTCTTGAGGAGTCATAACTCCCCTCTGAGTGACTAGCTTTATAGTGACAATATTCTTCAATATCATCCTATCTTTGAAAAGGTTAATATCTCTTTGCTCTCCATGCTCATTCCTAAACATGCCAGCTTTTCCAAAAAGCACCCAAGCTTGCCTCATCTGAAGCCCTTAATCACTACAGATGCTCTGCTTAGGACTCCCACCCGTGTGTCTATCATTCCAGCGCACGAGTGTCCAACACTCCAGGCAGCATCCCAGATGCTGCCTCACCAGAGCTGGGTAGACAGCGATGATCAGGATCAGTTCTGTGATGAGATGCTGTTCTGTGCAGTGCAGCCAAAAAGAGTGCTGGCCTTTTTCATTGCCATATCACGTTGCTAACACATATCTAATGTGCTGTCATTTATCACCCCCGTGAGACGGGCTGTGTTGTGCTGAGCTTTCGTCATCTGCTGTATGTGTTCACTTGGCAGCAGTCCTTATCTTCCTTAGATGGAATCATCTAAAGCAGTGAACGTCGTTGTCATTGTTCACTTTGGATTTTAAAATCCTTCAAAACGTTCAGGTATTTAATCAAAAAGGTTTGTGTCACTCAGTATCAACTTTTTGTCAACACCAACAAATACTTCTGGAAAGCCCAGAACCATTAAAAAAAAAAAAAAAATGCACCTTTGAATGCTATAAAATTGGCTATATAATCTTGTTATGAATAAACAAAATTTAAGTTACTTTGAAGACAATCCCCTGTGAAGAAGTACCCATCACCTTTCAACACCTGACAACATTATACGCATAGTTTGAAGGCAAACATTCATTTTGTCGAATCTCCTACAACTAGGCAAAAGTATTATAAAACATAGGTGGGTATGCTGCTAACAGTTTGAGATCTCTGAATAACGCATTTTCTTAAGATCCTTCAAGTTAGTTAAGAACTTTTTTTTAAGACTATACACAATTTTTGTGGCTTCCCATTAACTACGTCCCCTGGAGTTCTGATGGACATTAAGAATGAAAGAACAGGAGAGGATATCAAGAAACTTTGGGTGCCCACTCCCACTAACTAGTTCTCAGTGATGACGTAGGTCAGGCTGGTTATAGGACTGAGAGGGAAATAAACATCGAATCATCTCAACTCTAAGGCCGCTTCCTTACGGCTGGCCCAATACACCTTTGCCCTGCTCACTCTGCTTCCTCCCTTCCTTCCAGGCTCGCTTTCACTTCCTCTTCAAGCGGTCGGTCCTCATCTCCAAAGGAATCGTCAGCTTCTGAAAGCCACCACCCTTGACCTGAACAGCACCTGGGTCCTGCTCAAAACTTTGTTACCATTATCACCCACTTGGGATGAAAAACTTCAAAAGCAAACAAAGCAAGGCAAACTGTGGCATCACTGCAAGGAACCCTAATCTCTAGGGCCTGTATAATATGCTCCTCGTAGTGTCTACGGGCAGCTGACTGAGCTGATGAACTGCTTAAGGAAAACAGCCCTGGCTTTGCTTTTATAAGCATGAGCTTCTGAGCTGGTCCATTTATACAGCTTCAGCTACTAACCCCAGGCAGAGAGACAATCCCTAAATTTCTACCTCCTGTCTCCTAGCCCCCTGTGCTCAACCTCTAGCTGCTAACAACAACCCTACAGGGATATTCTGCTGATACCTCAAATTTAACAGGCACAAAGCACCATCTTCTTGACCCTAATTCCCAACCACCCAAGCTCAAAACATCACCCTGATTCATGGCTGTCCATTTCTTAGTCGATGTTGAAAGGTTTCAAAAGTTTCCTCTTCAAAATCTCTGCCTTCTTCCTTTCACTGGCCTCTTCCTTTCCCTAGCCTGGCCTCTCCCTCGTGAATTGATTGAATTCTCCATGCATTTCCCTCCACCAACTCATTCTGCACACTGCTGCCAGGTAAATCACCCTAAAAGCAGTACTGCCACCATTTTACTCCTCTATCTAAAAAGCATCACATCCACCATCGTATATGAAGTAACCATGCCCCCCAAATCAACTTAAATCCAACTAAGCCTCTACACCCAAGTTACAGAACATTCATAAATTGCAAATGACTCCGTGAGGAAGCAATCAACAAAAGCCAAGGTGTGGGAAGTTCTATAGAACAAGTGATCTGGTTTCTTCAATAAGTAAATTTCAAGGGGTAAAAAAGAGAGATGGAGGGGAACTTATAGATTAAGAGAGTCTTAAGAAATTTACCAAACTGCAGTATTTAAACTTAATTTGGAACCTAGTCAAACAAACCGTAAAAAATACACAATCACAATATTTAAGTCAACTGGAAATGTGAACATTGACTGGATATTTGATAATAAGAAAATTATGTTTTTAGGTACAACTGTGTTTTTTACAGAGTCTTTTCTCTTTTAGAGATTCATAATGGAATACATATGAAACAATATTATCACTAGAATTTTTTCTAAATAAGGGAAAGGGAAAATGCTAGGGGCAGAAATGAAAGACTACCACCATGAACGGATAGTTCCTGAAACTAGTGAAGCTGGATGGTAGTTGGGGGTTCAATATACATGTCTATGTATTCTTGAACATGTTTGAAATTTGCTATAATAAAACAAAAGAAAGTAACAGCCCACTGCCTAAAAGGGCAAGTCCAAACTTCTCAATCTCTTATTCAAAGATCTCCCTGTCCCCCAAAATTATTCAATCTTATTTTTTGGTTAACACTTTCTAAGAAAACAAACAAACAAACAGACCAAAAAGCCTCCATTCTCTCAGGCTTTATATAATACTATTCATATAATATATTCGACAATAACCACATTAAAACGTGCCAAGTTCTACTCTGTGCATGAACTCAGCTACTGTAGCCCATCCTGACCTCTTCTGTCTATGGTCTCCTCTGCACTTGTGTTTACAGTGAACAATTTCCCTGGGAACAAAAATTGCTCTATATTGTTCTTGGTTTAATTTGTATTTTTGTCTTAACGCCCTCAAGGTTAAAAAAGAAAGAAATATGTTAAAAAAGAAAGAAATAAGTTTTTCCATTGAGTGAAAAGAATAAATTAATATAAATTTAGAAAACTCATACAAGTAATAAATAGAGGTGGAGGAAGAAGCAACATAAGAAAACCCCCTTTCTTAATAACTGAATAATCATAAACAGTCTTATATAATTGTTTCCAGTCCAAAAAGAATCTTGGGTAAATAATGTAATTGTCAATGTTCTCAACTATTAAAGTCAAAAATAAGAATAGCCTATGTTTTTTGCCTTTGGGCTCCTACACTAAGTAAAGTTGACCAAAACCTGCAAATGGAGATCAGTTACAGCACCGTCGTTTACTTCTTCTTTTCCTTCTAAAGTGTGTGTGTTTATTTTCCCATCTTTATGCAGTTTCAACTTGCTGAATTATTTGCTATATATCACAGAAACAGAAACTCTCCTAAATATGCTATAGCGATATATAAAATCAAACTAAATTCACTTTTTGTAAATTTCCCACATCGCTTAAGACTGCCTTTCACGCTCTTGGTTTTAATATGACCTAACCCATAATACTTGCTAATTCTAGCTCTTAACCAGATTGCCCATTAGAATCAGATGGAATCCTACTGAAGGGGGCTCTCTAGATATGCGGTCCACAGGTAATCCTGGTTGTACACTCCTGTTTTAAAATAACAGATGTGACAAAACTAAGATTAACCATGACTGTATAACAGAAGCCAGAAGACTTCATTAACCAGATCACACATACATGTAAAACAGAGCAAGGCATGGGATTCGTTAGGTCCCAGTGCAGTCTCCGACCTCTGCACTGATGCTTCCTGCACCTCTTAACCATGGCAACTGGGTCCTGCACAACACGGCAGAGCACCACAGAAAGTTCTTTTCAGTATCACTTTCATTAGCAAAACTCATTCGAATAACGCAGATCTTATAAGGCTAAGATACAGAGAAATATTGTAACAGCAGGTTCTACATCACCTTTCACTTCAAAAGGTTTAAGGTCAACGGCATAAAATATTAATATCCTGCTGTTTTAACTTGCACTCAGTTTTTACATTAAGCTTTGCATACTCATAAGAAACACAATCAGCGATGTCCCTTGTTTCCATATTCCAACCTTACCTCCAGAGCAAGAATATAATAAGCACTGCACACTGACATAGTTACTAGCAAGCAGTCCTCGCAGGAGTGACAAGCAGGAACAGATGCACACCCTCAAAGGAACGGCAATCACAGAGCTGCTCTGTGCTTCCTGCCGGCAACCATTTCATAAAAGCAAAGCACACACAGAAAACTAAACTACCTCTAAAAATAGGAAAGAGGGGAAGAGGGAGACGAAGAAGAAAGGGATGGGGGGAGCAGGGAGAGGGAGGACCAATGGCCACGAGTACAGCTGTGATCACCAAATATTCAGAGCATTCAGATGATCCATTCTGAACTACTGTAGTAACAAAAAGGAAATAACCTTAATTTTCAAAGCAAAGGCTTAAACCAGTTTTAGTTCATTTTATCAAAATCTTTGGCATTTTATGACTGGAAAAGCCAAATCTCTATTCAGTGGCTCCTGTTCTTTAAACCTGAAAACCTCAGTCTTCATAACTTGTAAACATGTATACGAGTACAGGTGTAAATAAACTACTATACATACAACACTTAGTAAAATCCTAGTGAGACACAGTCCTTAACACGAAGTCCTCATTTTAAAAATATGTGAAATAAAATCATTTCAACTAAAAGAATATCACAGATTTTCTTAAGTTAAATGTCAAGATGCCAATATATAACCCAAAATCAGTTTGTAAACCACTGACTTAAATTTCAGAAAGAGAGCTGGGGCAAGCTGAGGTCTACATTTGACTCTTCGGTGGTAAAAATATGATTTAAAACTCTTATCTCAGGCTCTCCATCTCTAAAATGGGACAATATGATACAATAAAAACGAAAAGTCAGATGGATTAATAAGATGTAGAAAGCACTGTAGTGCTTGAGCCTAAAGTGACAGATAAAGTGTAATTACTGTAAGAATTTTTATAAACTCACTTGAACAAAGCAATTTCACAATCTGTATTTTCTTAAGTGCATCTTGAATGGTCTTTGTTTTACTTGACATAATCAAAATGGTAAAAATTTGCTGAGCCTGGTAATCATTTAAAATTCTCTAACCAATTAAGAGTAAGCAGGCAGCAATAAAATGTTAACCTTACCCTGTGACAAAAATCCAGCAATAACAATGTCATGCTGGTGTCTGACTTGGGTGGATTCTTCTGTAAAAGTGAACTGCAAACCCCACAACTCTGTGATAGAACAGACAGTCATAAATTCTCTGCCCCCCTTCTCACCAACTGGGCTCTGTCTTCCCTCTGCTTGAACCTGGGCTACCTGTTTGACCAAGAGTGTGGCATGTGTGACAGCATGCAATGTCCAGGCCTGGGCCTTACTTAGGAGAGCCAGCCTCCACCTATGTCTTTCAGAATGTCTTCCTAGCAGAACCCAGCTATCGTGTAAGATGGTCAGCTTCCCCGAGACCACCAGGCTGCGAGAGCCTATGGAGAGAGACCACGTGGAGAAGCCAAGCCTTCTAGGGCCTCCTCAGCCAGCTCGCCTTAGGTGAAGCAGCCATGTGAAGGATCTCAGTTGATGCCATGTGAAACAGAAGCATTGCCCAGCTGAGCCCCTACTGACTCCCTCACTCACACAAGAGTGAGCAAAAATGAATGCTGCCTCGCCGGGCCTGGCTCAGCGGTTGAGCATCGACCTGGGATCCGGGAGGCCAAGGTTCGATTCCCGGTCAGGGCACATGTCCTGGTTGCGGGCTTGATCCCCAGTCGGGGGCGTGCAGGAGGCAGCCAATCAATGATTCTCATCATTGATGTTTCTCTCTCTCTCTCTCCCTCTCCCTTCCTCTCTCTGAAATCAATAAAGATATATCTGAAAGAAAAAAAATGAATGCTGTCTTAAGCCATGAAGTCTCTGAGTAATTTGGCAGGCAGCGACAGACAATCAAACCCAAAGAACTATCACTGTGTTTGAGAATTTAGGCATAGTCCCACATTACTTCCACAATCAGGATAGGTGTACTAAATTTTTAAAAAGTGTTGCCAATCCAGGAAAATATAATTATTGTCACTCTAAGATCTCGGGCAGGCAAGAGCAATGTCAGTGAGGCAATGTCACAACTGCTTTTTAGTATCACTCAGATCATATATAAGGACACTCCCTACCTCACATTCTTTCACCTGTTACCATTAGCACCACCACTTATTATGACCTCTTGGTTCCTAACAGCCCCCTTGCTGTGGCCCTGGTGCACCAAACCTCAGTAAGCACACGGCCTTCAGAAGGACGCTTAAATCATCAGTGCAGTACGAGTCCGCGAGGCACTTGGCTTTTAATGGCCCAACCTCTAAAGTCTCAAAGAAACAAGTTTTAGAGGTGGTAAGTAGGAAGGAAGGCCTGTCCTTTCCACCCTTGGGTCCCCTACACCAAGATCTAATCAGGTCAAGCAGACCCTTCCTGGGTAACCAGGAATTTAAGGAGACCAGACTTGCCACCAAATCTAACTACTCTGGGGTATCGGCTGCGATGTTACTATTTTCTAAGTTTGGCCCAGTGTATTAAGATGTCCATGTTTCCTTCAAGTTTCACTGGGCCCTGGACTCCCAAGTGCTCTGACTTGTGTGTCTGCTGCATCTGCACTGGGAGCCAGTGGATCTCAGCTGCCCATCAGTTCCTGCTCCAGGCATTGGTAGGACAGTGGGAGAGTCCTGGTGCTACAGAGGCCGGGCCCAATTAGAGGAAGACTTCTACTCTAACTTAAATGTTAACTGTTCGTTGGGCAGCACACTATCCACTGAGAAAGCAGAACAAAAGTTCCAGGAGCGGGCATCTTTCTGGAGACTCGGTGGCCTGGCTGATGTGACGTGAATACATCACCCACAACAGGCCATCAAAAAAGGCTAAGAAATGAGAAAAACTATTTCTGCAACAACAATCTCACAAGTAATCTAGCCTTAAATATGGGAAGGCGGGAAGGACGGGACACTAATTTTACTTAAAGGTATGGAATTCTCAGCTAGAAAAAATATCAAATGAAACAAAACCTAAGAACAGCCCAGTTTCAGAGCTGGATTCAAAACAGAAGTTGTGTCTGCCTCCTTGAAAAACCCTCCAGGTCATGGCTCAGTATCAATAAGATCTGTGTATTTTCCTACTTGACAGCAAACGTCAAGTTCTCCCTGCCTGAGGTTAATTTTATCACTATTTAAATATTTATGTGGCAGTTAACAAAAGTAAAATGATTTTACATTCGTTCTCTGTTAATCTCCAGAAAAAGAGATCAAGGCACCATAACCTGGAGCGACTTGTTCTGGGACCCCTCCCGCCTCCACCTGCAGAACACTGCTCAGCACACCCAGGGGTTACACATTCAAGCCAATGATGCCTAAATGGGCAGTTTTGAAAAGAGATGAAAACAATGAGATTTTTTTCAGAATCACAAAACCTGAGAGATGACTTTGTTCCAAGGAATCCTCTTCCTGCCTCTTTTGCAGATTCCCACAATAAATGAAATAGCGTATTTCTAGTGTGCCTCAGTCTCACACACTTGAAAATGTGCAGCCAACAGTATGACAGGAGTGACACCAAGTAGGTGACATTTTGGAAGGTGCAGCTGCTGCTCAGAGGAGCAAAAACATGTATTTCTATTATCACAGTTTCAAAAAGAGTGTGAAGCTGAAAAGGGAGTGCCACGGTGTGTGGTCACAGGGCTGACACCAGAAGAAAACTCTGCCACTCTGTGACTATGACACTACTGCCTTGTCTCCTCACTGAGTCGTCCCCAGACACAAACACGCCGAGACAAATGAGCCTTCCAACTGCAGGATGGATTCCGCCTGCCAGGAAAAAGCCCAGGATCCAGCAGAGAAAAACTGCTGCCGTCTTCACAAGAGCAAAAATTATTGTCTTTTTCAAGATTCAATAAACAAAAGAGCATTTCAATTTTTCAGCAAGAAATATTTCCCATTCAAAGAAACACTGAAGTTCAAACTCTCAACACCTGTAAGGCCATGCATCACCTGGCCCCATCGCCTTTGTTAGGCTGGGACATGCCCAACTGCTGGTGTTTGCTAAACTTCTCAATGACTTCGGTCTCCAGGGATAGTTTAACCCAAAGAGCAGCCCACCAACAAAACTACATTGGCCCTAAGCATAAAATTCTACAGGGAAACTGAAACCAAAAATATTCTTCTCTAAACCCTCCGCACTGGCGAGCATTCTCCTGTGTTCCTGCTCATGCAAGAGCACGAGCACTGCACGGAGTGGGAAAGCATACCCCACGGCAGGGCCCCTGCTTCACCAGAGTGAGCCTTCTCACTGTAGTTTCTTCAGCTTTATTCCCTAATATCAAGCCCATAGCTGGCCCCAATAATTTAACACTAAGCCATCATTAAAATATCTGTCACACTGGAAATCAGACTGACAGACTGACTACATGATTTTATAAATTTTCTAGAAGACTCCCAAAAAGGTTTACCAGTCAATCTCTTTCTCTCTTCTTTGTCTTCGTTTACCATGCCCCATGAAAGCCTATCCTGTTTATCTCACTAATAGACAACACCTCAAGTAATATAACCCGCAGACTATCAGCCTGCGAAATAGTTTCCCTGCCTGAGCCTCCAGCCTCTCCACTCAGTTTTCCCACTGCTACCACGTTAATATTCCTCCACCTCATCACACCCAGCAAAACCCTGAGAGGGCCAGCACAACTAAAACAAAGGCCACCACTGTCAGCTTGCACACAGATCCCCTAAAAGACCTGTTAAAGCACAGACTGTATGCATGCCAACCTCCCAGAGTTTCTGGTTTGCTAAGTCTGCATTTTTATTATGTTCCCAGGTGACACTGATCTAATGGTCTAGGAAACATATTTTGAGAACCACTGACTCAAACAATGGTTCCCAATTACAGGATTCTAAACAAATATATTGCAATCACTGTAGGAGCTAAAAGAACAACAATAACAAAAACAAACAAAAAAATCAGAGGATCCAATCTCTAGATAAATCTAATATATACCCCGCCTTCAGAAACCACTAGTCCAGAATGGCCGGAATAGCTCAGCTGATTGAGAGTCCTACTGTGCACCGAAAGGTTGCTGGTTCGATTCCCAGTCAGGGCACAAAACTGGGTTGTGGGATCGGTCCCGGTCAGGGCATGCACAGAGGGCAACCAATGTTTCTCTCCCTCTCCGTTTCTCTCACTCTGAAAATCAATAAAAATATACACTAAGAAAAAAGAAAGAAAAAAGAAACCATCAGTCTAAAGATACTCACACACAAAACTCTTAGATGACACTAGGCCTTCCACAACCTACACCCAGATCTACCTATCAAACTTACCTTCTAGTCCACAAAACAAACTGTTACCAATAAACCATTTTTCTTCCTAATTTCCCCTGAATAGCCTTGAACACTCATTCTTTTGTGCCACCTACCAATATAATCTTATGTGTCACTCTACCTATCTGGAGTGCCATTCTCCATCTGTGAATTTCCCAAGGATCAGCTCATCATCAACCTTAAAAACCTTTCTTAGTCCATTCGACATGTCTCCGATATATAACACATTTTGCCAGCTACTGTTTTTACATTCAGCAACAACAGTTCATTTATGTGTATGTGTCATTGCTTATCCAGTTTATTGATGGGTGTATAGGCTAATATTACTCGGTAATCTGTAACCTGAAAGAATATGGGGGGGAATTGGAGAATACAGAGGCCTAAAAACAACTTAAAAGTAAAATAATTTTATTGTATAATAACTTCAAATGTTTAATGAATCTCTTCTTCAAAAAGGCTTTATTCTTGAATCTGTGCATTAATCATAAAGACGAATAGAAAAAAAAATAGTTAAGAATCAATCAACCATAGATTAACTCAAATCATGACTAAGGTCATTTTTCTAAAACATGTTTGAAAAAAATAGGGGCAGAAAAAGTAGATAGGAAAGAGGGGGAGGAAAATGGAAGAAGAGAAAGAACCCCGCCATACCTTGACCTCAAACCAATTAAACACGACACATGAAAAGAAATGTTATTTCTGTGTTGGACCTCTCGTGCCTTGTATTATTAGCTAAGGTTTAGTTTTATATTCTTTATCTGTCAAGTCACTTATGCCAATGGTATGTGTATGCATTAACTGAAATAGCAACAGTATTGCCAAGTGTGTGATTTAGGCACTATAAGCTACTGAGAGTTTTAACTCTCAGTTGATACCTCTTTAGTGTCTTAAACATATCTTGGGGGTGAAGGGAGTGCGGAATAGAAAAAATTACTGCTAATGGATACAAGGTTTCTTTTTAGGGTAATGAAAATGTTCTAAAATCCTAACACAGTAATGGTTGCACAACTCCAGAAATTTACTAAAAATCATATATCTATACTTTAAATGGGTGAATCTTATGACATGTAAGTTATATCTCAATAAAGCTGTTTAAATAAACAAACAAATGAATAACTCATTCCACCATATAAAGATAAGATCTCCAAATCACTCTATAAAACCACATGTGAAAAGTATAACTCATTTAATAAGCCAGAAACATTTTTAATCATTTTTACATTTCAAGTTAATGTCTCATAGAACTTAAAGTTCTTCAGTTTAATATAGATATTGTTAATATGAGATAATGAATTTTGTTTTCCAAAGTGTAGGAATTATATACATTTGACAAATCCAAAGTAAATAAAGTACAGCATATCTTACTTTGTTCATAACCATAATTAATTATTTATGATAATATTTATGATAATATTACAAGATTCAAGCATCGTTTTGAATTTAGAACATTAGTCTTAGTGAGTCAAATATCAGGTCATAAAAACTTACTCAAAAGTATTTTGTAACTTTGTGAGAGTAGGATTATATAACCTGTAACATACTATTGTATTCAGGTTTTAAATGCAGTAAGTACTATGATACAAATAATTCCATTTAATATTATATATCCCAATAGTGTCTAATATGCTTCCATAACATAAATTATTTTTATTAGTATATCTCTTTACATTTGTATACTTTTAATCTATCTATAATTTATATTTAAAGCGTATTTCTCAAACCCAAAATGAGGAACTTATATTAAAAGATGCGAGATATATTCTTCAAAACGCTATTGTTAAAAGGTAAAGAAAGGCTATGGAAATGTTCAAGTTTAAATACAACTAAAGAGACATGAAAAGTAAATGCAATATCTAACCCTAGACTGAACTGTCTACTGAAGGGAAAAAAAACTGAAATAAGCCAGTCAGAGAAAGACAAGAACCATATGATTACACTTAAATGTGGAATCTAATGTACAAAGTAAACTAACAAAATGGAAAAGACTCAGATACAGAGAACAGACTGACAGCTGTCGGAGGGCAGGGGGACTGGAGGACTGGATGAAAAAGGTGAAGAGATTAAGCAAAACAAACAAACAACTCAAAGATGGACGACAGTATAGTGCTTAAGGGGATGGGGGAGTTAGAAGAGAGTAAAGGGGGGAAAAATGGTGATGAAAGGAGACTTGACTTTGGGTACTGAACACACAATACAATATACAGATGATGTATTATAGAATTGTACACCTGAAACCCATAAAATTTTATTGACCAATGTCACCTCAATAAATTCCATTTGAAAAAAACTGCCAAGCAGATCATTAATGGGTCAGCTGACAAAACTAAAATATAGACATTTTGACAATTTACAGTCAAACTGTTAAAAGGAAAATATCTGTGTGTATATATACATACACATACACAAATATCTATATGTACATACACAAAAAACTGATAATGTAACAAAATGTTAACACTAGTTGAATCTGAATAAAGAGGTATATGGATGCCCATTGTACTATTCTTATTGTTACCACCTTTCTAAAAGTTTGAAATTATAAAGTAATAGTGACATAAAATGCATTTCATAAATAACATGGTTGTTATTGTTGTTCTTAGTGTTTTTAAACTCTGCCTTTTAACTGAAGTGGTTAGTTCATTTACATTTAATATAATTATTTATATGGTTGGTATAAGCCTAACATCTTGCTATTTGTTTTCTATTCATTCTATCTTTCCTTTATTTTTCCTCTCTTGCTTTCTTTTAGATCAAATATTTACTTACTATTCAATTTAATCCCCTTTACTAACTTTTTACCTATACATCTATTTTACAATTTTAGTTTTGCTGTAGGGCTTAAAATACACATTCTGAACTTAACACAACTTACTTTAAACATCATACCTCAGATTAGCAAGCCTCAGACTAGCAAACTAAGATATAAAATGTTAAGTAACCAGATTCTCAACAATAAAGATATTTTATTCAATACACAAATATTCACCAAGTACCTACTACAGGCATATAGTAATTGAGAGAGTGGCAAAAAAAAAACAAAAAAAACCCTCAGGGAACATAGTTGCAATCCATATCCTTTCTACTAAACCATCAATAAAGCGCACTGACTTAATCCAAAAAAATGTCTAATGAATGAATAACCAAGAATTAATCATTCAATCCACCAGGAACAGGTCTATACTGTCAAAAATAACTATAATTTTCCATCATGATTTATTTATTCCTGCAAGACTCCTATTTGCCATGCAAGTAATTTCATTCCTACAGTTATATTTTTCAACTGTCTACATATTCTTAATTTTTTTCATATTAGTAGGTACTATTTGACCAAGACATTTCTATTTAGCTATGTCAAATTTGTTTCAGTTGACTCTTAATTGTATTTCTAATTTTCATCCGGCCAAATCAAATATGTTTTCCTGGTCTATGGAGAGAAAATATAATAAAATTTCTAAATACCATCTCTGTAGCATCACACCAAACAGTAATATCATTTCTCCAATCTTAACCAAATGAATCAAAATGATACATTTATACTTATAGATTTATTCTCATCTCAAAAGAAGCTCTTGACCTGTCATTTACCCAATATATGCAAGAGTTGACTGCAGGAAAATGGTCATAAAATTAAGCTACATATATGTTTATAAAATAGTGTTTAAGAACATTTTAATATTAACTCTTGATATATGACTAATTACAGTGAAGTAAAGTACCTTACAACAGAAAGCCAAATACTGCAAATCCTTAATTGCTAGGTACTAGGCATCTCCTAATTTTAAAGTCTGGTAAAAGAAGTTTTCTAAAAGGTAAAAGATGTTCATGAGGTCAGCAGCATCACCTTTAAATAGAAACATTCCTTTCTCCCTCTGTTTATGACTAGGGAATATTTGAGGTTGCTAATTTCTGTGTTGTTGTTCTAACCTGTTACTCTGAGGAGATGGCACCCTTTGTTGAAAGACCATACCTGGAGGACATCCTGGATCTTCACCCACACATCTGCCATGTCGTACAGTTTGACATCTTCCTGCTGAGGCAGTGGGGTCACGACGGTGTCCTGCAGGTACCCCAGGACCACAGAGTGAGCAGTGGCTACAGCATTAAACTTGTCAAACAGCAACTCCAGAAGTTCTAGAAGTAACCTAGCCAAGAAATCAAATAAATAAATCACATTAAAACATACACCCAAAGATGACTTACAATGACCTGCAAGGGAGCCACCAAACTAAAATGACCATGCAAACAGCACATTAGATTTCAGCAGTTTGACTTCAAACAAAGAAACTTTTTTGAAAACATATCTAAGCCCTAGTTTCCTCTACTATAAAACAGAAAAGATGTAAGAATTAAAAAACCAACTGTAAAGTTCCTCAACCAGCAGAACCAGCTCAATAAAAATTTGTTTCCTTTTTAACATATTTTAATGATTACAATCACACTGCTCTATATTCTTAAGCAGTTTCTCCAAGGAATTCAGGCAATTCTTCAGCCAGTTCAGATGTCACACGGAATATGCTACTCCCTAGCAATAAATTCGGCACTTAGGTAAGGATGCCGATCGGTTTAGTCATGGAAAGCTATGCTTACTACCATTCAAATGCATGGTGTAAGTTGCCTGGAAAAAAAAATGCGCCTGCCAAGCAATCTGACTTTCACCACAGGGAGCAGCTTAGTCATCCGCATTATCTCATTTGTCACGGTGAGAAATGCTGGACACATATTATTACATCAATTTTATAGACTCAAGGACACAAAATGAGGTTGCAAGGCAGCTGGGCCTAGAACAAACGTTGACTCCCTTGCCAGTGCATCTGGCCACCTTCCTCTCTCTCTAGTTCTAGAACACAGACATCTGTTCAGAGACAGTATAGAGCTTTACAGCATGGACACAAAGGGATTCCTCCACCACTGAGACGCACAGTATCACTGACGGCCCAGGCTGGGAATCCTCCTTCCTCCTCTCAATTTGTATAGTATTTTATCCCACTTTTAAGGAATTTAACCACCTGTGGCTCCCATATGTGATTCAACTATTTCGAGTCACATTTATTTATACACAGACATTCTACCCCCCTTCTCCATCTCAGTCTTTCAGTGTGGACACTACTTTATACATCTCTGTACACTCAGCACGTAGAAGAGAGATCGGCAAATTATGCTGAATGAATTTAATGTGTATACCACAACAAGTGCAGAAGATATGGAATGTGACTTTTATTGCATATTGTGTGGCTCTCAGTTCATAGTTCCTAAGTAGATTCATAAACTAACCTGGAAAGGGGGAAAGGAAAGCAAAAGAGCTTGTCGGCAATGTCAATTAATAAGATCCTATTACCATAAATTAGAGGTTATGACTACAATCTCATCAAAACATACAGCATGTTATCTATTCCTCTGGCTTCTTTACTGACCAATTATTATAATTAATGTGCTAACGTGACGGCCAATAACTGTCTTATGATAAAACCCTAACATGTATTTGACATTTTAATTTAGAAGAGACAGAATCAATAAAAATGTATGTAGCACTCCCAATCTAGAATACACATAACCCAGAATTTACAGAGTACATTTGTAAGTAAAAGCCATCCTACCTTTGGAATGGTGATTTTTTAAATTTCTTAAAGGTCAATTCATATTTACATGCACAAATACCTAAAGCAAGTCTTCTTTCTCATCTGTGCTATTGGAGAGCTACTCAATTATCACATAGCAGTCAAAATAATTAATTAAATATAAGAAGTACTCTGTATAAAACTGGTATTTGGTATCACACAGAGTTAATACTTGACTAAGTGATGGTCCTGCTTTCCAAATAAAGATTTTTGCTGACTATGTATCCCTGCAGCTCCCAAAATCAATCCACAGACCGTAACGTGTTTTTCAGTGATATGCAGCAAAATAAGAAAAATGGGACCACAGACTGACTTTTCACAAAGGTAAAGAGACTTAGTTTCATATTTTTTGTACTCTCTTAGCAGGAGAATCCGGTCCTTTCTCTCATGATGGCAGTTACATTGCCAAATGTCCCCGTGACAAATTAAAACTCCATAACCTTATGTCACACTCCAATGTCTTTGAAACCGTATTGTCCACGACATTCAGAAGCCTGGGGCACACTGGTGTGGTGTCCAGCTTCCCAAAGGCATGAAGGTCTGGGCACAGGCCTGTAGACCAGCAGTGAAGCAGAAGGCACTGAAGAGAAGGGGCTCCTCTGGATGGAAGGTGCTGCTGCCTGGCCATCGCCCCAGCCACCAAGCTCGTGACTGCATACCGTGGCCGCCACTCAAGGACAAGACCGACTCAGCAACCAGGGGCAGTGCTCTGTGTAGAAGAGACCTAGCAGGAAGCGAGGTGTACGGTGAGATCCGTGGTATCTATTAACACCACAGAAGTAGCAATCTCTCCATACGATGCTGACAGAGCGCCAGTTCCCTCACTCCCAGAGGATCAAAGCCAAGACAGACCACCACAGCCCAGGGGACACTGCGCGGAGGGATAAAGGAGAGACGGGCAGAATGGGTGAGGTTCCACTTGCTGCCTGCCTCCTCTGAGCATCCAGCCGTTCCAAAGAGAGGGAAGCTCTCCTCCGCCTTATCATCACATGATCATGGCAAGAGGAATAAACCCGCAGCTCCGCATCAAAATTAAAAACTTCTGTGCTACAAATGATTCCATCGAGAAAGTAAAAAGACAACCCACAAAATGGGAGAAAATATTTGCAAATCATATATCAGAAAAAGCATTTCTATTTAGAATATCTAAAGAATTCTTAAACTTGTAATAAAAAGACAATAACCGAATTTAAAAATGAACAAAGCATTTGTAGCTACCTCCTCCAAAAAAAAAAATATAAATGACCAATAAACAAATAGATGTTTAACATCATTAGCCACCAGAAATATGCAAATCAAAACCATGAGATACCACTCCAACCCACCAGGATGGCTATAATCAAACAGACAGGCAATAACAAGTGTTGGTGAGGAAGCAGAAAAGCTGGAACTCTCATGTAGTGCTGCTGGGACGTAAACTGGTACCGCTGCTTTGGAAAACAGTTTGCATTTCCTCAAACCCTTAAACACAGAGTTATTACATGGACACAGCAATCTCATTCCTGGTATATACCCAAGAGATATGAAAACATATATGTGCACAAAAACTTGTATACAAATGCTCACAGCAGCATTATTCAAAATAGAAAATATTAAATTATAGTAAAACCATAAAAGTGGACACAAGTCAAATTTCCATCAACTAAATAACAAGCAAACATAAGGTGCTATAGTCATACAATGGAATCTCATTTGGCTATAAAAGGGAATGAAGTACCGATACATGCTAGAACACAGATGAACCTTGAAAACAGGCTGTGAAAAAAATCACAGAAAACTACATATTGTATAATTATATTTATATAAAATATCCAGAAAAGGCAAATTTATAGACAGAAAATATATTAGCGGTTACTTAGGTGGGTGGGAAGTGACTGCCAAACCATATGGATTTGTTTTGGGTGGGAGACAAAAATGTTCCAGAACTAGACAGTGGTGATAGTTGCACAATCCTGTAAATAAACTAAAAAACACTAAATTGCAAACTTTCAATGGGTGAATTATATAGCAGGTGAATTATATCTCAATATATCTCTTTTTTGTAAACCATCAGCTGCGGCTCTGAGTGGGGAGAGTGAGAGCCCAACACCTCCCCTGTAGTGAAAAGGAAATACATGGAGCAGTGGAAAAAGGAATCTATCTGCTGCCTCAAAAAGTGAAGGCTAACAAAAACCCGATTCCTTCGGATTCCTGTTGCCAGGACATGGTAGTTCTCTTTTGGGCCACTTTTTGTTTGTTTTTCCTTCTAATACCAGTAATCTGTAAGAAACAAAAGATTCACATTCTTTCCCCATACTGATCATTCCTAACCCTTTCATTATGAAACAAAATCTCTCAACTTCTCTCAACAGACTAAGTGCTCAGTCTGTAAAATCAAAGTATTACTTAATACCTGTTCCAGGAGCCTCACAGAACTGCAGGAGGGTCCAATTAGAAAATAAACAGAACTAGTGAAGGTAACAGAATATTCAAGAGAGGCAAGTCAGGATCCCTCTGACGGGGTTTGTGGCTTGAACAACTCTGAGGAAGATGTCACCTCTCCTGAGACAGAGAGAGAATTAAGGACAGAAATCTGGAAGGAGTGGTGTTGGGCTTAGGTCTGGATATGGTACATTTAAGGTGCTATGTACTTAGGTTGCTGGATGGGCAAGTCTGGAGCTCAGGAGAGAGACCAGTACTGGAAATTTGAAAAGTGGGAAATATTTGAGAGATGAGATCACACAAGGATAAGACGCAGAGCAAGAAAAAAGAAAAGCAAGGGCCAGAGCCAGCATCTCCTGAAATAGCAGCATTGACAAGGTGGGTAGGAAGCAGCTAGGGAGGAGAGAGCCAGGAGAGAAAACTTTAGGAGACAAAGGAGAAGAGAGCACTAGTGGAGTCAAAGGCTGCACCGAAGTCAGGTAAGGTAAAGAGAGAGATTTACAACCCGTCGTGTCCCACTGGCCTTGGCAAGAGGGTTTCAGAGGAAACTGGAAGCTGAAGGCAGCACAGGGGCAAGTGAACAGCCAGTAACAGAAAGAAAGCGAAGTCAACCACACACTCCGCAACCAACATAGGCTCCTTGAAAAAGAAAAGGGGAAAGAAAGAGGACTCTCCTGATGCATCAAAGAAGAAAAGAGATTAGGACTCACTCACACAAACTGAACAGGAATCTGCAGGAGTCTGGCCCCATTTAAAGTGACGGGAACATGTTGTCAATATTCATCTGCCCACACCACGCCAGACTGAGAAAACAAGGGTTTACTTTTAGCTGCAGATGCACTCAGGATGAACTAAACACACACAGCCCCATGAGAATCACTCCCCATGCCACTCCCACCACAAAGTATTAAACAAATAGAAGAAATAAAACATTACAGTGCCATCAGCTCAGGTACTTAAATCCTTAGGCTCCAGGTTTTCACCATTGATCTAAAACACAACAGAGCAGGCAGAATCATTCAATTACTAGGTGGTGCCTTAAACTGGACTGAAAAACAGGAAACCTCATATGGGAATAAGCCTAAGAACCTCAGTGATTAGAATTTCAATTAATTGTGATTTCTACCCTTCAGATGACAATAACACATTCATACACACACACAGAGGTTATTTCAAGAGTCAGAAAATAGTATGGTATAATATGCAATACATCACAGGTGGTGAAAGGAAATACTAATCCTGGGAAGGCAAAGTGGTATAAATGCCAGTACAAAGGACTGTCGGAAACCGAGACTTGACACCAGGCCTCTGAAGAGGAGCCATGAGCCCTTCAATCTGCCACAGGACTTCTCCAGATCTCCAGTTCCTCAAATACAAATTCCCTAATCATAAATTGATTGTATCAAATGAAAAATGATATGTGAACGTATAATAAAAACGCACTCAAAATAATAGTAAACTGTTATTTATGAACCTTTAACAGTTACCATCTACTGAAAATTTTTAAAGGCAAATATAAGAGGCACTCCAGATGTTTCCATGGCCCAGCTTCATCTCTGCCTTCCCTCAACTTGGTTAGTAAAATCCTGCTTATGTTCCATAAGATACACCAATACCATTCCAATAAAACTGCCTCTTTAATTAAAGTAGTCGCAGTTGGGTTTCTGTTACTTATAACTAAAAGAGGCCTAATTCACAGACTAAGAGCCAGTGCCTTTATTCCTCTGTGACTCTATAACTCCTCCAAAACAAAACCAGATGAGCACAACGGACTGCAAAAAGTGACACTATAGTGACATGCGTGGCCTCCTGGGCCAGAAAGTGAGGACAGGGCCCCGTTTTATGCTTCCTCATAACCACACCTTTACCCTAACACATAGCCAGTGCCCATAATGGAAAAAGCATTCAGTCAAAGTTTGTGGGTGCCCAAATCGAGAGTAAAGAAATGAGCAATGTAGGGTGGCAGTGCTAGGAAAGCTCTGCATGGGGCTGGCGGCTAAAGCTGTTGCAACAGAAGGGATCACAGTAGGACTGAAGCGAGGACAATGATGATGATGATGGCGATGACAACAATGACACGCTGAGGATGACAACAGAGACGCCATGTCAACGTCAGCAACAGCCTCACTGACACAACACCACAGGCAGAGTGCGAAGTGCTGGACTCGGATTATCTCATCTAACCCATGGAACAACCCTGTGAGGAAGGTTCAGTAAGTCCTCACAGCATCATTGACGGGTTCGGGAACGTGAAACAAAACGACATGTAATGAACCACGGGCTACTCAGTGTAATCCAGAGTCAAGTTCCTATGCATCCCATTAACACTATACCAAAGCACTTTCAAGGACGCAAAGTTATTCCAGGGCCCGCTGTACCACTTTTACCCTCATTTTACAGACAAGAAACGCAAAGCTCAGAGAGAGAACAAAGGGACTCCATTTCGGAGACTGTTCCTTTTAAGGAGTGTTGGGGGAAAGGAAGCAATGTAAGAAACGAAGGCAAAGAGCTCAGTACTGATCAGCACTGCAGGATGCTAGGAAAACCAAGCCTAGAGAGCATGAAGCAAACTGTCCACACCTTCTCGCTGCAAACAGGTCTTTACCCCTACAGCGCTCTACTGAAAAGGTCTTGCCAGAGCCTCAATTACGTGGCCCAGCCTAGCAGACACTCCCTGGCCTTACTCAGGTAAGAGCTGTGTCATGTGTGTCCCCCCCCCCCCCCCAGGCACCGCTCTTCCGCCGCCCTCCCACCTCTGGCTGCTCGGCTGGAGCCTCCTCTGTACCTGCTGCGGACTCTCCTGTCCTCGCACTCTCGGGGGAGCTCACTGAGCACTGCGTCCTCAGTTATCCACCTGCTAACCACAGCCCAACACCTTCGGGCGGCCAGATCGCTCCCAAGCTACACACTTCACACTCAACATGTCTTCAATGGAGCTCATCATATTCCTCCCGCAGCTCCTTCCCCGTGTTCCCTAAGTCAGGCAGCGGCACCACTTCCCTCCTCCCTCCAATCCAATCAACAGCCAACTTCTACTTCTACCTCTTCGCCGTCTCTCCAACGGCGACTTCACTCCACTGCCACTGTGACTTTGCTAATTCAGGTATCATCTCTCCCCTGGGTTATTAGAACAGCCACCAAACTAGTCTCCTTTCCTCCAGTCCCTGCCTCTCCCCCTCTAGACTGTAAACTTGTTGAGGGTAAGAACTGTGTCTGACTTATCACTGTGTTCTAGTACTTGTCATGATATCCAGAGCCTGATAGGCAATAAATATTTGTTAAATGAAAGAATGAAAAACATGATGCCCTGGCAGGTGCGGCTCAGTTGGTTGGGTGCATCACTCCACACACCGAAGGATGGGGAATTCAATTCCCGTGCAGGGCACATGCCTGGGTTTCAGGTTTTATACCTGGTCGGGGAACATTCAGGAGAAGCAGATCAGTGGTTCTCTCTCACGTTGATGTTTCTCTCTCTCTCCCTCTCTCTCTCCCTCCCTCTCTCTCTCTCTCCCCCTTCCTCTCTAAAAACAAGAAAAGGGGGAAAAATGAGATCCAGTAGATGGAAGAGGTAGAGACCTGATGACAGATAATAAATGGTGAGGAAATGAGTTCATAGATTAGAAAACCACAATAAAAAATATTTCACACAAAACTATCTCTCAAAAAGATAACCTTATCAGCCTAAACATGACAACCAAAAGAAGTATAGTTACAAGCTGAAAGATACATGCATTCAGAGCTAACTTTAATAATACTGTAATAAATCTATTTTATGTAAAAAGAAAAAAGAAAAGTGTCAAGATGAAGAAAGTATTTGTTCTTTAAATCCAATTACCTGGCAAATTTTAAAAACAGCCTTTTTATAGATATAAATAAAATGTTCCTTAGGCTCCCGGGTCTTCTACTAACCTCCCTCCGCAGCCATCCCTATGTGTCTCATCCTCAAGTGCCACCAGGAAAAAGGCAAAGAGGTAAGAAGAAGAAATTAATTGCCACAATTGCACAAGAAAAGAAATGTCTATGGTATAAAGCAGTGTTATCGAGCTGTGAAAAATGTTTAATTTTTAAGGTGAGATACGGCTATTTGGATCTAAATTTAACATCCAGGAAACCTTGGATTAGTCATTTGGCTGGAAAATCCATGTTTGCAGCCAAGAGGCTGTCTTACTTGATCACGAAGTAAAGACACACACACAAGGAAGAAAGTAAGTTCTGCTCTACCACTTACCTGCCGAGACCCTAATATCATTTCCTCACTGACAGACAAAGGCAATAACCACAGAGTATCTATTTCCCTGCTACTACTACTACTACTACCACCACCACCACTAGCTCCAAATCAGGGGTGGAGAACCTTTTATCTGTCAAGGGCCATACGGATATTTATAACATCATTCGTGGGCCATATATAATTATCAACTTAAAAATTAGCTATGAAATAAAGCTCCCAGATTTATTGCATTTCAAGTCCCGCCTGTGGTTACCTTGGCAGGGCCAGACCAAATGATTTCATGGGCACTGTATAGCCTGCAGGCCAGACGTTCCCCACCCGCTAAATGATAGGAAAATACTAAAATCAGAGCTTAGATTTTACATGAAAAATTGAAAGAAATTGTTATTTCATACCAAATGGTCTTAGTTTTACATGCCTATATCTCACATACACATTTTCCTAATAAGCTTGGCTGACCTAGTATTCTTCATTTCAAACAGTACACAGATCCCATTTAATCTTCAAGGTTATCTAATACCTACTTTTAAGAAGTAGAAATAAGTTTCACCACTTATTAATAACAATCTTCATGTAAAAAGAAGTAACTATTTCAGGAGTGCTGACTAATTCTCCATCTGCACTGTGAAAAGAACAGGAAAAAACTATTAGCAACACAGAATGAAACACAGTAAAAATAAAAAGAAGACTAAACTGGGTCCTGGCTCCAGTCATTTCCTTCCTGTGCCACTTCTCGACTTGCCAAGTCAGCCTCTCCTGCTCAGTTTCTGAATTCCGAAGGGATGACCGCGAATGAATTTCTCATTTTAACATGTAGCAAATTAATGACTGCAATTACAAAATAAACCCAAGCCTCCTTTCTTTTAACTAAAGTTTTAGTATCATTCTTTCATAAGCCTTTCCCAAGATAGTCTCTTCAATAAAAGGTGTTGGGAAAACTGGACAACCACATGCAAAAGATTATTCTGACACCATATACAAAATCAACTCAAAATGAATTAAAGACTTGAATATAAGACCTGAAACCATAAAAGTCTTAGAAGAAAACATAGGGGTAAGCTCCCTGATATCAGTTTTGGCAATGATTTCTTGGATTTGACAACAAAAGCAAAGATAGCAAAAAGAAAAAATAAGTAAGTGGGACTACATCACATTACCAAGCTTTTGCACAGCAAAAGGAACCATCAACAAAGTGAAAAGCAACCTATGGAATGTGAGGACATATTTGCAAATCATGTATCTGCTATGGGGTTAATAATTCAATATATAAAAGAACTAACACAACTCAAAACCAAATAAAACCCCCAAATCCAATCAGAGCAGAGGAACTGAACAGACATTTTTCAAAAGAAGACACACCAATGGCCAAAAGGTAGATGAAAGGTGCTCAACAGCACTAATCCTCAGAGAGATGCAGATCAAAACCGCAGTGACATATCACCTCCCACATGCTAGAGTGGCTGTCATCAAAAAGACAGCAAATGAGAGCTGGCAAGGATACCTTGTGCACTGTTGGTGGGAGTGTAAACTGGTGCAACCACTATGAAAAACAGTATGGAGGTGTCTTCAAAAAGTAAAAACTATTAAATGACCCAGCAATCCTACTTCTGGGTGGAGATCCAAAGGCAATGAAAACAGGATCTCAAAGAGCTATCTGCACTCCCATGTTCATTGCAGCATTACTTACAATAGCCAAGATAAAAAACAACCTAAGTGACCATGGACAGAGGAATGGCATACACCATATACAATGTAATGTTCTTCAGCCGTGAGAAAGAACGGTGCGCTATACTGTTTGACATGAATGAACCTTGAAGGCAGTATGCTAAGTGAAATAAGTGAAAGAAAGACAAACACTATATGATACCACTTACATGTGGAATCTAAAAAACTATAAAAAAGTAAAAAATTCAGAGAGACTAGAATGGTGGTTGCCAGGGGCTAGGGGAGTGGAAGAAATGGGGAGATGGTGATCAAAGAGCACAAACTTCCAACTCCATGATGAATACGTTCCGGGGACCTAATGTACAGCATAATGATGTACTGTATACTTGAAAGTTGCTGAGTAGATTTTAAATATTCTACTAAAATATTCTACAAAAAAAAGAAATGGTAATTATGTGAGGTGATGCAGTAGTATTAACTAATCCTATGGTGGTCAGAATTTTGCAATATGTAAGTGTATCAAATTAACACATTGTACACCTTAAACTTACACAGTATTATATGTCAATTATATGTCAATGAAGCTGGAGGGGGGAGCTTTCCCCCATTCCAAAAATAGTATTTCCTCATAGTAGAACATTAAAAAAATTATCCATAAATCCAGTTCTTAAAGAAAACAAAAGTTAAGATTTTAGGGGAATATTCTTAGTTGTATATTAGTTTTAATACAAGAATGTACAAGGTCTCTAGGGGAGCTGTGTAGGAATCGAAGTCATGAGTTTGATTCTCAGCTGAGCTAATTAAGATCCATCTACTCTGTGGCTGCTGGTCAGACTTCTTAACATGTCCAGCTATCTCAGGGAGGCCTGTCACTAATCACAATGGGGGGTGTGAGTGGGAGAATGAACAAGTCAGTGCAGATAATGCCCTCCTCCGGAGGAAAAACAGAATCAGCCCAGGAAGCGAGTCAGGAACGTCATCTTTTTATGAGCCAGAAAGCAAACTTACACGGTGGAGAGAGACTACTTCGACTACTCTTAATTCCACTGCCACCAAGCTTTGTGAACTGTCAAATTATTTCAGCTTTCACATTTCCCTGGGTAAATCTAGGATTAATAATAATGCCCCTACCTGTGATGAGGCCAGGAGTGAGGCTCACTCAGGTGAGACACCAGATGGCAGACTGCTTTGCGAAGCATAAATGCTACAAAACTGCAAACTCTGTGATGTCTGTGATGTTATAAAGAGTGTTTGCAAACTTTAGCATGCATAAGAATCATCTCAAGCATACATTCCTGTGGGCCCTGCAACCAGATTACAATTCAATCACCCCTCCCCCACAGGGGTAATTTGCATTTCTAACTCTCAAGTGACATTGGTGGGGTTGATCCTTAGACCTCACTGTAAGCAGTGCTGAGATTTTTTTTTTTAATTCAACAAAAAATCCTCTTATTAAAAATTATCTTCTTTGCATCTTTTACTTATTCATTCATTAAACCTCTTGGGCATTTAATGTGTGCCCATTCCTAAATCAGGCTGCAAACACAAAAGTTAACTCCCCTCATAGTCCAATCTGGCTAGAGACCACAATAAAATGGGCCAGGAACTAGAGGAGCCCAGAAGATATGAAATACATCCTGAGATACACACAAGGGTGTTTTAATCATATCTGACACCACTTCTAAACATACCGAGGGAAGAATTTCACCTGACACAAGTTTTTGTTTGTGTGTTTCTGCAATGAAAGATTCCGTGTCAGTTTGAACATGGACTACCTTTTGGATTATGGCACCAACAAGCGCACAAAATGGCAAGACCTAAAGCAGCTCCCGCTATCTGCCAGAGAAGTCGGCTTTGATGCAGCTTGAAGGCTGACACCTAAATAATGTCATCAAAAAGAACCCATGGACTAGGTTTTACTTTTTGTTCCCTTAACTGGTCCAATCTTGCATTTGAACCTGCTGTAGTATGCAAAACGAGAGAAATCAAAAGCAGAGTTTTCTTTAACTCTGACAAATATAAAACAAAGATTTAAGAAAAGTAATATTGAGTAAGACCTCTAGCAAATTCAGCCAAGCCCCCGTTCTCTAGAGACTATAACCAAAGGACAATACAGTCAAAAAGACAGCCATCCAACTTCATGTTTACAAAAGAGCTATAAACATTACCGACTTTACTAATTCACCTGATATACATATTATGAGGCTATCATCAATTAATTTATGTAAGTCTACTAGAAAGTACATAGATTTGGGATCAGTACTGCCTTCCATGATAATGAATTACATATTTCAGCTAACAACTGGTGCAATAAGTCCCATATGCAAAGAATTAATTCCTTTCATTTGTCCTAAAAGTATTTCAGTAAAGCTGCAGGGGATATATTCTAGTTGAGGAACAGTGAAATTTCTTCTATATGTCCCTGGTTCATCTTATTCATACCCTTCAGTACTTAATAGTTGGGTGTATTTAAAGCATGTTCTCACTGATACATGTAATCAAAACTAGAGATTTAATCAAATGGAATCAAAATCTCTGAAGTCAAATTTACTTGCTCCCCGCTTGCTTTGATTCAAATTAACTATTCATCTAAATTGCATCAAGGCCCTTCCTGATTCCAAGCATGTCCAGGTGCTACATTCAGTGTTTGGGAATGGCCACGAGAAGCCACAAAAACAAATGTTTGACCTTGCTTCAGAACTGTTCTTCAGTGACGTTTCCGTAAAATAAAACGATCGATTCCACAAAATCCCACATTTCAGACACCAGGGAGAAGAGTAAATAATAGAGAAAGAAAAGATGGAAGAAAATACTATATATCTGAAAAAGAAACACATGCCTGACTCTAGCCACAGGTCTAAAGAAGTCATGAGAAATATTTCATTTATTTCTGTTTTCATAAATGTTCTACTTGTACCACAAAGCTAACACTGGCCCATGTGTCTTTAGACTTTCTCATAGATAAAACCACTTTGTAAGACTCCCCTATTAAAACAGCATGCCTTTATTCTGAGTTCTGGATTCTGAATTTTTTAAATATATTTTTTTCAACTTTTAGAGCAATAATTCAATGTACTTCTACAAACTACACCCTTCATGGACTGAGAAACCAGAAAAAAAAATTCAGGAAATGAGGCAAATATCAACCTTGAAAAAAAAACCATGACTATAATAAAGTAGATGATCCATTGTAAGAATTATTCAGCACTCACTTAGCTAACACTGACAATCAATTATATGACAGACACATAGGAGGCAGAAATAAAGGGGGTATACAGTCCATTACAATACAGTGTACTGAGTGTTATGTCTGTTTAGAAGTAGTGTAGCCATTCCTTCAGATTTCAGATGTATCAAAAATATAAATATTAACAATGTACTAGAAGAAAGTTTGGGAAAATTTTATTTATAATCTAAGAGTGGAGAAGTCCTAAGTTTGACACAAAACCCCAAAGCTATAAAAGAAAACACTGATAAATATAGCCTCATAAAAATAAAAAATGTCTAATGGTCAGACATCATAAAGGCAAAAGAGAAGCTGGGGGGAAACTGCAATATAAATACCTAAGAACTAACTGTCTTAATATATAAAAAATTCCTGCATATCAATAAACAAACATACTAGAAAAATGGCTAGTTCACTGGTAGATGCTATCATATAAAGGGAGCTCAATAACTACAACTGGTATAAAACAACAATAAAATCTGTCTTCATTTTTTTTTAAAAAACACCTACCTGACCAGCTAAGGTCCCCATGATTATATGCTCTCATGGCATACTTTGTTTTTCCTCCACAGTACTTAAAACAACTTGTAATATACTTATCTCGGGGGCCTCTGATTAATGCCTTTCTTCCCCTCTAGACTTTAAACTCAGTAACAGCAGAGACCTTATGTTTGATCCAATTTTTGGTCCATGGCAGATAGATATTAAATATATGTAAAATTCATTCTTTCATTCAACAAATATTATTATGGGTCAGGTGGGCACTGTGCTAGATTCTGGAGATATGGTGCTGAACAAGGCAAACTAGATATCTCTTCTCTTGAAGCTTCCATTCCAGGAGCAGTCAGAAAATAATCACACACACACAGATACACCCATATGTCATAAAAAGTAATGTAATGAACATGATCCAGTTGGTCTGCAAACAGATATTACATTTTTCCATACTGATACCCCCAATACGCATTTTCATTTTTAATCATTTCTTCTGATTAAAATAACTTGAGTAATACTTCAAATTAATTCTTAAACAATGAATTTCTATTCCACTATAATTTAACAGCTGCAAAACTGAGTGGGAAATAAAACATACAACCTTACTAACCAAACACAATTACTTTTAGCATCAAAGTATATTTCTTTCCATGTTTCCATGAACCTTTCTTCAATATAACAGTAAGCACAGAACATGCAACATTCTCTTTTTTATCAGACACTTAATCTTCTTTCATTCATTAGAGAGTTCAAGGAACATTTTGAAATGGTTTCCTCCCAAAAAGGAAAGAGCTCTCTCTGGCAGCCATGACTCCAACTCATTCAACCCTTTCTGCCCTCTTCAAGACCAAGCGTTTTACCAAAGTGGAACAGGCCTCCAGCACCTCCCCTGCCATGAATTTTGTGTCTTGACTTTTAAACAGGACCATTTTTAAACAGATGGCATAGTTGCCTCACACATGCCAATTCTTTCTCTCCCACATTCTTTCTCTTCCATATTCTTGATGTCGCACCTTTGAGATTTTATTTCTTCTGTCTTTTCTTCATGCTTTTCTTATTTGTTAAATATTAAAGAACTTCTTCCAGCTTCTTCGAAACAAAAATGATATGAAAATGCTCATGAGCTAGATTTGGGGAAGGGATCAATGATCAGGCAGCAGGAGTTGAAGATCTGAAACTGAAGACACTGCCTGTCTTTCTGAGGACATGATGGGCTGCAGGTGGTTCTGGGAGGTCAGCAAAGCACACAATCTCGTTTATCAAGTTGGCAACAACAGTAGTTGAATATTTTCCTTCAATATTAAGCAGAGGGTTACACAGGCACTAGACAGGTTATGAGTGATGAAGTATTTCTCCTATAAACAGACCACGATATTTTGGGAAATTTTAGTTTAGACAGCTTGGGGGTCAAAAATAAAATAAAATAGTAAGTGGATCACCAAAGTGATTTTTTAAAACTCACTGTGAAAGTATACTGTCTCTGTGGGAAGTGAAAACAAGACAGAGTTCTAGCTTGGTTCCTTTTACTTTTCTAGCAGAATAGCATACAACATTAATTCTCTTTACATAAAGACTAATGAAAAGAAGCCTGCAATGCATCACAACCAGAATATATTTAATAAGATGAGGCTGAACAACGAAACTTTTAGATAAAGTTACAGAAATGGTGTCTTGTCTCAGAGTAGCATTTATATACTAATGACTTGGAATAGGTTCTTTCATTGGCGGGGAGGGGGAGAATATGCATGTTAGAGAAGGAAGAATCATGGATCTTTATGGCTATGTTTCAACTTTCTATAAGAAAAACAAATTCTTATATCTTTAGCATAAGATGCCTTGTAGTAATGGTTCATAAAGAGTGTTTTTGTTTTCACTTGTTTGTTTTTTTTTAAAAGTATTGCACTGCTTTTGTTTGCTTTTTATTGATTTTTTAGAGAGAGAGGAAGGGAGAGGGATAGACAGAAACATTGATGAGAGAGAAACATCATCGATCGGCGGCCTCCTGCACAGCCCCTCCTGGGGGTGGAGCCCGAAACCCAGGCATGTGCCCTGCCGGGGAATCGATCAGGTGACCTCTTGGTTCCTGGGTTGATGCTCAACCACTGAGTGGCACCAGCTGGGCAGTTATAAAGCATTTGATAGCACAAAGCCACCACAGAAGAGCTCAAAATTATCAATCAGTCACTTGGAATCCCATCCAAGAATTTAATCTTTGATCTCCAAAAAGTGGTTCACTACCTGAAGGAAAGGAGGTGGGGGTCGGGGTGGGCAGTAAAGGGTAAAGGGGTCAAATATATGGTAAAGGAATAAGATCTGACTTTGGGTGGTAAACATAATACAAAATTCAGATGATGTATTATAGAACTAAACATCTGAAACCTCTTTCATTTTATTAACCAATGTCACCCAATAAGTTTAATTTTTAAAAAAATTTTTAATTGTTCACCCCAAATATTTGACAATTTTATCTTAAAGAGTTTAGGCCCAAAATTTCAGATTTGCACATTTTATAAAATGAGATGATGTTATACGCAGCTTGTTTGTTCACTTGCTAGTGTCCAAGGTACGCTGCCTACAAAAGCCTTTAAAATATTGACAAAAAAAACAAAACTGAGAAAAGAAAAACCCTCCTGCTGACTCATTCCTCAGAAACATTTATTATTTCCAGGGGCGGTATGCTCAATTTCTACCTCCACTCTTGCGACTGCCGCTGGTGATTTCTGCAAGGGGCTTGGGAGCAGAAGAGGTCACAGTCCTTTGAAAGACGCATTGCTTTTAAGGGCACTGTTAATGAGATCTGCAGGAAGGGTACTGATCTGTGTCCTTAGTTTTATTTCCGATATATACTACAGTCATGTTATTTCCCTATGAAAGTTCAGTGTATTCATCTAGGGACTCGCAGCACTGGAGCAAATAGCGAACTGGAATTCTGGAGTGTTCATTGGTAAGGAGGCAAAAGGTCTTCAAGGAAATCCAGGCACCAGGCAAAGAAAGAAGAAAAGTTCAGTTCCCAGCTTCTCTGGATCACACTGTGCATAATCAAAAACTATGGAAGTTGAGGAAAAAAACAAGAATAAATAAACGTGTGTATTCATATACACACATGTGCACGTAATAGCAGTTACTGGCACTACCCTACTAAGCTCTAACCATAACCTCATCTAATGCCAGCAACCCTATAAAACACGTGTTATTTTCCTCAGATGGCAGAGCTGACATTCAAAGTCAGGTCTGGTCGACTCCAAAATCCATGCTTATCACAACATGTGCCCTGAAATAGTCTGTGGCAGGGGAGGGAAGAAGGGTGGTTTCTTCAACAATTGTACTCTTGAATGAAGTTCATAAGGGAATTAATTTTTGAAAAGTTTTAAAGTATAATTAAAATTAATGTTATTTAGGTACAAAAGATATAAAGATGAAAATAGAATGCATTACTTCTTTTTAATTTAAAGGATGTGAAGAATTCTATACTAAGTAAGCTATGCTCTACGGTGCCCTCAGCTCTCAGATCAAATTACATGCCAATCCCTGCCTTGACCATTTCTGGTGTATGTAGAGAGCTGGGGGTAGGAGCAGAGACCTGTGTAGAGTGAATCCTGGATTTTCTAGGAAAGCCTCCATTTCAAATACCTTGTCCCACAATCAGATGACATTAGTCTATTGTGCCCTAAACTCTGGCTTGGCAGACATGATCTCCAGTGTATGATAGTCAAGGAAGAGTTTGGATCAGAGTACAATTTCAATTTTTCCCTTATGAAACAAGACTTGTGAAATCCAAATACTATAAGTTGTTTTAAATAGATACAGTAATTCCTGAGACTGATTTGCCTATTGACAAATATCACCCCATATTAAAAGAGGGAACATGATACAAGAAGGACCATGGACTTGCATTCAACTTCAAGATCAGCCACTTGCTCTGTGACCTTTACTTAATTACTTAATCTCTGAGTCCCCATTTCCCTAAGTGTAAGTTTTGAGTCCTAATAAGTAGCTCATAAAGCTGTAGTGAAACTTAAATGAGATAATATGTACAAATTGCCTTGAATTCTGCTTAGTACTTAGTAAATATCCAATAATTGCTTCACTCTTTCAATTGCGTATGGACAAAATGCTTTGAAACTTCACAGCTATGTCACAATCCAGCTGAATTATACCTATTCAAGCTGTTTTCATCATCTGAGTTTGTATGGACCATAGTATCCCACGTTTGAGAATTAACATCAAAAGAAGATAATTACTCACCTCCCACCCTAGAAAAGGTACAATAGCTATTGAGAACACAAACTGCATCCCATCTACCTTGGCTGGTTGTCCACAGTGAGGTTCTCTCCCCTCTGATAGCTGCTGTCGGCCACCTGGGTTGTAGACCTTTTCACAATCTGCTGGAGCTCCTGCTCCAAGCGTTCTTTGATGGCCTTAACTGTCTCTGGGGTCTTCTTCAGTTTGGCTAGCCCCTTGATGAGGATGCCCATAAAAAGAACACTGTTCTCCTCTGGATCCAATTCCAAATCCTCCTTGATGTCCTGTAGATTTATCTCCCTCGCTGTAAAAAATAGACACAGATTCCATTACAAAAGTCAAAAACAGAATGAACCTAATAAATGAGATCACTGCTTTGATTATTCCCTTGAAGAAGTCAGAGAAACCCTGGTCAGTGTGGCTCGGGTGGTGGGGCGTCGTCCTGTGCACTGAAAGGTTGCTGGTTCGATTCCTGGTCAGGGCACATGCTCAGGTTGTGGGCTCGATCCCCGGTAGGAGGCAGGAGGCAGCGGATGGAAGTTTGGTTATTGCATCGGTTTCTTTCTCTGCCTCCCCCTTCCTCTCTCTCTCTCTAAAAATCAATTTAAAAATAAAAATAAATTAATTAAATTAAAGATTTATAGTTGTAATCAAATTATTTACATAGTAACTATCTAAGATCACAAAATAACAGCACATTCTTCGAACTATGCCCATTGGTTAGAAATAAGAGATATAAACAACTAAAAGCAAGGAAGCAAATTTCCATGGGAAGTTTCCATAGACTACTTGTTCCAGAACAAGTCAGTTTGTGACATTTATTAAGCACTCACTGTTTAGAAAATGCCATTCTTGCCATAAGAATTCTAAAGAGACAGACCGTAGTCTCAAATTCCACTTTATTAGTTAGAAGAGATAAGTAGCTTGATATAAAGACATTTACAAATACATGTAGAAGAGGTAAATAAGATAAAATTATAACAAATGATAAAAGAGATGAAGAAAAATAAAGCAAAAACAATGCATACAAGTGAGACAAAACTTTGAGGAAAAGATAATGAAGAGTATTTCATAAATACAAAAAACACCCAATTTTTCTTTAAACATATGTCTACCATAACATTATTATCTACTGAAGTCTCGTCTTGCTAATACATGGACGTTTCCTGAGAACTGTGTATGTCAATAGTCTCTGTAGATCCTTAGACAACAGCTTTCATCCAAACTGCCAGGTTTTGAAATGGAAGGAGCAGTCTAGAACAGTGTGCTCAACCCTGTGAGAACTTGGGAAGAGGGTGGGACTGGAATCTGAGACTTCTGTTATTTACTAAAATCCACAGGCCCTTCCCTCAAACTAATGCACACATACACAGCACTTCTAAGATTTCAGAGCCGTCACAACTGCAAAAAGCAGCACAAGTTGAAAACTTCTGGCCTAAAAATAATTCTCTCATTTTACAAGTGGCTGGATTAAGACAGACAAAGCAACAGTGAGTGCAAGGTTAAATATGGGCCCTATTAGTTAAGTTTTCCCCATCCTCCCCTCGCCTCCACTCCCCAAACACCTGGAACGTGTTTAAAACGTGACATTCTGAAAGAATGTGCACATTCATCTTTAGCAGATCCAAGCTCAGCTGTACAACAAGCGCCGTCTGGGCGGTTCAGCACCTCTGGAATGCGCTGGAATCTGTCTACTTGGTTCCCCAAATGAAAATGTCCCAGTGTGTGGTGTGTCCTTATAACCACACACTTAGAAAGCATGCACTTTCTAAAACCTCTACCCCGGATGACATGCAGGCTCTTCTCCTCAGTCCTGTTTTTTGCTCCCAACTTATAAAATGCCCTTAAGTATGAACCAAAGCTATGTAATGACATAATTACTTATATAAGCTTCATCTAAAGTAAGTCCTCTGTGTATTTACCGGTGATGCCGTTGTCGTACTTAGGTTCACTGGACTCTTGAAGCCCACAGAGAGAGAGAACATAAACAACCAAATTCATATGGTTTTCTTTAGAGCACAGAGGCACCTGATGGCCTGGTGCTTAAATTAAAATCTAATACTTGTAAACTGGAAGTAGACCCATGAAGCCTTACACCTCTAAAGATCACACGCCAATCAATTTTGATGGCAAATCAAAAAAGTCACTGATATTTCAAAAAGTGGCATTTCAAGAATACACATTTTAGCTGCCAGTTTTGTTTTATGCATAAAGAACTAGACACCTTCAGGCGACAAAATGACTCCATCCTGTAAGACCAACCCCAAAAGCAAGAAAAGTACTTAGCAGCTGAGGGGCCATCTAAATTCAACCTGTTAGAGGGGAAAATGAAGCAAAAAGATAAGCAGAACTTCAGGCAGGAGAAAAGCAATAGAAATTTAGCTGGGCCAGGCGGGCGTGGCTCAGTTGTTGAGCGTCGACCTAGGATCCAGGCAATCGGGGTTCGATTCTCGGTCAGGGCACATGCCCAGGTTGCGGGCTTGATCAATGACTCTCTCATCATTGATGTTTCTGTCTCTCTCTCTCCTTCTCCTTTCCTCTCTCTGAAATCAATAAAGATATATTTAAAAAAAAAAAAAAAGACAGAAATTTAGCTGGGACAAAATGATCTTCACAAAACAGGGCAAATAAGTCACAAAGGGGACCATGCAAAGGGCCACCTGCAGCAAGAGTGATCGGTGATGAGATAAATGAAGTTTAAATCAATAAGCCCCTAGATTACGTGGCATATAGCTACTTATATGCACACCAATATGATAGATAGCCTATTAGAAATAACAAATATGCAAAGTATGCATAATAAAATGCCACAGCCCCAAATGGCACATTTGTTTGGAACCTTATCTATCTGTTTGTCTCCTGAAATCTCCTAGAGCATAAACACAGAACAGATCCATATTAATTAACTTATATTATCTATTTTACTTGCATCAGCTGAAAATTAAAAGGCAATTTAAAAGGATAATATAATCAACTATGAAGACTAGTCTAATAATCACAGGGTTAATAATCACAAAAACCCTGTGATGTCAGGTAGTTATTGGTGCTTTATAGAAAAAGCCTTGTACAAAAGTAATTTAGCTGAAATTCAGTAAGGCCTCACACCACAATTAGGACAAAATGTAGCGATTTCCAAACTACTAAACCCCCCAGATCATTCCCTGGTATCTATATTGCTATAATATGTACTCATATGTGGGTTTTAGAACACCTTAAAAAATCGAAGTACTTTACTCCCTTTCCCAATTTCTTAACTTTGATATTTCTGCTTTGAGTATCTTCCTTTTTTCTTTGAGTATCTTAAGTGAGGATTTCTTGAACCTGGTTTTTAGACTTTCACTGATAGAACAGTGCTAAATATTAAAAGGCTTTCATGTCCCTTAACCACTTATTTCTACTAAAATCCTATTGACCCCAACTGTTTCTTATTAGACAGAGAGGCAGACAGGCATGCATATGTACCTATACATCCACATCTAAGTGGGCGTAAATCATGCCAGTGGTTGAAGTTAAGCATGGAATCCTGAAGGAGATTTAACTAAGACACTTTAGGACTCAGGAAATATTTAACTAGAGGATACCTACGTTCCTTTCAAGCTCTACAATTCCATGATTCTAATAACTACAGTGTAAACCTATACATCTCTGATTACTAGGCCTATAGCTGATTATGTATGCCTATATTATAGATAGCCCATTTTAAAAACGGATGAACAAGGTGAATGATCCATTTATGCAGGTAAATATTTTATAAAAGAAAACTACTTCTTTGTTTCCCAGTGAATACAGAAAGCGATCTAGACCAGTCCATGGCTGCTTTCTTTTTTTTCTTTTTTAAAATATGTCTTTGATTTCAGAGAGAAGAAAGGAGAGGGAGAGAGAGATAGAACATCAATGATGACAAAGCCGTCATTGATCGGCTGCCTCCTGCACGCTCCCAACTGGGAAGAGCCCACAACCCAGGCATGTGCCCTGACCAGGAATCAAACTGTGATCTCCTGGATTCTAAGGTGACGCTCCACTGCTGAGCCTTGCCCAGCCAGGCTGCTTTCTTCTTCATAGTAAACTTGGGAAGAAAAGATTGGTAACATATGCCATACTTATATACATCTGTCATCAAATTGCAGGAGGCAAGGGCTCTGGTAAAACACTAATTTTTATTGAATATGCTATATTCATTTATCATTTCTACTTACATGTGTTAAATAAGGTATAAAAAATAATAGTAATGTTTACTATAGAAATTGCTGGTGGATGTCATTCCTTACATTATACACAGTACCCAAGTTATATAACATATAACATATATGTTTTTGGCCTACATAATTTGCATGTATTCAAGAACATTATCACTACACAAGAGAATCGTCTGCCACTATTGAACAGAATTCAATATAAAAAGGAGCCTTCAAAAAATCACCAACCCTAATTAAACCACTAACGTATCAGGATTACATATCCACCACACTGTCCCCACAGATGGGAACCTAGACTCAGAATACAGACAATATTCTCAAGCAGAAAATAATAAGAAAGTAACACCAAAATAATTCTTGTGCTTCTGATCAAAATGTTACAATAAATTCATACTTTAGATATACAATCTACTTAAAAAAACACTATTGGATATAAAATATAAATTAAGAAATTAAAAAACATAGCCTGGCTCAAAATTGAGAGTAATATCTGTGTAGACAAGAAACGCAAACGAGCGCAGCTGGCATGGCTGAGCGGCTAAGCATCGACCTAGGATCCAGGAGATTGAGGTTCAATTCCTAGTTTCAGGCTCCATCCCCAGTGGGGGGCCTGCAGGAGGCAGCCAGTCAATGACTCTCTCATCATTTATGTTTCTTTCCTTCTCTCTCCCTCTCCCTTCCTCTCTCTGAAATCAATAAAGACATATTTTTTAAAATAAGAAGAAATGCAAACAATGAGTGCAGCCAGAGTGTGTGTCCAATGAGCTCTGGGTAGAAAAGCAGACCAAGCAGGTGGGATTTGGCCCACTAGGGTTACAGAGACCTAGGCTCACTGGCCAGGTGACTTGAGGAAATTCTTCCAGGGCTGTAAGCACAGGACCAAATCAAGCTCTAGACCTAGACTGGGAGGTTGCTGGCCTCACCAATACTTATCCTCCAATCTTGTCCCAATGGAGGCACTTGGTCAACTATGTATCTTAAATATCATTCATTTCACCGTGAAAAAATTACATAACATCTTTTATTCTCATTAATATACCCACTGGTGCAGACTCAGAGAGCAAGATCTGATGCACCGGTTGCCTCTGGAGTATAGAATCTTGATTAGGATCTTTCAAATGTTAACTAACTACCCCAGGGGTAGTTACTTCAAAACTGTTAACCAAGCACCCCTAGGGTACAAATGAAATTACTTTAAGGAAAACTACAGACAATATACCTTCCCACTCCTGAAAGGAGGCTGCCAAAAGCTACTGCCAACTGCTACTTGGGGCTTCCATTTACCTGAGCAGGGAGTGTTTTCAGCCTGGGCACAGGGATGGTTTTGATTCTGAGGTGGAGGTGAACCCCACATTGCCCTGAGTTTTGAAAGCACAGTGAATGTGCGCTGGTCCTTCCATGAGTAAAAGTGGACTAAGGGTTTAATGATGGTTTATTTGCCTCGGGGAAGGCAGAGTGGAAAGTTCTATTAGAATAAAAACAGACAAGGCTAACAATCTGTTGAATTAGTTTCCCTTGGGAAAAAGCTTAACGTGCATCGCCCCATTTAGAGCAAGGAGGGTGTACATTGAAGGTCAGAAAAGCAGCTGAAGGAAAGAATCTACTAAAAATGTATGAGGGACACAGGATAAGAGAATGGACAAGGAAAAGATGAATACATTGATAGTTTATATTAGTATTCATAAAATGTTAACAGACTGCATGTGTTTGTATTAATATGCTTTTGTAAGTTCAATTGCCCAGGAAGAGAGCATGACGTAGTAGAAAGAACAAAAGTCTGGCGTCATACATGTTAAATTTGACTATCATCTCTACCACTTTCTAGCTGTGTGATCTCTCAAGTCATTAAATCGTGCTGGACCTCAATTTCTTCATCTGGAAAGTGGCGAGAACATTACCTACAGAATTATGTATGTTAAATACAATGTGACATGAAAACATAGAAACAAACTCCCAAAATAAAAAATGCAATTTTAAAACTTCTAGCTTTAGAAACTCTCAGGCTGCTGAAGATAATGGTGGCTGCATAGGTCCCCATTTCCCAATATTTCTTCCAAAAACAATAAAAAACAACAAAAAGAACAAAAGTCCCTGAAAATCGTGCCCTCAGGTTAACCTGAAGACAGAAATTGCTCGAAATTCAAAACAACTATAAATAAAAATAAGAAAAGAACCGCCTAATCCCAGAAAGTGATCTCCCAAGCTCCTGCCCCACTCCTGCTCAAGGCTTTGTTACAAGCAAAGGCAGACTGTGAAAAACTGTGATGAAGAGACAAGAAGGGAGTTAGTGATGAACCAAAGACTGATCTAAAACTATCAGTAGAAAGACAAAGTCCACCCCAGGTTTCAAAATTCTAAAAAGTATCCAAGCAGATCAGAGCATAAACTACAGAGAAGGAACTTAAAAGCAGACACAATTTGAAGAAGCAGTGTTTGAGACACATAGTTTCTGGGAAAGAAATAAGACAAAAAGAGAGAAATGCCCTTTGGCTATTGGATGGTGAAGAGAGAAAGAAGCATAAAGGAAAAATTCAGGACCCTACATAACATGAGCATCAAAACTCCGTCAACAAACCACCTTCCGCCACCATCAAAAACAAAAAGTCCACTGAAGTATCTGGATTTTGCTCTACTGACAGAAGAGGGAGCCAATGAGCCAGAATTTCTATAAAACACCCTGATACCATAAAAATGAACAGAAAAAAATGAAGAGATTCATGTACAGGTATATAGAAAAAAATCAGGAAATCCAACACATATCAACAGAGGTAAAGTCTCTGTAATAAAACAACCATGAAGCATAAGAAAACTAAATGACAACACTCCAGATGAAATTAATATACTCAAATAAGAATTTGAGGATAGGAAAAGCCACCTTGAGTCAAAAATGCAAAAAATAAGGACAGATATGGACAAATAAAGAAAGGTATGAAAAGAAAACTGACTAAACTCAGGAAAATATAAAAGGGGGGGGAAAACAAATTATCTCATACATGAAGAATAAATTATAAAATACCCACAGGAAAATAAATTTGAACGAATATTTTATAAAGGGTATTGAGGAAATGCAGAGAACCAAAATAGAGAATAAAAGGGGATATAAAGAAAAAAAAACCAAAGAGAAAGTAGTAGAAATGGAAGACAGGCAAGGAAAAATGTAACATATTAGATAAAAAACAGACGGAACAAAACTAAATACTTAAAATTATAAACCAAGAAAAGCTGCCAAAAATTTTTAATCTACAAAATGAAAGAGCCCACTGGGTATCAGGGAAAATTAACCCCAAAATATCAACTCCAAGACATTTCCTAATAAAACTATTCAATTCCTAAGTTTAAAAGGCCTCAAGGCTCATAGGATCAAATAACTTACAAGGGCAAAAAAATTAAATTGGCATCAGAATTTTCATAAAACACATGAAGGGAGACGACAACAACAACAGCATTTTACAAAAACATTGAGTAAGTAAAAGTGTAAAGCAAGGAATTTATACCCACTCAAGAGGCGGTTTAAGTGTAAAGGCTGTAGAAGGGAAAGTATTTTTCAACGGAAGGAACTGGGCAGCCATGACCCTTCGTGAGGAATCTTTTAGATGATGGACTTCATCCAACAAAGAGACAATTGAGAAAATTTCAGCAAAAAGACAAATGAGCATTAAAATATGTAAAGGTAGATTTAAGACAAAAACAAAAGTGGGGATGTGGATAAAAGATAACTATACAAAAGTAGTATGTTGTGAAAAAGTAAAAATAATGCAAGTAACAATTGGCAGAATAGAGAGGAAGAGAAAAAGAGAATAAGTGTACTGTTTGTTATCAAAACAACAGATGGGAATTAAAGGGTACCAACAGAAAGAGAAATCTGAGAGTAAAAGGCTAAAGAGAAAAAGGGGCTAAAAGCATTTCTCAAAGGTTTTTAAATACATTAAAGACAACCTCTAGGGGAAAAACCACCTTCCTAAACAACAAAAAATTCTGCATAAAGAGCAAAGAATTAATATTTCAGAAACAGCAAATATAACATAATACACATTTATAAAATACTATGATAGAGTTGAGACAAATGCATCAGTCATATCAATATATGTATGTCAATGGATTCAACTCACCTATTAAAAGGATTTTCAATTTGACTCACAAAGCAAGATCCAACTACATGCTATACACATATCTAAACCAAACTAATTTAGAAAGTCTAGAAATATAGAATGAACAAAGCATGCCAGTCAAAAAGCATTAACCATGACAAAGAAGGGCATTTAATACCAAAAGCCACAATTTACGATAAAGCTGTAACATTTATGACTATATACCAAATAAAACAGCAGCCAAATTTGGGGGGGGGGGGGGGAATACGGTGATGTAGAGACACTAAGGAAAAACACACTAATAACAGAAAACTTTAAAACATCACAAAAAAATAAAAGACAGAGGAGTTAAACAATATTAATTAAATAAAGTAGATCTATCGCTATATATCAAATTCTATACCTAGTAACAGAGAATGAACCTTTGTCTAAAGCACCCATGGGACAGTCACAAAAACTGATCATATATTAAGTTACAATAAAATGTCAGTAAGTTCTGTAAAGTAGAAATATTACAAACAACACTATCTAAATTCAATGCAATACAACTAGAAAGTATTAAGAAAAACAGAACACAAAAGACCATCTCATGTTTAAATCTAAAATTTTTCTATTAAAAACACTTGAGTAATCATCCAAATGCAGGCTGAAATAAGGCAATTTTTTAAATGATAATGAAAACACTACATATTAATATCTATGGGATGCATTTAAAGTGTTGATGAGAGAAAAATTCGTATCATTAAACACTTATCAGTAAAAATGAAAGAATTAAACATGATTTCAATTGCTAGCTCAGAAAAACAACAACAAAAGAAAGCACAAAGGATAAAGTAAAGATAAAGGCAGATAATGATGAGGTACAGAACAGAAAAACAATAGACCTACTCAGTAAATCAAAATCCTGGTAATTCCTTGGGGGCAAAAACCTCACACTACAGACAAACTGCTAGCTACTTTGATCTAGACAAAAAGGAAGACACCACAAATAAAAAGGAAATGACGAAAAGAAAACAAAAGAAAATTTCAAAACCGTAAGAAAATACTTTATAAACCTCTAGACAGAAAATTGAAAAACTAAGTAAAATGAGTCATTTCCTAGGAAACTATGGAGTATTAAAACTGATCCTACTAGAAACAGAATGCTTAAAGAGAAAAATTCACATATAAGAATTAGAAAAAATTATTAGGAATAAAACAGAAAAACAGAAAAAGAGTACCAGATCCAAGTGGTTTCACAGGTCAATTCCCAAACCTTCAAACACCCAATAGATAGTCCCAATGCTGTATAAATTGTTCCAGAGAATTGAAAAGGAAGAACAACTTCATAATTTCTTTTATGAAGCAAATTATTACATTGAAACCAAAATCTGATAAGATTTAGAGTACAGGCCAATATCACTTATGAACATCTATGCAAAAATCCTAAATAAAATATTAGAAACAAAATTCAACACCACATTGAGAAAATACACCAAGATCAAGAGGGTTTCTTCTAGGAATGAAAAACTGATTCAATATTAGGAAATCTATTTATATATTAATAGCCTTAAAGGTGAAATAGGAAGAAATGGGTAAAAGACAATGCACAAAAGAGATATATAAAAAGGATTTTAAATATAAGAAAAATTGTTCAAACTGACTCATAATCAGAGAAATGCAAATTAAATAATACTATGATACTACGTTTTACCTATGAAATTGGCAAAAATAAAAATTATGACAACATATCCTTTGGCAGAGCCATGAGAAAAACCAGCACACATATGCTGGTGGTGGGAATGCAAACTGCTAGAACTCTTCTGGAGGGGACTTTGGCAATGCCAAAACCACCACCACATATGGATTTACCTTTAGATTGAGTTACCCCTAGTCTAGATATTTACCCTAATGGTACACTAGCAACAATATGAAAATACATATGCATGAAGTTATTCATTGCTTCACTGTATGTAATGATGCTTATACATAAGAGGATGGTTAAACTATGGTAAATTGACACAATGAAGTACTATGCAAGTATTAAAAAATTCAAAATCTCTATGAACTAATATGGAGTGAATTCCAAGAGATACTGAAAAGTACAAAGAGTAAAGTATAGGAAAGTATCTATTGCATCCCACCCTTCATAGAAGGAAGAAAGGTATAAAAAAAGATACATGAAACCTGTATAGTTCTGCAAACCAATGTCACCCCAATAGCTTCCATTTAAAAAAAGATATATCTGTTCATTTGTGCCAAAAGGAATACAGGAAGGATAAACTAGAAGCTAATGCAATTGATTACCTATACACCTGATGGGTAAAAACATAACAGAAAAATGATTCGCATCTACTTAACATTCTTACATATCATAAGAAATGGCCTAATAAAACAATGAAAACTAGGCAAACGACAACTCACAAAAGACACCCAAATGGTCCACAGATGTGGAAAGATTCTCTGCACCACTAGAAACCAGAGAAATGCAAACTAAAATAACTTAAGCTAAAAAATAAAATAAAATAACACAAACCTGTCACATTTGTAAAAGTCAATTTGCAGAAATTAAAGTCTAGCAAAGCCAATTTAAGGGCAAGAAGTAGAGTAACAAAGCCCATGCATGGCTCAGAGGAATCTACATTGGCACAAACACTTTAAAAAGTCATTTGGCACCCTGGCCGGGTGGTTCAGTTGCTTGGAGTATCATCCAGTGCACCAAAAGGTTCCAGGTTCAATTCCGGGTCAGTGCACACACCTAGGTCTCGGGTTTGATCCCTGGGTCTGGGTGTGTATGGAAGGCAAATGTTTCTCTCTCACATCGATGTTTCTCTCTTCCCTTCCTCTCTCTCTAAAATCAATAAACACATCTCCGGGTGAGGATTTTTTAAAAAAGAAAAAGCCATTTGGCAAGAATAATTTAAATAATTTGCAATACCCTGAGCTCACTCTCCCTCTCTGAGAGAGAGAACGACCCTAAGAATAGGGCTCCCCCACCTTTAGGCATCATGGCACCTATCGAAAATACAGTGCTCATATAGCACAACTAGGGGAAGTGGAGGTGGCTCCGTGGCTAGAGGATTTCCTAGGAATTCTGACTGCCAAGGCCCACCTGGCTGCCCCAGAGGCTGAGTGAAGGGTTCGGTATCTCTACCTACAACCTATTCCCACAAGATCACTGGTAGGGTAACTGTGTCCTACAGAAATATGGACCAAAATACTCAGTGCCATAGGTTGTTAACAATGAAAAATTAGAAACCACTTATACATTATCTACAGGGAAATGAACAGTGATGTACTTTATAATAACTATAACAGTAGTTAAACATTTTTAATTAGAGCTACATTGTCACATGAGAAAATCCAAAAACTATGATGTTGAGTGAAAAACCCAGGTAGTAGAATGATACGTTATATCATACAATTGTATGTAAATTCTGCAATTAAAATTAAGTAAATAAGTAAACTTAGTTATACAATTTACTTAAGACTTAAAGTATTCAAAAGAATAATAGTATGTGTATGTACATATACAAACAACATATAACGTATATTGTTCATATATCATACCCATAAATATATAAACTATATTGTTTTTATACTTACAGATGCATAACATAGTGCACATACACATTCATACACGTAGTAAAAGTACGAAGGAATACAGAAAAAAGATAAAGAATAATTTCAAAACAGCAGTGACCTCTGGAGTAAAGAGAGAGGAAAGCAATTGAGGAAGAATTCACGTAATCACAGGGGGCTTCAAATGCACCTGTAATGTTTTATTTTTTTAAAAAAAAAGAGAATTTGAAGTGAATATGGACAAATATTAAGATTTATTAATCTAGTGGGAAGTACATGGAGGTGGTTATATTGATCTCTGATATATGAATAATGTAACATTCCTATTTTATAATACATATTTATAATACATATATGTTTTTTTAATATATCTTTATTGATTTCAGAGAGAGGAAAGGAGAGGGAGAGGGAGAGATAGAAACATCAATGATGAGAGAGTCATTGATCAGCTGCCTCTTGCACACCCCTGACTGGGGATCAAGCCCGCAACCCGGGCATGTGCCCTCACCAGGAATCGAACCCCAATCGCCTGGATCCTAGGTCAACACTCAACCGCTGAGCCACACACGGCCAGGCTATAATATATATTTTTAAATAATTAAAAATTAAACTCTGCCCTTGCTTCATTTTTACACTTAGAAATATCTGAACTATTAATTCTATTTTGCCTGCCTTGTATATATCCCTCATTGTACTTAGGATGCAGCACAGAAATCAACGAAGATATTTCATAAGAGTAAATGCAAGATACTTCAGGAACAGCTGATTTAAAATGCCAATGGAGACCCTGACCTGAGGACAGAAGTAACTCAAAAGGTGTCAGAATATTTTGGAAAACCAGATCTTCATTATTCTAGACATGTGAGTTCCAAAAGGAGAAACTTTACCTCCTTTTATGCTGGGGTTCATAGCTCCCACCCCAAGTAGAGAGAATAGTTTAAATATCAGACCCAAAATTCTCATGATAGATATTAAGTCTCAGAACCAGACTTTATGAAATAAGGCCCTGGCAGGGTACAGTGTCATCCCAATATGCCAAGGTTGCAGGCAGGGTATATACAAGAATCAACCAATGAATGCATAAATAAGCAGAACAACACATCAATGTCTGTCTGTCTCTGTCTGTCCCTCTCCCCCTTCCTCTTGCTCTAAAATTAATAAATAAAATTTTTAAAAAGATTTTTTTTTTTTAATGAAATAAAAATGCACACCAAGGAAACAGCAGCAAAAGAAAAAAAGTCATGTAATTTGTGCTCTCTTTATTTTTACTGCTTACCCTATGCTGGAGCCAAAAAGAAAAGACGTAAGAAGTCCAGTTTCATTATAGTTACAAGCACAGCAATCCCAGCAGGAGCATGACTAACATGACTACAGAAGCCACAAATGAAATGCCTGTGTACCCTGGGAGTAATTGCTCAGTCAGAGTGTTCCAAAGGCAGAAGGCCAAATGAAAGGACATACTACGACTCCAAAAGCTTAAAACAACATTTTCCCACAATTATTGGCTTTTCTCCACACTTCTCCCATCCTTCTACCCAAGTTATAGTTGAATTACTACACCTAAATTAGTCATTAGTTTCCCTGAACGTTACAACACACTGTGACTGATGAAAATCATAAGAAAAAGGCTCCCAAAATGCATCCCTACGCATTTAGAGTGGGAACAGCATGAGGCCAGCCCCCAACAATTACCATCTTAGTTGAACCTGGACCAATCACTCAATCTCCCTGGATTAATTTCCATATGTGTAAAGTGAGTTTTTTAAATACTGATTAACTAGAGAGTAAAAGCAGTCTTTCATACATTTTACTAGCATACATGTCTTCTGTGTAAACTACCTGTTCATATTTTTGCCTGTTTTTCTACTAGCTTGTTTTATTCACTTACAGGAGTTCTTTATATATCCTGGATACTTGGTCAGGTAAATGCCAGGCTTTCCATGTGTATGGACTCTTCTGCAAACGGCCCATTATTTGCCATTATTTATTATGCCATTTCTTTTCTTCATTATTAAGTGGGAAAGCTAGCTGGATGCTGGATCATCCTCTGAATGGGTTGCTTGTTTCTGCCAATCTGTGTCTTGATTTTGCATTTTATAATTAAATGCTTTTTTAACTAGATGAATACACATATATAATTCTATACAACTTTTATAATAATCTAGATATTTAATAATACACTCAAATATGATAAGATATAAATGTAATAATCCTAATGATAATGACAACATTCCCTGCCCTAACTACCTCCTTGAATGTTGCATCAGCTGAATGATGTAACGTATCTTGCAAACTATAACATGTAAACTATGATAGAAAATCTCTCAAAGAAAGGCACAACTCTACCTCTAAATAAGACATTTGAAAAATCACTCATTCACAGGAATCAAAATTCTCATTTAATTAATAACAATCTTAAAGTTCTCATGAATCATCTCCAACCTTAATTTATGGCACCCCAATGGAAGATCTGTTCTACCCGGGGATCCCCTATCAGAACTCCCTCCATAAAAACATCAGTTGTAATGGATTACGCGCTCAGTTCTACTTTTTCACAGTATGAGAGGGAAGCTTTAAGAGCCTGTGTTAAATTCCCTGCTGAAAATGACATTACTTTCTAGGCTGACCTGCAGAGCGCCTCACAAATAGACTCTGAGGACTTACCGTTCATTATTAAGAATAAGAAAGAGCCTGCCCTTTATTATACTATATTTCACCAGCCTCACACTCTGTGTGTGCTTAGTAACATTCATTTACATCTTCCACATTTATACAATCCCCTTTAATAACATCACCAGATTCTTACAGTCCTAAAGACTAGAACTGCAATGACTTAAAAAAGACTTCACACACAACTTCAAAAAAGTCAAATTTTTACACATTGGCTCCTAAGGATACCTCAAGTCAGAAAACAGTGCCAAGTGTGATAAGCAGAACAGTGGTCCCAGGAAGATGTCCCTGCCCTCGTCTCCAAAATCAAGGAATGTTACCATACATGGCAAAGGTCAGGGACCTTAAGATTGGGAGAGTATCCAGAACCATCCAGGTGGGAATCAATCTAATCACATGAGTCCTTAAAAAAAGGAAGGAGACAGAAGAGTGGATCACAGAAATGTAACATGAAAAGGACATGACCCACCATCTCCGATTCTGAATGCAGAGAACGGGACCATGAGGCAAGAGAAAGCAGGAAAAGGCAAGGAAACAAATTCTCCCATAGAGCCTCCAGAAGGAACACAGCCTTGCCCACACCTTCACTTTAGCCCAATAAAACTCATACTGAACTTCTAACCTACAAAACTATACAATGATGAATTTATGTTGTGGCAGCAATAGAAAAGTAATACAAAGAGCACGCCTTGTTTATTTGCAGGAAAACAAACTGAGCACACTGGAGCCCAGCTCCTGATTTGAAATCACAGCTCTACTACTTGTCAGTTGAGTCAACTGAAACCAAGTATTAACCCTCCCTAAGCCTCGGTGTTCTCATCTGCAAAATGAGGCTATTAGTACAGGAAGCCTCACACTTAATGTCTTTGTAGGTTCTTAGACTTCAAGGAAAACAATGTATAACAAAACCAATTTTACCACAGGCTAACTGATATAACAAGAGTTAAGTTCTTAAGGCATCTCATCAACATTACAACAAAACATTAGTCGAAGAGCTGCTACAGTACCTATCTTAAAAGAATGTTGAAGAACTAAGTAAGTTAATTCATGTAAAGCACTTAAAATATTGTTTCACAGTTAGGAGGCACTAAACACATCTTAACTACCGCTATTATTGATTTTAATCAATAATAACTACGAGATCAGTAGTCTTCAAAACAGTCAAGGAAATGAGCCCTTCTAACAATTAAGGTTTGTACACATATCTACAAGCAGTCCACATGAGAGTCCCAGCTCCACTGAACTACAGTGTGCAGTTCTTCAAGAGTCATTCCAATAATTAAGGAAGAGGCTGCCAAAGTCCAAGTGTCAACAAGAACTCCACTAAGTGATAACGGCTAACAGGGCCTGACAAAAAAGTGCCCATCAAGAAGTAAGAGCTGTCTTATTAAAAATAATAGATGCTGCAAAATTAGTTTCTACTGAAACTGTCCATAACTGGCATTTTTTCAGCTTATTTGGTATTTATACAGCACTTTTCATTAGCAAACCGGCCCTATCATTTCTTCATAAACAATTAAATTTTTATTTCACTTGGCTATTGACTACGCAACATTTACATAAATTGACATAACCTAGCTAAGCAATGATGATTTACACTATAAAAACACAAAGATATAACTGGTAAATTCCACAAAAATTAGAGGCAAATACAAATCAAATGTATAGATGTATTTTGTGTTTCATAATTCCACACACTGCAACAGCCAAAAGCAATGCCAAACTCGAGGAATAGCAACACTATGACAGAAAGAAGGAGAAGACAAAACCTCTGAACACCAGGGAGAGACATGAGAAAAACCTTTGTCAAGCGCCATGATAAAAATCAGCGTTTGGGGTCTTTTAAAAAATCAGTAACTAAGCAGACTAAAAGAAAAATCTATTATAAAATAATTCCTAGAGTAAAAGCAATATACTTCAAGATTCCAAGCTTAAATAACCCTAAATTTCATTAAATGATGTTTAAAAGGTAATTAAATATGCCCTAGCAAAAGAAGTATATAGTTAAGCTCTCCTAAAAAAGTACTTTCAATTAGTTGCACAGAATGTATTGATTAAATCCAATAAATTTTTCTACCTTTTGATTATTTCAAACTCTACAGGACTACAGAACTAGTTTGTATCTGAAAAGCCAAAGATAAATGACCCTATTTCTTGAAAAGGTGTTGAGGAAGGCTGTCAAAGGAAGGTACCTGCAGGGCATCCCATAAAAGACATCCAGTCCCCTTCTCCCCAACCCAGAGGTGCAATAACAGAGCATCTCTTTGCAGATGCCCAGCAGCTCTCCAAGCCAAGCTGAGCTGAATTCTCTGATGGTTAGGTCTGAACCACACCAGAATTCCCCTAAATCTTTGCATCTAGATTCCAAGTACACTCTCCCTCGCCCAACTTTAAATATAGGTCAAAATGGCTCTCCTTTATCTTAATCAACAGAATTTAGGTAGCCCAAGAAGAAACACAAGTACTTTGAGAATATGTCCTCAAAGTGTGGCGGGGGGGGGGGGGGGGGGGGCGCGCGCGTGCAGGCACATATGAAGTGAGGAGGCCACTGGAAGATATAGGAGTCAAAATGCAGAAATAAAAGGGTCAAACACTCAAAAGTCCTCAAGGACCATACAGGGAATGTAATATATGAAACAGCTGGGTCAAAGCTAACAGGAACAATAGAGGTTACAGCAAAAAGGATAACACACACTCCACCAAAAACATTTAAATTCAACTTCAGAAAAGCAAGCAGTGCTGGTCAAATAAAACACACCTACAGCTCAACTCAGCAGGCAGGCCAGATTCGGAGCCAGTTTTCAACCGTGATACGCGCAACAGGCCCAACCAATCTTCTTAAACCTTACTCCCTTCTGAGGAAGGCTAAGGGCTCGTGGCGGCCCCAAGGCACTAGCCTCGGGCCCTGCAGCCCCACAGGCATCCCTAGGCCTTTGCCTAGGAGCTGCAGTATACCGAGAAGTGTAGAGGCCGGAGTGTTGAATACTTACCACTTGAGCTTCCAGGAGTTGAATACTGAGAGGTATCAATAAATTTTCGAGGCGTAGGAAGGTTTGTCACATCAATCAGAGGGACAGGAGAAGCATCTTTCGCAAGGGAGCTGAAGGGAAAAGCAGCAATAGTTACTTACCACCTTCTCCCAAAACAACTTAAGTCTCACTACATGGCGGTCCCTTATCACCTTCTTTCTGTTATGAGACCTCTTTATACTATGACTTCAAATATCTCCAAGAATATTTCCAGTGAAGTGGTGACTGGCTGGGTTATTATATGGGTTCCAAGAATATTTAAATATTTATTATCTTTTCATTCTGATGCAAGGTTAAAAAAAAAGGATGTTAAATTTGTTCTAGATCTTCTGGATGCCACCTTAGAACCAAATTACACCACGCAATTTCAGTACCCTCCTTTGCTTCTGTATTAAATTAATTTACAAGCAAAGAAAGAGCAAATGACACCATATCATGACACCCGAATGAAGGTTTAGCCAGTTAAGCCCAGTCTGATTTGTGCTTTGCAAGCTAAAGGTCTTTGAAATAGTCTGGGAGTTCACTACATTAGCTTTCTTTAAAAGAGGTTCATAAATTTCATCAAGTTGAGAATCACTACAATAACAAATGATGTGAGGAATTTTGAACAGGTTAATTCAGTGTTTGATTATCACCTTTTCCAAAAAGGCCTAGCCCCTCATCTTAGTGATTAACTTTAGAGTCTCCAAAATAAACACATCAATTTTAAATGACACAAAGGCTATAAAAAAAATTTTTAATTTCAAGTTAATTCCCATTTATGGGCATTTGTTAAGTGCAAGAATATAGGCAATGCGAAGGCAAATAACACCTGTGTCTCACCTTCCAGAAACTGGATCATCTAATCACACTGCATTACAACAGAAAAGCTTCTCTAAGTCAAGTCCCAAGGGGAGAGAGGTCAAAGCCATAGAGAATTCCCATCACCCCTTTCCAGTCCTAATACACATCATCTATAAGAGTTGCTATCCCTGCAAATGACTCACATAGTGAGTTATAAAGGGAGGGGAGGCAGAGGGAGCAGGGATGAGACCATACCTGCCGCAACACTTTCTCCAGATGTAATGAAAGGATGCGTGCAATTCTGAACATCTGTTCCTTGCCCCTGCCACAGTGATATATCCCCATTTCCCTCCTACACTACTTCTGGAACCAAAATGCTAGGTATGTGTGTATTTTTTTTTTTTTAAATATATCTTTATTGATTTTGGAGAGAGGAAAGGAGAGGGAGATAGATAGAAACATCAATGATGAGAGAGCCATCGATCAGGCCCGCAACCCGGGCATGTGCCCTGACCGGGAATCGAACCCTGATCACCTGGATCCTAGGTCAATGCTCAACTGCTGAGCCACGCCCGGCCGGGCTGTGTGTATTTTTAAGCTAATAAAAAATAAACATTTTTTCAGAAAACTCTGAAAAGCAAACTTTAGGCTAAAGGGCAAAATTATCATGTAAGATATTATTTTTATGGAGCGCTGGTAATGTGCAATTCACTGTCCTAGGCCACAAAGATAAATAACTACAACAGTCATCAAGTTCTTCCTTTTCACTTAATACAGAGAAGGGGGAATTATTACTCAAACAAGTCCTAAGCATCTGCTATGCACTTGGCACTACATCTACTGCTGAGGATCCCACAATGACTAAGGTAGGAGCTAACCAAACTTAGCACATTTCCAACTACAGGAATCACCTGCAGATTAATGTGAAACCTAAAGTGAAGTATAAGATACAAAAGTAACAGAAACAGCATTTACTAAGAATTGAACTGATACAGTTCCAATAACTCTTTTCCTCCAATATAAGCTGTAACTTCCTATTTGCCTAAACTATCTTAAGAAAATCCGACAGAGCTTTCAAACCCACTAGTTTATGACAACAGTGCCTATCAGATTAACAGACAAACCCATTAGATCATAAATTCATCCATTTATCTTTCATATACTGACTACAGTCTTCTCATTTTTCTTCTCAACGACCTCATCTGTTACCTGCATTTTACTCACAGTTGGGAAACCAGCTCTATATATCTCCCCAACCCTGATATACAACTGCCCAAGAGCAGAGGGTACTGTTGATGTTTATGGGGCTGCTACTGAGTAAATAAGAAAAAGTTCATTTCAATTTTAAATAAGAAAAATATATGATACATTTTATAAATATTTCCATAACAAAAGTGGAGGAGTTATTTTTAAGCACTGATAAATGAAGGTGTCAATTAGAGGGAAAATTCAAGTGTATGGCTGGAATGCTGCCTGCCAAGCCTAGGAATGAAGCAGATCAGTTAGTACATATGTGTGTGCATATATGTGTGTGTGTGTGCGCACCCCTATATATATATATATATATATATGTGTGTGTATATATATATATCTGTGTATATATATATATATATTACTCTATAAACACAGATGTGCACATGATTCACTTTAGATCAAAGCCTATCATTATTTTCTCAGTTTTAAGCTAAAAATATATTTTCGTTAAATATAGGGTAACAAATAGCTTGCCATGTTAACTTTGAAAAAATAACCTGCTGAATTTATTACCAGGGCCAGAAGGGCCCTCAAACTCCATCAATAAACTTTCAGAAAGTCAATTTACTGCAAAACTATTTTCATAGACTCATCTCTCTTTCTAAAATTTTCCCTTGGGCTTCAATTTTCTCCTTTATGAACACTAACCCAAAGGCAAGTCACTCTGCAAATGACTTTTAGTTTTTCTCTTATTCTTTTATGGAAGGACTTAATCTCAAGAGTGCAAGAGAAAGGGGCACACCCACTCACTCAGTTGCTACAGACAAGAAGCTCAGCAGAATGGTAGGTGCCACTATAGAATATCACACCTAAATAGCACATAGCTCAGTTTCCACTTCAGACAGTAGAAAGAAGTCTGTTCTCACCATACACCAGCAATAAAGTTCAGAGGTATTAAATAATTAGTACCTTCAAAAGGTTTTGTATCTCTCAGAGGGAAGTATTTTTTATAACAAACAAAATCAAAATTAGATTGTTCTTTTCAAGTTTCCAATTAATATGAATAATCTGAACTGCCTTATTTTTTTTTAATGTTTTTTTTTTTTTAATTGACTTGAGAGAGACAGGAAGGGAGAGGGGGAGAGAGAGCAACATCAATGTGAGAAACATGGATTGGCTGCCTCCTGCACACCCCCTACTGGGGATCAAGCCCACAACTCAGGCATGTGGGCTTTTTTTGGGGGGGGGGGGAATACTGATAGTTTTGTGGGGTTTTTTTTAAAATACATATGCTTACAAATTTTTATTTTAAATCCATTCAGAATCATTCATAGCTGAGTTGAAAAAGACAGCTGATGGACGTAAGACCATCTCCCCCAAATTACTGATTGTATACTGTGATAAAATGTGATTTGCTATTAAATAACCACATGGTAGCAGACAGGAAAAGTATAAAGCAAATTAAACTACTCCAGAAAACAATCCCTACCACAACCACCCCAAGAACTTTCTGGCTGTTAACCATCTATCCAGTAAGTAAGGAGCTACTTCTAAATGTGTTTCATTTCAATATTTCAAGCCATGAAAAGTTTGGGTTTGTTTTTTAAATAAGGATTAGAAGTGCTAACAGCTTATTAAACATTTGCTTTTTAATTAGAACTTATTTCTGTTCCTTCACTTAGTAATAAATATGTCCAGCTATGGCCAAAATTTACAGCAACAGCTCATTTGGTTGACTTTATTGTCAAACTAAAACTTGACAGAGGTGAGTTGAACTTTAAGTTGTAAATCTAGTAACTAATATATTCACCACTATAACCCCAACAGCTGGCACACTACCTGCCAAAGAGCAAGTGCTTGTAAAAGTTTGTTAAATCAAACTGAGTTGAGAAGTATTTGTCAAAGATAATATGCCCCTAGTAAGAAAATTTAACGGCCGAATGAAACAGGAATGGCTGGCGCAGTAATTTTCTACAGTTCTAAGATCTGTCAGAACATACAGAAAGAATAATGAATGATTCAGAGGGCATAAAAGTCAAAAACAATCAGGGTCTCAAATAACAGACAAAGAGTTAAGTACATGTAATACAAAGTAAAGTGAAGCTAAAATCTAAGCAAAGAGGAAAAAGCCAGAGGGAAAAACTGGACAGTAATAGAAAGAAAACAGCCATACGAAAAAAAAAAATTAAAAGAGAAAATAAGCAGCAAATAATATAATGGGGTCAAGGTCACTCTTTACATACCCAGAGATAAATATGGACACCAAAATCCATGAGTCTGAAACTTTCTCCTCCATGAACTAGAGAGCATCCAAGAAAGCAAGGTTGTTCAAGTATTAACTCAGGATGCATGCAATAAATAAAAGGATTAACTATTTAAAAAATAACTTTTTATTGATTTTATCTGCTTATAAGGTATTAAGAATTCTTTTTTAAACATACAAAAAATAATCTACTATTATAATTTTGGCATACGGCCCTTCCAAAACATTTAACACAACAAAATCTCTGACTGCGCATTCATCCCTGCTGCTTACTTACACACACACACACACACACACACACACACACTCTCCCTCTCTCTCTCTCTCCCTCTCTCTCTCTCTCTTTCTCTCTCCAGGTAAATTCTTTTTCAACGTTCTTTGGATAATCCTGTATAGAATTTTAAATCCTAGTCTTTCCCCATTTTGCCATTTCATTAAAAATTATCTTCAAAAGCATCCTTAATACGTGTGTTGTTATTAAAGTAATATTACATGCCCATGATGAGCATACTCACAAGGCAGAGGGTAAGGGGTGAGTCCTTCTTTCCTACTCCCCATTTCCATTCCCAGCTCCCACAGGTAATCCCTTTTATCAGTGTTTTAGCAATATCCTTTCAGGAATCTTCCATACAAATACACTTATATCTACATATAAAGGATACAGATTTAAGTATACATCATTTCAATTCTTTTCAACTTCTACTTCAAAAACATCTGTTCTTTATATGTGTGTGCTTTCACGTGATTTCTTTTCTCTGGCAGTAGAAACTTGTTGGGTGTTTGGGTGTTTGTTTTTTGATACCAACAATCGGAACAGTCTTTGTACTGGAGAGACTCTCCATTGTCCAGGTCAAAGCAAAACAGAAAGAGGACAGTACTTCCTATTATGGAAGTTGAAGGAGACCAGACATATCCCAGGCTCAACAAACCGAATGCTTCTACCCAGGACTTTGAATCTTGAGGAGATGAAGAAAAGATTCAGGGACATTTAGAGATCATTTAACCGAGAGTTAAAAATCAGGCAATTGTAGGCATGGTACCAGCAGCCCAGCAACCCAACCAGACAGAGCCTTCCCATGACCGGTCTATGATGTGAGCTCAGCGTCATCCCCCTTGGTCCCTCGGTCCCTCCTGGGTTTTAGAGCCTGATCATACAGACTTCCTTCTCTTAGCTTCTGTGACCTACCTGATAACTTTCCACTAAGTTCCTTCCTTGTTTTAGTTACCAGGACTGACTCCTGCTAGTTGCAGTCAAGAACACTGGCTAATACATCAACCTCTGCAGCAGACAATATGTCTTACTTGTTCTGTCTTCTCTAGTGATTTTTCAGTATAGAAATCGTTAAATACACATATCTAGGTTAATATACACAAATCTCAATGAATTAAACACATTTTCTCTAATTATTAAAATCCAAAATAAAACAGCTTCTGACTCCGTTCTATCTCCTGCCTATCCAAATTTCCCAGTGTCTACTAACAATGTTGAGATATAAATCCTGTTTATTATTACATAGTCTTCTTTGACCACATATACCTCTTTCTTTATCATGTATTTTTTACTGAAATATATTTGACATATAGATTATGTACATTTAATGGGTACAACATGTTAATTTGAAACATTTATATGTTGTAATATGATTGCCATTGCAGTGATAATTAGTACCACATTTTTTAAAGAAATAGAACAAAAAATGCATCAGATTTGTATGGAACCACAAAAGACCCCGAATGGCCAAAGCAATCCTGAAAAAAAAGAACAAAGCCAGAAGTATCACACTACCTGACTTCAAATTATACTACAGAGCAACGATAATCAAAACAGCCTGCTACTGACAGAAAAACAGACACACGGGACAATGGAACAGAACTGAGAGCCAGAAATAAAACCACGTATGTGGTCAAATAATTTCTTACAAAGGAGCCAAAAACATACAGTGGAGAAAAGGAAGCCTCTTCAATAAATGGTTCTGGGAAAATTGGAAAGAACATACAAAAGAATAAAACTAGACTGCTATTAAACCTTTTTCAAAAATAATTTTCAGCTAATATTTTTGATCTTGTAAAAATAGATTTGTCAGTTATTTATATGTAAATTTAGATATTTAATGGTGTTTAGTCCTTGCAGTAGTTATAAATTACCTACAACTTTATTGTTCATGCTGCTGAATTTGATTTATATCTCAGAGTTCATCATTGAGTATTCTCCTCAGAAAATAAGTGATTTAATTTCTGTTAATTTATATCTGAGAATGTCTCTTTGCTACCCATGCATATCAATGTCCATTTAGTTGAGTATAGATATCTTTGGCCCCAAATCATCCCCATTCAACACTGTCAATTTGGCTCTGTATCTGCTGTATCTTGGCATTTTCTGGTCAGCAAATCCTGGTGTACCTGATTTTTACTCCTTTCTGTGGATGAGTACTAAGTTAACTGTACAAAACAGAAGACTCAAATAATAGTGGCCTGAGTAAAACAAAGGTTTTCCTTCCTGTCATATAAAAGATTTAACTTATGCAGGGCTATAATAGAGGACTCGTGTCATTAAAGAGATTACAATGTGGCTTCCATCCTGAAGGTTCCCTCATGTCTAAGATGGATTGATGGCACTAATCCATGTCCCACATGGGAAGTAAATGAAGGAACATGAGGGGTAAAGGAGTGAGCATAGCAATTTGATTGGCACCTTTAAAGAATTTTCCTATGAGCACTGATTCAACAGCTTGCAAGCAGAAGTCTCACTGATTTTAGCTACATAGGAGTCTAGAAAGCATAGCCTTGTAGCTGGGCATATGGCCACCAGGAACAAAATAAAGTCACTGTTAAAAATGAAGAAGGGGAGAATCGATATTAGGTGGGCAAATAACTCTCTGTCACAACAGATAACATCAATTTTCTTCCTAGCACTTATAGAATTTGCTTTTGAAATTCATAAAAATTTTTGGATCATATCTAAGAGTAACTTTTTTCATTAATTTCATCTTGAATTGATTTGCAGATCAAAGTCTTTTTATTCTCTTCAAATAGGTTTCTTTACTTACACTCTAAGTATTGCTTCTGCCATAACAAAATATGGCAGACTGGGTGGCTTAAACAAACAGAAATTTATTTCCTCACCGTTCTGGAGGCTAGAAGTCCAAAATTCAAGGCGCTGGCAGAGTTGGTTCCTTCTGAGGCCTCTCTCCTTGGCTTGTAGATGGCCAAGTTCCTAAGCACTGTCCCCACCCACCACTACTCTCCACTAAGGTGCTAACAGTTATTCTGTTCAGATCCAGTGTTGAAGTTAAGTCTCAGGTATATAACCCCTAGAGCAATTTGTGTGGCTGGCAGGTTTTCTAATGCCCATTTGCGGGTAAGGGACAGAAACGCCTCTTTCTCTGGCAGTGTCTCCAACTAACCTGAAGCATCACACACAAAGTCGGCAGGTTCTGTTTAAACAGGACAGGACTTTAAAGATTTCATTACCAGCATGCACTGCTCCCAGTGCTCCTCTTGTCTACAGCTAATGAAAGGGTGTGAACAAGTATGTTGCAGTAGATAGTGCTAAACTGCCCTCTGAAAGACCTTACGGCTACTTTAAAGGAATCTCGGAAGGACATGACATGCACAGCTCTCTGCTACATGTTAACGATGCCAATGTTCTACTGCCTTAACTGCCTTAAGATCTGGTCTACTCCCTACCAGGTCTACACTAACCTAATGAATCTCTTGAGTCCACTCCAGGCCCTTCAATAGAGGGCTCTCCCAAACTCTTCCAGAAAGAGGATTGTCTACAATCCTCTAGCTAAATACAACTAAATTCTTTGTAAGTAACAAAGAATCTTGTAACTCCAGTTCATACAGCTATATTTCTTAATTAGGTTGACTTCACTATCCAGTTTAAGGATTTTCTTTCCCTTCCTTCGGAGATAAACCAAAGTATCTCTGACCCAGGTTATTAGAGACCCACAGCAAATGTTTCTTACGTAACTTTACGTAAGAGGACCATAATACTCCTTATGTATCTTTACATAAGAGGGCCATAATAAACATGCAATAAAGAAAAGAACAAACTTTGAATGCCAGCCTTTAAGAACAGGGAGTATTTCCAAAGACAGTATAGTATATTAAAAAGAGAAGTAAAATAAACAACAGCAATGTTCTGGGAAACGAATAAAATTCCTTAGACTCCTACACTGCCTCAGCACACTGCGCGGAGAGCCCGGGAACCCACCGCATTCTCCCTTTGTCCTTGTTACGCTGCGCAACTCGGCTGGTGGATTTGATGTAGAGGTGCCGGTGCAGTTCATCTATGAGAACCAAGTGCAGGTTCATCTTCTTGCTGTGAAGCTCCAGCCTCAGGTCACTCAGTCCCTCCACCTGGAGCAGGGGGCCCTCCAAAGATAGGACTGCTGACACCTGAAAAGGGGGGAAAGACAATTAAGTACAGTAACTAAATAATCTAGCCATGTTATAAATAAAAAGGACTACTTTTTAAAAGATACTGTCAAAAGAGAATTTATGAAGACCTAATAAGACTACATCAGACTTTGAAGAGTGCAGTAGCCCCCCTTATCCGCAGTTTCACATTCAGCAGTTTCAGTTACCTATGGTCAACCCAGGTCGAAAAATATTAAATGGGAAAATTCCAGAAATAAACAACTCTTAAGTTCTAAACTGTATGCTTTTCTGGTTAGTGTGAAGAAATCTCACACCATTCAGGTCTATCCCACCCTGGACATGAATCATCCCTTTGTTCAGCATATCCACACTGTATACACTACCTGCCCTTTAGTCACTTGGTAGCCATCTCAGTTATCAGATCAATATCACGGTATCACAGTGCTTATGATAAGTAATATTGTGATAAGTAATCCTTATTTTGCTTAACAATGGCCCCAACGTGCAAGAGTAGTGATGCTGACAATTTTAAATATGCCACAAAGAAGCCATAAAGTGCTTCCTTTAAGTGAAAAGGCAGAAGTTCTCAACTTAATAAGAAAAGAAAAAAAATGCTTACTGAGACTGCTAAAATCTATGGTAAGAAGAAATCTTCTTCTGTGGAAGAGCCTAATTTATAAATTAACCTTTATAACACGTGTGCATCTAAAGGCAGAAACATAGTACATACAGACTTCAGTACTATCCACAGTTTCAGGTATCCACTGGGGGTTTGGAAACATATGCCCTGTGAATAAGGGGTGACTAATGCACCATGTAGAAAGCCCTAGCTCTGCCTTTGAATGACTTAACACCTGAGACACAGAATGCTGAAGAAAACAATCTTAATAAAGATAAACATAAAGGCATCTAAAGTACCACAGCAAAGCCATACATACAATTTATTCCCACATACATTGCCTATCAATAGACACAAGTTTAATGATCTCCCCAATTAAAATGATTATAGCATTCAAAAAAGATGGCGGTGGGTTGAGTGAAAGTTACACTGACACTCCCCTGGGACCAAACTGGAATTACAACAAATATATAGAAAAACCAGCCTGAATAATCAACCACAGCTGAAGACGAGCTGGAGAGCACCTTCATCACCGAGGAAAAGTGGAGACCACATAGAGACTGGTAGGAAGTGCGGAAGCGCTAGAGGGCTGGCTGGGCTCCCACAGGCAGCAGCTGAAGGTCCCGAGGGACATCTCAGCTGTGGGGGTTCCCACTGAGGACTCTGGGGCTTAAGCCCCAGGCTGGGCTTCCCAGCCAAGAGCACCAGAGCTGAGAAAGATGCCCACATAACTGGCTGTGAAAAGCAGCTGGGTTTCTGTCTGCCAGAGAGAGGCAGCTAGAATTGCAGGCACCCTCTTAAAGAGCCAATGCACAAAGTTTCGTGTGCGGCCACTCACCTTGGGCTCCAGCAGAGGGAGGGCAGAGCAGACTGGAGCTGTGTGAGAAGAATCTAGGATTGTGTGCTCTGGAGACAGAGCTCAGAAGGCACCCCTCTGGATTCTTGGGTGAAATCATTCCCCCATACTACAGAGGACATCTTTCTCAGACAGACATTTTGCTGCTTTTGCCTGGGGAGGGAAGCAACTGCCCCACCCTGCAGAAAACCTCTCGCCCTACCCAGAGGAGTTTCTACAGCCTGAGGCTCATTAAGACAATCAGATTAATCAGCCTATAGGCAGAGGCAGACCTCAGGGTGCTTTGAGTCTTTGCCTAATCTGCTTCTGGACCTGGGCCTTGGAAAAACAGACTTTGGTGTGCATCTTGGTCCTGTCCAAATGCACCCAGCCCCAGCAAACAAGATCTCAAGCCGAGGCTTGTTGATAGCTCCAAACAGGGTACTTAGGGCCAGTGACAAACTGCGTCTGACACTGGCCTGCACAAGAAACTCTCCAAAAAGACTGAGAGTCCTAGCAGGCCTACCTAAAACATAGAAACAAACCCAAACAGGCAGCCAAAATGGGGAGGCAAAAAAACAAGCCCCGCCCGGCTGGGCGTGGCTGAGCGTCGACCTAGGATCCAGGCAATCTGGGTTCGATTCCTGGTCAGGGCACATGCCCGGATTGTGGGCTCAATCAATGACTCTGTCATCATTGATGTTTCTATCTCCCTCTCTCCCTCTCCTTTCCTCTCTCTGAAATCAATAAAGATATATTTTTTAAAAAAAAAGCCCCAAAACAAAGAACAAAAGAATTCTCCAGAAGAGCTAAATGAAATGGAGATAAGCAATCTCTCACATATAGGGTTCAGAATACTGATTGTAAGGATGCTCAACAGCATGAAAAGGATATGGAAATGATGAAGGAAATTAAGAATGACATGGCAGAAATAAAGAATACATTGGAAAGAATACACAGCAGATTAGAGGAAGCTGAGGATCGGATCAGTGAATTAGAAGACAGGGTGGAAAAAAATCACTCAATCAGAGATCCAAAAAGAAAAAACAATTACAAAACAGGAGGACAGTTTAAGGGAACTGTGGGACATGAAATGTAACACATAACAATATTCTCATCATAGTAGTGCCAGAAAAGGTTGAACATAAACAAGGGTTAGAGTACCTGTTTGAAGAAATAATGGCTGAAAACTTCCCTAACCTGGTCAAGGAAAAAGTCACACAAGTTCAGGAGGCACAGAGAGTCCCAAGCAAGAAGAATCCAAAGAGGCTCATGCCCAGACACATCATAATTAAAATGCAAAAAATTCAAGAAAAAGAGAGAATATTAAAAGCAGCAAGAGAAAAGCAATCTATTACCTACAACGGAGCTCTCATAAGGCTGTCAGCTGACTTCTCATCAGAAACTCTACAGGCCAGAAGGGAATGGCATCAAATATTCAAGGTAATGCAAAACAAGGATCTGAAACAAGACTACTCTATCCAGCAAGACCATCATTCAAGATAGGTGATGAAATAAAGAGCTTCTCAGACAAAAAAAGGCTAAAGGAATTTATCACCACCAAACCAGCATTGCAGGAAATATTAAAGGGACTGCTAGAAGAAGAACTAGAGAAACATAGGCATAAAGAATTAAAATGGCAATAAATAAGGACCTATCAATAATAACCTTAAGGACTTTAAGGGAGAGACCAACAGCAATACAGTCAATAGTTGTGGACTTGAACAACCCACTGACTTCACTGGATAGATCTTCCAGACAAAAAGTCAACACAGTGTCTCTAAACAGCACACCAGATCAGATGGATTTAACTGATATTTACAAGACATTCCACCCCAAAGCTGCAGAATATACATTTCTCTCAAGTGCACATGGGTCATTCTCAAAGACAGACCACATGCTAGGACACAAGTTCTCTACAAGTTCAAGAAGATTGAAATCATATCAAGCATCTCAGATCACAAGGGCATGAAATTAGAAATCAACTACAGTAAAAACACTCAAAAAAAACCACACATACAGGCTAAATAACATGTTATTAAACAATGAATGGGTTACTAATAAGATCAAGAAAGAAATCAAAAACTTCCTGGAAACAAATGAAAATGAACACACAACCCCAAATCTATGGGACACCGTGAAAGCAGTCCTAAGAGGGAAGTTCACAGCACTACAGGCCTACCTCAAAAAGCTAAAAAACTTTTAGTAAACTATCTACACCTACAATTTAAAGAATTAGAAGCTGTCCAGACCAGGGCTTTTGTTTGCTGGAAGTTTTTTTTATTACTGATTTGATTTCATCAGTTGTTATTGGCCTGTTCAGGTTTTCTGATTCTTCTTGATTCAGTTTTATATTATCTCACTCATATGTGGAATCTAATAAACAAAACAGACTGAGGAATAAAATAGATCCAGAGACATAGAAGCATGGAACAAACAGACTGATGAATCTCAGTGGGAAAGTGGGGGTGGGGGAATGGGTAGGGAGGGATTAATCAAAGAACTTATATGCATATACCATGGACACAGACAACAGTGTGGGAAGGCTGGCGGGGGGGGGGGGGTGGGGGGGGATGCAGGTTGAAGGGGATCAATGGGGAAAAAAGGGGAATATCTAATACTTTCAACAATAAAATTTTTTTTAAAATGATTATAGCATTCATAGTCTCACAAGAATTCCTTGTATTAATGGTTTAAATCAACTGTCAAAGCTAGCCTTTTAAGACTAAATAGAAGCACACTAAAAAATTTTTAATAATTCTTATGACGATCATGAATCAGAGCCTGGTTAGCCTGAGTCTACGTGTGCACTCTACATAAAGTCAGTCTCCCTCTCACTCCTTCTCATGTACACATACACACAAAGGTCAATGCAATTTTCACATGAATGCTACAAGCAGATAATAGCATTCATCACTACTCCTTGGCCTAACCCAGTTTGAGAGGAGAAAGGGGATTTGAACAGTGAACAGAAGATAGATTCTGGAAAGGGAGATACTCCTAGTATAAAGTGCAATTTGGAAGATTTTTAAGACAAAATGGAATGGATGAATAAAAATGATATAGGAATACCTACAACAAATGCAGATGATAAGAAGGGACTCAGGGAACCTGGAGCAATTCATTTGGAAACCAAGTATATAGGTTTCAAATGAAAAAAATAGCATGTATGACCTGATCCCATTTTCCATGTATATGAAATTATATTTATTTTGTTATGAATCAAGATCTTATATATTTTTAGTGAAAAAACAAAGTGAAGAGAATATTCTCAGTACTATTCCTTGAGAGAACAAAAGGGGGAGGTAGAGAAATACAAAAAATGCAAATGTAATAACAACAACAACAACAGAGAAGAGATAACTACAAGCTGAACTCAGGGAAAAGAACACTACACCAAGCTCCCTGAATGGATTAATGTGCTATGACTACTACCTGCTTAGGTTATACTTCTAAATATTCCTAGTATGTACAAATAAAGGCACTAACTAATAATACTTCAGGGTAAAAACATTAAATGTACTTATGCAAATAAACATGCCCTTAAAAAATAAAGCCTTTAGACAAAAGCAACAGACAATGGAGGCAATGAAACACACCGGTGATAAGTGTTGAGCAGAGATCTAAACCAATATACACAGTCATGGAGGAGCTTGTGGACGGTGAATATAGACAGCTTGGGAGCTGCCAAATGCAAACCTGCCTGAGAAGGGGAGGAAATGCAATGGCATGCCCACAAACACATCACTTGTTTTGTGATATGCTATAATCAAATGTCAGCAGCAAATAGGTTTCCTTAAGTTAACCAAGAAAGAATCAGGGAATGAAAGAGTGACAAGCCCTGGGCCAGCTCACCCTCCGAAGCCCGCCAGTTCATTTTCATGCTGACTTGCAACTGCCCCTGCTACGAGAGCCCCTGGGCCTGTGCAAGCTGCCAGCAATTCCAAATAGAAAGGCAGCCTGGCAAAATGACCAGTGTCCCCAAGGAGGAAAAACAACAACAAATGCATTCACACTTATGCTCTAAAATGGATTTTAACTTAAGTTTCTAGCAGAGAAATGAGGATGCAGTAACCTTTAGTGGCATCGAAATTCAGAAAATGGAAAATAATTTGGTAAACCACTGGTCCATCATGTAGCTTTATCCCTTAAGGTAATTAAATCCAGTGGAGATATTTAAGCTTAAAAATCACCCACTGCACATCCACACTTGATTTGTTTGTAGGAATCTGCATGAAGATTTTCAATCCAAACAGCTCAAGTTCCAAATACAAAATTATATGACAATGTCAACTTTCAAAGCCACTTAACTAAAAATTTTTTAACGTGTAGGTAAAACACTTAGCCCAGTACCTGGGACATACTGAGTGTTCTCTGAAATTATTTTTAATAGAACCTTTTTATCCTGTGAACAAAGAAATCTCAGAAGGTATTTTCAAAATGCTTTAATGCAGCATTTTCAGTAAAGTGTTGTTTCCTTCATAGAACCTTTATAACCATGTAGATGACAAACTTTCTGAATATGTTCCATTGACCCAAAATACAAGAATACAAATACAATTCACACACACACACAATCCAGAGCTGTCTTAGAATTTCAAAGATTTGCATACCTTACCACAAGAATAGAAAATATTGTCTCTCGTTTCTATATGAAAATGCAATACTTTATTTTCTGTCCTTCACTTATTTAAAGTCTACTTACAAAGCTATAATTATGGAAGCTAGGCGTAGTCACTGTCTTCCCCCTATTCTACCCTTACTAAGTGGTACTCAAACCAACTTGAAGATAATAGTCCTCAATGCAACATTTGGTCTCTAGAACACCAGTTTAGAAACCTGACATTTATCTTATCTTGCTTTAAGTAGCCTGTACCATAAAATTTACACATAAAGAAAAACTTGGTGAGGCAGCAGTCAACTCAGCAACCATCACTGATGGTTAATTCTGTTGTCCTAGGGGTCTGGCTTCCAGGCACTTACTGACATTAAGGCTTCACGAGAAGAGAAATCTATTAACATTTATAAATGAGCATCACTACTATCAAAAATACAACTAAACATTTTTTTTAAGGCATAAGAAATGGTTATTTCATAAGTTATTTCACCGTTTTCTAAATGTAATGACTTCAGAGCACTTTTAAAATAACACACTGATGAAACATCAACAGGAATTCAAGAGATGCAATTAAATCAAAGCAACAGCAAATGGTCTCATAGGTTAGTGGTTATGAGAAATTATCAAATTGGGTTCATAAGTGTGACTATATGTGACACTAAATAATGTCACAAATATAATAAAATTGCAGGACAAGACACAGCAGATGAAAGGTGAAGTAGACAACATACAGTGGAATCATTCATTGGTAAGTGTTACCTATACATCTACTCACAAATCATCATTCATTCATGCCCCACATGGCCTATCCTGTGACCTCCTAGAATTCTCAGGTATGCCACACCATTTCTTATAATAGGTTACTACAAGTAGATAATGAGACAACTAAATATATCTAGAATTTTTCTTATATATATTTTCAAAAATTATTTTTGGGGTGAAAGAGATTACTAGCAGGGAATTTTATTCACAGGGTACCAATTTTATCTAACAGAAAACTGGTATTCTATTCAACAAAACCGGAAACTGCTCCTATAAATAACAGAAATCTGTTTGGGAGTTGAAAATAAGTATTTCCTTTAGGATTATGAAAACAAGCAAACATTTACAAAACGTTTTAACACGAGACTGAACAGGACAGCATGTTTTGCTATTGGAAACCTACCCATTAAGAAAACATAAATTCTGAAAAATGTTTCCATAAACTCAGAAAGCAGGTCAAAGCACAGCTAAAATGTACTTAACCAAGAACTGTCTGGTATTTTAAAAAATTTTGCCTTCTGATGACAGATGAGTCTACAATAAAAGAAATCTTGATAATTAGAAACTAGTACCTGTAATTTTTCTTTCCCAAGTGTCTATTTCTCAATTTCATGTTAGTTTAAATTAGGAAATTATTATCTCATAGTTAAGTGTTTGTCTTCAGCCAGTCTTACTCAGGCTGATTAGGTGGAAAGATCTAGTTTTGTGCTTTAACATCAACCAATGGAAATGTTTTGGAGAAGCACCAAAGCTGGCCATTCTCAACAGCTGCTTCATTGAAGAAAATGCTAGACAGGAAACTACTGGTCTTTTTTATTTTTTTTCATTTGGGGAGGTAAGTTACACAAAGGTAAATAACATTAGTAACTGTTTCTAAATAGAACTAAGGTTCAAGCCAAAAAAAGAAGGAAAACTTATAAGTATAAACAAAAGAAAACACAACCTGATAACTAAACCATCTGCTAGCTAATGAAAATGCTTATTTTGGCAACAATATTCCCTAAGAAAGCAAATGTCTGCCACTGTTGAGTCCAAAACAAATATTTCCTTCAGGAATCTGATAATTAGTTTGTCTCCCTTAAAAAAGCATTTTTTTTTTTTTTTGGTAGTAAGACAACATAAACATTCTGAAAATGTTGCCTTAGCCCACTTTATAGATGCAGTAAAAAGATAAGACTATTCCAGAGAACCTTTCTCCTTTCCTATAGTAATAATATATAAGAAGACATCTATATTTCTTTATAATATATAAGAAGACATAAGTCAAACAAGTTTTTAGAACAGTCTTAAATAAGAACACCAAAAAAATCTTTGGCTGCAAACAACAAAGAAATGGGCCTTGAAACCCAGAAGAGGGCCAGTGACTTAAAGCCTCAGGGCTATTGACAGTTTGGTACTTAGACAGGCTTCCCTAGAAAGCTGCAGCACAAGGCAGGACCAAGTGCCTGGAGCAAGAACCGCCCCCCCCCCCCAGCTCCTCAGTCTGTAGCTAATCAGTGATCAAATCAGGCAATCAAAAATGCCCATTCTTAAAATCAGTTTGCTAACACGATATTGATCCGACCCAGTCAGGTGCCCCTTCCCCCTAAGGAAAGCAAATACCTATAATGCAGACTCAGCATGCTCTCACCATTAAAGCAGGATGCTGTCTACTTCCATTCTCCCTTCATTACTTTACTGCCAGGGCGATTGCATGTTTTTATTTAATAAACCTTCATCAGCTCAAATGAAGGGTTGTTATTAGTTGAGCTAACAGCCAAATGATAATGCTCCAGAGAGATATCCGTGCTTGTTGGTGCATTAACAAAGGGAGGAGAGGGGCTGAGGTCAAGCACGCGTCAATGTAAATGAGGCGATATTAGGTACTAACAGCTTAATGCAATAGACTGCCTGGGAGATAATGGAATTTCCAGGATAAAGCAAATGAGATGAAGTTATTGATAAGTGAATGAAGGGAGGGGGCTGTAAGATAAAGTGCTGTCAAAAAAAGAAGGCCTTTTACTTGTGAATTTCTTCCTTAAAGTATTTTCAAATCTATCTTAGAAAACAAAACTCAAAAGAGACCAAATATGACTTATAAAGCTTCATGAAACATCTATTTTATTACTGCAGTGGAACAGATTTGTTCTAAAAGCATACCATTGTATTAAGCTATTCTTAAGCTTTCTTTGGAGTTCCTCCCTTATTTTTGTTTTCATCTTGTTTCCTTTTTTTAAAAACATCAAGGCATTCTTATCACAAATAATTCCCACGTTTTATTAACACAAAGGTCTAGGGAAGGGGAGCCAGGTCTTCTAAGACCCAGTAGCCCAAGCCTCACAAAATGACAATATCTGAGAAATAAAATATTAGAATTTTCTATTGTCAGGGGCCCTTAAAGGCTGTCAAGACAGAGACCCCACAACAATTTTACAGGTTCAAAAAAAAAAAAAAGTGAGGCCCACAAATGTACTTTTTTCCTTAACCTTTATTTTTCTTCCAAATTACGAAAGTAATACATGCTCAATCAAGAAAATTTGAAAAACACAAAATCACAAAGGAAAAAGATGGCCCATATTCTCAATAGTCAGATAAAATAACATATTTTAAACTGACTCCTTCCAGTCAGTTTCCACATAAAGTTTTTGTGAAAATACTGTTATTTTTTAAATATGTTTTCATTTGGCACTACATTGGGAACATCTGCCCATCACTAAATCTATAATCTTTAGTGTTTTCATACTAACCCATTATATGAATAGTCCACACATAACTTAAACCAATTCCCTATACTTAAGTAACTGCTATTTTCTTACTTTCATAAATCTTACTGTGAAAATTGTTCTTGTATACACATTTTTGAACACATAATTAAAATTCTTCATTCTTTCCTTAATACAACAATCTAGAAGTAGAATTCCAAATCTAAAGTTATGCACATATTTAGGGCTTCTGATGCATAACGTCAAATTAAGAGCCTTTTTTGTTCTAAATGGACTTAAATCTGTTCACAATTACTTTCCTGATGAAATTAAACCATACTTAACACCTTATGAGAAAGATAAAATTGTATTTGGTTATGGAAAAGCTCATGAAAAAAAATCCTTCTTTGTTTCTAATCTTATGATTCCTCTAATTCCCAGTTCCCATCAGGGTCCCATAAAGAGGGCATTGAAACCTAGGTTTCTACTCCAAAATACAAAAGAGACCACTAAGAAAGTTATTCTCATTTACCAAGTGTCCCAAAGTCACTTACATTTGTCATCTTGTTATTCTGGGACAAGAAAAAGTTACAGAACAACTGTCCTCTTAAGAGTTGGCAAAGGAGGTCTCAGAATCACTTCAGACACAACACTGAAATCAAGACAATTCGCCCACACTCTGCAAGAGCCCCAGATCCATTAGAACTGCTCAGCACTTATACAGCTCTTTACCAACATGAACTATTAAAATCCCACAAAAGAATGTGAAAGGAATATGGCTTTTTTTCTTTTTTCTTTTTAAGAGCTAGGCAACCACAAGTAATCAGCACTGGGATGGATCTCAGAGATAATAGACTTCTTTAACAAGCTCCTCCTATCTTGTCAAGACCAGCAAAAGCTACTGATCAGCATCATCAAGTTGAGAGAGAGGGCTCCCATCAACAGCATGCATTGTCATCTGCTGCAATTTACACATATCGAGGGTCTCCATCTGGCCACAGACTGACCAATCAAAAACCTATTCAAGTAACTCTATGTGAGGCTGAAACCAGAATATGAGGAATATTCTTAGATTATTCCTCCTAGAGACTCAACTGCATAAACACGTGTGTACACACATGCGTGCACACACACACAGAATCAAGCCAATTAAAACATGTATGCAGTAGTGATGGTAACACTAGGCCAGAAGTGCTACTCAATGTAAACAAGCCCCAGACTACTGCTTTTTCTTTTTACGTGGCACTGTGACAGTAATGATGACAATGCTAGCTACACATTTTAAATTTCATATTGCCTTCACATGTACAAAATTTCACTTTTATTCTCACAACCACTCTAACACAGACAGAGTATTTGTATATCCACTCTATAAAAGGGGATACTAAAAAACAGGGCGAGAAAATGATTTGTCTAAGCTCACAGAACTGGCAAATTGTTGGGTCAAGACTGGAATTAAGAAGGTCTGGCTTTTAAATCCATTTTGTTTGCACTATCCCACACTCTACCTAGCCACCACCTGTCAATAAATAAATTTGTGCCCAAATTTCAATCCATTAAATCCTGGTAATAAGTCAGATAAGAAGCCACAGTAAAGATGCAGGAATCAGGGCACTACGATGACAGCTGTGAACAGTTCCAAGTCAGCCCAAATTTAGAGAGCATCTACGTTAACCATTAAACAAAACTCCTATTAACCAAATAGTCACACTATAAAATCAGAATAAGAGTCATACACTCATCAGCTCTATCCAAAAACTGCAACACAGGACAGCAACAAAGCAACATCAGTGAGACTACTTATGCACATTTGTACGTAAATGTGAATATCTCAATGTGATGTCTGTATTATGCAAATATTTGGTTTCTAACTACTTGGAGCAGGTATTAAATAAAGTCAAGGGCAATTAGTTTTGCTTTATTGCATAGCATAGGCTACACCCTACAGCAATGGCTCCAAATCTGTCTATAAACTGGAATCACCTGGACAATGTCAAAAATTACTGAAGCTAGTGTCCCACCCCCAGAGATTTCAATGTAATCAGTCTAGGCTGTGACCTGAACTTTAAGATTCTTTTATTAAATTTATTTAAAATTTGTTTCTATTTTTCTATTATGGTTGACATACAATATTATATTAGTTTCAGGTGCACAACACAGTGATTAGACATTTCTATAACTTACAAAGTGATCATCCCCCAATAAATCTAGTACCATCCTGGTACCATACATAGTTATTACAATATTATTGACTATATTCTCTATGCTGTACTTTACATCCCCATGACTTGAAGGATTCCCTAATGCTCAGAGTTTGGGAAACACTGCCCTACAGCCAAGTGATCCAATTTAAAATTTCTAAATATACAAGGTTTAGTGCAATAAAATAGAACTTCTAGTTGCTTTAACATAATATAGATAGGCAGATAAAAGAGCACACTACAAGGGAAGGAAAGCTAATACAATAACCTGGTGCCTATCCAACAGTGTACTTTTAGAAACTCCAGCCTTCAAAAACAAATCTAAATAAAAGGGGCAGTGAGCAGCAAGCAAAAGAGTTGCTGCAAAACCCTGTACTTTCACACTCTAGGAGAAACATAAGCTGCCACACTAAGTCTACTCAATTGTGGATGCAAAACCAAGGTTACTTGTTTAATAACTTTATTTTCAGCTTTTCCTAAATATTTCTGAAAAGAAGATGTAAGTGTTTGAGGGAATGGAAGAGTCCCAAATGCAGCCAGAAGCAGCTACAGCTGACCACCCTGTCCTACTTCCACCCCAGTATTCCTGGCCCCCCTTTTTTGTTTTATAATGATACAAGCGACACTGTTTATCTGTCCATCATCTGTCTCTCCCAAATAACATGTAAGTTCCTCCAAGGTTAAGACCACCTTCACAGATACATACATTAACAGCAGAAGTGATCACAACAGCATCATCACATCCGTTTGTCTAGCAAAATACGTGCCAGATTCTTTTCTGACGAGTTATTAGTACAGAATCCTGGCATTGGTCTCTCAAGTCCATATTCTACACTAGGAACAGATGGGTGTTAATGGTGACTATTTCATTATTAATCACTGATACATTTTTTATCATGTTATAGAGAAATCTATATGGAATATTGAAACATTTTTGCAAAGTCACTGAACCACTTTCAGGATAAATTCAATAAGTTCACTAGATTGTCCCAGCTCCTGATATTTATAGAGCTTTCATCTCAATACCATTTCCAGAGTCATGATGAGAGAAAACAGTCCTGTGAGATCTCAGAAAGTTTTAAGTCAGATGAAAGGGCTGGGTGTTTAGGCCCCTTTTTCTTACTTGGACGTTAATCATTTGATAGTGGGTGCATGATCACCTCTTCCCTGACCTTAATATGAAAAAAGGAGAATTAGTCCATTTGCTAATGACAAAGTTTTACTGGCACCAATAGAAGCAACCTCACTGGCCCACCGTTCCTGCTATCAAAGTAATGACAGGAAGAAGATTTTAACATCAACTACTCTAACACTGAAATCAACATTTTCAATGAACCTCCTTCCAACAGTGAACTGCCTTATATCTAATTATGATACTCAGCAGAATAACACATTTAATACTTTGAGATTTTGCAACAAACTGATCTTGGATAGTTTACCAACAAATTACATTGCTTATAATTAGACAGTCAATGGGTACCCTATGAGCACATACTTGATGCAGGCTGAACAGGTAACTGAAGACACAGAATCTGAAATCTGTCCATGTCAAGTCCCAGAAATAAGGTACAGTATTACTTTGGGGTCTTGCTCACCCATTAGTGCATGTGTTAGAGTATACTAGACTTGTTTTCTGAGAAAAATCCTATTTATCTGCCTGCAGTAATTACTCTGATTGTATACAATGTGGAATAGTCTTTCATTCAGATAGAAATCTGCCTCAGAACAGTTTTTAAGATTTTAACATGGGAGCCATCACTACATCCTGTCTTATAGTATCAGTAAAAATAATCAATTAATTATAAAGAACATTTCTAAGCACTTATTGTGTATACTGTGCCTACTTTACAGGTATAGCTTAATATCTCTTAATCTCTTCAACCACCCTTGGGGGTATTATTCTCAACTCCAACTTTCAGCAAAGTCAAGTTAAATAATTAGTCCTAAGTCATCAAGTCAGTAAAAGTCAAAGCTGGATTCTGCACAGGTCCATCTGACCTACACTATACATGCTGACATTCACAACCTTGAATGTTGTCCAACAATTGCAAAGGTAAGCCAAATATATTACAAATATACCTATTTTCATTATAGGGACTTAGAAACTATACGATTAAATAGCTGCCTTGCTTTCTTTATCCCCCAGATGCGGCCACATTTTCACAGTGTAAGTGAAATAATTCCACCATACCATTCTCTCAGCAAAGCACTCTGGGACCCTCTGGGGAGAAGGCAGCTACATAAATATAAGTTATTATAATTATCATAATTCTTATCTGACTATATAGCCATGGATTCTTTTTTAAAAGGCATATAAATAATAAAAAGACAAAATGATTAAAAGACATTCAAAATCTCTCCACTCTCTGGAAGACTTAGAAAGGAAAAAAATTATTTTAGTCACAAGCCTGTGACTGTCAGCTGAAGTGTCTCAAAACTACTCACACTGGCTTGGTTCCCACTGATTGAATGAAACCATGAACTGACTTCTATGGGTTGATAAATCAGAACCTGTGTAAGTGATTTTCGAAGCTTATCTGTGCAATTTCAGTTCGATGCAGACTTCTACAAAAATTTCCCTCAAAAAAAAGTTCATAAAAATATTAACTCTCATGAAATACCTTCCTGGTTAGCTCATGCCACTGGGAAGCGGTTGCTATTCTTACATTACTAATTCTTCCCCGAATTAATCAGTCATTGTACATTAGAACCAGCAGCTGGAGTGTTCTGAGTGATAATGAAACCTGTAACAAGGCATCTTCAGCCGTCTTTTCGAGACAATAAGGGAATTAAAATTTCAATTTAAATGCAGAGGTTTGAAACACGCTTCACTGGCAAAATTACTTCAATTAATGTGAGTGGAATACAAAGGACAGACTGCAGAAATGTGATGCAGCAACCAGAAATTATGTCATTAATGTGCTTGCATCAACCCAGCACAATGACTGCAAAGGTCTAATTTAAACCGTACATATCACAAAGCTACAGGCTACACTATAAATCAAGTCTCTGATTTCAATGTGACGGATGCAGGCTCCTTGTTGGATCACATTTAGCTTTTTGTAAGCTAACAGTAGCTGTTTACCTTGAAGAAGGAAACAAAAGGCCATGCCTATTTGCAGACATTGCCAGTCATGACAATTTAATTATTTTATGCAGTACTCAGGTTATCGCATCAAAAGAACTAAATATCCTATCCAGAAGCCAAGTCTAGAGCTATCAGACCAGGCGAATGGTGAAGTGGGAACTGCAGGAGCTGACAGGAGCCAGGGTCACCTCTGATTTAGTTACTCTGGATTTATTAACCTGACTGGGGATTACATTACTGGGCCTGTGCACCTGCCTTAAAATAAAAATGCAAAACCTTCTGTTAAACGAATCCAAGGAAATCAGAGGGTTTTGAAAAACTAGATTATTGTGTCTTCATTGTCCTCTGATATCTTTTAGCACATTTCCATTTGGACCCTTCAGATGCCTTAAGTAGATTTTACTTCTACCACCACATAACCTGAGGAAAGGAAATGTGATTATTTTCTCATATGAAGTCCACTGAAAGAGCAATTACAGACCTTACTTGTCACTCTTATAAACAAAAGGCTAAATTGAAGAATATTTCTGACCTTTTAAGCACACTTAAATCCTATCTCCCTGAAATCTTCACTGTATTTGAGGATATACGATGCCCCAGATCATGCAAAGCAACCACCTCATCTGGAAAATGGGGATGGTATCAGAAACCTATCTCCAACAGGGTTATTGAGAGAATCATATGTGTTAACAAATGTAACATACTTAAAATGGTATCAGCACATAGTGAATGCTCAAGACACATTAGCTATTATAATTATTTTTGTTGTTTAAAAAAACACACAAAAGATTAGAAACTACAGAACCATTATAAAGCAAATAAACAAACAAACAAAAAAATGGAGGTGAAAAATCAGACCAGAGCTTCTAGAGAGAGAATAAAATGCCTTTTTTCTGTTTAGTGATAGGAAACTCTTTCGCATAGTTACCCGTCTAACGATCTGTGAACTCTGATGATATGACTATGGCAAGTGCAGGGTAGACAAAAGTAGGTAAGATATAGCCCCTGCCTTCAATGACTACTGTGTAATATAAAACAACAGTATTATATTACAAAGAAACACATACGGCTTATGAAAACAAAGCATCTGCTTGTGTTAAGTATTCTTACCAGAATAAAAATAAGTATATATATTTTTAAAAGAAAAGTATTTGATTCTCTGGGACATTCAGAGATGATGAAATTTATGCCAAGTCATAAAGAATAAAGCATCATTTTCCAGGCAGACAGGATTGGGATTAGTTTCAGGGAAATGTATGATCAATTAAAAAAGAAAAATCTATAGTATCCCTATAGAGCAGCAATAAATAGCTAGAAATTGCAATTAACAAAAAGCCATTGTTTTAACAAACAAAAATATGATACTCAGAAATAAAACAAAAAATATATAGTCCAGTATCTCTAAGGAATACATTATTATAAAGAACATAAACAAACACTTCAATAAATGAGAGACATATCCTGTTCACTGAAAGGCCTGCATTACAACGATAAAATTCTCTTAAATTTAATCAAAATGCCATCACACTTTTTGTGGAACTTGACAAGCTGATACTAAAACTGATATGGAAGAGTAAAGTGCCAAGAATAGCACAGACAATTCTGAACAGCAAGGTGAGGGAAAGTCTTCACCTGCTGTCAAGATATATTATAAAATTATAGTAATTAAAACAGCATGGTTTTGTTACAGATACAGATGAGACCAACTGAACAAAATAAAGAGCTCAGAAACACCCATGCATATGTAAAAACTTGGTATGTGACCAAGATGGCATTAAATCAGTAGGGAATGGGTTCAATAAATGGTCTGAGCCAAGTAGCTATTTATATGGAAGATAAAATTAGGTCTCCAGTTCATACTATATATGAAAGTAGATTCTAAATGGATTAAAGAAGAAGGCATAGGAGATTCTCTTTATGACACTGGGCTAGAAAAAAAATAAAAATAAAAATCACATAACGGAAAATAAATGAGAAACTTTATTGCATTAAACTTTAAAACTTCTTCATAACAAAAGACACCATAAACAAAGTAAAAAAGATACTCCACCAACTGAGAGAAGACATTTACAATCCATCCAACAGATAAAGGATTAGTATCTAGAATATATAAAGAACTACAAATAGCAAAAAGGAACTTCTGAGAAGTGCATCTCATACACTCAACCCTTTTCTGAAGGCGACTATTCTTCCTTCCCACCCCCAACCATACAGTTTTAGTTGGAACTGACACTTACAGTGCCCAAGCAGGCCCAATCCAGATCCTAACCCTGTATTTTTTTTTTTTAATCATCACCCGAGGATATGTTTTCATTGATTTCAGAGAAAGAGGAAGGGGGAGAGAGAGGTAAACATTGATGTGAGGAACATCAATTGGTTGTCTCCCATATGAGCGCTGATGGGAATCGAACCCACAACCTAGGTTTGTGCCCTGACCTGGAACAGAACCTGCCACCTTTTGGTGTACAGGATAGTGCTCCAAATAACTGAGCCACCCAGCCAGGGCCTACTTCTGTATTTTTTAATTAGAAAAAAAGATTATTTTCCTCTGCAAAGCTGAAGAGATATAGGCTACAGCCTACACTCCTTCTTCTCCCCAAACACCCAGACCCCACCCACAGTGGAAGAAACATCTATAACAGCACAATGAAGAAGACACGCAAAAGAAGATATTCCGCATGCCTGTCCTTTTAACAGACTGGTTACATGAGTAAAGCAATTCTTTTACCTAAGCTGGAGCTGGATTTCTGTACCTTGCAACCAAGAATTTAAAGACGTATTTAATGAGATTCTTAAGAAAATAAGTCAAAAAAAAAAACACCAAAAAACTATTCATTATTGATTAGCTCTTTAGTAAATAAATTAGCACTTAATAAAACCATAAAACAAAAATCTGAAATCCTAAAAGAACAAAACACAGAAATAAATGCTAACAACCTATTTTTAATATATGGCACTTATTTAAAAGCAGGCCCACTACAAAAAAAAAAATGCTAAATATATTCTCTAAGCTTATCTACTCTGATTGCTGAATCCTAATCATTTAGCACATACACGCATCCTAATGCTATACCAAGAGGAAAGCTGAAAGGTGACTATTTTTCTTTTTGGTCAGACCACCCTATAGTCATTATTCAGGAAGATGTCACTATGAACAAGATACTGAAAATGGCCAATTCTTTTGCCACTCCCAAGAGCAGACCATGACTAACCTCCTTCCACTGTGGCAACTGACTATTTATGCCCATCACGAATCAGGTTTTAGAACAGAATATCATGGCCCATCTCACCTCTAGGCTACCAACCTTCCTTAAAAGCTCCTTACATGTGTATTTTCATTTTTTATTCATCTTCTTGATGCTCAGCTACATGCACCACCAGTTGCCACCTTCTCTGAATTTTCATTTCAAATTCAAAAAGTGGCAGACTAGGCTAACATAGAGGCTAAAGGCGAGGCTGTGGAGTACTCTTGCTTGACAAAGGTACTTCCAAAATTTCTTTCTTTCTTATCAATTTAAAGGGAAAAACAAAGCCCTAATGTAAAAATTCCTTCAAAGAATTTGTGGAGCATCAAGTTTATAAATCTCCCCAAGTTCTCTTTCATGCACGTTTCATTCTTTAAAATAGGATTCATTTACTATCTTCCTCTGAAGCTAAAACACCTCTCATTACTATTCCAACATGATTAAAGTACTGATTTCTTACCATTGTTCCAAAGGCAGGCAATACATAAATAATAATCTCCTCCCCATTTCAAACACTGAATTTAGAAAGAGAACCAGCCAGGCTTCACCTGCAAAGGCCTGAGAACCCCAAGAGGGCAGTGTGTAATGTGCTACATGAATTACAGAACTCAGAGAACAAAGGGAGTGCTTTGCTATCTTAGCAGAAACGGCCATTAGCTCAGGCTGTTCCCTTACCAGCATGTCGGTGGCGCTGAGATAGTGCTTGCTGGCCATGCACTGTTCCAGCTTCTGAGGCACCTGCTTGATGTTCTCAATTTCATCCAGCAGGTTCAGGACATGCTTATGTTCGATTCCTTCAATCCACAGTTTCCGAAGCTCATCCCTTTTGCAATGCAACAGCATCTTGCATGAAAGCAGATTTTCTTTCACCTACAATTAAACAGATTCAATCTTGGGTCATTCCAAAGTCTTGCCAGCCTCAACCCATATCCAGTTAGTGTTCTTTGTTGGTACCACTGTAAGTAACAAATCCTCATTCACACGCCCACTTATTTCCCTTGGTCAGTCGCTTGCAAAATTCTAACTCTGATTCTGACACCAACTCAATTGAGTACATCTCTGTGTCCGTATTTTCTCTCCTGTAAAATGAGAAAACTACTCCCAACCTACCTGTGAGTGCATCTAGAAGAAATTACGTAGTATATAAAGCACTCTGAAAATATGAAGTACCACACTGATGTTGACATATCCAAAAGGAAATGGCTGATACAAGAGTCTGCCTATTATTTCTTCCCCATTCTTTCTTGCATCTTCCCGATTCCACTGATAGGTCACTTGGTCCTTCCTTCTAGATCAAGAACTTCAGCTAAGGTTTACAACCAAGGAACTGACATTCATCGGAACTGACTAAAATGAAGAGAAGACCAGTTTCCAAAAAAGAATAGACACATCCAGAGATAATCTCAAAGTAAAAAGAACTGGTACATACCAAGATTTTTTACCATGTATTTTGATTTTTAGATATTAAGTAACACAATGGCAAGCATTCTCACAGATGTGCATAGTGATCAGCACAGGCACAGCCCAACAAACAGGAGGCGGATGAGAGGAGCAGGGAAGGGTAGTCACAATGTATGCACGTGAAGAGTGTATTTACATTTTCTACCCTAATGAAAAATGACCTCTCACAATTCACAGAACTACTTCCATATACTTTTGCTGTTCCTTACATGTATTTTTATTTAAGTTAGAATTTAACACTTGTGTACAGCTTTGTATTTGGTTTTTCTTTGAGGTTCATCTCCAGTGTACCACTTGATGAGTTTTAGTAAATGCCTACACCTGTATAATCCAAACCATCAATATACAGGTCATTTCCATTATCCTAGAATGTCTACAATGTTTCTGATAATTAAAAATCTGTTGTCTTTCACAAGATCTGGGGTGGTGTTGCACATAATGACACAATAATTCTGGGGATTACGAAGCTAAATTTCAACATTTTTCCAAGAAACATGGAAAATATGAAGATAGAATGCTAACTTTAGGAGGTTTCTTGAGAAAGCATCTCATCTATTCCTACAACTTTAGGACAACACCTAAAATATACTTTTATGAAACTCTCCAATGTTAAAAAAAAAAAAAAAAAGCCCTTAATAAGGAGATTTTGTACTCTCTGAAAAAGCATAATGGAATAATTAAGTAGCTTTGGGGTGTGGAGGGTGAGAAATCCCTTTGAAAATCTGCTGAAGACAGTCCTAATTACCTGTACTCCTTCCTGCAATCCCACCAAGGTGGGATTTTTAAGTATAAACACCAAGAAAAGAAAGCAGAGAGGAGAGAATAATAAGAGATGACAACAAAACTTTGGAAGCTGGCAAAACAATGGGTGGTGTGTAACAACATTAGCAGAGCAGAGCAATCAGGAAAGTCTTAGCCTGGACTGGGGTTTGCTATCACTAATAGGACGCTCCAAGAACACTGAAGATAGGAACACAGGGTTAAAACTTTCTATAAGGAGTATTGTAAGCCCTAGATCATCATTAAACCACACAGAGAGGTAATTCACTCCCCCAATAATAGCCAAATAGGTTTATGATATGAAAGAACTGAACCAGAAAGGATATAGACTAGTAAATGCTGGATAGAAATGTACTGGATAGAAAACTGGAAGATGAAGTCAAAGTGGGTCTAAGGAACAGTAAGATCCTTGGCCCCTCTAGACCCTCAGCCTCCTTCCAAGACTGAGTCCAGCAACACTCAGCTTGACTTTTAGCCCCAACACAGGGAACTTATGGCTTTTGCTGGCAAAAGTAACCAAGTGAGAAAAACCTATAGATGGTGACATTTGAAGTTTCATCAAGGAAATTCCCGAGTCCCTACCCAAGAGTCACTAGACAAGCCCCGTAACGTGCCCTGAGCTTCCTATCAGCTTCGTAGTGCCTCCCTCTTACATACAAATAGTTAGCCAAGGATCACCAGACAGTCGAGGAAAGTCTGTAATATGGAAAGATAGGAATCAAAACAAAAGGAAAAAAGTACAGGAGGGAAGTGGGGGATGAACTATGCAGGAAACAGTTAAAAAAACAAACTATAATTAATATCCTTAGGAAAAATGAGAGGATATTACATCAAAGAAAAGAGTGAAAAGCAACTCTTCAAAATTAAAAAATATGATAGAAAAAATCTAGTACAAAGATTAAAAGATGCCCTTGAATAAATATCAAAAGAACACACCATAAAAAACAAGATATAGGTAAAAAGTAGGTAAAAGAAAATGAGGCATTGAACTAAGAAGTCCAATACTTGCCAAACAGGAGTTCCAGGGAAGAAAAAAAGAAAAAAATGCAGTGGAGGAAAATACCAATAAAATAATAAAAGAACAAAAGAATGAGCTTTCAGATCGAAAGGCACACCAAGTGTTCAAGACAACGAGGCAAACACAAGGCCCAAGCCAGGGCACATCATTCTGACATGTAAGAACACAAGGGATAGAGAGAAGTTTGTAAAAGCTTTGGGCGGGGGAGTCATACAAACGACTGTGAATCAGCAAGCATATCAGGATGCAAGCTGTCAAACAATAAACTCCACCTGCACCATCTCTCACCAAGCTACTGAAGAATGTGCTCCATCAATACAAGAGAAAAACGGAAGAAACCCAGAGTACAGGGAAAGGGCAGGGGTGAACCAATGCAGACCAAAGGCAACAGGATTATTCAACCACTGACTCCAAGAAAACAACAAAATTACACAAGCAAAAAGAGTACACTGGATGGCCTAGATGTAAATATTTATGTAGTTATAATAGAGTAGGCACTATTTAACCGAAAACTAGGAAGCAACTATATAGAGAGGATGAGGAAAGACATGGTGGGGTGAGGGAGAGAGTGGGAAGGGAATACATCCCATTTCCCACAGCTGAAAGTTCATATGCAATGTCTAAAATAGAAAACTAGTATAAACACATTACTCAGAAATATAGAAATACAAATATCTGAAGAGGAAAACTAAGAATAAAAGTCAGTGCCTCCGAAGTGCTGGAGTTGGAACTAGGGTAGGATAAGGTGGGGGAGTGCTGGTTTTTATCAGCATTTATGATTTTACCTGATTTTTAAAGTCATTCCCAGATCCTCTTGGAGTTCTTAGTCTCTCAGTTAAGAACTCCAGCTATTTAATCTACTGTATTTTAAATCTCAGTTAAAATCTGTTAGAATATGATTTCTGATATTCTACTCATATCACTTTGGTTCTATAAATCTCAACTTTTTCCTCTGTAATTGTTACTATGGAAACAGTTAAAAGTAAATTTTATGTCAGACAACACCCAACTAGGCTCTTGATCAAGAGAAACTTAGAGTGTCAATAAATCTTGGCAAACTCCTTCCTGATTGGAAAAAGACCATTTATAGCATTTCACACTAGTATATACACAATGGAATCAGCTCGCTTCTTACTGTTGCTAACTACATGAAGGAAAACTGAAAAGGACAGTAGCACTGGGGGAGGGGGACAGATGGCATCAAGCTGTGTGGAAAACGAGCATCACTAAAATTATCCCTTAAACCAGTTAGTTAAGCAAAGCTGCAGACATAAGAAGCTATAAGAACTTTTAATACAAAACTGCCCTGGGGATCAGGGTTTTTTTTATTACAAAGTCAGAGCTACAAAGAAATGTTATTTTAAAAGTTGGGGGATGGGGATGATACCAGTCAGCAATAAAAGGGAAGAAATATGAATCTCAAAAACATGCTGAGCAAAAAAAGCTAGGTGCAAAAGGGTACATACTGTATGAACTTCTAGAAAAGGCAAAAATAATTTATAGTTATCATTTCAAATCAGTAGCTGCTTCGAACAGGATGTGGGGGTGATTAACTGCAAAGAGGCAGGAGGGCAGTGGGGTGACGGAACACATTCAGGGGTATACACATTTGCCAAACTCACTGAACTATACTCTAAAAATACTGCATTTTATATTATGTAAATTATAGCTCAATAAATATGATTTTTTAAAGAGGGGAGAAACAGGGCTATGTCCATCAATGAATAACAATATCTAAACATGAGAAAGGCAAATTATATACATTTATCTCAAATGCCTGTTTTACTTTTATGAATGTGTGTCAACATTTTAATTTCAATCTATTTATCAGAACAATTAAAATTTTAAATTGTGTTACTTTGCTTCTTCCTTAAATAAATCCATGAAGAGGCAAGTTGTTCAAATCATGACATCAAAACCCAAGCAGAAACCCTTCCTCAAACACAAGTTTCCTCTGCTTCCTGAGGATTCCATAACTTCACAATTGCTCCTCACCACTTTTCAGCAACAGGAATTTCAGTTTCATATACAAGAACTGCAAGTCACTCTGATTAGACAATCTGGGAAAAAGAAGATAAAGAGAACAGGGCTCAGGAGGTTACAGTAAATACACATGTGAGGTGACACGGACAGCAGAGTAGTTGAGATTTTTGCAGCCCTGCCTTGGGAAAGGTAGAGAGAGGAGGAACACTACCTGGACCTCTGAATGACACTGTGGTAGCATTTCTGAGAGAAGCGGCAGAAATAGCTGTAAGAGAGGCTGAGGGATGTAGGCACAGGGGAGGTGGTGAAGTGTCAGCACTCTGAAGTCCTAAAATCAGAAAAGCACTGAATTTGGATCAAGAATAAAGGGGAAATGCCTTTGAGTGTGCATCTTATCTGTAAGTACAACAAATGTGCAAGCACCTCGCTAAAACAGTAAACTAACCCCCTGAAAGCTCCCCATATATAAGGGATAGTAAATTAAAATTAATATAACAAATTCTTCTTAATTCTAAAAGCACAAAATATAGTGGTATTTTCTCTTTTTTAATAGTAAAAATAAATCTACATATTTCATGAGTACTTTCCTGATGTTAGTGTCCAATCCATTTTTTTCCAAAATCTAATACAAAGTACGTAGAAGAATGAACTTCAGAAACACTGCTCACTATTCTCTTTAAAAGTCCTTTATAACTATAGGTCATTCTTAAATTACCCTCAAACTTATTCCCATGCTTCTATTCTCTTAGTTTTTTTAGCTACCATTTTAAGGTCTTAAATTGTCTGAGAGGCTCCACTCAACCCTTTCCAAGGGCAATACTTAACCTTTTCAGTTGCAGAGTCTGGATACGATACGCAAATAAATAGACACTGCTCAACTTAATGGAAACATACCTCATAGTTCCCGTGACTGCCTTAATGCATTGCAGACTCCTGCCTAGACCTTAAACTACAGTATCTCATTATTGCCCACTGTTAGCATGTCCATTTCTAGGCGTCCTTCCCTTTCTCATACAAGCAGCTAGGATTTTCCATCTTATATTAGGGTTATAAATAAATTCCTACAAAACTATATTGCTCTACTGTGACTTTATAAATATTAATTAAGGTTATTCCTCCATCTAATTCTATCTTGCAAGGTATACTTCCATATAAAAGACACAAAGTTGTTTTAGTTAAATGTCAATGAACAAATGTTGCATTATTCAATGATTAAGCCCTAACAACTTCACTTGAATGATCATGTATAATTATTTTCAATTACAGGCAAGAAAAATGAGTTAAGAGCTTGATCTAGTAGCAACAAGGCGGCCAAAATTGGGATGAAACATAAAGTGTTTGTACACATGTCACAACAGGGCAAGTATCTATGTTTTCCTGTCAGCCTACCTGCTCCTGTGATAAGCACTGGATGGACTACATAGTATCTTCAAAGAAATCTAATATCATCTCATCCACCCATTACCCCATGGAGGAAACCCTCAAATACCAATAAGCATCCCTGAACAGTCTGAGTCCTCAACTTGTATCGACCATATTAATTCATATTGGTGCTGCAGCTACTACTGTTATTATATGACCAACTGGACCCTGAAGTTCCCTAATGCAGTAACATCACATTTTAACCACTTTTACAATATATTCAACACTAATAGGACTGCCCAAGTATTTTGCTTATTATCCACATTACTTCACCTGATCAATCATACATGGTATTCTATTTGCCTTTTTTTTAATCTAGAAAAAAAGTCCCAAAAGGACCTGACTAATGTAAAAAATTTGGACCATCTGGGAAGAGTGTCAAATCTGTCAGCTCATATCATCCTCGAGGACATAGATTCTACCAATGTAACATAAATCCACACATGAAACTAATACCAAAATGGGAAAGTAAGAAGTTTTTCTTCTCCCATTTTTCAATCACTAAAGACTTTTTTGAAAAGAGTTTTAACCCTTTCTTGCACTTTCCAGTATTGAAGCTAATTCATAACACAGAATTATGTGACTTTTTTTTCCTTGACTACTGATACAATAAACCAACATTTTCTCTCTTGGTTTCCTTTGCTCACAACTGCACCATACTTAAAAATGAGGATGGTGCCCTGGCCGGTGTGGCTCAGTTGGTTGGGCATCATCACATGCACCGAAAGGTTGCAAGTTTGATTCCTGGCCCGAGCACATACCTAGGTTGCAGGCTCGATCCCTGGTAGGGGGCGTGCAGGAGGTAGCCAATGGATGTTTGTCTCTAACATCAACATTTTTCTCTCTCTCCTCCCATTCTTTCTCTATAAAAATCAATAAACTATTCTTTTAAAAAAAAATGAGGATGGTGAACAGACTGTGGCTACTAAAACATGTGCAATTATCAAGATGAACCTCCTTTTTTTATGTTTTTATTGATTTCAGAGAGAGGAAGGGAGAGGGGGAGAGAGAGAGAAACTTCAATGATGAGAGTCATTGATCGGCTGCCTCCTGCACACCCTTGGCTGGGGATCGAGCCTGAAACCCGGGCATGTGCCCTGACCAGGAATCGAACGCAATCTTCTGGATCCTAGGTCGATGCTCAACCACTGAGCCACACCAGCCAGGCAAGATGAGCCTCTTTTTCACTCTGAGCAAACAGTCTTTGGACAAAGATGCTGTCAACTCAGAGAGACAGGGAGTCAAGGCAGAAACCACAACAGTGCTTCCCTTGAGATTACGACCATATCCCTTCAGTCAAGTGAACTAATCAAAAAACACAAATACCAGAAGGTCCTTCACCCTTATTGTGATTACCCAAGGCAAAGCCAGAAGGTCAGCAGCTCTCTATACATTCATTTCTAATCCCTCTTGGGCTGAGTCTATTGGGTCAAAATGGGCTATAGTTCATTTTAAATCTAGAGCAACTGATCTATACCTTTACCTAGTCTCACAGATAAATCCATAGGATAAACTCAGCCAAGAATTATAGTATTGCTTTCAAAAATGCCCAGTTAATTTTAAAATATAAAGGTCAGCAAATTGCTTCAAAAAGGTTAAGAGCTTACTGATTCGACAACTGTACTCTTAGAGGCTGAAACATATCAACAGCAATCTTAGAAGAATAGTTTATATATCTGCTTACCAGAAAATCACAATATAAGGTCTAGAAGACAGGGAAGAAACATGTGAGAACGCCTTGAGCTCAGCTGTTACTGGGCAGGCGGAGTACAAGGAATCCCCACCCCAGTCAAATGGCACACGGCAGTGCATTTCAAATGGTCTACGTAGCCCGCAGCCCACAGAGGTGCTGAAGAGGCAACTGGGAACTGTTGAAGTGGGGACCAAGCATGAGCTCCAGACCTCTTACCCCACATCCAACAAGAAGACAGCACCACCTCCCTCAATGTTTCATATGCTGGGGTTCTGCCAAATATCTAATTTTTAAAAAGGGAATTGGTCGGGGTGGGGGAGTTACTGCTTTTTAAATGTCTGAAAACCAGCAGCAAGGGCTTTAGAGTCAGGGAGACCAGAGTTCAAATTCTAGATTTGTTGAATTAGGAATAGACACAACCATGCCTGCCAAGGAATCAGTGCTCAACAAGTGGTAGAAAATATTACTTATCTATGAGTACTAAGAGGTATTAAAAGAGTGACCTCGAAATATACAACCAAGAACCCCATAACTATAATGTGACAGTACACAATGTTTACCTATCAGTTTATCCCTTAGCCAAATATAAAAATGCCCCTTATGAACACACTTTATCCCTTAAGTACTAAAGGAATGGCACCCAGGAACCCCCAAGAGCTTTCCATGCACCTATCATGAAAGGAAGGAGGCAGGGAGAGAGTGGCGGAGGAAGGAAGAAAAGGGGCAGAAAGAGGGGAGAAAAAGGGGAGGAAATCAGAGGGAGAAAAAGAGTGAAAAAGAAAAGAAACAACTCCAAAATATGAAAAGAAAATGACAAAATAAAAATTAATATATGCTTGTCACTACTAAGAATTATATTCAAGAATTTTGGTATTCATAAATATTTCATTATATGTTTAAATAATTTATGTTAGATTTTCTTCACAAAAATTACAAAGAATGTACAATGACTGCAGAGAAATCACAGCCAACTTCAAATTATGTGACATACTCAAAGGCAAAATTTCCAAAGACAAAAAAAATTTTTCAACTGCTACAGCAATATACACATATACACACACAATGCGTGATGTGAGCACATTAAATACAATGGATACACTGTGATGGGAGCTTCAACTAGTAAGAGGCCTAGACTCTTAAAATAGCTCTCTTCTGTGGTTTAAATTCCTTTCGGTCTTCCTCAAGTTGTGGCCATCGCCTGCGTCATTTCACAGAGAGAAGTGATGACAGGAGCCAAGGATGAGACAGAGAAGAAGCAAATCCCCGTTGCCCTCTGTGACCCTCAGGCTTTCCAACAGATGCATTCACAACCCTGAAAGCACCCTTAGCACTCACTCATCAAGGCCATGGGCCACTACACAGCACCGCCCTCCCAGCATCACACCTGGACTAGCAGGAAGCTGCTGCGATACCGGGCCGGAGGAAAGGAGGCGTACCTGCTTTATTTTATTTCGGGAGTTGGTGATGCGCTCCGTGATGCTCTGGTATGTGCGAATAGCTGTTGTCAGTTCTGTATAGTGCTGTACAATCAGTTCATCCAGGTCACGGTCACATTTCTCATAGGCTTCTTCAAGGCGGCCCTTCTCATTTTCTCTGTCTTCAACATCATCACTGGTAGACAGAGTCCTGATAAAGAGAGAATATATCACAGTGAATCAAACTTAAAGCAAAAAGGGAAAGTCCAGCACAGGGAATATAGTCGATAATATTGTAATAGCTGTGTATGGTGCCAGGTGGGTCCTGGGAAAATCGGAGGGAGCATTCTGTAAAGTATATGATTGTCTAACCACTAAGCTGTTCACCTGAAACTAATACAAAATAATATTGAATGTCAACTATAATTGAAAAAAGGAAAAGAAAGACCAGCTAGTCAATATGCTAGCCCATTCATCCTACTAACTAGGAAATAAAACAATTTACTAACAGAAAATAGGAAACCACCTTCACAGTAAATTCCAATACCCCGTCTAAAAGGAATCTTCCCGTCCCTTTTTCCTTGGCATACCAATTGTAATCCAGTAATAGGCAGCACGAACACTGCAAAAGTCTGGGCAGGTCTTGATTTGTTTGAATGAGTCCTGGTAATTCCATTCCCCTTACCAGTGACAAGTCTGGCCAATGAGACAAAGGACTTCTAGATATAGTTTACTTGCTAATCTTACAAGTAAGATTAAGAGGAAGCAGGCCCTTTCCCCAACATTGAATACTGTTATACAAAGCTGAGATACCCAAATAATTCAGCCATCTTACAACCATGGGAGGGAAAACTCAGAGAAATGCCAAGCTACTGCTAGGATGTCATTTGGCCACCAATGCAGCCTACTCTGCAATTGTCTTACCTCAGGATTTCTTGTTAGGGGAAATAATAAATATCCATTGTTTAAGTCACTTTCAGTTGGTAGTCTTTTACATATAGGTGAAAGTGTATTAACTGGTAAATTTACTCACACACTGAGAAGTCACCTTCCAAACAGCTTTTTTTTAATCCTCACCCAAGGATATATTTTTATTTCTTTTAGAGAGAGAGGAAGGGAGAGGGGGACAGAAAGAGAGAGAGAGAAACATCAGTTGGTTGCTCCCCATACAAGCTCCGACCAAGGATCAAACCTGCAACCCTTCAGTGCATGGAACGACATACCAACCAAATGTGCCGCAACATCCAGGGCCCAAATAGCTTATTTAAATGACCTCAATTTGGTACAGAGCCCCCAGGAGCCTGGAAATAAGGTCATATTAATTCTAAAATCTGTTATGACAGCAATAATATGAGCTATACTGCAAGGCAGTCCTTGCACTTACTGTTCTTCCAACAGCACTAACAAGATTGATATGAATCAACAATAACCAGGGAATGAGATAGATACACTTATTAAAAATCTTTCAATAACTTAGTTTGATACATGGGCCACAGATCTTTGTTTCCTCTATTATTTTTCTTGGATAATTTTTTTTAATTTAGTGTTATAATCAGTAACAAAGAAACCTTTTTCTCTTATCTGTTGGCTGTGGTAATTTAGAGTTTCATTAAATTCCCTCAGATTTGTCAGCTTATACATTCAGCATAATTTATTTCATTTATCTTTTTTAATTTTGGGGGGGTATTTTAGCTCTCAATGATGGATGCAATCAATTATAAGTCTATCATTAGAAGTGCTTTCAGAGATGGTCTGTCAGCAAATCAATCACATATCCACTCCTAGATATTTGCAAGCAAAATACTGTACAACAGACTTCTCCAAACTGTCATTTAAACCAAAAGATCTTAATTCATGAGCCACATAATACATAAGACTTCTTTTTCAATTCAGAGGGAGATTCAGCAGGCCAGTCTCTGACTTCAACCTAACCTCCTATAATTTTACAAACGTGTTATGATGCCAAGAGATCTGATCTAGCATGAAATTGGGAGTGGGAATGGGGGGGGTAGAATGTAATGAAGGGAAAAGGTGATGCCTCTAAGGAATGTGGGGTATACTCAGGAAATCAACACACTGGGAACCCCAAGACTTGAAGAAAGGTCTTTCCCATGCCAGGTCCTGAGTCCTCTGTCAACTGGTGATACTCCTACCCACACTTAACAAGGTTACGTTCAGGTAGAGAAAACTATGCAAGAGTTTGACTGATAAAGTAAATCAGAGTAGAGAATTTAGGGAGAATTTGGTTCCAAACATAGAGCTACCAATATTACTTGAAATATTTGGGTACAGGGTAACTAAGTATGTCTTTCTGTTGTTTCTATGATATATAACTTTGCTCTTTAAATCTGAAACCTTCCAGGCTGTTAATCTAGAGTAAAGCACAATCAGAAAATGCCTTCAATTTATCAATTGTCCCAAAGGGAAGAGTTCCTAGATATTTAACTCTATTATTTCCCCTTGTAACAGCCAACAGCCACAGAATTTTCAAAGCCACACTAGATCAGTTTGCCACTTTTATAATGCTGTGCATGATTTCCTCTCCACCACATTTGTGGAAGGAAACATGCCAGACATTCACATTGTTTACATTAAGCAGCAGCACTGCATAACCGCTAAGGAAAATGTCAGGCCCAGAGAGGACATCTTCCTGGGCATCAGCTGTCACTGTGGCACATTACCGGAGCATTAGGAGTTATTTAGAAAATAGAAAGGGTTACTAAAATAAAGATTGAAAAGTAAATTGGGTCTGTAGGGGTTTTGGCTATTTTCATTTTTTAGAGAAAATATTTATATAAGGAAAGCAGCCTGTGCCAGGGCTGCCCCACACTGGAAATCCATCCTCTTGACGTAAACTGGGCTGAGTGACATTTTTCTTTAGTAAAAAATACTTACATTAGAGAACTCTGAGAGTAGAAACCATTCAAGTTTGTTTTTTTTTTTTTTAATTAAAAGAAAGGAAGGCAGCAAGGATAAAAAATAGTAATAATAGCCGCTAATATTTAGAGAGGCTTACTAGCTACCAGGAACCAGCTGTGCTGCAGACTTGATAGAATGTATGTTTAATCCTCAAAGAACCCTGTGGAGTGGGTCCTATTGCTACCCTCCCTCCCCCTTTTAAAGATGTAGCAGCTGAGATCTGAAGAGGTTAATTTGCCCCATCTCGCACAATAAGGGAAGGAATAGAATAGTACAGGGATTCAAAACCCAGGTGGGTGTTTTCAGATTATGCTCCTAACCGGTATAGAGTCATGGGATCTGAAGTCAAACTGCCTGAGTTAGAATACACTTACTGCCCCTATAACCTTGGCAATGGTATCTCATTTTGCTCATCTATAATGTATACAATGGAGATAGTAAGTATACCTTCCTCGTAGGGTTGCTGGTTAGAATTAAATGAGATCTAACGAGGCCTGGCATATCATTAGCACTAAACAAATATGGGTTGTTGCTGCTAGCTACCATGGTTATAGTAGCAGCAGTACTGGCAGCAATAGGAGAAGCAGTAAAGGCAGTAGCATTTTTCTACAATGTAATGGAAAGAACATCCTTTGGAGACACAGGTTGAAATTTCATGACCCCCAAACACTAGCGCATTTGGCACTAGGCATGAGATTTAACATCTGACTCTCACTTTACTCCTTCTTAATGTCAAGAGCTGTGAAGAGTCTGAGATTTTTATCCTACTTACAAGCTAACAAGTTAGCCTGCCACAGTTTTATGGATGCTAGTAGAAGACACAAAACTCCCGGGCCAGAGACTAAGGACTTTATTACTCACAGCACAGCAAGTAGCATGAGCATCAGCGTATTAGTTCCATGCCCTTTCCCCCCAAGTCCCATGGGGGTTAAGCAGATGGGCCCAAATGGATGCCTGCACACACTGTGAAAGAACCCTGAGCTTAGAAAGCCAAATCTTCTATACTAGACAGTAAGCATGCCTGCCCTCTGCTCTAGAGGAAGAGATTCTACTTCCAAAGATGCTTGCAAGCAAACATACTGACAAGACAGCCTAAAACAAAGGGCATTCAGTGCTTTGCTCCAAACTACTCTCAAAACATAACACTCCCAAGGAGAACTGTCTCCCATAATGAAACCTAATGCACTGGGTTTCTCCAAGGGGTCCATGATGTTAAGTAAATACAAATTCATTTCCAACCTCTGTTTTCATTTGAAATGTTTCATACAATGACTATTTGCAAAATGAATGAATGATAGACCATAAGAATAGACTAATTCCAGGGAGAAAGTTCCCAGGCATGCTGCCAACACCCAGCAATCTTCAGTGTAAAGTCATCTTACTTTAAGCCAGTCACTTGATCTGAGCTGGCAACAGGGTAGAAGAGAAAGCTGTCATCTAGGCCACTCCACCAGCCATGTCAGAACCTCTCCTCAGCCTTCTAAGCCTCCAGGAGATCGAGAGCTCACTAGCTCACAAAGCAATTCACTGCAATTATGAACAGCTCTCCTTATTAGAGAGTCTTTCATTAAAATGAAAATAAAATAATAAAATGAAATAAAATAAAATGCCTCTTCATAATGTCTACCCCTCAATCCTAGTTTCACCTTTTCCAATAACACAAAATAAGTCTATTCCCTCTTCCCTAAAGTTTCTCTTTAAATGGTAAAGGACTCTCAACTCTTCTTTCTTCCTCAGGTTAAACACCTCCAACTTCCTCAACTGTTTCTTCCACATCCTGGCTGCTTTTCTCTGAGGTCCCCTCAAAAGCAGTGAACACACAGAACTTACTCCATGCCTAAGTGATCAACACATAATAATTCATTTATTCCTGACAACAGTTATGAGGTAGGTGCCATTATTACCACTCTTTCTACCAATGAAGAGACTGAGTTGCCTTTTCCAGGCACAGGGCTTGGCAGTCTGTGCCTGGTTCTTAAAAGACTCCTATCCTGCCTCTGAAGAGGAGCTACTCAGAATTGAACACAACATACTCTCAGTATGGTATGACCAGTCTAAATAGGAAGAGATTTCATAGCCCATTTAGGCACTACCTTAAAACTACACTGCATTTTTTTTTGTCAAGTCCAAAAGTTATCCATTATTCCTCTGACATTAAGTGCTAACAAGGCAGCTCTCACTCATCTCCTACTTGGGAAATTTTAAAATTAAGTACAGAAATGTACCTGCATCCCTGTGTCCTATATTTTCGGAAAGGGAGGTAGAATTGAGGCACAGGATATACACTGTCTATTACACACCAGGCAACATAGTGGTTATTTTGCACACATAATCTAAGTCAATCCTCAGAGCTTTCTGGTAAGAGTGTATCACCACCCTTTTTACAGATAAGGAATCAGAGGAACAGAGAGACAAAGTAACTTTCACACATGCACACAGCTAATATCAGAAATGGAATGAAAACCAAGTATCCTTGACTCCAAAGCCCATGCCCTTTCTACTACATGTTACAAAATCCTACTTTTCCTGCCTTCAGCTCCTGAGCACAGACTGCGCCACAAACAGTAACGAGTTGATAGCTAAAGATGTAAAAAGAGCACTAAGCAGCATTTTTAGTAGTAACATCAAATCTGGACAAGAGGATTTAAAAAGCATGAGCAAAACGACATGAGCAGAAGACAAAGAGTTTCAAGCTGCCACTCCAGGATGCATTCACTTTATGGAATCATTCTATTTATTGGTGTGACTCTGGTTAACAGGACTACATAGGTTTCAACTGTATATTTCTAGGATACATGATCTGTATATTGCACTGTGTTCCCACCACCCAAAGTCAAATCATCTTCCATCACCATGTACTTGGCCCCCTTTACCTTTTACTACCCCCTCACCCCTTCTCTCTGGTAACCATCATACTGTTGTCTGTGTCTGAGTTTCAGTTTTATATCCCACATGAGCGAAAGCATATGGTTCTTCACTTTTTCTGCCTGACTTATTTCACTTAGCATGATATTCTCAAGATCCATCCGTGTTGTCACAAATGCCAGTACTTTGTCTTATATTATGGCTGAGTCACATTCCAAAGCTTCTGTATTTCAGGGTAGCCGGTCAAGTGTTTTGAAAGGAAAATAACTAGTCACTACCACTGGCTCCTCCTATGGAACAACTATGCTTTCACTTTGGACTTAAGAGTAATGGAGTGCAGACAGGAGAAAGCACACAAAAGTCAGTATTACTCTTAAAAAGACAAAAGAAAGATCAAATAAAAGAAAAAACGTACCTATGAAAATCAGGTCAGTCACCCAAAGGTAACCCACCATTCGAGAGCAGCAGTCACCTTCAGTGAAAGACAGAAGAGGATGCAGAAAGAGACAAACCCAGGGTATTACCACTAGAAATTCACCAGAAACAGTCCTTACTACTCTCATCAGATACCTCGAACATGAGGGTTTGCAGCTTCCAAGCTCTGACCTTGGACAAGTCACTTAACTTCTCTGGGTCTGTTTCTTTCCTTGTGAAACAGACAAGATAATAAGAGTCCCTGCCTCACAGGTGGTGGTGAGGATCGGAGAAGCGTGCATTGGTTTTTGTAAAATGGAAAGTGCAATCGAGGTGTGGACTTATAAATCATTAGGAACAAAATAAATCCCTTGTGAATCACAACATTGTTAACCCCTCCCACTCGAAAGCCCAAGGATATTTATTTATGAGCTGAGGTCACACCACTTCACTGTATTCTTATGGTGCTGGGTACATTAAGTGCTTCGGAAAAGCTAACTAATGAGCAGCAGCCAGATTCAGGGTCTGAAGAAGGCAAAGAAGGCTGTTCCCTGCCTTAAGAAACAACTGCAACTAAATTATCTCTCATGAAGTAATGCCTGTTTGAAAATGTTTAGGGAAGGACAAACAATAGTACAGTGACCCTATTTAGTTCAGTTATTCATTCATTAAGCACCTATTAAGCACCTACTTCTTAGCAGGCACAGTTCTAAGCGGCTAGAGATACAGCTGTGAACACAACCAGTCCCTCCCTCCTGAAGCTTACATTCTTGTGGGGAAGCAATAAAACAAACACATAAAATGTGGAGGCAGGAGGTAGCAGCTACGGAAAATGGAAGGCAGGGTAGGACAATGAGGACTATTTTACTTATGGAGACCGGGAAGGGCCTCTCAGGTAAAGAGAGCATTTGAGTGGAGCTTTCTAGGTACAGAGGGGGAGGAGGGTGGCACTATCCAGAAAAGCTGATTCCAGAGAAAGAGAAGATGGACAGGCCCTGAAGGAGGATGTCTGGCCTGGTCAAGAAGAAGGAATGGCAAGGTAATCAATGTGGCTTTAGAGAAGTGAGGAAGGGTGATGGGGAGGAGATGAGGTCAGGGAGGAAGCTGGGAGCCAGGTCAATTACAGTTTTGTGGGCTTTTATTCTGAAAGCGTTTTTTGAAGCCACTTGGGGGTTAGCATCCATGCAAAAAATGATAGCCTTCAACCAGGGTTTAATAATGAATACTAATACTGACTAACAATACGTACTTTCAAGTTTTATTTTAATTCTATCCTACCTCTTTCCAAAAAAGATCTAAGATAGTTTGTGTAAGAGTGTAGATAATACAGCCCTGGCCAGTGTGGCTCAGTTAGTTGGAGCATTGTCCTGTATACCAAAAGGTTGCGGGGTCCATCCCCAGTCAGGGCACGTACAAAAGGCAGCCAATCAATGTTTCTCATATCGATGTTTCTGTCTGTCTGTCTGTCTGTCTCTCACTCTCCACCCCCCTCCCCACTCTCTCTCCTCCCTTCGTCTCTTTCTAAAATCAATAAGCATATCCTCAGGTGAGGATTAAAAAATAAAAAATAAATAATGTAGGTAATACAAATGAGAAAATGGAACTCGTTAGAAAGATGCAGGACAAAACAATGCCATATAAATGTAAAACACAAGTACGCGGGTCATTTGGACATAGTTTAAATGAAATGAGCCTCCAAGCTAACTGAAGTTTCTAGTAGCCAATGCAAAAAGGGAACATAGCCAGTTATATAGTTGCCATTATCAAAAAGATAGATTCCAGTTCCTCCAAGAGAGCAAATTTCACACAAGTCTTAAATTTACCAGAAATCTTTCACTTAAAACAATGAGGAAGAGTATACAACATAGTGTTCGCAACAACCTTCTGAAAAAAAGTAATATATTTTATACAGCCATTCTTTATGTCATTCAAGAACATAACAATTAAAATGCAACTCAGACATACAGATTTTGAAAGACTCTGAATATAGTCCAAGTAAGAACTTTTCCGATGATCCATTTTAATCTATGGATAAAAACTAGGGAATTTACAGTACTAAATGGATGAAATCATGTTTTATGAATTTCCTTCACTCAGCAAACCTTTTAATAGTTCAAGCTGACCAGACAGTAGTTGTTTTTAAAAAAAGTCTACAGTGCAAATATTTGTCATCAGAGGGTTAGTTAAACATCATAAGCCAGAAAAGCATGCAGTACTGTTGACAACCAATTATGAAAAATTAAGAGCCTGGCCAGAGCTCTTGCCAGGGCCTCAAGATTATCTCTAGGTAATGACAGGCTATCACTGTGGAAGCAGTTTAGGGTATTTTAACAAAGTGATGAGAGTCCCCAGAGTATCACCTGTTAAGGACCAAATTGTGACACACACCCCCATTCAAATGTTGAAGCCCTAACTCCCAATGTGACTGTATTTGGAGATATGGTCTATAAAGGAGGTAATAAAGATTAAGTGAGGTCTTAAGGAACCGGGTGTCCTTATCAGAACAGGACGAGACGCAAGACAGCCCTCTCTTTCCACATACTCAGAGAGGAAAGTCAGTGTGAGGACACTGGGAGAAGGTGGCCAGGAAGAAAGGCCTCACCAGAAACCAACTCTGAAAGTGCCTTGATCTTGCTTGGACTTCTAGCCTCCAGAACTGTGGGAAAATAAATTTCTGTTGTTTAGGCCACCCCGTCTGTGGTATTTTGTTATGGCAGCCTAAGCAGACTAATACACCACCCTACAAAACACAAGCATTATTTTTGTTGGGTAAATTCTCAAGACAGATGTTAGTCACCCTCCCTTCATCATAGCAACACAGATTCTTGGCAAATCCACAAGAATTAGCTGCCTAATACAGCCTCAGATAACTAAACTAATTAACCTGTTGTGAGACATATTTAACATAATACACCTGAATTTTGTAGACACCTGCAGAATAACTGGCATTAAGTGATGATTTCTGAAAACAGTTAATAGGCTAAACTGCCTACTAAGGGCATTCCTTGTTGGCATCCATTGACCTCTCCTCCAGGAATAATACGGATTAACAAAACGATTAGTGGAAATCCCTTCAAGCAACTCAGAAAAACTAATTACAAGTAAAGCTCCACATATCCCAAAATCACTTATCAGGACATTACAGCTCTATAGACCACAATCTATGACAAGAATCACATCTCCTTGGTGATCTCCATTCTGGAAAGTGAAAAAAAATGGGCCTCTGAGAGACAAACTGGATGTCACTGAGCCCCTGAACTTCTTACTCATCAAACACCTGAGCCCCTCAATCAGCGCTACCTTCTCTCTAATTAGGACAATTCTAATTTTTTAATTGGATAACAGAAGAGCAGTAAACAAGGAGTCATCTTTATTTCCAAAATATTCTAACATTAACATAAAGGCAAAAACTGAGTATTTTAAAACTCTCAACAAATGCTCAAAAGTTAACTAGCTTCAGAACCTCACTCCAAATAAAAATTAACTATTAGCTTATTGATCTTTCTAGAACACAATATTCCTTTTTGTTATTGATCTCAACACAAGAAAAAAGATTCTAGAGCTGACATGATTCTTCAAACCATTATCCTATTTTCTGATCCAAAATGCTTTTAATCAGAACATACTAGGTTACATTATTAGACCTATTTATCCCTTATTTCAAAGTGAAATATTAGATTTTTATTAGTGAGTATTAGATTTTTTTTTCCCTTTAAAATGTGAATGAGCCAACCTAAGAAATGCTTGACAGCAACATGTACCTACTCTGTCAGCAGGGGAACTGAAGGCGGTGCTAAGTATGAGTTGAGTGAAAGCAGGAACTGAAGAGCAGGAAAAGAGATTGCTAAGAACACAAACACTAACCAAGCAAGCTGAGAAAGGTCTTCATAGGCCTTTTATACTAAGCAGAGCACTCTGTGTATGAGTAATCTATTAATGTTTCCAGTGAATTATAAAAATAACAAACCCTCCCTCATCATAATTCTGAGCTTGCATTAAAAAAAAAAATCACACATTAAAGAAATGTTTGAGATGTGTATCACTACATAATCACACAAGATATGGCTTCGCTCAAAGCATAACCAAATCTACATTACACTTTTAAATCAATTTTATTATATTCAATTATACACCACAATTGCCTGTTTCCTAATTGTCTTATTAGAGCCCACAAAATACAAGATAATCCCATCCCAAATGATAGCAATTCTCAGTGGCAAACAAGTCCCTCTGAAAAAGTTTTCTGATGCATTAAAACAGCATCCCTAATTCAGTACAAAAAGATTCATTTACTACCAAGTGACAGTAAGCAATTTCTGCTCTAAAGTCAATTGAAAACTCACTGGTGTCTTGCTTCAGACAGCACTTAGGGCCAATTACTACATCAACACATGCAGTTTTTCAATATTTCAATTAACTAGGTTATACTAAACACTTCTGGGGACCAAAAGCTATAAATCTTGTAGCCAACAGAGAAGGCCATTATCTAAAATTAAGTAAAATCACCCCCACTAATGCATAAAACAGTCCAGGGTTGACAACATCAAGTTAACACCTATTCCTGCCCTTACTGAACCAAGCACCTCTTCTCCCTCCTCATTTGAAGCCCCAAGTCCTCCTTGAAGCTTTGTCCACAGCGATCTCACTTTCCACCAGCAGTGGAATGTTGGTTATAGCATTTGGACATTTTAGGGGTGCATGCTATTTCCTAATGTGCACTGTCTGGTGAGTTCCTCAGAAATGAGGTTTTGTAAGATATTAATAGGTGGTGTGTGGTAACATCTGGAAATTCTGGATTATACAAATTGAAGGTTTCTTAACCGCAGATGTCCAGGAGACTTTAATATAATGTGCAAGGTGCCTCTGGGAGGGAGGGTGTACAGCACATGAAGTAGGGGCTGGGTGGACTGCACATGAAAATATATCATTTAGCATTTCTGCAATTTATTAATCTACAGAACCTAGTCATCCTCACCTTCTTTCCTCTCCCCACCATATAACATATATAAACACACATACACACATTTTCATGAAATTTTCAAACACATACAAAAATTAAGACACTTGTCAACTAAATCCAGCTTCAACAACCAAACACATTCCAAACTTGTTTCACCTTTCACTGACTCAAACCTTCCCCAATTATTTTGAAGTAAATCCTAGACAAATCACTTTTATTGGTAAATATTTCAGAATGTACTGCTTAAGAATAATCTTTTTTTAAAAAACAAAGCCACACTACCAGTATCTCAGCGTTTTTAAAAAGTTAAAATGCCAATGGGGTTTTTTTAAGTGCATTCAAATCACCTGGAAATCAAGGCAGATTCTGGTGGGTCAGGTGGGGACTGAGATCCTGTGTTTCTAACAGGCTCTCAAGTTATACTCTGAGTGAAAATAATGTCTCCCATAACACAACGATAAGCATCAAGTTTAAAATGGAAAATCACCTTTTGAATTAAATGCCACTTTATTTTTTGCAACAGCTTTATAAAAATTTTTAAAAGAATAAAAAAAGTCAGAAAAGGTTCTCCTAAGGATCTTAAAAATGTCTTACCAAGTCAAACGGTACACAACAATTTTCCCTTACAACTTCCTGTTAAATAGTGAGTTTCCATGTTTTTCAAGGTGAAATTCCCTACAAATAAAGGACTGGATACTAAAAAGACCAAAGTCAGATTTCATTTCATGACTTCAAAGTAGTTTAACAGTTAAGAAGCAACAGAGAAGACCACCGGGAGCAGAGTTCATCACTGCAAACTGGAAAATGCAAGCACAGGTTGCAACCATCTAAATGCTGGCCAACAAAACCACCACCAACAAAAAGAGGCAAACTATGACGCCACCCAAAGAAAATCCATTTACCAGCTCCGTGAGACCTCAGGCGAACAATGACCAATACTATCACAGTCACTGAGTAAGCGAAACAGGAAAAAACTATAATCTTAAAAATAAAGAAATACCTAAACAGACACATAAAAGTTCCAAAGCATTTCTAAGAGTTCCGATGGAAAAGTTCCTGAAAAAGTACTATATGAATTAAAGGTATTTAACTGTTTAATTAAATACACTGCAAAATACTGAAAAATCAGAAAGACCAATGGTGCCAAGATACCTTGTTCACTTTCATGCCAAAACCTCATGTGCACGTCTGATTACCCTATTCTTCCTCCCTGAGTATATGCAACCATCTGAAACAGCTTACAAAAAAAAAAAACAGGTTTCAAACCTAGACATTAAGGCAGAGGCTATGGAGACAGCGAGCTCCCCACAGCACTGGGAGATCCCTAGAGGGTCTTCCTTGAGTCTTGGGAGAGGTGTCATCGGCGCATGCGTGGGAGGAAACTGCTCAAAGCCAGGAGGAGAACCAGCTGGGAGGATTAGCGGGAACAATGATCTGAAATCAGACGGGCCAGGGTAAAACTCTCATCACTCACACTGCATTGGGAGGAGCACTCAAAAGGATTTTGCCATTTTGGTGAGACAAAATTAGCCCTAGACTAAATGTCGCTCTGTTCCCAATTAGAGAAATTTAAAACAAGACGCGCAAAAACCATACTGCTTCCAAGTAACTTAACCACAATGCAGACCAGAGCTAGGTAATATTTATAGGAAAATAAAGACTTCCAATATCAGTACCCAACAAGGTAAAATTTACAATATCTAGCCTCCAAAAAGCAGAAGGCATGTAAAGGAAGGGGGACAGGGAACGTTAATCAACTGAAAACAACACAAAAATAAAACAGATGATAAAATTAGTAAATAAAAACATTAAAACATTTATGATACCCGTCTCCCAAATGTTCAAGCAGCAGTAGCAAGAGAGAGAACATGTAAGCAGACATTAAAGATACTTTTAAAGAAACACACACACCCAAATCAAACTCCTGGAGATCAATACTACAACCATAAAAATTACATTACATGGAATTAACACATTAGGAACTGCAGAAAAGATTATGAACTGAAAATACAACAAAAACTATACAAAACAAAACACCACGAAAAAAAGGCTGGAAGAAAAAATGACCCTCAGTATTCAGTGAGCTATGGGACAACTTGCAGTGGCTTAAAACACTTAAGAGATAAAGCTGACAAACAACATGTAAGACTTACACATTGAAAGCTATTGCTGAGAGAAATTAAAGAAAAACTAAATGGAGGGATATTCCCTGTTCATGGATCAGAAGACTCAATACTGTTAAGATGTCAATTCTCTCATATTAATCTGTACATTCAATGCAATCCCAACCAAAGTCCCATCAGGTTTTATTGCAGAAAAATTGACTAGCAAGTTCTGAAATTGATACAGAAATGCAAAGGACCTAGAGCAGCCAAAGCAACTTTTAAAAAATAGAATACAGTTGGAGAGCTTGTACTATGTATCTTCACGACTTACAAAACCAGTAATCAAGACTGTCGTGCCCAGCCGGGCATGGCTCAGAGGTTGAGCATTGACCTAGGATCCAGGAGACGGGTTCTATTCCCAGTCAGGGCACATGCCCAGGTTGTAGGCTGGATCCCCAGTCAGGGGCATGCAGGAGGCAGCCAATCAATGACTCTGTCATCACTGATGTTTCTATCTCTCTCTCCCTCTCCCTTCCTCTCTCTGAAATAATAAAAACATATTTAAAAAAAAAAAAAGACTGTGGTATTGTCATCAAGACAAGAAGATGAATGGAATAGACTAAGAGTTAAGACAGAGGCCCACATTAATTAACTGATTTTTGACAAAGATGCACAAGATATTTAGTGAAAGGATATTCTTTTCAATGGTGTTGGAACAAGAGGATATCCTTACACACACACACACACACACACACACACATACAGAGAGAGAGGGAGAGAGGGAAAAAAAGAGAGGGAAAGAGAACTGGAAAAAAATGGACAGGGATGCTGGAAGTGTTCCCCATCTTGATGTGGGTAGTGGTTATACAGGTAAAAATTCATCAAGCCATACAGTTAATAGGTGTACACTTTACTATGCATATGTATACCTGAAAAGGGAGACACAGCAAGCATAAAAGTTAGCATACAGGTAAGATCCCATATATATTTAAAAAATAATTATTTCTATCAATCCACCCACCATTTCATATACACTCACAAAGAGACACAGAGACAGAAATGCACACTCATGTGAGAGATATGTCTGGATTAGGTTCATCTAATTTCAGTGAAGGAAACTTATGGATGATAAAGTTTGAAACAATTTTTTTTTTCCATCTTCACATTTTTCTGCATTTCCATTGTTCGAATTCCTTTAATGAGTGCACACTATTTTTGTAACAGAATGATTTTTCTAAAAAATTGGAAGCAAAGTTATTAAGAGTAGTTATTTCTAGATGAACAGAATATGAGTAATTTATATTTTCTTCTCTGTAACTTTCTGTATTTTTAATTCTCCCACTTAAAAGTATTTATATAACTACAAAGACGAGACACTAACATAAAAAATTTTTGTTATGCTAAAAAAATGTTAACTTTGTTATAATTTCAACTTTATCTTTGTATGCATGTGGGCAGGATCAACATGAAACCCTTAAAAAAGGAAATCAGGAAGTATTTTGGGAAATGAGATTGTTGGACAATGTTTCTCTTTTGTGACTATATTTTTTACAAATTTGTGTGATATCATTTTTATAAAGGAAAATGGGAAGTATTGCAATGACAAGTGTGCATAGGAAGAGAACAGCAAGCATGAAACACTGCTGAAGATCCTACATATGTTCAACAAAGGAGAAAAGATAATCTTTTCAACAAATGTTGGTTGAACTATCAGACATTAGACATCCACATAAAAAAAAAAAAAAAAAAGAATATAGACATAAATCTTACACCCTTCACAGAAATTAACTCAAAATCGATAGTAGACATAAATATAAAACACAAACTATAAAACTCCTAGAAAGTAACATAGGAGAAAATTTAGATGATCTTAGGTATGGCAATGACTTTTAGATACACCACCAAAGAAACAATCAATAAAAGAAATAACTGATAAGCTGAGCTTCATTAAAATCAAAAACTTCTGCTCTGGCAAAGACACTGTCAAGAGAATGAGAACACAAGCCATGACCAGGAAAAAATATTTGCAAAACACATGTATCCAGATACATCCAACAGCAGTGTCCAAATGACAGTGAAGAAACACTCTCCTCTTAATTTTTTAGTAGAGATTAGTTAATAAAGACAATCATCAAAAATATCCAGCCTGGCCTGGCGTGGCTCAGCGGTTGAGCGTTGATCTAGGATCCAGGCAATCAGGGTTCGATTCCCAGTCAGGGCACATGCCCGGGTTGTGGGCTGCAGCCGATCAATGACTCTCTCATCACTGATGTTTCTATCTCTCTCTCTCCCTCTCCTTTCCTCTCCCTGAAGTCAATAAAGATATATTAAAATATAAAGATATATTAAAATATAAATATATATGTGTGTGTGTGTGTGTGTGTGTGTGTGTGTGTGTGTATATATATATATATATATATATATATATCTCCAGTTTCTAAAGATGGGGGGGTTGTAATGGAATATTACTCAGCCATGAAAAAGGAATGAGATCTTGCTATTGCGACATGAATGGACCTAAAGGATATTATGTTAAGTGAAATAATTCAGACAGAAAGACAAATGCTATATGATTTCACTTATATGTGGAATCTAAAAAAGACAAACAAGCAAAACAAAACAGAAACAGACTCATAATAGATACAGAGAACAAATGATGATAGCTGGGGGAGAAGGGGAGATGGGTGAAAAGAGTGAAAGGGAATGAGAGGTACAAACTTCTAGTTATGAAACAAACAAGTCATGAGGATGTAACATAGAGCATATAAAATAGTCCATAATATTGTAATAACTTTGTATGGTGACAGACTGGTTACTAGACATAGTGGTGATCACATCCTAAGGTATGTAAATGTCAAATGACTATGTTGTACACTTGAACCTAACATAATATTGTATGTCAACTATACTTTAATAAATAATTTTTATCAAAATTCAGTTTCTGGCAAGGCCAAAGGAAAACAGGTACTCCAATATACCACTTATGGGAGTGTAAATTACCATCTTCCTAAAGGACACTTTGGCTCTATCTGTCAGAATACAAAAGGCACATACACATACTCTGATGCAGCCAATTCTGATGCCACTGCCATGAATTTAAATCATGGATATACCCCCAACGTACATGAATCCTCACTACAATATAATTTTAACAGAAAATAAAAAGAAATAAAGAAACTAAAGTGTTCGTTTAAAAACTAAATAAAAAGTGGCCACCAATTAAATAGATTATGGTATATCCATATGACAGAATGCTACCTAGCCACTAAAAAGAATAACAGATCAATGTGTGCTGCCAGCAAAGATCTCCAAGGAAAACAAATGAACAAAGGTTAAAAAGTATACATAGTATGATCCTATTTGTTTAAAGAATATATATTATATATAATCTTTATGAATATTCCTTAAGTATAGATAAACTGATAAGCAGTGTTACACTAACAAAGGAAGTATACATTCTTTCATTATGATTATACACTCACACACACTTAAACAGAGTCTTCTGTTTCCTCACAGAGCCACAAGACACTTAACAGGGAATGGCTCAGGAAGGAAATGAACAAAGAGAAAAGTCTTCACTTCTTATCTCGTTCCTTTTCATATGTTTGATTTTTTTAAATATGTGACTAATTTTAGAAAATTATGCATATAATTTTAGAAATCATATGTATAATTTTTTAATGGCAGCAAGGGTGATCTAGGCAGAGATCATGGGCCCTTCAGTTTGCTTGATTATAGTCTTTGTGTCTGGAACCTAATAACTACGCTTTATATTTTATGTCGGTTTATATTCTGTTTTACATACACACAGAAGCATACATATATTTAAATCTTGCTTCTTTAGCTGACTCTCAAATTATCAAACAATAACCACCTAAATTCAGCTACACAAGGTTCCCTGGGTACAAAGAGAACATGCTGACAACTGTAATCAAACATTCTGGCCAACCTGGCAAGGATAGTTCTGGAGGGAAACGAACATAACCTGGTGGCTATCTGGCAAACATTAATATCAAGTTTCTAACAAAAGAGCCTAAAAATGAGAAGATGAACATTTAAGTGCCTTCTCTATGCCAAACTATGCTAGGCACCTTCATATATTATTTAATTTTCCCCAAAACCACAGCAGATCATATTATTACCCCATTTTACAAAGAAACTAAGACCTGGTGGTTTTAAGTAACTGGTCCAAGGTTACTTTACATGGGTAATACAGTAAGTTTCTACTAACTATACTGCACCTCCCACCAAAGACTATGAACATATCTACCTACAAGTAATGGCTTAAGAAAACCTGACCAATCACCCAACATTAAAAACATATGCCTCAAAGCCTTCAAAAAATTCCCATTTCAAAAAAATCACACATGAAGTTAGAAAAAATTCTGCATTTTTAGCCAGTAGGTAAAAAAATGGAATTTTTTTTTTTTTTTTTTTTTGCCCCTTACATCCACATATACTGTCAGATGTCCCAGGACTTTCAGAAAGTTGAAAAGGTGTTTGCTCTGAGGTATTCTAGTAGTAATTTTTGAAACTGCATCACCAGTGGCAAGACTCCCAGGGCACAAAGAGAGCTGAAAACCCTAAAAGCCATTATGAGATGGGCTCAAATAAAGAGAAGGCGGTGCTGGCGATGACACTAACAACCCAGCACCACTTCCAGGACTCTGCTCTGAACAGTGTCCACACCCCTTTCCCTCCACAAACTGGGCCACGGACCTCCAGCTGTCTGTTCAAAGCTCTCAGCAAAGCCTGGACCGCTTCAACAAAGTGTTCTTTGAATTAAATATGGGACTGACCAAAGTACTCTGGGGAATTTAACAGGTGTCCACAATAAAGGATTTGCTTAGTTTTTGAAATTCCACCTTCTGTGAAGACCTGAAAGTTGATGAAAACATGAGCCTTCAACTGCCTTCAAACCTCCTTGACATCTGTAACCAGTGTCTGTCTACAAAAGCTCTGCTCCAAGGTTTCCTAAGGTCTCCTAAAGTCACAGCCAAGTTTGTCTTCCCAATTAAACCAGCTATTAAAGACCAACTTGTAAAGAGAAGACAGTCAACATTTAATTGGAAAGCAAATCACCTAACTGTAAATGGTAGACACATTTCCCAATTAAAGATCTGACAGGAACTCACAAAAACAAAACAGCATCTCCCAAATGTCATCCTGCTTATTTCCTGTTTAGAAAGGTTTCCTGCTCCAACTCACACCACACACAAGGTTGGGGGCTGCTGCTGGGGGATCAATAATAAGTAGGAAAACGCTGTGTGTGCATGGGCATAAAACTGTCCAAACGGTACATCAGCAGGGAAGCAGAACTCTGTCCACCCAATTTAGTTCCATTTTAAGGGCCAGCGGCAAGACTTAAAACCAAAACCTGCAGTTAGCAGCAGCCCCGACGGACCCAATCCCAAGCACTGTGTCTCATCAAAGCCCCAGCTCACAACCTGAGGAGCTCTTCTGCAAAGTACACCCTTTGAAACATCTGTCTTGAAATATTTTTAGTATTTTTTAAACAGTTAAGAATTTCATTTATGGCCTGGCCGGGCATGGCTCAGCGGTTGAGCATTGACCTAGGATCCAGGAGATGGTGGTTTGATACCCGGTCAGGGCACATGCCTGGATTTCGGGCTCGACCCCTGGTTGGGGATGTGCAGGAGGCAGCCGATCAATGACGACTCTCTCATCACTGATGTTTTATCTTTCTCTCCCCCTCCCTCTCCCTTCCTTTCTCTGAAATCAATAAAGACATATTTTTTTTTTTTAATTTCATTTATAAGCCCAGCCGGGCATGGCTCAGCGGTTGAGTCGATCCCAGGCGATTGGGGTTCGATTCCCGGTCAGGGCACATGCCCGGGTTGCGGGTTCCATCAATGACTCTCTCATTGTTGGTGTTTCTGTCTCTTTCCCTCTCCTTTCCTCTCTCTGAAATCAATAAAGATATATTTTTTTTAAAAAATTCATTTATGAGTCTCAAGGTACTTTAAAAATTACCCATCTGCCAAATGTAATACTTTCATTACAATTACACTATACCTCATCTTTACCCTCATGGACTGCCTACCATACTAGGAAAAGAGAGTCACTATTTTAACTATTTGATACATGGTTCGAAACAGTGATAAGATTTGAATATCCTATGTCTGCACCTACTCTGTCCTTAGGTCAAACCCTTCTTCACCTGTACTTTTTTATCCAGTGTTAAAACATCACTGTAACAATAAATGCTCCTCTAACTAATAGGAGTAGCATTAAAAAACACATAAAAACTTACGTCGATACAAAATGCAGTCTAGAAATGACATTTTTTACATATCTGAACAAGAGAATTGAGGGAGAATTTTTAACATTCACTATTCAAAAAAGAAAAACAATTGTTCAGTAATATAAAAAGATAAATAAAGCTAAACTAAGGACAGTGGGCTCTTTCACTAACAAGTAATTTACTGTGACAAAATGATAGGTCCAAGGAAACATGAAACATGAAAGAGAACTAGTACATACAGTTCCATGTGTCCTTTAGATGTAGCTCAGATTTTATAAACATTAGTCTAAAATGGGTTTTTCTTTTTGAGGCTTGTTGCCAAAGCAACCAGGAAAGCTACAGTCTTTGGGAGAGAGTTTGAAAAGAGGTTAAAGATAAGAGGAAGTAATGAAAACTTTATACCAGGAATTAAAAATCATGAATACAATGTTGCAAGAAGGGTAACAGAGAGAATACAAATTGAACAGATAGACAGAGCAACAGCTAGAGTGACAGAATAATTACTAACAAGAAATAAACATACCCATTATTTTATTTTTCCCAGTTTTATTGAGATATGACATTTAACATTGTATTCATTTAAGGTATACAACATGATTTATGTGTATGTTGTGAAATGATTACCACAGTAAATTTAGTTAACATCTATCACCTCACAGTTATGTTTTCTTGTGATGAGAAATTTTAATATCTACTCTCTTAGCAACTACGTTCCCCATTCTGTTCCCTGAAGTACTCTCCCCCAACCCAAACACCAAAGTAATACTACCATCCTCCTCTCATTTACTGCCAATGCGTATGAAATTTAAACCACTGGCTATGTTCAAAAGTGCATCAGGTATAAAATAACAGGAAAGAGAGTTAGCAACACCCTCACTCCAACCCCAAAATTTCCCTGTGACTCAAAGAAATTCCGATATATAAAATCAACATTTGACACTGTAACAACATCAGTCTTAAAAAGGCCATATGTAAACATAACCCCTCCCTATCTTACCCAGAATGCTAGGTGTGTGCACGATATTTATATAATGCTGGTAACAGTTATAACAAAAAAGAAGTGTTGTTCAAATGGTCTGCGGTGGTCAAAGATAAGGAAGAAAAATGAAAATAATATGCAACAGAAGTCAGAGTAAAAAATACCTGGGACTAAATCATGGTGATAATGTGAAGGTAATGCGTATGGGCATAAGAAATGGATGGATAACCACAAAATTACACTCCACACCACCTAGCATTAGGAATTTCCCCTGGAAAACACAAAGGCAACCAAAAGCAATGTATGTTTTTGAATATCAGTAAAAAAAGCTTTAGCTTGTTTTTTATGCTTTTTTCAAATGCAGGACATTTAGGGCAAATTGAACTTCATTTAAGAAAACTGATATACAGCATAAAAGAAATGGGTTAAACCTACAGAATCATAAGTACACCAGCGAGACAGATCATTTCTATACAGCTGCTAAGTTTCCTAACTGTCCACTCTACATCCACTCGGAGTAATCACTCCTCCTGGATTCCCACCATATTCCATCTGCCTCTTCTAGTCTCATGTCATAGTTTTCATTTGGGTATTTTATCCCTCAAATATAGTCTACTGTAGCATGACGTTACCAGTATAGTCTACTGTAACATCATATCAAATTAGTCTTTGCAAAACTCTGGGCATTCACTCATTCATTCAATAAATATTTCCTAAGTACCTGTAAGTGCCAGTCAACATACTACAGACAGGCAATAAGCGTGTGCTGTTTAAATGAATGCCGGCTGCAAGGCAGGAAAAAATATACAAGTTCAAAAAAAGACTCCAAATAAATCACGCATTCCATTTGCAGAGGGGATCAGGATGGGAAGCTACAAAGATTCTAATATCGTGAAACATCTACACTACCTGTGTATTGCCACAGCAAGAAAATGTGTCTGCAACAGAGCAGCATTTCCTCTGCAGGGCCTACCAAGTATATTAAGTATTTGCACACAGAGAACTGTCATCTGAACCCTTTGAAAATTTTTGTAGTAATGATTTAATATGCCGTAATCTGAAACTAGGGGTCCCTATAGGACACCCATGAGATGGGTCTTTCCAAGTCCAGGAATGGCAGGCTGTGCCCCAAGTTCGCCCTGTCCATTCATTCAAGAGCTTGTTCACTACCAGGCACAGCTGGGCCTGGTTTTTAAAAGGTCAGGACACTCCAAGAGCCCTCCGAGAACTCAACCAAAAGTTTGGCACAGGTCCGGGGCGGGGAAAGGAGGGGCATTCACGTTTTATTTTATGGAAACATACCCGAGTTGAAATTCAAACGTAAAAACGTGTTCTGTTTTATTCTGGTTGTTGTCCCTCCCTCCCTCTATCATTCTTAATGGTACTTGAAAGCGTTCCCCCAATCCTCAATGTATTTCACTTACAAAAAAAAAAAAAAGCCAATAGAAGGAAGCCTGCACTTCCACTCCCACCACATATATTCTGGGAAAATAATGTGTACAGAGGAGAACTTGAAATTTGTTTCTTGTCTTTCCTTCTTAAGGAATAGCCCGGGATAGGACGGCCGAATAAAACTCACAAAGCGGCCGTGTGCCTTCCACCCCACGGCGCTTCCACGGGCCCGCCGCGGGCTCGCGCACGTGAGGCCGGGGCCGGCCCGGGCGGTCGGAGGTACCCGAGGGCGGCGCCGCCCCTGCAACTCGCCACGGGCCTCGCAGCCAGGAGGCCCGGAAACGAAGCGCCGTCGCGGGCGAGCTGCAGAAGGCAACCAGCTAAACGGACTAAACGAGCACACCGGGCTCCGGCCCTGAAGAGAAGACTGAGCCGAGGCTCCGCCCTCTAGCCCGGCCCCAGAAAAAAAGGGGGGGGTCTGTGGGGACCCTGGGATAGGCCGGGGGAGGCAAGGAGGGAGGGGTGGGCGGGGTGGAACCCAGCTCACCCTTCTCCCTACCAAAGCGGAGGTCGAGCCTCTGCCCGCTGCCCGCTGCCCTGACCCTGCCTCCTGCCTCCCTCACCTGATGACAGAGATGAGCAGCCCCGAGGGGTCTTTGCTTTTGCTCACTGTGCTCCTGTACTTCCCACCAGCTGCTTCTGCCGCCATCTTGGTAACGGGCGGAGAACCGAGAGCGGCGACCAAGCGAAGGCAGCGTGAACTCTGGAATTGACCTCTCCGGGGAGCCCACCAATAGGAGGAGAGCAAATTCACGGGCCTTCTCGTCGTGCCGCCCGAGTGAGGAGGCGGGACTCAGCGGCACGCTTCCAGGCCCGGCGCGCGCTCTAAGCATTCTGGGAATTGTAGTTTTCCTTCCGCGGCTCCTGGGGGGGGAGGAAGCCGAAGCAGGGGCTGCCTGGTTTGTGTCTTACTTACAGTTATTCTGATCTTGGGCTTTTTTTTTGTTTGTTTCCTTGTTTTTCGTATTATGTCAGGTTTTAAATCAAATTTATCTGATGACACCACAATGTGTGGGAGGGAGGACTGGCGGCGGGGGTGTATTTCATTGGGGCAGGGGTCTGTCTTGATGTCTACTTGAAAAATTGTGCTTCAAACACAGTGGCTTTTTAAAAAATCCAGTAGAATGCGAAAATGAATAGAGGCAGAAATGCTTTAATAGTCTTTAAAATAATGTTTTACACTAGTTTTATGTGAGTTCAATCATTTTTCTGTGTCCCTATATTCCCACATAATCCGAAACGACTCGGGAACACGCAGATGGGTATTGATTAAGAAAAAGACCAAAGAAACGAAAGCGAAAACTGACAAGATTGCAAATTCCTTTTCTTCCCAAGCTAAATAAAATATGAGAAGTAATCATGTCCATGAGTGCTTTATTAATATTTACTGGTAGGTTTTCAAATTTCCTGCGTTTGACTATTGGCTTAGTCATTCATTCAGAAGATGAAATGAAAAAATTAAAAAGATTAGAGTATGTGTGGAAAGTGCACAAATCGAGAAACCAAAGGGAAAATAAATATTGAGAAGGGGGGAGAGAGGTGATCTGCTCAGTAGCAGTAAAGATTAAGAACTTCAGAGATTAATAGAAGGCAAACTCAGAGGTCTGGAGTTGTGAAGCGACACACCCAGAACACAAAAACTACTTTCACAAACAGGTACTATGCGGGTAGAAGCTCACACTGAGTTTTTCAAATCAGTTGGAAGTTTTATTTACTTATTTTTTAATTTAAGAGTATTCATAGCCGTTGGCCCAATAATTCCAGTTCTAGAGATTTTGTTCCTAAAGAAACAGAGATATAGAAAAATATTGAAAATTTGAAAAAACATAGAAATATGAAATAAAGTATAGAACTTTCATATAAGGATATAACAAATAACCACTGGAAATCATAATTTTAATGACCTTTAATGAAAGATGTTCATGGTATAAGTACGAAAAGCAGGCTATAAAATTAAATAACTCATATATATATATATATATATATATATATATATATATATATATATATAGACAGATAGTTGGGCCTAGTGGCTAAGAATACTGGCAGTAGGAGGGGGGAAAACTATCTTAGTTGATGCAGATAAAGCTTTTGACAAAATCCAACAAATTTATCATGATAAAACACTCAGAAAACTAGAAATGGGAGGGAACTTCTTCAACATGATAAAAGATATTTATTTAAAAACCACAGCTAGCCTGAGCTGCTGTGGCTCCATGGTTTGAGCACCCAAGAGTGGAGGGTTCCATTCCCCATCAAGGGCAGTTACCTAGGTTGCAAGTGCTGTCCCAGCCTGGTTGTGATCCTATGAAATTCCAATGGCCTTTTTTGCAGAATTGGAAAAACTGATCATAAAACTTATATGGAATTGCAAGGAGCTTCAAATAGCCAAAACAACCTTGAAAAACAACAAATCTGGAGGACTCAGACTTCCTGATTTCAAAACTTTTAAAAAGCTACAAAAATCAAAAGTGTGGTACTTGCATAAACATAAAAATATAAATAGAATATAATTGAGAGTTCAGAAATAAACCCATACATCTCTGATCAATTGATTTTCTACAACAGTGCCAATATCATTCAATGAGTAAAAAATAGTCACTTCAGCAAGTGATGCTGGGAAAATTGGAAATCCACAAGCAAAACAATGAAGTTGGGCCCTGTCTTAGTCCACTCAGGTTGCTATAACAAAATATCACATACTGGATAGTTTATAAACAACAAAAATGTATTTCTCACAGTTCCGGAGCCTGGGAAGTCCAAGATCAAGGTGCCAGCACAGCCGTGTTCTGGTGAAGGCCCTCTTTCTGGTTTATAGCCAGTGCTTCTCACTGTGTCCTTGCATGGTGAGAGGGGACAGGGAACTCTGTGAGGTCTCATTATAAGAACACTAATCCCTAATCACCTCCCAAAGGCTCCACTTCCTAATACCATTGCCTTTGGGGGTTAGGATTTGACATATATAAAATGTAACTTAAAATGAATCAAAGACCTAAATGTAAGAGGTAAAACTCTTAAAAGAAAACATAGGGGTAAATTCTTAGAACCTTAGATTTGGCAATGGATTCATATATATGACACCAAAAGCATGAGCAACAAAAAGAAAAATAGGTGATCTGGACTTCATCAAAATTTAAAACTTTTGTGCATCAAAGGACACTATCAAAAAATTAAAAAGACAGCCCAAAGTATGTGAAAAAATATATGCAAATCATATCTGATAAGAGTCTTTATCCAGCATATGGAAAGAATCCTTACAACTCAAGAGCAAAAGACCCAAACTCCAATTAAAAACTGGGCAATGGACTTGAATAGACATTTCTCCAAAGGAAATATATAAATATAAATGGCCAACAGACCCATGAAAAGATGCTTAACAACTTTAGTCATTAGGGAAATCACAGTGGCTGTAATTTTTTTTAATGGAAAAATATATATTGGCAAGGATGTGGAGAAATTGGGACCTTGTGCTTTACTGGTGGGAATGTAAAATGGTGCAGCTAATGTGGAAAACAGTTTGATGGTTCCCCAAAAAGTTAAACATAAAATTATCATATGACCCAGCAATTCTACTCATAGGGATAGATCCAAAAGAATTGAAAACAAATGCTCAAAAAAAAAAAAAAAAAGAAAGAAAAGAAAAAGCTTGTACACAAATATTCATAGCAGCACTGTTCACAATAGCCAAAAGGTAGAAACAACCCAAATGTCCGTTGATGGATATATGTGTATAATATGTGGTAGATGATAAAGGTATAAACAAAATGTGACATATCCACACAATGGAATATTATTCAGCCATAAAAGGGAATAAAATACCTAAGCATGCTATAGTTTTGATAAACCTTGGAAACATCATATTAAGTTAAAGATGCCAGAACAGAAGGCTACACAGCATATGATTCCATTTATACAAAATATCTGGAATAGGCAAATTCACACGGACAAAAAGCAGATTAGTGGTTCCCAGGCTTCGGGGGAGGTGGGAATAGACAGTGACTGCTTTACAGACACAGGGTTTCCTTTTGGGAGGATGGGAACGTTCTGGAACTTGATAATAGCGATGGCTGCACAATTTTGAGAATGTATGAAAGGCTACTGAATGGTATACTAAAATGGCTAAAATGGTAAATTTTATGTGATGTGTATCTCACCACAATAAAAAAAAAGGCAGGTTGTACAGAAGGATTGCCTAGATTCAATGCCAGCTCTTCTCTTAATGACCAAGTTACCTTAGGCAGTTTCTCAAGCTTTGTGTGCCTTAGTTTCCTTATCTGTAAAGCAGGGGATAGTAGGACTTCCTTTGCAGGGTTATTGTGAGACTGCATGAGATATGCGTGAGCAGCTAATATTATTACTCAAATATGGTACCAATTTTGTTTAAAATACACCTCTTTGGGTATTATGGATTTTTTTTGAGAAGCAAGAATATGGGTAAATTTTCATTTTTTCTTTACACTTTTCTGTGTGTTCTTTTAATTTTCTGTGAATAGGTATTGCTTTTATAAACAGAAATAAACAAAACACTTTTTAAAAGCAAGAATTGGATAAGTATCCAAAATGATGGGCTACTTTTATCACAAACTGGAAATGCAATTATGTGGCAATTAAATCAACACACCCCAATTAGACCTTAATTCAATAAACTGTTTTTGCTTCTCTGTTCCACTGCCTTCACATTGCACCTCAGGAAACCTTACCCATTGCACCTCTCATCTGCAGGTGACAGACATACTCTCACATTGCTTCTATTCTGGGTGACCTTCTAAACTAATGCCAAACCTTCACCCAACTGTGAACAATGAAAAAGAAAAAAAAAAACGGGAAGGCTTAGTGGGTCTGCCCCTTTGTAACCTCTGGCCTTCAACCACAGAACCCCAAACTCCCCAGGCTACTTGGAACCAGCTAAAGTTCATGAAGATGTAAGAGATTGATTATCAATGTCTCTGTGTGGAGGGGCTGACATGCTACACAGGGAAATAAAGGAAATGAGCATAAACCACAGCACCTACTCAATGCCCATAATATAAGAGTATAAATGCTGCAGGTGTTTCCCGGGAAATAAGCAAGGAAGGCTAGGATGACTACAGCAGTCCTCGTGGAATAGGCTGGTTATAATTGCGCTGGACCAAAAATAAATAATAAATAAATAATAAAGAGTAGACACTTAAACACCTGAAGAGGAAGAGCAGGTCCATATAGACAGGTTACGGTGCAACATGAAAACACGCACTCGATGTTTAGGGGATAATTTGACTAGAACAAAGGATTCATGGAAAATGGTATCATAGGTAAAGAGATACATGGAGATCTGCTCAGAAAGGACCTTGAACTCCGTGGCCAGGCGCTGGACATATTTGTGCAGAGAGGGTGAGAAGCAGTGTATGTTCAGGTCTTGTTTTATATTGTCCATTACATTGTACACCAGGGCAGACTGTTTCTTATGATTATATTTGTAAATACACCCAGAGACTCTTAAAGCCAGAGGAACATCCAATTAAATTAAAATGCTTTGATCTCTTTGGGTGAGAGGCTCTATATAAATCCAAGGTATTGATATTCTTATTATTGTGGATAAATGAAATGTGAGAGTCAGGCTAGCTCGGCAGCAGAGTTGCTTCTCTGAGATTCATAAAAACATGCCAGGCCTGGTGTCTACAGGACCCCCAGTTTGGTGGATTTTGAAAAGAGTGTCTCATAATACCAACAAGGTGGGCAGAACTCTGGAAAAGGAGATATTTCAAGCCTCCATTAACATTTCCTGGTTATGAGAATCAGCTCACCTAAGATATAAAAAGATGTGCTTCAGGCATGGCTGAGTAAATCAAGGCACAGCGTATAGATTATAAACTGAAGGGAAAAGGTAATGATGCTTTCATCATGGTAAAAGCAACTGTTTTATTTATCTGGGATTACAAATCTTATATCAGCTATTTCGATTACTTTAGTTTAAATAAATCTTATATAAATGTAAGCTTAGTTTAAGATATACATGCATTGCCTGGCCGGGCATGGCTCAGTGGTTGAGCGTCGACCTAGGATCCAGGCGATCGGGGTTTGATTCCCAGTAGGGGCACATGCCCGGGTTGCGGGCTCCATTCCCAGTCGGGGGCGTGCAGGAGGCAGCCGATCAATGACTCTCTCATCATTGATGTTTCTATCTCTCTCTCCCTCTCCCTTCCTCTCTCTGAAATCAGTAAAGATATATTAAAAAAAAAAAAAAAAAAAAGATGCTCAACATCACTAGTCATTAAGGAAATGCAAATCAAAACCCCAATGAGATATCAATTCACACCCATTTAGGATGGCTATTTTTTTAAAACAAGTAAAGTAACATATGTTGGCAAGTATGCAGAGAGATGAAACCCTAGTATGTTGCCTATGAAAATATAAAATAGTGCAGTGTGGAAATACAGTTTAATAGTGTGGAAAACAGTTTAATGGTTCCTCAAAAAGTTGAACATAAAATTGACCCAGCAATTATACTCGTAGGTATATATGGTAAAGAACTGAAACCAGGTGTTCAACTATAACTTGTACACAAATGTACATAGCAGTACTAGTCACAAAAGGTAAAAACAATCCTAACGTCCATCAGTGGACAGATGAACAAACAAAATGTGGTATGCTTATAAATAGAATATTATTCAGACATTAGAAGGAATGAAGTGAATTCTACAACATGGATGAATCTCAGAAACATTATGCTAAGTGAAAGAAGCCAGACAAAAAAGGTCTCATACTGTCTGATTCCTTTTACATGAAATATACAGAAGAGGTAAATCCAAAGAGAGAGGAAGTAGTAGTTGTAGTGGTTGTCAGGGGTTAGGGGGAGGCAAGTACGAGGAATGACTGCTCTTGGGGACAGAGTTTCCTTTGGAGGTAATGAAAATATTCTGGACCTAGACAGTGTTGCATAGCATAGTGAATGTATTAGATATCACTGAACTGTACATTTTATAAAATGATTAAGTTTGTGCTATAAATTTTACCTTAAAAAGTAGACCAAGCTACATCATCATTCAGTTAGACAACAAGTTCCAAAAATTTGACCTGCACAGAATTTCTTAAATCTGTCCCCTTCTTCAAATTCCTACTATCATAGCCTGATCATATCTCTCCTCTCGATTCTTTCCATAGCTTCCCACTTGAGACCCTTTTCTCTTACACCACCCTCATTCCAATCTACCCACAGCACTTGTCAAAAACCATCAATTCAAATGTATTATACACAGTGTCTGTGGCCTTTGCTGACATGAAGCTGTTCTGTGAAGTTTGCTTATCAACTAGTAAGTAAAATGTGCAGTACTTTGTGCACTCAGGATTTTGAAAGGTTTTTTTTATTATGCATCATACCAAATCTACCACTGTGTGAGTGGAAATTAGGACTTTATGTGGTTTTATATGTTATAATATTTCTTCAAATTAATCTCTTCTCTAATACGAGAGAGAGAGAGAGAGAGAGAGAGAGAGAGAGAGAGAGAGAGAGAGAGAGAGAGAGAGAAAGGGGGGGGGCGAGAGAGAAAGTAGGAATCTGATCCTTTCACTTTTGCTTTAAAAATCCCCAAGGACTTGCATTGCCTATAACATTGTTTTCAACTGTTTACTAGAGAGGCACCTCCAAACTATGTAGCTCCCTTCTTGATTACGTCCCGTTGAATGTACCCTCTAGCCATGTCCTAAATATGCCAGGTATTCTTATATTTCCCCGTTTCCTGTACACATCTGCTCCCCTAAAATGTCTCTGAGCTTAGATTCCATATCTGTTTAAACGTGGCTACCTATCTTCAGGTTTGTTGAGAGATCTGTTAGTATACGTGCACCAAGAGAAGTGTAAAACATATTCACAGCAGCACTGTTCACCGTATCTCCAAACTGGGCAGGACAAGAAAACGCCCAATAACAGCAGAACACATAAACAAGGCCACAGCCATACAATCAAATACCCTACAGCAGTGATTTTCAACCGGTGTGCCGCAGGAGGCCCAGTGGCTTGCAACAAGAATTTTTTAAATGTGCAACACCTGACTCCTTAGGGCACTGACCTCTTTTCCCTTAGATTGTCAAATTTAAAACATGACAGCAGCCAACATGACAATAGCCACCCAGTGTGAGTGAATCAAAAGTTTACCTATTTTTTTGTGTTAGATCACAAAAATATATATTTTTGGTGTGCTACAGAATTTTAGTAGTTAGTGTATGTGTGCCATGAGATGAAAAAAGTTGAAATCGCTGTCCTACAGCAATGAAAGTGGACCTCAGATGAATGAGTCTCAAAAATATACTGTGGAATGAGCAAAGACAGACATAAAAGAATGCATACTGTACAATTTCATCCATATAAAGTTTTAAAACAGACAAAATGAACTATACTATCAGTCAAGATAGTGGTTACCTTCTGGGTAAGAGGGACCCAGTAGCAGTTGACGGAGAGGGATGCTGGTAATGCTCTCTTTATGGATTAGGTTGTGGTGACATAGGTACTGGTTTTGTTTATATCTTGTTTATATTTTATTTTTCTATTCTATTTTACTAACTTTTTTGAAGGTGACCACAATGTATTGTCGAATATATCGTTCACTTTTCTGAATGTGAATATATGTACTGAATTTATATATATTCTGAATATATCATGCTTACATATACATCATATATCCTTGTAAGAACACAAAAAACTGACAATATGATCATCTTGGTTGCCCCTTGAGAGGGAAATGATGGTTGAATGGTAGGGTTGTATTTTTTAAATTTTAAATCATACTAAGTATTATGCATTCAAAAAAATAATAATTTAAATAAATTGCTACAACAAGCTTTACCCAGCATAATCCACATCATTCTGGCAGACTTTAATAGTTTCAATATTCTGGGTTTTATTTTCTGTATTTTGTTTTTGTCCCTAATATCCTGTGTTGCGGAGGGCTCACACTGGTTTCTCTAAGGTGGTGATGGCTTGCTGACTATCAGCACCTACTGAGAGATTCTCTGGCTTTTCACTCTTTCCCTTCCAGGCATTCTTTCTTCAGCATTCTCTATCCACGTTCCATTTCAGTCTCCAGAAATTTTTTCTAATATCTACTTGGCAATTCTGATACAGTTTTTCAGAGTTGCTACCCACAGTTCATCTACCTTTACACATTCTAAAGCTTTAAAGTAATTTAATTAAATGATTGCTCAAAATCTCATCAAATTCTTTGATTATGTAAATAATTGCTCAGAAGCATCACTTTTATAAGCACTTGTAGACACTAAGTAAATGCAAAATAGATGACATGTATTTAACTTTATAGGTTTGTGAAATTTCCACACTTAATTTCAAAAATGTTAAGTAAACAAATGTTCAGATACGCACACAATTCTTAGGAAACAGTCACTACCACCTGTTACCTGTTCAATGCCAGCATGTGTAAATTAATAAGTATGGTTTTCACCTGAGCACGGAATGCAGTGTTCTTTAGCTGGAGTGATCATGTAGAAAATGTGCTCTTCTTTGGGGAAACATAAATAAGATTTTCATATACAACGGATTAGCACGACCGTAATAAAAAGCAAAATGCAGAAAATTACAGGAATGAGTATCAGGACAACTTAATACCTTAAACAGTAAAAACTGTTTAATCTTAAACCTATTGAGTGACTTGACAAAATATCAGAAGTTCTAAATAATTTCTTCAAACAATAATCTCAGTAAACAGGTGGGAAAAATAAAATAGAAACAGTAATCTGGAATGTGTCTGTTAGCAAGATTTTCATTATTTTAGCCCAGGAGTGATAGTTAAGAAGTTAGGGATGGTATGGCACAGGCACTGACCAATTAGAATAGATGACTCAGCCTTGGTCCTGGAGGCCCTCTTCGGGGCCAGGAGCTAAGCCTTTGGCTGTTGCAGTGTGGCCGTGAGAGGTGTGGAGAAAGGAGCACACTCAGAGGGCTTCAGGCAATAGCTGTTTACCAACAGCACAACAGTCCCTCCTTTATCCATGGTTTCACTTACCAGGGTTTCAGTCACCCACGATCAACCTTGATCCAAAAATATTAAATGGAAAATTCCAGAAATAAACAATTCATAAGTTTTAAATTGCACGTCCCTCTGAGAAGCGTGATGAAATCTCTCACCATTTCATCTGGGACATGATCAGCGCCTCAGAGCTGTAGACGATCCCACCCATTAGTCACTTATTAGCCACTTTGGTTATCAGATCGACTCAGTATGCCAGTGCTTGTGATCAGTCACCCTTATTTTACTTCATAATGACCCCAAAGGCCAAGAGTGGTGGTGCTGGCGACTCAGATATGCTGAAGAGAAGCTGTAAAGTGCTTCCATTAAGTGGCAAGGTGAGAGTTTTTTACCGAATAAGGAAAGAAAAAACAATCGTGTGAGGTTTTAGCTGAGGCCGCTAAGACCTACAGTAAGAACCAATCTCCTATCCATGAAATTGTGAGGAAGGAAAAAGAAATCCTGGCTATTTTTGCTGCTGCACCTCCAACTGCGAGCGTTCCAGCCACGTGCATGATTAGTGCTCGGTTAAGATGGAAAAAGCATTAAGTTCGTGGGTGGAAGATGTGAGCAGAAAATGCATTCCGGTTGATGGCAACATATTGTGCCAGAAAGCACTGAGCCCATACAAAGACTTCAACAAGGGGCCCCCTGAAATGAGCGACACAAGTCAGTTACTGCAAGGAAGAGATGGTTACACGGATTCAGCAATAGGTTTGGCACTTTAGCATTTCACATCATCACAAGAAGCGGGGTGAGTATACAGTACAATAAGATATTTTGAGAGAAAAAGAGAGTGAGCACATTCACAAAACTTATATTGACGTATGCTATTATAATTGTTCTATTTTTAGTTATTAATCTCTTATTGTACCTACTTTATCAGTTTAAACTTTATCACAGGTATGCATGTATAGGAAAGAACATAGTATATATAAAGTTTAGTTATATATGAGATTTCAGGCATCCACTGGGGGTCTGGGAGCGTATCCCCCATGGATAAGGTGGGATTACTATAAATAGCATTTCAGTATTTACACTATACTGGTGCATATCTGCAAAATATCGGCTCTGTTCTAATCCCAATAACAATCCTAATCTTCCCACTAACAAGTGCTTGATATATATACTAGATCATGTTCTGAGTGTTCTAAACATATTATCTCTAGTCCCTCTATAATCTTTCTAGATCTACCAAAAAGAACTACGGGACAGAAACAGTAAATGAATGACTTTAAACCTCTGCATTCATTTAAAGTGACATTTTGAACCCTAGCCAGTTTGGCTCAGTGGTAACAATGTTGGCCCTAGGACTGAAGGGTCCTGGGTGCGGTTCCAACCAAGGGCACGTACCTCAGTTACAGGCTTGATTCCCGGCCCCAGTCAGGGTGCAGGCAGGAGGCAACCAATCAATGTGTTTCTCTCACATCGATGTTTCTCTCTCTCTCCCTTCCACTCTCTCTGAAAAGCAATGAAAAAAATACCCTTGGGTGAGGAATGAAAAAACACACACATACACAAAAAGTGACATTTTGAATGTAAGAACAAAATGCAATCTATGAACTTTAATGGGATCCTAGATTTTAAGAAAGCAATAACAACAGCTATAAAAGATGTTTGAAGGCAATTCTAGAATTTCAAATATGGACTGTATATTACATGTTTTCCTTTGTCATGAGGGTATTGTGGTTATATAAGAAAATAGCCTTATTTTTAGGAAATTGTTCCAATATTTATGGGTGAAAAATCGTAGTCTCTGCAAGATATTTTCAAATGATTTGGGTGAACATAAAGTATGTATAAACAGGTAAAGCCCATGTGGCCAAATATTAGTAATTGGTAAGTCTAGCTAGGTAGGTTTTCATTGTTCTAGTCTTCCAACTTCTCTGTATGTTTGGACATCTTAAAAATAATGTGTTGAGGGGAAAATATAAAAGCTATATGTGGGAAAGGCATATTTATTGGGTGTTTGATACATACATAGCAATGAGCCAGACATGAAGAAAAATAAAGTAAATGTGGGAGCAGTGCCCACCTCGCAGAAACACACCAGCAAGGTGGGAAACAACGCGAGTGTGGTGCCTGATTACACCATGATGTGACTACATGATTTTAGAAATGAAGTGTTCAAACAATGACAGTGTCAATCAACGGCACAGGGAGCAAGTGGATGAGAGCTACACCATGAAGTGCCATGGGGTAGCTCAAGGCCGGACCTTAATCACAGCTGCGGAGCAGGAAGCAATACCTCCCACCAAGGGGACGGTGCAGCTCTGTGGTCACCACCACACAGGGAACACGGTTGCACCGAAGCAAGAGGAGAGACCAGAGACTGAGGGAACAGTGCGGTCTGAGCAGGATGAGCGGTGCTGCGGCACCACTCACCCATTTTTGTTAACAAGTTGAGCAGGCAACTTAGCAAGCAATTTGCAGAACTGATGACAGATGGGAAAATCTTCCCCAGAAAATAAGGAATAAAAAGATCCATCCTTAGACGTGAGGCTTTGACAGGCAAATTCATCTGCATTTGCAGCAAGAACAACATGGAACAGATAAAAGAGGGCACGGACTAGACTGGACCCGTTCTCTTCAACCCACTGGTAAGGCTGTTCCCAGGGCGCTGGGAGAGGCGCTTTAGAGTAGGTGAAATGCACGTGCCTCGAGAAAAAGAAGCTATTTCCACGCAGAAGGGGCGTTCGGTCTTCCTCAGCAAATCAGTGCTGCCATTTTCATACAGTCCTGAGATAAGGAATTTTTCTAAGTGTTGTTACATTTAGATACCCGGACCCAATGAACCCCGTATCAGTAAATCCATATTCCCCTATTCTGAGAGCGAGGGATGCCTAGTAGGGGTTTAAAAAGGCTGAAAGCTGGGAACGGGAGGAAGAGAAACAGGACTGAGAGCAAGAGAGAAGACAACCTTAGTAGGAAACCCAGAAAGATAAGATGGGAAGGGAGAATTTGCTGACTCGCCAGCGGCTGTGGGAAGTGCACGCACACACGCACGCACACACACATGCACATGCAGTTTTCACAGAAGTCTGCAGGGCAGGACAAATCAGAACTGTTCCTCCTGCGTAGGAAGTGCTCCTGGCTGCCCTCCCCTCAGTCACCAACCCCACCTCCCAGATCCTTCCGTTTCACTGAAATGAGAAAACCTAAGCCTCAGCCTGCGGCACATTCCACAAGGCCTTTGGCGCATCACACTGGTTTCGCATCAGATTTATTGCTGAGGTTCACCGGCTTCTCCTGATCTGGTTTATTGCTGATTTTAATCTTGCTTGTTTTAGGCTTCTGAGCCCCACTGCAAAATACCTGAAGTACTCTGCATAGCTAGATACTGTATAAATAAAACGTATCCTAGTCCCATTGTAATCACACTACATCATCCACATTATGCAGCACCCATAGGTGGCCTACATGTTTAATTATTTCCACCCCGCCAAACGCTAAATTAATGCAATGAATTTAGAATCTCCTCCACCTCTCATCAGAGCTAGTAACTGAATCCTCCGTTATGATAATAAACCTTTTCGCTGCAAGTGCTCGACCCCAGAGGGCTTTGCTTTGCCCTGCGCAGTAAGTCTACAGGCAATAGTTCTGAAAGGGCAACGTGCACTGTTCATTCAGGTTGTAGCACTTGGTAATCTTGCCTTCGATCGTTAACCACTTTTACTCTAACACATCCTCCCTGTAACCTGTGGCGAAATGTGTCAAGGGTAGGAAAGCAATCCCCGGTCCTGGTGATGGGGATGCTCTTGCCTTTCTGGTAAAGAGAAGGCACCTTCCTCATGGGAAATCATATGGCCTGTTTTTGGGTGGGAAGGGGGAAGTCAGAGAACTCCTGCATCTGCTGTTTCTCAGGTGTCTTCAGCTCAAAGTAGTCAGTGTGTCACAGCGACGTGTTTGGGTGGCACATCTTGAACTCCTGCAGCAGGAGGGGTAGGTGGCCAACACCATGATGAGGTCAGAGTGCCGATAAAGGATCTTGCTGAACAGAATGACCGCCCCCAACAAGCCGAGGTGGGAAAATTCCCCCATCAGTCTTCACGTCACCTCAGAAACCACCTCTGAAGATAAAAACTATAACAAAGGAGTGGAGGATGGTTAGCATCTGATCTGCTCTCCCTTCAAAAGCCTCCGAGGATTCCCGATGACCTAACGACACATTCCTCCTCTCTCCTCCCAAGCGCTCTCCCGCAGGACGCCGGACTGCTGTTCCCACATGAACTCATAGCTACTTTCCACATGAATCTTAGCTGTGGCCTTTGCTCATCTAGCTGCTGCGATTGAAGTCTATTCTAGATGGAAATAATTCTACTCAAGGCACCTTTTCTAAGTGGTCTCTTTACACCCTCTGGGCGTGGGAACCCCTGAAGGCAAATACCATTCAGTCACATTGAGCTGCTCCATCCACCTCTGGCAACACCTGAAGGATTTTCATAACAAAGAGATTAATTACCCACACAACAGGGGAGATTTATATACAGTAACCAGCAGCCAATCTTCAGCATAAACCCAGCATAAAATTGATATACGATGTCATTCTCTTGCACTTCCAATCCCTTCCCACTAAAGGGCAACCTGCACTCAGCACAAAAGGAAGACCCTGTTCCCTGGGGTGGGGTGGCTCCTGGGGTGGGGGGGCGGGAACACTCAAAGCCCCAAGACAAACATGGAGCTTCTTTCTGAATCTTGTCCTTTGCATCATGCAGCCATTGTTGTTAAAATCACAGGTGACTAGCAAATAATTGGTAGAACAGTTCATAGATAAGCATGTCTCCCACAGAAAATCACACAGATGCCAGACCTAAAGACAACTCTTTCACAGGAAAATACAAAGGGATGGGGAGAGGGGGGTACCTAATGCAATGCTAGGCATGTTCTAGTTCTTGATCTGGGTAACAGCTGCTCAGGGGTGTGCACTTTGTGAAAATTCATGTGCTGTACACTTATCAGTTGTTTATTTTTCTATATGTGAATTATATTTCAAGTGAAAAGCTCATCAAAGTGTTAAAGAAAATTGAATATGTTAAGTATTTACTATTTGAAATTTTAAAGACATTTTAATTAACTATGTAAATGGACTAAACATATTAATTAGTCCGTTTAAAAGTGATTGTTCAAAATTTGTTAATTCTATGAAATAGAATAATGAGATTTATAAGCTGAATTTTAAAACTTAAGGAAAACATTATTCAGCCATAAAAAGGAATGGAGTACAATGTGGACGAACCTCAAAACACTGTGCTGAGTAAAAGAAGCCAGACACAGAAGGTCACAGATAGTGTGATCCCATTTATGTGAAATGTCCAGAATAGATAAATCCATAGAAACAGAATGCAGGTTGGTGGTTGCAGGGTTTGGGGGAGGGGGAAATGGGCAGAAACGTGCTTGATGGGCTGGGGGTGTTACTTTGAAGTGATAGAAATGTTTCAGAAGTAGATAGAGAAGTTATTGCACAATGTTGTGAGTGTACTAAATGCCACTGAATTATTTGCTTTAAAGTGGCTAATTTTATGTGAATTTCATCTCCATAAAAAATCTTAAGAAAGATTAGATTAGATTTTAATACATTAAAGCTTAACATATTCAATAGCAATTTAGAAACCTCTAAATGTTCTTTTCTGGGCACCAAAACAACCCTCAAAGGCACACAAAACAATCATACTTTCTTTTGACTTTGAATATGGGAGCTATTGACAGCGTCAGGTTCATGGTTGGGTACAGGGATGGGAGAATCCTTCTATACTCTTTGTATGCAATCGTGTACTGTCTCTGCAAGTCCAATTTCAAAGGTTCTCCCAAGTGAAATGGAGATTGGATACCAAAAAAAAAGGAATCTGAAGAATTGTTCCATCTTTGCCCTGCCATTTGGTAAACCTGAATTCAATCCATATGGGATGGCCTGTCTCAAATTAACTAATTCCTGGGAAGGAGATTCTACAAATTTTTGTGATAGATCTTAAACTCAAAGAATAGAATTTGCAGGGAAAATCCTGACCTTGATGGTTAAGCCTTCGTATGTATAGGCTATGTCGTCCGTAGGAGGTGGACATTAAGTTCACTGTGACTGACCGGTGATGTTTGCTTCTTTGGCAGTGGGAGGGATTGAGCATATCTGCAACTCGGGCAGAAAGAAAACAAATTCCGAGGTATATCTGCTCGAAACCTTTCCGTAGCCTCTGCAGAATGGGAGCTGTCCTTACAGTGTGAACTTGGAATAACTACAGACAGAAACTAAGAGCTATTTGCAACCAATATGCATGTCCCAATACAAGGGAATGAGTGTTCCAACATAAGGCAGCCGGTGACAGTGGCAATGTCTTCAGCACCGGTCAGACTACATTCAGCAGTAGAAAGTGGACCTGAAATTTAATTAGATTAGAATTGCTAGATTTAACAAATAAAAATACAGGGCATCCAATTAAACTTAAATTACAGAGAAAGAACATTTTTAAAAGTATAAATATATTCTGTATATTGCTTGGAATATATTTAGACTAATAAAATTATGTTGTTTCATCTGCAGTCCAAATGTAACTGGGTATTTTGTATTTTATCAGGCAATTAAGGGTGTGTGTGTGTGTGTGTGTGTGTGTGTGTGTGTGTGTTTAGGAAAGAAACCCAGGTTCAGAGAAGAAATGTAGCTCACCCAGTTACATAGTCTTACAAGGTGAAACAGGGTCTCTGTTCATTTTTACCTAAGATACTATGAAAAGGTGAAACAGTCCTGTCCAAAATTTGGAGCTTTGTCACTCCTGTCTCTTTCCTTCCTAATCCTCCTATAGGGCTCCATGTTCTCTGCCTTATAGCGAACGGATTTCTGATTGGCCTCTCCTGTCCTACATTGGCCATCATCCTAGGATGTCTGCCTCCACTGAACCTGTCTGCTTCTCCCTGTTTTCTCATCCTGCCCCTGAGGTTTGATTTTGTTTTGGAGTCTTCTCAAAGCAAGTAGAATGTATATGAGGGCTGTTGACTCACCTCAGCCCAGGCCAGGGGGGTAGGGAGGTAGTAAAAGCATGAAGCCAGAGAGAAAAACAAAATCATCTTTTATTTCCCTTTCTGCCACGCGTCACAGCAGACAGGACCCGCTGTGTCTGCGTGTTTACCTTAGAGGCAGGCTTTGTGCAAACTGGGTAAACAAACCCCTTGACCTCAGGTTGGTCAACTACAAGTCAGAATAACCTCGGCCTGGGGCTGCAAGGAGGCTCCAATGAGAAAAGGGTATGAAGGGACTTTAGGAGACGTTAAGCGCTGTGATTATGGAGTTATTTTATTAATGTTTTTTTCCTCTTGGAATGTCCCATTTAGTACTTGTTTTGATCTCAATTAAAGAAACACTATCAGTATATTCCATGCTCCTTCACCCTAATCCCAACACCCAGGCAAAGGTGTCATAAACAGTGATAAAGAAGCTGAACGAAGGTGGGTCAAGTGCCCCGTTCACCAGCACCTTCCAGTTTCCCTGGGTTAGGCCCCTGCATCTGAGAGCTGGTGAGGGTTGGGGTAGAAACAGTCTCTTTTAAGAGCCACAGTGGAGTCTCTAGGAAATGACAACGCTTCAGATGCATGAAAGGAAATGTTCTGGAGCTAAACACCAGGAAACATCTATCAAAACACAAAGGAAATGACAAATTACTTTATAATATGCAGGAAAATATGCATTTGAATGATCATCTTTAAAGACGTTTTTTGGGAAAATGACACATTTATAGATGTTCTGCGGGAGGTTGGGGGACTGCTTCGTTCTTCTATTAAATCTTCCTGGAAAAGGAAACTTTGGGGACTCAAAAGGTGCTTACGAATCACACTTATAGCTTCTCTCTTTCTCTTACTGGGTTTCTTTTTTTAACTTTTGCTTTTAACAAAGCACCACAACTCTGGGGAGTCACACACACCCATCACTCGTGTTGGGTCTCTGCTGTGATATTTTTTATTTTGTTGTTTTTAAAACATCCCTCTTTTGGCTTTTTTTCCCCAGCTCCACAGAGGTTTCCGAGCTGTCTGTGTTCTTCTATCCCTGGCATTCAATCCAGTTTTGTCAATCCGAGTGACAGAAATTCCCAACCTCTTACAAAGGGGTGTGTCTCTCAGGAACCCTTGCCCAAGGCCCACTTGGCCATTTAATGCCATTTGTCAGCATTAGTCAGCAAAGGATTGGACCATTGGTCTCTAAAGGTTAAAATGGAGAGACACGTGGTATTCTAGGGACTGGGTAAAATGATCCATTCGTGTTTGGAGAAAAATAATAAGACATTTATTTTACTTACAAAGTTAAAATTGTTAAACTTTAATATTTACCATATAGATTGACACTGCTACCTTCACTTGCTCCATTCAGTTATTTGTCACCAGTGATATGCTAAGTGTCCTGGGAAGAGTGGGGACTCCACAGTGAATTGAGATTGACAGTGATCCCCATTCTCATTAACTCTATTCCATAGAATTGTGACATCGGCAAATGCTACAAAATCAAGTGGTTTTTGTTGTTGTTTCTCTCTGTGTTATTTTTGTTTGTTTTGCCTGGAGAGCCAGGTGTTAAACATTTACCAACATATCCCAGATTAGAGTATACCACCACACTGTGCTGTCCATGCTGAGTTTGGCAGGTCAGTGGTGAGGGGCGTGGGTACCCAAAGGTAGGAACTTGTGGCAGGAATAATTAGCTGGAATTTAGTTGGTATAGGATGGGATTTCAAGAATCAAGGCAGAAGCAGCAAGCCAAGATTGAGGTGATAAGAGCTGGGATTAAGCGAGGAGCTGGTCCCTCAGTGATTCTAAGGAGGGCGGGCAGCCTGCAGATTGCTCCATGCTCATGATAAATGTCCAGGATAAGGAAAGACGGGATAGACACCAAGTATGACATTGTGTGGACCCAAGGCTCCCACTCCATAGGGGGCTGACAGACTGCATCTGATCCGTGACCCTGGGCCCGTATCAGTGCCCTAATCTGAGGCTGCAAAAGGGAGGGATTTAAGATTGGGAAAGCAAGAATTTGGAGCAGTGGTTAAAAATACTGGAGAGAAGCATGGTAGAGGGACAAGAGACACTAGCAATGGTCTTCTAGATAGTCAAAGGCTATGGCACAGAAGAGTGAGCAGGATAATGACAGTAATGACCAGAATTAAGAATGTTCTATGAGATAACACCAATCTTGGATTCTAGTCACTGCTAGGTAATGAATGTAGGCTTGTTTCATCATCAGTATAACTGTTTAAAATTCACTTTAATAAGTGCTATTTGAGGCCTGCTCTGTACCACAGACTGGGCTGAGCTCGGGGAATGAAGGTAGGGGTGGGAGTTAAGAGAACCGTATTGAACAGTCTCTACTCTAGATGACATCACAGACTTTTGGGTCTAGTTTACAACATTTTAAGAAACCTCCAAATTTTTTTGATAAAAAATAAGTCTATTGGAACTTAAAAATTGTGTGTGTTTACTATAATAAAATATACATAATGTAAAATTTACCACTGTAACCATTTTTAAGTGTACAATTAAGTGGCATTACGTATATTCACAATGCAGTGTAACCAACCATCACCACCATCCATTTTCAGAACTTTCCATCAGCCCAAACAGAAACTTGTATCTGGTAGACAACAATGCCCAAGCGATGCTGGAACTTCTTGTATTTTGGATTGATTTTGTTTTTCTTAATACCTTCCAAGTCTGAACACTAGCCATTAAATTTGGAAGCATCACATCATTAGCCATTGCGAGTGAGCCTGACATGGATTGAAATGTTTTAAACTCAAATAAACCAAGGCTTTAACCTACGTGGTATAGCTGCTGATAAATTAAAACTCACAAAGATCAGTGGAAGAATGGGTTAATTGATTTAATTATCAAATTGGGGAACAACTGAAGGCAACCAGCCCAGCAGCAAAGGCCAATTATTTCAAATGAACACTAAACAAAGGCACTAGGTGGGCTGAAATGAGAATCACATCTGGATCTTTTAGAACTTGGCCTTCAAATGTGTATGGACCCCAGTTGCTCTACTCCAACTTGCATATCTCTCACCAGGTAAACAGTTTATTAACATATATACCTCATACATTCATACATAAGAGATACCCAGAGAAAAATGAATAACCCTCTGAGGTGGCCTAGAGTTTGGGCTTAAGTAGCATCTTAATAGGGTAAGCGGAGAGTAAATGGTTTTGGAGGGAAATAAATGGATCCTTAGAAAAATATATGGGAGCTATGATAGTTTGTGACAGTGTGTCTGGTGTGCTGTTGACTTCCAGTCTCCTCTCTTGTGATGAGAGTCTATCTTTTCTCATTGTTGAAACTCCCAGGAAGGGGATGTATTACAACCAAGCTCCTTTGGAGGATCTGTCTTTAGGCAGATAAGGGAAGTTCAGAGAAATCCTCTCCCTGCATTTGCTGTTTTCAAGTACCTGCAGCTCAAAATAATCAATATACCAAAGTGGCATATTTTGGGATGGCATGTCCTGAGCTCATACAGTCATATTTTGGGGTGGCATGTTCTGCTAGTCTCCAGTATTTATGTATCAACTACCAACAGTCACTTTTTGAGGGCTGTTCCAGGGGTTGATAAAAATATAATAGCATACAATGTAAGACTACAATTAAATTCCTATAACAAAAAATGGAGAGTCAGACCAAAAAGCTGCAGGGACTTGAAAACATGATGATCATTTAGAATTTTATCTTGAAATCAAGAAGTTTATCCAAGACTTTACCCTCGAATCACTAGAGGGCATTTTCAGCGGGGAATAAAAGTATTTTCTGCACAGGAATGTTATCTGACATATGTTTTTAACTAAGATGACTCTGGCTGCTGTGAAGAATAAATTGTAGGAAAGCAATAGGTGAAACAGAGAAACCAATTAGAAGCTGTTTTCAGTGATTAACTGGGGCAAGAAATGATGGGGGCTCAGACTGAGAGAAGAGATGTGAGGCAAGATCATCAACAGTTTATAAATAAAGAGTAAGAGAAAGATAAGTCATTGGTGACTCAGGCTTTTTATTTAAACAGCTGGGCTACTGGCAATGCTCTTGCTAACTCTGGAAAGGCTAGGGAGGCACACTTTTGGGGTAGAAATAAGGAATTCTGTTTTGAACATGTTATGCTTGGGATGTCAGTTGGACACACAGGTGAAGCTGTTAAGCAGGCACTTGGAGCTAGAAGCCTAGGTTGTAAAGAAGCCTGGCTTGAGGTATACATTTAAGCCTTAATAGCATCTAAAAGGTATCAAATATAGAAATAACATCTAAAGCCAGGAGAGCGAACTTCCAGTTTTAAAATAGTTGCAGAAGACATTTCTACCCCTGTCCCAAGTATCTTCTGTTTGCCCCTCCAGACTCACTTTCCTCCTCTTTCTACCCTGCTTTCTGCCTCAAGGGGATGGACATGTGTCTGTGGAGCCATCAATGGGCTCTCTTGCCTGAGGGCTCCCGGTTGAATTGCACCCGTGAGGGACCCTCCGACCAGCCCCAGGAGTTGAGAGAGAGGAAGGATGCTGAGGTCCTTTGGTTGCCGTGTTATGGGGTCATGTCAACCAAAGGTCGCTGCTACTTTCCCAAGGTGGCTTCTTCCACTTAACTCCCTCCTCTGGATCCCATTCTTTCCCCTTAAGCTGGGGCTGGGTGAGTCACAGCTCTGCTACAGCCTCTGGCACCAAAGTGTCCCCTGTGGTCCCCACATCCAGCTGAGACCTGTGTAAACAGGCCATTTATTGAACATTCTCAAGTGATGCTAAGTTTAGTATGCCATGTGCTTCCTCTTGGAACCCTAAATAATAACACATCCACTTTCTCCTCTTAAAAGTCACCCCCCCCCCGACAATAATGAGACCAACTCCATAGGGTCATGTGTAACCCCAAGTCAAGCTGTATGAAGACGGAATGATTTGGCAAAGCGTAGGAACACCAGGAATTGGAAGCACCACTTAGAAAGCAGGGCTGAGGCAGAGCAATAAAAGCGAGAAGATTGGTTAGAAGGCTGTATAGCAACAGGCATGTCCCCATCTCTACTTTAAACCAGGGCAGTTACTCTCGCCCACTCCTGCAGGAGATAAGAGATTTATTTTCTGGAGAAATTAAACCAAAGCGGGTCTCGATCAGAGCAGGAAGGTGGAGGTTCTGAGAGAACAATCTCCAGGAAATAAAAAGTAGAAAAGATCAATTTCCTGACAAGTGTGACTATGGAGAAAGTTCTTTGCAATGACATTTTACATTTCTCTATGAGTGTATCAAAAATCTAACTATACGTTCAAAGGATATTAAGCGAGTGAAAAAAATGAGTATTTTTAAACTCCAGGTAAAACAAAAATTTGCACAAGAATATAACTATGGTCCAACAGCTGGCTCAGCAGTGAACAATATTTACACGTGTGTCATACTGCAAACAGATTTAAAGTGCCACTATGTCCGGAAGAAGGGAAGGATCTATGAACTGAAAATGCACATACCTTATGGCCCAGAAAGTCCACTTAAAATAATTTATTCTCTATATTTGCACACTTTCAAGGGTAATTATGATAATGTTGTTTGAAGAGAAAAAAAGGCTGAAAACAACCTAAAGGCAATAAATTATTCATCACAAGAAAATTTTGAAAAGAACACAAAAGTAAAGGGGAAGTAAAATAAAAGTAAAAGCAGAAATTGATGGAGAATATAAATATATAGTAGACTTCCTCAACATAAACAAAAACAAATTCTTTTAAAAGAATAGTAAAATAAATTTTGGGCACTTTTTATAAAGATTAAAAAAATAAACCTTAGAAAAAATAAAGTGAACAACTTAAGGTCCAACAGTAGTTTTTCAAATTACAAAAAATTATGTAAATTTTATACCATTATGTTTGAAAATATAGAAGAAATGGATGATTTTTCAGAAAAACACAAATTTCCATATTGACTTAAGGAGAAATAAGAGGTGGAAAACTGAATTACTCAATAACTATAAAAGTAATTGAACAGGTAATCAAAGGCTCATTCTGCACAATTTATAACAAGTTCTATGAAACTGTTACGCAACAGATAGTTCTTATACAAATTATTCCAGGAATAGAAAAAGGTGGAAAGCATCCCTACTTGCTATACAGTCATAACTAGAGCAAAAAATATATGGTTTTAATACAAATAAATATTCTAAATAGCACATATATATTTATATTTATATATATATATATCACAAACCCTCACCATAGCCAACTATCATTTAACTCCATAATAAAAAGAATATGTCAATGTTAGAAAATCTTTTCATGTTATTTTTCTACATTAACGAATGGAGAAATTAACATTGATAAATGCTTTAAAAATCTGCTGAAATCCAATTCATGGTACAATAGGCAAGGAGGAAAACGCCCTTAACTTGATAAATGATATCTGCCATAAATTCAGCCATGGATTCAGAGCAAGCGGTGGAACCGTGTGGGACATTAGCAACAGTCCACCTGAAATCTGGATGCAGAGAGGGCGTCAGTCTCAGCTCTGCTCTTCAATATCGCACTGGAGCTTCGAGCCAGAAGGCAAGGAAATAAGTCTGGGGAACAGTAACAGAAGTGTCCTTATATGCTATATTTTAGAGGGACTTGAATTTCCTTTTTAACCAAGAAAAGGCACAACAATGCTAATATACTTAACACCACTGACTGTACACTTAAAAACAGTTAGGATGGTAAATTTTATGTTATGCATGTTTTACCACAATGTTTAAAAAATTATGCCAAAAAAGATAAGTAGGTTTCTGGGTGGTCTCAATGCAGCCACAAAGGTCTTTAAAAAATGGAAGGGGGTGCAGAAGTACAAGAGAGCTGGCAGCATTGGAAGGACCTGGCCCATCCTTGCTGACCCAGAAGACGGAGAAAGGAGCCTGAGCTGAGACATGCAGCAGTCTGCAGAAGCTGGCAAAGCACGGGAACAGGTTCTCCCCTAGAGCCTCCAGAAAGGAAAGCAGCCCTGCCAGTACCTTGACTTAGCCAGACCTATTCTGAATTCAGACCTCCAGAGCTGAAAGAACACATTCGTATTGTTTTCAATATTTTTTAAATGTAACCCCAATTTATCAGTTTTTTTAAAATGTATTTTTATTGTTAAAAGTATTACAGATGTCCCCTTTTTTCCCCCATTGATCCCCTCCACCCCCCGCCCCAGGCCTTCCCCACACTATTGTCTGTGTCCGTGGGTTATGCATATATGCATATAAATTCTTTGGTTAATCTCTTCCCACCCACTCCCCAACCCCTGCCATCCCTCTGAGATTCCTCAGTCTGTTCCAAGCTTCTATATCTCTGGATCTATTTTGTTCTTTAGATTCCACATATGAGTGAGATCATGTGATATTTGTCTTTCACTGACTGGATTATTTTGCTTAGCATAATATTTTTAAGAAATCTATTTGAACAGATTTTAAGAGAGGCTATAATAATGCTAATTCCAATGAACTTTTTTGTTGTTGTTAGTCCTCACGGGTGGATATTTTTTCTATTGATTTTTAGAGAGAGTGGGAAGGAGGGAGGAAGGGGGGGAGAGAGAGAGGGAGGGAGAGAGGGAGAGAGAGAGAGAGAGAGAGAGAAAGAGAGAGAGAGAGAAATCAATGTGAGAGACATGTGCAACCCAGGTATGTGCCCTTGACCAGGAATCAAACCTGAGGTCCTTTGGTGCACAAGCCAGTGCTCTAACCACTGAGAAACACTGGCCAGGGCTGAACTTTTTTTAAAAAGATTTTTTAAAATTGGTTTTTTAGAAAGAGAGGAAGGGAGAGGGAGAGAGAGAGAAAAACATCACTGTGAGAGTAAAACATGGATCAGCTGCCTCTTGCATGCCCCCGACCAGGGAGAGAGCCTGCAACCTGGGCACGTGCCCTGACCAGGAATGGAACCAGCAACCCCTTTGGTGAGCAGGATGACACTCAACTAACTTAGCCACACTGGCCAGGGCATAAAGATGAACTTTTATTAGCAACAGTTAATTAAGCCCTGAAGTTCATAGGAGATACAGCATTAGTACTAGTCCCGTTCCAGATTTGATATAAAAAGCAGTCTAAGCATAGTGATACATACGGCCTGACTTTTAAGCCAGAGGGAAATTCTTCCTATAAGATACTCAAAGCCTCTCATCCTCTTGCCATCCTTTTGTACAAGCATAGTACAGATAGCGCCATCCAATTCTTCAATGAGAAAATGGAAGCAGAAGGAAGTTTAGCAACTAGACCTCAGGATCTCAGTGGTAGGTGCGGGGGCAGAGCCTCCTGGATCAGGGCTGTTTCCACCATCCTGACCGCGCCCTCCAGAACCCACTCCACATGGCCAGTATCAAAACACAAAGCCCCTGGGACCCACCCAGTCCCGGTGAGGCCCAAAGAGCAACAGCTCAGGAAACATTAACCTGGAACACCATTAAAGCTTTCATCTGCAGTGATTAGAATGGTAGTGAAAGTGTAAGCTCAACAGAGAGAGAGAGAGGCCTCAGCTCACCAGCCTCTTTGCCCTGACCAGGGCTTAAGGGAATTTCGTTCCTGGAAATGTGTACTGGGCCTTTGCCACTGTGTCCCAGATGCGTTCCAGCTGCTTATCCTTTGAACTTTAGATGGCACTAGAAGAGCTAACGTTTGCTTGTTTGGAAGGAGGCTGAGCCTCTTCTCGCCTCGTCTCCCTGGCCATTTGAGGAAGGCCTGAGAATGAGAATGATTCCTTTGATAAATGGAGACAGAGCTTCATCTCGCCAACAATATTTTCATCAATCTTCCATTTTACTATTTTTAAAAACAGAATTCAAAGTGATTTTCAGGTTTGGTACGATTCCTCTGACCTATGATTCTCCAAGTTCCTAGATAAGCGCATGGCTTTCTGGCCTAGCAGATGGGGAAACTGAGGCAGGAATTGGGAGAGTGATGAAGTCAAAGTTGCTCAAGATCAGAAAAGGAGACTTTGAAAACCTCCGATGCCTCACGAGTTAACCAGGGTTTCCGATTTCCCCTTCTTTCCCCCTCAGGGATTCCTCAGGTTCTTAGAATAATTATCTCCTGGCTTCATTCACCTCTCCCTTTCTACAAGGCACAAAATGAAGGTGAAGGTGGACCCCACGTGTTTAAAACAGAAGCAATACTTTCTCTCCCACCCTGCCCCCCACCTCAAATTATCCAAATAATGTCTGCGGTCCTTGAGTCCTGTAAAAAACTTAAGACCCCCTTAAAAACGTTACATTTTTGGTGTTAGAATGCTATCCCAAATGTGAATTCTGAGGGCAAAAATATCTGCACACAATTTTTATCAGGACTTTTACAACGTATACTCTTTACGAACTGCTTTCTTAGGTAATCTTCCTCAGAAAGCAGTTTACTTAAGAAGGCAGTTTATCAAAGTTGTAAGTTGTTAAGAAGTTACTAAGGAAAAGCACTTGCGTGCAAAATAAAATATTGATCAAATGGTTATACCTCGAAGTGAGGTCTCACATAAAAGCAAAATAAAACACAGAGCTACAAAGGCACTCGAGTGAAAAGAGATCTAGAAATAGAGTTAATTACTAAGAGTTTTTGTTGTTGTTGTTGTTATGAAGGGCTGAAACGCCTCGCCCGGTCATAATCGCCTCCTTTCCTGCTGCAGAGAAAGAATCAATGGAAACACCTGAAACTGTGAGAAAGGCGAGTCATTGAAATGACTCTTGAAGCGAAAGCAACAGCCAACAGGTGACGGAAGCCACGAAAACAAGTTTTCACCCCAAGGCAGAAAAACCGTGGACGTGAACCACCTCACACATTATAGGACTCTCACGTAAGGAATAAAGAGAAACGACAAAGACATTTCAAAATCAAGTCTTGGGGAAATAAACTATGCTGTGGATGAACACGTTTAGAATTAGTAAGAAGTGAAGTGAGTTTTGCCACATAGCAGGGATTTTCTTCCACCTGCGGCCCATAGATGAGGGCCTCCGAAGCAGAGGGCACTCGAGATGGAAGGCCGCCGCTAGCCAATATTCAAGCGTTTTCTGTTCTACCTGAATACACCACGAGGCTGCATTCCCTTTCCCAACTTACAGTTAGGTGTGACCTCTGGATTGAGTTCAGCCCTGGGCTTGTTATGCCCACTGCCACAGTAGCCTGCAAATACTCTCATGTACTGATATCTCGTATTCTCAATCTTCCTTCATTTTTTTGGCTAGAGACAGGGTTTTTCCAAAAAAGACTCCTAGTCCTTAGAAGATGCCAGAACCATAAAATGTAAGAAGTCTGGGTCCTTGAATCTTTGCCTAGGAAGCTGCCAATCCATTTGAACTTTTTGTGTGTGACGTACGTGAAGTTTGAAGGTTGTTATGACAGATAGGATACCTTGATTGACACAATGCATACTAAAATGACAAATTCCTTGTTCCATTCCAAGATATATTGAGTTGGAAATTCTTGGACTAGGATCCAGGAATCTGAAATTCTTAACAAGTTCTCCAAGCTATTCTACCCACATTGAAGCTGGGGAACTGTTTTATACTTTGACTTCTTTAAAAGTTATACAGCCCGGCCAGGCGTGGCTCAGAGGTTGAGCGTCGACCTAGGATCCAGGCGATCGGGATTTGATTCCCGGTCAGGGTACATACCCGGGTTGTGGGCTCGATCCCCTGTTAGGGGCGTGCAGGAGGCAGCTGATCAATGACTCCATCATCATTGATGTTTCTATCTCTCTCTCTCCCTCTCCTTTCCTCTCTCTGAAATCAATAAAGATATATATATTTTTTAAAAGTTATACATATAAGGAAGAGACTAATCAAAGAACTTATATGCATAACCTGTGGACACAGACAATAGTTCAGAGAAGGCCTGGGTGGGGAGAGTCTGAGGAGATCAATGGGGAAAAAGGAACATCTGTAAGACTTTCAACAATAATGATCATTTTTTTAAAGTAAAAAGAAGTTATACATATATATCAAAATGAAATCTTTCTTAACTGTTCAAAGATATATATATATATATTTTAAATCTTCACCCGAGGATACTTTTTCCATTGCTTTTCAGAGAGGGTGGAAGGGAGAAAGAGAGAGAGCAAGGGAAAGAGTCTTAAATCTGTTACTGTAGAACATGCATCTGAAACAATGTTAATCTTGTTTTCCATGCCACACTCAGTTTAAATCCTGTCCATCAGAGTATGCAGCATTTAGTCAACAAATATATATTAAGCACCCACTACGTGCCAGGAACTATACTCGATGCTGGAGATGCCTCATCAGCAATATAGTCACACTCCCTGCTCCCGCAGAGCCTCCTAGGGATGTAGATAAATATAATGTGTTGTGATAAGTGGAAATACCTGGCGCTCTAGGAGCAACTATAAAACACATTTAACCAGGAGCGCTGGATTCAGGGACGACAGCTCAGTTTAAGGATGAAGGATGAATTGGGATTAGCCTGACGGAAGGGAAGAGGCAAGGGACGGTAAAACGCTCTTCCAAGAAGGCAAACAGCGAGCGCTAAGGTCAGAAAGAGAGAGCGCTAAGGTCAGCATCACGCGAAGGATGGGCGTGAGGGGAGCTGGGGCTAGGAACAGGGTGTGGCCGGCCCAGTGAGGGCGCTGGAATCAACGGAGGGAACTTAGAAATCAGCTTGAGGGAAGTGAGGTGCCACTGAAGGGGTCTCATATGCATATATTCAGAGCCCGTGGACATAGATAATAGTGTGGCGAAGGTCTGGGGTGGGCTGGGAGCTGGGTGGAGGGGGGCAAAGTGGGGGAAATTGGGGGGACATCTGTCATATTCCCAACAATAAAAATAAATTTAAAAAAATAAAAATTAACGAGCTGTTGAACGTCCACAGAAATTGTTTTTAGTCTTAAATGGCTTCTTTTAAAAAAAATAAAAAATGCTGCGACTCTTTTCAGAAGATTGGCTTAGATATTTCACTTTTTACAAGGGAAAAAAAAATGAATATGATCTTTTCTGCTGTAGAATGGCAACTTCAACAGCAGGATCTACTTACTGAGTGTGTGAATCTCTATTTTTTAAAATGGGAAATATCTTCAAGAGCTTACCCTTCTTTACTTAAAGAGATTATTTTCCCAGAGAGTCAGCGAAGGTTTCTACAGTTTTTGCAAATCGTTACACATGCTGGTGTTATGATCCCTTTACCGAATGGGACTCTCCTCATTTTAGGAGCCATATATTGTCAGCTGTCAATCCGTGCACAGCATTGCTCAAAGGAACATTCTGTGTATAGGCTTCAGGGTCATGATATTAACCACTCCTGCAATCTTCAAAGGATTAGCATATGCAGCTCCGCTCCGTGAATGCTAACACAAACATGCCGGTGTTCCTTTCTCTTTTTCAAAATTTTAAACAGCTTTTTGACATGTAATTTACATTTCATAAAACTCACTCATTTTGTGGTGCACTGCAATGATTTTTAGTAAATTCACAGAGCAATGCAACCATCGCCGCAATCTAATTTTAGAACAATTCTACCATCTCAAAATAATGGGTAGGTGTGTGGATATAGAGACTAAAATTCTCTCCCAACTATGTTTCTAAAGCCAATCACATTTTTAATTTTCCAGGATTGGGGGTTAATTCATCCACAGATATGTGGTACCATTTTCTAATTCGTATAAAGTTACAGCTGAATGTGGGATCATCATAAAAGATAGGACTCCTAGTCCGAGATGGGCAGAGGCACCCAAACAGGATAAGCCTAGGAACTGAACTAAGGACATTTTAGGAGAAGGCACCATTTACATTAAATGAGTTAAAAATGGGGGTGGAGATGGGAGATTGAGAAATGCATGAAGAATCCCAACAAGGAAAAGCGTCAGCACTTTATATCGCTTCCCAGCGACACCAGCCGCAGACTATGGCTCTATCGGCCGTGAAGGATTATACCCTTTTCTTGTGTGTTCCCTGGGACAGATCATGGAGAGGCCAGAATCCGGTATGCTGGAATTTCTCTTCCTTCTTCGGGTGGTTTCTGCATTTTGGGAATGTTGAAGAATTTGTACAATTCGTCCGAATTGTGGACTCTATTGTTATGAAACTGTTTATATCACTTCATAACTGACATTGGCAATTTGTGTTTTCTCTTTTTCTTCCTGATTAGTGAAGTTTTGATAACACTTATTGATCTTTTCCAATAAACAGTATTTGATTTTTTTTTTTTTTTTTTTAAAAGGAAAGGCACTTTATCAGATTTGCTTATAAGAATTACTCCAGCTGTGTGGAGGAGAATGGATTAGATGGAACAAGGCTGGGGGACGCCAGATAAAAGACTAGTTTGTATGTGTTGCAGAATTCCAGGTACTAAGGTAACTCATTAATTTGTTCATTCAACTAACTTTTATTGAGCCCCAATGTAAAGGTCCTGGGATACACTGGTGACAAGGCAGACATGAGTTCTGTCCTCACAAACTTTAAAGCTTGGGGAAAGACACTGGGGGGGTGGTGTTGAGATTGAATATTAAATAATAGTGTCGCAGAATAGTCACAGTAAGGTTGGAGAGAAGTGCTGCGCTGGTGGTTGAGGACATGCAGGAGTGGAGGGAGAAGTCAGGATGACGCTCTGGTTTTTGAGGCCTGAAGAAACGGCACCACCGCTCATTAAAATAAATACAGGACCAAGGCTAGGTTGAAAGAGAGAGTGTGTTCAATTTTGGATTTATACTACCTGATTTCAAGGCTTATTATGAAGATACATACTCAAGACAGTGTGATATTGGCCTAAAAATAGAACAATAGATTAATGGAACGAATTAGAGAGTCCAGAAATAGATGCACACATATATGGCCAAGGTTTTCAACCCAGGCACGAACGCACTACAATGGACCCAAGATAGTCTTTTCAACAAATGATTCTGGAACAAATGGACAACTACATGCAAAAACAAACCAATGGAAAACTTTGATCCATGGCTTATACCATATAAAAAATTAACTCAGAATTGATTTTAGATCTAACTGTAAACCTAAAACTGTAAAACTTCTAGAAGAAAATGTCTACAAATTTAGTCAAAGATTTCTTAGATACAATACCAAAAACCCAAGCCATAAAAGAAAAAATATAGATACATTAGATTACATCAAAATTAAACACTTTGAAAAACAAATTTCATCAAAATTAAGAACTTCACTAGAATAATGAAAAGACAAGCCACAGACTGGGAGAAAATATTTGAAAGTCACATATCTGATTTAAAAAAAAAAACAAACACTTAGATCCAGAGTATATAAAGAAGTCTTACAACTCATTAATAATAAGAACAACAGTTATATTAAAACTGGGCAAAAGGTTTGAAAAGTTCTTTCATTAAAGAAGATATATAGATGACAAATATGCACATGGAAAAATGCTCAACATCATTAGTCATTAGGGGAATACAAATTAGAATGTCAAGGAGATGCCACTGTACACCCATGAGAATGGCGAAATGTAAAAGACGAATCATATCAAGTGTTGGCGAAGATGTGTAGCAGCTGGCACTCTCGTGTACTACAGGTACTGCTGATGGGAATGGAAAATAGTACAACCACTTTGAAAAACAGACCAATAGTTCCTTAAAAAGTTCAACATACACCTACCATATGACCCAGCCATTGATTTATAGGCATTTACTGAAGACATATGTCTATATAAAGGTTTGTACACAAATATATATGTAGCAGATTTATTTCTAATAGCCTCAGACTAGAAACAGCCCAAATGTTCATCAACAAGCGAATGATTCAACAAATTATAGTATATCTATACCACAGTGGAATATAACACAGCAATGAAAAGGAATTAACTCAATTGCTATATGCAATAACATAGACGAATCTCAAAATTATAACTGAAAAAGTCCTTAAAAAGGGTATATACGCCCAGCTGGGTGTGGCTCAGCGGTTGAGCATCGACCTAGGATCCAGGTGATCAGGGTTCGATTCCTGGTCAGGGCACATGCCCGGGTTGTGGGCTCAATCCCCAATAGCTTTCTCATCATTGATGTTTCTGTCTGTTTCTCTCTCTCTCTCCTTTCCTCTCTCTGAAGTCAATAAAGATATATTTTTAAAAAATATATAAATAAAAATAAAAAATAAAAAGGGTATATGCTATATGATTTTATTTATTAAAAATTCTAGGAGGTGGGGAGTGAAGGGGGTCTTGATATATGGTGATGGGAGAAGATAAGACTTTGGGTGGTGGACACACAGAGCAATATACAGACCTTGTAACATAGAAACCCACACCCGAAACCTATATGTTCATATTAACCATTGTCACCCCAATAAATTCAATAAAATGTTATAAAAAACTCCTGAAAAATCCAAATAAGTCTTTAGTGACAGGAAGCAGATCAGTAGTTACCTGGGGACGGAGGAGTATGGTGGAGTGAAGGGGCTGGAGGGAGGGATGACAAAGAACACAAGGAAACGTTTGGGGGCGATAAATGTGTTTGTTATCTTGATCGTGATGACGGTTTCATGGGTGTATACACATGTAAAAGTTACTCAAATTGTAAACTTTAAATATGTGTACTTTCTTATGTATCAATTACACTTCAATGAAACTGTTAAAATACTTAAAAAAAATAAAGCTCTCACCCAATTCGTTGAAGGCCCGAATTGAAAAAAGGCTGTGGCAGAAAGAATTCTTTGTGTCTGCCTGCCAGCCTTCGAGTTGGCCCATCAGTCTTCTCCCACCTTCAGGCTGGGACTCAGGCTGGGACTCGCGCCACTGGCTCTCCAATTCAGGACTGCAGATCTTAGGAATTCTCGGCCTCTGTAATTGCATGAGCCAATTTCTTAAGTAAGTAAATCTCTCTCTTTCTCTCTCTTATGCTGTTCACCCCAACAGATGTTATTTTAGGAAGATCAATCTCTGACTGAAACAGCTGAGCCTGACTTACTGTTTGTTGACTGGCAACAGCCCAACCCCACAGCTGAAGTGGCGGAAGGGACATCAGAGACCCTTGCCATCAGCCAGTTCCCTCTGACTTGGGAATTACAAGTCAGAGAGAGGAGTTTGGCACAAAAAGCAGCGAGGGACCCGATAGGCTGATGACAGAGTCTCTGCTGAGCACATTTGGGCTCGTGGTCTCAAGAGTGCTTAGAAATGACAAGCCTAGGAAGAGACCATGGGGTGAAATGAGGAAAAATGAAAGGAAAAATCCCCCCGGACAAGCAAGCAAGCAACAAACATACACCGTTTTAAAAAATCACTAACAGTTTGTCCAAAGCAGCAGCAGGAGATTTAACTGCTCAGTATCCAGAGCAGGTGCAGATTCTAATCCATTTCAGAAGATAAGTGGGCTTTGTAGATCAGATTATTTTTTTCCACTCTTCCTCTGAGGCAGAAAAGTTACCTCTACCCTGTTTCTCTCTATCTATGCCTTCATTTCTTCTTTAATATTTTATTTTTTTAATATATCTTCATTGATTTCACAAAGAGGAAAGGAGATGGAGAGAGAGAGAGATGGAAACATCAATGATGAGAGTCATTGATCGGCTGCAGCCTGCAACCCGGGCATGTGCCCTGACCAGGAATCGAACCCCGATCGCTTGGATCCTAGGTCGACGCTCAACCGCTGAGCCACGCCCGGCCGGGCTTCATTTCTTCTTTAAATGACAGTTTATTCTCTCTTCACCTATAGCTATACTGTGTCAAATTCCTAAAATGGTGATGTAAAAATTTTGTACAACTTATTAACTTACTATTTTGATTTTACCTATTGCCCAAAGGATTTGAAGTGATTTTCAATAAAGACTAAAATGCTGAACACCACTAAAAGATAGCAAAAGTATAAGAGCCAAGCAATAGGTGAATTATAGGTGCGTCATAAAAAATCAGCTAAGCAAAACTACTACAGCTGATCCAAAACATAGCTCTGAGTTCCCTGAAAGCCAACTTAAAAAATACAGTCATTGAGATAGTCTTCATTATTACTGATTAAATGAAATATACTAACATAAATGTTTTCCTATTATTAAATTCTAAAATGAATTTATTTGTCATGGAAATATTCAATTAATATAGTAAATTTAAATATCTTCAGCTTTATTTGAGATATGGAGACATTTTTGTATGGAAATTTCTCAGGTATATCCTTGATAAGTGCCAAGGGGGAGAATTTAAGTCATGGATTTGTTAAGGTTTTCTCATAGGTAGATTAAAGAAGTCTTCCATAGTAGTGTCATTGGCTAGTTTTTGACTCAGCATGAGGATAGAACTTAGGCTTGAGGGTGGAATTAGTCTAGATGAATAAATTCTTAGCTTTGCTTCTTAGAAAATTCTTTTCAATGATCAATTCCCTCAGTTGGATAATTAACAAACAGCCAATAGCAGGTCATCTGAGAACTAAAGCATAGATCTTCCACATTGTTGATATTAGAAGGTTCGTGTGCTTTAGGTGTCTGGTGGGCTGATGGCAAAGCCAAGGTTTATTATAAAAACAGAGGGGCAAAAAAATAAAAAAATAAAAAAATAAAAACAGAGGGGCTGATATGGAAAGTCATTTCATTTTTATCCGGGGTCGGTTTCGGGGGCATATGCATCAGTGCCAACATTTTCTCAGGAAACAGCTTCGGTGGAATGTAAAATAACTCTGATAACTAAATTAAATAACAAGGTTCCGAGTCTGTAAACCAAAGCACGTCTGCCCATGGCAACTATTTTGAATTAACTTGGGGCTTTTCTTTTTGATAGCAGTTTGGTATTATTTGCTTTAGGATGATTACTAAAGAGAGTAAGACTTTGCCATCATCAGAGAAAAAACACGATCTTCCTGTTTGCTCTGGGAAGAGAGAATGCATCCAGCTCATCCAAAAGTTATACCAATATATTTGGTGTGAATTGCAGAGAATGGGAAAGGAGTTGTACAGTTGCTACTAATAAGGCCAGGATCTCTCCTTTCTGTTCCTGGGGACTCATTTAAGGGTACCATTGACGTTAGACAGAGTAGGATAAGAGTTACATTATTTTTTTCAGTAAGGACAAAAGGGGACATGGTACACGCTATGAGAAGCAAAAGATTCATAATGTCAGCATGGTTGTTAAAATAAGAGGAAATTTGCATTACAGCTTTTCATATTATACTGAAATTTTTTCCCCCTTTAGATTCAAAGTCTACTTAAGCACCTTGTCCTATGATTTAGCCTTTGGGAACAAAGAATTCCTTTGCTCTGTGCCCAGTTATTTCCCCTCTGAGAATTTGGTAATCTCGTAAATTAATAAATAGGTAGAATGGAGGTTCTCAGAAGAATATAGTAATAAAGACACATCTTTGAGTATTAGCACTTGACAAAACAAATCCAACCAATGTCGATGGTGTGCTTTGAAGAGAGGAATATAATCAATAGAATCATCTGGACCCGAAGTCCAAATAAACAACAATAAAAGTAACAACAAAAATGTCCAGATCTTAAAACAGACTTTAATAATATTGTACTAACTATGTGTGGAGTCACGGGGGTTTTAGACTTACTGGGGTGATTTCTTTGTGAGTTATATAAATGTCTAACCACTAAGCTATACACCTGAAACTAATAGAAAATAATATTGAATACCAACTGTAACTGAAAAAAAACAAACAAAAAACTTTTGCCTGGCCAGGCATGGCTCAGCAGTTGAGCATTGACCTAGGATCCAGATCGCAGTTCGACTCCCAGACAGGGCACCTGCCCAGGTTGTGGGCTCCGTCCCCCGTCGGGAGTGTGTAGGAAGCAGCCGATCAATGATGACTCATCATTGATGTTTCTCTCTCTCTATCTCTCTCTCCCCCTTTCTCTCTCTGAAATCAATAAAGACATATTTAAAAATAGAAAAAAAACTTTTAATAGACTTGGTTACAGAATTGGTTATAAGTGACAAAGAGGGTCATTATATAATGATAAAGTGATCAATTCATTAAGAGGATATAACAATTATAAATATATATGCATCCAACAGCAGAGCACCTAGACATATTAAGCAACTACCAACATAGCTGAAAGGAGAAATAGATAACAACACAATAATAGTAGGACTTTAATACCCCGCTTTCAACAATGGATAGTCGTCCCGACAGAAGTTGAATAAGAAAACACTGGGCTTGAACTACATCTTAGGCAAAATGGACATTCCACACCAAAGCAACAGGATACATATTCTTCTAAGGGCACACAGAATATTCTTTAGGATGGACTGTATGTTCAATCACAAAATAAGCCCTAGCAGATGTAAAATTAAAATCTCATCAAGTGTCCTGCTGGGCGTGGCTCAGCGGTTGAGCGTCGACCTGGGATCCAGGCAATTGGGGTTCGATTCCCGGTCAGGGCACATGCCCGGGGTGTGGGCTTGATCAATGACTCTCTCATCATTGATGTTTCTATCTCTCTCTCCCTCTCCTTTCCTGTCTCTGAAATCAATAAAGATATATTTAAAAAAAAAAAATCTCATCAAGTATCTTTTCTGACTCAAGTGGTTTGAAACTAGAAATTAATACCAGGAGGAAAACTGGAAAATTCACAATGTGTGGAAATTAAACAACACACCCCTGAACAACTAACAGGTCAAAGCAGAAACCAAAAGGGAAATCAAGAAATACCTTGAAACAAATAAAAATGAAAATACAACATATCAAAATTCACAGGATGTAGCAAAAGCAGTTTTAAAAGTTTGTAGCAATAAATATCTACATTAGGAAAAAAAGAAAGATCTCAAATAAATAACCTCATGTTACACCTCAAGGAAACTAGCAAAAGAAGAACAAACTAAGCCCAAAGAAAAGACAGATAAAACTAAGAGCAGCTTTTTAAGAAAGATATGCAAAATTGACAACCGTTACCTAGACTTACCAAAGCAAAACAAAAAAGGCTCAGCATCCACAAATCAATAAATATGATACAAACACTAACAGAAAGAAAGATAAGAATCATTTAATCATCTCAATAGGTGCAGACAAAGCATTTGACAAAGCTCAACATCTTTTCATAGTAAAAAAAAAAAAAAAAGCTCTCAAGAAATTGGGTAAAAAAAGGAGTGTACCTTAACATAATAAAGATCATGTATAATAAATGCACAGCTCACGTCATACTCAACAGTGGAAGGTTGAAAGCTTTCCTTCTAAGGTTAGGAACAAAACAAGCTCTAACCGATTCAATTCAACATAAAACTAGAAGTCATAGCAAGAGCAATTAGTCAAGAAAAAGGAATAAAAGGCATTGAAATTGGAAAGGAAAAAGTAAAATTGTCTCTGCAAATGATATGATCTTTCATATAGAAAACCCCAAAGACTCCACCAAAAAACCATGAGAAGTAATACATGAATTTAGTAAACTTTCAGGATACAAAATCATCATATAAAAATCAGTTGCATTTCTATATACTAGCGATGAACTACTTGAAAAATAAAGAAAAAAAATCCCATTTACAAGAGTATCAACAATAATAAAATTTTTAGGACTAAATTTAACCAAGAGGTGAAAGATCTCTATGCTGAAAACTATGAGACATTAATAAAAGAAATCGAAGAAGACATAAGTAAATGGAAAGATATCCCATGTTCTTGCATCAGAAGAATTAATATTGTTAAAATATCTAAAGCACTCAAAGCCATCTATAGGTTCAGTGCAATCCTGTCAAAATTCCAATGGCATTTTCCACAGGAACAGAAAAAAAAATCTTAACTTTTGCAAGGAACCACAAAAGACCCTCAACAGCCAAAGCAATCATGAGAAAGAACAGGCTGGAGGCATCACAATTCCTGATTCTAAACGTTACTATAAAGCTATAGTAATCAAAATAGTATGATATTAGCATAAAGACAGATATACAGACCAATGAAACAGAACCAAGAGCCCAGAAAAAAAATCTATGCATTTACAATCAACTAATATTTGGCAAGGGAGCCAAGAAGACTCGATAGGGAGAGGATAGTCTCTTCAGTAAACTGTACTGTAAAAACTGGATAACCACATACAGAAGAATAAAATTAAACCTCTATCTTACACCACTCACAAAAATTAACTAGAAATGAATTAAAGACTTGAATGTAAGGCCTGAAATTGTAAAACTACTAGAAAAACAAAACAAAACATAAGGAAAAAGCTCCTTGACATTGGTCTTGGCGATGGTATTTTGGATATGACACCAAAAGTACAAGCAACAAAAGCAAAAATAAATATAAGTGTAACTCCATCAGCTTATGCATAGCAAAAGAAACAATCAGCAAAATAAAGGGGCAACCTGTGAAATGGGAGAAAATATTTGCAAATCATCAATCTGATAAAGGTTAACATCCAAATTAGACAAGGAACTTACACAACTCAATAGCAAGAAACCAAACAATTGGATGGAAAAATAGGCAAAGGCCTTGAATAGACATTTTTCCAAAGAAGACATAAATGGCCAAACGGCACATGAAAAGATATTCAACATCACTGAGCCACTAGGACACTGGGAACCAAAATCTAAGTGAGGTGTCACCTCACACCTGTTCGGTGTGAAAAACAGAGGAGGCAACGAGCATTGTCTCAAAACTCACGGTAAGGCTGTGGAGAAAAGGGAAGCCTTGTGCACTATGTGTCGCACTGTAAATTGATACAGCCACTAAGGAAAATAGTATGAATGTCTCAAAAAAGTAAAAATAAAGCTACCATACGATTCAGCAATCCCACTTCTGGGTATATATCAGCAGGAAATGAAATTACAGTGGTGCCTCGGTTTTTGAATGTGATCCGTTCCGGAAACCCGGTTGAGCTCTGAAACGTTGGGAAACCGAGGGATCCACAGCCACAGCTGGGCCTCGGGATCTCGCCCTCGGCGGAAGCCGCGGGGCGTGTTCGACTCCCGAGGCGTGTTTGAAACCCGAAGCATTTACTCCCGGGTTTATGGCGTTCCTAACCCGAAATGCTCGTCAACGGAGACCCTGGAAAACCGAGGTGCCACTGTACACTTCTTTTTTTTTTTTTTTAATATGTCTTTATTGATTTCGGAGAGAGGAAGGGAGAGAGAGAGAGATGAAACGTCAATGATAGGGGAGGAAACAAGATGGCGGCGTAGGTGACCGCTGCACCCGCCGCCTCCCGCAACCGCATCAAAATTACAACTAAAATACAGAACCACCATCGCTCAGAGCCTCCTGAGATCTGGCTGAACAGGAGCCCCACAGCCAGGGAGCTGAGGAAGCACCGAGAGCGGTAGGAGGGGCGGAGACGCGGGCGGATCGCGGCTGGATCGTACAGATGCGGCCGCAGGCCCACACCCGGTGCCGCAGGTTAAACCCGGGAGGGAATCTCAGTGGTGGGGGTTTCCCGGAGGAGGGAGGAGGGAGGAGGGAGGGGTCCCAGCCCCACAGCAGGCCCCCAGCCCAGGGATCCAGGCCAGAAAGAGACGTCCCCACACCTTCGGGCTGTGAAACCAGCGGGGACTGTCCCTGAGGGTCGCGGAGGCTGCGGGAGCCCCAGCAGCTCCTCTAAAGGGCCCGGCACGGACTCACTCGGACGCTCCCTCTGAGCCCAGCGCCGGGAGCAGCCTGAAAGGACCCGGGACACTCGGGGAGGAACTAACCTGCCTGAGATCCGGGCGAGAGGCGGAGGGCGGCTTCCTCCAGGCAGAAGGGCTGGCGGAGGCCCTGGCTCCTGTGGCGAGTCCTCCCCGCACAGCCGGCAGGCAGGCGCCATGTTTGAGTCGCCAGCACCTGACTCACACCTTTGGCCCCGCCCCATGATTCCCGGAGGCCCCGCCCCTCCCCACCTGCAGCTCATCCAGGCCGTTTCCAGGGGCTTTTCTGTGCAAGTGGCCTCTCGAGCCTCATGCTTAGGACTTTCCTAAAATCTCTCAAACAAGCAACAGTGGGCCCTATACGGCTTGATAAGCGGCCCCAGGCTGGCACTAGCGGCAGCTGCACTGGCTCATAGCTGGGCCTCTCCTGGGCACCTCCAAGCCCAGCACAAGGAGCAGCCAACTACAATTTGCTGTGTAGCTCATGCTGGGTGGCCCTGGGCAAGGCACTGGCACAGGCTGACTTTGCACCTCCTGGGAGGCCTCAGAGACAGTGCACCTGGTGGTCAGACTCGACCATGCTGGATTACAACCCTACCACATCCACAAGTGACACACTCATGGGGAGCACTTGGTGAACACCAAAGCCCCACTGGGGTGTCTCCAGCACAGCAGCTCTATGGCTGTAGCTGCACCTGGTCCTCACAGCCGATTGTCCTGGGGGTCAGTTCCTCCCAGTGATGCCAACAGCAACCAAGGCTCAACTACAACAGGACGGTGCACACAGCCCACACAGGGGAGCACCTGGAAGGCCCAGCTCAGGTGACTGGGGAGGCTGAGCCCCTGGACCCTACAGGACACCTACTATACAAAGCCACTCTACAAATTCCAGGAGACATAGTAGCTCTACCTAATACATAGAAACAAACACCAGGAAGCAGCCAAAATATGGAGACAAAGAAACGTCACAAAGGAAAGAACAGAAGAAATCTCTAGAAAAGGAACTAAATGAAATAGAGCCAAGCAAGCTAATAGATACAGAGTTTAGAATAACGGTTATAAGGATGCTCAAGGATATTAGTAAGAGTGTGACGAAAATAATTGAGAAAATCGATGACATAATAAAGTACCAATTTCGAATGAAGGCTACATGAACTGAAATGAAGAATAATTTACAGGGAATCAACAGTAGAGTAGAGGATGCTGAGAATCAAATCAGCAATTTGGAACATGAAGAAACAAAAAACACCCAACCAGAAGAGCAAAAAGAAAAAAGAATCCAGAAATATGAAGATAGTACAAGGAGCCTCTGGGACAACTTCAAGAGGCCCAACATTCATATTACTGGGGTCCAGAAAGAGAGGAAAGAGGGCAAGACATTGAAAACCTATGTGAAAAAATAATGACAGAAAACTTCCCCTACCTGGGGAAAGAAATAGACTTACAAGTCCAGGAAGCACAGAAGGTCCTGAACAAGAGGAACCCAAAGAGGCCCACAGCAAGACACAACATAATTAAAATGCCAAAGGTTAAAGACAAAGAGAGAATCTTAAAAGCAGCAAGAGAAAAGCAGTTAGTTACCTACAAGGGGGCACCCATACGACTGTCAGCTGATTTCTCAACAGAAACCTTGCAGGCCAGAAGGGAGTGGCAAGAAATATTCAAAGTGATGAAAAACATGGAACTACAACCAAGATTGCTCTACCCAGCAAAGCTATCATTTAGAACTGAAAGTCAGATAAAGAGCTTCTCAGATAAGAAAAAGCTAAAGGAGTTCATCACCAGCAAACCAGCACTACAGGAAAAGTTGAAGGGTCTTCTTTAAGAAGAAGCTAATGAACAAAACAATCTGACGAACTAAATAGATCCAGAGACATTGACTCAGGCAACAGATGATCATATTTCAGAGGAAAGAGGGAAGGGGGTGGAGGGTGGGAAGAGATTAACCAAAGAAATTATATGCATATATGCATAACCCGTGGACACAGTCAATAGTGGGTGAGGGTCTGGGGAGGGGGTGGGAGCGAGGTGGAGGGGGTCAATTGGGGGGGGGGGAATGGGACACCTGTAATACTTTCAGCAATAAAGATAAAATTAAAAAAATATATAAAAAAATTAAATAAATAAAATAAAAAGAAACATCAATGATGAGAGAATCATTGATTGGCTGCCTTCTGCACCCCCCCTAGTGGGGATCGAGCCCACAACCTGGGCATGTGCCCTGACCAGGAACTGAACTATGATCTCCTGGATCCTAGGTTGATGCTCAACCGCTGAGCCATGCCCGGCTGGGCTGAAATTACTATCTTGAAGAGATATCTGCACCCCCACCCATGTTCACTGCAGCAATATTCACAGTAGCCAAGACAAGGAAACAACCTAGATGTCCATCAGTGGATGAATTGATAAAGAAAATATGATGTTATATACACAATGGAATGTTGTTCAGCCACAAAAAAGAAGGAAATCCTGCCTTTTGAGACAACATGGGTGAAAGTTGAGGGCATTATGCTAATTGAAATAAGTCAGACAGAGAAAGACAAATACTGTATTTTTTACTTATATGAGGAACCTAAAAAAGCTGAACTTGAAGAAATTGAGAGTGGAATGCTGATTACCAGGGTGTGGGGGATAGGGAGGGGAAAAGGAGAGATGCTAGTCAAAGAGTACCAACTTCCAAATATGAGACGAATTAATTCTGGGGATCTAATGTACAGCATGGTGACTATAATTAGCAGTATTATACTATACGTGTCAAAGTTGTTAAAAGTAGTTCGTAAATGTTATCACTAAAGAATTGGTAATTACGTGAGGGGATGGAGGTGTTAACTATTGTGCTAATCATTTCACAACATATACGTATATGCATGTATCAAATCATAACATTGTACACCTTAAACTTACATATGTTGTATATCAATAATCTCGCAATAAATCCAGAAAAAAAGCCTAGGTCTTGACTTGAGAACTGACTGCATGTATATTCATTTTATTAGATCAACATTCCCTGAAGTGTGTTTGCCAGAATATGAATTCTGTACTATTTCAGACAAAAGAAAACAAGATTCTGCTTAGTCAGAGAAATCTGGGAATCTGCACACTGTGTCCTATTTCCTGGTGAGTCACAAGGCACATTAGCATGGGCAGAGCAGCAAATTTTGTTCACCCCAGAGTTTTCTGAACTTATTTCACTGGGGCATTTTTTTAAATGTGACACTTATTAATTTCCTACTAAACACACTTTGTTAAACATAGCAATAAATGAATTTCCTCTTCTCGTATTGCTGGAAATTTAAGAAATGTTGGCCATGTTCTAAGTAGAGCATTATTCTAAGAAGTTCTATGCTTATGTTACAAATGCAGAATCCACAGGGAAGAAGACAGCATCCACTTTACATCTCTGTGGATGAAGTATTGTCATCCTGTTCTGTCTCGAGCCTCTGTGTTCTTTTTAAACATCCAGTTTTAATCAGAGAAAATGATCCATGGTAATTTTAAGAGGGAGCCATCACTGGAAGAGGCCAGGTTGGAAGCATTAACTGCCCCAGGCGCTGGCTCGCTTACTAAGGAGACAGAGTGTGTGCAGATGACAACCAAGAAACACTTCAGGATGGAGGGACCACTCGCTGCAGTTTGGTAGAGACTGAGAAATCTTTTCTGGTAGGAAAATGACCACTGAGGGCTTCCATGGTGCTGACCTGCAGGTGTGGTGGGTTATAAATCTCTCTTCACAACAGCACCGAGTTCCATCCAGGGCTAACCGTCCAGTTAAGGACACTTTGAATACACTTATTTGCATGAAGTGAAGTGAAAGGGAATTGGCTGTTGAGAAGCCTACAGGAGAGTGGGTTTTCCATCTACTTCCTCTGAAATGCCTTCCAACTGTCCTCTGATACTCCGGGCTGACAATTCAAAGCAGCCCTGGACCTCAGTAGTCAAGCGGGTAGGGCTGAAGCTCTGCCACCTGATGCCAGTCACCTGGCTAAGTGGGTGCTTTCCAGCCTTAGGAGAATGACTTGGCTTGCAGCAGGGATAGGGGAGTCCAGAGTGTTGCCAGGCTTCCCAGCACTCAAAGTTCTCTGGCGTCCCAAGATTTATAGGAAAATGTCTGGGCTCATCCTGTGGCCCGGTGGTGGAGGCAGAGCCTGGGACATTCGAGTGTACCTAATTAGAGCCACTCATAACTCAGGTGGTCAAGTCACAAGTTTCAGAGACAAAGCCAAAGGTGTCTGTTAGCAATGGAACGGTCGGAAAAGCCATAGGGCACTAATAGTAGGTCGTGTCAAGAATATGGACATGTTTGTCCTGGTGTTAAGTGACAAGTGTGGGCTATGGAAATAATTCTTTGCTCAGGTGGGACCTGGTGCAACCTACCGCAGATTCTTTGGATTTGCTTCCTTAAAACTCTAGATCCTGTCTCAGTAAGAGCTGGATGTTATTAGTTGAGGGGCTGGGACCCATCAATTTCAATATCCCCACGTTATGGCAAAGTCATTTAGAAGCTCCTCTGACTGATGGGCTATTCTTTTCTCTTCCATCATCACAGCATGTCGACTATGTGTTTGTCATAATTAACTAACTTAATGTTAATAGCAAACTTCAGTGATGTGTATCAGCCCTCAAACTCTCTAAGATCTTAGGAGGAAAAAAAAGATTAATTTTTTTTTTCTTACTTAACACAATCCCCTGGGGAAATCAGAAGCTAAGGAAATTTCCAACGATGAAATTAAAAACTATTCCCTCAGTGGATTAAGTGAAATAATAGAGAACAGTAGTGGCTGAAACGTAACTGTAAGGGACTTTTTAATATCATTGTGTAGTTGAAAATGCTGGCACACAATAGGCCTTCACTAAATGTTGAAAGAGAAAGGTGGGTGGTTGGGGGACAGAGGGATTGAGAGAATGAAGGATGGATGGAGAGGCTGGGAGAGAAAAGGGACATGGAAAAGAAAGGTTGCTGACTTAAGTTTAGCTCTGATTTTTGAGGAAGCCAATGAGAAGAGACTAAAAATGTCTATAAATAGGTATGTTGCGAGAGTATTTAATTGCTTCCAAAAACCTTTGGACATGTCAATAGTTACACTGACATGTAGCTAACAATCAAGGAGATTCTGTAAACGTTTGTTACAGTGGGAGCAGTTATGATACTGAGTGTTGCCTGGAAGTGCAATGAGTAGGGCTTACCTGAGTCAGGTAAAGCTAAAACCTTCCAGGAAAGGTGTCCTCTTGAAACTTGTGGATTAAAATGAGAAAAAAAACAATGGTATCCCATACTCTCAACCTCTTAAGATATTATATATAAAATACACACAGATACATAGTTTTTAATTCAAAGATTCAGTTGTGGAAATCAGAGCTCACCTGAGACCCTTTTCTGGTGATTAAATTAAAGTTGTCTATAACACTTTAGAAACCTGTCTTTACAATTTGGGAGCTGAACATTAGCATAATGTTGACAGGTGATTTGTCCTAGTCCAGAGTATTTTAGTTTGGGGCCTGGGGTTAGAATTATATACACCTTCATCACTCTGCCAGAAATTCTAAGTGAAGGATGTGACCTTAATCCACAGATATTAATCAAAACCCAATTAAATACCAAGTGATTAATGATGACACTCTCAAGTTCCTCTTTTGGACTCACTTGAGGAA